>NC_141693.1:853852659-855294434 GCF_964263255.1 Lissotriton vulgaris | reverse complement strand
AGAGGGCGGCGCGGGTCGCGGGAGGCCTCTACTTACGCGACCATCTTGGATGCCCGCGTAGCTCCTCCCAAATTCAAGTTTCTTACCTCGAAAACACTTTACCTTGATTTATCCCGAGGTTTTCTAAAATTTTAGTTTACATTCTTAATTTTACATTCTTACAATATTTAGCAAGACATAAAATGGTGTCTACAATGTCAAGCTCACCAAGTCCCGGAATAAGGAGTAATTCAAGTTTATTGAATGCCCCATTAAGCATTTTGAAAAATGTGCTATACATTTTTCAGAGAAAATGAGCACAATATGTGTCTGCTGCTTAAGAAGGAAAGTGAACGTATGCTACTTTGAGTACCACTGACATTAAATGTAGTCAATTCTGATGTTTGATGCCAGTGGAAAGATTTTGTGGAGCAATAATCATATGTATTGAATGATGCAGTACCAAGTTACTCATTGATGTATTTGGAGACATTAACTTGTTGGTGGGCGCCAACCCACATTAGGAACTTTTGCGGGAAAATCCTTATCTTTTATGAGAAGACCACAGGACACTTTGATTGATGTATCATACTGTTACAAAAGTACAATGTCTGGGTGCAATATGAGGTTGTTGAAGGATAGGGTCTAAGACATTGTAGATGATGAGACAAAGGGGTATGTGGCATGAATCTTTTAGTGACAAGGCATGAATGGATTGATGAAGAGATTGAAGATGAAGCCTTGGTTACAGTAAAGTGATATGTGGTAGTAAGTTTGCCCGCTGAGCTTACCCTTTATAAAGGTTTTGGAACACTGATAGAACATATGTGCCGTAAACTAGATGATCATGGACAATTTGCAATTGGCTTTGAACAATCATTTTTCTTTCTTGGCATACGGAGTCAGAGAAATTGTTGTGGGCATGTACCCACCAATACCCGAACATCTCTCTGTCTACAATTCTCCCTGTTGTATGGTCAGACCATGCTGTAGTTACTTTTACCATCCTGGCTCATAACCCCAACCCTCCGCAATCCACTTCTCGTACCCCCATCAGTACTCGAGCCTGGAAAAACTTGGACTATCCTCTTTTGTCCAATATTTTGGCTAGGTCCTCCTACAAGGCTTCATCGCACCCTGTGCTACTGTCCAGTAGATACCAGGAATGGATTCTGGATGCCATTAATCAAGTAGCCCCAGCTAAAACCATTATTTCCAACAGGGCAGCACCATCTGCTCAATGGTTTTCAGAGGACCTTCGGCTGCAAAGGCAGTATTGCCGGAATTTAGAAAGGCGCTGGCACAAGCACTATAGGCCCTTGGATAAGCAAACGTATAAAGATGCGCTAGCGTTATATAAGAAAGCTATCATTAAGCACAAAAGCACTTTCTTTCTTGCTCAAATAGAGAGTGCCCAGAACTCTTCCAGAAAACTTTTCCAAGTAGTCGATTCCCTCTCCAATCCCCCAACAGGCCCTCCTATTGAACCTTCCCAAGACCTGTGTAACGCCGTGGCAACTTTTTTTTCCACCAAGGTTACGAACATCTACTCATCCTTCTCCCCCCCTATACGCTCGGACAGCACTAGCTCTCTCCCTTGTCCCTCTCTACTTACTCCCACTTTTGCTAACTTTCAAGCGGTCACGACTGAACAGATTGCCAAGCTAATCACTTCGATCAAAACGGGCTCCCCACTAGATCCCTGTCCCCCTTCTATACTGAGTGCCCTTACTGAGGTCATTACTTCTCCACTTACCGACCTATGCAACTCCATCCTCCAGACAGGCATATATCCTGAAATCTGGAAAAAAGCGGTCATCAAGCCCTTGTTAAAGAAGCCTTCCCTGGACCCTACGGATTCCGCTAACTACAGACCTATTGCCTGCCTTCCTTTTCCGGCCAAAATATTTGAAGCTATTATGAACAAACAGCTTTCGGGTTTCATTGATTTCCATCAACTTCTAGATGATACCCAGTTCGGCTTCAGGAAGGGCCACTGTACAGAGATGGCTTTGATAAAGGCCTCGGACGAGATCCGGACTATAATGGACCAGGGTGGGGCAGCGATCCTTATACTCCTGGATCAGTCCGCTTGATCGACCGTGTCACATCCCTGGGGGTGACCCATCTTGCCAGGGACCTCATCGCTTCATTTCTGGCCAATCGTACTCAGGCGGTGAAACTGGGCACTTTTTACTCGTCCAGCTTCACCCTCCCTTGTGGGGTGCCCCAGGGCTCCTCGCTAAGCCCCACATTATTTAACATATATGTGGCGGACTTGGCGAAAGTTATTAAAGCTCATGGACTCCGCTTAACCACCTATGCGGACGACACCCAATTGGTGTTGGCAGTACACAAGGATGGACCAGCTGTGGCCGCAATATTTCAGGAGGGGATGCTGGCCATTAGTTCTTGGATGTAAAGCAACTGCTTGAAGTTAAATTCGGACAAAACCGAGGTGATGACCTTTGGCAACCTTTCACTGGAATGGTCTTCCATCTGGTGGCCCAGTGAAATGGGTCCAGCCCCCCACCCCGGTTGACAAGGTTAGAAACCTCGGTATCATATTCGATGAGAAGCTGTTGTTCAAACATCACGTGAACACAGTGGTTTCATCATCTTTCTATACACTAAGGAAGATCAAAAAGCTGTTGCCATACCTCCCTTCAAGGACCTTGATCAATACTCTTGTTTTCTCTAAAAATGGATTATGGCAACGCCCTCTTCCTTGGCACTCAAGAACAGATCCCAACGAAACTTAAATCGGTGCAAAATGCAGCGGCTAGAATGCTGCTAGGCATTCCCAGCCGTCGTCCCACCTATCTGGCTATTCGCCAACTGCACTGGCTAAGAGTCAAGAGCAGGATAAAGTTTAAGGCACTCTGTATTGCCTATAAGGCCATCCATGACTCAGGACCCAGGTTCCTCAAGGATGCCTTTCGGATCTATGCTCCTCAAAGGCCCCTTCGATCGGCTGGTACCCATCTCCTCGCGGTCCCACGTACCAGAACCACTAGCTGGGGAGACAGACACTTCCTAGTAGCAACCCCCAGGCTGTGGAACTCACTTCCCCTGTCCATCAAAACCAGTTCCACACTCATCATCTTCCAGAAACTCCTGAAAACCTGGTTATTCAATCAGTGATTCATCTGGTAGTTCTTCATCCTAGGCAGTCTGATATGCGCCGAGACACCCTCGGGTATTTGTGCGCAATAAAAATCTCAAAAACATAAACATAAACAAACATATAGTACAATGCCATGCAATCTTTATAATTGTGCACAGTTTACCTTGATGAGATGTGGATTGACAGGTATTAAATAATGCCTTGTGGCTATGTCGCATATGGAAGAGTTTGCAAAGTTGGATGTGGTGCATGAAAAGATCCAGGACAGTCAAGCAAAGTATACAAAATTGGATGATTGAAGGAGGAGAAGGGTTGGTGTGAAATGAAAAGTGGGTGATTTGGGTCATGCCAGATCACCTGTCTGTGGGAGGAAGGGAGAGCCTAAGAGCTATATTACGACTTCGACAGTCCACACTAAAGCCTTTCCAACACCGCACGCCAGATTAAAATTGTAATCCATGGTGGGCGTGGCACACTGGTGCAGCAATGGCAGCAGTCTGTAAGGCTCTTTGGAGAGCCTTACATGCAAACCGCCGCAGTAACAGTCAAAGTCAAAGTCTAATAAATCTTTATTCGTCTATTTTCTAAGCATTCATGAAAGCACATCAAAATCGATTACATTTCATGTTAATTTTACAAAAAGTAATAACAGAACATTTTAAAAGTCTTCTCAAAGAGTACATAATAGAAGGTATCAATCATTCCAATTAATTTCCTATAATAAAATCACACCCCCACATGGAGACATACACATGTTAAGACTCAATGGTTGTGATGCGTGTCCTACGATAAAATGCCTTCTTTAAATACATAGCTACTCTCAGTGATGTGTGCTCGTTTTCCAGTAGCTGGAGTAAAATCAGGGCTGGGCTTAACCCCGAGTTTCTTAAAAATGGAATTATACAAATTTTCCTTAGGTCAATATAAAATTTACAAAGCAGGACTAGGTGAATTATGAATTGTTCGCAGGTGTTATCACACGGACATAAAGGCAATACCTGGGACCAATCATTCATTTTCAGCCAAGAGAATAATCTATGAACATTACCCAGCCTAAATCTTATTAAAAGAAATCTATCAAATGACCCGGGTACAAAGATTAGGTACTGCTCCAACCCCGGGGCTGTAATTAGGAACTGGTGTTGCCTCACACTGATTTTGGGAACTTCCCCTGCCATTCTGCTGGTTTCTAGAAATTGAAGACCCCCTTTTCTTAAGGTATTAATTGGAATTGCCAGCAAAGTGGTTGGATCAGAGAAAAACTCTGGATGTCCCAAAGTGTTCATAAAATCGTGTACGAACTTAATCCAGGAAAACATTTTCGCCCCTTCCAGCCTCAAGCTGTCTTGCAGGATCTCTCTATTTCACTTTGTCTGATCGTTACACCAAACTCTGTGCCACAGAAGTATTGGCTCTAGTTTTATAAGATCAGCGATATAAGGGAGACCCAACTCCTCTTGGCAAATAAAGGGGGATGTACTCGGGGGTGCTGAGAGGATGTAGCTTAAAAAATAATTTTATACAATTTGTAGTGTGAGAGTGTTTGCGAAACCCCACACCCATGCCCCATAGGATGCCATTGTAATACACTTGGCTTTGTACATTTTCAGGAGTTTCTGGGGGTGGTTTCCTTCCCAGCTTTTTAGCAAAGGTTACTAGGGCTGAAGTTGCTCCGCTAAATGCCAATTTTTGGGCAGAAATGGTTTGAGCCCATATGTCATTATGATTAAATAAAATACCTAGGTAGGATTATTTCTTTGGTTGAGACTAACTTCTTCCCAGCAACAAATATTTCTGGTGCCCTCTGGGTCCCTTGCCTACATCTCATTACAAAGGTCTTTGAGGTGTTTATATTAAGACCAAGGTCCGTCATAAACTCGCTAAAACTATCCAAGCCCCTCTGGAGGCCGTTTTGGGTGCTAACCATTAACACGGCGTTATCCACATAAAGGAGTGCTGGTGTGGGGCGGCCTCTAGTTTGGGGAAAATCTTTGCCCTTCGATACTAGTGCTTCACCTGGTCCATTCCTGTAAAGGTTAAAAAGGAAAGGGGCCAGAACACAGCCTTGTCTGACCCCTCTCCTAATAGGAAAAGCCTTAGAGCACTCCCCGCCCTGACCATCCCGCACACTTGCGACAGCACCACTGTACAAGAGTCTTAAAAAAGCAATTATATGGGGGTCAACCCCTGTTGCCTCAAGGACCTCCCACATCCTGTCATGTCTTACAGAATCAAAGGCCGCTGTGAGGTCCACAAAAGCCAAAAACTGGCTACCCTGTTTGGCTTTAGTTTATTTGCTCACCGGGATGGCTAAGTTCAGACTCTGTTCTATTGTGCCAAATCCTGCGCGAAAGCCATACTGTAGGTCAGTTAAATCTGGGTATACTCAGCCCAATCTTGCAGGCGCTCTTATATAACCCACCCGGCCACTTTCACCTTAGAGTCCAACAGGGAGATGGGTCTGTAGCACCCCGAATCATGGCGGTCCCCCCTTTTAAAAATAGGAATGATGGTGGACTCCACCCAGGTCTTGGGGAAAGTTGACTTGATACTGGCGTTAATAACGTGGGTCAATAGGGGCCCCCAAAAAGGCACGTTAAATTTAAGCAGATCATCTGGAACCCAGTCTGGACCAGGTGACTTGCCTCCCAAACTAAGGGCCAGGGACTTACTCACTTCTTCCAGGGTGATTTTAAGATCGATCCGGTCATAAGTATCACTGGTGGTGTTGGTCAGTGTCAATCCCTGGTTTCCTTGGTTGCTATAAAACCCGGAACAGTGGGAAATCCAAGTTTCTTCAGAAATAGCTATTTCTACGGATGGGCCATCATTAGAAGATAAAAAAGGGGCCCTCAGGACTTTCCAAAAGGCAGCACTATCCTTCAGTTGCGCCGCTCTATGGAGAGAGGCTCATGCTTCATTACGTAGAATACGCTTCCTCTCTAAGACCGCCCCTCTGTATTCCAATCTAGCCTGTCTGACTCGGAGTAGTGATCTGGGCTGCTTATGCAATTCTTTTTTCATCTTAGAATAAGCTTTGGTGCATTTCTTGTTGAACCACCCATGATTTTTCTTGCTCTTATAGTGCTGAACAGTTAGCAAGTTCTTAACCTCCTTGGAAATTTCACAAAAGGAGTGCACAATGTTAGCATCGGGCGCTAAATCATTTAAGCAAGTGTTGATTGCAGAATTATAATTCATAAACACATTTTTAGTCAGGGTGTCTGGATCTACTTTCGCCCACCTTAAGGTGTGTCCATTTGTTTTATCCAGTTCTATGTTTTCTAATACTTGTGTAGTCTTGTTAGAGTTTTTTGGGCTTCAAGATGGGTAACCTGACCAGTAGAGAAAGGGTGAAGTGGTCGCTCCATCCATAATCCCCCACGGTAAAAGAGAGGACCATGTGTGCGTGCGAGCGTGAGGCTAAAATAAAGTCAATAGTAGTTGCTAACCCTCTCCCATTAAAAGTATGTGACATGGGAACTGGGGTGGCCAGCAACTCATTGGCATAGCCTAAATCCAAGGAAAAAAAGTACAATGAATGGGTCCCCCACTCGTGTGTGACAAAAATGGGCACTATATTCTTCGTCGTTTGACAAACCACACATTCTATGATCCACGTTGTTACACAAGGCACAGTTAAAACCCCCCATCAAAATATTCATTATATCTTTAGTGATTCCATTACATATAGCCCTCAATTCCTCGCTTAAGTTTTTCACCACTGCTGCAAGTTGCTCAGAGGTGGCATTATTATACAAATTAATCAACATTATACAGTGGGATGCACTTAGTGTCAGTACAATCATATGATAAAAAGAGTCACCCGCATGGAATGCAATTTTTTTTAAAACAACCAGTTGGAAATGTATGTACAGATACCACCCTTTGGTCTTCCCCCCAGACCTTTCACTGACTGGGTGTGAAAGGTGTTGAAGCCATTGATATGAAATGGTTCTATTATCCAGGTTTCCTGCATACATACGATGTTGAAATTCCCAATAAATTCGCACCAGGCTGGGTTCTGTAACTTTGAACGTAGCCCTGAGATGTTCCATGAAATAAAGGAGCAAGTGGGGGCAACCGCCGAGGAATGGGCGCAATCTGGGATCTGCTTTGCAACAGTGATGGAGTCCATACTAGATGGCACAGGCAGGCCTGTGGTGCACACAGGTTGTTCCAGTACAGAAATCAAACACTCAGCACCATCTCCCCTCCCCCCAGAAACCTTTTTACCTGCCAACGGGACGGCCCCTCCTGTCAATTCCCTCAGGGGAACTCCCATGACCATTGACCTTGTTTTGGGGCTCTTAGTACTTCCATCTCTCCGAACTTCCATCCCTAGGAATTGGAGTAGTCAGTCAGTCAACCTCCTCTAAAGAGTAAAGCGGATCAAAGGGGTTATGAACTGGGATCCCATATCTGTGCTGTGTATAACCCATAGCATTTCCTTCCTCTTGAGGGTACTGTGGTGTTCTAGGGGGTCGATAGAAGAAGCCAAGGGCGACTACACTTATCCCCCTGCTTCCAACCGGCCACTGACCCAGCCTGTCCAGTATATTCTTCACCAGACTTGGGAAGCTGAAAGAAATCACAACACAATCTAAAGGCAACGACTTGCTGGAACTTCCAACCCATGGTATTCGCACACCATTTTGAACTCAGAAAACAATATGTTGGTTAGACCTGTCTTCGTGCTCAGGAAGTGTAATGCTTTGTTTTTTAAGGTTAACCAATGCTCAAGCTCTCCACGAGGAAGTGAAGGAACATTGGTCAGCACCAGTATAAGGAGTGGCTTCCGGGGGGAGGTGCAACTGTCTAGGTTCAAGCGAAATACCCCTGGCCCAATTGGGGGAAACTATCCTATGAGGGGTCACCCCCCAGTACCAGGTTTGTAACTTGTCCCATCTAGTATTGTCTGTCTCAAGGAACGGCCATCAGTGTCCTCCTCTCTACTCCTATTCTGCCTACGAGGGGAGATCACAGAGTGGCGCTGATGGCATGCTAGGGAAGTGTCGCTGGGTGATTTGTATCCTACCGTCTGATTAGCACTAATTGATGGTGTACGTGCTAGCGAATCAGACAATGTTCCAGTAATGGAATTCCCCTGAGTGGCATTTAGTGTAGGGACCCCTCTCGCACATGTAGTACATATTGAGCAAGTAAGTCCAACCTCATTTCTATTTTGGGCTATAGTTGGCAAAGTGGCTGTGGGACTTTTAACAGTTCTTTCTAGATGTACTAGCCTTTTCCTCTATGGAGGATAGAGTGATTATCAGTGGCCTTAAAAGGGTTGCTAAGCTGTCCTCTAGTTTATCCCAAAAGCCCTCATAATCCGTTTCCATAGCCCCCCTGGTTGGTAAAATATCAGCTGAGGCCGGAGACGGTTCTGCATTTGGCTCACTTTCCCTATTTTCACAAGCAAATACTATGGGTTTATTTCTGGGGTGTACAGGTTTATTGATGCTACTGCCCTGCCCCTTCCTCTTTTTGGCTAGCGGGGTAAACCCTTTCCCCTGGCTAATCTGCCTCTGTGTGATGACGTACAGGTTACTGGTTGTCGCACATTGCTCCACTGAGTCCAATAGGGTCGAAGTTGAAACACCCATGGGAGGCATGACTACAGGAACATCTGTAACAGTCTCCATAACTCTGCTTAAATGGACAGAAGGGGCATTTTGCGGGTGGGGCAAGGCGGAAGGGGCTCAAATGATAGCCCTCTCTCTGTTAGGGCAATTTCATGTATCAGGTTGATTCCGCCCTCGTTAAAAATGCATCCAAAGTCCCAACAACCCTGTTCCCCATGAGCGACTTTCGTTTGCTCCTCCTCAGCAGCACTGTGTCAACCCTCTATCACCACCGTACTCCTGTTTATAACTTAAACCTATTAAGATGCGCAAGAATTTAGAATTTAAAAGTCAATATTCACATATAAAGGTGGCAAAATGTCAATACCGTGGCCCAGCCCAGCCTCGTCCGGGCTTTGACGGGCACAGTCGGGCCCGCCCTTGGTCCGGGCTTTGTCCCGCACGCTTTACCTCGATGGACACGCACCCTGGGAGTTGCAGTCCTCTCCCAGGGTGGTGGAAATGGCGCTGGGGCAGAAGAGACGTGTCCCTGGGACACTCGTCCCACCAGGGAGTCCTGAAGGCAGCAGGCAGCCAGAACACGCAGCAACACAAGGCAATGGTCAGCACAGAAACAGGTACAAAGGCTCCCACGCAGTAACAGCACTGTCTGCAAGCTCCTGCACGCTGCTGCATGCAACATGTGGTGCATACCGCACTGTGCAGGAACTGGGTTGTATAAATACAGGGGGCACCATATGTGCCCCCGAATTGCACCCCCAGACCCTGGAATGGCAGGGGGCCCTAACAGGGCCCACTTTGTGGCCTCTTTGCCACTCTTTTAATGGGAGTCGCACTGCCATGAAAAGGGTGGTGGTGATGCAACTCAAAATATGCTCTGTGGTGCTGGCTGCAGCATCACTAGCATATTCTCCCTATAAAAAAAACACTATCCCAGAGGGACCCTTGATCCCGGTGGTGCAGGCGGTCTCGTGGCCGTCCGGCTGCCACAGCTGTAATGTTGTAGTGGTCACTCAGTGCAACAGTCGTCAGACCGCCACCGAGACTACAGCGGTCCTGTGGACTACTGTAGTCATAATAAGGTCCTCAGTGGTCTGAGCCATTCAAGATTGAGATGGTTGGTAGAAGCAAATGAAAATGTAAGGTCGTGAGTAATGGGCTTGATAATAGGTCCTTGTGAATTCTCATAGCAGCCCAGGTTAACACCAGAACCTGGGCTGCTATGGGAATTCACAAGGGCCTATTATCAAGCCCATCATCGCCGCTTTAGCAGCAGTTTCCTGCCGATAAAGCAGCGATAATTTTATCGCCTGTTCTTGATAATATGCCCCATTAGGTTTATGAATGTTGTAAGTGTGAGTAGAGTGCAAGCGGTGTGTATTTGTGCTTTCAAGGGAGGGGATGTGTATTGCAATCTGTCATCTTTGCATTCGCTCTTGAAATGCTGTTGTGTCATGGCAAAATGTTGCTTGTTGTTTAGTTTAATATTATGGATGATTCTAATTTCTGCTAGTTGCCGTGGAGGCGTGAATACTCCAGTTGGGGTGCCAAACTTGCAACAAACCTTCATACCTTTACCTGGTTTGTCTATTATTACTTAACAACAGCATACACTATTGATTCCGCTGACTGACTCAGTGTGATTTGAGTTTGTCTTCATCCCCATTGCAGCACTAAATCTGTATTAGACCACAGTGCTTGGATATCTTCTGCTGGAAGACGATGGAAGCCATGTTATAGCGCTTGTCATTTCAGACTTGTCCACTCTGTATGACAGTGTGAACCGCGCGGCATCCTGCTCCGGAAATTTCAATCTATTGGACTCCAGAGCTCAATACATTGTGGTCTAGGTCCTTTTTGACCAATCGCTGCCAGGTAGTATCTCTCTTTCTCCTTGTACATCAGTCTTTATTGTTTTGACTTGTAGAATACTTGACCCTCACCTGCTTTTTTCAATCTCAACATTTAGTAACCCTTCCATGTTGTTCATGATAGAGATTCGAGATACTAGACGGGTAGCGATTCGGAAAATATTGTACGAAATTGACAAATTTCACAAATTTTACTGTGATAAAAGACTTCACCCAGTCCTAAATCTACTAACTTTTTTAGGGCGAGCAGACCTAAAAGCAGGCGGAGCCTGCTTTGTCTGCGAAGACAACTGTTGTTGGCGTGTTAGAAGGAATCTGAGACGGAGCTCACGCACGAGCGTCGCTGTCTCAGATTCCTCCTCGGGGCCGCGCACAGCACCACACACGCATACACAGAGACACACAAGCACCCATGCACGCACCCATACATACAGAGAACCCACCCCCGCCGTCGCATACACACACGCACGCAGACACACACACACTGCATACACACACTGCATACACACACGCTCCCCCCCTCCCCCTCCCTTCACGGCGCTGTGCCCATCTCCTGCCTCGCAAGCACCACACACGCATGCGCATTCACAGAGACACACAAGCGCCCATGCACGCACCCATACATACAGAGAACACATCCCCACCGTCGCACACAAACACACTGCATACACACACGCATACACAGAGACACACACACAAGCACGCACGCACCCATACATACAGAGAACACACCCCCGCCGTCGCATACACGCATGTGCACCAAGACCCCCGCCGCCCCACTCACCAGGTTCTTTGTTCGTGTCCCTCGGCAGCCATCCGGTCATTCTGGGCAACAGGCGGGTGCCGCGCTGAGACGCAGTCACGCAAATCTTCCGGCGGGCACTGGAGCGCGGGGTAGACTCCCGTCTGCTTCCTGTATTTCTCTGGCCCCGCCCCCGTCCCAACACAGATTGCCTGGCTTCCTGTTGAAGCCGGGCTGCGGCGTTTCATTATTTTTTGAGGATGTTTGCGACGCGTCACGTTTTGGAATCCGTCAGTGCAGACGGCTTGTTCTACCTGCTACATAGTCAGCGATGCATCATTTTATTGTGCGCGTACAGTTTTGCAGCGCTATGCCTTTTAATCGTGCGCATACTGTCCTTGCAGCGCTATACAACGGGTGCTACTGTTCTCCATGCAGCGGTGGGGTGATAAGTCACTTACCCGATGACGGGCCAGATATTTGCCCCTCACTCCGCCTGGGCCACTCCCAAGGACGATGTCAGACCCAGCTTCGACTGTAGAACTGCCCACTGTGAGGTGAGGCTAGTCCTGTAGGGGGAGGGCAGCTCCACTCACACAAGGCAGCAGCAGACACCTTTTCCAGCAATGCATCGTTTTATCGTGCACGTACAGTTTTGCAGCGTCATGCCTTTTGATTGTGCGCATACTGTCCCTGCAGCGCTATACAATGGGTGCTACTGTTCTCCACGCAGCGGTGGGGTAATAAGTCACTTACCCGATGACGGGCCAGATATTTGCCCCTAACTCCACCTGGGCCACACCCAAGGACATTGTCAGACCCGGCTTCAACTGTAGATCTGCCCACTGGGAGGTGAGGCCAGTCCTGTAGGGGGAGGGCAGCTCCACTCACACAGGGCAGCAGCTCTACTCACACATGCCAGCAGCAGTCACCTTTTTCCAGTGATGCATCGTTTTATTGTGTGCGAACAGTTTTGCAGTGCTATGCCTTTTTATTGTGCGCATACTGTCCTTGCAGCGCTATACAACGGGTGCTACTGTTCCCCAGCCAGCCAGGTATTCTACCCTCACTCCGCCTGGGCGACACCCAAAGACACTGGTGTAGTGAAGACCATAGTCAGAGCCTGCACAGTCCTCTTTGCTTTGGTGTATAATAATGCAGGACAAACAAATGTTAGGAAGTAGCTTAATGAACAGAGCCACTGACTTTTGAGTTAGGAAATCAGGTTCGAGTCTCGGTGTCGGCTCAACAGACTTTTAATCTGGGCAAACCTTTTAATCTCTCCCTGGACCAACCAAACATGAATGTGTCCCTGTGTAATGTAACTGGTGCTCATGCAAAGCGCTCCAGTATCTTCAAGTCGAGTTCTATAAAACTGCAAAAACAGAAAAAGTGTACTCACGATTTCTGAGAGTACAGACAAGATTACTTTGGAAGCAAACCCAAAGTCATTTGATGATCATACTGCTAACTTACTAAGAGGGCGTTTAGAATTTTGCAGCACCTGGTTGTAAATGGGGTCTATTTATCAATATTTGGAAACAAGCATTTGCAATGCAACAGGTCTCGCATTTACACTAGTTTGAGCTATTAACATTGTAAATGACAACACCTTTTATTTTTGTTTTCATTTTAAAAACATAAATAAAAGGCATTGCCATTTACAATGCCAATAGCTTAAACTAGCGTAAATGCGAGACCTATTGCATTGCAAATGCTTGTTCTTACACTGTCGCCAAATTATTCACAAAGCCCTTGTTAGCTGTCTTTTAAGCTTTTATCTTGTTTCGTGACCTCACCAAGCAAAAGGTGATGACGTTGCTTTACATGTGATACAATCGGTCAAGCATTCCAATGACGACTTATCTGCATTAAAGAGTCAAGTCAAGTCAAGTCATAAAATTTATATAGCGCACTACATACCCGGAGGGTTTCAAGGCGCTTGGGGAGGGGAGGGGGGCTAGATATCCTTAGGGAGGGGGATTATTTGTCAAATATCCACGTTTTAAGTTGTTTTCTGAACGCTAGGTGATTCTGGGTGAGGCGAAGGTAAGCGGGGAGTGAGTTCCATGTTTTGGCAGCCAGGTATGAGAAGGATCTGCCTCCCATGGTGGTTTTGTTGATGCGAGGGACAGTGGCGAGTGCTTGGCTGGAAGAGCGAAGTTGGCGGGAGGGGGTGTAGAAGGACAGTCGAGAGTTGAGGCAATCTGGTCCGATGTCGTAGAGTGATTTGTGTGCGTGGGTAAGCAGTCGGAAAGTAATCCTCTTATTGACGGGTAGCCAGTGGAGGTCTTTAAGGTGGCCAGAGATGTGTTCATTGCGTGGGATGTCTAGTATGAGCCTGGCTGAGGCGTTTTGGATTCGTTGTAGTTTCTTCTGGAGTTTGGCGGTGGTACCTGCGTAGAGGGTGTTTCCGTAGTCCAGTCGGCTCGTGACCAGGGCATGGGTGACTGTTTTCCTGGTTTCGGTGGGGATCCAGCGAAATGTTTTTCTGAGCATGCGAAGGATGTTGAAGCAGGATGAGGATACGGCGCTGACTTGTCTGTTCATTGAAAGTGAAGAGTCCAGGATGACGCCAAGGTTCCGTGCGTGGTCTGTCGGGATGGGTGCTTAAAAAATTCCTCAATAAATATAAAATGAAAGTAAATATCTCAGTGACCCTCCCTCCATGTTGGAACTAAGCTCCCTAAAGAGACGATCAGTCTCCAAGCCCCAAGGGTACGCGTGCACGTTTCTTCTCAATAATGAGACCTTCGGTATTAAAGCAGAATGTATATGCATTACCCAAAAGCATAACAGTCCTGAGCACTTTACTGAGTGGCAGTACATCCTTCCAACGGACACGAATAGGATAAAATAGCCTTTGTGAGTGTAAATACACAATAAAGACATGTAAATAAAGCTTTTTTTGTCTGATGTATGATTTTACCGGACAGGAGAACTAGAGCTGGCTTTACATATGAGCTCTTTTGACAATAGGATATATTTTATTTAACGAAAAGAGGAGAATTTTAGTTTGTTTGATAACTCTGCAGTAAAACAGCCTAGGTTTGTAGATGCTCGAGACAGGACAATGTTTTGAAAAAACCTGTCTGTTCGTGGTACCTTGGACTTCCCTTACAAGGTCTGCTGACAAGTCACTGTACCTAAAGCTATCAAGTGCGGAAAATGGTAAAGTGCTGAGAATTTCATCAATCACCCATTCGGAATATTCCATTGATCAGAAGGACCGCACAAGTCGTTTGTCATGTTCCTCCCTAGGAGCTGCCCCACCATCAATCAACCAAGAGAGCAAGAGCATATTCTGCTGTCGAGAAGGCGACTGTCTGCTGTATGGTAATGAGCACACTACCGTGGAAGCTTCGGAAGCTTCCATTCCCTGACGAGGGGTGAATGATGCAGCATTAACCCATTGTCATCCTCCACAGCTAACACTCGCTAAGCTTTCATTCGTTTTAGTCAGCTCACGGTAGCTCACGTCATTGCCACCTATTTAATGGTGCACCATTCGAAGGCAAAGCTACTGGAGCTTACCATAAACACCAAGGGCCCGATTACGATGGTAGTGGGCCCGCAACCGACAGCCCGTTGGTGGCATCCCAACGGCATCGCAAACAAGTTATCCGCCCACCACATTTGGATGGCGGCTGCTGTGTGGCAGTCGGAAAACGCGACCACCACGGATTGGATGGGCTCAAGGGGCCCGTTGGTCCATCGGAGGCCGAGTGATTCCTACAGGGGTGGTGGTGCCTGCATGGCCATAGGCATTACAATGTTCCTTTTCGCCGGCCCTTTCATGGCGGTCAACCCTCCATGAAAAGGATGGCGGACACGGACATTGGGGGCACCTAGTAGGCCCTCTTACCCCCTGGCCCCCAGATATGGGACCTTGGGGCATCTTTGGGCCCCCTAAACATCCCTGCACCATGTAGTAGCCACGTAGTGCAGGGATATGTGCAGTGTCCCTTTATTGAATTGGTGCGAGTGCTGCAGCCAGCAGCACCCACAGCAATGACAAATATAGGCATTGCGACCGCTGTGGTGGCAATCGCATCAAAATGCCTACTGCGGGGCAGCTGACAGCATGTCAGTCAGGCGGTCACAATCCCCAATAGGGTGCGTCCGTCCGCCATAGTTATCGGGCCCCAAGCTCTTAGGTGAAGCAGGCTTTCTTTAAATAACATAATGGACAAAGGGTGCTATTTTTGCACTATTTCAGAGTGATTAAGCAAACTAAAGATTGCGGGGCGTTATTCTACCACTTTTGATAATGAGAGAGCGCAATTTGAATAAAAAGTATATCCGAACCATAGTCATAAGCATATCGCATAAAACGTGGAAGTTGTAACGTGAAATAGTATTTGTAGAGTAAAATTAGCCGATGTAACCAAAGTAATAGGAAATGTACTTGTATTTACATTTGAATACATTAGTATTAGAAGGCCCGTATACGTAGTGGGCTAATATAGAAATGTACAGAAACGCTTACGAACACCAGAACGTGCAAAACAGAATTCATGTACGTGTATAATTCTAAATGGAGAAAGCGGCGAGAAATGTAAAGTGAAGAAATGTGCAGAGCATATATAGCACGGTGTAAGTATAGGAATGAGAATACAACATTTTATTCTATGTAAGATGTATTCTATGTAAGATGCATTCGCTTATAATCAAGTGATTTGCTAAATTCGATTGTATATAAATGTGTGTTAAAGGTTATACTGTGTAGAAGAGTTTGTAGGAATGTTAGAAGAGTTTGGTCATGTGTGATTTTAACCTGACTGACCAAGGGTTCGCAGGAGTGTAGTCCGCTGTATGTAATTTAGTGGGCTCACAGGAATCGTGGATAGCTTTGATCTGTACGTGCGAGCCAAGAGTCAAAGGTCTTGTTAAATTTAAGGTGACAATGCTAGACGAAGTTTATGGCCTAAGTGAGATAAGAGACGCTTGGAATTTGGGTCTTGTTTAGAAATGACCATTCACAGGACCAAATGAGGTTAAGAACATAGTCGTAAAGAATGAAGTTCTGATGAGGTGATAGACTTTGCTCTGAAAGTGTCAACTGGAATGTCAATGAAGTCACCAGCAAGAAGACGAAGATGGCGTCTAAGAAGAAAGGTCAACTTAACGGACGACGTGAAGAGACGAAGCTATGGAAAGACCTAGAAAATGAGCTCATGAGAATGTGTATGTGGTGGGCGTCAAGGGGCGTTCCACCTATACGGTGATTGTGTATTTAGGGACAGCACCCAGGGGAGAAGTTAGCTCAGAGCAGATGGCCTGAAGACGCAGCACAAGCTCAGAGCGCAGAAAGAGCAGAGCGCAAGAGAGCAGTAGGCCGAGGACCCTTAGAGAGCGGATGGGTAGGCAGAAAGGGTACTGCTTCTCGACATAAGTTACCATTAGAGGCTAAGAGAGTTTGAACTTCTTAGGAAGTCAAACTGCTGACACCTTTTTTAGGGTAATAGGAACTTGCGAAGTAGGGATGTCACCTAGCATAGAGTAGGGACAGATTTAACTTGTATTCTTTTCTTTTTTATAGATGACGCAACGGAACCACTTTGTGTCTATGCTTTTTAATCTGTTGATTCTTGAATTGACTTTAATTGTATTCTTTTGTAGACTTAGGTTCTTTAGGGAATTTATGTTCCTTCTAGTTCCTGTGTATTTGTTGAATCTTATCCAGAGAGGATTGTATATGCACTTAATTCTGATTTTATATTAAACTTTTAAAACTTTATCAGTTGTAAGTGGTTCTTCAGAGTTGCGTCAGTCTATGGGGTTGATTTAACCTATGTGGGGTTTGCCTTTTACTCAATGACAGAAAATAATCGATCCAAATAGATGAATGAGATAGGTATCTAAGTAATCAGAAAAGATATTAAAATCTCATTCCCCGCAGTTGGTAGCAGAGAAAGATGGTTTTCTTCTTGAGGAAGGCAACCTAGGTCAGGTCTAGATTACCCCAAGGTCCCTAGTCATCGACGACCAGAAGAAGAATCCCTGCCGAAGAAGGTGCTGACGGTGCGAGAGAAAGCAGCAGAGTCGGTCGAGAGTGAGTATAAGGGTCATGCGTTGCCAGATTGCGGTGTTTTATGTTGTACCTGTGTTGTAATGTCAAGCGGAGTTGAATGTCTGTAGTGTGATTGAGGGAAGGTTGTGAGCGCGCGCAACCGGATAAAATCTTAAGTCCAGAGAGGGCTTAAGTGGTTCGGGTGTATCGAACACCCAGAGTAATTTGTCTACCATTTTAAAGGGGGTCATGAGGTACCATTGATCGCCCGCAGACCGATGATAGGGGGAGTGTTTGAGCGAGTGTATGAGTAACGGACGCTGGTCGTACGTTTACTGTGTGTAAGTAACCTATCAGTTAAGGCGAGCGTCTGAAGTAGAGGAAGACGTCTCGTCAGTTGAGGTGACAATTACAGTTAGACTGTGGCCGTACAGTCAGAGAAAAGTGATCGCTTGGACGGAAGTAGTCATTTTTCGGCATATGAATGAGACGTATGCAAGACCGCGAGGCAAGCTGAGAAAGGAGGGGAACTGCTGCAGAGGGGACGAGTGACGTCAGCGTAGAGCCGCGCTGAGATTGGCCGGTTGGTGTAGAACCGCGCTGGGATAGGCTGATTAGCGAGAGCCGCGTAGGGATTGGTGGTTGACATCGGGAAGTAAACAAGGAAGAGAATTAATAAGGAAAATCGTAGATTACTGAAAATGAAGTGTTTTAAGCGTTTAAGGGCGATCTTTAAGAGAGATAGAGGAAACTTGTATGCAGGAGAAGAAGCTCCACCAGAAGGCACACCAGCTTATCATATGGCAGTGAATGTAGGCTTACACTCGATACTATGGATCTCCGAGTGGAATAAGCTAACAGAAGGGAATAAGGAACTGACGTTCCCGAGATACGGGACGTTTAAGCTAGAAGTATTGAACCAATTGAAAGCAGTAATGCTCGCAACGAGACCTCTACCGAGGCCAACACAGTTCGAAGCCCTTAGTGCATGGTTTAGAGCAGCACGCGAAAAAAGCGTGAGTAGACGCCAAGAAAGAGTGAGACGATCGGTAAAGGCAGTGCAGGATGCAAAATGGGACGGTGAAGCTAAAAAGTGGAGAGTGCAAAAGATAGAAGCAGATAAACTGTTCACAATGTTAGAGACTACGGGAGAAAAGAAACCTCTAGAAGAAGATGAGGATAGCGAGCCAGATGAGGATCTGATAGAGAGACTATTAACAGATAGACCACCTCCGTACAACAGAGAAGCCGATAGTCCCGAACTACAGCAAGGGGACGGAGCTAGATGGGGGGAATATAAACCGCTCCCAGTAACAGAGTGGGATACCAGGAAAGGTGAGGAAGTACCTCAATCTAGTCCCGAACAGAGAGTAGTGGGAAGATTTGTGGTCCAGAAGGTGCCAGAAACACAGCATGCAAGGTCGTATCAAATGCCAGATGCTCTACAAGTACCTGTTACCATAGGTCCTATAGTGTCAATCTACAACCCAGAGGGAGCCCAGCAGGAGGAACAGGCACGATGGGACAGGGAAAGGGCAGAGATGGAAAGTAGGAATAATACGATCAATTCCCAAAGGCAGTTGCTAGGACCAAAGAGTCGGAGTACCCCATTGGATTCAGCAACAGGTCCCTGGATAGAACAGGGGGGTCAAAGAGGACAGATGGATTTGAGGGGACCGAAACCGAAATCCTATAAGGAATTAAGGGAGTATTTGAAAGAATGGGATGCTGCCGAAGAGGCTCAGAATAAAAGATTAGAAACAGGAGCAGAATGGAGAGACCAGGATAACAGGATCCTCTCTCACTGCGGAGCTGGCGAAAGCAGCCCGGAGTGGGAAAGAGGAAGTCAAGGAAGCAAAGGAGATACTTGCCATACCACCAGTGGCAGCAGACAAATGTGCGATGACAGGAGCGCAGGGTGTGGGGGAGTGCCTCGCCCCATCCTTAGTGAGGGGGAACGAAGGACGCAGGAATACCGAGATAGTTTCAGGTGCACTCACCATGCCCCGGGCGAAAATGTGCGACATTGGAATCACGAGAATATAGGGAGTCGCGAAGGGTCTCGCCATGCATCCGGCGATCACGGACGAGATCGCGGGAACATGGAGGACCGTGAAGGATCTTATCGGCTATTGAGCGACACCAGACAGCAAGGGAGTTGCAGTGCTTTAGAACAGAACGGGGGATCCTATCTCGCACCTAAAGAGTCCGATCCGAAAAGACAGGATGCAGTGATGGGGAATAGATCCTTGTTCCACCATACCCCAAGGGAGGATGGAAAAGCTTGGGATCTAGAGAGGTGGGAACAAAGAGATACAAGAAGAACTCCTCACAACTCACCTGTACCTAGACGTAGGACTCGTAGTGGGGGTGAGAGGGATGTAAAGGAACCACCTAGGAGTGAGATACTGAGAGCTGAGATAAAAGCAAAACGGCTTGATGTAATGAGTTTAAAATCAGACTTGGATGAAATCATAGACGGCACATTGCCGATGGAAAGGATAGAGCTGTATGATCATGATGAAATACTGTTTATGTCTAAGGACGTTACTCGGAAAGCAAGGTCAGCTCATGAAAAATTATCTGAATTGGCAGACAGGTATATGATAGACATGTCACGGACTAAAGCTTTGCAGGGTAACCATAGGCTAACTTGCACGGATCAGGATCTAGATGAGCGTAGAACGATCGCGCTGAAAGTACACATAAAGGAACTGATCCTGAGTATCAGAGTATGGAGGGATTTGGATAAATGGGAGGAAAGATGGTCTAAGAGGGGATCCGTCAGAAGGAGTACACTTACGAGGTCCCCGGATGGAGAGCTAATGCGAATGGAAGCTTTCCCTTTGCGAGAAATCGCGAATGGAAACTACGTCCATGTGCCCTGGAGTAGGGGGGATTTAGCGGCATTTACCAATTCCTTTCCAAAGCTAAGAGAGAACCCCGTCGAGTGGTATAAACAGGTAGAGAGGTTCGTGAAGATCTCTAAGGTACTGTGGATCGATTTGAACACTCTGTTTGATATCGTAGTACCCGGAGATTTGTGGACGGCATGTAAACTTAGTATCGAATGGCCCGCTTGTGAGCCTCCGAGGGATGCCCGGACAAACGGTCCATCAGATAGAGTCATGGAAAAATACGAGAGAGTAATAGCATGGCTAAAAGAGAAAGTGCCGGTGCAGGACATAGACTGGGTTAAGATAGATCGAACAACTCAGGAACCTAAAGAGACAGTTCACGAGTTCTATGAAAGATTGCTGAAAGCATTCAAACAGTACAGTGGGTTGGATGTGATGGACCCCAAAGACATAGGACAGTTTGTGTCGAAGTTTGTCCTAGGATTGAGACCAGACATAAGCCTGATGATTCAACAGCATTTGATCTGTTGGCAAAACAAACCTTTAGATGAGATTCTGAGGTATGCGAGGTACTGTAGCGATGAAATAGATTCGAAGGCAAAGAAACTTAAGGAGAAGCTGATGTTAGTGCAGATGCAATCAGCTGGAAAGGGTGGACAGCGACAACAGGGGACAGGAACCCTAGGAAAGAAACAGAATAATCAAAGCAGAGATGAGGAAGAAAGACCGAGACCGAGAATAGATATCGCGACACTGAAAAAGACAACGAGGTGTCATCAGTGTAACGAGGTGGGACATTGGAGACGCGAGTGTCCTTATAATGTCGAGACGGGCGAATTAGAACAGGAGGAGGATGAGGTTCAGAACAACGTGGTTAAGGGAGCTGCAGTCCCGAAGGGAAAGTTTGTCAAAGGGGGGACTCAGACTCCTCGAGCCCCGTTTCCTCAACCGCCTCGCATTGCAAATGGAGGAAAAACCTATAGACAAATGCCATTGTTCGTAGGAGGAGAAGAATGCTACTACGTTGATCCTCTTACTGGACAACGAGTGAATAGGGATGAAGACTGTACTCTAGGAGCAGCCCTGGAGGTAGATCAGAGAGGACCATGCGTGGAAGCTGAAGTAGCTGGATGTCCTACGACCTTTTTGGTGGATACAGGGGCCACTCGATCCACTTTGAGATCAGCGGTAGTCCCAGGTCTGCCAATGTCGGGAGAGACGATTCAGGTGGTAGGAGTCGCAAATAGGAGAATGACGAATCCTCTGACAGAACCAGTGTCAGTGAAGATAGGAAATTATAGTGATGAACATCAGTTTGTGATTTGTGATTCTAGTCCTGTGTGTTTGCTAGGAAGAGATCTGTTGTGTAAATTAAATTGCACAATATATTGCACACCTGAAGGAGTAGAAGTGCAGACTAACGATGATGATGCAGATTTCAAGGTTGTAAACTCGCAGGAATGCGTGGAACTATATCCTACCTTAACGGTGGGGGAGCTTCCACAGGACTTGAGGGAGAAAGTGTCAGCTGAGGTGTGGGATTTTACTGGAAAAGAAATAGGATTGATCAAAGGGGTAGAACCAGTAAAGATCATGGTAAGACCCAATGCCGAGTATCCAAGAACACCACAATATAAGTTGACACCGGAGACGATTGCAGGAATAAAGCCCGTGATCGAGTCAATGATTAAACAGGGAATACTGAAGGAAATCGTGGGAAGTCCATGTAACTCCCCGATTATGGGTTTGCAGAAGCCTAGTGGAAAATACAGAATAGTGCAGGACCTTCGAAAGATTAATAATATCGTTGTTTCATGTTGTCCAGTGGTACCGAATCCATCAGTGATATTGTTTCAGATACCGTTCCAAGCTGAATGGTTCACAGTGATAGACTTGTGCCAGGCTTTCTTTTCGATTCCCTTAGATGAAGATAGCCAATACCTTTTCGCTTTTAAGCTGGAAAATCGCGTTTTAACATGGTGTCGTATTCCCCAGGGGTATACAGAAAGCCCATCGATTTTTAACCAGCTGTTGAAGAAAAATCTTGAAAGTCTAGTGCTGCCCATGAACTCGGTTCTGGTCCAGTACATAGACGACCTCCTAGTGGCGTCAGAAACTGAGGAAGCTTGCAGAACAGACACCATTACCTTATTAAATCACTTGGCCGAAAACGGACACAAGGTGTCTCCAAGTAAATTGCAGTATTGTCAGACCGAAGTGCAATTCTTGGGCCATAGGATTGAAAAGGGAAAACGGAAGGTGTCTCCAGACAGAATAGAGGCGATCATGAAAATGAACGCGCCTAAAACACAAAGAGAAGTCAGGATGTTTCTAGGCATGGTCGGTTATTGTCGGCAGTGGATAGCCAACTTTTCACTGAAGGCAAAACCGTTGCTACAACTGACGCACAAAGGAGTGAGTGATCCGGTACCATGGGACAAAGATTGTTTGATGGCATTTTTGCAGCTGAGGGAGGACTTGTGTCGTGCCCCAGCTTTGGGAATGCCTGACTATGAGAAGCCATTCTTACTTTACTGCTGCGAGAGAGAAGGTTGCGCTTTAGCAGTTTTGGCCCAGATACACGGAAATGCGCGTAGGCCAGTTGCTTACTTTTCGGCTACATTAGATCCAGTAGCCGCAGCGTTGCCCGGATGTCTCAAATCCGTAGCTGCAACGGGTGTCAGCATTGAAAGGTGTGAAAATGTGGTAATGGGACATCAGTTAGTGGTGTACGTACCGCACTCTGTGGAATTGTTAATGACCAGGACTAAAACTCAGCATCTGACGAATAGCAGGCTCACACGCTACGAGCAAGTCATATTGGCTGCTGAGAATGTGACCCTGAAGAGATGCTCTGTTTTGAATCCTGCTACTTTGATGCCACTTCCAAGTGAGATTGATGATGAAATTTGTACAGATCATGACTGCCTTGATGTGACTGAACTATGCACCAAACCGAGACCAGATATCGTAGATGAGCCATTGACTGACCCCGATGAAATTTTCTTTGTTGATGGTTCATGCGTAAGAGACGATATTGGTCAGCTGAGCGCAGCATATGCAGTTTGTACAATTACCAGAGTTGTGGAAGCCGCCTGCCTGGAAGGAGTACATTCCGCTCAGGTAGCTGAAATCATTGCTTTGACCCGTGCCTGTTTGGCAGGCAACAAAATTCGAGTCACCATATACACCGATAGCCAGTATGGTTTCGGGGTAGTTCATGACTATGGGCAGTTATGGTCTCAAAGAGGTTACATGACCTCCTCGGGTTCTCCTATTAGGAATGGAGAATTCGTGAGATTATTGTTAGAAGCATTACAAGGACCAACAGCTATCGCAGTTGTCAAATGTGCCGCGCACACAAAGAATGTAGACTTTGTGTCGCAGGGCAACCGATACGCAGATGAAGTTGCACGTTATTGTGCAGAACAGGGGTATTCTCACACCAATGTAGAAGTGGGGGGAATACAGGAAAGAACTGATTTGACTATGTTGTTAGACACTGTGGATACGTGGGACGAATTAAAATGTGTTCAGGAAAATGCACCAGATGATGAGAAAAAGGGCTGGGAAACAGCTGGATGTACAAAAAGTGAAATGAATTTTTGGATTTCTGCAGATGGGAGAGCAGTTTTACCTAACGAACTTGTTAGTCCAATGGCAAGGAAATTGCATGGATCAGCACACATAGGTAGAGATGCTATGGTGAGAGTATTCAGACAAACGTGGTTTAATCCGAAGTTTAGAGTAGCGGCAGAAGCAGTATGTCAGCGTTGTGCGATCTGTCAGCAACTAAACGTAGGAAAGAGAAAACCAGTCACATTGAGTCACATAGGGAGGTCTGGGGGGCCTTTCAATAGAATGCAGCTGGATTTCATTGAAATGCCCAAATGTAATCGACGCAGATACGTTTTAGTGATGGTCTGTATATTTTCTAGATGGGTAGAGGCTTATCCTACACGGAGATGCGATACACTTACAGTAGCAAAATTGTTGATTAGAGAGTTAATACCGAGGTTTGGGGTGCCATCCTCTTTGGAATCGGACAGAGGAACTCATTTCAACAGCGAAATAGTGAAGATGTTATGTTCAGCTTTGAGTATCGATCAGAAGCTCCATTGCAGCTATCGACCAGAAGCTTCAGGGATTGTAGAACAAATCAACAGCACAATTAAATCCAGACTTGCCAAAGTTTGTTCATCGACATCCCTGAGTTGGCCAGACGCACTTCCTTTGGTTCTTATGAGCATACGTAGCACACCAGACAGAAGGACAGGTCTCTCTCCACACGAGGTGCTAATGGGGAGAGCTATGAGACTGCCATCGGTTCCGACTGCAGCATTGTTGAACATCACAGACGATTTGATCTTGGACTACTGCAAGGGACTATCTGATGCCATTCATTCTGTGTCCCTCCAGGTCCAGGCTGCAGAGGTTCCGTCAGCTCAAGACCTGTGCCATGATCTGTGTCCAGGGGATTGGGTCCTTGTAAAGAAGCACGTCAGGAAGAACTGTCTAGACGTGCGCTGGCGAGGACCATTTCAAGTCATACTAGTTACGAACACTGCAGTAAAGTGTGGAGGCTTGCCCAACTGGATACACGCCTCACATACCCGAAGAGTGCCAACACCTCTAGAAGAAACAGCTCCTCTCTCGGATGAAAATCCAGTAGAAAGCGGAGAAGCCACAGAGGGGGAAAGTCAAGCTGTAGAGGTGATTGAAGAGGCTGAGCCTGTGTCGGAACAGGCTGATGATGGTCAAGATACCAGTGAGACCGAAGCTGTCTCAGAAGAGGAAAGTAGCTGGGAATTCGAGTCAGATACCGAACAAGCTGTAAGTGATCAAGAGACAAGTCCAAGAACAAGGAGCAGGAGGACAAGGAATGGAGAAGCTAGTTGGCCAGAAAGAAGGAGAGGGTCAACCTTGAGAGCAAATCCAGAGAGCACCCTTGTCCCGATCGCTGAAGATTCAGATCAAGAAGAAGAAACTACGGATTCAGGTTCTGAGAGTCCGAGAAGATCAAGAAGGGTACGTGTGCCCTGCAGAAGGTACGCCACCCCAGAGTGAACTTATCTAGCAGATGTCTTGGGGACAGAGATCTGGGAGAGTGAGAGACGTGAAGGTGATCAATCTCGATCCATTTGTGGCAGTGGAGATATGGATGTTGACGCCTGGAATCGAGGCTGAGGGGTTACTGACTTTCACACTTCCCATTCCCCTTTACCTAAGTCGGATCAAAGATCTAGTGCTAAATCGATTAGAGTTTCCGACTTTTGGACATCAAATACCAGCACAAGAAGAAAAAGTTATTCGTTTGGAACTATTGGAACATGTTATTAAAGCTGCAGGTACGAGAATCATTATAGATGCATAAAGACTTTTGTGTTTAAGCTATAAAGAAGAAGATAACCTAGCGCCGAGTGGAAAGAAGAATAAAATTAGGGATTACATTTAGAGGACGGAGAAGGGTTAGGGTTGTCTGTTGCTAAAGATAAAGAGACATTGTTGTGAAAAAGAGACTTTTGTTGATTAAAAGAGCTTCACAGACTGAGAAATCAAATAAAGCAAATAAAGACTTGCAAAGAAAACTTTTCTTCGAAAAAGAAAGAGTTACGCTGTTTGATAACATGGAGAACGGCAACCCAAACCGAAAAGCTAAATGCATAATAGGTACACTAATAGCAGTAGTAATTTTTCTCATTATTACAGTTTTTACCATATCATACATAGTAGGACATAAAAGTGATAAAGAAACAGAAGATGTAAAGCCTGTAACGACTTTGAAACCAGCTCTTGTTGGGAAGAAGGAGGAGAGCAATGTTATTCGTGAAATGGCGTTACTGGCAAATGAAGCTCGTAGATTACACGTAGACGAGTCACAGGGAAATTTTAGGTCAAACGCATATGCCAAACTATTGTCCGAGTATATCGATGCCATGGAGGCCAAAGATTGTTACGTATGTATGCAATTGCCGGCTTCTGTAGTTGAAGGTATCAGATATCATCATCTCCCACTGACATATGGGATAACATGTAGTTTACTGCTCAGTATATTTTATGGTAGAGAAGGGTTTGAGTACTACTTTTCAAATTATGATTCGGTACTGCCTGAAGTTCCGAATTATAAACAAATGAATAAGTGGGACTATTATAAAAAGGAGGATAGATTAGCCAAATTCTTTCTTCCTTGGGATACCCTAGATATGCACGCAGAAATAATCTGACTTGCAAAGTGTCAGAGATAGAGAAGAAATTCATAGGACAAGTAGATGACAGATACAGGAGGCAGAAGATTCTAAAAATGTCAGGACAGTGGAAAACTGATTGGACCGAAGAAGAAAAAGCACACAAAAAGAAAGGGAGCAATGGTCCAATAGCTTTGGATAGAACGCAGAAAGGAAAGTTATGTTTAACTCGAAGCAAGACATATTATGAGAATGTATTTGTAGGTGAAGTAAATTGCGAACATGCTTTTAGGTTAGAGTACTATACGAAAGATTTTATGAAAGAGATGCAAGCTATTCCGAATGTATATTTTGTATGTGGAAGAAATGCCTATGTAAGACTGCCTGACAATTGGTATGGTTCGTGTTACTTGGCAATAGTCTTCCCCAAAATATATCATGCGAAGGATTTAGCGATTATAGAAGGAAAGGCTTCGATAAGAACGAAAAGAGAAGTAAAAGATGCAGAAGTAGTTGGAGACATATTTGGAGCAATGTTTCCTATGTTAGGTTTAATACTTAACGATGTTAAGATCAGGAGACTAGCTACAGTTGTAGATAGATTATCTGCAAGTACTGCAAGGTCTTTGATGCTAGTAGAAGGAGAGATGCAGTCGATTAGAGCAATGGTTCTTCAGAACCGTCTTGCTTTAGATGTTCTGCTAGCAAAAGAGGGCGGAGTCTGCAAGGCTCTGAAGGTCCAAGAATGTTGTACTTACATTCCTGATAATTCAAAACCACTTGAGAAAGTCATACATAACATTACAGAGATACACCAAGAAATCGAAGATTTAACAAAAGTAAATGTTTGGGAAAAAGTAGGTCATGGAGTGGGAAAGGTTGGAGATTGGTTTGCCAACCTTGGTAAAAGCATTGTGTGGTATATATTAAAACCTGTATTGATAATATTGATTTGTATAATTACATTGTTGGGGTTAGTGAAATTTTATAAATGGTATAGGACGAACCGGTTACAAAGATCCATGAGAGAGCAAGAAAGGAGATTAGCTGCTTTACAAGATCAACAGTATAAAAGTTTAAGAACTCTCGAAACGATAAAAAGAGGGAATCTTGTAACTAGTTCTGTGTAATGCAACATTCAAATTGCATTTTAGTGATGACCCCTAGAGGTCATCAAAGGGGGGAACTGAGAGAGCGCAATTTGAATAAAAAGTATATCCGAACCATAGTCATAAGCATATCGCATAAAACGTGGAAGTTGTAACGTGAAATAGTATTTGTAGAGTAAAATTAGCCGATGTAACCAAAGTAATAGGAAATGTACTTGTATTTACATTTGAATACATTAGTATTAGAAGGCCCGTATACGTAGTGGGCTAATATAGAAATGTACAGAAACGCTTACGAACACCAGAACGTGCAAAACAGAATTCATGTACGTGTATAATTCTAAATGGAGAAAGCGGCGAGAAATGTAAAGTGAAGAAATGTGCAGAGCATATATAGCACGGTGTAAGTATAGGAATGAGAATACAACATTTTATTCTATGTAAGATGTATTCTATGTAAGATACATTCGCTTATAATCAAGTGATTTGCTAAATTCGATTGTATATAAATGTGTGTTAAAGGTTATACTGTGTAGAAGAGTTTGTAGGAATGTTAGAAGAGTTTGGTCATGTGTGATTTTAACCTGACTGACCAAGGGTTCGCAGGAGTGTAGTCCGCTGTATGTAATTTAGTGGGCTCACAGGAATCGTGGATAGCTTTGATCTGTACGTGCGAGCCAAGAGTCAAAGGTCTTGTTAAATTTAAGGTGACAATGCTAGACGAAGTTTATGGCCTAAGTGAGATAAGAGACGCTTGGAATTTGGGTCTTGTTTAGAAATGACCATTCACAGGACCAAATGAGGTTAAGAACATAGTCGTAAAGAATGAAGTTCTGATGAGGTGATAGACTTTGCTCTGAAAGTGTCAACTGGAATGTCAATGAAGTCACCAGCAAGAAGACGAAGATGGCGTCTAAGAAGAAAGGTCAACTTAACGGACGACGCGAAGAGACGAAGCTATGGAAAGACCTAGAAAATGAGCTCATGAGAATGTGTATGTAGTGGGCGTCAAGGGGCGTTCCACCTATACGGTGATTGAGTATTTAGGGACAGCACCCAGGGGAGAAGTTAGCTCAGAGCAGATGGCCTGAAGACGCAGCACAAGCTCAGAGCGCAGAAAGAGCAGAGCGCAAGAGAGCAGTAGGCCGAGGACCCTTAGAGAGCGGATGGGTAGGCAGAAAGGGTACTGCTTCTCGACATAAGTTACCATTAGAGGCTAAGAGAGTTTGAACTTCTTAGGAAGTCAAACTGCTGACACCTTTTTTAGGGTAATAGGAACTTGCGAAGTAGGGATGTCACCTAGCATAGAGTAGGGACAGATTTAACTTGTATTCTTTTCTTTTTTATAGATGACGCAACGGAACCACTTTGTGTCTATGCTTTTTAATCTGTTGATTCTTGAATTGACTTTAATTGTATTCTTTTGTAGACTTAGGTTCTTTAGGGAATTTATGTTCCTTCTAGTTCCTGTGTATTTGTTGAATCTTATCCTGAGAGGATTGTATATGCACTTAATTCTGATTTTATATTAAACTTTTAAAACTTTATCAGTTGTAAGTGGTTCTTCAGAGTTGCGTCAGTCTATGGGGTTGATTTAACCTATGTGGGGTTTGCCTTTTACTCAATGACAGAAAATAATCGATCCAAATAGATGAATGAGATAGGTATCTAAGTAATCAGAAAAGATATTAAAATCTCATTCCCCGCAATAACCACAACTCTGTTAAGACCAGCAGTCTAGTTACTTATGCTTACATACACACTGTGCACATGAAGCCCAGTGGTGTACTAATCTGTGGCAGTAGCGGCCCGTGGAGGGAGTACCATGGGCCTTATTTATGAAGGCCTTGCGCCGCCGGTGCGTCACTTTTAACATGGGAAAAAGTGACGCACCGGTGGCGCAAGGCCTTCATAAATAAGGCCCCATGGGCGGTAAGGTGGGGTGGGGGAGGGGCAGGGTGGGTGTAGTAAACACTGGAATATGCATAATCAGAGGTAAGTAAACAATTAAATACATTGTGGCTCTCCCTTCTCATGCACAGTGTACATGGAAATGTTGAGGAAAGGGCATGCCCTTTTCTTTTCCCCTTACAGAGGGTGCTTAATATCCTCAGCTGTTTCTGCCTTCCTCCCAAAAAAAGGTTTGAGTGATGGTATTGTGATAATTCTGGTGGATTTGAAGGAAGGAAGTTGTAGCCTGCAAATCTTTGCCTCCAGGAAACATAAAGGTTGTTGTGGCCCTTTCCCTCCAACCTCCACTCTAAGGTGATCTGGCCAGAGATCCAGAACAGGAACATTAAATGCTGCCGAAGCACGAGACAGCTAAGGTTGTGAGAAGATGGGTCAGTGGGACAGTAATATTTTCCTGCATACTTGTATGTGACTGTGTGTGGAGGTGTGCACACATATGTGTTTGCCTGTGTGAGCATATCTGTGTCCACTTGATATTGTGCCTATGAGACTATACGAGTATTCTTTTGATAGTGGGTTCTTGGGGTATAGTGATGACATACGTACTCATAATATATGGGATGTCAAGGGCACATCAAGGCACAGACATACTTCTGGGGGTGATAGAGGTGCATCACAGCATTGACCGGCATGTAGGCAGATAATTGGGACAAATAATCCATGACTGGGTTCAGTGAGATAACAATGACAAGTCATGGCATTGCCTGGCCGATGATGGGTATGTGGACACCTGACTGTATTAACTTACAAGGCGAGCAACTGAATGTCAACAGAACTCTAGGAGGGGTGGGACCCTACTGATACCGTCATTGTTTTATAATGTAATTTTAATGGTGTTACAGTGATCTGCACAGAGTCAAAGGATATCCACACAATGAGGCAATAGAGGTAAAAGGATGCAGAGCCCTTAGCCACCTGAAGTTGGTGTGTGTGTATAAAATCTTTTCAAATAGACACTGAACAAGATTGACTGGAATGATTAGTGGCTAAACTGCTACCTAAAATAGAGCACAAAGAGATTAAAAATGGGTGCCACCCACATGGATTTTTGACTCATACCTCACACAAACACAGTAACTTCAAGGATACCTATCAGGATATAAGTAGTCATAATGAGTAATGTTATTTGGTACCTGTGAGAAATTAGATTATTGGTTGAGGGGAGGGAAGGCCCTACTCAAGCAGCAAGCACAATCCTTGTCAGGGTGGACCACAAAAGTCACTAAATTACCCTGTGCTTAACCCTCTGGTAGCTTGGGCCAAAAGCAGTCAGGCTTAACTTAGAGGCAATGTGTAATGTATTTATGCCAATATGGGTAGACTGGGCACAAGCTCAATTACAATCAAGGGTGAGGGTTGTTGCGTGCCTCGGAGGTATCACCTGGTCAGACTTTAGGTGTGAATCACTAGTAGAAATGGAAGCGTCCCCTTTATCTAGGGAACGACCCTCTGGGCACAGCGTGAAGGATTAACCGATCTCTCAAAAGTTAAAACTCCTTGTTAGTCAGAAACTCTTCAAAACTGCATCAATAAAGTTCATCAAGTTTGAATTTTAATAAATCATATTCATGAATCTCAATGTCTAATTTCACATCCAAGACATTGTTATGTTTTTAAATCCATAGAAACACTTGAGACGGCATGCTCCCAATGCATTTCGTGCCCATAGCAGGCACTTCATCAGGGGAATCTGTTAATAAACAATAAATCACTATGAGGGTCCACTACATATAATAACTGTTATTCCTTATCACAGTTTAAACAAGCAACACAATATCATGGCCAATTAGGAAAATAGTTTAAGAAAGTTGTAGTGAAAATCATGATAGTATAGAGCCGTAAACAGTAAAATGAAAACCTTGCGTGTGCCTCTATGTGCCAAAAATACGAAAGAACATAAAGCGTACCATGTGTTACAAAGTGCATTGTTACCGCAATCGGGAAGGAAAGATGTAACGAACATAAACATAGATCCCGCTTAAACCAAGACGTGACTTAGCCCATATCCCAAATGGGATCAAGTGCATATCTTACCGCTCGTCAGAATGTGCAATCTAAGTTTGTCTCCAAAACGGATCAACAACTGAAATGCGGCGAGCCTGTTAGTTATGCCGGAGGTCAGCGTGGTGACAGCATGTAATAGAAAGTGGTGACGGACTGCTAACCAGTCCAGAAAATGGTTCGGCCATTTTGCAACGGGATAGAACTAATGTGAATAGTGTCGGCCATTATGGAAGAGTGTGTGCAGCAGTATCAATGGAAAAGTGATAGATCAATGTTGATAAGTGGAGCTGAGTGATCCCAGAACCGCATCTGTAACAACGCATCAATAAAACGAATCAACATAAATGAAAGCAGCACGGTTGAACCGGTGTAATAATCACCAAATTATAGAGTTTCACAATATGTCACTACTAGTTGTGGGGTTCACAGGTAACATGAGAGTTCCAAGCGGTCATTGAGACCATGGGGCTTCAAAGAGTCGAGTCTGTATATCCATTGAGTCTCTTTTTGTAACAGTCTTCTGTTCACATCTTGGTTGCCAATGTTGATAATGGTTTCAAGTACATTGAATTGTAATTGAGAAATGTTGTGTCTCTGATCATTGAAGTGTGCAGCGATGGCTGATTTCTCATTTCTAGTCCTTATATTACTTTTGTGTTCAGTTACTCGTGTTTTAAACTTCCTTGTGGTTTTGCCCACATAGACCAGTTTACATGGGCACTTGAGCAGATAGATTAAATTCAGAGTCACAGGTTGGTGTTACTTTCAGTTTTATAGGGGTTCCTCGTCGAGGATGGTTAATTGTAGTCCCTTTAATGATGGCATGGCAATTGTTACAATTGTGGCATGGTATTGTGCCCTTGAATGTGTCATGGTTAGTTGTCAGTGTACATTTTTTGAGCAAATCTTGAATGTTCCTACTGCGAGTATATGCAAATCTTGGTTGAGTTTGAAAAATTCCTTTGAAGTCTGGTTCACTCGATAAGATCAGCCAATGTCTCTGTCAGGGTTGTGCTCCGCAGGATTCGATTGATGCAAATATAGGTTCCACCTCCAGACCGCACCAACACCCCTAGTATATCACAGGGTGTTCGAGTGATCAGGTAAGGGAAAATATGAACAAAATAACAAACAGGAGGGGAAGGAAGGGAACAGCTGGGAAGGGATAGCTGAAACGAGAGAACACACACAGGATTACAACTCATTCAATAATCCTACTCTCATTTCATTCTCACTACCCTTCCTTCTTTAGATATTCACCTGCACCCTTTGAAGCCATCGCTCTTCTCTTATTTTAGCACAAAGTACCGTAATGAAACATCAATTCCCTATGTAAAACAAACACACACATTAGAATCACAGGAATATTCCACTTGGCTGATGTTATAATATGAATCACTCTTAATTAGAACATACCCTCCTGATTTGTTATAAATAAATGTAGTGTTTCCCTTTTTAAAGACATCCACCTGGAAATAAGTCTTTCTCCATTGGACCAAACAAGTTTCCCATGAACGAATCGTTCCAACTCAAAGTAAAAGTTTCACCACAGTGTCTAATTCACAAAAGTAATATTTCTTGCACGGTATAAGGTAGCTTTCCACCACTTTTATCCGCGCTTATTCCTTGTTCACTGTTCACTAACATCAAATGAAATCCAGCCTCCTGACATGGCAGAATGTAGGGAGCTACCCCACTACCCTCCGCTCAGGCAAAGGATTGCGATTTCCTTTATCTTTCTTGATGCTCCGAAAATGCCTCTCTTCTTAGGAGGGAAACAAAATAGAATCTTAGGAAGCTCAAATACTTCTTTGAAGCCACACTTAACAGGCTGTATCCAAACAGATAACGTAGTCAACCTTTTTGTAAAGCACGTAACACAGATTCTTCTCTGTTCTCTAGTACATGTGCTCGCGCTGTTACGCTTTTGCCAGATATTGTCAATGCGTGCAGGAAATCAGAATAAACACCGCGAGCCCGCAGTAGTCTTATCCCTACCGCACTGAAAGTCAAAACGCCGACCTTCGGCTTTGCACGCCCTGAGGCTGTCAGGATTCCGCCCGTGATGGATTACTCACGCGGCAGCTTCCACGATTTCTGAAGAAACACCGACTCGGTTTCTTCTACTACAAGATGACGGTCGCGCTGAAACCAGCGACCTGCTCTCTTCCCGGAAACAAAATCAGAATAACAAATTACACACGATGTCCCTAGGCCACGCCACCTCATTTATGCTCCCCCTGCCAGTCAGGAATTCTGGGAGTTGTAGTCTTGTGACTAGGCAGGCGCAATGTAGGTTTCAAATCCTGACAGTATGTCCCCGTCCCTAGCGCCTCCTAGGACCAGGCTTGTCCGGGCAACGCATATGAAAAGATCTCACCGCTCTGGGGGCATGCACATTGGACCAGGGCTCCCAGGAATCATCCTCTGCTGAATATCCCTTCCAAGACACCAGGTACCAGAGCACTCCTCTGCGTAGCTTGGAATCACGAATACTCCTGACCTCATGTTCAACACCTCCACCACTGATCACCGGAGGAGGCACCGCCCTTCTAGAGGACAACGCAGGTTTCAACAGTTGTACATGGAACACAGGATGTATTCGCAGAGATCCGGGCAACTTCAGTTTGTATGCAACAGGATTGATTTTCTTAACAATCGAGTAAGGACCAATAAATCGAGGGTGGAACACACTACGCAGTTTAAAGTGAATGTTTCTTGTTGATAGCCAGACTCTATCACCCACCCGGTACTGACGACCCTCCACTCGATGTTTGTCCTCCCATGTCTTGTATGCCTCTTTAGCTTTCTCTAGGTGTGCCTGCACCCCCTTATGCACCCTCCTCAGTAATTTCACCTGCTCTCTCACAGCCGGCTGATTCTGAACCTCATCAGGGATGTCTACCGGCAGAGTGTGTGCATCATACCCATAATTAGCTTTAAAAGGGGACATACCAGTCGAGCTGTGCCATGCATTATTGTACGCCAGCTCTGCCATCCACAACAGCGCAACCCAGGACTCATGGGCCTCTTTGGAGTAGCATTGCAGATATTTTTTCAATGTTTGATTAAGTCTCTCAGTCTGTCCATCCGTTTGAGGATGGAAGCTTGTAGACAAGGATACATCAATGTTTAGCGCATGACACCACATCCGCCAAAACCGGGCTATAAATTGTGGCCCCCTATCGCTGACAATCACCTTGGGTAATCCATGTAATCTAATGACATGACTGGCCAACAATTGCACCGTCTGACTGGCGGTAGGCAGGTTTTTATAAGGGATAAAATGTCCCATTTTAGTAAGGCTGTCCACAACAACCAAAATGGCATTAAATCCTTGGTCCATAGGAAGACCAGACACGAAATCCAAACTGATGTTCAACCATGGACGCTTGGGAGTAGGCATCGGAATAAGCTTCCCGGCCTTTTTTGCATTCACCCCCTTGGCTTGAGCACAAACATCACATTGCATTACCCACAACTTTATATCCTTGACAAGCGACAACCACCAGAAATGTCTTTGGACAGTGACTATAGTCTTGCGAATGCCCGGGTACCTGCCATCGGTGCTTCATGGCACCATCGAAAAGCCTTTCTTTGCAAAGGAATAGTGGGCAAATACAAACGCTTTTGTTGAAATGGCAATCCCTGTTTCACCATTCTTGCTGGATTACCATTGGCCCAAGCATTCCATCCTCCAGGGCGTTGATGTGCTTTTACCTCTTCCAAAAAGGACTCAGCCCTCACTACACACACCACTTTGGCAGCTGGTATAATAGCCTGTATCTCCTCCTCTTTAGGCACCCCTGGTAGAGTCTGCCTAGACAACGCATCAGCTTTGCGGTTCTCAGAGCCCGGTCTGAAAGTAACCACAAAATTGTATTCCGCAAAAAAGAGCATCCAACGCATTTGTCGTTGCGTCAAGTGTCTCGCAGAAGTCATATATTGCAGGTTTCGATGGTCAGTGTACACAGTGATGACATGACGTGCACCCCACAAATACTGCCTCCACTCCTGAAATGCTCTTTTTATTGACGACAGTTCTTTTTCGGCTATTGTATAGTTGAGTTCAGCCGAACTCAACTTCTTCGATAGATACGCCACAGGGTGTAGCTGCCCCGTATGTTTATCTCTCTGGGACAACACTGCTCCTATGGCTTCATCAGAGGCATCAGCCTCCACCACAAATGGATGTTCTAAATTCGGATGGGGTAATACAGGAGCTGTGATGAATGCTGACTTTAGACTCTCAAAGGCCTCCCCTGCTTCACTTGTCCATGTAAAGGAGCCTCCTTTTCTTACCAGTCTAGTGATGGGCACCGCTATTTGCGAGAATTGTACAATAAACCTGCGATAGTAGTTAGCGAAGCCCAGAAAACTCTGGACCTCCCTCACATTCTTAGGAACAGGCCAATCCTGTACCGCTTGTACCTTACGTACTGACATCTGTAGTCCTTTAGGACTAAGCATTACCCCTAGGAATTCAACATTGTGCACACCAAATTCGCATTTACTCAATTTGACATAGAGACTGTGCTCTCTTAATTTCTCCAAGACCATACACACATGTTCGGTGTGCCTGGAAGTCTCCACAGAATACACCAAAATGTTGTCGATATAAACTACCACGAACAAATCAATATACTCCTTTAGCACATCATTAATGAAGAATTGAAATGCCGCGGGGGCATTACATAGCCCAAACGGCATAACCAGATATTCGTACAAACCGTACCGCGTCTTGAAAGCCGTTTTCCACTCATCCCCCTCCCGAACCCTGACCAGGTGATAAGCTCCCCGCAAATCTAATCGGGCATAAATTCTTGCTTCCCTCACCTGGTCAATCAGAACGGTAATGAGGGGGAGAGGGTATCGGTTCCGTATGGTGTTTTTATTCAAGACGCGGTAGTCCACACACGCTCGGAGATCGCCATTTGCTTTTGCTATAAAAAACAGAGGCGAGACTGCAGGGGATCTTGAAGGTCTAATAAACCCCAACCTCTCATAATGCTCCAGGTACTCCTTCAAGTGGGCAGTCTCTGGGACCGATAGCGCATAGACCCGACAGGTAGGTATAGTAGCCCCTTCTATCAAATCTATGCGGCAATCATAATCCCGGTGTGGGGGTAATGATTCCGCTTGGATTTCACTAAACACATCCTGGTACGAAGTGTATTCTACTGGCAACATCACATCCTTTTCAGCTGCAGTAGCTACCATAAATGAACTAGCCAACACTGATACATGAGATCACACACAGGAAACAAAATGATCTTGGCATATTTCAGACAAAAACTGTATCGTTCTGGTTCTCCAATTGATTAGAGGGTTATGAAATATCAACCATGGCATACCCAAAATGATCTCGTATTGAGGGACATCTATGATATTCAATTCCAACATCTCAGAGTGTCTCCCCTCTTCCACCTCTATAGATACCCTCATTTCCGCTGTTTTCTCAATAATGAGTCCTGACTTAATGGGCTGCCCATCCACCGCCAACACTTCCTCGGGATTAGCCCTCGGAACTCTTGGCAACTCCAAGCGAGTAACCAACCCGTTATCTATAAAGTTGCCCGTGGCTCCGGAGTCCAACATCACTAGAACATTATGTGTTTTGCTTTCGCATTCCACCACCATGTTAAGAACCAAATGAGACTCTGTTTCTCCTATCACATTAGTGGACAAGGAAGTAAGCTTCCACTGATGGGGTTCTTCTTCTCTCTGCTGTGGTGTCTCCCTTTCCTCCTGCATCTTAACGGAAGAAGAAGCCACCACTTTCCTGCTCTTATCCCAGGTGTTAGTTCCCTGTTTTTTAACTGGACACTCTCTTACATAATGTCCTTTCCGGCCACAATACATACACAGGCCCTGAACCCGTCTACTCTCTCTTTCTTCTTTGGACAATGGGGCCCGTATGGCACCTATTTCCATGGGTTCTGGTCTACGGTCTGAGGTACTTGCTGCCTTGCGGGGAAACCTGTCATAACTATATCTCCCCTTCTCCCATCGCTTCCTGTCTCCACCTCTTTCAGACATTCTGCTATCCAGTCTCAATGCCAGGTTTATCATATCTACACATGTAGTGGGCTGAGGGTCTATCTGAGCGATGACATCTTTTATCTCATCTCTAAGCCCTTGATAGAAGAGGGACATACGTTTGCCTTCCGGCCACTCAGATTCTGCCACCAGCATTGAATGATGTCATATAGGTAATTAGTTCTCCCCTACCTTGTTTCAACTCCATCAATTCTTTGTCTGCGCTAAAAGTATTAGCCCTTCTATCAAAAACCTTTTCAAATTCAGCTCTAAAAGCTGACCAGTCAGATAGGATTGCATCATCATTTTTAACCAAAGGAACTGCCCAGTTAGCCGCTTCACCCACCAAATACGAGATGGCAAACGCCACCCTGGAATGATTACTCGGAAAAGCAGCGGGTTTACAAGAAAAGTGAAGTAACACTTGAGTGAGAAACACCTGGATTTTACGGGGATCCCCCGCATACCTTTCTGGATTAGCCAAAGGAATGGGGGGAGGCACTGTAACCTGTATCTGAGAAGGACCAGAGGAAAAAGGGTTTTTTGACAGTTGCTCTACCCTATCCTTCAATGCAATGGCCTCAGCCTTGGATGCTGCCAATTCCTGTTGCACCAACACCAGTGCATGTAGTACATCCTCCAAGGTGGCCATATCTACAACAACCGAATCAGGCGTAGCGCTATTCGTGGGTGTGTAATTCTGTCAGGGTTGTGCTCCGCAGGATTCGATTGATGCAAATATGGGTTCCACCTCCAGACCGCACCAACACACCTAGTATATCACAGGGTGTTCGAGTGATCAGGTAAGGGAAAATATGAACAAAATAACAAACAGGAGGGGAAGGAAGGGAACAGCTGGGAAGGGATAGCTGAAACGAGAGAACACACACAGGATTACAACTCATTCAATAATCCTACTCTCATTTCATTCTCACTACCCTTCCTTCTTTAGATATTCACCTGCACCCTTTGAAGCCATCGCTCTTCTCTTATTTTAGCACAAAGTACCGTAATGAAACATCAATTCCCTATGTAAAACAAACACACACGTTAGAATCACAGGAATATTCCACTTGGCTGATGTTATAATATGAATCACTCTTAATTAGAACATACCCTCCTGATTTGTTATAAATAAATGTAGTGTTTCCCTTTTTAAAGACATCCACCTGGAAATAAGTCTTTCTCCATTGGACCAAACAAGTTTCCCATGAACGAATCGTTCCAACTCAAAGTAAAAGTTTCACCACAGTGTCTAATTCACAAAAGTAATATTTCTTGTACGGTATAAGGTAGCTTTCCACCACTTTTATCCGCGCTTATTCCTTGTTCACTGTTCACTAACATCAAATGAAATCCTGCCTCCTGACACGGCAGAATGTAGGGAGCTACCCCACTACCCTCCGCTCAGGCAAAGGATTGCGATTTCCTTTATCTTTCTTGATGCTGCGAAAATGCCTCTCTTCTTAGGAGGGAAACAAAATAGAATCTTAGGAAGCTCAAATACTTCTTTGAAGCCACACTTAACAGGCTGTATCCAAACAGATAACGTAGTCAACCTTTTTGTAAAGCACGTAACACAGATTATTCTCTGTTCTCTAGCACATATGCTCGCGCTGTTAGGCTTTTGCCAGATATTGTCAATGCGTGCAGGAAATCAGAATAAACACCGCGAGCCCGCAGTAGTCTTATCCCTACCGCACTGAAAGTCAAAACGCCGACCTTCGGCTTTGCACGCCCTGAGGCTGTCAGGATTCCGCCCATGATGGATTACTCACGCGGCAGCTTCCACGGTTTCTGAAGAAACACCGACTCGGTTTCTTCTACTACAAGATGACGGTCGCGCTGGAACCAGCGACCTGCTCTCTTCCCGGAAACAAAATCAGAATAACAAATTACACACGATGTCCCTAGGCCACGCCCCCTCATTTATGCTCCCCCAGCCAGCCAGGAATTCTGGGAGTTTTAGTCTTTTGACTAGGCAGGCGCAATGTAGGTTTCAAATCCTGACAGTCTCAGGATAGATTGCTTGTATGCATGACTCCTGGTGGAATATGTTGATACAATAACCGAACGTCTCTCTGAAGTTTTAGGTGTACTTCTAAGTAACTCTGAACGTGTTTTTGCATTGCATTTGTTTTTTGCAATTTCCAAAATCTTGGGAGGATATCCTCTTTCCTTGAAACGATGGATCATGTTTTGTATCTGTGTTTGAGATTCCTCAGGTTCTGATACTTTCCTTTTCACTCTGTATAGCTGTGATATTGGTAAGTTGTTTTTAAGAGAGTTCTGATGGAAGCTTCCATAGTGCAACAAATTGTTCTGATCGGTAGACTTTTTGTATAGGGTTGTTCTGATTTCATTGTGATTAATTTGGACTAATACATCCAAATATGTGATGGTCTTTTGATCAATGTGATAGGTGAACTGGATACGGTCATTGATTTTGTTCAACTCTTCTAGTTGTTGTAGTAATAAGTGTTTATGGCCCTGCCAAAGAACAAAAATGTCATGAATGTATCTGTAAAACGCTCTAGCATGTTTCTTCCAGTGGTCACAGTTCAGAATGAAGCTCGTTTCGAAGTTAATCATGAAAATATTTGCGTAGCAAGGAGCTGCGCAATTTCCCATACTAGTACCTGTGAGTTGTAAATAATGGTGCTCCTGCCATTTGAAATAGCTTTCAAAAGCTCCAATAGGAAGACTTGGAATAATTCCAAGTCTTCCTATTGGAGCTTTTGAATTTCACATTGTACCAAAGCTATTTCAAATGGCAGGAGTTTTAACTTTTGAGAGATCGGTTGATCGCTGTGCCCAGAAGGTCGTTCCCTAGATAAAGGGGATGCTTCCGTTTCTACTAATGTTTTTATGCAACACGAAAACAGTAATAAAGAGAAAGCACAACACAAGTACTCACACCAATTCAGAAAGATAGAGTATAATTTAATAAAAAATATCCCACCAAAATGAATTAAATCCAATCAGTAGAACCAAAGTTATGAATTTTTGGAGTTTTTAGTGAAAAATAGCACCTAAAAGATCAAAGCGCCATCCGAATGAATCTGGTCACAAAAGAGCGGAACAAAGTCAAAAGTTAAGGTCAACCATGATGGAGTGCGGTTCAGATACCTGAGGTGGATTGGGCCTGGTCTTGGCATACCTTCAGTTTGAAAGCATTTTTGGAGAAAAGTTCCTGAGAAAGTAAAGTTCAGCAGGGTAAGGCAGGCGGCAGTGTCCAAGGAGGAGGTGTCTTCATTGTGGAGCCGTTTGACGGAGTCAGGGCTGGCTTAGGACTTTATAACTTTTTTGGAAGTCGAAAGTCTCCAGTGGAAAGAAACTGCATGCTGTAGCCAATGAGGGTTCCACTGAGAGTTACAGCTGAACAGGATTTTCTGCTACGGAAAAGAGCACAGCAGGAGCAGGCTGACCGGTGATGTACCTTGTGAGGATCAATTGGCAGGTAGGTCCTGGTCTTCTGTCGGTTCTCAGGCCACTTTTTGGTGCAAAAGCTTGCAACTCCCAACTTTTTGGGTTAGTCAGAAGGAGCTCCTTCAGCAACACTACCAAGGGTCCAGAACTGGGGGGTGCATAGCTTGGGGAAGACAGGACCAGCGGCATGCAGCGGGAAGTCCTAGGTCTTCCAGAGTGATGGTCCTTTTGACGTAAGTTTCTGACTATAAAGGACATCACCCCCTCCTTGACCGATGTAGTGGTATCTCCTAAAGTCAAGGACTTTCTACGTGAACATTTTTTAAATTGTTACCAGGTAGGATTCACCTAGGTAATATGGTGTGTGATAATAGTCCCTTAGTAATGCCTATATCTGCATTAGCCCAGTGACGAATCTAAGATAGGATCCTACAGCCCTGATGAATGTCCCAGACCAGTTAGGCTTTCTGACGGCAGAAACTTGTTGGCAATTACTAGACAGGTCTCAACCATTGTGCTCATGAAACCCGCTGAGCGATTTGTTTTAACTATACCCAAAGTACTCGCGAATATAGGTGATGACCGAGAAACTTTGAGGCATTTTAAGAGTATCTGGATCCTGTTTTTGTCCTGTAAGTCTTATTTAAGAACTCCCTCCTTCTGCCAAGTCTTCGTGGAGGTTTGAGTCCGCCATGGTAGTACCATCTTACCAGGATGGGAGAGGATGTCTATGATGAAGCATGACACTAACATGTGTGTGAGACATCTACTTCCATTGAGGATGGCTTCCCTCATATGATATTTAACCCTTTCTCCTGGGTAATTATGATGAATAAGATGCCCTCTAATACACAGGATGGTATTCTCGTTTGTGTATCTGCAATACTGGCACCCTGCTTTTTGTGATAACTGAAGACAGGAGCAGGACTCACTCCTGCAGAGGAATGCTGCAGAGTTCAAGGTATCTGGAGCGTGTTATTTATTTCTATGTAGCTCACACAGGAGACCAGCCAGTTAGCCTTTAGAGTCATTCTGGCTGCCCTGACTTCAGTCATCAAGGCAGGCCTCAAGCAGCAGGGCAGTCCTCTCAAGGTCCAATGCAATCCTCAAGCAGCAAGACCATCCTGTTATAGCAGCAGGGCAGTCCTCTGGGGTATAAAGCATGACTCCAGTAGCAGGGAAGACCTCTATGAGTCAAAGGCAGTTCTTCTGATATCCTCTGAAGTCCCAGGAGTATACTGAAGAGTTGTTCTGATGGTCCAATTTTTGTGCCTGGTGCCTTCCTTTGAAGTGTGGGGCTCTTCTAGGCTTCCCTCAAATTTGTTTCTGCAAAAGTCATTCCTTCTCCTGCCAAGGATCAAAGAAGTCTAGGGTCACAAAAGAGTAGTTTCTTTGTTTGTCCCTTACGCAAGACCCTTTGAAGTGCAATTAGGGCAGGGAACAGCCATGTCCCCACCCACCCTGCCAGGATGACCGTCTCCTAACTACACCCAGGCCCCATTGTTCACTGTCTGGGCCCAATGCACATTCTTAATGGAGGAGACATTAACAGGCCCGGGCAGCTGGAAAGTCCTAAAAGGCTTCCAGAATGTTTGGGCAGGAATATGACAACTTTCTAAAAGTGGCATTTTCAAAATTGTAATCTAAAATCCAACTTTGCCATTAAAGAGGATTTTAAATTGCAATCCATTTGAGTCAAAACATACAATTCCTACCTGCTCCAAATCAAACGTTAGCACGTATTAAATGTAATAAGGTTACCCAATGTCATCCTATGGGAAGGTAACCTTACAGTAATTAAAAACTATTTTAGGAGTCTTTCACTGCAAGGACATGTAAAACAGTCCTACTCTACACCCGGTCTTATGGTTTGTCTAGGGCCAATATTAGGGGTGACTTAATTGTATTAGAAAGGAAGATTTAGGCCTGGGAAAATTTGTATTCTGCCAGGTCGGATTGACAATTTAATACCACACAATAGGCTGTAATGGCGGACCGGAGACATGTTTTAAAGTGCTACTTTAGTGGGAGTCAAAATGAGTGATGCATTGTATATAAAGATCTTAGGCAGCCTCTTGTATTTCTTTTAAGTATAATAGTATACAACGAGCCAAGCAAAACTGTGATATTCATCATTACTTTTTTATATCAAAATATATACATTTTTAAATCAAAAACGATTACTGATGAATCCTGAAGATGAAACCTATTCTATGTGTAAACTAGGTCATTGTATATCTTCATCTTGTCAGCATTTTAAAAACTTACATTATTACAGTAATGAAAAGCAAAGTACAAAACAGTATTTAGGCTTAAAACGTGGCTAATTCTTGGCAGAATTGAATCAAGGTGTGTTTCGGTGACAAAAGGGCCTTCATCTTTAACGCCACGGATGTACTCAGAATAAACTATGTAAGATGTGATATGTCCCTAAAGTAGAACAAAACCCTCAGAGTGGCTAGTTACTATTCCAAGGAATATGGTATTATGCTGTAGATGTACAATGTATGTGTTGTTACAAGGGATGGGTGAGACTTCTTGAAGTGCAACAGTTCTGATACGGTCGTCTGATTTTGTTTCTTTTCTCATTTTTAGAGCACTGTATTTGGTGTCCCGAATTATATATTTATTACTATTTCCAAAGGATCAAAATTCTTTATTTGGAAGAAAATATATGTCCCAAAAGTCAGACAAAACCCTCAGAGTGGTTTTGTTACTATTCCAAGCGATGTAGTATTATGCTGTAGATGCACAATGTGTGTGTCGTTACAAAGGATGGGCGGGACTACTTGAAATGCAACAGTTCTGATAAGGTCATCTGATTTTGTTTCTATTTCTCATTTCTGGAGTACTGTATTTGGTGTCCCGAATTATATATTCATAACTATTGGCAAAGGATCAAAAATCTTTATGTTCTGATATAGCTGGTTGTGTCCTGTGACCTGCCTGCTTCTTCTTCTTCAGCAGCAACCTACTGAAGGAGGCGAAGCAGACATATCGCAGGACACACCCAGCCGTATCAGAATATAAAGAGTTTCAGAATTGTTGCCCTTCAAGTAGTCCTGCCCTCCTTTGAAAAGACACATAAACAAAAAACAATATTCCTTGCATAATACCACATCGCTTGGAATAGCAACAAAAACACTCTGATTGCTTTGTCCGACTTTTGGGACATATAACTTCTTCCACAGTTTATTCTGAGTATATCCGTGGTGTTCCTGATGAAGGCGCTTTTGTTTTTTTGCAGAAACTTGTGTTGATACCAAGATTTTGCCACGTATTAAGCATAAATACTGTTTTATACTTTGTTGTTCATTACTGTGGAAACTTAACCTTTTTAACATGTTGACAAGAAGATGAAGATATATGATGACCTAGTTTTCACATAGAATAGGTTTCTTCTTGAGGAGTCACCAGTGAACTGTTTTGATTTTAAAATGTATATTTTTTGATAATAAAAAAGTAATGATGAATATCATATGTTTTGCTTGGTTTGTTGTATACTATTATACTTAAAAGTAGTTCAAGAGGTTGATTAAGGTCTTTATTTACAATATATTTTCCAAGCCTTGGGGGCGTTGACTATTAGCAGGGGGTTCTTTTTGTTTTCAATCACAATGAGTGATACAGCCACACTAGTAGTATTTAATGTACATGCCCTGGATACATGTACCTGGGTATATGTAGTGTCATCTGCTAGGGACCTATAAATAAATTAACTGTGCCAATCAGGGGTAGTCGAATTCTACCATGTTTTAGGGAGAATGCACAAGCATTTTTGCACTGGTTAGTAATGTTAAAGTGTCCACAGCCCTAATGCCAACAAAGACAAATTTAGAAAACAGGAGGGGTAAAGGAAATAAGCTTGGGGATGACCTTACTTAGAGGGCGAAATCCAACAGTGCCTTGGGACTAAGGAAAGCCCCAGACCCATACAGGGAGTTTGGTTCATTGGTTGAAGCAGGTCAACCTCCCATAAGGGTTGAAATGGTCCATTGTCATTATTAACAGAAAACCAGAATCGGTAAGGTGAGCCATGAGGTCATTATAATTGGTAATTAAGTTCTATAGCTTTTATATGATTAGGAAGGACACATTGAGATATAGAGGTATACGTTCTCCCTATTGCATAGGTGAGCCCAATTGTGATTGAACACTCCCATATGAGTTAATAGTGGACCATATGTCAGATCATAGCAACTTTGATCTTTCTTGACCTTTCTGCCACATTTGATACAGTGTCCCGCGTAAAATTAGCAGTCAGGGTGCAGAGTATAGGTATAAAAGGCAAGGTACTAAAATGGATATCTTCCTTCCCAACAGAAAAAAAACCAAATGATCAGCAACCCTCCATATCAGTCTTCATCTAAACCTCTTGGCTGCAGACTTCCACAAGGTTCTGCTCTAAACCCGCCATTATACAATTTGCATGCGGTCTCTCTAGCCCAAATTATGATGACCTATAATATGTAATGTATGTACTATGCTGATGATGCTCAGATTAATTTAACGATAGATGGGAAAACAGTATTGGCACGAACAACTTTCATAGATGTCTCATAGCAAATTCTGTCTATATGATGAATAATTACTTGAAATTAAACACAAACAAAACTGCATTTGTAGGCCTTGTGGCTGGTTGGGTGGGGTTAGTTATGATTCTCTATGAGGTGGTATGATGCTTTAGGCCCAAGAGGAAAGAAAGGAATTAAGGAATATATATACATATATATATATATTTTTGAAAACCTTTATTCAAAAAAAGAAGGAGATACATGCGCAGGCCCACAACCATCATGGCCGGCCGCAAAGACAGTCAATGAAAACCAGCGAAACTGGAGCCAATCAGTAAACAGGATATATCAAAGTACATCAGATGTGGTTGTGGGGCTCGCAAACAGGATATGAGGTTTTCATTTTTAAATTTTAGAAAAGGAGTAGGGGCTGCAACAACAAGGACATCACACCTTAAAGGATAGAAGCACAAAGGAGACGATTGGGACTTACCCCAATTACAGTCGGAGATAGGCTATGACTAAAGCAACTATGCAATCTGGGCAGCCACGGCGATAATACTGGACAATAAACCACATTACAGTAAGCCACATTTCTAAAAATCACCCCAGAGAGCCTACCCCCCAAGAACAGAAAAACAGAGGCTTATCGAAAAGCCGGAAAAAGAAAGAAAGGTGCGAGACCAAGAGACAGCCAACCCTACTAAAGAGGAAAGAACCCTCCCAAAGCCGGAAAAGAGCGATAGGGACCATAGAACAAAACAAACTAAAATAACAAAACCCCCTCGCACCCGCCACCCTGCACCCCTGTAATGGCTATGGCCTAACCCACTAACAGCGTGCCTGTCACCCCGGAACTGCCCCACAGAAGGGAAAATATAAGAAGAAGCGGAGGAGGAGAAAAACAAACAAGCCCCCGTACACCTGGTACCCCCCACCGGCGGTGACCCCCCCATAGCACAATCATCAACAAGCAAAACTAAACAGTCAGCAATATCACGGGGAGGACAGTCACCAGGAAACCCCCCCCCCCATCCTACCCCCGGACCGGTGAGGAATTCGGTGCAGTCCCGGCAAAAGTAAACAAAGCAACCCCAGGGAAATAGAAGTCAACCCTGCAAGCCTCACGCGGAGATCCATCACCAAAGTCATATCAGTTGCAAACAAAGGGAGCATCTCAGATGGTCCAAAGCAGTGGCGAGGAGCGAGAAAACCTCAAAGTCAAAGTCAGCCCTGACCAGTGCGAATCCGTTCCGGAGCACATCCCAACCAAGCCACATCCGACCAGAGGCAGCCAAAGCATCCATGGCAGACCAGGGCATTGAAGATGGAGCAAAGTCCGGTCACAAAATGGCGGCATCCGTTATGCAGATGGGCCGGAACAAAGGAAAATGGCAATCCCCTTCGACGGGACCCTGAGACTCGGCAATGAAGAACAGGACATCCAGCGACGATACACCATCGGATAGGAGACGCAGAGGGAAGACCATGTACTGTAGCAGATGAAGGAAAAGTGAGGCCGACTCTCAAAGGAGCAAAGAAGGGCTGCCGCTCGGGCCCCTTAAGATGGTGGGTCAAATCGCTCGACTGAACCGCAGACTTCTGTGTAGGCGCTGCAGCGTCCGTGGCCGGTCGTGAGCAGACATCATCCAGGACCAACATACAATTAAAGCTACTGCACCAGGTGAAAAGTAAATTAAGTGAAAGGTGACACCAAGAAATCATAAACAAGTGATCACGGTCACCTGAATGCTCCGGGTGCCCTTACAGTCTGTGTAGATCACTCGATCTGTAAGGTAGACTGGCCTCACCCCACCTGGCAGCGGCTCAGGGGAAGATGAAGCACCGCTCTATCCGTCACTTAATTTACTTTTCACCTGGTGCAGTAGCTTTAATTGTATGTTGGTCCTGATGAATGCAAGGACGCAATAGTCCAGAGATTGCAGAAACTTGTCGACCACCCTTACCTCAGGCGGTCTACATAAACAGACAGCCTTAGGTCGCACTGATTTTTAACATTGGTATGTTAAGCACACGTGGAATAAATTTTGTCTAGTGCTTTTTCTAAACCAATTTTAAACACACTTTTTTCTTGGTTTCTTCTCTCACTCACGTTTTTTCTGCACTGCACACCCCAGTCCCATTTCTCTGGCCACTCACCAACATCGAGTGGCACACCACACTGTCGCTGCCTATACCTTCTGAGGAACCCCCTCACCACCGGGTTGACCTGTGATTGTGGCACAGATCTTCTCAGACGGGTGGTTCGGATAAAATCCCAAATGATGAAGGGCGGATCCGAATGGTAACTGATGGGTATTTTCTTCATCCCTTGAGAGCTTTCTGTGACGCAACTCTTGAGAGTTTTTGGGCATTTGGTTGGTTTTTCTTTACTTCTGGGCACATCTTTTGAGACCCTCTGGTACCTTTGTTGTTTACAGGTTCTTATGGGGATTGTATCCAGAGCATGGTCTTTAAACTTCCCCCAGGTCCTCCTCCACCGTAGTGTTTTTGTTGCATGGGTAGAGGATAGACAACAGGATAGACGGGCCGCCGGCGGAGGTCAGCGGAGCCGGGACCTTATGCGGCCATCTTGGTTCCCATCCTGTTTTGTTTTTAGATTTGAAGGTATTGAAGAAGATTATTTAAACAAACAAATTTGACAGTGGAACCCTTAAACCACAGCTCCTGAACTGCTATCCCTCTAATTTTATAGACTCACTATACTTATTCGGGTCTGTGTGCACACTGAAACGCACCGACTGTCACAGTGCAAGTCCCCAAATTGAAGAAGATTATACCTTTTATTCCTGAGGACACTTACTATAATATTCTACCTACCATAGTTGACTCTCGTCTTGTGTATGCCACTGTATTATCTGAGAATGATAAGAATAGTGTTTAAAAAACATCAAGTTACATGAATACTGTGTCAAAAGCATGGTCAGTACAAGAATATTGTGGAACTGATTATAGAAAGTTCGAATAATATATTTGTTTGTTTTTAATATTGTTTTAAAAAATATTGTATATAATATTGTTGTATAGTTTCAGTAAATGCAAGATATATAAGTTATATCACTTTTAGGTGTTATTGTTATTAATACAATTGTTTTACATATTTTTAATATAGTTTGTAATTTTTAATGTGTAATTCCATTTTTTTAACATTTACTTGGTCATTTATATTAATAGTGGGTTGGTGGGTTTGTGGAAAAATATGGTGAGAAGCTATTTAAATCGGTAATTCATTATGTAAATTATGTAATTGATTAACTATTATTTAAATATTTAATTTGTTTTAGTGTATTTTGTAATTTGGAAAGTGTAAATATTTTTTTTCTATAGTTTAATGAATAATACATTATTTAGTGGTGGGTTGTAGGGTTTGTATAAGAAAGAGGTGGAAAGTTATTTGAATTACAATTTTTTAAAATATTTTAAGTACATATTTGAGTGCTCATTTTGTTAAATTGTTTCATTCAGTTGTTGTTCTTTTTATTATTTTTCCATGTTCAATTACTTATTTATAATTTAGAATAGGGTTGTTGAGTCTGTTGAGGAGTAGCGTTGGACATTATTTAAATGAATTACATTATTGTTGCATATTAATTACATATTTATTTGGTATTTAATTCTATTTATTATATAATTGACTATTTGTGTGTACATTATTGTATTTTAGTTAATTGTTAATTTATAATGTAATAGCTATTGTAATGTTATTATTGTATTATTTATTTTTTATTTATAATATTTTTTAATAGTACGAGGGGAAGTGTATTTATTTTAAATGTATTCATTTTGTTTTTATATTTAATAAAATATTGTATTCTTTATTTCAATCAAAATACATTTTGTTTATTTACAAAACATAGATTTTTATTTTCAATATTTTTAAATAATTATATGTTAGATATTTAAATGCTTTGCAAAAATGATTAGGAATTGTAATAGTACATCTGACTCTTCCAAACTCCAAAATGTTCTCTGCTTTTGCTTATGTTGTAGTGGAAATAGTAAATCTAACATCTCCAAAGTCCACTAGTTTCCCTACTATTTCTTACATTGGTGTGGGATTAGCAAATCGAACTCCTCCAAAGTCCAGCTCTTTCACTGATTTAACTGATATGGGAATCGGAATAGTAAATCCAACCTCTACAAAGTCCATCAATTTCCCTAGTGTTAAGATTGGAGTAGGAATGGTAAATCAAATCCCTCCAATGTTCAACACAATTCATGATTTTGCTTATGTTGAAGTGGGAATAGTGAATCCAATCCTTCCAAAGTCCAACACTTGCTCTGAATTTGCTTATATTGAAGTAGGAATAGTAAATCTAATCCCAATAAGTCTAAGATTTTCCCCATTGTTACTTAGTTTGGGGTTTGTCTACCCTTCTCTAAAATCGAACGCTTTCTCTATTATTGTTTATATTGGAGTGGGAATAGTAAATATAACTCCTCTGAAGTCTAAAACTTTCACTCACTGTTACTTAGGCATCGATTACGATGAGGGAGCAGCGCTGGCAGTCTCTTCACAGCCCCATTAAAATGAGGGTTGTCGAACCGCCATTGCCGCAATGCAGCCTCCAGGGAAACATCATTCCCTGGTGGTGTTGGAGCAGTCAGAAGGCAGTAATATGCTTTGTGGGACAGCCACGGTCCCGACAAGCATATTACAAGTTTCCTCTCCACCACAGCTCTCATGGTGGATCCACTGCAATGAAAACCGTGGGGGGATGGAAAAAAGGGGGCCTACAAGGCCCCCTAGTGCCTCATGCCCTGTGGATGGACACAGGGGGGTGCAACATGTGCCCCCACCTGTGCAGCACACCAGTTCCTGCAAGGCATGGACTTTAAAGTCCATTCCATGCAGGAACTGTTTTGGCGTTCTCATTGCAGTGACCATTTTCACGGCACTGCTGTGGAAACTTAAAAAACAAAGCCCGCCAAACAGGTGGACACTCCTACTCTGGCAGGTGGTCTGACCACAGCTTTCGTGGTGCGGCAGCTGGGTGGATCCAGGGCTGCACTGCTTAAGTCATAATCAGGCCCTTATAACGTAGTCGGAATAGTAAATCTAACCTCTCCAAGCCCAACAAGTTCCCTATTGCTGCTTAGATTGGATTGGGAATAGTAAATCCAACCCTTCCAAAGTCCAATGCTTTTTCTACTATTGCTTAGATCTGAGTGGGAAAAATAAATCTCTCCAAAGACTAACATTTTTCGTGCTTTTGCTTATGTTGGAGTGGGAAGAGTAAATCTAACCCCTCGAAAGGCCAACACTTTTCCTACATTTTCTTAAATTTGAGTTAGAATAGTGGCTTTGCCTTCTTTGCAGTTCAAAGCTTTTGATAGTTTTGTTTGTTGCTGTTGTTAGCTTTAAATATTATGTATTTTTCTTTAATATTTGTAGTATTTAAACAATTGTAATGTATTGTTTTATTTAAATAGGTTTTATTTTTTCTATTTGTTTATTTATTTTTAAACAAGAGTGACTTTTTGAAGTTTATGTTCGTTAATTTAAAATTTAAAATTATTTCTTAGTATAATTAATGGGAATTTAAAATGTTGTTTTTATATTTTTGAAGTGCATATACATAATACAATTTCAATTTAATATTTTGCAAAAATCGTCTTTTTCATATTGATAAGAGTGGCTCAAATCCACCTGAGCGACTTACCTCACTCATCTATCATTCTCATATAATAAGCCAGCCAGGCAGTGGAGAAGAATTAGAAATATATTTTATTGGCCATAATATTCATCTGCAGATGGGCCCTGTCAGGTCTACACCCAGGGAGTGCATCGAGAGGACTGACCCCTCTCATTACAGCAATACATTATCACATAGCATGGCAGAGTAAAACCACGCCCAGACTGGAAAAGTACTGGGCTCAGCAGAGGGAGAACAATGAACTCATACATGAGGCATCTGCACCTGCGAAGGCAACACTGTTATCTTCCCCTCAAGGCCACAGAGCCGAAGCTCTGAGGCAAGAAATGCTGAAACAGGGATTTTCTGCTCATAAGGGAGGGGGGAAAACTGTACCATGAGACATTGGAGCTGCAGAGCAAATGTCAGCATCAGAAATCTGTCTGCCATAGGCAAGCTTCTCTCTCTTGTAGGAAAGTATACAAAAATATCAATAATGGGAACCTAACGGATGGAAGGCAATGTACTAGAACAAGTCTTCTTAACTTAGAAGGCAATAATAAGACAAAAGCTTAACCATTACAGAAACAATTCTATCCAAATGAAGCTTGCATATTACAAAAATAGCTCAGTGGGTTGCAGCACATGAATAATAGGCTGTAACTGCATACTGGTTAGACACATTAGGCCAACATATTCATAACATCATTAGGACATTCTGTAACAGGAAAATTACAATCTATCAGACCCTCCTTTTAGCCTAATGTGGCTAACATAAGTGCAGCCTTTATTGCTCAAAGGAGGGACTGTACAATTCTAAAGGAGAGAACGGGGACGGCATCACTCATCAATCAAAGGTCGGGAAAGGAAATACTAGGATGAGCATGATCATAGAAGTAGTGCAGCATACTATAGGACAGGAAGTGCAGAGGCAACTAGTAAAAGAACAACCCCTGCAATACCTACTAAAACAATTATTATTCTCTGGGTGTGAAGCACCCTCCTTTTTGACTAATCTAAGCATATGCTCTCGGGGTACCATTACTCTATAACATTATGTCATGATCGGACAACTTAAAAAGATATCACAGTTCAAGTCATGCGCAGGAATTAATGCAAATAATATCAAACTATCAGTATCAGAGAAAACACCCTATTGAACCATATACTCAGTGTTCACTTGCATTATCAGCGAGGACCTGTATCTAACACCCATGAAGTATACCTTTATTGGGCTGAGAAATGGTTTTTTTCTAGACTACTCAAAGTATACTAACCCTCACAGCTACTTCCATAGGGCAAGAATAGAAGCAACATTTTTTTTTCACCCTTGTGTTTGAAGGCAATGACCCACACACCCAATAATCTGCAGTACTATAAGTAACATGTGTCTGGTGCAACAATGGAATACTACATCATCCTAATGAACTTCCCAGGGCTCCTCCTCGTGAGGAACTAGGGTCACTCTCATGTGGTGTTAGAATAGTACTCATGAGGGTATGCGCCAAGCAATAAGAAACTGATTCTCTAAAGAGAAATATGAAAGCAATAGTTAGGATACAAACAAACACAATATTAAATTTGTAGACCATGTGAACCAAATATGGGCAGGGGCATCTGGACAAGGAGCCGCAGACACTGCTCCTCCTGGGGAAAAGGAACATTCAAAGGGACTCATTTTCCTAAAGTAAACTAGGGGAAAAACAGTTCACACTGAGGCCAACCAGAGGGGATCTTCTCCCTTCAAGGGATCTTCTCCCTGTGTCCGTTAAAGCCTCACAGGCAGGCTTGTATTGTTCATTCCCAAACTCCCACGAAGGAGTCGCACAGCTTCACGACTCAGAGGAGCACTTAATCTGGGCCCAGGCGCAATCCTAGTGTCCCACCTGACAATGTCTCAACAGTGCACGAGGGCTCTTCCAGCAGTCCATCCCTAACACTTTCTTTAGTCCTTCCCTACTTCCCTTACTCAGCCCTTCTTCCGATGCCCTGCTCTCCTTTCTTGGGCCACAGATTGTATCGAGTGCTCCCTCGCACCTCTGGATCTGTGAACAGAATGGGGGGCTCATTGGCAGGGGACTTATCCGCTGATGTTTGCTCACTGTGATCAAGAGAGACCTCACCACTAGCAATCAGAGCCGGCCTCTTCTCCTTTTGATCAGGCTCCTCACCTCTCAATAAAGCATCCGAGAAGCGTATTTGTCATCAGCGATGCCCTTTCTCACCCACTCATCATAGGGCAACAGAAGCTGGACCCTCTTTACACGGCTAGCATGGGTGCACGACTTATGTCCCCGGATCCTGAGTGCGGTTTGGGTGGCAGCAGCACCTACCTCGGCTCAAAGTAAGACTTCCGCTGGTATCTTCGGATGTCGACGCAGTCCTCATGTTGGATGGTGTGTCCAGGCCCCTCCGGTTGCGGCTTCAGTGTGTCTGCTACCTGCTGATGAAGGGAACGAAGATCTTTAGTCAAAGCATACAAATAGTCTGTCAACAAAGGGTCAAAACAATTTGGTCTCAGGACACCCCAAACATTTGCTGGGCGGTGTGGATTGGAATGAAAAAAAACATCTCAGGCCTATCAATAAATTTGTGCTAACAATAGGTAATACATTACATATTTGACTTTTCCACTGTATTACCTGTGGTCGGACGTATGCGTTAATTCTAAGAGAAGAGAAAAAATAAAACAAAACAGACATGTTGTATTCCCGCATTTTCACTTGAGAATCCTCAAAAAGGGAATTTCAAACCTCTATTCCTATAGCATGCACACAGCGTCTACTTTGTGAACCCTCACTGTTGTGCAAAACATCAAACACTTCTAATATTCTCTTTTTTTTTTTTACTCAAAACAACTTTATTTTTTTTTAAATTTATTTATTTGTTCATGACCATGCTCACATACTATGGGAAGCAGCAGGAAACTAACTTCTACAAAGCTATAATTGCAACAGAAAAAATATTTTGCTGAGGATATTTTGCTGAGGATCACACAAGCATCTTTCACCTTTTTCACTATGTAGACCATGTCAGCTCAACTATACAGGCTAAAAGATAAGAGACTTGTGATACCTGTGCACCTTTACTCAGTGCTGCACAATAATGATGTTGTTACCTAGGAATGTGAAACAAGAAAAAAGTACAGAACTATTGTTCCCTTCAAAGGTCAAATAAGGAAACATTAGTCTGGGGCGTCTTCTCTAATAAAGACTATCAGTTTATTTTCACAGACTAGCTAATAAAGAACTAGCAATGTACTCGCACGACTACAATAATGGTGTTATTACCCAACACTTGTAGAACAACACTACCCACATCTAATTCCCCTTGTAGAGCAAAGCAGGACAGGCTAATAAAAATTGGAGAAGAGGAGGGAGCAATATACATGTTACCTAGTCTTAATTTATAGGAGAGCTAGCGGGGAGATAGCTTCCTCCCCCATTTTTGACAGAAGGAAATCTGAAACATATTTCACTTCAGTCAAAACCATCAACCCCCGGGTGTAGCACTGGGCAGAAACAAAATTGTAGGAGATACATAGCACTTTTGAGAGGGCTAGAACATCTTTTAGCACATGTACAAATGTCATTGCCATAAAATGATGTGTGTGCCTATTAATATCGAGAATGCATTATAATTATTTATCTATTACAAAACACACTACTTCTTTTGAGGCCTTTTATGCCCATGAAGGAGTAAGGTCAAGGAAATAGTAAAAATCCCCCATAACCAGGCACAATGTGACAATCATTAGGGAAATGGCGGCAAAAGGGAAATCTATAAAAGAACAAAAATTACTTAGGTAATGGTCAGTCTTGTGACACAACACCATGAGTACACAAGAATAACTCTTCTATACCATTTAACAAAATAGACATACACTGCTGAAGTGTTGTCTGTGATATTTAGGGACCAGAACAAATTCCCCACAGAGGAGCTTGTACTAGTATCAAAAATAGAATTGTCAAAACAGTACAAAACAGAAACAAGCATACCAAGGCAGCAGGTATACTGGCTGTGCTAAGCACAGAAAGCATAGACAAATCCCAGCAACACATGCAAAGGAGCTGTGACACACAACACAATGCCATGCATTTCATGCACAGTGAAACTGCAGCCCAAAACCCAGTATGCTGGCCTCCTTAATTTGTCAGCCTTAAGATCGATCAGCATACCTACCACGCAGAACAGAACAAACAATGCACAATAAGCCAAAGAAAACATAAAACACACAATATTTACATGCGTATAACATAAAATAATACGCAATAATACATATACCAAACACAAAAGCCACAAAAAGGGAAACACAATATTAGTTACTCAAAGGACTATATCTTTCTCATGCATGTCATGCATCATGCGGTGTCAGTGCACATGTAATCTGTCTAACACAAAGTTGCATCAATACTCACCATAACACAGAGATAATGATATTTCCCATTGCACTGAAACGAAACAAATCAAACCACAAAAGAAAAAAACAACAACACACAAAATATTGGACAGAAAGGCAACCACTTAGTAAAAATACCTTATACAAATACTTACTTTAAAACCTATGCTTGGAGCTCATTCACACCCTAACATCCTTTCAATGTAAATATAACCCCAAGTTCTCTTCTAAAAAAAAAAACCCTGTCTGCTGTCTTAGACAGGACGAGCCCCCAACCTCCAGCCAAAAAGACAAAACATTTAGCAGCATTGAAAGAGAAAAAGATATACAGTTGCTTTCACATCTTTTAATTGTCATGAACCAGTATTTTCCATAATGTGCGTAAACCTTTTATTCTTGTTATTAAATGTACCAAATCTATTTATGCACAGACACCTGTCCCTGTCTAAATGGGCCTTTTTTTTATAACCAATGCACTTTCTCATCTTTAAACAAAAAAAAGCATCTTACTTCAGGGTAAAATCACAGCTCTAACTGTGTTATGTTAACATTTTGACATTTGCACAAACACACTCTGCACCTCTACTCAGCGGGTGGGGCACTGGGCCCACTGCAATGGTGTCCCATGGACAAACTGCATACAAAGACCTTTATACAAATCCAATATATACACGTATATATACTTTCCCACCAGACCACTCTTATGAGCAACACAATCAATATTAGATACCTACCCTCGCATGATCAGTTCTCTCCACTAGGGATCCACTAGCAAAAACACTAATCAGTATGCCAATCAGAGACCCCCCAAATCAATATTTATTAAAATAGAAAACCTGTATACTTTGAAAGGGACCAACAGTGAAACAAAAAAAATTCAACAACAAAAATGGACACAACAGACAACCAATAAATCTCTTTTTCTTCTTGCCTTTAAACTGCACACAAATCAATCACGTATTCTGAATTACTATTCAAACAATAGGAGTACTAGGTAACATGTTCTTATACTATCGCATCTGAAACACTCACTAACATATCTAGTAAATTAATTTTTCTCAAAACAATCCTTCTTTTCTCAGACTAGGCCATTTTAAAGTGTAATTATCTATGTCCAAATAGAATAACCTGTTGAAAATTATTCATAAGTTTGTTCCTGATACTAAATCACATGTGTTCTGAACAACTATATTATACTTCAGTCTAAACCAGCAGTTTGCACTAATAATTATGCAGACTCGCTCCAAATTCACAATTCACATGGCTGTGTATCTCTGCCTGTCCGTGCCAATAGCTGGGCCTCCTAGCCCCCTCCCATAATCTTCTGACTGTGCTCTGCGAACCCATTGGAATGCTGTTATCACACAAGGTCACCGCTGCTCTGCTCGTCTATCCCCCCTCCCTTCTCCCTCTCTCATTGGGAGGGGTAGGAAAGTTGCCGTGCTTTGCAAGCATCTATATTTCCATTCTACATAATTTTCAACAATAGCCCTGCTCACATTCTCTCTTTTTCTATTTAACCCTTCCAGAACGGAATAGAATTCACACACTGTCATACTAAACCTTCCCAGCCCAGAGTCCTACAACCCCTTTTATTTTATTGTGGACTGAAACACATCCACTCAACATGTCATTTTAAAACTAACTAAACAACTCCAGCTCTCCACTCCCCTTGGAGGCCTCTTTTGGCGTTCAGAAAATGCATTTCACTCTTACCATCTTCCAAGAGCTTAGAATTCTGGGCTGCTAGCCAGCCTTCCTGCCCCCCCCCCCCTGGCATTCAGCACCAAGGCCAAATCTGCTTCGCAGTCTGTGCTCGTCGTTCTGGCGCTGACAAAGCCAAGAAGCCTTTCCTAACTCTTTCGTCATGCCCTATTTTAAAAAATACATTTCTCTTGGTTTTTTTTACTTCCTTCTAACTTTACACACTTTCTACATTCTTATTAATATACATTCTAATTACTGGTAATCAAATCCTTATTCTTTTCTTCATCTTCTACTGTTCACAAATTAAGGGGATGAAAGAAACCAAATTCCTTTCCATAGAGCACAGCCCTGCATGCACTTTTAAACTACATGAGAAACACACTGATAGCCAGGCACAACCATCTCAGGTAGCTCACAAGGACCAGACAATCTAACTCATGCAAAAAGATGCACTCACTTCATTCAAACAAACATTTACACAAACAAAAGGCAACCCACAGACTGCTCTCAAACCAAACCAATTATAACCAAATCAAACATATTACATGAAATACATACCCAATCCTCTTAATCACTGCTCACATTGGCCCCCTGAGCCATTACAAACAAATTTAAATGGGAACATCCTGCAAATTCCAAATGTACACATTTTGTCTTCCTTTAAAACTAAACTGTTGATCTGTCCATATTCTGGGCTATCATAAGTCCTCTCATCTGTCTTTGCTGAACCTCTCTCTGCCACAACCTTAGGGAATTAAACATGCTCTGACAGCTGTACATAGCAAACAGTCTCTCCTGCAAGTAATCTATCTTAACTGCATCAAAATATTAAACAAAATCAGGATAAATCCATATTCACATACATCTCAGAATTAAAAGAGTCTTTTACAGGAGCGAGTTGGCTCTCGGCCAATCTGACATCAGTTGAACTGCAGCAACACCTAAAACATTGCAACTTACTGAAACGCGGCATCTTGCACCCTCAATCAAACACCACCAAACTCACTCAATCAGATACCGCCAAGGAACCGGACACAAAAGACCAAGCAACTATCTCCACACACAACCACTTACATTCGCCCACGCACATACATCCTATGCATTAAGTCCCTGCCAAACACGTGTTACCATAATGGGACAAGGCCCGTCGACCAAGTCCTGGAGAACCTGGACCCTACCGCAGACCGAACAGTACACTAACTTTTCTGAGGATGGAGGACACATCCGCCACCCGGGTGGCACTACAGATCGCTGCGCACTTTACCACAGGGGACCCAGGACCCACTCCCGCTGAACCGCCACCCTAGGGGTTCGGGGTGAGTTCCGGAGCCTACCCGCAATGAGCCACGCCTCCACCACAGTACCACCCGGTCGGATGACCACAAACAAATGTCCTCCCAACCTCCATTAAGTCTGTCAGAGCACCACTCGCACTCTGAGTTCCCCGGAGCACACTAGCCCCAGGAGCGCACCGGCTCCTTTACCACTGGAGACACACCGGTCTCTTAACCACTTGGAACACACTAGTCCCTGGAGCACCCTGGCTCCTTCAATCACCAGTCGGACCACTCACCTCCTGTTCGCGGAACCCGACATCCACAGTTCTCCACCGCCGGCTGCTGGACCAAAACGGTCAGCTCCAAAGTTCTGCCTTCTGGACCCCGGCGAAGGGTCATGAACCGGGACCTCTCCTGATCAGCAGGGTGGGGCAGCGCTGCAAGAACCAAGCTCGGCATCAAAGTGGGTACCCAGACCCACCGTGCCGATCAGAGGGTCCCCAGCCTTCTGCTACCCACCTACGGGTGAGAAAGATCCTTATCGCGGAGTCCCTATTTGGGCGCCATCTGATAAGAGTGGCCAGGCAGTGGAGAAGAATTAGAAATATATTGTATTGGCCATAATATTCATCTGCAGATGGGCCCTGTCAGGTCTACTCCCAGGGAGTGCATCGAGAGGACTGACCCCTCTCATCACAGCAATACATTATCACATAGCATGGCAGAGTAAAACCACACCCAGACTGGAAAAGTACTGGGCTCAGCAGAGGGAGAACAATGAACTCATACATGAGGCATCTGCACCTGCAAAGGCAACACTGTTATCTTCCGCTCAAGGCCACAGAGCCGAAGCTCTGAGGCAAGAAATGCTGAAACAGGGATTTTCTGCTCATAAGGAAGGGGGGAAAACTGTACCATGAGACATTGGAGCAGCAGAGCAAATGTCAGCATCAGAAATCTGTCTGCCATAGGCAAGCTTCTCTCTCTTGTAGGAAAGTATACAAAAATATCAATAATGGGAACCTAACGGATGGAAGGCAATGTACTAGAACAAGTCTTCCTAACTTAGAAGGCAATAATAAGACAAAAGCTTAACCATTACAGAAACAAATCTATCCAAATGAAGCTTGCATATTACAAAAATAGCTCAGTGGGTTGCAGCACATGAATAGTAGGCTGTAACTGCATACTGGTTAGACACATTAGGCTAACATATTCATAACATCATTAGGACATTCTGTAACAGGAAAATTACAATCTATCAATATTTAATAAACACATTACTTATTAAAACGGTTTATTTTTAATTATATATTAATTTGCATTGTAATATTTTAACTGAATTTCTTCTAATGTTATATGTATTAATATTTAAATATACATACTTTTTTAACGATATTCAGTTCCACAATATTTTGTGGTTTACATACAAACTATGTAAACATAATATTTTTGTAGACAGTAGTTTTCACATGACACTCTGGTGTGTCAATATTCTTCAGAATGTGACAGCTTTCATAGAGAACGTTAGTTTCTGGACACCTTCAAAAGTTGCATTGGTTGCTGGTGTGTAAACTCTCAGGCACTGATTTATGGAGATTTGGCATAGGGCAGTGCAGCAAGTCAACTTGCTGCGCTGCCCTACAATAAAGAGAAACGGCAGGTTTGCACCGTGTTTAAGAAATACATTTGGGGCCATATGTATGAAGCTATTTTCGATTCGCAAAGGCCGAAAATTGCCGAATTTCGGCCTTTGCGAATCGGAAACGGCCATTTTTGCACATTTGCAATGTATGAAAAAGTAGCAAAATAAGGAATTGCAAAATTTTGCGATTACTTATTTTGCCATAGCATTTAAGGAATCGCAATTTTGAGATTCCTTAATTGCTATGTAAGAAGCTTTTTTCTCTTGCGAATTTGGTTTAAGGAATCGCAATTTACCACCAACTGAAAGAATTGCGATTCCTTTTCAATAAGCACAAATTGGCATTTTTCATTGTGGCATGTGACGCACATGCATGCCCTTAGGGCATGTATGTGCGCCATATGCGCACACATGTAATTTTCAGGGGTGCAGCAGGGTGTTCTTGAGACACCCCCTGCACCCTTGAAAATTCACACAATTTGCGATTAGCAAATTGCGATTAGCAAATTTCCCCTTCATTCCTATGGGCCTCCTGGCCCATAGAAATGAATTGGAAGTATTCCTTATTTGCAAATTCGCAATTTGCGAATTCGCACATAAGGAATAGTAAGGATTCGCTAAAATTCCTAGATTACCTACATACATACCGTTTTGCGAATTCTAAATAGCGATTCCTTAAGATTCGCTATTTAAAATTCGCAAAACGGAAGTATGATACATATGGCCCTAAATTCCTGTCCTTTCCCCCAGCGCTAGCGCCCTTTCGGCAGCCTAGCGCCAACGCAGGCACCCTTAAACCTTTAATCCATGGTGGAAGGGGTCCTGTGTTGTCGGCTAGACATTCTGTAAAATGGCTGTGAAATCTGCAATTCCCTTTAAGTCAATAGATACTATGATGTATGGTTTTACAAATTCAAATCCTTATGCAAGTGGGTGTCACTTTCTGTCTTTCCGTTCCGTTACTGACCACGCCTCTCAGAGTTACTGCCTTTGTCGGTCAGGCTGACTGAGCACCACAAACTGATCCTGGCATCACTGTTGATTGGTTGATCAATCATTTGTACTACAGGCACTGTCCAATCACCTGATTCTGATCTGCAATTACTTTGCCCTTGTTGACATTATAGCTTATGCACAGGGGAACGTTTTCAGGGCAATGGAAACGTGAGCATGAGAAATATGAACTTCTCAATACTACTGAGCACTATTGAAAAAGGTTAGTTCTTCAATAAATATATTCACAGACGAATATTTTTACAGTTTCTTAGTGTGGTGCTGTTTATATAGTGTTTTCAATCTCAATAGTAGCTGTTTATACATTGTTTAAATACTAATAACAATAAAATGTCCACAAGCGGGTATTGTACAGTATTTGTTGTTGTTTATAAAGTGCTTTCATTATCACTTGCAAGGCGAAAAGCGCTTTCTGAGACATCTGGATGCGTTATTTATATGACGCTTCAAATGTTTGCCAAAGCAGTGAAACGCTTTAATTTGTATCACTGTGTGAGGCTAAAGTGGGGTATAGTTGAAAGGAATATTCGATCACAAATCCCTTTTATACATTAATTCTGGGTAATTACAGAAATTGGAGATCTCCCTGTTCCCGAACTTTTCCTGTAGGGCATGGACTTTCTCTCTGCCTGAATTCCTCGAATGAGGTATCTAGTAAATGCATTTGTCGCTTATGCTGAATTGAACTGTAAGATCAGCCCTGCGTCAGTATGTTGATAACAGGCTGGTCTGCAGAGAGGCAGTGAGTGGCTGGGGGTGACATTTTATTGGCCTTTAGTTGGTGGGTTATGACTGGTAGGCCAATCAGACTAGCACACGGTTGCAGGAGTAGCTGTGGGCCCAGTCTGAATCCCTGATACTTGTTGTAGATACTGAAAGAAGAAAAAAGACATTAGATAAATGGACATGTAGGACGTGTATTTTGAGAACCACTTAAGACGCCATCCACCCTACTAGCTCTCTTCTTCCAGTGGTATATCAAAATGTGTGTGTTTTATCGACCAGCAATAATATTGAATCGCATGAACTGTCAGGCGCAAAGGCACTATTCTAAAGAGGGGGCAAGCTGGGGTCCTGCCTCTAAACTCGCCCTGCCCCCAATATGTGGACTGAGTTACTTTGCCTCTTGGAAGCTGGTCCACTGCCTTGTTCACTTTTTAGAGCCTTTCCTCAATGTGACTTGGGAAAAGGTTTCACAGGGCAATCACTGGCTGCTTACATGTGTGTGACCTGCAGAACTTGTCAGAATGTCATCCTTTTGAGGCTGCTCAGTTGAACATCATTATTATATGTATACTATCTGAATGCACTTGTAATAAGGTGGATGGGCTACCTGTTATGTTTATAACACAGTAAGGAAATTCTAAATCAGGGCCGTACGCTTTCGCACTCTTAAATAAAGCAGGTCTGGGTGAGCATCCCAAGACACTTTAAACTCTTGCTTGAATGGAAACATTTACGAGTAACTAGACCGATCTTCATCCAGAAAAGTCTCCTAGAGAGGTTTACAACTTCTTCGGGCCCAGTGGTATGGTACAGATGGGCCACAAAAGAGTCATTGGATTGACAGGAACATCTGTCTGCATCCAGGAAGAGTGGCAGGTGGCTGAGACTCTGGAAGCCTCAATTTCTCTGAATTTCTCCGGATCCGCAGTGGTGGAGGTCATGCGGCTGCCAGGGTGCTGTGTTGAGGAACAGGGGGCTCCCATATCAGTTCTATCCTCTTTTGCGTTAGTTGCAGCTGGCGTCTGGTCTCTTTTGGTGGGAGTAATCCTTATTAACCTTTGTATTACTAGACATACAATTCACTTGTAGCTTCCCAATTAGGACAAATCTAAAGGGATTATTTTGAGAGGACACTCAGGAGGTACTGTGTCTGCTTTCAGGTAGATAGGCTGAAAAACATCCTCTGCTACCCCAGGATCAATGGATGGGTGAAGAGAAGAGAATTACCTTCCGCTTCTTTTTGGCTCTACTGCTCAGTGGCAGTACCGTACAGTCAACGTGGGAAAGGCAAAATTGTTTTGACAGTCACAGAAGAAACTGACCATTGACACATGAGCCCGAGGGCATTATGAGGAAGATGTGGCTGCAAGAGAGTCTACACAGGAGTATCCTCATTTCTGAGTATACAACTTTTCTGATCCCTATTTAATTCAGGACAGTCTGTTAAAACAATTAATTCCCAGAATCACTTGAATTTAAGATCTAGTGACATTTTGGGAATTTGTATAGGAATTTAATCACTCACAGCGACGGCCCGTGGAGGGAGTTACGGTGGGGCAGGAGGGCGGGGAGGGGGAGGGGCAGGGTGGAGGTTGCTAAAAACCGGCATATAAATAATTGCAGGTAAGTAAACAATTTAATTAATACAACGAATTTCGTAGTGCGCCTTGCATCGCAAAATGCAATGCAGTGCGAGCTACGAAATTCGTTTTATTATTTAAATTGTTTACTTACCTGCAATTATCCATATGCTGGTTTTTAGCAACCTCCGCCCTGCCCCTCCTCCTCCCCGCCCTCCTGCCCCACCGTAACTCCCTCCACGGGCCGTCGCTGATCACTCACAATTCCTGAGGATTATCACATAGCTTTCTCTGTTCACGCCCACCCCATCCTCTTCAAAGGAGAATCGTTTTTCCTAGTATTCATTTGTGCCTAATGTTAATCAGCTTTGTATTTTAATGTATGGGTCTTGAAATGCCATCGTTTTAATCTAAATTTGAATGATGGCAACTTTATTATTCAGGACCTCCGGCTACCATGATAGGTAAATCACTAATGGTTGCTTTAAATTAATCTCTGTTTCAGCTAAGATTAATCCCTACTGTTGCTTGGGTGTTGCATTCGGTGATGAAGAGACTAAGCAAATCCTCGAACATGACGGGTGTCTGGCGATGGGACTGAGCCTCACAAATGGGTTCCATCAAATGATAAGCTCCTACAGGCTTTGATCATGTAACTAAATGGTTGAACATTTAGGAGGTTTGAGTTTTTGGTCCTAGGTAGGTTGTAGAAAAAGTGCTGGGCCTAAGGCTTTTCATAGGAACCTGCTGCTGGTGCTGCCAGATTCTGGAGGCTGCCTAGTCGTGATTTCACTCCATGCCTTTACCTACTAGACAGGTGACTGCACCATAGAGAGAACATGGAATACAATATTTATCTTCTTAAGTAGCCAATTAAGTATTATTTTTCATATATGTCAATGGTCATATGATAAGAGAGTACAGCCCTAGTCTGGGCCACATGAGCCTGCGGTAGACCAGGGTACTGCACCCTATAACATCAATGCACTGCCTCACAGGACAGCTGCATAGTCATTCCTACTGTGGGAGCAGCGCATCACTGAAAGATGAAGTGTCTGCTTGAAGCAGCTGCCCCATTTTTCAATGTGCAGGAGGCCCCTGACTGCACTTCAGAAGTGGGATAGATATTGCCTTGCAGGCTGGTGCAGTGAAGGATCCACCTGCAGAGGGATGTCTGGGGCTTCCTTTGCTCTCTCCAGAGGGCTCCCCTCTGGGGGCAAACTGACTGTTCACTATCTTTATGTGGTGCACAGTCAGTGCTCCTGCAGACAGCCCCTTTACCTCTGCATCCACTTTCATATTAGCAGAGGCTCAGAGATAAAGTATTTCCCTCATTTGCTTGGGGCAACGGACCCATGCAAATGATTGAACCCTTTTAAGATAGTGTTGGACTGTATGTGTGCTGACAGTATCAATATTACACAAGGCGGTCAGTAGTGAATCTGCGGTCCCATCTGTAATACAGTGACATGATGGCACAGAAAACAGGCACTGTCTGTAATGCAACCCCAAAATCACAAAACTCAAAACCTTATCATTTCAAAACTGACCAAAGTCAGAATTACACCCAAAACTTGCTTTCAAAGGCATGGGATCAAAATATAGACCTTTTCACCATCAATAATAGTGACTTTAGGATATCCTTTTACACAATATCATCAGGGGATGTAGATGTGAAATTAGAATCGTAACTCTATGCACACCTTTGTGAACTTAAAAAAAAAATGTCTTTACGGAAATTCTTAGTACAGTTCACTTGTAGTATGCTTTCTCCGCTCCAAAGGTGTTAAAGTGCCTTGGTGCGAATTAATCTGGTTCAGTCAGCCTATGCATCAAAACATTTTCATGTGAATGATTAAAAATCAAAGGTGTCTTAAGGCCGTGCCATCATGAGCCAACTGTCGCCATACTAAAGGAACACATATCAAATAAAGAAAACAATCAACTAGATTAAATCAGGCATCTATATCACATAGCACCATAGTAGTCAACAGTACCGCCGAATGGACTGAGGAAACAGCATCACATCTGAGGTTTATTAGTGCGATCTGTAAGGTCAAGGATTGTATTCAGTCTGTGTAAATACTCATTCCATTGCTCCATAAGATTACACCTCGCATCCCGATCTCCGACATCAATTTGAGCCGAGAGTTCTGCGTTCGCCCAATCAAATCACATCCCTCTGCGACACGGCCACTGGAGAGGCGAGTGCATCCCTCGAGGTCATTGCGATACATTGTAACCCGGGCTGGGAAGGCAAAGCCAGACCCGATGGGTGCCCGGGTCAATGCCGTCCGTAGGCTGGAAGCCCTCCCCCGCTCCCCCATTAGCATCACGGATGGGCTGGGGCGACCAGGATTAGTCCTCCAAGGGCAACCGCAGCCCCCCCAATCAGGGGGCGAGCAAGTTAGGGCGAGGGGGGGATAAAAAGGGTCAGCAGGTCACAGTGAAACACACCACCCCACCCCTCACAGCAGAGAAGATAGAAGAATCCCTCCCAACCATGCCAAAAGAAAGCGGGCGTTGCAGTCGCAAGGGTAAAGGTAAAGGTAGTAAAAAGAGGGAACTTACTAAAAGGTAGGTGGAAGGCTCTCACAGTGTCCTTGGGATGCCTAACGGCAGGGGCACTGAGGGAGCCAAGGGGCGGCGTGCCCATAGAAAGAGTAGATGTGAATATCCTGCAGGACCCTTGGGATGCCTCACGGCAGGGGTACAGAGGGAGATAGATGCAGGGACTCAGCCTCAGGAAAGATAGAGTAGATGCTCAAGTAAGGTCCTTGGGATACCACACGGCAGGGACACCTGGTAGCAGGGAGAGCCCATGAAAGGGTACAGGGCTAGTGGGACAGCACTTGCAGCCCGGGCAGGTCCCGACGGACACCCTCCAAGTTGGTAGCAAGCTGAAGCCTAGATCCGTGAATTGAAGGCCCAGACAGGGGGTCCCTCCCTCCCGGGAAATTGAGCAGGCTGGGTCCATGCTACAAGCAAAGCCAAGGGCAAAGACCAGTAATGGAAATGTGTAGCATGGACATTTGGGGCCAGATGTCGGAAACCTAATACCGGTCGGTAATGGCCGAAATCACCGAATTTCGGCCGTTACCGACCGGTATTAGGCTTTTCAGATGTAGAATGCCACATTTCAGGATTCGGTAATTTACCGAATCGGTAAGTTAAGAAATCGGTAAATTACCGAATTCTTAAAATACCGATTCGGTAAATTACCAAATCTGTAATGTAGGGAGCACTCAAGTGAGTGCTACTTACATTTAAGGATTCGTTATTTACCACGAACTATTAATTGGTGGTAAATAACGAATTCCTTTTAAAAAGCAATTTTTTGCTTTTTATTTAGTGCCATGTGGCACACATACGTGCCCTTAGGGCATTGTAGTGACCAGGTTTTTGGTTGAATTTCTGAGTGATGGTGACTTTAGCTTGCTACCATCCTAGATCCCTATTCTTAGCTTGTTTTGGTCCTCTTCAGGCCTCCTTTCAGACCTAGGAGCATAAACTAGAGGATAGCCGCTTTATATGATGATAGATCCCTTATTTCTGACTCTAATCCATCTATTGCCTATTGGCTTTGACATAATTATGTGTCCTTTCATAATTTTCAGGCCTGAAGACCTATGGTAGAGGGTGGATCTTGTAGTTCTGACTTTATATTACCTATTGGTAGGGTTTGTGTATGTACTCTGATTGAGCTATGTGTCTATTTCATCCTTTTCGGGCCTACAAGGCCCAGAACCAGAGAGCCTCCATTTTGCTTTCTGCCTCTGCAGACTGAGATGTTTGTAGGTCAAGTGTGAAGTTTTAGTTATGAGGTGTTGTTCGCTCTTTGCAAGCTAGAGAGAACCGGCCGGAGCTGAATCTTATCAAGAAGTGTCCCTGGGGCTCAAGTCTCTAGACGAAACAAGCAGCTGATCACTGTGAGAGCGTCTGGAGCAGGGAGCCTGGTACATGGATTTGGTGGGAGGAGGCTACTGGCTGGAACTTTCCACTAGGGGAGAGCATTCCATATTAGCGAAGTGCAGAGAGGTGGAGTTGTCAGAAGCAGTTGTGTTCAGATGGATCTTGGAGCGGTCAGATGAATCTTGGAATGGTAGAAGGCAGTTGGTCTTTGGAGCTGAAGAGAGCAGTCAGAGATGATCCTTGGAGCTGGAACTGTCAGCTGGAGCTGCCAGTTTGTCAGAATGTATTGAAGCAGTTGCCAGTCAGATGGAAGAGCTTTTGGAGCAGTTGGAGCCAGTGGAGTGAAGCCGTGGTGACAGAGGGAGAGAGCCCTGATTCCACCAGAGAGAGAGAAACATTCCTTTCTTATAGGGTGAGGTATTCTAAACTAGTTTGCTTTACACTTAATCATTCATTTTCCTTTATTTCCTAGGCTACATTCCCTACTGTATTGTTGCACTGATTAATCCCTTTTCTTTCAGCGGTGTGCAGTACTGTTATAATCCATTATTTCCCTTTTTAGCTATCTACAGTTCCTGTAAGCTATATGTGGATGTGTTAGTAATAAAGCTTTATGTATTTCTTAGATGTGTCTATTTCCCTTTACTTTTCAGGCTATGTCTAGATTGCCAGTTATTGTGGTGTTATAATTTGCTATTGTGTAATAAAGGGACCCCAGTTCTTAGTGAACAGCTGTGCAGGTGTTATTTCTTCATGACTAACCTTTCTTCTAGCCAGATGCTGTTATGCGGACGGATGTGTTTCCCGTCCAGGTAAGTGGTAACTGATCAAGGGAGCAAGGAGCGCCTAAATCAGGGAATAACCTTTGCATATAGTAATTACATTTGGTTGTTATCTTCTAGGAGGGAGCTAACCCTTCTTTTTCCCAAATGCTGACAGGAGAAGGATGTGACATTCCCTTCCCTGCAGATAATTGAGCATGGAAGATTGTGTGTAGATCAGGTCAGGAGATAACCTTTAAATGATACAATTTGGCCATTCTTGTGTGAGAGGATTGAACTGTCTATCTATCACATAACCTATAATATTACATTCCCAGTAGATATTAGGTATATAGAGAAACTTCCCAACAAAGAGAGAGAGAGAGAGTTGAAGGTATTCATAGGACAGCGATTGCCGCTAGAGAGAGTGGCATTAGTGAGAGCATTGATTGTAGTCAATGTGTATACCCGCTGGATTGCGGCTTGTGAGAGATTGCCGCTAGAGAGAGTGGCATTAGTGAGAGCATTGATTGTGGTCAATGTGTATCCGCACCAGATTGTGACGGAAGTGAGAGCACCGGGAGGATACGGTGTGCATACCCACAGGATTGTGGCTTGCGTGAGCACTGATTGAGGTCAGTGTGTAATGGTAAATGATCAGAACTGCCCCCTTCACCATGAGGAGTAGGGTAGCATAGTCTGGGCCAGATTGCCGTGAGACTATAAGGTGAGATCATAGGATGTGACATGGAATTCCTTAGTAATCAGTGAGTATTCCTAGTAATCCTATAGATTTAGTGGTGTTTTTGATGATATGAGCTTGTATATTGCTAATTCCCAATCCCCAGGAAGGTACCTAGGTACTGTGGTAAGTAGGCTCTGGGGAGGGAGATGGTTACGTTTCGGCTGGATTGGTGGTGTCTTGGTGAGCTGGTGATATCTGGTCTGAAAATCCGGTCGTTACATCTGGCGTCACGAAACAGTTTTGAATAAAGTGCTGGGGAGTGGCCCCTGACATGTATATGGACTTGGAACCCTTAAGATTTGACATCTGGGAACAGTCTGTGAATTGCATGGTGAGGTGTGGTCCCTGACCTATGGGCTTGAACAGTTGGTGTGTAAGGAGATTGCAGTACATCATGGCATCTGACTTATGCAGTGTAGGAGAAATGTTTTTCATCTCGGTGTTTGAACTGGCAGACTTGAAGGGTAACAGTACGTGATGAAGCCAATTATATCTTGAAGATGATGCAGTTGTAAATAAGTGTATGAAAAAGGCTTGTAAATTGCCTATTAAATGGCTTGCTGCATTTGCTTGTGCTGTGAAATGTGAAATGTATTCAGTGTATTATGACGTGTTGAGTTCCTTGAGAATAGCGCCTTGTAAATATGGCCTGTGAATGTCTTGTTCCATTGAGCAGGGAAAGGCTGGATCCTTTCCAACTGTTCAGAGATGTGTCTTTAAAAAAAATGTGCACAAGTGTTATGTGAAAACGTGAAGAGATAAGTTCTTGGATTCCCCATGTGTCTGCAGCCATCGGTGAACGATTGTGTTTGAGCTGCCAAAGGGTTAATATCTTGAATTGGGATGGCAGTGTTTGTTTCAATATGCTGTTTAATATGCATGGTTACAAGAGCTGACACTAAAAGTCAGTGAATGTTTGGATTAAAGATGGTTTGATTTGACTTTTTAATTAGTTGCCACATTTCTATTTCTTATGCTGAGTGTTAGGTGGAGTTTTTTCTGGTCCGTGGTACGTTTTGTTTATGTTTTCCCTTTTTCTTTCATTTTGATGTTAGTGTTCATAGTCTAGGGTGGACATTAGTGACAGGATAAATTGTTCTATTTTGATTAGTGGTGACTATGACACAACACCATCTTAGTGTAGTGCTATGTGTTCCCTTATATTAGTTTACTTTGCACTTAGTTGTAGGATTCGCCTATGTACTTTGACAGGCTGCTGACGGAAAGGTAACATCTTGCACGGGAAAAAAGCAGTGTTCATTAAACATACTGTTTGATATGCGTCCACGAGTCTGTGTGGATTTGCCTTTGAAAACATAATTAAATGCGTCTGATTCAGAGGTCAGAGTGTTATAAATCAACCAGTCAGACTGCGAGGCATACACGTGTGTTTTAAATGAGCATTAGGAGAGAGTTTTCAGCTGAGAATGTACGGTGCAGAGAGATAAACAAACCAGTGTTTTAGATTAGTGATCCTGGTTGTGCAAATAAAACAGACTCAACGTAGAATGCGCTTGAAAAAGTGAAATGCAACTGTGTGCTTTTAAAAAAATGCTCTGTAGTGTATTTTGCAAATATAGAAAATAAAACTGATTATTTCCCTAAAGCAAGCTACTCCTTTTGTTTAAAGTTCAAATTCAAATGATTCTGTATTTTGCGCTGATATGAGGCAGAACAGCTTGAGAGAGAAAAATGTGATAAAATGTTCCCACTCAGATAGGAAAAAAGGCTATCTGTAAAAATAAATCTGACTCTTTTAATCATTAGAACAGAAAAGCTTGCGCACATTTATGAATTCCTGGTTATGCTGTGCAAATTTACATGTATAACTCTTTTTCCCTTGTTTGAATTGATGGTGTCCCAAATGTTATTATGAAAAGTGTCATGTGATTATTCAATGTTACTAAACATTTTGCCTTTCAGCTGCTAACAATGATTAGAGTATTTAGTGTATTACTAAATGTTTTGCCCTTTAGCTGTTAATAATGTTAGAGTGCTTAGCCTGTTGAGTTCGTTTTTCATAAGGCTGTAGACAAATGATAGTTCAGGACTTGCTTAAATTAGTTAGAAATAACTGTGGAGTGTTTAAACATGAAATGCATGGTTTGGCTGAAGGTCAAAAGAGGTTAGGTCTGTTTCTTGTTTAAAGACGACAGTATGAGGTTTTATTTAAGAACGAGAAGCTTCACAGGCTGTGAACAGCTAGGTTTTGACCTTGGAGAGATAAGCATGCATGCCACAAAGCTTTCTCTCTTCTCCGACAGCTTTTTGTGCGGGAGGGGTGACTTATGAGAGCAGAGACACCCAGTTTGTTATTCTTGGCTATGATTCAGTTCTTTCCGCAGAGAAATGTTTATATAAAGGCGGGGTCAAGTCGCTCCTCCTCACAGTCAGCCCAGAGGGCTTCCCCGACTAGAAGATATGGGATACTTGCAGACGAATAGTTTTCCCCTCAGTAATGTAAACAGAAAAATTGGCAGACACTTGGCCCTTGGAGTTAGATAAATACAGTCAGCCCAGAAAGCTTCCCTGGCTAGAGATGTGGGACGCTTGTAGATTAATAGTTTTCCTTTCAGTAATGTAAACAGAATAATTGGCAGGAGCTTCGCTTCTGCAATGAGATCAGCATTGGCACCGACTCAATTTTAGATCGCAGAAGAGCAGCCCGTCTCCTGCTTGTTATGGTTGAAACTGAGCCAGCCATGGGACACAGACATCTCTGAAGGAAGGGGTATGCTAGCAAGGAGTGAGAAAGTAGTGAAGTTAGCTGTCCAGCCCTTCTGGCTGTGTAAGAAAATATTAGATTTTGCCCAAACAAATTTAGAGAATATAATGCAAATAGTTTTATTAAACTTTTCCCAAACTTAGAGTAGGATTATATAAACCACAGGGTCCTTAGAGGGACATAAAAAAATGTGTTTTTTTAATTGAAGTTTTTCTTTTGCAAGATTGATGATACTTGCCTTTTGTTTTAGGTTGCTGGGATTTGCTGTCGGGGGTGTGAGTGACACCTTTTCCCGCCCGCCCTGTTTGTTTTTTTGTCTTTTTTATTTTTATTTTTATTTTAGTTTTTTTTTTTTGAAGAATGGAATAATCCCCAAGCCTGGAGCCAATGCAGACGGCTGATGGCAGACAGGGTGCTGACGTTCCATGGATGACGAGATCGGATGGGATTCTTCCTTGGCAAAGGATACAGATGAAGATGGAGGGTCGTGGCCTACACGATTGAACTGTTTTTCTAAGAAGAAACCAACAATGGATTATGAAGAAAAATGCAAACAATATGCTTTGCCCTTTCCTATAGAAGAGAACTTTTCACTTAAATATATTGACTGAACTTTTAAAATTAGTAATAGAATCTACAGTTGGTTGCCCTAGCAGTCAGGTTAAAACTCTATACCATATCTGGATTTCCTAAAAAAATTTTTTGGGACAAAGCCAATAGTTCTATTTAAAAAAGAAATATTCTAAAAGAACCCATTTTTATTCGGTTATGATAATGTTTCCCACAAAAAGAGTCTGCAATGTAATTCCTTGGCCTGCATTCTTGCGTCTTTCATTTTTCCCATGTTTCTATTTCAGATGGACATTCAGTTATATGCCCTTTGATGCTACTTTTGCAGTTACCACATACAGGCCCCAATGCTAATTTTCTTTTCCAGTCCTGATCATGGTCTTGATTTTCCAGTTTAAAAGATGCAGTGCCACATTAATGATTAGGCCTTTGGCTCAATGATTCCTTTTGATTTATGTAAATGATACTGTTTGAAAGTCATAGGGTGCAGTGTATAATTAATGAGCTGTTTTAATAATCTGATGCCCTGTGATACATGATGCTCTGATTTTAGTATGCTACGCTATTCTATCATTGATACAGATTGACTTTGCACTTGTCTATCTCTTATCTACTTTATAGTTTTACTGTTTTCTGTAAAACAGTTTTGCCAATGAAGGGAAAGCAGTGTTCTGAATGATGGTGCACACATGTGTTCCACAGATTGATACAGAGGGATTAGGTGCAAACTGTTTCCTAAGTTAGATGACTTATGACCTTTGCCTATTGCTTTTGGCATGGTCTCCTATCACTCAGTTTTCCAAGTTTAAGTCTACGATTTAGCTATTTTGGTTGTAGGGATTTCTGGACAGACGACTTATGTCTGGCTTATCTTGTAGAAGAATATATGCACCACATTTAGATAACTTTCTTTGATTTTCTTGCTTGATATGCATAGTGCTACACCAGCTATTTTGTAGAAATGGGGTTGTTCTTGTTTCCCTACTATTACGCTTCCACTTTGATCCATGAACTCTTAATTAGAACAGTGGGATTAGTTCCAAGGGTGGTCACCTTAGACTTTAAGTTATCCTGGGAGGTGTGTCTTTTAGTTAGGACATGTCCTAGATCTATTTGTAATGGTTGCCCAGGCTTTGAGGACCCTTTGTTATGTTTATTTGTCAGATTTTACCAAATCCTTTCTTAAGTTGACCGAAGTAGTTAGGCCTCATTTAGGCCGTTTGTTATTTTTGTTTGACAGACATTTCCCCACATCAATAGATTTCATGAGTTATCACTAGAAGTTGAGGCACATTTAGTTCAAGGGTGCTTTGGTTAGTTTCAGATGTTATTAGATCAATTTGATTAGTTTTCAATTGTTTGTCAGATTTACATTCCCACATCAAGTATTAGGTGGTATTTTCTTAGTTGTCCTTCACTTTAGGGATTCTTTTTGTTTTTGATTTTGTTGTTGTTTATTTGTTTGTTGTAGTTTACGGATGTTAGCAATTAAAGTCAAGGGTGCAATGTAGTGACCGGGTTTTTGGTTCAATTTCTGAGTGATGGTGACTTTAGCTTGCTACCATCCTAGATCCCTATTCTTAGCTTGTTTTGGTCCTTTTCAGGCCTCTTTTCAGACCTAGAAGCATAAACTAGAGGATAGCCGCTTTATATGATGATAGATCCCTTATTTCTGACTCTAATCCATATATTGCCTTTTGGCTTTGACATAATTATGTGTCCTTTCATAATTTTCAGGCCCTATGGTAGAGGGTGGATCCTGTAGTTCTGACTTTATATTACCTATTGGTAGGGTTTGTGTATGTACTCTGATTGAGCTATGTGTCTATTTCATCCTTTTCGGGCCTACAAGGCCCAGAACCAGAGAGACTCCATTTTGCTTTCTGCCTCTGCAGACTGAGATGTTTGTAGGTCAAGTGTGATGTTTTAGTTATAAGGTGTTGTTCGCTCTTTGCAAACTAGAGAGAACCGGCCGGAGCTGAATCTTATCAAGAAGTGTCCCTGGGGCTCAAGTCTCTAGACGAAACAAGCAGCTGATCACTGTGAGAGCGTCTGGAGCAGGGAGCCTGGTACATGGATTTGGTGGGAGGAGGCTACTGGCTGGAACTTTCCACTAGGGGAGAGCATTCCATATTAGCGAAGTGCAGAGAGGTGGAGTTGTCAGAAGCAGTTGTGTTCAGATGGATCTTGGAGCGGTCAGATGAATCTTGGAATGGTAGAAGGCAGTTGGTCTTTGGAGCTGAAGAGAGCAGTCAGAGATGATCCTTGGAGCTGGAGGTGCCAGTTTGTCCGAATGTATTGAAGCAGTTGCCAGTCAGATGGAAGAGCTTTTGGAGCAGTTGAAGCCAGTGGAGTGAAGCCGTGGTGACAGAGGGAGAGAGCCCTGATTCCACCAGAGAGAGAGAAACATTCCTTTCTTATAGGGTGAGGTATTCTAAATTAGTTTGCTTTACACTTAATCATTCATTTTCCTTTATTTCCTATGCTATATTCCCTACTGTATTGTTGCACTGATTAATCCCTTTTCTTTCAGTGGTGTGCAGTCCCGTTATAATCCATTATTTCACTTTGTAGCTATCTACAGTTCCTGTCAGCTATATGTGGATGTGTTAGTAATAAAGCTTTATGTATTTCTTAGATGTGTCTATTTCCCTTTACTTTTCAGGCTATGTCTAGATTGCTAGTTATTGTGATGTTATAATTTGCTATTGTGTAATAAAGGGACCCCAGTTCTTAGTGAACAGCTGTGCAGGTGTTATTTCTTCATGACTAACCTTTCTTCTAGCCAGATGCTGTTATGCGGACGGATGTGTTTCCTGTCCAGGTAAGTGGTAACTGATCAAGGGAGCAAGGAGCGCCTAAATCAGGGAATAACCTTTGCATATAGTAATTATATTTGGTTGTTATCTTCTAGGACAGAACTAACCCTTCTTTTTCCCAAATGCTGACAGGAGAAGGATGTGACATTCCCTTCCCTGCAGATAATTGAGCATGGAAGATTGTGTGTAGATCAGGTCAGGAGATAACCTTTAAATGCTACAATTTGGCCATTCTTGTGTGAGAGGATTGAACTGTCTATCTATCACATAACCTATAATATTACATTCCCAGTAGATATTAGGTATATAGAGAAACTTCCCAACAAAGAGAGAGAGAGAGAGTTGAAGGTATTCATAGGACAGAGATTGCCGCTAGAGAGAGTGGCATTAGTGAGAGCATTGATTGTGGTCAATGTGTATACTCTCTGGATTGCGGCTTGTGAGAGATTGCCGCTAGAGAGAGTGGCATTAGTGAGAGCATTGATTGTAGTCAATGTGTATCCGCACCATATTGTGACGGAAGTGAGAGCACCGGGAGGATACGGTGTGCATACCCACAGGATTGTGGCTTGCGGGAGCACTGATTGAGGTCAGTGTGTAATAGTAAATGATCAGAACTGCCCCCTTCACCATGAGGAGGAGGGTAGCATAGTCTGGGCCAGATTGCCGTGAGACTATAAGGTGAGATCATAGGATGTGACATGGAATTCCTTAGTAATCAGTGAATATTCCTAGTAATCCTATAGATTTAGTGGTGTTTTTGATGATATGAGCTTGTATATTGTTAATTCCCCATCCCCAGGAAGGTACCTAGGTACTGTGGTAAGTAGGCTCTAGAGAGGGGGATGGTTACGTTTCGGCTGGATTGGTGGTGTCTTGGTGAGCTGGGGATATCTGGTCTGAAAATCCGGTCGTTACAGGCATGTATGTGTGCCACATGTGCACCCCATGCACTATTCAGGGGTGAAACAGGGTGTCAATGTGACACCCTGCCACCCTTGAACGAGTTCCCCCTATTACCGATTTAGAATTTTCCGAATCAGTATTTACCGAATCGGTAATTCCCATTCATTCCTATGTGCCTCCAGGCCCATAGGAATGAATGGGAATTACTGAATCGGTATTTACTGATTCGGTAAATACCAAATTGGTAAATACCGATTCTTAATTACCGAATCTTAGAGATTCTGTAATTTTTACTGAAAAATTATCTACATCCCATTTACCTATTCTTAAATACCGAATTGGTAAAATTTGGTAAATTGAGATTGCCTACATCTGGCCCTAAATGAGCAGATGATATGACCATGAACGTTGAAAATGTATAAACATGTGATGTTGAATAAACTGCGACCTGTTAAGGCACCAAAACACCCTTGTCAGTGGTGATTTAAGGATTTACAGGAACTCAGTTTGGTGACAAGGGGGCAGAAAAGGGGGGGGGGCGACTCTCCACATGGAGGGGGTTGTTTCGATAGTACCAATGCCAGTGCCAACACCTGGAATTCCCTCAACTTTTTTGTTCGTGTTGTCACCACCCACGAGTGTAAAAGACAAAAAATGCAGGGTCACATGGCAGAATAGATGCAGTGACATCTGACAAACAATGAAATCACTGCCTGCCAAAAGACCACGATGAGTGGGCACAACAATACCATGTGCTTTCTCGCCTTTGTGCACTCACCATGAGGACATTGTTCAAATCGATATTATGGAGCCTATCTCGCTGCAGGTCTATATATTTCGTGGTCGATATAGTGACATAAAGCCCTGTCAACCTCCACTTGGGATCTAACTTTTTATAGAGACTCAGAACTCCTACTATGAATTAGGGTGTGAGAAATGTGTGTACACAAAGAAAATTACCCGTCATTCTGCACAATGCAAAATCTGTCATTTTATGCTATGTTTTTGCATGAAGTGTGTTCTTCTTGCCACAGCTTCTGGCACGTGGCACATTTAAACAAAAGCACCTCGGACACCAGCCACTCGTCTAGTGTTGTTCCGTGCATTTTTTGGTTAACTTTGAACAGCAAATTGCGCAATACACAGTAACTGTTTACTGTGAATGGCACACAATTACGCGAAGTGGCGCGATGGCGTAATTTCGTGTATTTTCAGTAAGAGGTGTAATGCAAACTATGCATATTTATGTTAATTACGCTGGCACAATTTAAATTTCACACAGGCCAACTATTAATGATATTGAACTTGGCCTTGTCATAGAGAGACAAGCAGTGTGCTGGAATGAAAATCTAGCAGCTTCTGTTCAACGGCACCTGTCACGTGACAACTAATCCACCAATGGCCCTGCGGCATTGCTCCACCAGGCCACGGCAACACCAGTTGAGATGTGAACGCGATTGATTCTCCTTCAGCCTCACAACACAGAGAAGAGCAATTGTGTTTCCAAGGAATCTTTGTTGGAGGCAGGGACACACTGGAAATTGCCTGCCTTTGTCAGGGGTAATGGTGTTCTATTTAGTTCCGAGAGTGGAGACGTCCATTTTCCGCGGCAAACGATAAGCTGAAGTGTATGAACGGCATTGCTGCAGGACCGTGTTCTGGTTATCTCTGAGGCTCAGCACAATGGCTCCAGTGCTATTCATCTAAGGCTCCTTTTCATGACAGCCGCATTAAGCTAGCTGCCTTTTGTTAAACCGACAATGGTGCCCAGGAAGCTCTGAGCGCCATATTATACGGGATTGATCAGGGCTGAATAGCAGCCAAGACATACAGAGCACAGGGCCAGACAGCACAGCCAGTGCAATTAAACCACCTCAGCGATGAAGCGCTCACCCCAAAAAGCGGCAGCGCTCACTGAGAATCAGGGTGCTCAGCGCCAGCAGTTCTAAAATGCAGCTGCTGAGACTTGTCCCTATTGGGCTCTCCCTTTTTGCCCTCACCCTCAAGGGGGTGAAGAAAACAAAAACTTAACCCAGCAGCAGTACCAACCTTCACAGCCTTTGATGTAACTTCAAAATGACTCGGTATAGTTCTTTCACAGTCTCATTTCAGAACTGAAGCATTTTCAATATTCTATAGAACGAATACCATAGTTGTTGCTTTTTTTCTTATGCAACTAACAACTAGTGATGAAGCCAATCGTATTAGCGTGTTGTAGGTATGTGGGAAGACCACAGGAGGAGGACATAGTGTCAGATAAGTCCACGTCGTGCAATGCAAATGTATCAACAATAGCCTACTGGCATACTCAGCGATCCTCCTTACTTTTAGTATAATAATGCTTATACATGAATCGCATGTCGCCCCACCCATCAATCAAAGCAGTTTGAGGGGCTGTTCACATCGCCCTGTAATGGTTACATTCACCAGTACTTGATCCACTGTTACAGTAATTTTACTTCTATTATATGGGTAGCCATCCAGATTTAGTCCATCTTGCGGAAATGACATTTAGGTTCATGTTCGCATCACATTACTATTAAAGTTCAAGCTATCGTAAGAAAAAAAGTAAAATGCAAACCAAAAGGAAAAAAGAAAAGAAGACAAACAATATATAGAAAAGTGAAGAAAAAAAACTACTAAATTAACTTGTGCAGAGGAGTAGTGCGTATGGGTTACCTCAGTAGAATCCCAGGAAATTGGTAGCAGGCATGACCCACAAACAGGTCCAGGGGGCTAAAGGGGGAACACCACCACTAAGTACTTCCCATCTATTCTCCGCCAACCAGCCTAGCGTAAGCTGAGGTCCACATGCAGCCCACTCAGGTATCAGACTCTCACAGCTCCAAAGGTTCTCGGGAAGACACCTCGTGAAATGGCATCAAGTTATGAATTATGTTGATCTGGCCCATCTTCCTCTCTGCTGGCATCTACAGAATTCTCCCACTCAGTCACAGCCTCTGTCCATTGGTCAGCAATAGGGCGCTTTCTCATTCCCTGAGCCTCCTTCCAGCTCAGTATCCTGCCCCCAGCTCCAGCCCATGCAATCACATTCTTATTCCAGGCTACGAACTGTGGCCCACCCGCCATTTTCCACTCCATTCCTATCCTGCGCTTAGCGAGGCCCAGTGCAAGTTCAATCATCTTGTACCCAACCATGCGCTTAGGAGGTCGGGGAAGAGGCCCAACAGACATATCTGTATCATGGGAGCCAGCTCCCTCCCCAATGCCTCCTTGATTTTGACCAACACTGCATCCCAGAAAGGGAGCAGTCCTTGGCAGTACCAGACAATGTGGCCAAAATCAGCATCCGTATAAGCACACCATGGACAGTGTCGCACCTCCTCTCCATAATCCACATGTAGCCGATGCGGGCCATGTGCGCATAGTTAAATTGAATGATGTTAAGCTGTTGTTCCGGGAGACCTTCTTGTGATATCGAACACTTTGCGCCACTCCGAGTCGGTAAGAACCTGTCCCTCAGTCTTGTCCCACCATGCCTGCAGCCTGTCTAGCGGGGTGAGAGCAGCATCCGCCAGGGCGGCATATAACCATTTAACCAGGTGTCCCGCAGTGCCAAGCGTGAACAAGGCACGGAGGACCGGGTGTTCATCAGGCTCTTCCCTCCCACTGCCCCACAGCTGTGCAAACGTGTGTGTCAGCGCCTCATATTGATGGAACTGACCCAGATGGAGACCACAGCTCTCAACCAGCTCTGCGAATAGTATCAATGTTTTGTCTAAAAACAATCTCCAACATTGTCCAGTCCAGCCTCGGACCACCCTGCCAGCTGCTTGCTCGTAAATATAGACCGCGGGTCTCCGTGCAGCAACCCCACTAGGGGGAGTAAAGGGGTATACCCGATTGACCATCGCCCCCTCCCCCAGCACCTACTCCACGCCCGGAAAGCGGTACGTTGCAGCAGGGAGGTGTAAGGTGTAAGCGTGGATGGCAGCAGCAGTTTTGCCGTCACCAGTTTAGGGTTAGACGTTGGGTTCGACAGACATGTGCCACCCTCATTTACCCCCTCCACCCACTGTTCTAACTACTGTAACTGGGCAGCCAACAAGTAGTGTTTGAAATTTGGGAACCCTAGGCCTCCCTCCAGCATCGGGCACTTCAAAATTGATAGGGACAACCTCGGACACCCGTCCCCCCACACCAGCTCCTGCAAAAGGGCTTCATAAGGGTGGAACCAACCTCTCGTCATCAATACCGGTAGATTTACAAAGAAGTACAACATCCGGGGCAACATAACCATTTTGCACAAGGTTATCTGTGCCATAATGAGAAACTGTAATGTGCACCAGAAATGAATGCAGGAACGAAGTGAACGCAGTGCCCCTCCCAGGTTCCCGTCGCGTAAGTCGTCTGAGTCGTGATAAATGTGTCAAAAAGGGGGTGGGGTCGCACACCACTCACTCACCAGCGGGATCGCCCCTAAGGACTATGGTCAGTGTAGTTTTGTATTCCGCGATGTATCTTTCTTCGCCATCCCTGGACACGTGTTTCGGGGTATTTACCCCTCATCAGCAGGGAATAGGCCATCTTCTTATCTTCTGGGGTTGCCGGTGGCTGCCAAATATTGCCAGGTCTAGTACCACACGGGCGCGCGGGTGCGGGGTCCCAGGCTCGTCAGCCCGCTTAAATATTTCAAAAAGGGGGTGGGGTCGCACACCACTCACTCACCAGCGGGATCGCCCCTAAGGACTATGGTCAGTGTAGTTTTGTATTCCGCGATGTATCTTTCTTCGCCATCCCTGGACACGTGTTTCGGGGTATTTACCCCTCATCAGCAGGGAATAGGCCATCTTCTTATCTTCGGGGGTTGCCGGTGGCTGCCAAATATTGCCAGGTCTAGTACCACACGGGCGCGCGGGTGCGGGGTCCCAGGCTCGTCAGCCCGCTTAAATATTTCAAAAAGGGGGTGGGGTCGCACACCACTCACTCACCAGCGGGATCGCCCCTAAGGACTATGGTCAGTGTAGTTTTGTATTCCGCGATGTATCTTTCTTCGCCATCCCTGGACACGTGTTTCGGGGTATTTACCCCTCATCAGCAGGGAATAGGCCATCTTCTTATCTTCTGGGGTTGCCGGTGGCTGCCAAATATTGCCAGGTCTAGTACCACACGGGCGCGCGGGTGCGGGGTCCCAGGCTCGTCAGCCCGCTTAAATATTTCAAAAAGGGGGTGGGGTCGCACACCACTCACTCACCAGCGGGATCGCCCCTAAGGACTATGGTCAGTGTAGTTTTGTATTCCGCGATGTATCTTTCTTCGCCATCCCTGGACACGTGTTTCGGGGTATTTACCCCTCATCAGCAGGGAATAGGCCATCTTCTTATCTTCTGGGGTTGCCGGTGGCTGCCAAATATTGCCAGGTCTAGTACCACACGGGCGCGCGGGTGCGGGGTCCCAGGCTCGTCAGCCCGCTTAAATATTTCAAAAAGGGGGTGGGGTCGCACACCACTCACTCACCAGCGGGATCGCCCCTAAGGACTATGGTCAGTGTAGTTTTGTATTCCGCGATGTATCTTTCTTCGCCATCCCTGGACACGTGTTTCGGGGTATTTACCCCTCATCAGCAGGGAATAGGCCATCTTCTTATCTTCTGGGGTTGCCGGTGGCTGCCAAATATTGCCAGGTCTAGTACCACACGGGCGCGCGGGTGCGGGGTCCCAGGCTCGTCAGCCCCCTTAAATATTTCAAAAAGGGGGTGGGGTCGCACACCACTCACTCACCAGCGGGATCGCCCCTAAGGACTATGGTCAGTGTAGTTTTGTATTCCGCGATGTATCTTTCTTCGCCATCCCTGGACACGTGTTTCGGGGTATTTACCCCTCATCAGCAGGGAATAGGCCATCTTCTTATCTTCTGGGGTTGCCGGTGGCTGCCAAATATTGCCAGGTCTAGTACCACACGGGCGCGCGGGTGCGGGGTCCCAGGCTCGTCAGCCCGCTTAAATATTTCAAAAAGGGGGTGGGGTCGCACACCACTCACTCACCAGCGGGATCGCCCCTAAGGACTATGGTCAGTGTAGTTTTGTATTCCGCGATGTATCTTTCTTCGCCATCCCTGGACACGTGTTTCGGGGTATTTACCCCTCATCAGCAGGGAATAGGCCATCTTCTTATCTTCTGGGGTTGCCGGTGGCTGCCAAATATTGCCAGGTCTAGTACCACACGGGCGCGCGGGTGCGGGGTCCCAGGCTCGTCAGCCGCTTAAATATTTCAAAAAGGGGGTGGGGTCGCACACCACTCACTCACCAGCGGGATCGCCCCTAAGGACTATGGTCAGTGTAGTTTTGTATTCCGCGATGTATCTTTCTTCGCCATCCCTGGACACGTGTTTCGGGGTATTTACCCCTCATCAGCAGGGAATAGGCCATCTTCTTATCTTCTGGGGTTGCCGGTGGCTGCCAAATATTGCCAGGTCTAGTACCACACGGGCGCGCGGGTGCGGGGTCCCAGGCTCGTCAGCCCGCTTAAATATTTCAAAAAGGGGGTGGGGTCGCACACCACTCACTCACCAGCGGGATCGCCCCTAAGGACTATGGTCAGTGTAGTTTTGTATTCCGCGATGTATCTTTCTTCGCCATCCCTGGACACGTGTTTCGGGGTATTTACCCCTCATCAGCAGGGAATAGGCCATCTTCTTATCTTCTGGGGTTGCCGGTGGCTGCCAAATATTGCCAGGTCTAGTACCACACGGGCGCGCGGGTGCGGGGTCCGAGGCTCGTCAGCCCGCTTAAATATTTCAAAAAGGGGGTGGGGTCGCACACCACTCACTCACCAGCGGGATCGCCCCTAAGGACTATGGTCAGTGTAGTTTTGTATTCCGCGATGTATCTTTCTTCGCCATCCCTGGACACGTGTTTCGGGGTATTTACCCCTCATCAGCAGGGAATAGGCCATCTTCTTATCTTCTGGGGATGCCAGTGGCTGCCAAATATTGCCAGGTCTAGTACCACACGGGCGCGCGGGTGCGGGGTCCCAGGCTCGTCAGCCCGCTTAAATATTTTAAAAAGGGGGTGGGGTCGCACACCACTCACTCACCAGCGGGATCGCCCCTAAGGACTATGGTCAGTGTAGTTTTGTATTCCGCGATGTATCTTTCTTCGCCATCCCTGGACACGTGTTTCGGGGTATTTACCCCTCATCAGCAGGGAATAGGCCATCTTCTTATCTTCTGGGGTTGCCGGTGGCTGCCAAATATTGCCAGGTCTAGTACCACACGGGCGCGCGGGTGCAGGGTCCCAGGCTCGTCAGCCCGCTTAAATATTTCAAAAAGGGGGTGGGGTCGCACACCACTCACTCACCAGCGGGATCGCCCCTAAGGACTATGGTCAGTGTAGTTTTGTATTCCGCGATGTATCTTTCTTCGCCATCCCTGGACACGTGTTTCGGGGTATTTACCCCTCATCAGCAGGGAATAGGCCATCTTCTTATCTTCTGGGGTTGCCGGTGGCTGCCAAATATTGCCAGGTCTAGTACCACACGGGCGCGCGGGTGCGGGGTCCCAGGCTCGTCAGCCCGCTTAAATATTTCAAAAAGGGGGTGGGGTCGCACACCACTCACTCACCAGCGGGATCGCCCCTAAGGACTATGGTCAGTGTAGTTTTGTATTCCGCGATGTATCTTTCTTCGCCATCCCTGGACACGTGTTTCGGGGTATTTACCCCTCATCAGCAGGGAATAGGCCATCTTCTTATCTTCTGGGGTTGCCGGTGGCTGCCAAATATTGCCAGGTCTAGTACCACACGGGCGCGCGGGTGCGGGGTCCCAGGCTCGTCAGCCCGCTTAAATATTTCAAAAAGGGGGTGGGGTCGCACACCACTCACTCACCAGCGGGATCGCCCCTAAGGACTATGGTCAGTGTAGTTTTGTATTCCGCGATGTATCTTTCTTCGCCATCCCTGGACACGTGTTTCGGGGTATTTACCCCTCATCAGCAGGGAATAGGCCATCTTCTTATCTTCTGGGGTTGCCGGTGGCTGCCAAATATTGCCAGGTCTAGTACCACACGGGCGCGCGGGTGCGGGGTCCCAGGCTCGTCAGCCCGCTTAAATATTTCAAAAAGGGGGTGGGGTCGCACACCACTCACTCACCAGCGGGATCGCCCCTAAGGACTATGGTCAGTGTAGTTTTGTATTCTGCGATGTATCTTTCTTCGCCATCCCTGGACACGTGTTTCGGGGTATTTACCCCTCATCAGCAGGGAATAGGCCATCTTCTTATCTTCTGGGGTTGCCGGTGGCTGCCAAATATTGCCAGGTCTAGTACCACAAGGGCGCGCGGGTGCGGGGTCCCAGGCTCGTCAGCCCGCTTAAATATTTCAAAAAGGGGGTGGGGTCGCACACCACTCACTCACCAGCGGGATCGCCTCTAAGGACTATGGTCAGTGTAGTTTTGTATTCCGCGATGTATCTTTCTTCGCCATCCCTGTACACGTGTTTCGGGGTATTTACCCCTCATCAGCAGGGAATAGGCCATCTTCTTATCTTCTGGGGTTGCCGGTGGCTGCCAAATATTGCCAGGTCTAGTACCACACGGGCGCGTGGGTGCGGGGTCCCAGGCTCGTCAGCCCGCTTATATATTTCAAAAAGGGGGTGGGGTCGCACACCACTCACTCACCAGCGGGATCGCCCCTAACTACACTGACCATAGTCCTTAGAGGCGATCCCGCTGGTGAGTGAGTGGTGTGCGACCCCACCCCCTTTTTGAAATATTTAAGCGGGCTGACGAGCCTGGGACCCCGCACCCGCGCGCCCGTGTGGTACTAGACCTGGCAATATTTGGCAGCCACCGGCAACCCCAGAAGATAAGAAGATGGCCTATTCCCTGCTGATGAGGGGTAAATACCCCGAAACACGTGTCCAGGGATGGCGAAGAAAGATACATCGCGGAATACAAAACTACACTGACCATAGTCCTTAGGGGCGATCCCGCTGGTGAGTGAGTGGTGTGCGACCCCACCCCTTTTTGAAATATTTAAGCGGGCTGACGAGCCTGGGACCCCGCACCCGCGCGCCCGTGTGGTACTAGACCTGGCAATATTTGGCAGCCACCGGCAACCCCAGAAGATAAGAAGATAGCCTATTCCCTGCTGATGAGGGGTAAATACCCCGAAACACGTGTCCAGGGATGGCGAAGAAAGATACATCGCGGAATACAAAACTACACTGACCATAGTCCTTAGGGGCGATCCCGCTGGTGAGTGAGTGGTGTGCGACCCCACCCCCTTTTTGAAATATTTAAGCGGGCTGACGAGCCTGGAACCCTGCACCCGCGCGCCCGTGTGGTACTAGACCTGGCAATATTTGGCAGCCACCGGCAACCCCAGAAGATAAGAAGATGGCCTATTCCCTGCTGATGAGGGGTAAATACCCCGAAACACGTGTCCAGGGATGGCGAAGAAAGATACATCGCGGAATACAAAACTACACTGACCATAGTCCTTAGGGGCGATCCCGCTGGTGAGTGAGTGGTGTGCGACCCCACCCCCTTTTTGAAATATTTAAGCGGGCTGACGAGCCTGGGACCCCGCACCCGCGCGCCCGTGTGGTACTAGACCTGGCAATATTTGGCAGCCACCGGCAACCCCAGAAGATAAGAAGATGGCCTATTCCCTGCTGATGAGGGGTAAATACCCCGAAACACGTGTCCAGGGATGGCGAAGAAAGATACATCGCGGAATACAAAACTACACTGACCATAGTCCTTAGGGGCGATCCCGCTGGTGAGTGAGTGGTGTGCGACCCCACCCCCTTTTTGAAATATTTAAGCGGGCTGACGAGCCTGGGACCCCGCACCCGCGCGCCCGTGTGGTACTAGACCTGGCAATATTTGGCAGCCACCGGCAACCCCAGAAGATAAGAAGATAGCCTATTCCCTGCTGATGAGGGGTAAATACCCCGAAACACGTGTCCAGGGATGGCGAAGAAAGATACATCGCGGAATACAAAACTACACTGACCATAGTCCTTAGGGGCGATCCCGCTGGTGAGTGAGTGGTGTGCGACCCCACCCCCTTTTTGAAATATTTAAGCGGGCTGACGAGCCTGGGACCCCGCACCCGCGCGCCCGTGTGGTACTAGACCTGGCAATATTTGGCAGCCACGGGCAACCCCAGAAGATAAGAAGATGGCCTATTCCCTGCTGATGAGGGGTAAATACCCCGAAACACGTGTCCAGGGATGGCGAAGAAAGATACATCGCGGAATACAAAACTACACTGACCATAGTCCTTAGGGGCGATCCCGCTGGTGAGTGAGTGGTGTGCGACCCCACCCCCTTTTTGAAATATTTAAGCGGGCTGACGAGCCTGGGACCCCGCACCCGCGCGCCCGTGTGGTACTAGACCTGGCAATATTTGGCAGCCACCGGCAACCCCAGAAGATAAGAAGATGGCCTATTCCCTGCTGATGAGGGGTAAATACCCTGAAACACGTGTCCAGGGATGGCGAAGAAAGATACATCGCGGAATACAAAACTACACTGACCATAGTCCTTAGGGGCGATCCCGCTGGTGAGTGAGTGGTGTGCGACCCCACCCCCTTTTTGAAATATTTAAGCGGGCTGACGAGCCTGGGACCCCGCACCCGCGCGCCCGTGTGGTACTAGACCTGGCAATATTTGGCAGCCACCGGCAACCCCAGAAGATAAGAAGATGGCCTATTCCCTGCTGATGAGGGGTAAATACCCCGAAACACGTGTCCAGGGATGGCGAAGAAAGATACATCGCGGAATACAAAACTACACTGACCATAGTCCTTAGGGGAGATCCCGCTGGTGAGTGAGTGGTGTGCGACCCCACCCCCTTTTTGAAATATTTAAGCGGGCTGACGAGCCTGGGACCCCGCACCCGCGCGCCCGTGTGGTACTAGACCTGGCAATATTTGGCAGCCACCGGCAACCCCAGAAGATAAGAAGATGGCCTATTCCCTGCTGATGAGGGGTAAATACCCCGAAACACGTGTCCAGGGATGGCGAAGAAAGATACATCGCGGAATACAAAACTACACTGACCATAGTCCTTAGGGGCGATCCCGCTGGTGAGTGAGTGGTGTGCGACCCCACCCCCCCCTTTTTGAAATATTTAAGAGGGCTGACGAGCCTGGGACCCCGCACCCGCGCGCCCGTGTGGTACTAGACCTGGCAATATTTGGCAGCCACCGGCAACCCCAGAAGATAAGAAGATGGCCTATTCCCTGCTGATGAGGGGTAAATACCCCGAAACACGTGTCCAGGGATGGCGAAGAAAGATACATCGCGGAATACAAAACTACACTGACCATAGTCCTTAGGGGCGATCCCGCTGGTGAGTGAGTGGTGTGCGACCCCACCCCCTTTTTGAAATATTTAAGCGGGCTGACGAGCCTGGGACCCCGCACCCGCGCGCCCGTGTGGTACTAGACCTGGCAATATTTGGCAGCCACCGGCAACCCCAGAAGATAAGAAGATAGCCTATTCCCTGCTGATGAGGGGTAAATACCCCGAAACACGTGTCCAGGGATGGCGAAGAAAGATACATCGCGGAATACAAAACTACACTGACCATAGTCCTTAGGGGCGATCCCGCTGGTGAGTGAGTGGTGTGCGACCCCACCCCCTTTTTGAAATATTTAAGCGGGCTGACGAGCCTGGGACCCCGCACCCGCGCGCCCGTGTGGTACTAGACCTGGCAATATTTGGCAGCCACCGGCAACCCCAGAAGATAAGAAGATGGCCTATTCCCTGCTGATGAGGGGTAAATACCCCGAAACACGTGTCCAGGGATGGCGAAGAAAGATACATCGCGGAATACAAAACTACACTGACCATAGTCCTTAGGGGCGATCCCGCTGGTGAGTGAGTGGTGTGCGACCCCACACCCTTTTTGAAATATTTAAGCGGGCTGACGAGCCTGGGACCCCGCACCCGCGCGCCCGTGTGTTACTAGACCTGGCAATATTTGGCAGCCACCGGCAACCCCAGAAGATAAGAAGATGGCCTATTCCCTGCTGATGAGGGGTAAATACCCCGAAACACGTGTCCAGGGATGGCGAAGAAAGATACATCGCGGAATACAAAACTACACTGACCATAGTCCTTAGGGGCGATCCCGCTGGTGAGTGAGTGGTGTGCGACCCCACCCCCTTTTTGAAATATTTAAGCGGGCTGACGAGCCTGGGACCCCGCACCCGCGCGCCCGTGTGGTACTAGACCTGGCAATATTTGGCAGCCACCGGCAACCCCAGAAGATAAGAAGATGGCCTATTCCCTGCTGATGAGGAGTAAATACCCCGAAACACGTGTCCAGGGATGGCGAAGAAAGATACATCGCGGAATACAAAACTACACTGACCATAGTCCTTAGGGGCGATCCCGCTGGTGAGTGAGTGGTGTGCGACCCCACCCCCTTTTTGAAATATTTAAGCGGGCTGACGAGCCTGGGACCCCGCACCCGCGCGCCCGTGTGGTACTAGACCTGGCAATATTTGGCAGCCACCGGCAACCCCAGAAGATAAGAAGATGGCCTATTCCCTGCTGATGAGGGGTAAATACCCCGAAACACGTGTCCAGGGATGGCGAAGAAAGATACATCGCGGAATACAAAACTACACTGACCATAGTCCTTAGGGGCGATCCCGCTGGTGAGTGAGTGGTGTGCGACCCCACCCCCCCCTTTTTGAAATATTTAAGCGGGCTGACGAGCCTGGGACCCCGCACCCGCGCGCCCGTGTGGTACTAGACCTGGCAATATTTGGCAGCCACCGGCAACCCCAGAAGATAAGAAGATGGCCTATTCCCTGCTGATGAGGGGTAAATACCCCGAAACACGTGTCCAGGGATGGCGAAGAAAGATACATCGCGGAATACAAAACTACACTGACCATAGTCCTTAGGGGAGATCCCGCTGGTGAGTGAGTGGTGTGCGACCCCACCCCCTTTTTGAAATATTTAAGCGGGCTGACGAGCCTGGGACCCCGCACCCGCGCGCCCGTGTGGTACTAGACCTGGCAATATTTGGCAGCCACCGGCAACCCCAGAAGATAAGAAGATAGCCTATTCCCTGCTGATGAGGGGTAAATACCCCGAAACACGTGTCCAGGGATGGCGAAGAAAGATACATCGCGGAATACAAAACTACACTGCCCATAGTCCTTAGGGGCGATCCCGCTGGTGAGTGAGTGGTGTGCGACCCCACCCCCTTTTTGAAATATTTAAGCGGGCTGACGAGCCTGGGACCCCGCACCCGCGCGCCCGTGTGGTACTAGACCTGGCAATATTTGGCAGCCACCGGCAACCCCAGAAGATAAGAAGATGGCCTATTCCCTGCTGATGAGGGGTAAATACCCCAAAACACGTGTCCAGGGATGGCGAAGAAAGATACATCGCGGAATACAAAACTACACTGACCATAGTCCTTAGGGGCGATCCCGCTGGTGAGTGAGTGGTGTGCGACCCCACCCCCTTTTTGAAATATTTAAGCGGGCTGACGAGCCTGGGACCCCGCACCCGCGCGCCCGTGTGTTACTAGACCTGGCAATATTTGGCAGCCACCGGCAACCCCAGAAGATAAGAAGATGGCCTATTCCCTGCTGATGAGGGGTAAATACCCCGAAACACGTGTCCAGGGATGGCGAAGAAAGATACATCGCGGAATACAAAACTACACTGACCATAGTCCTTAGGGGCGATCCCGCTGGTGAGTGAGTGGTGTGCGACCCCACCCCCTTTTTGAAATATTTAAGCGGGCTGACGAGCCTGGGACCCCGCACCCGCGCGCCCGTGTGGTACTAGACCTGGCAATATTTGGCAGCCACCGGCAACCCCAGAAGATAAGAAGATGGCCTATTCCCTGCTGATGAGGGGTACATACCCCGAAACACGTGTCCAGGGATGGCGAAGAAAGATACATCGCGGAATACAAAACTACACTGACCATAGTCCTTAGGGGCGATCCCGCTGGTGAGTGAGTGGTGTGCGACCCCACACCCTTTTTGAAATATTTAAGCGGGCTGACGAGCCTGGGACCCCGCACCCGCGCGCCCGTGTGTTACTAGACCTGGCAATATTTGGCAGCCACCGGCAACCCCAGAAGATAAGAAGATGGCCTATTCCCTGCTGATGAGGGGTAAATACCCCGAAACACGTGTCCAGGGATGGCGAAGAAAGATACATCGCGGAATACAAAACTACACTGACCATAGTCCTTAGGGGCGATCCCGCTGGTGAGTGAGTGGTGTGCGACCCCACCCCCTTTTTGAAATATTTAAGCGGGCTGACGAGCCTGGGACCCCACACCCGCGCGCCCGTGTGGTACTAGACCTGGCAATATTTGGCAGCCACCGGCAACCCCAGAAGATAAGAAGATGGCCTATTCCCTGCTGATGAGGAGTAAATACCCCGAAACACGTGTCCAGGGATGGCGAAGAAAGATACATCGCGGAATACAAAACTACACTGACCATAGTCCTTAGGGGCGATCCCGCTGGTGAGTGAGTGGTGTGCGACCCCACCCCCTTTTTGAAATATTTAAGCGGGCTGACGAGCCTGGGACCCCGCACCCCGCACCCGCGCGCCCGTGTGGTACTAGACCTGGCAATATTTGGCAGCCACCGGCAACCCCAGAAGATAAGAAGATGGCCTATTCCCTGCTGATGAGGGGTAAATACCCCGAAACACGTGTCCAGGGATGGCGAAGAAAGATACATCGCGGAATACAAAACTACACTGACCATAGTCCTTAGGGGAGATCCCGCTGGTGAGTGAGTGGTGTGCGACCCCACCCCCCCCTTTTTGAAATATTTAAGCGGGCTGACGAGCCTGGGACCCCGCACCCGCGCGCCCGTGTGGTACTAGACCTGGCAATATTTGGCAGCCACCGGCAACCCCAGAAGATAAGAAGATGGCCTATTCCCTGCTGATGAGGGGTAAATACCCCGAAACACGTGTCCAGGGATGGCGAAGAAAGATACATCGCGGAATACAAAACTACACTGACCATAGTCCTTAGGGGCGATCCCGCTGGTGAGTGAGTGGTGTGCGACCCCACCCCCTTTTTGAAATATTTAAGCAGGCTGACGAGCCTGGGACCCCGCACCCGCGCGCCCGTGTGGTACTACACCTGGCAATATTTGGCAGCCACCGGCAACCCCAGAAGATAAGAAGATAGCCTATTCCCTGCTGATGAGGGGTAAATACCCCAAAACACGTGTCCAGGGATGGCGAAGAAAGATACATCGCGGAATACAAAACTACACTGCCCATAGTCCTTAGGGGCGATCCCGCTGGTGAGTGAGTGGTGTGCGACCCCACCCCCTTTTTGAAATATTTAAGCGGGCTGACGAGCCTGGGACCCCGCACCCGCGCGCCCGTGTGGTACTAGACCTGGCAATATTTGGCAGCCACCGGCAACCCCAGAAGATAAGAAGATGGCCTATTCCCTGCTGATGAGGGGTAAATACCCCAAAACACGTGTCCAGGGATGGAGAAGAAAGATACATCGCGGAATACAAAACTACACTGACCATAGTCCTTAGGGGCGATCCCGCTGGTGAGTGAGTGGTGTGCGACCCCACACCCTTTTTGAAATATTTAAGCGGGCTGACGAGCCTGGGACCCCGCACCCGCGCGCCCGTGTGGTACTAGACTGGCAATATTTGGCAGCCACCGGCAACCCCAGAAGATAAGAAGATGGCCTATTCCCTGCTGATGAGGGGTACATACCCCGAAACACGTGTCCAGGGATGGCGAAGAAAGATACATCGCGGAATACAAAACTACACTGACCATAGTCCTTAGGGGCGATCCCGCTGGTGAGTGAGTGGTGTGCGACCCCACACCCTTTTTGAAATATTTAAGCGGGCTGACGAGCCTGGGACCCCGCACCCGCGCGCCCGTGTGTTACTAGACCTGGCAATATTTGGCAGCCACCGGCAACCCCAGAAGATAAGAAGATGGCCTATTCCCTGCTGATGAGGGGTAAATACCCCGAAACACGTGTCCAGGGATGGCGAAGAAAGATACATCGCGGAATACAAAACTACACTGACCATAGTCCTTAGGGGCGATCCCGCTGGTGAGTGAGTGGTGTGCGACCCCACCCCCTTTTTGAAATATTTAAGCGGGCTGACGAGCCTGGGACCCCGCACCCGCGCGCCCGTGTGGTACTAGACCTGGCAATATTTGGCAGCCACCGGCAACCCCAGAAGATAAGAAGATGGCCTATTCCCTGCTGATGAGGGGTAAATACCCCGAAACACGTGTCCAGGGATGGCGAAGAAAGATACATCGCGGAATACAAAACTACACTGACCATAGTCCTTAGGGGCGATCCCGCTGGTGAGTGAGTGGTGTGCGACCCCACCCCCTTTTTGAAATATTTAAGCGGGCTGACGAGCCTGGGACCCCGCACCCGCGCGCCCGTGTGGTACTAGACCTGGCAATATTTGGCAGCCACCGGCAACCCCAGAAGATAAGAAGATGGCCTATTCCCTGCTGATGAGGGGTAAATACCCCGAAACACGTGTCCAGGGATGGCGAAGAAAGATACATCGCGGAATACAAAACTACACTGACCATAGTCCTTAGGGGCGATCCCGCTGGTGAGTGAGTGGTGTGCGACCCCACCCCCTTTTTGAAATATTTAAGCGGGCTGACGAGCCTGGGACCCCGCAACCGCGCGCCCGTGTGGTACTAGACCTGGCAATATTTGGCAGCCACCGGCAACCCCAGAAGATAAGAAGATGGCCTATTCCCTGCTGATGAGGGGTAAATACCCCGAAACACGTGTCCAGGGATGGCGAAGAAAGATACATCGCGGAATACAAAACTACACTGACCATAGTCCTTAGGGGCGATCCCACTGGTGAGTGAGTGGTGTGCGACCCCACCCCCTTTTTGAAATATTTAAGCGGGCTGACGAGCCTGGGACCCCGCACCCGCGCGCCCGTGTGGTACTAGACCTGGCAATATTTGGCAGCCACCAGCAACCCCAGAAGATAAGAAGATGGCCTATTCCCTGCTGATGAGGGGTAAATACCCCGAAACACGTGTCCAGGGATGGCGAAGAAAGATACATCGCGGAATACAAAACTACACTGACCATAGTCCTTAGGGGCGATCCCGCTGGTGAGTGAGTGGTGTGCGACCCCACCCCCTTTTTGAAATATTTAAGCGGGCTGACGAGCCTGGGACCCCGCACCCGCGCGCCCGTGTGGTACTAGACCTGGCAATATTTGGCAGCCACCGGCAACCCCAGAAGATAAGAAGATGGCCTATTCCCTGCTGATGAGGGGTAAATACCCCGAAACACGTGTCCAGGGATGGCGAAGAAAGATACATCGCGGAATACAAAACTACACTGACCATAGTCCTTAGGGGCGATCCCGCTGGTGAGTGAGTGGTGTGCGACCCCACCCCCTTTTTGAAATATTTAAGCGGGCTGACGAGCCTGGGACCCCGCACCCGCGCGCCCGTGTGGTACTAGACCTGGCAATATTTGGCAGCCACCGGCAACCCCAGAAGATAAGAAGATAGCCTATTCCCTGCTGATGAGGGGTAAATACCCCGAAACACGTGTCCAGGGATGACGAAGAAAGATACATCGCGGAATGCAAAACTACACTGACCATAGTCCTTAGGGGCGATCCCGCTGGTGAGTGAGTGGTGTGCGACCCCACCCCCTTTTTGAAATATTTAAGCGGGCTGACGAGCCTGGGACCCCGCACCCGCGCGCCCGTGTGGTACTAGACCTGGCAATATTTGGCAGCCACCGGCAACCCCAGAAGATAAGAAGATGGCCTATTCCCTGCTGATGAGGGGTAAATACCCCGAAACACGTGTCCAGGGATGGCGAAGAAAGATACATCGCGGAATACAAAACTACACTGACCATAGTCCTTAGGGGCGATCCCGCTGGTGAGTGAGTGGTGTGCGACCCCACCCCCTTTTTGAAATATTTAAGCGGGCTGACGAGCCTGGGACCCCGCACCCGCGCGCCCGTGTGGTACTAGACCTGGCAATATTTGGCAGCCACCGGCAACCCCAGAAGATAAGAAGATGGCCTATTCCCTGCTGATGAGGGGTACATACCCCGAAACACGTGTCCAGGGATGGCGAAGAAAGATACATCGCGGAATACAAAACTACACTGACCATAGTCCTTAGGGGCGATCCCGCTGGTGAGTGAGTGGTGTGCGACCCCACACCCTTTTTGAAATATTTAAGCGGGCTGACGAGCCTGGGACCCCGCACCCACGCGCCCGTGTGTTACTAGACCTGGCAATATTTGGCAGCCACCGGCAACCCCAGAAGATAAGAAGATGGCCTATTCCCTGCTGATGAGGGGTAAATACCCCGAAACACGTGTCCAGGGATGGCGAAGAAAGATACATCGCGGAATACAAAACTACACTGACCATAGTCCTTAGGGGCGATCCCGCTGGTGAGTGAGTGGTGTGCGACCCCACCCCCTTTTTGAAATATTTAAGCGGGCTGACGAGCCTGGGACCCCGCACCCGCGCGCCCGTGTGGTACTAGACCTGGCAATATTTGGCAGCCACCGGCAACCCCAGAAGATAAGAAGATGGCCTATTCCCTGCTGATGAGGAGTAAATACCCCGAAACACGTGTCCAGGGATGGCGAAGAAAGATACATCGCGGAATACAAAACTACACTGACCATAGTCCTTAGGGGCGATCCCGCTGGTGAGTGAGTGGTGTGCGACCCCACCCCCTTTTTGAAATATTTAAGCGGGCTGACGAGCCTGGGACCCCGCACCCGCGCGCCCGTGTGGTACTAGACCTGGCAATATTTGGCAGCCACCGGCAACCCCAGAAGATAAGAAGATGGCCTATTCCCTGCTGATGAGGGGTAAATACCCCGAAACACGTGTCCAGGGATGGCGAAGAAAGATACATCGCGGAATACAAAACTACACTGACCATAGTCCTTAGGGGCGATCCCGCTGGTGAGTGAGTGGTGTGCGACCCCACCCCCTTTTTGAAATATTTAAGCGGGCTGACGAGCCTGGGACCCCGCACCCGCGCGCCCGTGTGGTACTAGACCTGGCAATATTTGGCAGCCACCGGCAACCCCAGAAGATAAGAAGATGGCCTATTCCCTGCTGATGAGGGGTAAATACCCCGAAACACGTGTCCAGGGATGGCGAAGAAAGATACATCGCGGAATACAAAACTACACTGACCATAGTCCTTAGGGGCGATCCCGCTGGTGAGTGAGTGGTGTGCGACCCCACCCCCTTTTTGAAATATTTAAGCGGGCTGACGAGCCTGGGACCCCGCACCCGCACGCCCGTGTGGTACTAGACCTGGCAATATTTGGCAGCCACCGGCAACCCCAGAAGATAAGAAGATGGCCTATTCCCTGCTGATGAGGGGTAAATACCCCGAAACACGTGTCCAGGGATGGCGAAGAAAGATACATCGCGGAATACAAAACTACACTGACCATAGTCCTTAGGGGCGATCCCGCTGGTGAGTGAGTGGTGTGCGACCCCACCCCCCTTTTCGTGATAAATGTGGATGCCCAAATATTTAAAGGTACTCTGAGCCCAAAGAATGTCAGTAGGCAGCGTCACTGGTCTGGGCAATGGTCTCACTATTTGGAACAGGTATGCCTTGGATTTGTTAACTCTAAAGCCTGAGAGCCGAGCAAAGTTGTCCAGGATAAGAAACGCTGCATCCGCACCCTCAACAGCCTCCAACAGATATATCAGCAGATCGTCTGTGTACAAAGAGATGTGGTGTCACTGCCCACCAAGGGATATTCCCAACCCTTCCCCCAGGTGAAACCTTTCAGCTAGGGGTTCAATGGTCAGGACTAACATCAGCGGGGACAGAGGGCACCCCTGTCGTGATCCCCGGGATATCATATTCTGCAGAAAGATAGTTCTACCCATTCGATCTCTCGCTATAGGTGAAGCATAAAGAAGCCGCACCCACCGCACCCTGTCTTGTCCCAGGCCCATTTGCAACATCACCTCAAACAGGTACCCCCAGCTCACCGTGTCAAAAGCCGTCTCCAAGTCCACCGACAGGTCCACCGCCCCCGTGGGCTGGGGCTTTCACATGGACAAATACAGAATAGATTCTACGGAGGTTGTAAGAGGTGTTGCGCGCTGAGATAAACCCATTTTGATCAGGGTGGATCAGGTCCTTCATATGCGGGAGTAGCCTACCTGCCAGCAGTTTGCTCAGGATCTTAAAATCTAGGCTAAGCATGGATAGGGGTCTGTGGTCTCTCACTCCAGCTCTCGGCTTCTTGGACTTTAGGAGAGGGATCACACATGTGCCATTTGGGTACAATTCGGCACCACATGCCTCTGCAAATAGGTGCAGGGTAAGCGGGGCTAACGTGTCAGTGAAACGCTAGTAGAATTCAGCCAGAAGGCATTAGGTCCCACCGTCTTACCATGTGCAAGCACCGCGATGGCGGTCTTGACTTCCTGCAAGATGATCGGGTCTCCCAATTCCTCCCGGGCCTAGGGGACCCAAGAAGTCCTGTATATCCCCCAGGGGGCCACGGCCTGTGCTTTGTATAGTCTTTCATAGTAAGCCAGGAATGAGTTGTTGATAATGTCCGGGTCATGTACCACGTCTAAAGAGTCCAAGTCCAGTTGCGTAACGGGCGTGCCCCCAACTCAGGCTTAATCAGTCTCACCAATAGGCGACCCGCTCTCCCTTCCTCCTTCTGCTCTCTGTCCAAGTAGTCCTTATAATGGGAACAACTTACCCTGCCCAATGCATCATCATAGCGTTCCCACGCTTCCTGTAGAGCCACCCGGGCCACCTCCTTCCCCCTGTAAATTATCAAGTCTACGATATTACCCTCCAATTCCAGGAGCTCCTTCCACAATTCCCTGTGTGCCCTACAAGCCTGACCCATACAATGGCCCCAGACGACCACTTTAAATGCCTCCCATTCCATCTGGGGAGATGAGGCTGCGTTAGTGTTAATGGGAAAGTATGTTTCAAGTAGCGTAAGCAATGAGGCTTAGAAAGGGAATCATCCAGTAACAACGGGCTTAATTTCCAAGTGGGAATCAGAGGGTGCCACCCAGCAGGCTGATACAATATTAGTAATGGGCTATGGTCTGTCACGGTGTGCCCTAGATATTCAGCGTGGGAGACTGAACTATTAAAGGTCGGGGAACAGGGGAAGACTTCAAGCCTAGAATGTACCTGGTGCGCTGATGAAAAAAATGAATATTCCCTGTCCCTTATATGCTGCAGTCTCCATGTATCCCCGAGCCCCCAGTGAGACATCCAACTACGGAAACCTGATGCCGTACGGTGGGGCTGAGTTCCCAGCAATGTGGGATGGGAGCGATCCATCACAATATCAACAACACAAGTAAAGTCGCCCCCTATAATAAGATGGCCGAATATGTGGAGAGTTAATGGAGCAGAAAATGACTCCAGTAAACCGATCTGATCCTGGTTAGGAACATATATATATTGCCTAGCGTCACCTCCCGTCCTGCCAGTCTCCCCGTAAGTAGGATGTATCGTCCCTCTGAGTCAAGCCAGGAGTGTTCAAGGACGAATGGATCCCCAGGCTTCACCCAGATCAAAACCCCTCTTGCAAAGGCTGAGAAGGTGGGTGCAAATATCTGCCCCTCCATCTCCTCTTCAACCTGTTGAGGTGAGTCTCCTGGAGGAAAGCAACATGCACATCTCTACGCCGTAAATAAGAATTAATGTTGTGGCGTTTGGCCATTTTAACGAACCTTCGAATGTTCCAGGTAAGGAACCTCACAGTATTAAGTGTGCCTGCCATGGCCTACGATCTGTGCCCGCACCCACCAGTGGTGCAACCCCCACCACCACCTACTCTCATGTACACCCTACCTCCTCTGCAAACATCAACACAATATGACCCAACAGGTGAACTCCCAATCTGCACAACTCCCAAACCCCAGGGCAACCTGACAACTGCCAGTCACCCAACGTAGCCCTTAATGAGGTCCTAACCCAGAAAAGCCCTCAGTGGGGGGTAAACCAGCAAAAGCATGTGTCTGGCAAACAGACCATCTGAAGCACCAGCCCCTCTAAGTTCAGGTCAGCTCGAGTCCAGGGTCCGCCAACGTTAGCCCAGCCCCAGCCCCCGAGTCAGGATCACCTTTGAGAGTAGGCAGACTCAGATGATTTAGTCGGCGGTGTTCGGTGTCACCACCGGTAGCTTCACGCTGCCACTGTGGGATGTGTCAGAGTCATTGTCCCCAGTGTCTCTGGAAATACAAGCTCCCCCATCTAAGGATGCACTCCTGCCTTGCAGGAGTGCCGCTACCGCCTGGAGGGCTTCCGCTCTCTCCTTCTCTGTTTGCAAGGCAGTCAGTTTTTTAGTGCCTCTCCTGTGAGAACGCCTTCGGGCTCGCTTCCCAAGCTCTGACTTTCTCCTCACCTCTGTTCTGGGGTCTGCAGACCTGGAGGCCCCAGACCTGTAAGACTCCAGCCACTCCCAAGCTTCATTCAGACTGCCACAGAAATGTTCCACCCTCCAGAATAATCGGCAATCGGGCTGGAAACATTAAGGAATATTGGAGGCCCTCTTCCCTCAACGCATTCTTGCCATCCAAGAAAGAGGTCTGTTTTCTCTGTACCTCCAGTGTATAGTACGGGAAGAGGGAGACTTTGCTGTTATTAACAGTGTAGGGGCCCTCTGTACGTGCTTTCTGGAGGAGCGTGTCTCTGTCCCAGAAGTGAAGCAACCGGGACACTACTGATCAAGGAGGACACCCTGGCACCAGAGGCCTAGCTGGGACTCTGTGGGCCCTTTCAAGAGTGTAGAAGGTCGACAGGCCCTCGGATGCCACCACTGTGCTCAGCCATCATTCCAAGTGGGACACCATGTCGCCGTCCTCCACACCTTCCGGCAATCCTAGGACTCAGATGTTGTTCCGCCGGTTGCTCCCCTCTGCGTCCTCTGCCCGTTGCTCCAACGCACTTACCCTGTCTGTGAGAGCCCCCATCTGCTGCTCTAGAGCCTTTTCAGCAGGGCCGATAGCTGTGAGGCTGGAGTCTGTCTCTTTCACCCACTCAGAGATCTTCTTGTGCTCCTCTCGCAAGAGGCCAAGCCCCACCGCCACTGTGCTGATGTCCTAATGGAGGGTGGTTTTTGTGTCCGCTATGGCTTCCAGAATTTTGCTCAACCGCAACTGCACTGGGTCCTCCAGGGTAGTCTGTGTTTGTTTCTGAGAACTATCATCAGGGTCTTGTGGGACCCCGGTCTGCCGACCCCAAGGTTTTCCCATTGCGTTGGATAGGCCACCTGGCCGATTAGTCACACCGGAGGAGGAAAGGCCGCTCTTTAGCCAGCTCCAAGGTCCAGCAGACACCTCTTGGGCAACAACTATGACACTCAGGGGATCCTAACACTGCTTCATCCCTGTGTGCTTTCTCAATAGGGTTGGCTATGTCTAGTAAGCCGCTATCTAGGACTGGGGGCCAATCCTTCACTCAGGCCCCCGCCCTCCTTAGGAGTCCAAGGCACTCTTTACCTCCTTGCAGATGAACTTCCTCCACCTGTGTATCCAGGTAGTCTGGAAAGGCCTCTTCCCCCTGCTGCCCCTATCTCCCCTGGAGGGTACCCTCTAAGTTCCACAACCACTGACCTATTCTGGCCGACGGTGGTCTGTTTTGCACCCCTCCCTCAGTTCAGCTGCGGGCCCTTACAGACTCAGTGCTCACTGGGCCGCTATGTTCCCCCCCCCCAATAGGCCAGGCCTTCTCCAAACAGTCTCACAAGGGGCAGGTAAGAAATGTTCCAGCCGTTTCGGTGCCCCGTACTCAGGTAATCTTCCTAGGGGGCAGCAGCTCATCATCCACGGGTCGATCCCCAGCCACGGTCAAAGAAGCCCCCAGGCAGGTCTCAGGCCCGATGAGGCCACCGTCCACAGGGGACTTCCTGTTGCTTCCCTCCAGCTCCGGTGCTGGGCCCCGCTGCTGCAGTGGGGCTAATGGCACAATGCTCGCTTCAAACTTCGAGCCCTGACAGGGCTCCAACAGCCTGCCCCGCTCTGGTTGCCTCTGCACAGTGTGTCTGGCTCCGGACCTCTGTGCCGTCACTGCCTCCATGCTCCAGCCGCCTCCCATAGCGATCGGCAAGTCTTTATGGGTCGCCGTCCGCCAGCTCCGGATCGCAGCCCAAGCCGCTGCTAGGCCCGATCTCTGCTCTGCTTTGTCTGGACGAGTCAGCCCCGGGCCACCATTTTGACTACGACGAGCACCAGCAGCAGCCGAGGGTCCGGGGTCTTCACAGCCGCTTATTTATTTATTTATTTATTTATGTAATGGTTTTGTAAAGCGCGTAGTAACTCAAAGAGCATCCCAGCGCTGACCTGCTTCTCCAAGGGTTTCTGCTTAGTAGGCGTTGCGGTCATTGGGGCCAGCTTCCCGGCTTCTGAGCACCGATCAGGCAGGTTTGGGATGTCATGTCTTCCGGTCTGCGGTTGTACAGAAATACACTGATAAAAGTTGGGCCGGGCATCCACCATTCTCGGCTCCTTGTCCACGCCCAAGCCCTGACAACATATATGTATTTTCTCTCAACTCAGCTAACTAAAATCTACACACAGCATGCTGCAACTCCAAAGATGGCCAACAATTCACAGTTCACAAAGCTATTTGTCGTTGTAAATCATATTTACAAGGCCACTTGTCTGTAAAGTGGCTGCTGGCATACCTGCCAAGTTAAAGAACCATCTAACTGTGTGAGGAGGGGCAGAACCATGAAGGGGGTAGGGCCTGGTGCCGAGAAGTACCTATGAGGCTTTTTTGAACTCCGCTTCCAAGTCCCCTACTTCCAACAAAAAAAATAAGCTTTCTTAGGCTGATGCCTATGTCGTAGGGTGTTTTCAAAAGGCATGGCTGGCACAGGTAACAGCGGTGAGGCGGGAAGTCAAAAGATGACGGGATAGGGAAAGTAAAAATAAAACCACTTACCTTGCGCTCTCCACATTTTGGAGATGGCGATGTGGCAAACACAAGGTAAGTGGCATTATTATTTTTTTTAATTTTACTTTCCCTATCCCGTCATCTGTCGACTTCCCCCGCCCCACCGCTGTTACCTGTGCTGGCTACGCCTGGTTTTAGCACCCCTTAATGGACGTCGGCCATTGAGAGCCTCTGAAAACGAGCAGAAAACCACTGTCCACAGTGGTTTTCAGCTTGTTTTCCCTGCCACCATATGATATCGGCTCCTCATCGGGAGACCGTGGGATGGGAGCTGATATCGTGTGTCCCACGGTGGCACAGTGTGAGTTGGCACGCATGTGCTGGCCATTCACCAAAGGTGATTAAGCAGGCGTGAATCCAATCTACTCCTGTATAATTATATACTAGAACTGTATACAAACATGCTTCATGTGGGAATAAGGAGAATGTGAGTGCGAGGAACCCCCTCAAGCTAATGAGTCGGTGAGCATTCACAAACCCAAACTGTTCTCATATCTTTTCCCATCGTGGAGAATTGAATGGGTTTTCTGGGGAAACTGTTCCCCGTGGAGAAACACATTTGTGCATTTGCTCATCAGGTTGCTTTCCTCCCCTATAGGGAATTACACCTTGCACACAATTCTGCTTATCGGAAATAGCAATTCTCAAATGCCCCACCTTAAATGCCCGAAAGCCTGCGAAAGACACTACTATGTTGTACTACTGGGAATGTATTAGTGTAGGTGACAGATGCTATTCTGCCAGACGTCCTTCAACGGATGTACATGTAAAACCCCCCTTGCTGATCCAGGCTCCCGTTTTATGGAGCACACACACCCTCACAATACACCACGATAAAAAAAACACTCGGACATAACCTAAAAGCTCTTTTTATTAGGTAGCACCTACAAGCATTTCAAATGATTCTGTTGAACTACACAAGATTCGTTCAAAAGAGACAGATTATAAAGAGTGAAAACATGCATAAGAATACAGGAAAGAAGGATGGAACACATAATGCGCAACAGAACAATATTAATGTGGAAAAACAGGAAGAAAATACAAAAGGGAAAAAAAGAACAAATGAAAAAACAAAGGAGACATAAGAAAAGATGGATACAGGCACTCCAACTAAATCTAAAATGCAAGCAGTTGTGGCCTGGCACCCTAAGCCAATCTATATGCTTCCATGGTTCTTATTCCGGGGGAATCTATATGCTGATTTCAGCTCGCTTAAAAGGATAGCAGTCCTAGCGGGGCCCAGACTTGCAATAGGAATTCATTTCCTTCCAGATAGCCAGCTTGGATCTAATCCAGGTGAGATTGATGGGAGCTGAGGACTGGCCAGCATTCTATTAACATAGATGAATTTATGGCCTTGCTCTGGCTTCCAGAAACTGTCACCAAAATGGAATCCATCGAGCTTCCTTCCAACATGAATGTGCAGAGTCAGAGTGAGAAAAATGAACGGCCAGCATCACCTGATTTTTATCAGGTATACATTTTCAATCTTTTGTTTCTGGCCTGGCTTTTGCATTCAATAAAAACAGAGTCAACACAAAAAGTACTATAACATTTCTCTGTTACATATGTTACCACTAGAAACATTTTGGTATGAAAAAAAGAAATACATGTAGCTGTGTTCAATTACTTATCAAGAATATTTAGAGGAATCATTTGTATAACATATGTGGTACAGTGAGAAGATGATAATACTTCTGCTGCTATATGATATGAATCCTCTAGTATAGTTTTGCATTACGCTGTGCCTTACCACAAAACAAATACTGTGATATGTACAAAATGCAAAACTGGACAAGAGACAGAAGTTTTTCTTGCCTAAATCCCACATTTCATGCTGCATTGATTTATGAACATTTAATGTAATTTATGTTCATGACCAATTCATTATTTTTTCTTTTCAGTGACTGGTTATTCGTGTACATAAGTATTTATAATATTCTGTGTTATTCAAATGTATTTTGTACTGTATATGTCCTAACAAAGGCCTAGGTTGTAGAATGGTAGTAAAAAGCTGTCAGCGAATCTTTTCGTCTTAAACTCCTTGCTAGTCTTGTCCATTTTCCAACCAAAAATGTGTTGATTGCTCCTTTGCTTTTAATCTGCTTTTGTTTACAACACATTTTTACTACTTACCAGCCAAGGTGGCAAGTTGTACTATCATCGCACAAGTAGAGAATGGATTGAACTGCTTTGTGTCTTTCTACTATTTTGATTTTGGGAGAAGGAGCAATACCATTTCAGCCAGAGGTCCAGGGTACAAAGGATGCTCTCCTTGTTGTGTGGGAGGAACCATGATGTCACTTTGCATCCCATCCCTATACAATTTTAATCATTGCATGCTATCACGTACACTTTCGAGGAGGCGGCACGGGGTGCTGTGTAGCCCCTACCTCAGTGCAGCATTCACATTCCTTCTGATCATAGTTGGGGGTGCGCGATTTTGATGCCTCCCATTTAGCATTCACTGCAGTGTTGGAGCCTGAAAGAGATTAGGATATATTTCCAAAATATTAAGTTTCAGGACGTAATGTTTTGACTAGGGTTAAAGAAAACTCCTTGAGGAAACAAGAAGCTTCACGCTTTCATGGAGGAGAGAAGGACTCATTTTTGTGAAAATCCGACACCATGTTTTTATAAATTACTGCTATCCAAAAAATCTTTACAAAGGACATTGTATACAATTATTATGCTGTATACTAATTGTATTGACATGAAAAGAGTATGAGGAAAAAGGTAATCATCCTTCAAACTGAACTTTTGTCCTCCAGGTCACACTCTGATCTCGGCAGTGATGTTACACCTAGTAATGGAGCTTCCAATTATGTCATTGTTCATTATGCATGCATACGTAGCCCCCTCCCTGCCATCAACCACTTACGGACCAATTAATAAAGGTTTGTAAACATAAGGCTTTTCAGAAATGTACAAAGGTAGACCTACCCCCTGCCTAGCTTTGGAGAAGCTGGGGACAGCAAGGTTGCATCGGAGGTTGGATCTTAAAGTCAGCTCTTGGCAATATAGGCAAAGACTCTTCCTCAGGTAGCCGAGGCCCCTACACTGACAGGCACAGAAAGCAATGGTCAGGTCCCTATATTCAATCCTCCTGCCCACTGGGAGCCAATGAAATTGTATGAGGTGCAACCTTGCAGATTAACCTAGCTGCCTTCGTTCCTCAACATTTACAGCCTTTTGATCAAGAACCATGGTAAGACCCATTGGCATAGTCGAGTTGGGATGTCACCAGGGCATGAGCCATGGTCCTTTGGCTTTCTTCTGGCAGGAAGCACAGACATTTTCTGTTGGTTCTCATCTTTCAGAAACAGGCTGCCAAAACTTGCAGGACTTGGGCCAAAAGGACCAAGTCCTTGTCCCACCTGACTCCAAGGTTTTTGACCAAGTCCTTAGGTACAGGTGGAGGTCTGAGTTCCCTGGACCACCATAGGCCTGAAGAAGTGGAGGGGGGCAAAAAAAAATCAAAAATATGGCCCCCGTTTTATCATTATTCAGTTTTAAGCAGTTTCTGTTCATCCAGTCTGCTATGTATTTTAAATAGCCTTTGAAAGAATCAAAAGCTGCAGTAGCGTGATCTTTGAAGGAGAACACCAGCTGAGTGTCATCTGCATATGAGATCACCTTCACCCCTCTCCTAGCAATGAGAGCTGCCAGTGGAGCCATGTAAATATTAAAAAGCAGTGGGCTTAAGGCTGAGCCCTGGGGCTCTCCACATCTGAGTGGTTTTAATGAGGCGATGTACGGGCGAAGAGGACTTGCTGGACACGGCCACTGAGATAGGAGGTAATCCACTCAAAAGCAGTCCACTGTACACCTATCTGCTTAAGTCATTCCAGCAGGATCATGTGCGACACCATATTGAACGCCGCTGAAAGGTCTAATAACACAAGCATGACAAATGAGCTGCCATCCATAGACAGACGGATGGAGTCGGCTACTTCCAGCAGTGCCGTCTTCGTGCTGTTTCCTGTGCAGAAGCCAGATTGAGAGCCATGTAACAGCTCACTGGCTTCTACATAGTTGGCTAGTTGTAGTGGGCCAACTTCTCTAGCACCATGGCCAGTGCCGACAGCAGGTACATAGACCTGAAGTTGCTAAGAACTTCCGGGTCGGCGTTGGCTTTCTTCAGAAGATGTAGTAGGGAAGCATGTTTCCACGAGGCAGGGAAGATTCCAGACCTAAGTGAGGTTTTTCAGAAATGATTTAGAACTGGGTTGAGCCACTCGGCCAGCAGCCTGCACTGTCGAGCCGGACAGGAATCCAGAGGGGACACTGATTTGCATTTCCGCAGTTCCGGTAGTGACACCTCTGCAGGAATCGGGAGAAAGGATGTAAAAGCAGGCTGGTTGTTGGGGGTGCCGTGGTTGTCTTTTGTTGCTCTGGCTTCTGAAGCCGGAGGAAAAGATGAGTAGAGATGCATTATCTTTTTCCGAAGAAATGCAAGAGGCTGGTGCATAGGTCCTGAGAAGGTCTGAAGCCATGCTCTAATGCTGTGGGATTAGTGAAGGATTTCACTATCCTAAAGACTTCCCTTGAGGAGCTTTTAGTGCTGGCAATACAGTCAGACAGAAATTTCCTTCTCTTGGAGTTAAGTAATATATGATAATCTATCGAGGCATTTTCATAAGTGTTTTTGGCTTTGGATGTGTATGAATTTCTTTTATTCCGAAATACAACCATCAATGCCTAGCTACAGTAACACACCAGACATTGTTCTAATGTGTTAAATATTTTCAAAACACTCCAAATATAGATGTACTCAGAGAAATCCTATTTTCTGGTGCACATGGATGGGAAGTCAGGTGGGATGGTGGTACTGTGTTATAAATTAGAAGCTGACATGGGGAAAAAAAGATGAAAGATTTCTCTTTAGGATCTTTTCTATCAATCAATTGTGGACAACTAGGACCAGTTCTGCCGTCCTATCCAAAAGCGAGTGCAGCCATTTCATTGGCTTATTGCATCACCTGCCGAGTCCGAGCTGCACTGCAATCAGCCAAAACCAGCTAGGACTGCAAGGCAGGTGATGCAATTACATAACAAACAATGTGCAACAATGGGTCAACGCAAGAGTGCAGCAAACTATATGACTGTGTGTGGCAAAGGGGCACAATTCCTGAATCCCAAGTATCCTTGGTGAAAAAGTGTTCCCATCAGATACCCGTCCTGTACCGCCCTACATCACTTGGGATCCTTCACCCGAAGGAAGTGGAAAGAACCACTTAGGATTAGGTAGAGTGTAACCTAATCAGAGTTTGAAGGAATGTGAAGTGTGTGGGTTTGAACTGAGTGTAGGTATCAGGGGGTACAAAGAATTAACAAAAAAGTTAATATTGGGTTGTAGGCACCTCCCACAAGTCAGCCTAGAGGAAGGCGAGGAGTACCGACGGACAGAGCGGTGCTCCATTTGTACCTGAGCTGTTGCCGGGTGAGGTGGAGAACGCATTCCCCAAAACTTGGGTGATATGACTTTTTTTTACACATTTATAACCATTGATAACAGCAGTTGCACTTTAACAATAATAAGGTCCTGATGAAGCAGACTGGTATCTCTTGAACCAACTCACTGCAGAAACATGTCGACCTAGTTACCATCTGAGTAGTTATTTGTTACCACTACTGCACTGTTTTTTAACCTTGGGTGTGGGTAGGACTCTATTAAATTCTAATTTCCACTCCTACAACCCAATATTAACTTTTTCACTCCCAGTTGCCACATCGAGCACTTTATGCACTGCTTTTTTGTTAATTCTTTGTACCCCCTGATACCTACACTCAGTTCAAACCCACACACTTCACATTCCTTCAAACTCTGATTAGGTTACACTCTACCTAATCCTAAGTGGTTCTTTCCACTTCCTTCGGGTGAAGGATCCCAAGTGATGTAGGGCGGTACAGGACGGGTATCTGATGGGAACACTTTTTCACCAAGGATACTTGGGATTCAGGAATTGTGCCCCTTTGCCACACACAGTCATATAGTTTGCTGCACTCTTGCGTTGACCCATTGTTGCACATTGTTTGTTATGTAGTTATAGGGACTGCAACAATGCAAGGTCATTAACCACATGGCTGCTGGGCGTATTCCCCCCCAGTGCTGGAAATTGCTCCTAGCCTGTATTCATGACGAGCTCAGCTCGTCATCAGCACAGCTCAACCGTGCATCATGACGAGCTGAGCTCGTCACCAGCATCGAAAGGGTTAAATATTTTCCCACCCTTGCCCCCTTTTTGTATTATAGGTGATGCAATTAGCCAATCAGATGGCTGAGTTACTTTTGAATTTTAAACCTGAGAAGATGTCCGTATTGTCAGCTATCTATTCCCACTTCCCATTGACTTATGACAATTAGCGAGAGCTGGGCATGTGGGCTGAGTGCGTGGTGCGCACAGTGCATCTGAAGGCCTCTGTATGTGCTGCTCGGAGGCCACTGAGTCGGTTTGAAGTTTTGACCATGTTGAATCTTCGTTTTGAGGGCTTGTTCATTTGGAGCTTTGGCATGCTCAGTTTCAGGGCCTGAAAAATGTGACACAATTGTGCGCCTCAGTGTGAACCTTGAGGATTACATCTGCAGTTATCCTCTGCATTCTGTTACTGCTCATCCTTCAGCAAAGGTAGTGTAACCATAAAAAAATCCTTTTGTCCATGTTCATGCTTGTTTTGTTGGTGCCTGGCTGGCACAGTCATTATCGCCACCAGACACTGCAGTGAGACTCCAGTGCATAACCAACAAATGAAATTTAAAGTGGGGTCTTTTCTGCCATTTATTTTAATTGAAAACAATAAAATATGCTTGCAGGCCAGATCTAGAGACCATTGTCAGTGCTGGGCCCCTGCTGCTTATTGTTGTGTGTGTGTGTGTGAGATTGCAATAGAGGTGGGTGTGCTGCTGAAAGTCTGAGGAGCTTGCACGGGAGGCAAAGACAATGGAGAGACATAGGCAGTGCTTTAAATGGAAAAAAATAAGTGCAGGTACTCACCAAAAGGAGCAGTGGGCGGAGTTAAGGGAGGAGCTAAGGTGGGACAGGGGGCGGGGTTAGCTTTTTGACTTTGCCATGGTTGTATGCGCAAAATCTGCACACATTATTAGAATGTCGGATGTATATGTCCATTAGTTATCTCACTAATAACTAAATATATGGAACTTACTGATAAGTGTTTCTTACTACCCAAAGTAGCCTTTTTAGTATCTTTAAAAAATGAAAAGATTGAGGAAATAACAGTATGGTTCTAAACATATGACTTCTTGTTTGCAGGTAGGTCCTTGCTGCAGGGTCATAACTCACTAAGCTATATTACAAAGATCTTAACTTTTGACCTGCAGGTAACACAAAGCTTTATGTAACAAAAACAGTAATACTTTGATTTGCTCTGCATTCCGTCCATCAATTGTGTGTATTTTGCTCAGTTTGTACAGCACACACTATAGGTGGTATTTATTTATCAAGATAATCATAAAGGAAATGTGGCGTCATCAAATGTTATGCTGTAAAGAAAGGCACAGCAAGATACTGTAAGGTGACCAGTAGAAGCTCCATATTTCTTTTGTGAGTTTGTATGCGTTTGGTATGTGTTTAATTGTATGTCTGCATGTTGTATGTGTGTGTCTAACGAGAATGTGTGTGCTGTGTGTCCGTGCTTGTGGTTTTCGCAAGTGTTTGAGTGTGCATGCATCGGCATGAATCTTTGGTGCATGTACATCTGTGCAGTATGCATTCATCTATGTCTGTGCATTATCGTTTGTGTACATGTAGCTGTTACTGTGTTGTGTGCGTCACTACTGTGTTTGCCTACGTGCTTGTCTATTTGTGGAGTGTCTTTTATTTGTGCAACAGCAACATCGAGCAATTCATGAACATTTGTTTAAAAAAAAAAATATTGGAAGTAAAACGAAAGGGTATCCGAAGAGTGTGTTCTTCCAAATGAGCTGTGCTCATTCCTGTTACTCATTCTAAAACAGCAGCCAGAGATCAGTGCCTTCCTCCAACTTGTTTGCTCAACCATGTATACAAACACTTGGCCCTTATCCGATATAAATAAAGACGTTCCTAATTTCAAAAGCCGTGCCTCGTCGCCCCTCTACGTGAGTGTACTCTGGAAAGAGTTACTGTTACTCGTATGAGGCATTATCATAGTTTACAGAAATAACACTTTTCACAACAAGGTACTGTTTTAGAATGAAGAGGGAAATCAAGTTGTAATGGCAGCCAGTGAAGCACTTGCTTAATAAAAGCGGAAGAACGGTGCCCCCTCCCCCGCCACCCATTTGATTTTTCAGCCCCTCTCAGCCCCACTGTGAAAAGAACAATGGATCCGATAACCACTCTGCAGACCCCCTCCCTCGCCGGCTCTGAAGACTTCCAAAGCAGCTCACGCTGGTTCCTGGTGACAAGCGCTCCCGTGTCTGTGATTAACTCCCTGCAGTGCTTGTTAAAGGTGCTGCAGAGGTATCACTGGAGGGATGACGGAAGCGCTGCCTGGGTTGAATCAGGTCCCATGAGTACCGGTACTCTCTTCCCTTTAGGAAAAGTGCCGGTACTCCATGGGAGAAAAGGAAAAAGTGCCGGTACTCAGTACCGGTGAGTACCGGCCCATTTAAAGCACTGGACATAGGGGAGCTGGTTTGAGTCCCTGGGCTGAGCAGCACCCTTTGAATTCTGGCAAATCTGGATGTGCCTGGACAAAAAGTGTAACATAGCCTGTGTCTGCCTGTTGTAAAGTTCTCCTCTGTCCACGTCAGGGTTCGTACCATGGAAAACAGCAAAAAACTAAATGAGGATTCTGCTTGTCACCCGTGAACTAATCTTAAGCCCCATGGATTAAGGAGAAAGTGCTAACCTTTGATATCAGAAAGAAATACACATCTAATTATAACTGGTGAATTGCAGTGTGAAAGTGGAGATTCTGGGGTCAATCCTGGCTTTCATGCTTGACAAAATGGTGTGATCATAGGCAAATACCTTATTTCACTGAGTGAAATGCCTTTTTGTTCATTTTCACCTTGAGAGCACCTTAAAAAAACATGAGTTCCAGACTCTCTTGCCTTTGACTTATTAGCCTTATTAGAATATGTTGCTCCATAGGGTATTTTCTAGGCCATATTATGAGGTACATGTCACAGGAGCCAATGTGGTGGAAGTGGGTGGAGCCAATTGAGGATGTGGGTGGAGCCAGGAAAGTGGGTGGTGGCTTCCTACAAAAACATTTGATCACCTACACTTCTTATTTTACAAATCAAGCACTGGTTGGAACCATCTAATCTCAGACAACCTCGAAAAGATGTTCCACTACATGATATCCTTCCATGATGTCAGATAATTAGAAGGTGTAGGAAAGTGGAGTATTATATGGTGTGAGGGTTACACCTCATCTTGTAATACTATGACAATACCCCAAAGATGGTCCTTTGAGTCACACTATTAGCTCAGTCAGGTAGTGTGGCATACAGCAGTCAGGCTTTACTAGAGGAACATGTGTTAAGCATTGAAGAGTACCAACACGGATGTAAGTAATTGACATGACTCTAAAGAAATTCGCAACCAATTTATAATAATAGAGTGTATTTGTATCTTAATTAAGACACCAAAATGAATAGATTAGCATACATATAACCAGATTCATAGATTGTTTAAGCAATAATAATTCAGTGCAGGAAATTACATGAAAAAGTTAACATTGTGGTCGATTGGAAAAACATACTACTGACAATCGATCACTTGCAGGTCGAATTACGCGGAACCTTTAAAGGGTTAAAGTCATGTAGGCCCCAGAACCAGACCATGACATTCAGAGCAATTTTAGCTTGGGGAGTTTGGGTTCAGATTTGTCCTGGCTGTCCTTGGTGATGGACGGGAGCCGCACTGGTGCTAATTTCATCGCTTACACAGTGCTGCAAGAAACAGAATATAAAAACACAACAGATAGACAGGGGCTGATGTTGGATGATGGTTGCACAGTGTTCCCTGTAAATGCACCATCGAGTGTGGGGGTCGGTTACCGGATTGATGACCAACCAGCCTTGTCAGCAGTAAGCAAAGTGAAAAGGTGCTGGAACTCCACTGGGCCCGGGGTAGTGAAGAAACTTCAGGGGCAGGTGAGATTGCAACTGCCAGCAATTCTTTTGACCTGGTGAGTGTTTTTACTTTCAGTTTGCAGGGGACTAGCACCACTACTCCAGGGGAGTCTGAGAGTGCTTCTTTCATCCACAAGGGTACATCTCTTTGGGAATGTGTGAGTTGTAGCCAAGGATAAGGGTAATTCACTCAGTTCCAAGTCTGTTGCCAAAGGAACAAAGTATCCCTCTTTTGCCTTGGTGCTGTGGGCACAGTAAGGTTCTGCTGTCAAGGGGGTTCCATTAAATCCTAGATTAAGGGGTTTGGGGTGTGAGAGCTAGTAGCCAATGGGCAGCTAGAGCCTTCAGCTAATCCGCCCTTCAGGAGACCACATCTGGGGGTGTAGGTCACCTTTTTTAACTAGAACCCTCTAATCTGCCACTCCTAAATATGGTGGAAATCAAATTGTGATGTACATACCAGGCTGCTCATCCTAGAAGTGGGGCCAGCCTTCTGGGGGTGTACACTTTCCTGCATATCTAATTTCCTGCCTGCCAGATTGCAATTGTGCCTGGGGCAAGGAGAATTTTAGGTGTTGTTTTAGAAATCAAATACCTCCTCACTTTGAATGAAGGGAATAACCAAATAAACAAATAAACACACAATTTTTTGGATTCAATCCTGTATATTCATTATTTTATAGACCATTAGTCATATAAATGACACTAATGTACATATACTAAAGGGGTTGTCCTAAACAAGATTTAACAATAGCATACAAATGACGAACACGTGATTTTGTGAATAATAGTGAAAAAGTGACATTAACTGTGATTCACCAATAAACATACATAAAAACAATTAAGAATCAGTCCAGAATTCACAATACATTAGTTCAACCATATTTCAGTTTTCTTTTGTTGTGGTTGACACTTGGTACGGACTGATGGACAATGTTACGTCGACGTTTCGACCCTATGTTATGGTGCTTGTTTTATCGCAACCGGTTCGGGTCTTCATCAGGACTAAAATTGGAGGTGGACAACCTGTAAGGATCAATGACCTGCGTCTATTTATAGGACGAGGGCAGGGAGATATGCCAGCCGACAATATCCACTCCTGAAGGGACTCAAGTATTTTCAACTTAAAACCGTGAAGGAGAGAGACGTCCCTCGTAGTGCTGAATAGTGATCGCTCTGCGGCACTCTACCAAGTAATTCCCCGATTCTCCGCCAGCTGGTGGATGAATCTCATGCATATATTGCATAAGATCCCTGTGAATTGAATGATCCTTCAGGAGTGGACATTGTCGGCTCACATATCCCCCTGCCCTCGTCCTATAAATAGACGCAGGTCATTGATCCTTACAGGTTGTCCACCTCCAATTTTAGTCCTGATGAAGACCCGAACCGGTTGCGATAAAACAAGCACCATAACATAGTGTCGAAAATTCGACGTAACATTGTCCATCAGTCCGTACCAAGTTTCAACCACAACAAAAGAAAACTGAAATATGGTTGTAACTAATGTATTGTGAATTCTGGACTGATTCTTAATTGTTTTTATGTATGTTTATTTGTGAATCGCAGTTAATGTCACTTTTTCACTATTATTCACAAAATCACGTGTTCGTCATTTGTATGCTTTTGTTAAATCTTGTTTAGGACAACCCCTTTAGCATATGTACATTAGTGTCATTTATATGACTAATGGTCTATAAAATAATGAATATACAGGATTGAACCTAAAAAATGGTGTGTTTATTTATTTATTTGGTTATTCCCTTCATTCAAAGTTAGGAGGTATTTGTATTTCTAAAACAACACCTAAAATATCCTATGAGGTTTATTAGCCTTTAGGACAAACAAAGCAATTGTTTTTTCTTCCCAACAGAACCATTGTTGCATATACAAACTTAGAACCCAGGTTCTGAGGGTCACAGGGCCACCCCATTATAACTAATGGGGCAAGGGGAAGGCTGTTCCCTCCACTGGGAGTCAGTCCTGATGCATATTAGAGGTGGTGCAGCCTTCGAAGCTCACCATGTTGATGTGCCACTTCTTTAGCCAGCTTGGGAAGAAGGTGTGACCTCCTTCCAGCACAAGGTTTTGCTCCTGACTCCTCACAGTGATCACACTGCCTGGCAGGAGGTCAGAATCCTGTCTTGGTGGCAGCAGGTGTGGGAAAGCGTGGGCTGGTCAGCCAGGACACAGTGAAGCTCAGGCACCCTGGTGGACACCCTCTAAGGACGCTATCTAGGTGTATGCCACATCGCCCAGGGCATGAGATTGTGTCAGTGGTGAGAATGCCTATTGTTTGATACCAAACAAGATATATTTTAGTGGTACCATAATGGAGCTGCTAATCTTGAGAGTGCCCTGTTGGCAGCCAGTGTTATAATATCGAGAGCTAACACTTATAGTAGTTTCAATTGGGGAATGCCACTATAGGGACGTATAGGCTAGCACTTATATGGGTCACCTTTATTATACTGCACCCTGCATCCTGGTGCTGCGGAGGCCTACCTGATGGTGCGCCTGACATATATTTCAGATAGTGCATTTGACTGTGTCACACATGGTGAAGCCCCGTCAAACTCAAGCAGTCTGAAATGGCAGGCCTTTGGGCAGTAGTTTGCTTGGGTCACCCAGGGTGGCACAAAACCATGCTGCAGCCCTGGGGCCCCTTTACAATCTATGAATTTGGTACCCCCGGTACCATATGCTAGGGACTCATAAGGGCGTACAGTCTTTCCCAATTTGTGATTACCAAGTCAAACATAACAGTTCTGGGAGAGAGCACAAGCACTGGGGTTTGGGCAGTCAGGGTCATAACAATCAGCGTTTGAAGCAAATAGTTGGGGTGACCATAAACAAATGGACACTTTCCTTCAGAAGGGTAAAAATAGGAAGTCAGTGTGTCATCATGACAAGAAGAAGCTACCCAGTGTAGAGTTACTGGGTCTTTGGACCTGTGGATAAATGTTCTTTGTCTTTGGACCTGTGGATAAATGTGCTTTGAGTTAAAGTGATTTGCCATCGTTGGACAATGTAGATCGCAGGACATATGAACTTTTTTCTTCGGGCTCAGCTTCTTAGTATTTGCAACAGGCATTAACAAATCCATCCCTGGATGCTCAACATCTGCTCACCTTAACACTGGATACATTTCGTAATCATTTTCTCGTAAAATTTTGCAACAAACTAGATGAAATTATGAAAAATTTCAGCTTAACCAAGAATTGTGGTTTGACGTTTCGGGTATAAATTTTTTCTTGTGAAGGTATGCGTTACATACAGAAAGTACACCAGCATGGGATTTATTTGAGCAGAAAAAATGTTGTTCGCACAACATTTTCTGAACTAACTAGTCTACCCCGCAAAAATAACGCAAAATCGCATACTGTGAAATTTCAACACATATCACAAATTTTTGCATATTGCAAAATTTGGGAATTTTGTAAATTTAACCAACGTTATTAAATTTTTGTTCAGGCCCACTAAACACCTAAAAATGTTCACTATCATCAATCTTGGGGAAAAAACCCTTAGAGTTCAAGGTCCTAGGTTGTGCAGCACTCCCATCTCAAACAAAGTGGCAGAGTGCAATTACAAGCTTTTCAGGAAAATGGACCTATTGTGGTTCTATTGTAGTGTAGTTCCTATATTCCCAATAGGCTCTGCGCATTGGAAAATATATTCAGCAGTGTAGACGTAGGACTGAGGTCGACTAGGTCTCTACTGACTATATTAGACTTAAGGTTTGCCAGCTAGCTCAGAGGTCACTAGAAACTTTCTCGAACAAACGAGGAGGAGTTTAACCTCCCTGGATAGACAAGAAGGGATTAGCTTCCGACAACCATATAACATGACAACTTTGCTCCCTCAGAATAAGAGTATATCTCTAGAGTTGTGTGAAAACAATAGACAGCTATTTCACTGAGTCAATTGTGCGTTCTTAGTTTCACCAGAGTGCAGAGAAGAGAGAGAGACGGGCGTTTTTAATAAAAGGTATAATTTATTGAGCAGTTTTCCTTCTCATGCAAGAGAAATGAATTGCCACAATTGCAATACTTAATATAAAGTAAAGTGTGTACAGTAGAAGGAGTATTATGAAATAACACTGTAAAAGCATTGATATGGTTTCTTAGCCATAAGATACTTTAAAATGGATAAAACATATACATACATATATACATTGACTAACGTACTCAACTGGTGCTACTAAAATACGCCTACCTCGGTGTACCTGACATAAGCCTAATACGTGGGAAGGAGTAAGTAAGTAGCAGTTCTAGTTAAGTTGGTTTTGCCAAGAATCTGATTCAAGAATTCTCTTTAAGGGTTTAGTCAGCACCGTACCTTGGGAATAGAATGCACGAGGTCTGGTATCTCTCTTTCAGGACTCGATATCCCAGCAACCCGCAAGGGTAGGCTGGAAACGGCGGAGCTGGATTTTCTCGGCTGGAGAAAAAGACAGCGTCTTTCTCAGCGCGCCAAAGAGGAGGGGCGGTGTCCGTGGGCTCTCGCATCAAGTGGGCTCTTGGCAAGTAGATAGCTGCTCTGCTCCAAAACCACCACTGTGTGTTTGCTTAAGGCAACGTTGGTATATTTATACATGAAAGGTGCCGGGTTTGACGTAAGTTTGGACATAAGACGTCAATAAAGATGTCACTAAGAACTGGCCGTTCTTACAGTGCTCGCAGGAGTTCTATTACAAATCAAAAACAAAGCAAACAGGGATTTCCCAGGTTGCTGGAGGTTTGGTGTGTCGAAAGAACTCGTTGTGCTTTCTAGGAATCCGAGGAAGTAGCTTCTGCCGTGCCTTGGACTGCAAGGACTATTTACTTAAATATGGATCTGATTCTTATGCCATTATAGGGATATTATTGATTATAGCCGTACAAGGGCATAACATAGCAATATTGATTCAGGTTCCTAGATAAAAACACAATACTATGTCACTATATTGATCTAGACAATATAAAAATACAATAATATTATTGTAACCATTACATTGACTTACCACTAAATTGTTAGAAATATATAATTACTGTGCTTTATTCCACTTCTATATACCTCTATAGGTAAGTAGAATTAAGAAGAGTAATTAACCTATTTTTAATTCCACTTCTACTTGCCTCCTTAGGTAAGTATAGGTGGAGTTAAGATTATCACTTTTATACAAACTTTTCAAAGTAGTGGTGGGTGGATATCGTAGATGTGACATTATTGTAGGTCAGCATTATCGACCCTGCTATAGTAACCTTTTTACCTGGGAATTGCCTGGGAATTGCGAAGACTGCCACCCTACTATCACCGAATGGATTTCAGCTCTGTCCCTTTTTCCATAAGAAGTGACTCATTTTTAATATTATTTTTATTTTTGCTTACAGCAACCAGAAGCTCTGCAAATCCTCTAAATACATTAATAACAAACACCAAGGAGTCATTTAGAAATGACTGAGTAAACAAGTGAATTAGTTTGCCTGTGCTCCCATAAGTTCAAACTCATGGTGCCCACGCTCAATTTAGAGATGGGGCAATGCTGGGATTTCTCAAGCAGATTCTCAGCTGGATGTGCCATCATAAAACTCTGATCTGACAACCCATCTGCCAAAGGGTTCTTAGGTCATAGCGACGATCACAATTTACCTGCCCAGGGCTGCATTGCTTGGTACTGTGGTACACGACCAGAGAAATCAAACAAAGGCACCTGACTGCAGTAAGAAACTGAATACTGAATATAGCATGTTACAACGCATGCTATAACATCATTGTAGGAGAGTAGGGTCTGCAATCCTATGGTCACCCCGATTTTTGCTTTTTGCTTCACTGGTTTGCGACTTTCCCTGGCTGTGGGCCTGCTAATCAGACCCGCAGCCTAGCTGTTCTCTCTCTAAATTGACAAGCATGTACCTTAGGTGCATTTACCAATTGGTACTGGGCCATCTTATCAGTCCCTGTACAGCATACTTTAGGTATCCAGGGCATAGGTGTACCCAGGGCCTACCAGGGGCTGAAGCATGTATTATGCCACCCCTGGCTGGCCATCCAAATCTGACACAACTGGCTGCACGACAGCTGGGGCAAGGCGGTGTAATCACCCTTTGCTTTAGATATAGTACCTCTATATCTAACCCTAAAATGGACACATATATTCCTATCAGTCACTCCTATGGCAGACCTTAACAATCCTGAAGGCAGAGTGCTTGGAATTACGTGAGAGGGTGCTCTGGCATGAGCTGAGCCCGTTTGCAGCTTGCGGAACCAAGTCCTAATAGCTGTTCCATGATAACGCTATACCATATACTCTTAAGTGCATTATGAACCTCGCGGTCAAATGCTAACTTTGGCATAGCATTATCAAAACATGTTGAGTAAGGTGTCATACGAATTGGAATACTAACCCCTCGCCAATTCTGGCGACGGGATTAGCATTCCACCCTTCTAGAGGGACACGACATGTATGTAACTGTGAACCCCGTTTAAAGTTAACTCGAGCCTCAGGATCACAAAATGGATGCTGCCACCACAGACACAAGTCTGACCTCCTGCTGCTGGGAGTCCTTCCAGCGAGGGAGGCTTGGACAAAGGGTTTCCTGCCTTGAGAGGTGCTAGCACCACCCCAGACAGGATTTTGTGTATTATGTAGGACAGGGCTGAAAGGAATGAGACATGCCTGGGGCACACAAGGTGTCCCTGTGCATATGCCGGTCTAAACCAGTTCCTGGGGCACCCCAGCCACAGAGCTGGCGCAAGACCAGACAAAGGAAAGGGGGTGTAACCACCCCCCTTCCTGGTCCCACCCAGAGGAGGGACCTAGTCGTAGTGCAGCCCCCTTTAGCTGAATAAAGGTAGGAGATGATCCCATTCCAAATCAGATTATTCTTGACAACTTCCATGAAGAAACTCTTGACCTTCGACCTCTTGATTCCAGAAGACTGAAGAATCTCCCCTATGGTCCGGGAGTGGCCATCCTGCTTTGCAGGCACCATCAAGCTCCTGTGCAGTTTGATGCAGAGTCCTTCCATCCCAGAATCCGATGACCCATCTCAACAAGGCCCGGACCTCCAGACCTCTCTGACCTCTACCCACATCCACAGCACAGCTGGGACCCGTGGGTGCGACGAGCAACGTGGAGACGGCCATCTTGCGAAACCTGCACAGCGCTTCCAGCACGACCGCCGAGGGATCCTCGAGTGAGTGCCTTGGAGTCCGAGAAGCCCCACACCGACGCAGCTCCTGCACCGAAGACCAGCCCCCCAGCATCCACGAGGTCCGCATGGGGCCCTTTTGCCTGGTTGCTGCTTGTCCTGTTGTCTGGTCACTTGCCGGCTGGCTCGTGACCTCTGAGACAACAACCCAAAGAATCTAACACTGCTGGTCTGGACCCCCAGACTGGCCCTTGCTTCCCTGTGAACGAGAAGCACCCCGGACCCTCCTGGTCCGCACCAGACGCCATCTTTGTTGTACCGCGAGGCTTGCATTAGCCAAGGCCTGTTGTCCAGATCGACGATCCAACATCGCCAACAGCAGCAGACTACGTGGGACAGCTCGTGCCTCCAGCCTGGTCGTGAAGAGCAGCTCCTGGTCCACGCAGCTACAGAGAGAAGCGACCCTTCCCTCACCTGACTGCGGCGACAGCATCTGGTTCCCTCCTGGTTCCAGCACCGTCACTGGCTAGTGACCGAGATTCTGTCCCCTTCCCTTTCAGGACTCCTTCTTCTGAGTTCCATCCTTGGAACCACCGGACTCCTCCATCTGGCTGCCTGCCAGCAACTCCTTGTTTCAGGCATCACCGGGGTCAACGCAGCAAACCCGACGCAACTTCAGCCCTATGCACCCACAGCCTGTGGGTTAGGTAACTAAAGCTTCTAGGTGCTGAAGTCTGTGTACACTATCCTAGTGTCCAGGTCCACTGTTGTTTTCCCTCCATCCAGCCGGGTTCGTCCGGAATCCGTAACTTTCTAAACTGTAAGATCCATAGACGTTGGTACGCATCCCGCGTGAGAGTTTCCACTCTGCACGTGAGTCCCGTGGGCCTCCTGCTCCTTACTTACCTAGTTTGTAGCGTAGTCCCAGCGATCCTCCAGCCTCTGGATCTCCTTACAGTACTTTCCTTCCTCGCATTCCATTGTTTTGAGTATATGGTTTGTCGCGCCCCTAAGACGCATTTGTAAATATTGTGCGAACTCGTATTTCCTTTTGAGTATTGTCATGTGCTTAGCCCTCTGATCTCATAAAGAGTTCAGAGGTGTATGTTAGTTAATAAATATCTGTTTATTTTCATAACAACCTTTGTGGTGTCCTTTCACTTGGTATTCAAGGGGTAATATGTGGTAAAACAGCTGGCTTCACATGCCATTCCGAGTTTAGCCTAAAGACTGCTTTTGTCCACGCTACTAGGATAGCTGGTCTATAAGGTTGACTTACAACCAATCACCATAAGGGTTGTTTGGACTGATACAAGGTGATCACTAGAACTAGTGAGCATCATATATCAGGCCAACTTCTCACATTGGTGTGCAGCGGTTGGGATTTGGGCTTGCAGTTGTTTTTACCAAATATAAACTTGAGATATCATTTGAAAGATCACATAAGGTACCATAGGTACATATAACAAGCTTAGAAATACTCTGAGTTCTAATGAACCAGCTGTTGTAGTAGAAAGGGAGTAGCACACCCTGACTACAACTCTTAGCAAGGGATCAGTAGGTAAACCCATAGTGTAGGTAAGTGCACCACTTACACCTCACTAGAAGCATGTCTGCCAATGGAGAGTCTTCAGAGACTCCCCTTGTGGTTGTTGACCCCCCACAGGTCACTTCCAGATATGAAGCCCTTAGCTTCCAGGAGATGAGACAATTGTGTACCTCCAGGAAACTAAAACAGGGTTCTAACCCTACCACTCCTTTTCTGATAGGTCTCTTAGAGACATATGTTGCCAGAAGGGCTTCTAACACAGGCCCTTCTAATCCAGATGGGAGCATGCCCCCCTTAGAGGGAACCCTTGGGGACCCTGCCCTTAACCTCCATGGAGCAGACAGTGAAGAGGAGGAAGAGGAACAGGAGTTGTCAGGGGATGAGGCAGACAAAGGTCCAGTAGTAGTCAGTAGGCTCACCAGGACCAACTTAAGCATACATGAGAATGGAACTGGGGGACCCCCAGGCCCACTCTCAGGCAGGCTTAACATTGGGAGTAGACGAGTTAGGTCTCACTCCAGAGGCTCTAACAGATCTATTCACACCCATGTCTCTCAGGCATCTTCTCAGAGAGGGATGACATCCCCCCAGAGAAGAGAGCATGAAGCCAAGATGAGGGAAGTCAATCTGAGGATTGAGAGGGAAGAACTTGCCCTTGCCAAAGAAAGACTTGCCTTTGCCAGAGAGCAGAAATTGAGTGGGGCAGACCCCACTGGTGGCAGCATTATCCCTAGAGATAAAGACAGGAGTTTTGATACTAGACACCTGAGTAAAATAGTGCCTCCCTTTAAACAAGGGGATGACATCCACAAATGGATGACTGCTTTGGAGAGGGCGTGCACTGTCCAGTGCATCCCCCAGAGTCAGTGGGCAGCTATACTGTGGCTCTCCTTTGAAGGTAAAGGTAGAGATAAGCTCCTCACTACTAGAGCCGAGGATGCTAACAATTACCAAGTCCTGAAGCATACACTGATTGATGGGTTTGGCTTAACAACTGAGCAGTACAGGTTGCTGTTCAGAGACACCCAGAAAATTCAGTCTCAGGATTGGGCTGACTTTGTTGATTGTGCCACTAAGGCTTTTGAAGGCTGGTTACTGGGAAGTAAAGTTACTGATTACACATGATTGTATAATCTAATTATGAGAGAACAAATCTTAAGTAATTGTCAAAATCAGTTGTTGCATTAGCACCTTATTGACTCAGATCTGACCTCTCCCCAAGAAGTGGGAAAGAAGGCGGACAGATGGGTCAGGACAAGGGTCAAGCAGCAGAACCAGAACCAGGGTGGTGGCCAGAAGAAAGCAGACCAGAAGGGTAATGAGAATAAGCAAAATGACCAGAAGTCTTCAACAGGGCCCCAACAATCCAAGGAGGGTGGGTCCCAGAATTCCCAAAAGAAGAAGAATAATGGTCAGAAGAAACCATGGTGCCAATACTGTAAAAGTAATACTCATTGGTTTAGTGAGTGCACCAAGAAAGGCCCAGCTCCTACCACTACTGCCCCTAGTTCAGTTAGTAGTGGTAGTGTTCCCCCTAAGGCTATAGTGGGGTTGACATTGGTATCTGAGGCAGGCTCTGACCTAGTCAGAGTACCTACCCAGGCTGTTCTTGTTTGTACTGAGGACATGGATTTGACCCCTACAATAAGTCCCAGTACTCCTGGCAAGTACAGGCAGACGCCTTTAATCAATGGAAAAATGGCTCAGGCCTACAGGGACACCTGTGCCAGTGTCACTATGGTGACACCAGCATTTGTGGACCCTGGACAGGTAATACTAGGTTCAGACTACCTAGTGACCAATGCTAGCAATGTCACTACCAACCATAGTATGGCACTTGTTAATTTCTCCTGGGGAGGGGTAAATGGCCTCAAAAGGGTTGTTGTTAGTTCAGACCTCTCAGTGGACTGTCTTTTGGGCAATGATTTGGAATCCTCCCTATGGTCAAATGTGGAGTATAGGACTCATGTGGAAATGTTAGGGTTGTCAGCACATGTCCTTGCTGTGACTAGGTCACAGGCCAAAAAATGTCCAGCTGAACTAGTGCTGGATCCTGGAACAATGGACCAGACACTACCCAAGAGTAAGAACAGTAGGGTTAAGGCAGTGCCTTCCCACTTGCCTCAAGGTGAGGATCAGCTCTCACAGGAGACTGACCCAATGACCCCAGAAGGAACTGTCCTAGAAGAACTTGAGCCTGAACAGGTTGAGTTTCTTGGGACAGGGGGACCTTCCAGGGCAGACTTGAGACAAGCACAATTAGACTGTTCATCTCTTGAACCCCTCAGACAGCAGGCTGCTGCTGAGGCTGCAGGGAATGCCACAGGTGCCCATAAAGTGTGCTGGGATGATGGACTCCTTTACTCTGAGGCGAGAGACCCTAAGCCTGGTGCTACCAGGAGGCTGGTCATCCCCTTGTCTCTGAGAGGTTTCCTTCTCACCTTGGCCCATGAAATTCCTCTTGCAGGTCACTTAGGCCAGAACAAGACTTGGGACAGGCTTGTCCCACACTTTCACTGGCCCCATATGTCTGAAGACACTAAAGAGTTTTGTCGCTCATGTGTCACCTGTCAAGCCAGTGGCAAATCAGGTGGCACAACAAAGGCCCCCCTTATAACACTACCTGTGGTGGGGGTACCCTTTGAAAGAGTGGGGATTGACATTGTTGGACCAATGGACCCCCCCAACAGCCTCTGGGCACAGATTTATACTAGTGGTAGTGGATCATGCCACCAGGTATCCAGAAGCTATTCCCCTTAGGACCACTACAGCTCCTGTTGTGGCCAGGGCCCTACTTGGAGTTTTCTCCAGAGTGGGGTTTCCTAAGGAGGTAGTCTATGACAGAGGTACAAACTTCACGTCAGGATACTTGACTGCTATGTGGAAGGAGTGTGGTGTCAACTACAAGTTCACCACCCCCTATCACCCACAATGCAATGGGCTTGTTGAAAGGTTCAACAAGACCCTCAAAGGGATGATAAAAGGGTTACCTGAAAAGCTTAGGCGAAGATGGGACATCCTTTTACCCTGCCTTCTGTTTGCTTACAGAGAGGTCCCACAGAAGGGGGTTGGTTACAGCCCTTTTGAACTTCTCTTTGGGCATCCTGTAAGAGGACCCCTGTGTCTTGTGAAGGAAGGATGGGAGTTACCTCTCAAAAAGCCTAAACAGGACATAGGGACAATGTACTTGGTCTCCGCTCCAGGATGGCAGAGTACATGGAGAAGGCATCCAAAAACCTTGAGACCAGCCAAGAACTGCAAAAAGCTTGGCATGACCAAAAGGCTGTCCTTACTGTTTACCAGCCTGGACAGAAGGTGTGGGTGTTGAAGCCAGTGGCCCCAGCAGCTCTCCAAGACAAATGGTCTGGACCCAATACTATCATTGAACAGAAGGGAGAGGTCACCTACTTGGTAGACCTTGGAACTCCCAGGAGCCCTCACAGAGTACTTCATGTGAACAGGCTCAAGGCATTTGCCAACAGGGAAGACATGGGCTTGCTCATGGCTACAGATGAGGGACAGGAGGAAGAGAGTGAACCTCTCCCAGACCTGCTCACTCAGAACCCTGATGATGGGCCAGTAGATGGTGTAGTCTTTTCTGACAGCCTCTCTGAGCCTCAACAAGAGGATTGTAAACAGGTTCTTCAATCCTTCAGACAAATGTTCTCTCTGACACCCAGTCAGACAAACTGGTGCACCCATGAGGTGGACACTGGTGACAGTCTGCCTATAAAGAGTAAAATCTACAGGCAACCTGACCACGTCAGGGACTGTATAAAGAAAGTACAGAAGATGTTGGAATTGGGAGTCATTGAACCCTCAGAGAGCCCTTGGGCTAGCCCTGTAGTTCTAATGCCTAAACCTCACACCCAGGATGGTAAGAGAGAGATGAGGTTTTGTGTAGACTACAGGGGTCTCAATGCTGTCACTAAGACAGATGCCCATCCAATACCAAGAGCAGATGAACTCATAGATAAATTGGCTTCTGCCAAATTCTTGAGTACATTTGACCTGACAGCTGGTTATTGGCAAATCAGGTTAGCTGAGGATGCCAAGGCCAAGACAGCATTTTCTACCCCAGGAGGTCATTACCAGTTTGTGGTGATGCCCTTTGGTTTGAAAAATGCACCTGCCACTTTTCAAAGGTTGGTGAACCAAGTTCTCTCTGGGTTAGATGACTTCTGTGCAGCATATCTAGATGATATTGCTGTCTTTAGCTCCACCTGGGAGGATCACCTGATCCACCTGAGGAAAGTTTTGGAGGCCCTGCTAAAAGCAGGCCTCACTATCAAGGCTACCAAGTGCCAGATAGGGCAGAGTCAAGTTGTATACTTGGGCCACCTTGTAGGTGGAGGCCAAGTTCAACCTTTGGAGAGCAAGATACAGGCCATAAAGGACTGGGCTCCTCCAACCACCCAGACACAGGTCAGAGCTTTCTTGGGCCTGTCTGGTTACTATAGGAAATTTGTCAGAAATTATGGAACCATTGTGACTCCACTTAATGACCTGACAAGTAAGAAAATGCCAAAGAAAGTTCAGTGGACAGTTAGCTGTCAGAAGGCATTCGATGACCTAAAGCAGGCCATGTGCACTGCACCTATTCTCAAGAGTCCAGACTACTCCAAGCCATTCATTGTCCAAACAGGTCTTCTGAGTTGGGTGTTGGAGCTGTTCTATCTCACTGAATATTGATGGTCATGACCAGCCCATTGCTTTCATAAGTAGAAAGCTGACCCCTAGAGAGAAACGTTGGTCAGCTATTGAGAGGGAGGCCTTTGCTGTGGTTTGGGCCCTGAAGAAGCTGAGGCCATACTTGTTTGGCACTCACTTCAAGATTCAGACCGACCATAAGCCCCTCTTATGGCTAAATCAAATGAAGGGTGAAAACCCCAAACTTCTTAGGTGGTCCATTTCCCTACAGGGGATGGACTTTACAGTGGAGCACCGCCCAGGGACTGACCATGGTAATGCAGATGGTCTCTCCAGGTACTTCCACTTAGAACAAGAAGACTTAATGTCCCTAAGTTTCGGGGGGTTATGTAGGAGAGTAGGGTCTGCAATCCTATGGTCACCCCCGATTTTTGCTTTTTGCTTCACTGGTTTACGACTTTCCCTGGCTGTGGGCCTGCTAATCAGACCCACAGCCTAGCTGTTCTCTCTCTAAATTGACAAGCATGTACCTTAGGTGCATTTACCAATTGGTACTGGGCCACCTTATCAGTCCCTGTACAGCATACCTTAGGTATCCAGGGCATAGGTGTACCCAGGGCCTACCAGGGGCTGAAGCATGTATTATGCCACCCCTGGCTGGCCATCCAAATCTGACGCAACTGGCTGCACAACAGCTGGGGCAAGGTGGTGTAATCACTGTTTGCTTTAGATATAGTATCTCTGTATCTAACCCTAAAATGGACACATATATTCCTATCAGTCACTCCTATGGCAGGCCTTAACAATCCTGAAGGCAGAGTGCTTGGAATTATGTGAGATGGTGCTCTGGCATGAGCTGAGCCCGTTTGCAGCTTGCGGAACCAAGTCCTAATAGCTGTTCTATGATAACGCTATACCATATACTCTTAAGTGCATTATGAACCTCGCGGTCAAATGCTAACTTTGGCATGGCATTATCAAAACATGTCGAGTAAGGTGTCGTACGAATTGGAATACTAACCCCATGCCAATTCTGGCAATGGGGTTAGCATTCCACCCTTCTAGAGGGACACGACATGTATGTAACTGTGAACCCTGGTTAATGTTAGCTCGAGCCTCAGCATCACAAAATGGATGCTGCCACCACAGACACAAGTCTGACCTCCTGCTGCTGGGAGTCCCTCCAGCGAGGGAGGCTTGGACAAAGGGATTCCTGCCTTGGGAGGTGCTAGCACCACCCCAGACAGGATTTTGTGTATTAGGTAGGACAGGGCTGAAAGGAATGAGACATGCCTGGGGCACACAAGGTGTCCCTGTGCATATGCCGGTCTAAACCAGTTCCTGGGGCACCCCAGCCCCAGAGCTGGCGCAAGACCGGACAAAGGAAAGGGGGTGTAACCACCCCCCTTCCTGGTCCCACCCAGAGGAGGGACCTAGTCGTAGTGCAGCCCCCTTTAGCTGAATAAAGGTAGGAGCTGGTCCCATTCCAAATCAGATTAATCTTGACAACTTCCACAAAGATACTCTTGACCTTCGACCTCCTGATTCCAGAAGACTGAAGACTGAAGAATCTACCCTATGGTCAGGGAGTGACCATCCTGCTTTGCAGGCACCATCAAGCTCCTGTGCGGTTTGATGCAGAGTCCTTCCATCCCAGAATCCGACGACCCAGCTCGACAAGACCCGGACCTCCAGACCTCTCTGACCTCTACCCACATCCACAGCACAGCTGGGACCCATGGGTGCGACGAGCAACGTGGAGACGGCCATCTTGCGAAACCTGCACAGCGCTTCCAGCACGACCACCGAGGGATCCTCGAGTGAGTGCCTTGGGGTCCGAGAAGCCCCACACCGACGCAGCTCCTGTACCAAAGACCAGACCCCAGCAGCCACAAGATCTGCGTGGGGCCCTTTTGCCTGGTTGCTGCTTGTCCTGTTGTCTGGTCACTTGCCGGCTGGCTCGTGACCTCTGAGATGACGACCCAAAGAATCTAACACTGCTGGTCTGAACCCCCAGACTGGCCCTTGCTTCCCTGTGAACGAGAAGCACCCCGGACCCTCCTGGTCCGCACCAGATGCCATCTTTGTTCCACCGCATGGCTTGCATTAGCCAAGGCCTGTTGTCCAGATCGACGATCCGACACCACCAACAGCAGCAGATTACGTGGGACAGCTCGTGCCTCCAGCCTGGTTGTGAAGAGCAGCTCCTGGTCCACGCAGCTACAGAGAGAAGCGACCCTTCCTTCACCTGACTGCGGCGACAGCATCTGGTTCCCTCCTGGTTCCAGCACCGTCACTGGCTAGTGACCGAGACTCTGTCCCCTTCCCTTTCAGGACTCCTTCTTCCGAGTTCCATCCTTGGAACCACCGGACTCCTCCATCTGGCTGACCCGACCGACGCATCTTCAGCCCTATGCACCCGCAGCCTGTGGATTAGGTAACTAAAGCTTCTAGGTGCTGAAGTCTGTGTACACTATCCTAGTTTCCAGGTCCACTGTTGTTTTCCCTCCATCCAGCCGGGTTCGTCCGGAATCCATAACTTTCTAAACTGTAAGATCCATAGACGTTGGTACGCATCCCTCGTGAGAGTTTCCACTCTGCACGTGAGTCCCGTGGGCCTCCTGCTCCTTACTTACCTAGTTTGTAGCGTAGTCCCAGCGATCCTCCTGCCTCTGGATCTCCTTACAGTACTTTCCTTGCTCGCATTCCATTGTTTTGAGTATATGGTTTGTCGCGCCCCTAAGGCGCATTTGTAAATATTGTGCGAACTCGTATTTCCTTTTGAGTATTGTCATGTGCTTAGCCCTCTGATCTCATAACGAGTTCAGAGGTGTATGTTAGTTAATAAATATCTGTTTATTTTCATAACAACCTGTGTGGTGTCCTTTCACTTGGTATTCAAGGGGTTATATGTGGTAAAACAGCTGGCTTCACATGCCATTCAGAGTTTAGCCTAAAGACTGCTTTCGTCCACGCTACTAGGATAGCTGGTCTATAAGGTTGACTTACAACCAATCACCATAAGGGTTGTTTGGACTGATACAAGGTGGTCACTAGAACTAGTGAGCATCATATATCAGGCCAACTTCTCACAATCATGTACTATTACAATAACCGCGTTGTTAGTACGCAATATATTTACAACGACTTGCACTAGGGGGCGTGCTGGACTTAGGATTAGCATTAATTACTATTCCTATTCCAGTTTGCGCAGCCGTAGGGAAGGTGTTGGAATTTATTTCCAATACCTGAGCGCGCCCTAGTGCTAGTCGTTGTACAGTCTTGAGATGTAATTGCAACACGTACTAACAACGCAGTCGTTGCAACGACCGCGTTGTAATGGTAGAGCGATGCTATTACAGCGTTGTGAACGCTGTTTCCCAAGAAACTACCTAGGCATCCTCCTCGGCTGTTCGCCTGGATCTAAATGACCCTGCCAGGCTGTCCAGACTGTGAAACACAACCTTTTGCCCCAGAGTCCACATACCGCTCTGCCAGAGGTCAGTGTTGCCGAATCCCAAGGATACCAAGGGGCATATTACCAAGGGCCCTTATCGCCGCTTTAGCAGGACTTTTTCCCGCTAAAGCGGAGATAATTTTCTCGCCAAATTACCAAGCTGTCGCTAACACTAGTTAGCGACAACTTGTAGACGATAGCGAGCATTTTGGGGTCCGCTTTGCATGTCTGCGATATTTATCGCTAATGACATGCAAAGTGGGCGTGCCAAAATGTTAGCGACTGAAAACAGTCGCTAGCATCGCTATCGCCTATGATCAACACAGGCGTAGTGTTGGAAATATTCACGCTAAGCGCGAATATCTCCAAAAGCTAGCGCCTGCCCTGACCTGTTCTTAGCCATGTTATCCAATGGGAGGTGGATAACATGGCTAAGAGCATGGTCACACTAATCCGTGAATATCGCTGTATTGACAGCGATATTCACGCATTTTGCCTGATTTTTATCGCTTTTGAGATAAACCTTGCTAATAGCAAGTTATATCAGCGATAAAAACAGGTGAAGGGCGGCGATAAAAATATTACCGTTAACCCTACTTAGCGATAAATATCGCTGTAGGTTGGTAATATGCCCCCAAGTCTTGATTACATGGCCTGTCTCTTTCTTGTTCCACCCTATGCTTCCTGTCTCTTGCTCTCTCTTTTGCAGGATCCTTTTCATCCATTCTTTCTTCCTTTGACACGTTTTTCTTTCTCTGCACACTCCTTTCTCCCTTTTCTGCTTTTTTTTCCTTGCTGTAGGTCAAAGTCTCATGATGAAAAATACCAGTCCCCACAAATGTGTGCTGGCACCCCAACCTGCAAGCACTTGCACAAATTAAGCACCCAGGATTTAAAACACCGCAAATCAGAACAAAACATGTCAAGAAATCTCTACAGCGTTAATAAAGGCCGATTGTTCTGTAGGTCAGCTGTGAGAATTCCTGGCAGGTCGGCGCTCCTAAAATGCTCACAGGGCAGAGACATCCTGCCCTACTTTCTGTGGGGGTGGCCTGTGTGTCAGCCTGTTTTCCAATAGGCTAATATGCTTCTTAAGGCCAGTAGTCCTCTTCAATTGCCAGCAGACTGCGGCTACAGTGATATTGATCGAAGGCGTGCTGCTGAAATGGGTGGAGGAGGAGAGCTGTGAGTGACTGCCTCAGATCTACTCTATTATCACAAGATCAATACATGTTAACCTCAGATCAATGGCCACCTCTTTGCTGGGAATTCTTTCTGACGTGCATCGTCACCTCTTCCGCCTTAAATCGAGAAGCATTTCAGCTTTGTCCTCTTCCTGTAGGCCAGACACAAGAAGAGCCTATAAAACAGCTGAGATAAAAAAGCAGGCATTGTTAACTTCTATGTATTCTCCAGTGTATACACACACACACTTATTGTAGTAATGTCAGCATACACACCACTTAGGTGAACGTAAAATCTTATCATGGAATTTTATATAGATTCACTAGTGACAATGTATGTAAATTCACATATTTGTTATCTTAATGTTATGTTATCGGTATTTGTAAAGCTCATATTGCACCTTAAAAATGACCCATAGCCAAGGCCACTAGAATTATGCAGTAGGGAAGCACCAAATTATGCGGCAGTGTTAACTAAATTATGGTGCATGAAAAGCCAAATAATGCAGTATAATGTGGCACATCTTTGTCAGGAAAAGAGTGGTATTTAAGGCATTACTCACCTGTCACCGCATCCTTCATAATGTTTCTCCCTCCTACTTGGGGAATCTGATCACTAGGTATAAACCTGGAAGATCTCTCAGATCATGTGGGACAGGGCAACTAGTTAGCCCAAAGATAAAGAAGGCGAGAATGGGCGGCCGCTCTTTTCGCCTCCTAGCAGCACAAAACTGGAACAAACTCCCTCTTGCTCTCAGGCTGGAAGGGTCGGAAACTAATTTTAGGAAACGACTAAAAACCTATATGTTTAGGGCCTAGTCTTGACCAGTGGGATCTGGGGCTCTGCAGGTCCTCTTGATGGAGCAAGGATTCGCACGAGAAGCGACTTGCTCGCACTCATGAACCTCGCCTAACGTATAACCATATTAATCCAACTGTTCGTCATTTATTTAGTATTTTTCCCCACACGCGGGTGTCCCCAAGAGGCTTGCCTGTGTGTCTTTTCATCCTCACAATGCTTGCACTAAGGAAATGGCTGCTTCGCAGAAATCCAGTCTGCGCATGCGTCGGTCATACCCACGTGATGTGACGCACTCGCATTTTGGAGGGATTGTTTGCTCATGCGCAATGATGCAAAAATGGCCGCTTGTCTCTCATCACGCTCTATGCTTGCTACCGCTGCTTTTGCCTATCTATCTTTTCGCACTAAATCTTAATACTATAGGTGTTATAAAATAAGGGGTGTGTTAATTTCTATCACGGTATACAGTGTGATCATTTTTATGTATGATTCTAATTTGTTTTCGCTTACTTTTCATGTATCACGTCTCTGGGGGCTGGGAGTGCTTAAGCTACGCCATGTTAGAAGCTCCTCTGAACCCCGCCACGTGACCTGGGAGAAACCTCACTGCGCAGAAGCTAAGACAAGCCAGCTGGCTCCTGAAGCACAATGCGCCTGAGAAACTTCTCTGAGAGACCAAATCTTACCTTGAAAAGAAGCAATACTGTTGCTACCTGCTATGAACTATATTGTCTTGCTGTATTCTTATGCCTGGGAACGTGAACCCAAGGGGCGGGTAGGAAAAATTATTATGTATGATGGGAACACTGAATTCTAGGAGGTGACAATGATCACATCACCTCTCCTGACCACTCGTAATGTGGGGAATTGTCACTTGCAACATTAGTGGGTGGTCTAAGGGTCCCCAAACAGTATATCTGCCCTAGTTTAGCTTAGGAAAATTGTCCGACTTGTCCGAGTAGCAGACCTGTCACTGACCCTACGATCTCTATAGGTGCTCAATTTAGAGTGCTGCGGAGCACTCTGTCCAGACTTTCCACAAACTCCTAGGGGTGGATATAGTCTTAAGTGCTGGCGAAGCATTTTGCTGGGAAAATTCGAAAACCCAATCGGGGTTGCTGGCGGATTACTTGCAGAAGGGGTAACGCAGGCGTTGCATCTGAATCTGTGGGTGTTGGTCGTACCTTGGTGAGCCCAGTCCTGTCCCAAACCTGAGGGGTATCCTGTCCTGACTGCCGTGAGCTGTACCTGCTCGCATTCTGGCATTCCTTTTCTGAGGGTTCTTGTCCTCGTCCTTCCAAACTGACCCGTGGCCAGGGTTAGTCTTCATTCCTAATTAGATAAATATTATTCTGTGGGTTTGCGTTTTTCTCTCACTTTCTCTTCTTTTCCTTAATAAAGCACTCTTGCCTGTGACATTGCCCTATCACCTTGAAATGCAAATTATATGCAATTGTTTATTAGAATTGTTCCACTTCTCTCCCCACCTGTAGAAGATTATCAAAACTGTCATATTTTATTAGTGTGTTCCCGTTTTTCCCTTTTCCTTTAGCATGGTTGCAGTGAACTTAGTAAGAATAGCATGAGTAGCTTAGTCTAAATATACATTCTAGGTCCCTCGCTTTAGTTTAAACTTGTGTTGAATAGCGTGTTCACTAAATGCTCATATCCTATGGTGTTCCCAAATATTCTACTGGTACTTGCCCTAATCTATAGCTATATTGTGGCTTTGGTTTTACTGAAAGATGCGTTACTGTGCATTTGGCTTGTTATAGTTACATATCCATTCTAAAATCTTTTTATAAAGCCTTGAAAACTCATCAGGTGTCTGTGGTCATTTTACAGTACATAAAGTGGATAAATGTACTTTGGTTTATAGAATATATTCTTTCCTAGGAAACCTGTCACCTGTCCACTGCTAGCTCCTGATCCGTCGGGAGTAATGTGCCTGTGGTAAGTCAGGTACATGAATAGTAAGTGGTGTAAGAGTCACCCCTGAATTACTCATAGTGGCGTGCAAGAAAATCACCCGGTTCAACCAAAACTCAGTCTTGGTTATACTCACGTCAGGGCCCAGTGCGTGGGAAAATTTGGTAAAATAGTGACCCGGGTGACCTGCGCGCTCTATCACTCTCACCTAGCGCGGGGACACGCCGAGATGGCGTAACCAGGCGCTTTAGAAATTTCATTATTATTATTATTATTTTGATAGTATTACTTCATTTTTTAAATCATTTTTACCCATGATAATACTGTTTGGGCAAATAATTCACCCTATTAGTACCAGTGTAACAACCAAATACTGCAATAACCAACTGAAAGATGATCTGCTTACCTGCTAACGTCTCCGCTCTGTGGAATCCCTTGCCACAAGAAATTCAACAGGCTCCTTCCGAATCCTGTTTTAAGTCTCTGCTAAAAACGTGGCTCTTTATCCAACCCCGCTAGCTTTCCTATCATTAGACCCAGGTCATCTGTGTTCTATTAGCGCCGGGACACCTCCCCGCGAGGTAGCTGTTGCGCTATATAAAATCCAGTATTATTATTATTATTATTACCTTTGTGCAGAGACTTTCACTGCATACAAATTCATGTTGCAACGTTTTTTGTTACTTTTGGTCTGTTTGAGCTAGAAACAAATCTTTTTTCTTAAAATCTGCACATTGTGCAGCAGATGACGTCTTATGTGGTACATGCGTCAAATCCACAATTATGCAAAAAAGCTGCTGCTGCAAAATCACATGATTCCAGGGGCCATGCTCATAGCTTGGGATGATGTGCTACAGGTTAATCCTTCATGATGATGAATTGATCAAATGAACCCTGACGAAAATAGGCTGACAAAACTTCATTATGGAGAAAAATTAAACTGACAAAATAACTTTCCGGCAAAAATTAAATTTTTTCATGGAAATACTAAATGGGTATTTTGAAAAGGATTGTAGCAGTCTTTCTTTCATATCGTTTGCAATGTAGACCCATCAGGAAAAAAAGAAAAAACAGGAAGGCCAGGCTCAGTAAAACAGATGAAGATGATGTATCAAAGATGATGTATCAAAGGTTAAAAGGATAAAGGGTGGAGGGGAGTTAATCGAGGGTGGGGTGTGCCATAGATGCGAAAGGAGATGATAATAGGGTTTAGAAAAAAAATCACCACGAGGGGAGCAGTACAAGGGCAATAAAGGAAAGGGAGAAGGTGAAAGGATGGGAGGAAGATAGGGGTAAAGGGGCCCATCTTTAAAAATAAAAATAAAAATAAAAATCAGCAGGTTTAGGGTACTCTCCCCTTAAAAAAGATAAAAAACTTTATGAAGTAACGGATTTTTCAACAAGAAAGGATTTCACCTGATTCGCTTCGTCAACAGGTGAAATGCCTTTTTGGAGAGAAATTCTTGGAGATTGATTTGATGGCAGCAATTTTCCAGAAACACTTCCCTAGGACGGGTTTTCATCGTGAAAACATACATACATGTTTAGGGGTTGGTGAGCCACTTAAGGCTTAAGCCAGGCTTGAGCCAGAGACCTCGCTCTGGCTTGACCCAGGTCTTCTTGGAGGACCCTCGAGCCCAAAACGTGCCTAGCTCTTAATGTGGCTTCTGCCTGTCACCCACACTCTACCTTATACGTCAGGAATTAAGTGCAAAGCATGAGCCTTTGCCAGTAATGGCTGGTGTCAATCCAAAGTACTGGGGGGGGGGGTAAACAACGACATAACACACTACAAAACACATAAACAAATAACTTACCTGCCAAATCGCCTCTCTTCTGCTCCTCACTGACTACAGTATACTGCAGGCACAGGCTCCCAGACTCCCTGCAGCCAATTCAGACACTGCTCTCATGCTGTTGGCAGTGAGAGAGCGCAAACTGAACAAAATGTATGAGTGCACCATAAACATAAGTTAGTCGCAAAATTATAATAGAAGTGCTTGTAAGTGTTGAAGATATATTCACCTTTACTTAGATGTGTGTAGTTAACATAGCGAATTCATATAGAAATGGAACTGACGCAGAATTGTGTGGAAATTATATAGCCTTATTAGACGTGATTAAGCACGATCCATGTTATGTAGCTGCTAATGGAGGAATGTCATGCTGCAAAGCATAGAAGGGAGCAGGCCTCATGGCCAGGACAGAAGGGTTTGGAAAGGTACACATATACATAGACATGGATTGCACTAATGTTATAGTAATTCTGTTTATTCGTTAGATTTATATTCCATAAGAGTGTTTTGCATAACCAAAGTATAAAGTGTTAACATGTTATTTTAAATTCACGAAAGTATTTGAAGAGAATAAGACCTCTGCGAGAATGGTTGTAGGCCTGAAGCGATAAAAAGGGTTTTTCTGATTTGCACGCGCTGGTACAGGCCGAGCTGTGTCGAGAAATAAGTTGCAAACTTCTGTTAGAAGTTTATGAGAATTGGGATTCAAACTGCGGATGTCTGTCTGCAGGTGCAAGGGGGGTTTCGGTTAAAAGTTTGATGAATAGAGCTTTGTTCGAGTAGACTGGTACAGACATGGAGGAGGATTCAGGAATGTTTAGGGGGTATCAGCGGGTCGGAGAAGAGCCTGAGAAGCAAGGTCAACGCTAAGCACGAGGCCCAGAGGAAGATCATCATGGAAAAAGCCAGAATCGACACCACGTGAGGGGCGTCTCGCGAGGGGCGTCTCAAATGATTATTGTGTTTTTGTATTAGGGACAGCACCCCCGGGTGGAGTTAGAGCAGATGCCTGAGGACCCTTCAGAGAGCGGATGGGTAGGCAGAGAGGGGTCATGACTGAAGATCATAGGTTTTCACCTAGAGACTAAGAGTGGATGATCTTCTTAGGAAGACATTCACTGCTGACACCTTTGATAGGTTGGGATCTTGTTAAGTAGGGATACCATCTAGTACAGGGTAGGGACAGCCTAACCTGATTCCTTCCTTCCTTTGTAAATGACGGAGACGGATAGATCACAATTTGTGTCTATGCTTGCAGCCCTGCTGATTTTGGAACTAGTCCTGGTAGTGTTCTTTGCTCGCCTAAGAGCTTTCAGAGAACATATGTTTGTATTAGTGCCTCTGTATCTTTTGAATCTCATTTTGAGATGCCTGTAATTGCAGTTATCAATGACTCTGTAATAAACCTTTTAAACTTAGAAGTAGTCTGTGGTTTTTCAGAGTCGAGCCCATTATTGAACAAACTAGCCTGGTATTGATGCACTTCTTTCCTCAATGACAGGCAATAAAGATTCGATCGACCAGAACGGGGTTTAGATCTAGAGTGATAAGATAGAGATCAAAAATCCCGCCCTCCCAGCAGCATGAGAGTAGTGTCAGGATTGCCCCGAGTGTCCTTGATTTGCATTTCCAGAGAGACTGTAAGCCTGTGCCTGCTGTCTCCAAACCGGCATCGCAGCTCGGGTTGAAGACAACTCAGTGCATATGTCGGTTTGGCCCAGTGCTTAATGTGTAAAATAAGAAGTGCAGGTGCTCGAATGTTTCCGTGGGAGGCCACCACCCACTTTCCTGGCTCCACCCACATCCTCCAGTGGCTCCACTCTCTTCCACCATTTTCTCCAGTGACATGCAACCCATAATATGGTCTAGATAATGGCTGATGGAGCAAAGTATGCTAAGAAGGCTAATACGTCAAAGGCAAGAGAGATTTGTTATGCAGTGCACATAATGAACTCATGCTTTTTATGGTGCTCTCAAAGTGAAAATGAACAAAAAGGTGATTTGCTCGGTGAAATAAAGTATTTGCCTAAGATCACATCCTTTAGTCAAGCATAAAAGCCAGGATTGACCCCATATTCTCCACTTTCACACTATGCAATTCACCAATTATAACTAGATGTGTATTTCTTTCTAACATCAAAGGTTAGTACTGTGTCCTTAATCCATGCGGCATGAAATGAATGGAGGGGTGACACGCAGAATCCTCATTTTATTTTGGTGTGAACCCTTACGTGGACAGAGGAGTACTTCACAACAGGCAGACACACACTACGTTGCACTTTTTTTCCAGGCACATCCAGATTTGCCGGAATTCAAAGGGCGCTGCTGAACCCAGGGATTCGAACCTGCTTCTCTCTGTATCTCCCCTGCAAGCCCTGAGCCTCCTGTGCATGCTTCACAGACTTTCAACTGCTCACCCATCTCTACTGCAAGTGCCGACAATGGTCTCTAGATCTGGTCGGCATACATACTTTAATGTGTGCAATTAAAAAAATGGCAGAAAAGATGCAGTGTCTGACGGCGTTAATGACTATGCTAAACACCAACAAAACAAGCATTCGCATAGACAAAAAGTGTTTTTTTAAAGGCTACACTACCTTTGCTGAAGAACGAGCAGTCACATAATGAAAAGGATGGCTACAGATGTACTCTTCAAAGTATACACAGAGGTGCACAAGTGTGCGACACTTTTCAGCCCTGAAAATGATAAGCATGCCACAGCCCCAAAGACACAAGCCCTCAGAACGAAGACTCAACATGGTCAAAACTGCACCCTGACTCAGTGGCCTCCGAACAGCGGGTGCAGAGACTGTCAAATGCAATGTGAGCGCCGCGTCCTCGGTCCACATGTCCCGCCCTCGCTGAATGCTATCAGTCAATGGGAAGAGGGAACAGATAGCTGTCGATACTGACATCCGCTCAGGTTTGGATTTCAAAAGTGAGCGCAGGCATCTGATTGGCTGATTGCATCACCTACCTTGCAGCTTGAGCTTGTTTGGGCTGATTGCGGTGACGCTCGAACTGCAAGGCAGGTGATGCAAAAAGCCAATCAGATGGCCGCACTCACTTTTGAATTCGAACCTGAGAGGATGTCCGTATCGTCAGCTATCCATTCCCACTTCCCATTGACTGATGACATTGAGGGAAGGTGGGACATGTGCGGCACACACAGTGCATCGGATAGCCTCTGCATGCACTACTCGGAGGCCACTGAGTCAGGTTGCAGTTTTGACCAAATAATAATAACTGTCAGGCCCACTGCAAATGGGTGAAAAATGTTATCGCTCCGGCCCTGTGAAATAAGTGCACATGCTGAGCACCGGAAACCACCAGCACAAATTAAGCACTGGTTTGGCCGTTCTAAGATGGCCGGCAAAACTGACATGTGCACTGATAGCAGTGCCCACCACTCCTCCTCTGTGACAGCCATCACAAAGGTCCCAACCCCAAAAATCGGCCCTGAGGGCAAAAATAAAATGACAACAAACATGTTTTTACTATTGCCTTATTTTTCATGTTTGGAGGCTGCTGGTCGAGGGGGAGACCTCCTCCTCCATAGCGGAGTAACTGCAGCTGACTTTGACGTTAAACGGAGAGCAGTAGGTTGCTATCTAATGGGTGACTTGCATAATGTGAAATCAGAAAACCAAGGACCAATCCTGCCTTGCATACTTGACTAAACTGTGTGATTTTAGGCAAACATTTTATTTTATAGAGCCTCTTTTTTCTTCATTAGCACATATGAGAGCACCTTCCGAAACATGAGTTCAGGATTTGCACTGTACAGAAATAATCCGATGTATTAAAATGAAATGTTTCTGCATGTTAAAGAAGTACTTTTTTATTATTAAATAGACTATCGTATTTCCATATGATGTTTGTTGCATGAGTTACATGCAACTTTTTTCAGCGCTCCATTCATGCACCGGCTTTCCATGCCCTTGGCTAGGCTCTCCATGTTAATTTTTGGGGCTCGTCACCTCTATCTGTATTATAGGTATCTTCAGTTTGGCCCAGGCAAAAGTGGTATTACATGAATGAAATCGTGCATCCTTCACAGAATTATCTTTTTCTGTATACATATATTATAGACAAAATCTACTTTACAACTTAAGCTCCCAATTTTATGGTATTCATTTTTTAACCCTTCCGCCTGAATTTATCCATATTTATGCAGATTCAGTTCCCATAATCCCTAGAGGCTCTCTATTCTCAGCAGAGGCACTATGAGTGGTTCTCATGTTTGTACCACGCACTAAACTGGAAATAACCAGCCACTCGATCTGTACACATACATTAAGCGATGATTAATGTCTACAGTTTTTGAATTTCAAAATCACATAGACTTAACTTCTGCAAAACGGGATGTTTGATCTACAAGATGCAAGGTCGTCTTCTGAAATACAGTTGCCACTCTGTACTAAATACCCACAGCATTTTGGAGGATTGGTGCACCGCATTTTTAATATGTCTCATAACGCCGGGGTAGCACACTTTTTTAAGAGCTTAGGCTCTGGCTTGGTTAGCACCTTCCAGACAGTTGGAGGTTTTCACCAGGTTCCATTTCCTGATTGTCGGGACTGTGATTTTACTTTTCCTGCTGCGCAATGGATGTCCCATTTCAAGATTAAAGGAACTGGCACTACTACAAGTGCCGTGAACACATGGTACAATGTTTTAACACACCCTTGCTTCAAGGATTGAACGAGCATTGGTTCTTATTATTTCAGCCTGTGTGGCTTCACTGCGTGCAGCCCGTAATCAATGTCTGCTGTGCACTTTTGAGTGTGCCCTGGACTTGTGCTTAAGAACACAATTGGGTTTTTGTGGGATCAGTCTGGCACCAACTCAACATTTAAGCTGTCCAACAAATGAGCAGTTCTTATTGAAAAGTGGAAAAAGTGCAGGAGTTTAGCCTTATGACCCTTGGAGTGTACTTCTTTCTCCTGGGTACAAGAGGGAGAGCAGTTCAAATCTTCTGTGCTCTTCTCATGTCTCTGTCAGTGGGTTCCTGGAGATGACACATTTATGTCTGGCACTAGCTACTGGGTAGGAAAAACACATGGGGACACCCAACCAATGAGATAAAGATTATGGGGGCTAACCCTACCCACTTGGGGTATTTTCAAAATGGCAGAAGTATTTGGCCACACTAAAAATTTGCCTCTGAGAGCTAGGTGTGTGTGGAAAATGCAGTATGGTAACCCTAGTGTCCTCCCACATCTAACACTAAAATCCAGTTTTAGGCAATCTTTGTATTTCCAAAACGTTCAGAGACTAACAATTAGAAGAAGAAAAGATGAGCTTTCAACAACCAGAGAGTAGATACACCCACATTGTTTTGGCATTCTGTTTCCCAAAATGAAGTGTGCCCCAAATGTCATAGGAATACCCCAGAAGACATGTCAAGTATATCTTGACAAGCAAACATGATCTGACACTGTGATGTCAACAAGATGCTCACTGTGAGGGAGGCCTTTCTGACTGAGGAACACAATCAAAGGGTGCAGGCCTGCTTGATACCTATGTCTGCTTGTGGCAGGTTAGACCTCTTTGAAGTTAAATAAGTCCTAGGGCCCATTCTACAGCCATCCTGGCAAGGGCCCAACAACACCTGCCAATGCCCAAGGGCTTTTGTCCCTGTAATGGGAGCAAGTGTCTTAAGCCACTTACCTGGATTCCAGATGATTCCAATGGGGCTGCAGCGCTTGTTCCTGAATTCTCCTGATACTTGCCCTCGGTTTACAGGTGGAGTCTCTGCTCCTGTGGCAAATCCCAGGTGAAAAGGGTTGGGGTGGAGAAAGTGTGTAGAATCAAAGATTCCGTGACTCGTCTACTCAACAGCAAAACTACAGTAGGCATTCACACCAGTCTATTGAATGGTACCGATAGATATGGTACCTATAAAGAAAAACAAATAATAAGGCTTTAGTCTAGTATTAACTCTATCTTTTAAGGTATCACCTCACGAAAGCTTTTCAAATCTCAACCAACATTTAGATTTGCTGTTGATTTCTTTTTATTTAGATTGTCCCTAGAGGCCCCTTCATCAAAGTTCTCAAAACTGTTGTGAGTATGATTTCATCATCAAACCCACAAGCAAAGTTGGATGGGGTTAGCTTCACCCAAGTCCTCTATAGCAGAACCCTGCCAACAGTATCTACAAGTTGAACAAAAAACACTGGTTACCTTTGTTTGCAGCACTATGTTGCGACTGAGCTCATTGTGTGGTAAAATCAAGTCTGATAATGCATCTCTCATTTTCTTGTTTCTTTTTCCAGCCAGGTGACTAGTGCAGGACATTCTATGTGGTGAGGTAAAAGCGGGAGGATCAAGGGACCTGGCAAGACAGAGTCCTGGAAGCCGAGAAACATGTAAGTAGCAGGCACAGGGGAAGAGTGTGGATGGTCTTTAAATAAGACTGCTTTAGAACATTTATAAAGGTCACATTCTAATTGTTTGCAACAAGAAACAGGTGCAGATAATCAACTTGATGAGGCTGTCTTCTAGAAGGTGTTTTAGAATGTTCACAATGTCCTGTTTTTATTGCTAATAACAAGGAATAGGAGCAGGGGATTAATTTGTTAAGGGCTGTCTTCCAGAAGGTTCACGTGGAGCTCATCTATGCAGGTTGCTTGATACTTATTGTGGTGGATTTTGTGGATGTTTCTGTGGTTTAGCTCGTTATGCTTTTCCACCATTTGCAATGCTACCTCATCTTCTCCTTCACACTCGACTTTACAGAGATAGCATAGTAGTGATAACTCCTCTTTGGAGATCCAAGCCTGGTTTCCAATCATCCTGGAAATGAGCGTAGACGTCCCAATATTAATCCCTTCCTTCAGGGAAATACTCCTAGGTCCAGAAGGAGATATACAGCCTCTTGTAGAACAGGATCTTCTGGTCCTGACGGCATGGAAGAATTCAGGAGACAGTGGTGAATCCAAGGGCTTTCCTCAGATGCTTTCAGACTCATTTCTGGGTCATGGGCATGTGGAACAAGGAAAGCATATCAACTGGCATGGAACAAATGAGTTCGCTGGTGTTTTCAACTAGATTGTGAGGCTGATTTAGTACATGTTGTTAACTATCTGTCAGAACTGTTTACTTCAGGCCTGTCTTACAGAACCGTGAATGTTTACAAATCTGCTATTTCTGCAGGTAACTCCATTGTAAACGGTGTCTCTGTTGGCCAGAATTTACCAACTAAATCGATAATGAGAAGTATGAGGGTACTAAACCCTCCAACCATGAAACTTAGCGGCCTATGGGACGTTACACTTGTACTACCTACTCTTTCCTCATGGGGAGACAACGCCACTCTTTCTTTAAAATGCATTTCATATAAACTTACTGTTTTGTTATGCCTAGTATCGTTCAGAAGAACTTCAGATGTCAAAGCATTAGATATTTCCAGCGGATCACTGACATAATATCGATTTAAAAAATATAGACTTACAAAAATATTGAGGATAAAAGATCGAATGCAAAAGTATCGAATTCCTATCTACAAACAGGTAAGTACAAAAATATTGAATCAAAAATATCGTTAAAAAATATAGTTAGTCAAAATATAGAATTTTTTAAATGACTTAAAAGTAATTTAAAATAAATGAAATATTAAAAATATTTAACTAAAACATACTTAAAAATACTTAAATAACCTTAAAATAATAAATTTAAGCTATAAAAAACATACAATTTTATTTTTTAAAACATATATATATATATATTCACTGAAAAAACCATAGGTTATAGACCATATATAGTTAGGAATTCGCATTTACAAAACCTTATTTTACTCACACAAAACCATTGAAATTCCATATATAGTTAGTTGCACTAACTATATATCGCGCACCCGCAATCCACTGCTGATGATGTCACATATTACATCATTCATGACATGGTCAGTGACATCACTGATGACATCACTGATGACATCTCAAATGACATCACTGATGACATCTCAAATGACATCACTGATGACATCACTGATGACATCTCATTTGACATTACTGATCACATCACTGATGATATCATTCATGTGATAATACGATGAACCTCTTCAGACTCTAATATAACCTTAGATACAATCAGTGTAAACAGACACTCACAGACTGTCACTCATCCATGGAGTTACTCACACACCTAGTCAGTCATGCAAAGAATCAATCACACCTCCATTTCCTCAACTATACAGTTATACAAACTTTACTTATTCAAACATATACTAACACATATTTACTCTCTTATACAATCCCTGATACAAGTTCACAATGATCCATACAGCCACTCACACATTCACTGGCTCTTATGCACAGTTATTTATATATGTCAACTCTCACATGTACTGTGTTTTACATATGTACTTACTTTGACATGTAGCACTGAGATATCCATTCACTCACCAATACACTCATGCACACAGTCAACCGCCCATACAGCTGTTTCCACATGCACTTTTGAAACCATACATCTATGAATCAACTGCTCACACATCTATGCACAGAGTCATACACCTCCCAGCCACCCACACACACACTCAGTCTCCCATACAAATACTTGGGCAACCAATCAATAACCCATATAGTTACTCATATAGCTACTTATCAACACATGCAACAGTTTACAGAACAACAGACATAATGATGCACAAATTAAGACAGTTTAGTCACTAACCCATGCACTCAGTGAGACACATTTAATCACTCACTCATACAGTCAGTCATGCACCTACTAAATCCTTCATCCAGACACTTATACATCCACTCATTCTTCAATATGTAAGACATATTTTAACTTTACAGAAACATACAGTCACTGGATGTTGTCATCAGTGATGTCATCAGTGATGTCATTTGAGATGTCATCAGTGATGTCATCAGTGATGTCACTGACCATGTCATGAATGATGTAATATGTGACATCATCAGCAGTGGATTGCGGGTGCGCGATATATAGTTAGTGCAACTAACTATATTTGGAATTTCAATGGTTTTGTGTGAGTAAAATAAGGTTTTGTAAATGCGAATTCCTAACTATATATGGTCTATAACCTATGGTTTTTTCAGTGAATTTTCAAGGTTTTGTAAATGCTAATTCCTAACTATATATAGTCTATAACCTATGGTTTTTTCAGTGAATTTTCAAGGTTTTGTAAATGCTAATTCCTAACTATATATGATCTATAGCCTATGGTTTTTTCAGTGAATATATATATATATACATACATATATAAACATATATCATCTGTATATCTATATAAATACAAACATAAATGCATGCATACATATACTTATATGCATACAGATGCATGTTATTTACATGAAAGTTGAAAAAACACTAACAAAAGCAAAGCTAAAAAGCCACCTCATTACACACAGAATGGCTTTAACTTAAACGAGGGCGAGATCTATTGCATTTTCAATGCTTGTTTACTTTGGTTCCATCAAGAAGGCATTCAGATGTGTCACACATTTGCCATAAATTCTGAATGTTAGCACTCTAGTTGCACATTAGATCACTGTAGTAAAGCTCCTGCTCACCAGGGACGTCTGCTGCTGGTATTCAAAGTGCATGTTTCAGTCTGCATGTCAGAATTTTTTTAATGAAATAGAAGAGGATTTGAGAAGTCACTCAAAATGATCCCTAATTTTTCTTTCTGAAGCACTAATCATACTTTCTATGGCAAAATTAACCCCCTCATGTTGTTCCTTTTTAAATTGAGTGTTTTCAGACTTACCACTTCATTCCAATCAAGATGGCTTCTGGTGTGCCATACTTTTGTCATAAGTAAGACTGTTAGCGCTCTAGTTGTTCTTTAGAACACTCTGGGACATTCTGTCATTGGGCTATACTTGGGGTACATCTGGGTGATATTTGGGCTACATTTAGGCTCTTTTGTCTCTGGTGGCCATCTTGGGAGACTGTATGTCAGAATTTTTTAATGAAATTGAAGAGGGTTTGAGAAGTCACTCAAAATGTGCCCTAATTTTTCTTTCTGCAGCACTAATCATAATTCATATGGCAAAATATACCCCCTCATTTTGTTCCTTTGTAAATTAAATGTTTTAAGAGTTACCACTTTATTCCAATCAAGATGGCTTCAGGTGTGCCATACCTTTGTAATAAGTAGGACTGTTAGCGCTCTAGTTGTTCTTTAGAACACTGGGACATTCTGTCATTGGGCTATACTTGGGCTACATCTGGGTGATATTTGAGCTACATTTGGGCTCTTTTGTCTCTGGTGGCCAATTTGGGAGACTGCATGTCAGAATTTTTTAATGAAATAGAAGAGGATTTGAAAAGTCACTCAAAATGTGCCCTAATTTTTCTTTCTGCAGCACTAATAATACCTTCTATTGCATAATATACCCCCTCATGTTGTTTCTTTTTAAATTAAATGTTTTAAGAGTTACCACTTTATTCCCATCACGATGGCTCCAGGTGTGCTATACCTTTGTAATAAGTAGGACTGTTAGCGCTCTAGTTGTTCTTTAGAACACTCTAGGAGGCTGCAGTAGAACACAAAGGAATCAACTGACAGTCTCTGTCCTTGTTGGATGTACATGTTTTACTGAGAATGTCAGACTTCATTTTCACATGACTGAGAAAGATAATGTGAATTTACAGAAAATATGCTTTCAGTTTAGCTTATAGATCCCCTTCCAAACCACTGTGGGAAAATCATGAGATATTAGTTTTCTTTCAAACAATATTCATGATATCACAGCAGAAGGTTTTTTCACATGGTAAAATCACCTTAGAACCCACCACAATTCCTAAAACGAGTAGGTAATATATATATATATATATATATATATCTATATATATATATATATATATATATATATATATATATATATATATATATATTAATATATTATTAAAAACATACAATAATTTTACCGTAGGATAGCGGGAGGGTAAAATTTACTATTACCTCTCCAGTGAGTGCAATAGTAGGGAAAGCGTTGGATAGCGTAGGGTTAAAAATTACTATTCCTACTTCAGTGAGTGCAACAGTAGGGAAAACGTTGGATAGTGTAGGGGTAAAAATTACTATTCCCAATCCAGTGAGTGCAACAGTAGGGAAAGCGTTGGATAGCGTACGGGGTAAAAATTACTATTCCCATTCCAGAGAGTTCAACAGTAGGGAAAGCGTTGGATAACGTAGGGGTAAAAATTACTATTCCCGCTCCAGAGAGTGCAACTGTAGGGAAATCGTTGGATACCGTAGGGGTAAAAATTACTATTCCCATTCCAGAGAGTGCAACTGTTGTGAACGTATCTAGGACCCTAATTAAATATTCCCGATTTATGCCCTTATGTGGTTATAACAAACCATATCCTTATAAAGGCATAAGAATCACATCGATATTTAGTCATAGCCAAGGCAGTCCAAATACGGCAAGGCTACTTCCCTAGACTCCTAATAAAAACAACAAGTTCTTTAAACAAACCAAGCCTCCAGCAGCCCGGGAATTACCACTGCTTCTGTTTTGATTTGGCCTAGAACTCCTGAGAGTCCTGAAAGAACTGCCAGTCCTTAGTGACGTCTTATGTCCAACCTTACGTCAAACTTGGCACCTTCCAGGTATAAATATACCAACATCTGCCTTAAGCAACACACAGTGGTTTGGAGCAGAGCGGCTATCTACTTACCCAAAGCCCAGCTGATGCGAGTGCCGAAGGAAGCCGACCCTCCCATTTGAGGCACTGAGAGAGATGCTGTCTTTTCTCCTGCCAAGAAATCCAGCTCCAGTGTTTCCAGTCACCCTTGCGGGTTGCTGGGAGATCGAGTCCTGAGAAAGAGATACAAGACCTCCTTCATTCTAAAACCAAGGTACGGAGCTGAATAAATCCTTAGAGAATTCTTGATTCAGATTCTTGGCAAAACTAACTTAACTTAAACTACAGCTCACTTACTCCTTCCCACGTACTAGGCTTAGGTTAGGTACACCGGGGTAGGCGTATTTTAAAAGCACCAGTTGAGTACGTTTAGTCAACTTTTATCATTGCATGTATTGTATATATTTTATCCGTTTTAAGTATCATATGGCTCAGAAATCATATAAATGCTTTTACAGTATTATTTCATAATACTCCTTTTACTGTACACACTTTACTTTATGACAAGTATTGCAATTGTGGCAATTCACTTCTCTTGCATGAGAAAGAAGACTGCTCAACAAATAACAATTTTTATTGAAAACGCCTGTCTCTCTATTTCTCTGCATTCTGGTGAAACTAAGCATGCACGATTGACTCAGTGAAATAGCTATCTATTGTTTTCACACAACTCTGGAGATATACTCCTTATTCTGGAGGGAGAAAATTTGTCATGTTTATGCAGTTGTCAGAAACTAATCTCTTCTTGTCTATTCAGGAAAGTTAACTCCTTCCTGTTTACTCAAGAAAGTTTCTAGTGACCTCTGAGCTATCTGGCATTCATAATTAAGTCTAACATATTCAATAGAGACCTAGTCAACCTCAGTCCTACGTCTAAACTATTGTTTATGTTATTCCAATGCGCAGAGCCTATTGGGAATATAGGAACTACACTACATGGCGCCCAATGTTTGGTAAGGCGATAATCTAACGCAAGATACTAGAGTAACTCAGTCGTGCTTTTCACACAGACTCCCTTTCCCGTAAAAACTCCAATAGACGTCTGGAGTGGGTAAAAGGTTAATATCCTCCAAAACTTAGTAGGAAGAGATTCCTATGTATTAGTTTTTGGTTTGGTCAACGTTGAAGGATACAGTGTTCCAAAATATTGTGCACCTAATCTTTGTTTCCTTGAAAATTGCCCTGAAAACTTTCTGTCAGTAAAAATGTCAGATGGTAAGGAAGAAAGGGAGAGAGCGAAATTAGCAGCTCAACGCTTAGCGGAATACACAAGTCTCCATAATGAGGACCAGAATGCTATAATCATCCCGGTCATTATAAGAAAAACAATAACTATGAAACTTATAAAAAATGGAGTATCATCAAAAGGTGGTACGGTCATATGTGTGGTAGAGGCCCATGAATATCGGCAGACAGAGGTATTCTATTCCTGGATACATTTTCCAGCAGCACACGCTGTGACACGTGAGTTCCACTACTACAAAATAGAGGAATCTCCAGAGGAATACGCCCCTTTCAAGGAAGATGAAATTCCACTAACAGACCAAGAGCACCAGCTCTGGTTTAATGGTGCCCTAAAACATCAAAATTACATTACCAGGCTCGGTCCACTAAGTAGACCAGGAGCCACATGGCCGGTTCTAGCCAGCTATACACCACATCCCGACATTGAAAACATTTCAGACCGAGAACTTTTAGTTTAGCTAAAACAACTAATTAAAATACATAGACAATTGGTCCAATATGTCATGCGGATTTCAACAGTCCAACCTGCAAATATAATTCCACAGCACACCCCTCATCAGGGGAACACAAATAAAATTACACAACAGAATATACAATCATGTATTGGTAAAATACCTGCAAAACGGGAACAAATTCCATTCTGGTTAGCTCAAAAAATCACTCAAATAGAGGCAGTATTTCCTGATACTACACCTAATGACAAACACAGAATTCTCACTATCTGTCTCCCAATGGGGACCGCACCACATGTGGAGGACTGAGACACTTGGGGCACAGTCTTTGCTTCTATCTACACAAAAACACACGGTGTTCCGTCTATGGCGGTTATACCAGACGTACTAAGACAGATTCAAAATTAATACGGTCCAGAACCTGCTTTAACTCTGGGTATGAAATTACTAAAAGACTTTAAGCAGTTCTCGGCTATATTACTAGCCAACATAAAAGGAGAAGCAGCATCTGTGGCCATCCGCCAAAAATTGAAAGAAACAGATATAGCAGACCAACTTGCCAGAATAATTGAAAAATCCTATGAAGAACTAGGTAGAGATAGTTTGGGTGGGAAACCACTAAATCCCCAACTAACTGAAAATCCTGAAAAGACTTTCATTAAAAATAATTTAATTACTCAAAACAAGAAGTGGTAGGGTAATAAACAAACCTCTCCCAGAGAAAAATAGTTTCAGTCCAGAGGAAGGTCTCCTCAACGAAGGGATAGATCTCCAGAAGGAGGAGGCAAGTCTCCACAAAGGGAGCCCTCTGAAAAAAGATACAACCTTAGAAATAGGGACAATTTGAGAAAACCTGACAGATATCAAGATATTGATACACGTCCCTCTCGATCTTTTCAGACTTCCTCACAGAAATCGGAAAGAAGAGGACGGTCAGAACATAAAAAAGAGCACGTCAAGTCCAAACACAAGGAACCTGCTCATCAAAGTAAAAAACTTACAATTTCCCAGAAAGAAGGTAGCCAGTATTAAAGTCAAACATGCCAAGAATTCTGAGGACACAACCGAAAAACGGAGATTGGGCCCTGACAATGCTAGACAGCGCAGCAGAAGTGACCATAGCTCGCAAGATCCTGATGAATCTTCTGGAGACAGTGGACTGGAATTAATATATTCAAGTGGAAACTGCAGACACCAGAGTTAGCGTGCCCCATAAACTATATGAAATTACATTATAAGAGGTCTCTTTTGGGAGAATCTATCTAAAGGCTATGATATCCTTCTAGCAGAGAAAGACTGGCCACCAGAGTTTGTCAGGGAGTGCTCACATGGTGAAGAAATGATTATAGCACACAGAAGGATACAAAGTTCCCCGGGGAGAGTACTACAGTGTGGAGAAGGAGAAGACGGGCAGAGTCAAGGAACTGCGAAGGTTCCCTTGTCGGAGCTAGAGAGCCTCACACACCCAGAGCGTTAGGTGTGAAACACACCCTGACTGTAGGATGTCCAGTTTCATCATCGGCTCACTGCTCCTCGTCAGACCGGCGCTGCAATGTCTGACGGAATGCCGAAAGGCACTCTTTTGGCGGAGTTCTTTTGTTCCTTGCCGATGGTTTGTGTGAGTGAGAAAGAGAGTAAGTGTAGTCGGTGCAAAGTGAGTGAATATTAAAACAGGGTAAGCAGTCCACAATGGATTTTATTGACGTGGCTGATTCCCTGATTAAAAGGGGTGAGAGGGGAGCTAGAAACTGTGGAGGAGTACAGAAAACTAACTCAACCCCCTGGTGTGGTCAACATGTTTCTCGCCAACCGGCGATTCGTCAGGACCTAAACAAGGTACTACACAGGAAGAAAGAAGATACAATGCTCATTCAGGGAGTAAAAAGCAAATGTGAATACAACCTCACTGGGTCGGGTACAAAGAGGGCCAAGGGGTCCTGCTCTAATTAGGCGACCCTAAGGGAGAGTAACTCAGGCCTCGCAGCATGCTTCTGTGAGGCCAGCGCAGTCTGGTGGGTGTACCTGTATACAGACGCTGGGACGGCGGCGACACCTACCCCTCACGCTCGCGGCACCTGGTCAGGAAGAAATGATTATGCCTGCCTTCTCAAACCACATTCCAATTCATAAAAATACACATTTGCTAGGAAATGGGCAGTGGCCCAAGCACCTGCGTCATATAAAAATCATGTAGGTTGGGATGAGGATTCTCCTCACCATAAAATCCAGTTAAAAAATCAACCTACTGAACAAAGGCAGTATCCAGTTAAGCAAGAAGCTAGAAAACAAGTCAGAGAAATGTTAGATCATCTTGAATATCAGGGGGTGATTGAAACATGCACCTCACAAATGAACAATCCTTTGTTTTCTGTCTCCAAGCCAGATGATTCATATCGTCTAGTTTTGGACTACAGACACCTAAACTCTTGTTGCAAAACATTTGCAGTACAAAACTCACACAGTGCGGCACTAATGAATAACATCGTGCGCAAGAAATATAAAACAACATTAGATATTTCGAATGGTTTCTTCGGTCAAAACATAGCAGCAGAAAGCAGATATTTGACCGCTTTCTCCAGCATGGGGACCCAAAAACAATTTTGTCGTCTCCCACAGGGATTCAAGAATAGCCCAGGATTATTTTCAGCCAGGGTAACAGAGTTACTACAGATATATGATGATGAGGCATTATCTTATGTCGACGACATCTATCTTACAGACGATGACCTGGAGACACACTTGAAAAGAGTGAACACCACACCATCATGCTTGGGTTCGCATCTGAAGGGTACAAATTTAACTTTAAAAAGTCACAAATTGCCCACCACACTGTCCTATTTTTAGGATATGAATTATCAAGTGAGGGCAAAAGCCTAGCAGACAACTTCTTAGAAAAGTGTGCAGTACTCCAAACTCCAAAAAACGCTGAAAAACTTACAATCAATTCTAGGTTTTCTGAATTTTGGAAGAACATACATTCTAAATTATGCAGAGTGGGTTAAACCTCTCTACGAACTAATAAAACCTGATTTTATACCAATTAATTGGACTCAGAAACACACAGAAATTTTACAATCATTACAAACAGACATGTTAACTAAAAGAAAACTGCAAGCACGCGCAAACAAACGCAACCTTGTAATCCGAGTCATCCCAGGAAGATGCGTATTCACATACCTGACCTCTAATGAGGGAGAAACGGTACCAATAGCTTATAAATCACACTTGTACACACAAGCTGAAATGAAATTCAGTTCTACTGAAAAAATTCTGACTGTGGTTCAAACTGCTGTAGCAAAAGAAAGAGCACTCGCACAAGGTAAACGTATAATAATCGTTACACAATGGTACCTGCCCTAGAAGCGGTAACAAGAGCAAGCATTCCCAATGCTAAAGCTTTACATCTGAGATGGATACAATGGGTTAATTCTCTTGCTGCATCAGACGTAGTTTATGAATTTGATCCTAACTTAAAAACACAAGAATTTCTCCAATACAAATATGAATGTCGTCTGCCGACCAAAATCCTGCCTCTCGAACATTACGGCTGAATAATATACTAGCAGCACGTCCCGACCTTGTCCAGGAGCAATCAGGCTTCCCGGACCCCTGCCCGCCCCGACATTGTGCAGCAGCCAGGCCCCCTGCCCGCCCTGACATTGTCAAGTAGCTCGGGCCCCTGCCCGCCCCATCCCTCGCGAGCAATCAGGCTTCCCGGACCCCCGCCCGCCCCGACATTGTGCAGCAGCCCGGCCCCCGCATGCCCTGACATTGTCAAGCAGCTCGGGCCCCTGCCCGCCCCGTCCCCCGCCTGCCCCGACCCCGCCTGCCCGGAGCCTTACCTCAGCTGCCGCTCCTCCCCGTGCTCCTCATTTCACCGCTCCGCCACCCCTCGCCGCTTACCGCTCCTCCCGCCTGTCCGCCGGTCCTCACCGCCATTCCACGCCATTCCGCTGTTTGTCACTGCTCCTCCCTCGCACCATGTCCGCAGCTCCTCTTCCGCTCCTGCACGCCGCTCCTCCCTGCGCTCCTGATGTCACCACGCAGGTCGCGGCCGGCGCTACTTGCAAGGGACTACTTTTTTTATCGTCAATTTTTTAAATAACGTATATTTTTTTTATTTATATAGCCTATGTCCATCTGCACACCCTGACGATTACAATGATGTATCGGGTGTGTGGATTGGCGCTGTAGTTCCCGAGTTTACTCGCCTCAAAGGAGCAAAGTTCTTTCTTTATTATAGTAGTATAGATACAGACGGTTCAGCACAACCCGCAGTTGGGGGTAAACAAGCCTATAGTGCTGCGTGTGCGATTGTTAAAGGTTGTTATAACAAAGGAAAATTTAGACCATTGGTCACTAAAACTCAATCACTCGGAGACTGTACAGATCAGCGAGCTGAACTACAGGCTTTTAAGATGGCACTTGAAAATACCGATCGCGAATACCCCACACTAATAGTGTGCGATTCTTATTACTGTGTCCAGTCTTACAATGAATACTTGCAGAACTGGGTTCAAAACAACTTCAAAGATGCAAAAGGTGGCACAATCAAGCATAAAATGCTTTGGGAACAAGTAGTTCTTTTACGGAAAGAACTACAAAAGACTCATGTGATCCATACACTGAGTCATCAACGTGATGGCGTTCACGTTGCAGGGAATTCATTGGCTGATGAGTCCGCGAAAGCAGCTGTACAAACGGCTTCCATAGCTGCCATTACTCGGTCAAAAACAAAAATAGACAGCGAGATAATGCAAGCTGTCAGTGCTTCAGTAAAAGACAGTGGTAAGACACTCCCGAAAGGCTTTCCAGTAAAGTACTCATACAAACTGATGCAAACAATGCTCCTTTTGCTGTAATCCCTGGAGTGGGGGATAGAGCAATTCTAAACATGGAACACAGGTTAGGACTAATTTTAGCGGCACACGAGGGGCTCGCTTCTGCACATGCTGGTGTTTCCGCCACAGTATCATTATAAAAACAGAGATATTGGTGGCCACGCATGAGAAAACAGACTAGGAACTATGTTCTAGAATGTGAAATATGCCAAAAAATGAAAGTATCAACAGTGAAACTAACAGCACAGACTCCCCTTCTAATTTCAGACAAACCATTAGCATGTGTTTACTTGGACCACTTTGGTCCCTTACAAAGGGATGGCAACTATAAATATATCATGGTCGCAGTGGATTCCTGCACAAGATTCATTTGGATGTGGCCCCAGCGCTCGGCTGACACCAGAACTGTTATAAATGATTTGCGAGTCTTCATCAGCACATACGCAATTGGCATGCTACATTCTGACCAGGGTCCTGCGTTTAGCTCTTGGGCTTACAAGGAGGCCATGGCCAGCATGGGCATTGCATTGCGGTATTCTAGTCCATTCCATCCCGAGGGAAATGCGGTAGTGGAGAGAAAAAACCGTGACATAAAGCAATCTATAACAGCGAGGGTATTAGGTTCGGGTGAGGGGTGGGTCAAACATCTAATAAGTGTCCAACGTAGTCTTAATAATCTGCCAAGAAATTCTCTAGGAGGTATCACTCCGTACAAACTTTTTTTTGGTACAAGAATGGTCCTTCATGATCTTGATTTTCACACTTCAGTGGTGAAACAAAAAACCTTTGATATCAAAGATCGTTTGGCTGTTTTACTGGACTTGAATGAAACAAGAAGTAATCTAAGTAACACAAAGCTAAAGCCAAAGACCACCGAAGAAAAAACACCTGTCCCAGCAAGACCTGTCTGGATTCCAAAGATTGGGGATCTGGTCAGAGAAAAGATCGTGGTGAAGAAGAAATTTGGGCCTTCTTACAGAAAAGCAGTACCTGTCTTAGCTGTCAGTGGAACAAGATCAGTAGTACTACCACCCCTTGTTGGTAAAAAGGAGAACGGAGTTGTATCAATCGACCTGGTAAAACCACAATCATGTGGCCAATCATAAGTAGTAGGCCCAGTGGACTCCCAAGAAATAGCAGAAGACCAAATCTTGCTACAATCCAAGAGATTCAAACTGAAAGTCTAATCACTTTTCATAAACCTGCACTGAATAAAAAAGGACTATGCAACAAGGCCATGGAAATGTACCTCTTGAAACCCAAATTGCAACAGTTCGTAAAGAAACACCTGTCTACAATGATGTAACTCGGACTATGCTAATATGAAAAAGGAAGAAGCAACTTCAAAGATTAAGAACAATCCTGATGTCATCCAAACAATTGACAGAACTGCTTCTGGCTACTTCATCAATTTCAATTACTTTTCTGATGATCCAAGTGAACATGGAGACAAGCCAGCAAACAAACTTTCAAAAAGAAAATTACAGAGCTCGTTCATCAACTCAGAGAAACATATCTGATTTCACCATGGATTGAATTATGGATTGTGTTAGGCGCACTTTTCCTCCTTCTATGGCTCATCTTGGTTTTAAGTTTGGGTAGATTTATTGATGGAAAATATAGTACAATGGACACAGCAAGTCAGAACATCAACTTGGTCCTGAAACCACACAGATCTTCCCACATCGAAAAAAGAGAACTATCATCAGTGAACATCACAGCAAATCCTATACCTGGTGGTATAACATGGGACAAAACTGATTACGAAATCTATGGCCCGGTTGAACTCTTGAAATATCCACATTAATTCAAGATCTCTTTAAGTGACTTTGTATCACCTATTACTTTCTCTGATGATTGGGACTTTGACAATATTAATCATATGATGTCAAATTTAGAAATGTCAGCAAAATTTACAGAACATGATTATTTACAGGGTTCTTCGAATTATGAGGAAATGTATTGCTTCAATCACTTTGGGCATCATTATCTGCATAAATCTGCTAAACCTAGATATGTTTTCAGTTATAATCAGTGGGAACATTGTCCTACTCCGCCAAAAGGCAGTTCAAAAACATTTTATGAAAAATTCCCATACTTCTCGGGGTTTAATATCACTAATCCAGAAACGTTTTATTTCAAAATGTTAAATAAGACAGGAATGAAAAACGTTGACAAATACTAAACTGATTTATTCTGAAAACGTTTATGAAAAAATGTCTACATTTGGTTTTGAATTTTGGAAAATAACATTGAGACAAAAACCATCTGGGGTACAAAAGAATGGCAGGTGCAAGGTTTAGAATCATTATTTAGAGCCTGCATGATCCCAGAACAAATAATGTTCCTGAATGACACCATTCAACAGACAACCTGTCTTGGCCTAGCCAAGATAAAAGATTTAAACAACCCGTCTATACCAAAGCCTATGCCTGATAAAAATAAAACTTTCTTTAGTGGACAATGGGTTAACGACTCTGTCCTCCAGAATTTATTCACTGGACAGCATTGTATCATCTGCTATTGATATAATAGAACAGGATATGCTAATGATACAACATGGTCAATCCCAATTGCGTTCTATTGTACAGCTAGGCTGGACGTTACGAAACCTCCGTTCAGGCTACCTGCCATGGCGTCTAAAAAACACAACGTCATTATTTTCTATCTTTAACCTTACAGATAGACAAATCTCGTTGGCACAAAAAGGAGCAGACTATACGGTGCTGAGCATTGAAAAACTAGAAAAATTACCATAGACAATGTCAGAACGACCGGTCATTGAATGGATAATACATGGCACAATTACAATCCCGATAACAACTTTTCAGTTTCAATACTGCCAAAAGTATATACCAGCAGGCCTGTTTTAAAGGTTGGGTAAAGGATACATCAAGTCAACCTGGAATTTGCCTTATACACATAGATGTTATAGTGAGGGGAAAAAAAAAGGTATTTCTTAGTGGTAACAATTGTAAAAAATCACTAAGCGGTACACTTCTGTGTCAAGGAAATAACTTGCATGGAGCCTGCGAAGGTTCATCAAACAACATTTCATGTCATCTGCACGGCACCCCTGCTACACAGATAGAGCCCTTTTTCAGACAACTTTCCAACGGTAGCTACGTTATAATAAGTGACCACAGCTGTTGTGGCATGATGCCAGGAAAAGCCTATCTTTTGGCAAGCTGTGAAAAATCTAAATTTTCTGAATTTTTCTGTGGCAGCTGAACCCTGACCTTGCATATGCATGGTAAAAAAATTGTCAAAATAAATATGCCTTTTAAAACAAACTGGGGAACACCTGCTACAGTTACCATTTACCAACAGAATGTAATCTGGTCAAAAGTCAGGGTTTAAGACATTTGTTCATTTATAAGTGTTGGGAGGAATGATATGAGTCATGCTGGTATATTGTGATTGTCAAGAGAGGTGAGCTGTGGCAGAAATCCTCACAGCAAGTTTACACCCCATTCACACCCATTGAAATTTGAATTACTGTCTGGCAGAAGGCAGAGAGCAAAATGCAGATTTACCTTGCAGGGACTTCAAGGAGAGCAAAAATTACTCTCTAAAACTCATCTTTCCAAAATATTTTTTACAAATCCAACTTCACCAGTACACTGGGCTTGTAATAAATATTTCAAAAATGTAATTTGTAGCTGTACCCTAGGCGGAAATAACTTTCAATAACCTTAATATTGTATCTCATTGCCTTTCTATGGAACACCCAACCCTACTAAAATGAAAATAGCCCTTTGGGCCTTTTCACTATAAGGACATGTTTAACATTAACCTTTTACATGTCCTACTTATAAATAACATGCATCCTAACTTAGGGCCTCATTAGGATGGCGGACGGACCTGCGTCCGTCCGCCACCCCCGAGGTGGAGGGACCGTCCGCAGGGGCAGCGGCGGTCCCTCCTGTGCAATTAGGATGTGACCGCCACCCTGGCGGTCACATCCTGGATCCTTAACCTTGCGGTGGGTGCTGCTTGAAGCAGCACCCGCCGCAAGGTTAAAAAAGCATGTTTTACATTTACATGCACAAAGCAGCAGGCACCGCATGGTGCCTGCTGCTTTGTGCATGTAAATGCAGGGGGGTACCATAGGTACCCCCCCATGTGCACCAACCACCCCCACTTCACCCTGGGGGCCCGCAACGGGCCCCCAAAGAAAAGAACGTATGCCATTTTGTGGCGTCATTGCCGCCGCGGAAAGGCATGTCCCAATGCAAATCCTAATATGGCTGGCGGTGTCTGATAGACACTGCCACCATATTAGCGCTTTTCCGCCGCAGTCGGAAGGCGACTGCGGTGTAAAAGCAGGAGACGGTCTTCCCGTCCGCCGATGACCCCCCAGCCATCCTAATCAGGCGGGGGTCTTTAGAATCACTGCAGCGGTGAATCCGCATCCTCCGGGCCGGCGGTGGCTTCCGCTGGCCTGGAGGATGAGGATTCACCGCAATCGTAATCGGCCCCTTAATTGGCAGTGAGGCCGACTTAGGGGTGACTTACTAATATTTAAAAGTAGGGTTTAGGCCTGTCAAAAGGGTTATTTTGAAAGGTCAGCTCTTTTGTTAACACCTGCATAGCCAGGCTAATAGTAGGCCTGAGACATGCTTTACAGTGTGCCACTGTGGTGCATGGCACAATGAGTGTTGCAGCCCACTGGACGAATTTAATTAAAAGGTAGCGGGTGAACTTGGTACCATGTACTGGGGAATTGTAGGCAACCTAAATAAATCTATCAGGTGTATACCAATGTCATCAGGTTGAAAGGACGAACAAAAGCACTTTACCATTGATTAGCAAGGGTGAAGCGAAGAGTTCTATAATCAGCAAAAATAGGGTTCAGCAAAAAGGCAAAAAAACATTGTAGGTTTGAACATGCTCCATTTCTTAATGACAAGGGTGCAACCCATGAGCTTTGAGTTGCCTGCATGCTAGCTGCTGGGGCACTTACCACCCTTCAGTCTGCATTCCCTATCCTCGTGCATGGACTCTGTTGCAGGTGGGCATGATTGCTGTGTGTGCGGGGCTTGCAGGCTTACTTTCATGGCATCTAGGCACCTGGGAGGGTCCTTAGCCACTGGGTATTGCATGCATGGTGATGCAGGTTTATTCTGATGCTGTGTTGCAGACTTTTGGTGGGGAAGTCATCAGTCACATCCTCACTGTGGACTTCTTATCACCCCTTTGTTGCCACTTGTCACATCGCATTGACAGGCAAAGATGAGGGTAAGAGAGCAGACGAGTTAGGAGCAGTTACATCTTCATTTGTGTTTCACTACAGCCAACCTGCTTCAATCTCGTTTCTGACTCCCCCTAAAACTCTATCCCTTCCTCCCACAGAGGTCACTTCCTGTCCGCTGGCCTCTTCCGCCATTGGCCAGTGTCTTTAGGGTCTTAAACCCTGACTCGGCAGCCTGGGGCCACTGTTATAGATAACGTTTGTGATCCGTTTATGCTGGACACCTAGAAAGTGTACTCTTTTTCTCCTTTTATTGTATTTGTCTTATAAGAAAAACCAGTGAAGAAAATTATTTTAAAAAAGATTTCCTATTTTTTTAAACTAATTTACATAAAATCTCCCGATGGATAGCCCGCCCCCTCTCAATCACTACTCCCCCCGTACCCTACAACCCGTGCCCCCAACCCCCCCCCCGCCCCCCAAGGCCACTTATCAGTCAGAATGAGCCGAGTGTCTCAGAGAAGAAGGAACACATATTGAAATACTGCATGCCATGGTGCTAATTGGAGTTAGCCTACCATGTCTCAGCCACAGTGGGATCAAAATGAAAAGCAATGGAGAGGAAAGAAGAAATGCATATGTTCAGTGAATGCAGAAATATAAACAGGCTTCCTGTCTATGACACTCTTCTCGCCAATAGAACTGACCCTCACGAGCATGTTAAAATGAGTGTAGTTGTTCTTTTTTAGAATCCAGACAGAAAAAAAACGACAAATCTCCCTTCGCCCATTGATGGTCATCTGTTTCAAGAGTGTAGGGGGCTGTTAGGAAATCAGGAAACTTTAAAGCAGTTTGGTGCCGCCTAAAGCTCAATGAGACAGGGACAGAGTCAGGCACTTGTCAAGTTCGTTTCTCTGTTGGTCAATCCTACTGTGATATTTATTCCATACATTTTATTCTTGTCTACCACTCACTGTGCCTTGTGGATGCTTCAGAGCGCTTTGCAGGGAAGTCAGTGGGAAGGACGTAACATCTCATTGTGGACAGAAGGATGGCCCTCAGCAATGACTGAGGAGAGCCCATGATTTATGTTTGGAGAAAGAGGGAGGTCTTCAGGCCTCCTTGGAATTTTCTGAAATCTATCTGAGGAAAGGAGACAGGGGAACTTCGAGATGGATCTAGCCAACCTCTGCTTGCAGTGAAAGTACATTCTATGAACCATAACAAGTGGAGTCAGAGAACAACTTACCACCCATCAATAGCGAGGAAATGCACACTGCCTTTTCACTGATCAACCCCTTCTTATCAAAAGGGCAGGCTAGACCTGGTGCCTCAAACCTCTAGAGGTACAAAAGGGGGAGGTGATGGACGGAGCATCTGAACCAATCAAACACTCACACCCAGTCAACAGATCTGGGTTTAATCCATCACCGTTCCTTAGCCCACTCTGCCACCCCAGTTCAGACATGGCTATTTGCAAATCAGTCTGACCCTGTGCCTCATGGGAACAGTCCAGCCCGAACTGCCAAGCCATGTCTTCCCTGGACCGGAAACAAGCTTCCGAGGACCGGTTTCTGGCATTTCAGCCGTCTTCAGCCCAGCTTGCTTGAATCCAGTGGCAAGGTGAGCAAGGGCCTCACGTCTGAGCATACCCTGCCAACTTATGGCGAACAAAGCGGTACAAAAGGGGGTGGTGATGGACGGAGCATCTGAACCAATCAAACGCTCACACCCAGTCAACAGATCTGGGTTTAATCCATCACCGTTCTTTAGCCCACTCTGCCACACCAGTTCAGACATGGCCATATGCAAATCAGTCTGACCCTGTGCCTCATGGGACCAGTCCAGCCCGAACTGTCAAGCGATGCCTTCCCTGGACCGGAAACAAGCTTCCAAGGACCAGATACTGGCATTTCAGCCGTCTTCAGCCCGGCTTGCTTGAATCCAGTTGCAAGGCATGGCTTGGCAGTCCGGGCTGGACTGTTCCCATGAGGCACAGTGTCAGACTGATTTGCATATGGCCATGTCTGAACTGGGGTGGCAGAGTGGGCTAAAGAACGGTGATGGATTCAACCCAGATCTGTTGACTGGGTGTGAGTGTTTCATTGATTCAGATGCTCCATCCATCACCACCCCCTTCTGTACCGCTTTGTTCGCCATAAGTTGGCAGGGTATGCTCAGACGTGAGTCCCTTGCTCACTTTGCCACTGGATTCAAGCAAGCCGGGCTGAAGACGGCTGAAATGCCAGAAACCGGACCTCGGAAGCTTGTTTTCGGTCCAGGGAAGACATGGCTTGGCAGTTCGGGCTGGACTGTTACCATGAGGCACAGGGTCAGACTGGTTTGCTTATGGCCATGTCTGAACTGGGGTGGCAGAGTGGGCTAAAGCACGGTGATGGATTCAACCCACATCTGTAGACTGGGTGTGAGTGTTTGATTGGTTCCTTCAGATGCTCCATCCATCACCACCCCCTTTTGTACCGTTCAAACCTCTAGCGGCCATATTTATTACTCAATGCCCCTCAACAATTCTGCTACATCACTACAGAAATAAGAAATGCTTTCCATCTTTTACTGTTAGGGAATTTTTACCAAACCACTTCTTTAGGAACCTCAGACCCAAGGGAGGCGACAACACACAATGGGGAGAGTGACGGGGCCACACCGCTTCTTTAAGCCTTGATAGCAATCATTTAATTTCCATTTTCCCATTTAATGTTCAATCTAAATGCAGGGAAATAAATGGAGCCAGGTGCCTGGCAGCAAGATAGCCCAGCCACTACCTGAGTGACAGAAGGCGGAGTGGTGAGCGGCAGGATTTGCGGCGTGCGAAGCAGCAGAGGCGCCTTGCATGGCCAACTACGGCATAAAGGTCCCTGCACTCAGATGCAGTAATGGTCTAGTCTGCATAAGTGGCAGCAGGCATTACAGGCTTGTAGGGTAAACAGGGGATTGCTGGACAGCCGGACCATGACCAAGACTCCAACAGTCAGTCACATTTTGAGCAGCAAACCTATCGAATTCATCCAACCTTACTGACCCCACTATGGTAGAAAAGTGATTAGTGGAAAATTGATTTAGTGCTATAGATTCATGACACCTTTCAATTTTAATTTTTTATTTTTTATTTGTAAAGGTTCCAACATTATGTCATGGAAAGTGCAATGCTCAAAGGCTCCAAAGAGTGTAAACGTTTTGTATTTCTATTTCTTCACATAGGGAGCCTTTCCTGCATGCATAATTGCTGAGTGTACGTATATGCGTAGGAAAGCACCTCACATGAGTGCAATTGTGCTTGTTATATTCATTTTTAACTGGACAAAAAAAAACCTTTGGTGATACATTTTCCCCTCCCCTCTTTGGAAACGGCTTTACTCGCGTCTTTACTAGGAGTTCACATCTCACCTTTTAACGGGTGAAATGGGGTTAACAAATTGCTGAACACCCAGAGAGAAGGTATTTGGTGAGTTTTCACAAACTTTAAGGACATTACAGCACTGTTGCGATTCCAATATGCTCCTAGAAGGTTTACTAATATGAAAAAATATTGACGAGACCATTTTTTTTTAAGTGTAAAACAAGGTTTTGCGAATTAAAAAAAAAAGACTTTCGCCCAGATGCATCAAGCTAAAATCCGCTCGTAAAAGGGCAGATTCTCAGAATCTGCCCCATTGCAACCAGTATTTTTGCATTTGGGATGCATCATCCCAAATGAAAAAAATCGCAATTTAACAAATCGCTAATTTGCGATTACTTAAATTGCTATTGCATTTAAGGAATCTCAAATTGAGATTCCTTAAATGCAATGCACTAAAGTTAAAAAATTAGCGATTTTGCTAATAGGGGGCGCAAATTACCATGAAGTAGAACTTCATGGTAATTTGCAAAATTTTTGAAAAATGCACTAAAGTGCATTTTTCAAAGTTTCATTTTTCACACAGACATGCGCTAAGGGCATGTGTGTGTGCAAAATGTACCCATATGCAGATTTCAGGGGTGCAACAGGGTGTCCTTTTGACACCCTGGCACCCTTGAAATTGCAATCTCAATTTGCGACTCTCTAATTGAGAATAGCAAATTGAGATTGAGGTATTCCTTAATTGCGACTCGGAATTTGCTAGTCGCAATTAAGGAATTTTAAGAAATCTCTATTTTTTAAGCGAGTTCTTCATGCATGGCATTTTGCTATTCCTTGTTAGCGAATCGTTATTTTTCGCTAATAAGGAATCGCAAAATGGATGCATGATGCACCTGGGGGTTTATACTCCCAAAAAAGGATATTTCCGCTTGGAAATTGAAATTAAATGTATACATAGCTTTGTGAAGCTAGTCTAATGTGTCGGGTATGTAATTTACAGGAAGTTAGGGCAATACATTTCTACTATTTTTTCAACCCTTCAAGATTATGCTGAAAACCAGGTGCTGAAACCAACCTGACTACATATCTACTAAAAGTAAAAGTAATATTTTAACATGAACTCTTTTTAGCAGCTAAGTATTTGTGCCTGTTGTGAATCATTTATTAAAATGCTATTTTCTTAAACTTTCAATAATCTCTAGATAATTTATTGTAATCTACTTAGTCGTGGTTCTCCTCTTCTTTGCCCCCGGCCTTAATAATGAAGTGGATCTTGCCCAGACGAAAATAACTTTAATTGAATACGTTGAAAATACCAGTCCCATTCACGGTCACAGCAGACTACTAAAATTGCTGCAATTTCCAGAATTCTCCTTGGCATACATAATCTTCAATTTTTGCAAAGAAAAACACACCACGGACCACTGTTTTTGGAATTAAGGTTTGTGACATGAAAGAGCAAGTAGACTAGGTGTATGAATAAGAGTGTTTAACCTGTCAAGTTTTCAATTTTTGATTTTCATGTCTGAGAAGTTTTTCATTTTATCTTTGCTCGAATAAAGGTTTTTTTCTGCAAAGTTAGATAATTATAATCTAATTGAACACAACCAAGCGTGAAAAGGCACATTCATAGTACATTTTTACCTCGGATGGTGCATATATATGCGAAGTGGCATATTAACATAGTTATAGGATTTTAGAATAACAAGCATATTATGAAATTCCCATAGATTATATTAATTATACTGGCATAGTTTACATTCTTAGTTATACGTAAAATTAATGACGTTTTTTAATACAATTAAACATATATTAATAGTTAAAAATTAAAAAGTTTATTAAAACACCTTAAAATCAGGTAATAGTTATTTTTAATCCATGTATATTTTTAAAACGTGTAAACAAATGTATTAAAGTAAACATTATTTCCTGTGGGTTTATTTTTTGGGTCAAGCCTACCTGCCAGGGCATAAGTCTAGCTATGAAAGGCAAATTATGGACTCATCATGAACATACAGCTCGTCAATTGCTTATCATTGGTTGGCTTTTCTGTCACTCTTATTTGCCTGCCACCTATTGATGTCCAAGCTTGTCAAACGTCTGTTTGTTTCTCTCATGTAGCCCAGCCTCTTTGCCATCTCATTTGATTGGCTGGTTTCTTGGTTTCAACTGTTTGCTTTTCAAACACTGCTATTTTTCTTTGCAGTTATGAACTCCACAAGAATGTTGGAGGTTTCCAGCTACTGGCCGTATATACTTTTCTACCCCTGCACTCCTTGCTGCTCACTCTCGCCCATATGCTTCTCCCCACCCCTTCCACATTGCACTCAACCTCGAGTCACCCTTTTGCTGCCTGACCGTATGCTCCTCCCTCCCCTGCTCCATGTTGCTCTCTCATCCATCACTTCTCCTCCCCTCCCCTCCCTCCGCATTGCTAACACCGCACTTGCTGTGTTCCTAACCCTACCTCCTTTCTCTGTCGTCCATTGCTTTTCCTTCTCTAACACATCTCCCTATAATCCGTGTAGCTTGCCCCTTTTACACCCTCCTTCTCTCTCCCCCATTGTGTCTCCTCCACTTGCTCCCCCTCATGCTCCCTCCGTGTTGCCCTATCCAAGTATCCGCATTTAAAAAAAACACTGTTGCATATTTTTTTAATGTTATTTTCTGATCCAATTCAGATCGCCAAGTAAAAAGTAAAAAGCGGAGCTGCATTACTTTGTAGGCATACACGTGTGGTGCGTGAGCCAACAAAATAATACAGCCAACCGAGTGATAGATTTTTTTCTTATTTAACCATGCAGCACAGCATCAACTAAAACACGTTAATAAAGCAAAGACGAAACCTACTGGCTTTGAAATTGCTTGTTTATGCCCCTACCTCCAATATTATCTATGGGAGGATGTTGCACTACCAGTGGTTGGACATGTGTGGTGCTGGATTTACTCCAGGTCTTACCTGGAGTACATTTACTACTGCTTTGGGTCAATTTTGGGCTGCAGTAGCTTTAGAAGTGCAGCTTCTGAAAAGGAATGAACTTACTCTTTTTTGCCAGTGTAAACCTTCACCCTCTCTTAACTCCTCTTTACTCCTCCCAAAAGCCCTCCTATATGGTAGTATTGTATCCCCATTTTCCAGCAATTACATTGTCCCTCTCAATTTGCTTCTAAAATTAAGGAGTACATGTGCAGAGATCTCCATAGTCGGGGCAGATATCTCCTCACAGAAAGGCAAATCGGAGGTTTAAATCTCTACATGCAGGTATGTGAACAGCATTTTGTAATGTGTGAGTAGCACTATTACATTACTACTAAACGTACTGCAAAATGTAGTTTGTGACTATGCCCCTAACTGTTATCTGCAAAGAATGCTTGAAACACTGCAATTTTGATATGTATATGTATGAGATAAAATTGTTACAAAAGGTATGATGTTCATGGTGCAGTGGCAAGGCAAAAACCTTTGCACGATAGGTTGATATTCATAGATCTTTGCATAGGTTGCAGAACAATTTTGCACACCCATACGTATGCGGCATACCAAAGGAAAGCATACAGAGACTACAGACAGAAAATCCTAACTGCAATGGTGCAAACCAAAAAAATATGTATTAAGCCTCTATTGCAAGCCTAATCCTTGAATAGTTTTCCTCTTACCTATGCTTATCTCCTTCTCAGTTTTATTGATTCCAACCAGGGCCGGACTGCTGGCCGTTACGGGCACCGGGCATTTCCCCGGTGGGCCGGAGGGGTGGGGGCCGGTTTTGTGGCCGCAGGGGGCCGCTTTTCTTACAGGTTGCCGGTTTTGCAGCAAAATCGGCCCTCTGTTAGAAAAGCGGGAGCAGTGCTTAGAGCCTAACAACTCCGTTCCCTCGGCCGGTGGAGATGCAACCTGCCAGGGCTGGTCGCTGTTTCCAGTCCGGCCCTGATTCCCACCTCAAACCTCATCCAGCTGTCCCCAACTGTATACCCTGAGGTTTCCTAGGCTTCTCCACCTTTCAGTCTATATATATGATCTCCCTTGATACCTTTATTTTATGGCCTTCTATTATACCAACTGTATACGGATTACCTGGAATCTCACTGAAGTTTCCTATGCACAGATGCCACCTTACCCTTATAAATAATCACTGGAAATGTTTAAATAGAATATGACTCGTTACTACGCAAACCAATAGTTCGCATTCTTTTAGTACGAAGTTTTAACTTCGCAAATACCATCACTACACAAATTTTTGCTGCGCATTTTTTAATTTCGCAACTGCTTAGAAATGTAATAAAAACGAATTTCCAAATAAGGGCTCGAATCTTTACCTTATTCCATGTGAGATATTCCCAATATACGGAGTGACAGATTAGCCAGTGCCCTTTCTTGCCTGGAAGGTGCCATCCTCAAACATACACAGTAAGTGCTTAGGCGTCTCTGTGTGTGTCCGTGCGAGTGTGTGTTTGTGTGCAGAGCCGACCTTTGCGAGTTTTTTGTGGGGAGTGGTGTTGGCAAATGGCGATAGAGAGTGAGTGGGAATGACATGGAAGAGGGTTCATAGGTGTTTAGTCACTCGTGGCACATTAACAGGTGATTAAAAGCACTTCACGTTCAATCACTTGTGCCCCTGGACCCTGTTGTGTGCACAATTGTAAAGTGAACTCACTGGAATGACAATAAACACAAATTACGACCAAATATGATTGTATATGTACCTGGTTTATTAACAAATTGCAAATGCCATTGTATGCCCCTTTCTCCAACTACAGACAGATTGTTTCCAACAAACATACACACGCGCGCACACACACACACACACACACACACACACACACACACACACACACACACACAGGTATCAATCTGTATTATACTTTTTTAAAGAAAATATATATATTTTAGTTTCATTTTATTCGATTTTGTGGCAGCAAATGCGAACAACGGACACTGTGAACATTAACCGACGAAGCACACTGCACATATAAACAGACAATTACAATGAACAAAATGCGCGCGGGGAACAATAATGGCAGTTTGTTTCTACAGCGCATAGTGTCTAATCATTTTCGACTGTCACTCACACGAATTGATATATATATTTCTTTATTTTAAATATTTTTTTTTCTGTCCTCATTTGCCATAACCTCCATCCACCAAGAAAAGCCAACCACCATGCGTGTCTGCCTTGAGAAACATAGAGAGCATTCATCCTTCATGTCCTTTCCCAGGCACGATTTGTTAGTTGGCGGGAGACCAAATCTCAAAGGTGGAAGCGGAGAGAGATGGACGAAGCCCTATTGCTCCAGCCAACGGTTTTCAACCTGATGGACCCGGGATTTTGTTTAGAAGGGGGTCACGTCCCAAGGTCCCTAGAGCATAGTCGGCATAATCATAGGACCCGGGGAAAAAAAAAAAAATAAATAACCCCCCGGAAATCCTATCTCCAATTAATTAATAGATCCTAAAAGGACATATTTCTTTTACTACACGATCTGGCAAAGTCTGTCTTTGAGGTTTCATACAACGACATTAACCAGGCTGCGTGCGATGGAGCATTAGAATTCACCCAATATTTGCATGTTTGTCGTCTTGCCAGAATGATAGAATAGAAAAGAAAAGTCTTTGCCTGGCCGGTTACACTTTACTCCAATCCAAAGATTATTAATGGAAGAGTGATATTCAATGGTATACTTAAGATTGATTCCAGGGTAGCCTTTACTTCTTTCCAAAAAAGCATAATAATAGGACAATCCTTAAACATGTGTATGTCTGAAGCTGCCACAAGGTTGCACTTATTACACTTCTTTCCCGGGAGAAATTTTGAGGGCCTTAGGGGGGAGAAATAAGCACGGTGCACAGTGAACAGATGATTGCGCCTCAGCCATGCTGGCTTCACTATTCTGTAAAGGAAAGTGAAGGATCTCGTCCATAAATCCTCGCAATGAAGAGCCAATTCATTTCCCATAGCTCGTCCGGCAAAGTTAAATCCCTGTCCGCCTCCTCCACTATATTCCAATACCAGGTTGCCACCTCTTTACCTCCCTCTCGCTTTTCTACCAGTTGTTTTTCAAGGTAGCTGTGTTTCCCCAGTTGGGGACCCCACCTGCTTACTGCTCGGGCCCAACTGTCCAGCTGTATAAATTTAAACCTGGAAAGAGCCGGGCCCACCCTGTCCCTCAACACCTCCCAGTCCTGTGCCCTCCCATCAACCATTAGCTTTCCCCATCTGAGTATCCCAGCCTCCTTTAAAGGGATTGCCAGGCTGTCCTGCATACATGGTGGCTGCCCTGGAGAATCCCACACCGGGGCAAAATTAGAGTAATAGTGTAACCCCACTTTCTTTTTGATCTGCACCCAATTTATTATGGCAGACTGTAAGGTCTTTAATCTCACTTTCTTAAAGTATTTCATGTCTCCAAACTTAAATAGAAATCCGTCCAGTGGAATATCCACTCCCGCTAACATGGACCTGAACATAACCCCCGAAGATGACCTTACTGGAGTTTTAAGGAGCATCCTGGAATAGGTCAACTGGAATGCCCAAGCATAGTACAACAAATCTGGTAGTGCCAACCCTCCCTTCTCCCTCCTCCTTCTCAACTTCTTCCAGGTCAGCCTGGCTGTTTTATAGTTCCATATAAACTAATTAATATCGCGCTGGCTTTTTTCCAATTTTTTCCAATCGAACATCAAGGGAATGGTATTGAAGATAAAAGTAAACTTTGGGAGGATGGACATTTTGACTAGATTTGTTCTACTGAGAATACAAAGTGGAAGGAACGCCCAGGATTTCAGAAGTTTCCTACACTCGGTGGCAACCCGATCTAGGTTGGTCTGTGCCATATTACCTATTTCTTGGGTAATTCGTATTCCCAAATATCTCATAGATGTTGCCACTTTTAGTTGTAAATTAGGAACATTCCAGCTCATGATCTCAGTTTTACTGGCATTGATGTTGTAGCCAGAGATCCGCCCAAACTCCTCTGCCTTTTTAATTACAGTTTGGAAAGCTCTATCCGGGTCAGACGTATAGATCAAGATGTCGTCTGCATAGAGCGCTATCCGCTTCTCCCACTCACCAAATACAAATGGGGGAATGTCTGCTTCCTCTCTCAACACCTGGGTGAATGCCTCAATGTATAGATTAAATAAGAGAGCGGGCAGCCTTGTCTGGTGCCTCTAGTAATTTTTAGCGGGTCTGTTAAGGCACCGTTAACTAACAATCTGGCCCTTGGAGCCCTATACAGGGTCTCGATAACCAGACAGAACACCTCCCCCAACCCAAACCTTCTCATCACCTCCACAAGATAGGGCCAATTGACCCTATCGAAGGCTTTGGTGACGTCCAAAGTCAGAGTGGCCAGTGGGAGAGAAAAGGTGGTAGCGATATTGATCGCACCCACCAGGTCTCGAGTGTGATCAGCCAACTGGCGCCCCCTTATAAATCCCCTTTGGTCCGGATGGATTATTGAGACGATTACCTCCCCCAATCTGGCTGCCAAAATAGATGTAAAGATTTTGTAATTGTTATTTAGGAGGGAAATTGGTCTATAAGAACCACACTCCAACAGGTTTTTACCTAGCTTAGGAATGAGAACAATCGTAGCTTCATTCCAGGAATCCGGGGGGCTCTCCCCACTCCGAAGAATACCATTAAAGAGGGCCGTCAATGCTGAAACTATGGCGGAGCTTAACCCCCGATATAGTTCTCCGGGTAACCCATCCGGGCCAGCCGCTTTTCCCTTCTTCAGATAACCTATCGCTTTCCCCACCTCCTCCTCTGAAATCTCCCTCTCTAGGTGGATCCTCTGTGATGTTAGCAGGGTAGGTAAGGCAATGTTATCCAGCCACCTATCCCTAGCCTCCGGATCATTCCTGACCTCCTCCTTATATATTTATTGAAAAAATTCTTGAAAGACAATCCCTATCTCCCTGTCTGAACTCATAGTAACGGTCTCTCCTTCTCGTTTGATCTCTCTAATATGAATTTTTGCCTGGTCTGCTTTGACTTTCCATGCAAGTACCTTCCCGGCGGCTTCCCCAAATTCAAAGTGGGAGATTTTACTCGCCTCCCACCTCTTAGTTAACCGTTCTTGGAATATAGTTTCGAGCTGACTTCTCAAATTGGCCTGTTTTTCTGCCTCACCCACGGGTGCCAACGACGAGCCCATCTTTTGATCTATTTTGGCCAGCTCCTGCTCAATATTTTAAATTGTCTCCCGATACACTTTCCTTCTATATGTGGCTCTGTTGGTTATGAAGCCCCTCATATAGGCCTTCATGGCATCCCAGACTATATTGATGTCTGCGAAGTCCAAATTTGATTCCAAGAAAAACTTCGCCTCAGATAACAAAACGTTAGTTTCCTCCTCCTCTAAAAGGATCGTGCGATCAAAAGACCAGGAGGAGTCTTTTTTATGATTACCAGTTTGAAGGTCAAATACGATTGCCGAGTGGTCCGACATGTGTGAGGGAAGGTAAACCAACTCCTTTAGCGAGTCCTTTAAAGAATAACTAAAAAGAGCGTAGTCTATTCTTGACCTATGTTTGTATGTAAGGTTTTTAAAGGAAACCCCCAATTTGTTTCCTGCCCTTTCCCTCCATACATCCGCTAGACCCAGATGTTCCATTATATCTAACAGAGCCTGCCTTGATTTAGATGGTATAAGCGCTCTTGACTTGGAAGACTTATCTAACAAAGGGTTAAGTACTATATTAAAATATCCGACCCAGATAAGAGGATCCTGAGAAAGTGTGAGGTGGTTTTGGATTGCTTTCAAGTGAGAGGGGTCGTCTTGGTTCAGCCCACAATACCCCACAAGCGTAAAAGTCATGCCCTCCACTAAAATTCTCGAGATGAGCCATCTCCGGCTGCGGTCCTCCTTATATTCTAGGACTTGAGCTTTAATTGATTTTTTGAAAATTATGAGGATCCCTCTTATATTTGCGGTTTGGTCCGTACATAAAAACTTATCCACCCATTTCTGTTTCCTTAGCATATCACAGACCTCAGCTTTAAGTAGATGCGTCTCCTGAATGACAATGGCCTGCGCAGGAGAGTCTCTCAAATATTGTAAGATTTTATACCTTCTACTCCTCACTCGCAGGCCATTGACATTCCAGGATAAGAATTTTATGGGGATCATCTATTTTTTACCTTCTCCCCCTACTTTTTTCCTCTGCCATAGGAACATCTTTACAAAGAACTGAAATATAACAATTATCTGGTGATAAAGGCTTGTAAGACAAACTAACCATTTAGCCTTTACGAGGTATGACTCCTGAGGAATTTTGTTATTTTTCCCACTTCCCCCCTGTGCCGCCCTACTCCCCTCCCACCCCTGGAAAACCCCTCCTTACTTACACTAGCCAGATATAAGGCCAGTTTTACGTCCTCCCCCCATCCCACACACTCCTACCCTGCTGTGCTACCTGTTTTCTAAATAGTGAATAGTAGATGCCGGTTTAATCCCTCAACTTACTAAAGAAACTGCTAAATGACAAAAATAAGAAGAAGCTCCCCTACTAGTATATGCTAGTGCTAGTGTATACCTATTAAGTCAACTAACAAAGTATAACGTATAGAGTATCTCTCTTTCTCTCCCCTCACTTTTTTTGGTTTTAAACTGTGTTTTATCTATTTTTTTTCTTTTTTAATTATTTCCCTAACACCCAATTTTACTTCCCCTGATATTTTAGTCTCCTTAATACCAAACTTCTATACCCCTTTTATTTAATTTTTTAATAGGGATGTAATACCTGACGCTTAAATCCATTAACCCACGGGGTGCCTTACTATATTTCTACTGAAAATGTGAAAACATCCAGCTGACTTATCCTTTTAGCTCCCCCCGAACTCTCCCCCATTTTCCCCAAGAATTCATCTACTTCAAAGGGAGATCGGATATTGTACATTTTGTTATTGTACATTACCCGCAAAAAGGCGGGGAATCGCATCTGACACACAAATTGATATTAAATACTACACAAGTTGTAACATCGCATGCCTTGTAATGCTATCCCAGCCATGCGAATGTACGCGTCTCCTTTTATTTAATATCACACGAATTTATATTAAATAAAAGGAGATGCGTACATTTGCATGGCTGGGATAGCATTACCAGGCATGCGATGTAACAACTTGTGTAGTAAAGGCTACGCTTTGTTACTTCTCATGGGTTATAATGCTTTCGAAGTAATGTAATGCAGTGTAATAGGCACGTACTAATGGCTGTTCACCGTTTAAATAGCTTTACTGTATTCTTTATGTGACTTGTTTGCCACATATTATGTCACACTTATTCCATCTTATATTATCTTACGTTATCTTATGTTATTTTAACTTAAGTAATCGTGAGCCAGATGTAGGAAGCCTAATTCAGGTCAGTAACGGACGAAATTACAGAATTTCGTCTGTTACCGACCGGAATTAGGCTTTTCATATGTAGGGGCCTAAATTAAGGATTCGATAATTTACCGAATCAGTAATTTAAGGAATCAGTAAGTTATCAAATTCTTAAATACCGATACGGTAAATTAACGAATACTGAAATGTAGGGAGCACTCAAATTAGTGATTTTCTCATTTTAGGATTCGTTATTTACCACCAACTACAAGTTGGTGGTAAATTTCGAAAACCCTAAAAAATGCAAATGTATGCAAATAATAACAGTGCCATGTGGCAGACATACCTGCCCTTAGGGCGTGTATGTGTGCCACATGTGCACCCATACACAATTCAGGGGTGCAACAGGGTGTCAAAGTGACACCCTGCCACCCTTCAATGTTTCCCCCATTTTACAGAATCGGTATTTACCGATTCGGTATTTACCGAATTTTACAGATTCGGTAAAATTTACCGAATGGATACCTACATAGCATTTACCGATTCTAAAATACCGAATCTGTGTAATTCGGTATTTTAGAATCGGTAAATGCTGATTATCTACATCTGGCCCTTAATCTTATGTTACGCTTCACTATGTTACATTATGCAGGTTCAAGATAAATTGATGTGACTAAATCTGAAAAGTGATCTAGAATGGAAACTCCTCATTTATAAAGAAGATGAAAATAATAAGGAGAACGCATGGAATGCCAGTCCACTTTTTTTTGGATCTATCTTTGGTAGATTGGACTGGAGTTTTCAGGAAGTCATATTGAAGTTCTGCCTTGGAGGTGAAATCCACATCATTGGTAAGACCAGGGCGAGGAAGAGGGACCTGGTGATAGGGGCTGTTTAAAAAAATGTTTGATGAGCTATGATCAAGCTCAAGTTTATGATGTCACTTTCTGTGATACTATCACTGGTCAAAAGGTGGATAATGACACTTCCACTTCTTTTATGAAATGTATAGTAGGGGTGGGCAGTAAATTCCACTCCGCTGGAGGAGTTTGCAACGTTTTTTCCACTCCTCACTCTTCTTGGATTGAGGAGCTTGCCATAAACATGGCCATCCGTCATGTGATTGAGTTTTTCTCACGTGCGGTTAACAAATGCTATGTTGGCGGGTGCAAGAGAGAAAAAACTTCTGCCCGTGTTGAGAAAGTTGCTGCTCGCGTGGCAAAAGCTGTCACTTGAGTAGAAAATGTACTTGAGTGGCAGAAAGAAGCAGTGCTGTTGGATATAGCCAGTCTTAGAAGATTTATCTAAAACATTTTGCCTTTTGTCTTCCTGGTCTTTGGTGACTCTCTTTTCATGGTCTTAGGAATCTGGACACTTTCCCACTGTTCTGCAGTGGGAAAGCGCACGCGCCCTTCCAACACATGCCGGGAAGTATTGCTTACTTGATTGGTTTAGGTGTTGTACCTATGAGTGCCTTGTAAAAAGGTGCACCACATACCCAGGGTGGGTACTGCACTGGCTAGTAGTGGGATGCAGTTCTGATTGTGCCACCCACTAAAATAGCCTGTCACATATGTATCAGGCCTGCCATTCTAGGCCTGTGGGTGCCCTGTTGTGCTTGTGCTTGGGTTGGCATTTATCACCCTTTAGCCAACCCCAAGTGGGTCTTCCACTTTCACTAGAGCACCCCCCAGGTAAGCCCTAACGAGCAGAGCATGTGGTAGGCGGTAGGCAAGCAGGTACACATGGATGTTCCCAGCTCAGGTATTTAAGAACTCCAGTGTGGTTTCTCCCTACCTAGGAGGCCGCTCTTCCCAGAGGACACACCTGGGTGTTGCTGATTCTCTGTTTGTGGCCTGAGGGATCTGGGCACTCTACCACTGTGAATGCAAGCCGGTATGTGTGCACTTGCACCTATGGTGTTTTAAACATGTCTGCCTGCTATTGTAGGTCAGTGTGTGCGTAATTCTACTTGTGCTCAGGTTGGCCTCTTCAAATCAATAGCCTATCTTGAGGAGACCTTTCATTATCACTAGAGCACCCCTATGGTACACATTAAGGGATGAAGCGACTGGTAGGTCAAAGGCTGGATAGCTGCATATATGTTCACTGCCCATGTAGTGAAGAATACCTATGTGTGTTTTCACTACCTATAAGGTTTGCTCTTCCTATAGGCTAACATGTGGGAATTGTTGAAAAGACTAAAGGCTGCAATAGTGGATTGCAGTGAAGCAGACTCATAGTGTTTCCTATAATTGGATTTGCAATGACAACCCCTTTCCTGTGGCAAAGGTGGGTTTGTAATTAGTAGCTTAGAAATGCCACCACTAGAAAGTGGGCGTTTCGCCGCTCAAAAACTCTTTGTGTGCTTTTTGCCTGGTTCCAGTCCACACTGGAGTCTGGGGAAGCACATCTGGGCATTCCAAAGTGACAGCTATAAACATTGGGCATGCAACTGGAATCTCTCTGCCATTTGAGGACCTGGCTGGATAGATTGGGAGGAGAGGTTTTGACACTTGGCCTCTGGGAGCCAGATCATAGCCTCACAAAAGATTAAGATCTGCATTCCACGGCCTCATGGCAGACAGGACTGAAATTTATGGGAGACATCTGTGGTTCACAAGGAAACCTTCTGAACAAACCCCAACTTCAAACGCACACTACAGTATAACTACTGGTGCCATACTTCAGCAAGGTAGAGCTACACTTGTGGGGACATGGGACCAGAGATCCTCGAACTGCATGGTGCACACTGCGAGAGGAATCTGTTGTGCATATGGAGGATTACTGCCACTGAAAGGGACTGTGAAACCTTTCTGAATATTGGCTGGCCTGGGCTGACTACCTGATGCTGTGTGGCACTCTGAAGTGTGCTCTCCTAGGGCTTGTTGGCTTGCCCCCTGGTCTTTCGAAGGTCTCAGGGACATAAAAGATCTCCCACGACGGACCCACACCATCTACTTAAGATACCTGGAGAGCAGTGCCCTCTCAAGTGCCCACATCATCTGCTCCAGGCACTGTACCTAATTTCCGGGGAGATAAGGACTCTGCGACTCTATGTTGTGTGTGACCGGGATTGTCTTGTGCGACCCACATCAATGCTCACCGAATTTTGTGGCTCATTTCCAGGGAGGTGGGGAATTTGCAACTCTTCGTTGTGTGTGACCAGAACTGTCTGGTGTGACTCAGAGCAATGCACACCAGATGCTGTCCCTCATTTCCAGAGAGGTACTGAGTTTGCGACTCTACTTTGTGTGGGACCGGAATTGTCTGGTGCGACTTGTATCATCGCGAACCAGATGTACCTGGATTGCCTGGGTACTACTCTAATCGACGTGCGCCTGAAAGGGCGACACTTTCTTCCAAGATGCTCCCCTACTTCATTGCCCATTCATTTATTGTTCCTTTTAGGCCCTCAGTTTGGCGGACCAAGTGCCCTCTCCTCACCCGGCCCTTGATGACTTTGTTTTGTCAGGTAGTATTGCCCGATCGGGCCTAGATAGGGAGAGTGCTTGACTGGGCTGAAGGAATGCTTTTGAGAGCAAACGGAAGCGGGTCAAGAGACTCGGTGAACCCCCTCCCCCCAGTGCTTCCAAGAACTAGATGGTGCCGGAAGGCACATTGTGGAACCCTTTTGAGTGACCGACTATCGCACTCAACCCGCTTATGTTCTGCATCCTGTGGGTGAACGTCTCAAGTGGTGGCCAAACCCCCATTTTACACTGCCTCCTAATTAGTTCTGCTACCTACCCCCACCATCTTCCTGGGGAATCTAAGGGGCATATTTACAACTAAAGTGGCAGAGCGCGGTGTTAAGCCAAGAACTCTAACACCGTGCTTGGTTACTTGAGAAACGCAGGTCTGCACCGTATTTACAACAATACGGTGCAGCCCTGGGTTTCAACCTGCGCTGGTGCTAAATTTAGCTCCCTAGCGCCAACGCAGGCACCCTGGCACTATAGTCCAAGGGTGCCTGCATTGTGGGAAATAATTGTTTATGTGCAGGAAGGTGTCCCTTCCTGCACATAAACAATCAATAATGGCAAGTTGTAACTTCTATGTGTGCTGCTTGTGCAGCACACATAGAAGTTGCAACTTGTCATTTTTTAAATGATTGTTTTTGTGCAGGAAGGGACATCTTCCTGCATATAAACAATCATACATGGCTTTTTGCTGTTTCAATGCATGCTGCACAATGCCGCACGCAAACAAACAGCATAAATGCGGAGAATAAAGCATTTCTCCTTGTTTCGCCTGTTTTAGACCAAGTTTTCCTTGGTCTTCATTCTGGTGCTGCCCCATATTTACACCACCATTGTAAATATGGGGCAGTGTCAAAATCAATGAGTGTAGCGACAGAACGTCCATCAGAACACCCATTGCCCACCCCTTTCATGCTAAGTATAGCGTGAAAGGATGCCTTATTCACAAGGCGGCATTAAGCCATGTTAAGTGGATTAACGCTGCCTTGTGAATTAGGCAAAGCCCCTATCGCCACAGGAACATCGATAAAAGTGACATTCCTGTGGCGATAGGGGCTTGTAAATATGACCCGCAGTATGACTTCGGGGGGAGGGCTGGTTATCTACAACCCATGGGTGTAGGGTAGTTGTGGTGAGTTGGAGGGTGAAGAGAGGCTTGGGCAACGGGTTCTGCAGTGTGCTATCTATTGACCTGCTGGATATTGTTTGCACCGCATTACAGTGCTGTGTGCGTATGTGTGCGAGTGCGTTCCATACGAATCCACATGATATCCGTTGTACCGCGTAATGGTGCTGTGGGAGTTTTTGTGTGGCAGTGACTGTCTACGAACTGGCCGGGATTCATTGCACCGCCTGGCACTGTTGCTTTACACGTTGATTCCTTGCCAGCAGAATACTACATTTTTCATTGGTTTTACTCGTGTGGCCTCGCCCCTTGGTGCTGCTTAAAAGTGTTGTACTTATTTGTATGTACATATTTTTTATATCGTTGTGATCTGGGGTGCACCCTATAACTGTGTGGTATCTATACTACTATTATAAAGGAAGAACTTTGAACCTTTGAGGCGGGTAAACTCGGGAACCACAGCGCCAATCCACACACCCGATACATCGTTGTAATCGTCAGGGTGTGCAGATGGACATAGGCTATATAAACGTAATAAATATACGTTATTTAAAAAATCTACCGAAAAAAAAAGTAGTCCCTTGGAAGAAGCGCCGGCTGCGACGTGCGTGCCCGACGTGAGGAGCGCCGAGAGGAGCGGCGTCCAGGAGCACGAAGAGGACCGGCGGACATGGCGCGGGGAGGAGCGGTGAGGAGAGGCGGACAGGCGGTGAGGAGCTGCGGACAGGCGGTGAGGAGCGGCGGACAAGCGGGGAGGAACGGTGAGCGGCGGATGAGGTAGGTTATTCATTTATTTATTTAGGAGCGTTGAGCGGCGGAAAAATGAAGCAAAAATGAAAATCGTGAGCAAGAGGAAGCAAACGGAGCATTACAAAAGTGAGCCAAACGGTGCATTACAGGAGGAAAAAGTTACGTGTGCAGGTTACAAAAGCGTACATCGTGAGCAAGAGGAAGCAAACGGAGCATTACAAAAGTGAGCCAAACGGTGCATTACAGGAGGAAAAAGTTACGTGTGCAGGTTACAAAAGCGAAGAAAGTAAACATTATTATTATTATTATTATTATTATTATTATTATTATTATTATTATTATTATTATTATTATTATTATTATATTTTTGTAGAGCGCGTAGTCACCCAGAGGTATCCCAGCGCTAGGAACCCTAATTTTACAGTCCAGTGGGCCAGAGGCAGAGAGAACAGGAAGAGGGGGGGGGATGAAGATTCAGAAAGAGGGGAGGGCATAGAAAAAATTAGGGGAAGAGATGAGTCTTTAGCTGCTTCCTGAAGCGCAGATATTGTGGTTCAAGTCGCAAGTCGCGAGGGAGTGAATTCCAGAGGCGAGCAGCTTGTACCGAAAAGCGTCTTCCTCCTGATCGGGCTTTCTTGAATCTTGGGGTATTGATGAGGTTTTCTGCGTCTGAACGGAGGGATCTTGTGGTTTTATAGGGGGTGATGAAGTTTTTAAGGACTGGGGGGCCTTGGTTATGCAATGATTTGTGGACAAGGCATATGGCCTTGAATTTGACTCGCTCCCTTATGGGGAGCCAATGGAGGAGTTTGAGAGCAGGTTTAGCAGAGGTTCTGGCCGGGGTGTTTGTGATAATCCGGGCGGCGGTGTTCTGGATGCTCTGAAGCTTGTTGAGGGTCGCTTCAGGAGCGCCCAGATAAATCACATTGCTATAATCCAGCCTCGATATTATGAGGCCTTGGATTAGCAATTTTTGGGACTTGGGGGGTAGGAGGGGCAGGACTTTCCTCAGAGATTTTAGGAGACCAAAGCAGGTCCCTGCTACCTTCTTTGCTTGTGTAGCGAATGAGAGATCGGAGTCAATCCACACACCCAGACTTTTTACCTCTGTTTTTGGATCAGGGGGAGGGCCCAGACAGGCTGGCCAGATGTCCGGGGAGAGTGAGGTTCCTTTCGGGCCAAGTAGGAGGACCTCGGTTTTCATCCCATTTAGCTTTAGGGATGATCTATTCATCCAGCGGTGGACCTGCGTGAGGCAGTTGAATAGGTCAGCTGTGTGTTGTCTGGGGTGGGACAAAGACACCACTAGTTGCGTGTCGTCAGCATAGCTGACGACGCTCACTCCGAATGGGGTGATAACCTCCTCCAATGTGGACATATAGATATTAAATAATGTGGGGCTCAGGGAGGAGCCCTGAGGCACACCACATTGGAGGGGCATTTCGGAGGAGCGGGCGTTCTTCTCCCAGATCTGGTAGGTCCGTTGGCCCAGGAAGGATGAAAGCCAGGATAGGGCTGTACCTTCCACACCAACTCTTTTCAGTCTTTCAATGAGGAGTTGGTGGTCAACGGTATCGAACGCCGCACTGAGGTCGAGGAGGATCACTGCCACTGATCCTCCCCCATCCAATAGCGCTCTGGCCTCCTCTACCGCTGCCAGGAGGGCGATGTCAGTGCCCTGTCCTGGTCGGAAGCCCGTCAGGGAACTTTTTAGTTTATTGTTGGCCTCCAGAAACTGCGAGAGTATCCTATTGACTAATTTTTCCGCAATTTTGCTGACTCCTGGGAGTAGGGAAATGGGCCTGTAATTCGCCAGATTCTCAGGGTCGAGGGAAGGTTTCTTCAATAGGGCTTTTACGACGGCCGTCTTCCAGCTCAGGGGTACAACTCCTTGTTGGAGTGAGGCGTTGATCAGATGAGTGAGGGGGGGGGTGATTGTGGGGGCTACCTCCTTGAGGATCCGGAGAGGAGCAGGGTCCCTAGGGGAACCGCTCTTCATGGAGTTAAGCGTGTTTCTCACTTCGTCTATAGTAACTTGGCCCCACGTGGAGAGACAAGTGGGAGGTGTCGTGTAAGGGGGAACGGTTTCTTCACACGGGCTCGAGGGGGGAATTGAATCCAGAATTGTTCGGATTTTATCATGGAAGAAATTAGCCAGTTGTTGGCATTTCTCCTGGTCGGCTTTAGGGTCGGAGGGGAATCGCGGTCCCTGTTCTGGGGTTTTTAAAAGCTCTTTAAGGATGACATATGATTCCTTGCTGGAGCATCCCGCTTTCTCTATTCTCTCCTGAAAGAACACGCTTTTGGTTTTGCGGAGGTATAGGAGGAAAAAGTGGCGTGTGCAGGTAGCAACAGGACGCAAACGGAGCATTAAAAAAGTGAGCCAAACGGTGCATTACAGGAGGAAAAAGTTACGTGTGCAGGTTACAAAAGCGTAGAAAGTAAACATAGAGGTATAGGAGGAAAAAAGTGACGTGTGCAGGTAGCAAGAGGAAGCAAACGGAGCATTGAAAAAGTGAGCCAAACGGTGCATTACAGGAGGAAAAAGTTACGTGTGCAGGTTACAAAAGCGTAGAAAGTAAACATAGAGGTATAATACTGCAATATATGGAGGAAGGCTCCGGGGGACCCACGGACAACGTCGGGGCGGGCGGGGGCCCTGAATCCTAATGGCTCCCGGACAACGTCGGGACGGGCTGCTAGTTTTACTATAATGATTGCCAGAGTGGGTCTAGGTTTGACAACGTTTTCCACCGCATAAGGGTGCTGGGGAGGGGGTAAATTCGGATCTTTCACAATTGTGCATACTTCTGATGTCATTATAACACGGTTGGGCCTGGAACTGCAAGTAATATCTCAAAGTGTGATTTATGCCCAGAAATCCCTGATGTTCATGTTGTGTTAATTAATGTATGCTAAATATAAACTTTATTTACATACACCAAGTGTGAAGTCTCTTCTGTGACGCTCAGCATATTTATTGTGTGGGCATGCTGTGCCAATGCTTTACACATTGCCTCTGTGATAAGCCGGACTGCTCAGTGCTAAGCTACCCAAGAGTGAGCGCAGGTTATCTAGTGAGTGCAAACACCTGCCCATGATGGGAGTGCCAGATTCTACCTGGTTAGGGCATTGCCTCTGCCAACAAGAAAGTGCCAGTTCTCACAAGTGCCCACTGGCGCTCCATGTGGTGCCATTCACACAGATTTTACAGCAAGGGATAATCTCTCAGTGCTAAAAATCAGCATGGACAGTGCGACAGGTTGGAATTCCATTGCTCCAGGAACTCCACGGAATCTCACAGAATTTTTAGGTAACTCTGTTGGATTCCACTTAGTAAAACTTAGTGAGTTCCACCCACCCCTAATGCATAGTCATTCCTGTAAAGAAAGAGTCTTGCAGTTGTGGGTCTTGCACTCAAAGTTGCCGGTGGGGTCAGGCAGTTCATACCAAGAGCAGGGTTGATGTTTGGCTTTCATGCCTCGAGGCCAGAATCCAACTTAAGCTGGCTTGCATCACTCACAAATTTCTATACTCCAATTCCCCAGCTTTTCTCACAGAAACTTGTGATATCTGGAGGAACCAGAAACTCACGGTCCGCCAGAGACCTTTTGCTCCAACGTGTACGTGTGCAGAGAAAAAAAAACGTATAATTGGTCCTTCTTTGGTGCCGCCCTTAGAATATGGAAGTCACGCCCACCCACCATCAGAAGACTTCCATCTTTGGCACATTTTAAAAAGGAGATCAAAACTTTCCTTATGGGCAAATTCCTCTCCTAACGCTTGCATTTCTATCATCTAAGTGACTTTGTTTCTCCTTCTATTACGGCATTACCTATGGTTCTTCTGGATGATACCTACCTGGCACTTCTGGGCATCCCACTCCGGAATTGAGACAGCTTGTTTTCTCGTATAATGTATCTACCTGTTTTTATCCCAACTGTATCCGGAATATGTTACTGCCTAATATTTCTTTCCTTGTATAATGCATCTACCTGTTCTTATCCCAATTGTATCCACCCATCCTAAGTCTGTTTATACCACCTGTCAATCCTGTAAAGTGCTCTGTTACCCTCATGGGTCTTGTTTGCCCTCTATAAATCTCACAAATCAAATAAAATAATAAGTAATGCCACATTGCTGGCTAGAGATTCCAAGAATTGCTTCCTCTGGCTAAGCATGATGGGGTGCGACTTCCGAGTATTTGACTTCTCTGTAATGCGACATACTCTGGCTGTTTTTCCTATGACAATCCTGTTTCCAATGGTAAGAAGGATTGCGATCACAAAGATGTTGGTACATCCAAAATGTTTATACCTTTTTCAGTACAGCATGTAGCCTGTCCAAAGAGATCTATTCTAGAAACTAAAAACAAACTTTGCGTGGAGCCTGGTGACTTGTATACACTGGGACAACTGGTCACCTTGCATCAGGTTCAATTTTTTTTGCAATAGGTTAAGAAAGTAGGTCAGATAGGGAGAAGTTCAGCAGCTGACCGAACCTTTTAGGGTAATTCAGGGAGTCAGACAAGGTTGTGTTTTAGCCCCCACCCTGTTCTCCCTGTATGTAAATGGGGTGATTGATAACCTCAGTAAGGACAGGTGTAATGTCCCCAAATTGTATGTGGGGGTCCTGGCCCTCCACTTCCCTGATGATACCCTATGGATTTCAAAGTCTCCCCAGGGACTGCAATTGCTGTTAGATATCCTTTCTCCCTTATGTGTTGATAGGGGCCTAGAGCTTAATAGGGCTAAGACCAAATGAATGTTTTTCTCTAGAAACAGGGCACTCCATTGCAACAGGCAGATTCTGGTGGGTAATACATGCATTGATCGAGTGTCTGCTTTTGACTATCTAGGTATCAGAATGACACCCAACTTGAGCTGGGCATCCCAGATAGAAAAGGCTTATTTGGTGCTTACCCAGCAGACTGCAAACATAGTAAAGCATTGTAAGCTAGTCTCTTGAAGGGTTGCCTCCAATCCCAAGTCTATTGGGCATTTTTTCTATGGTGCCGAATTTTGGGTCAACCCTAACTCAAATAGTCTCAATATGGTGGAACACAGGTTTTTGAGGGTCCGATTATCTATTCCCATGAATACTCCCAGTACACCCCGATTTTTGGATCTTCCTCAGTGGAATATTTCACATAAAATCGAAAGCAGTTTGTTAATTTATTGGTACCAGCTTTGGGCCACTCCTGAACTGGAATCCAATAGCGATGATGCAAGGGATCATATAGCCCTACCGGGTGTAGAGAAGATCCTATGATTTTGCACCATAAAATCACCTCTGCAGAAGTTGGGTCTCAACAATTATTGGTCTTGTTGTGTACGCTTTCACAAGAAAAGATTAAAAGCAAGTATTGGGAGATTGTAGCTGTGGATAATGTTACCAAGAGCAAAGGCAGCCTCCCAATGTCTTTTATTGATTTTTAAACATTGTATATGTTATGAGGCAACCATTGCTAAATTGTACCAACTCTAGCTCATAAGTTATAAAAGCATTTCAAATATGGCACCCTCCCGATTAAAGGCTTTAGCGCCAAATGACATGATAAGAGGGAGGGAGTTGGCCAGTGCCTGACATGCACATGAGTTCATGGAATACTGAAACACCTATTGTGTTTTTGCCCTCAGTACAGTAGGTTTTGGGCCAAGTAAATTGTGCCCTTAGCCAAGAACCTAGGCACCAGAAGTCATTTGGCTGCTTTGGAATCCTGATAACAAGTACAAGTAGACTCCATGTCCTTGGTGGGGCCAAATTTCTTCTGGCCTTCTGGATTAGGCCTACCAAGTGCCAATGAAATTATGTGGACGTGGGGATGTTGTGACCGATTCCACGTATGGTATCTGCTGGTGGTGACACTGGCTTTGTATTTGCAACCTCAAAGCCAACCTGGACCTACTGCTTATATTCTTCATGTGAGGATCATTTTAGCAAATCCTTAATTGATAGATTGCGGCTTATAGTCTGTAGGAAGTGATGATTCTTTTAATCTTTTACATTCATGCTTTTATCCAATGATATGTTTTAACTTTTATATTTCCCTCTATGTCAACAGCTATGTTTGTCTTTATGTATGTATTTTGTATTGTGCTTTATTTTTGTGTGTTGTCATGACCTTTGTGATCAAAATTAAGTATGTATATGGTGATTAACTGGAGAAAATATGTGGGTGAATGATGAGTAGCTGAAGAGAGCCGCAAGAAAATGATTAGAAGGGATGAGAAACTTTCTGAGGATCTCAATTTGTGGCAATTGATGACACAGAACCTCCAATAACAACGAGACAAAAGTCCTCCTTAAAAACATGCACATGGAATCTAACTGAGAGCAGATGCATATTGTGATCAATATCCAGCAGAATCAATGTGTTGTATTAAGCAAGGTTTGCAATAATTTTAATAATTACGATAAGAGCAATGCATTGATTAAATATTAATAATGCTTTGTAGGATATGGAAGTCATTTACTTAAGTGAAGCACCCTGCACTAATCCAGACAAGCCATATGGTGATTTTAGTGGTGTTCGACAACCGTGGAAAGCTCTCTAATTGGTAGCTGTGGAGAGCAGCCTTCAGACTTAGTTCAGGAGTGTTAAGCAGCTTGTTTTACCAGTACTAATCATATAGTGAAGGTTAAACAAAAAAGAACCACACAGTGTAGTTATAAAAATATTTATATTCATTATACACAATCACTAACACATGGGGATATCTCCTACCTGGAGAATTAAACACAATACACACAATATTTTAAAATGAGAACAGGTAAGAAGCACAAATAAACAGCAGTCTCCAGGTGGAAAACAACTCTAATAAAGTGGAATGGGAACCACACCCAAAGTGAAGACTTGACCCAGAAGACTTAGAAGAGCTGGGGACCCAAGGAACCACCCATGGTAAGTACCCAGGAACTTGCAAAAAACATTTGCATATAGCCATCGTCTGACCTAGGGTGGTGTGGAGTGCAAAAAAACGATGGATTTAGGCCCAGATCTTTGTACACGGGTGAATGTAAGACATTGTTCTGCATTCTGTCCATCAACTGTGTTTTTTGCAATTTTCACCCGGAGTGGGCTGGGTATGCTCTGACGTGAGTCCCAGGCTCTCCACATCACTCGAGTCAAGCTATCCAAGCTGAAGAAGGCTGATAGCCAGAAACCGGTCCTTGGATGCTTGCTTCCGGCCTAGGAAAGACATGGCTTGGTAGTTCGGGCTGGACTGTTCCCATGAGGCACAGGGTCAAGGCTGATTTGCATATAGCCATTGTCTGACCTAGGGTGGTGTGGAGTGCAAAAAAACGATGAATTTAGGCCCAGATCTTTGTACTGGGGTGAATGTAAGACATTGTTCTGCATTCTGTCCATCAACTGTGTTTTTTGCAATTTTCACCCCGAGTGGGCTAGGTATGCTCAGACGTGAGTCCCAGGCTTTCCACATCACTGGAGTCAAGCTATCCAGGCTGAAGAAGGCTGATAGCCAGAAACCGGTCCTTGGATACTTGATTCCGGTCTAGGAAAGACATGGCTTGGAAGTTCAGGCTGGACTGTTCCCATGAGGCACAGGGTCAAGGCTGATTGGCATATAGCCATTGTCTGACCTAGGGTGGTGTGAAGTGCCAACAAATTATGGATTTAGGCCCAGATCTTTGTACTGGGGTAAATGTAAGACATTGTTCTGCATTCTGTCCATCAACTGTGTTTTTTGCAATTTTCACCCTGAGTGGGCTGGGTATGCTCTGACGTGAGTCCCAGGCTCTCCACATCACTGGAGTCAAGCTATCCAGGCTGAAGAAGGCTGATAGCCAGAAACCGGTCCTTGGATGCTTGCTTCCGGCCTAGGAAAGACATGGCTTGGTAGTTTTGGCTGGACTGTTCCCATGAGGCACAGGGTCAAGGCTGATTTGCATATAGCCATTGTCTGACCTAGGGTGGCGTGGAGTGCAAAAAATGATAGATTTAGGCCCATATCTTTGTACTGGGGTGAATGTAAGACATTGTTCTGCATTCTATCCATCAACTGTGTTTTTTGCAATTTTCACCCCGAGTGGGCTGGGTATGCTCAGACGTGAGTCCCAGGCTCTCCACATCACTGGAGTCAAGTCTATCCAGGCTGAAGAAGGCTGATAGCCAGAAACCGGTCCTTGGATGCTTGATTCCGGTCTAGGAAAGACATGGCTTGGCACTTATAGTGCCAATATCGGCCCGCACACCAACCCCCCAATAATCATGTTGTACATCAATAAATAAACAGGCAAGACAACTAGTTGTTGGGAAAAAGTAGCTGCAGGTGAAGTAGTGTGGCTCACTGGTTAGAGGCGGCAGACCCGAGAGCAGAGGACGGCCCGGGACCAGGGTTCGATTCCCGGCGCGGCAGGTTTCTGGACCAGGGTCAGCGGACTCGATAATTCTCTCGCCTCGGTGCCCACTCTGATCAGCGATCACACTCGGCAACTCTGGGCATTAGCTTGCCTCATCTTCACTAACGGCCCCACCAGACCGCCAGGGATGCCTGGTCTCACCCTGGAGATACCCATTAAGGGACCATCTCTCAGGGAAGCCAGGAAGGGTTTCGCAGCGGTCGAAGCGCCTTGGGACCCTACGGGTAAGTAGTGCGCTATATAAATGCCAATACAATACAATGAGGCACAGGGTCAAGGCTGATTTGCATATAGCCATTGTCTGACCTAGGGTGGTGTGGAGTGCAAAAAAATGATGGATTTAGGCCCAGATCTTTGTACTGGGGTGAATGTAAGACATGGTTCTACATTCTGTCCATCACTTGTGTTTTTTGCAAGTACCCAGGATCCCCACAGAGTCCATGTGCAGAGTTGAAACACAGCTGCATATTCAATGCAAGTCAATGTGGAAGTCGCAGTTGCAGTTTTCAAGAAGAAGGACCCTTCCCATAGGACCATATGAGGAAACCCCGTGGAAGATGGAAGGTTGGAGAGTCACCCCACCCGTGGATACCCCAGGAACCAGGATACCTACACCAGGGAAACTGGGTGCATAGGTGCGAAGGGACACCGTAAACCGCTGTAGACCACAATGGAGGACTTCAGTAAAGATGCCACTGGCGAAGAAAGTGAAAGAGTCCGGTGAAATCCAAGGGTGAATTCTTGAAGAAGAGCACCTGCAAGCAGAGTGGGACAGAGTCTATGCCACTCTGGAGGGACCAGGAGGCATGGAAGACCAATGACCATCAATGATGGAAGTTGCAGGAGAGTTGACAGTGACCTTGTCGCTGCAGCTGTAAGGACCAGGCAGCTCTGCAGAAGACCAGGAGCTGTTCACAAGCTGTCTCACATAGGAAGTCGAGAACCAGGGGACCGGTGTCCAGCAAGAGCACCAACAAGCATTGGCAACAGCAACAGGTGTGGAAAATGAAGAATGAGCAGTGTCGGGAGCAGCAAGATCCAAGGAACTCATCAAGTACAGGAGAGTCAGAGCAGACCCAGAGTAAGCAGAGGAGCACACTGGAGGTAAAGAAGGCCCTCAAGACGACTCACAGGCTGAAGGCACAGCAGTCACAAGAGGACCTCAAGCAGCTCAGCAAAGATGCAGGCCCACGGTGCAGAGGATGCAGTGAGGACAAAGATCTTAGCAGGAAGATTTGCTGGATGCTGGAGCTTTTTGGAGCCCAATGTTCTCGGGAGAAGTAAGTTAACAAGCCTTGGCAACAGCAAGTCATTTAAGTGCACAGGAGTGCTGTTCCAGCAGTTCCGATGAGGCACACTGGCCTGAATCTTGGTGAGACAATAGTGCAGGCCTCAAGGGAGTTGCAAAACTATGACCTGTGTTGCTGGGCCTTTTGAAGTCCGGAGGATGTCATGAGCAGCAGACCATCAGCTCACGTGCCTAGCTTGCATATGCAGGGAAATGACTGCTTCACTCCAAGAGAGATTCCTCTGGGTGTATTTGATGCCCACAGTCCTGGAGAAGAACCTGGATGAAGCACAGACACAGACAATGCAGAAGACTGGCAGGAAAACAAGACCAGGAGGAGCAGGAGCCTTCCCAGATGCAGTCTTGGTTCCCAAAGTGAAGTACAACAAAGTCCAAAGTGCCAAGACGGTAGAAGTAGATCTGAATCTTGTTCCATGATGGATCTGAAAAAACATCCACAGGTAAGCCCTTATGTATCCAAAGGAAAGGTTTGGGACGATTCAGTTGTCCCTCCCAGAGGCTGGACAGAGGGGAGGATACCCCCATGTCCTTTGTCCAGTTTTGCACCAGAGCAGGAGCCAACGGCTCTTGAACTGGTTTCAACTGGAGTATGCACGGAGTGCACTAAATGCGGCCTTCAAAGCAGTCTAATGGCGCTGCTAAGTGCCCCCACTCCAGCCCAATACACTAAGTCCTGTCTGGGAGGTGTTCACACCTCCCTGTGACAGGAAACCTATTGTCCTAATGTACCCTGCTCGAGCCTGGCTCAGCAGCAGGAGAGCAGAATTGGGTCTGGGTTTGAAGGGGGTGTCCTGCTCATGTAGGGCACCCTCACACCTATAACCAAGTACCCTGCCTTCAGGATTGAAAGGCCTGTCTTAGGGGTTACTTATAGGTTTTAAGTGCAGTGAGGTCAGATAAAAGGAAACATATGTCTGTCGTGAGTGGTGCTAGCACCAGCTCATATAGAATGCAATTACAGTGTTGAAATGTAAAATCTGAATTCTCCCTTTTTTTAATTAAGCTGTGCTTCATCCATTTTTCAACTCTGCCCTGCTTTCAGCCTGGCTCTCTCTCTCTCTCTCTCTCTCTCTCTCTGTCTCCTTGACACCGCACCTGGGTAAACATGCAAAGTCAGCACAAAAGAACAGCTCGCAATCTGCTCAAGGGTTTTCAGGCAATGGTTAATCCACAAGTAAAGTCTACTCAGATAGCATATCTTGTTGTTCAGCCTTAGGACGCAGCAATTGCACAAGACACCGAGGCTGTCGATTCTTGCCCTACCTCATTTGTGTGTTTTTCCCAAAGCTCAATTCACCTCTGGGCGTCCCTTGTTTGTGATCTCTTGCTATAAAAACCCATGTAACCATTGTTCAGTGTGCTTTCTCCTTGAATATCTCTATGGTGCTAGTCGGACGGAGCCCAATTCATGAATTCTTAATAAATGGCATATGGTTTGTACTTCGCTCCACTGTTGATTCCGCCTTACTTGTTAAGAACCTGTGGACAAAGTGGTGACCCTCCACCGGTGGATTATTAATAAACCACTTTGAGCATATGGGGCCTGGAATGGGGTGGGCCTGGGAGAATGGGGTTTTATTAATTCGTATTGTTGGGGATTGTGGACTCGATTGGACCTGGGGTGTTTACTTTGACCTGATTGGGTATGGGAAGTGAAGCGCTTTAATTTCCCCCCCTTTTTTCTCTTTTCTATCTTGAACCTATTCTAGGGGCGACAGGCACTCTGCAAGTTTTTGATGGGCAGTTCAAGGCACGGAGTGCAGGGCAGTAGGGTAAGGGGTTGTTTGTAAGGGGGTGTTTTGTTATGTTTTTGTGGCATTTATTGCATCAGCGACTTCTATTGCAATTTCAGGAGGGGAAGTAGAAACATGTACTGCACTTTCCAAACAGAGTATAGAGAATCTTATAACTTACTATGCAGCATGTTGGGACAGTGCGATTAAATTGTTAAGCTGGAATGTCAATGGGCTGGGGGACAAGATAAAACGTAGTGTGGTCCTCCAATACATTAAGCGCCAGGCCCCTGACTTTATCCTACTTCCGGAAACTCATCTTATTGGTAATGCATGCAAGGCACTGCACAGAGGGGGTTACGTAATGTTGGCCCATGCAGGGTTCACCACGGGCTCCCTAGGAGTAGACATTATGATGAAGAAATCCTTCCCCTTTGTAGTGCAGGAGACCTGGACAGATGACAGAGGGCGGTATATTGGAATCTCGGGCACTTGGGAGGGCCACCCAATTACATGTTTGTCGGTTTATGTGCCCCCGGGCCTCCAAACCATCACCTTTAGGGACCTAGGCACACTACTACTGAACATCCTAGAGGGTCTGTTACTTTTGGGGGGAGACTTAAATTCAGTGGTCTCGGGTGCATTAGACTGTCATCTGGTTGGCTACCTGAATTCCTTGAGACTATGGGGCTGGTGGACGGTTGGTGGGCCTTTCACTCAAACACACTGCAGTACACCTTCTATTCTGGGGCACACGGGAGCCTATCCCGGATTGATTATTTTTTGATTCCCGCATCTCAAATTGCCCATGTTCAGGAGGTTAAACATCTCGCTAGAGGCATTTCTGATCATTCGCCAGTTTGGCTTCACGTGGCTCTTAATTAAAAACAGGTCGGACGAGTGGCCCCCATTAACCCGTGGTACCTTCGGGATCCCATATCTGTGGGGAACTCATTGTGGCCATGGACAACTATTTTATAGATAATGAGGACTCTGTAGAATCCCTGCAGACACTATGGGAGGCATTCAAGACAGTGATTCAGGGTCAGGCCCGCTCCTTGATCTCGGGGAAGAAGAAAGAGCGCCGGAGGGAGATGGAGGCTATGGAGGCAGAGGTTAGCCAGATAGAATCAGACTTGGAATCAGATGTCGCACATGACAGACTTCACCATCTCAAACTCAAACAGAAGGACTATAAGGTGTTGGTGACTGACCAGGCTAAAGCCCTGGGGAGAGCAGCGCAGAGACGGTTGTATGAGGTGCGTGACAAACCTGGGAAACTACTAGCATTGTTGAATAAGAAGGATTGGGCAAGCCGACTAGTGCTGGAGCTCCATTGGCAAGAGGGTAGGTCCCTTACGGATCCACAAGACATTGTGGACCTATTTGCAACTTATTTTGGCACGTTTAATCTTTGGCCGCTCCCTATTCTAAAGAAGTCTTCCATCAAGTGTTAGCTGACATAGCACTGCCCAGGCTGTAGGTGGACGACCATGATTTCTTGGAGAGTGGCATATCCAACGACGAAATAGCAACAACAGATCCCTTACATCGGGCTAGGCCTCTGGCCCTAATGGATTGCTGATCGAACTTTACAAACTCAAACCAGATAGATTGGCCCCATACCAAAAAGCTATGTACGAAGTCTCTAAGGACATAGGGCTCCTGCCTCTAGACCAAAGGACGGCCACTATTGTTACAATTTCATAAGGAGGGGAAACCTAAAACTGATTGTAGGTCATACAGGCTGATTTCCTAATTGAACGCAGAACCCAAGATTCTGGCTAAGCTCTTGGCCACCCAGCTTCTAATAGTAGTCGAGACCCTAGTACATCCGGACCAGTCTGGCTTTATTTCGCATCGTAACACTGCGCTTAACTTGTGCAGGGTGCATGGCGTGTTGGGCAGAGCAGTCTCTATCTTGGAACCGGCTGTTATAGTCTTCCTAGATACCGCCATGGCATTTGACACCATTGAATGGCCATACTTGTGGGCGCTCTTGGAGAAAATGGGATTTGGCCCGAAAGAAATATATACAATGCGTGCAACTATTATATTCTAAGCCTTTAGCCTAAGTAGTAGTTAATAATAAACATCTGCCACTTTTGAGGTGGGTCGGGGGACCCGGCAGGGATGTCTGCTATCCCCCTTCTGTTTGCCTTAGCATTGGAGCCGTTGGCAGCTTGGGTACACAGACCCGATGATTCGGGGCATGCGCTGGTCTCCGGAATGGGAGGATCGTATCTCCCTTTACGCGGATGATATCCTTCTTTATTTGACCTATCCGAGGCGGTCTTTAATTGTGGTCTTAGATATCCTCACGATCTTTGGCAGGTACTCCGGATATTCCAACAACTGGAGTAAATTCCTGTTGTTTATAGTGGCAGGAGAGGCGCCGATCCCACTGCGGGGGTGCCCCATACAGATATGCACAGAAGGCTTTAAATATCTGGGAATTTTTCTTTCCCTGGATCCCTCCCTTCACTATACCCATAACCTGCACCCCCCCCTTTACTTAGGCTGCGTAAAGATATTGACAGATGGAAAACGCTCCCCCTCTCCCTGCTGGGAAAGGCGGCCCTTTTTAAAATGATGCCTCTATCCTGATGTTTGTATGTCCTGCAGAATTCTCTAGACCCGATACCGGCATCCCATTTCAGAGAACTGTAAGGCTTCCAGCGAGACCTGTTATGGGAATGGCAAGCTGCGTATCGCTCTCAGTAAACTTTCCCTGAATTGGTACGATGGAGGCATCAGCCTTCCTAACATCAAAATGTCCTATTGGGCGGCCCACTTGTCCTCCATCAACCACTGCACTTACGCCCAACCTGGGGACCATGGTTACAGAATGGATAAATGGCTCCTCTCTGGGGGAACTTCAATCGAGCCCTCTATTCTAAGCCCCAACGTTTTACACTAACGGAACCCACCAAACATGCTGTACACCTCTGGCACACTGCCACTAAATGCCTTGGTTGGGGGCGCAGGCTTACACTCGCAGCACCATTATGGGACTCTGAACAGCTGGGTAGTTTGTGGAAGAGCAAAGGATTTGACAAGTGGGATCTTATAGGCATTTCCCGTATAGGTGATCTGTGAGAAAAGTCAGACATTAAACCATTTGCCACACTGCAACAGCAATTAAATGAGCCAACTCTGAACTCTTCCGCTATACACAGGTTAGGCACACCATACTCACTCATCTGAAATGTGGGGCCACGCCACCCAAATCCTCCCCCCTAGAAGATAGAGTCTTAGATGGTCATATCCCTGACAGCACCATTTCAATGATATACAAAAAGCTGGTCAACAACATGCCAGATCCGCATCAAGCCCTTTGAGAGAAATGGTCTAAAGGCGGCATAGAAATGGATGATGAGGAGAGGCACAAGGCTGTCTTCTCGCCCAGAGTAGTGGCAATACCAGCCCGTCTCCGCCTCATCCAGCTAAAACTCCTCCACAGGGTGTATATGATGGGACCCCAACTGGTGCGGATGTGGAGGGCAGAAGGGGGGATTGTCGATGAGGTTGTGGCCAGTTGGGTACTTTTATGCACATACTTTGGGAAAGTGAACTGATCCAACCCTATTGGCGTAACATTCACAATATTATTAACACTGTTGTATCCGTACGTCTCCGTATGGAAGCCGGCAGATGTTTGTTAAATATTTGGGAGCTAATAGATTTGAATGTCTGCTTGACGCAGTGGGTCACTTTGGGGCTCATGCTTGCCAAGAGAAACATTGTGCAGCGATGGGGAGCGCCGCTCCCTCCAACGGTAGGAGATTGGGAGAAAGACGTGGATTGGGCAATGTTTTGTGAAAAAACGGTGTTTGTAGCCCGTGGATGTCCCAAGAAATGGATCCGTGTCTGGGGCTTGTGGAATTCTTATCGGGATATATATGTCAACCACCCCTTGTCTTTGGCAATGAGGATCTCCCCTCACCCTAGACCCTCCAAAGTATATTTTGTCCTATACATATTGCCTGTTGTTCCCATGTAGCCTGATGTACTACTTCCTCCGCAATGTGATTGAAATGCTTATGTTTGTTTATCAATTAAAAGTTTTACAAAACAAAGAAAAAAATCCACTTCCACAGCAGGATTGAAGTCACAGTTTGAGTGGTCTCTTATGGGTGGCATAATACACCTCCTGGTTTACCTGTGCCCTGGGGACCTTAGTACCACATACTAGGGTCTTAGAAGGGTACACCAGTAGCCAATCAGGAATGTACCAAAGTACTTACTATTGTCAAATTTAGGGAGAAAGAACAGTGTCTGGGTTCCTGATTAGCAGGATCTCAGTCAGACTAGTCCAAACACACTGACACCAGGCAAAAAGTGGGAGTAACCATCCTAGAAGGATCCTACTTTCCTACAGGCTTTCTAAGCCATGTACAGGATGAATCTCTGAATCTAATAGTTCTACACGATCTAAAGGTTTTATATGTTTGAAACTGAAAAACATTGATCAAAATGTTGTCCAAAAAAAAAGTCTGCAAAGTTGGAAAAGAACCAATGCAAATTGGCTGAACCAGGGGCCATTGATTGAAGAGGCAAAGACTAGAAAAATGTGTCTCGTATTATTGTTATACTGTGGAGCGAAAGGACATCTGTTACACACATTTCCTACTCTCCTCTTCCACAGTAAAAAGCTGCAGGAAAACTTACTGATTCCTCTTTTGAGCAGGAAAAAGGAGAGAGCATTTCCAAGATTCAAACAATGCCTAGTTCATCAAATTCCTCTGGTATTATTCTCTTTCAAGGAGAATTATGTTTTCTAAATAAATCTTCTCATTTTCCAGGCATTGTTGATTGTGGAGCCTCCAATACAAGTAACTACACAAAAGTGGGTTAACCTTTGCTATTGTGATCTATTCAATCAGTTGAGGGGGCCTTAGTACATTTCAAGATAGTGAAGAATCTGCACCCAGGTAGATTAGTGCGATCCTGGCATCTCTTGGATATTATAGTAGGATCCTCACCTACAGGTACCATCTGTGGCATGCTTCATCATCGGATCCTCACTCACTAAACCTAGTGCGAGTGGGTGGGCTTGATGCAGTTTGTAAGCGGAGCTCTTATGCTAAGAATGAGGGGTTATAAGTAAATTAAAATTGCCTTTTCAGATCCCAACTCTTTTGTAGGTCGAGCCTAGAGTCAGCACGCATGCGCTGGTCTTTCAGGCATGATGTTTTCCATTTGTGTGGGTTGGCCATGCCCACCACTTTTAATTGTTTTTTTATTTTGCCTTTCCGATTGCCTTTCTTTTGTGTGGTTAATGGTGCCATTTGTCCCTCCTTTAGATGTGTTTCTCATGCCTATGGCGACTGGCCCTGCTACATGGGTCATGTCACTTCAGGCCATTACATACTTGTGGCACACTCTTTTTTAACATTCGTTTTTGACCGGAACACTAGCTCTGGTGTTTTGAGTCGCTCTGTGCTTCTTTGGTTCTTTTGGTTCCGTAGAGCTCTTGAAGAGATAGGTTTCCATGGAGCACAAAAAGCATTTCATTCCCTCCCACTAGTTTTAATATTTACTCAATATTCACAGACTTAATCTATACTACTATTATAAAGCGAGAACTGGGAACCTTTGAGGCGGGTAAACTCGAAAAGTATACCACCAATCACAACACCCAATACAGCGTTGGAAAGGGGAGGTCCAGTAGATGGACATAGGCTATACAGCACCACACCATATACATTTAGGGGGGGGAGAACGTTAGGGGAAAAGTAGTCCGGGCGTATGCATACAGTGATATGCACGCGGCGTTCCAGAGGCACAATGGTGTGTGGGCGTGGTGTTACGTAAACACGGCGTTAGGTGTCCAGACAGAGAGTGCCCAGCGCATGGAGGAGCGGGAGGGAGGAGCGGCGATGCGGGTCAGTACTGTTGCGCTAAATGTTTGAAAGGAAACCCATGCGTTATGAGGCTGTGGAGTCATTCGCTGCAGCGGGCTGTAGGCTGCACATTTTCCAATAGCTGGAGTGCCCAGTGCGGGGAGGAGCGGCGGGGAGGAGCGGCGATGCTGGTGGAGAGGAGCGGCGATGCGGGTCAATACTGTCGCGCTAAATGTTTGAAAGAAAACCCATGCGTTATGAGGATATGGAGTCAATCGCTGCAGCGGCCTGAAGGCTGCACATTGGCCAATAGCTGGTACACCTGAGCTCCTTCAGGGTGTAACTTGAGGGGACTTGGGTTTCAAAAAGGCATCATTTAAGCCCACGGTGTGAACTTGACAGGCTGTAATCAAACACACACTGTCTGCCCAGGAGGCAGCCTGGCTCCCTCCATCCGATCATATGCAGGATGCCCGCGGTCCCTGCAGGGACCCCGTAGGAGGGCAGCCCCCCGTAGTACTTTTGAGGGAGCCGGGCAGCAGGACCCTGGGGGCGGCACTGCAAGGCCGCTGGTGACGGGGCGTTGCTCCAGGTACAAAGGGCTCCCCCTACTCACCCGCATCCTCTTTGCCGCTGCACCCCCGCCAGACAGGTCACGAAAGGCAGGTTGCCTCCAGGCCTCCATTTTCTAAGCCCATAGGTAGCCTTCCCCCCCTCCTTCTCGGAACAGGACTAGGGTCTCCCCCCCTTACATAGAATTCCCCTCCCTACCGCTCAACCGGAGTAAGGGTGTGAAGTGGGGGGGGACTGTTATAACATCTGTCTTATGTTGCAGGAGGAGTTAAAGGGCGATCCCACAACAGGAAGGCACAGGAACAGGATCTGAAGCCTCCAGGATAAACACACGCGTACAGAAGTCATACATGCTCTAAGGGGTCCTTCTTGGGAACTTGGAGTACGACGGCGCCCCGTTAGTCCTTAGGGCGGTTGTAAACTGAGCAACTGGGGGCTTGCCATAGTTAGCTCCGCCAGGCTGGAGAAGGTGTGAGTCACTCTCCCTTGTTCAGGGGGCGGAGTTATGGTGGACGCCAGGTTCACCGGTTGGAGTTTAAGTGCTCCCAGGGTACATCACCGGGCTATGGCCGCTGGTGAATTTTGGCTAAACTTCAGGTGCCCAGCAACTAGGGGTTGCGGGGCGGATAGGGATCGCCTGTAAGTTAACCCGCCTTTTATTTGTGTTATAAATAAACCTGCAATTCCGTTTTCCAAACATCACTGTGTTTGTGTCTTTTGTAATGTGTGGGTTGCTGTGGGTGGCGGCGTAACAATAAAAGTACTATGCACGCCGCAGTATGACAGGCAGCTGGGAAATATGTGGGGTTCTCATGGAGCGAATTTAGGATCCGAAGAAGCCAGTGGGCCGTGGTTCACGGAAATCGTAGCTGTGTGTTGTGTGCACATGTTTTCTGTCACGCAGTACTGGCTGAACTCAATATCCTGAATGGACGTGGTTTGTGACGATGTTTCTGCTCTACTTTCACATAAACTACATTTTGCACAGATTTTAAAATGCGTGATGTTGGTGAGAAGTTTATGATTGGGATTTTTTTGCGGCGGGAAGGAGCGGCGAGGCTGGTGGGGGAGGAGCAGCGATGCAGCTGAGTACTCTCGCAAAGCCTACCTGGACAACGTCGGAACGGGCTGCTAGTCTAAAATCTTCTTGCAATATACTGAAAGGAGAATGGCTTATTCAGAAAATGTCTCTTGGTGGGGCATTTTTATGAAAAGCACTGTCCTGCTGGTTTCTCGCAACACTTATAGTGCCAATATCGGCCCGCACACCAACCCCCCAATAATCATGTTGTACATCAATAAATAAACAGGCAAGACAACTAGTTGTTGGGAAAAAGTAGCTGCAGGTGAAGTAGTGTGGCTCACTGGTTAGAGGCGGCAGACCCGAGAGCAGAGGACGGCCCGGGACCAGGGTTCGATTCCCGGCGCGGCAGGTTTCTGGACCAGGGTCAGCGGACTCGATAATTCTCTCGCCTCGGTGCCCACTCTGATCAGCGATCACACTCGGCAACTCTGGGCATTAGCTTGCCTCATCTTCACTAACGGCCCCACCAGACCGCCGGGGATGCCTGGTCTCACCCTGGAGATACCCATTAAGGGACCATCTCTCAGGGAAGCCAGGAAGGGTTTTGCAGCGGTCGAAGCGCCTTGGGACCCTCCGGGTAAGTAGTGCGCTATATAAATGCCTATACATTTACATTTACATTAGCATACTATGCCAAAAAATGGTGGGTTAACTTACAGATGATCCAAAGGCAAGCCGCCCCTCACAGCTTGCCACCTGATAGGCCAAGTAGCCCGCGGCCTTGGCCAGACGATGCTTATAGCCCCTCCCCTGTCCTGTGAACCATTGGTCCACCCTCTAGCTCACATCCCCCTACGAGGGGCAGAGCGTTCAAGCGAAACCCGGTTGTTCAGGTAACCAACCGCCCGTAGGATAACGGGGCGCCGTCGCACCCCCAGGGTCCACTGCACAGATCTCCCGGGGATATTGGGCCTCAGCACCCTTTGTGCGTCTGCATAGGGTACTCCTGAGTACCTTTCGCCTCTGCATCATCCTGTAACTCCAACTGCAACACAAATAACAAATATTACAAGCATAGCACCCCCCTCCCCCTGAGATGTAGGGTAAGCGGCAGGTAGGGCAACATCGAGGGCAGAAGGAGCGACAAAGAGGCCGCTCCGAGGGAGGGGGAAGCCTAAATACCCGACCCCCCCTACTGGAAGTGACGTGCCTGCAGCAGCAGTCAGCCGCTGAGCACCAGAAGGCTGGTGCGCTTGCCATCTTGTGGCACTACAGTGTCCGCCCTCTTATGAGGGTCACCTGCGGCGATGAGTCGGGCGGCCTGCATAGTGCCATTATCGACCCGCACACCAACCCCCCAATAATCCTGTTGTACATCAATAAATAAACAGACAAGACAACTAGTTGTTGGGAAAAAGTAGCTTCAGGTTTATTAGCATACTATGCCAAAACATGGTGCGTTAACTTACAGATGATCCAAAGGCAAGCCGCCCCTCATAGCTTGCCACCTGATAGGCCAAGTAGCCCGTGGCCTTGGCCAGACGGTGCTTAGTGGTTGTGGTGAGAGGATAGCCCCTCCCCTGTCCTGTGAACCATTTGTCCACCCTCTAGCTCACATCCCCCCTACGAGGGGCGGAGCGTTCAAGCGACCCCCGGTTGTCCAGGTAACCAACCGCCCGTTGGATAACGGGGTGCCGTCGTACCCCCAGGGTCCACCGCACAGATCTCCCGGGGATATTGGGCCTCAGCACCCTTTGTGCTTCTGCATAGGGTACTCCTGAGTACCTTTCGCCTCTGGATCATCCTGTAACTCCTCCACAGCCTTGGATGTGGTGACCGTCACAGACAAGGCCCCCCACCTGAGCTAACCTTCCTAGACACAGCCTGCTGAAAGAAGGGCTTCCTGAATGTCCAACAGAAATAAATCCATGCCTACTTTGGAAAGTGGACTCCTTCCTCGTCAAGGAAGCCAGTGGCTTTGGCATGGAGTTCCCCATGTCGAATGAAGCCAAAGCCCATCAGCTCTGCGAATTTACGCATTGTGCAGTTTACCTTCCTTCGCGCCACTTCTATTGCTAGCCCAGAGTGAGCACCTAGCCAAACCCGGCGTGGTGTGATCTCAGACCACCATAGTTCGCAAGGTCCTAATAAGTTGCTGATCTTAGTAATGTGCACTTTCATGTCCCTCAGGAGGAACATTTTACCTAGGATAGGCAAGTCATTCCCTCCCAGGTGCAGGATAAGCACGTCTGGGGGGTGGGCGTTCCCTTGTAATTCTTGTGTTAGTAAGCCCAGCACCCCGCTCCAACGCAAGCCAGCAATTCCTCGCCACACAAAATGAGTTTTGCTAAACCCATGATTCCACTTCCTGCCCACAGCGCCAACTTGAAAACCCCATTGTGGCCCAGCACCCAGTCCATGGTTCCGGGTAAATAAAGAGAAGTGTTGTATGTAACTATTTTATTAAAACATGCAATAAAACACACTGGCAAGAAAAAAACCACACAGCAAAAATTACACAGCAAAACACAGTTTGTGGGACAGGGCCATGGGTGCCCAAAATTCACAGGTTGCTGCCTATAGTCCCCGAACACAACTTAACAACTGATCCTGTGCTCACTGAGCACTACATGCTGCTGTCTGGTCTGATGTACCTTTTGTAACAGTCTGATGTCCCTATCCCTAATTGTTTGATGCCCTCTACTTGTACCTCTTCAGAGGATGCAGTTGTGGCTGCTCCTATGCGGAAAGAATGGGTGCTGAACCTTTTGCCTAGCGTAGAGACACCTGCCGAAGACAAGCAAGCGTGCATGACATGTTCCACTTGATATTTAGTGAGCGGCGTGCCATCTGAATGCAAGAGGAGATATCCCTCACTAAATGGGCGGATGGCAAGGTAAGCAGTCAGAAGGCTCACTGGGCAAAATTTGGGTGAGCCTAGGCTTTGTAACCAAAATTCTATCCCCCTTCCCCGTTGATCAGTTTTGGATTGGCACAGGGTAATCTTAAGCGTATCACCTAATACCAAAACATCCTGCAGCAACAATGCTACACCTGACGTGTCAGTGTTAGATTTGGCAACCAGCTCGGAGATCCTGAAAGCGCCAAAGAAAGCTAAACTGAAAGCAGATGCGAACAAAGCTGCCTCGTAAACAGAGGAAGTAACCTGAGGCAAACACAAGATCATTCTCTGGAGTGTTATGAAATCAATAGGTGATCTGTTGTCAGGCACTTTGGGTTCACCTCTAGCCCACCCTTTTAAAGCTGCCCTGATGACAAAGGTCCTGGTAGGGTCCGCCTGCCCTTTCAACTTGGCCTTGTGGCTAATGGCTGCTAGGTGACCTGAAATCCAAGAATGGCTCTTTTTGTTATCTTTGGCCCACAGGATAAAGGCCTGAACTTTCAACTCTGCGGCCGCCCCAGAGTCCTCCCACGGCCCCACAGTGGCACATAAATGTTTCACACATGCTTTGTATCTATTGATAGTGTTCGGCGGCAACGACATCTCCCCCAGGGCCCTCCTTCTATTCACCACTTCAGAAGGTACCAGAGGTGTGCTGGGAAGGGGGTGGCTTCCTCTCTCACTCTTGGCCAGGCCTCTCGGAACCGTTGCCACTGAAAATGAGAGAGAGCGTCAGCCGCGATGTTCCTGATACCCTGAATGTGATGCGCCCTGCATTCGACATTGTTGTAAAGGCAAGTTCGCACCAGTTCGCGCAGCAGGCATAAAACCAGGGGGCAACTAGCAGAGTGAGAGTTGATGGCCTGAACTACTGCTAAGTTGTCTGACCACAGCAGGACCCATTTGGATGACAGGATAGCCGGCCATAAGTGGAAGTCCACCACGATGGGGAAGAGCTCGAGGACGGTGATCTTAGTAGTCACCTTTTTCTTAATCCAGGCGTTGGGCCATTTCTCAGCGCACCATTCCCTGTCTAAGATGGCCCCAAAACTGTGCCTGCCTGAGGAGTCTGTGTAAAGGGCAAGGTCAGGGCTGCCCGCCCAAGGAGCCCTCCAAATCACTGCCCCATTGAAGTTGTGCAGAAACTCAGCCCACATGGCCGAATCGTGTTGAATACCCATGCTCAGTTTCGCCATGTGGTGCTTTTTGGCTATGTTAGCAGTAGCTCTGGCTAGTCTCCTGGCAAAGACCCTACCTGCTGGGATGATTCTGGCAGCAAAATTGAGTAGAGCTAAGATGCCCTGGATGTACCCCAGGGAAGCTTTGTCCAGTCCTACCAGCGCCTGAATCTTGTTAGTCAGGTCGCGCACCTTATCCACTGGTAATCTGGACTCCCCTGCAATAGTGTCGATCTCTATTCCCAGGAATGTCAGAATTTGCGCTGGCCCCACTGTCTTACCAGGAGCAAGGGGTACCCCCAGGTGGTCTGTGAGAGGAACAAAATCTGCCAGGGCCTGAGAGCACAACTGTGTCCCGTCACTCCCGATGAACAAAAAGTCATACAAGTAATGAGTTACCCCCTCAACACCGTATGTGTCTTGGAGTGCCCATTGCAGGAAACAACTGAAAGCTTCGAAGTAAGCACAGGACACAGCGCAACCCATGGGTATGCATTTATCATAGTAAAACATGCCGTCTAGCTTGAAACCTAGCAGATGATAGCTGCTCGGGTGGACTGGTAGTAACCTGAAAGCTGATTCAATGTCTGCTTTGGCTAACCAGGCCCCTTGGCCCGCCCTCCTGACCAGATCCAATGCTACGTCCAGCGTGGAATAAGTCACAGAGCATGCTCCCTCCTCTAGCCCATCATTGACCAAAGTCCCTTTAGGGTAGGAAAGGTGGTGGATGAGTCTAAAGGCACTTTTGGGCATATTATCAAGGGGGTTTATCTCCGCTTTTTTGGCTTTAAAAGCCAAGAAAGAGGAGATAAAATTATCTCCCTATTACCTAGCTGTCGCTAACACCAGTTAGCGACAGCTAGTAGGAGATAGCGACCATCTTGGGTCCCGCTTTGCATGTCAGTGAAATTTATCACTAATGACATGCAAAGTAGGCGTACCAAGATGTTAGCGACTGGAAACAGTCGCTAACATCGCTATCTCCTATTACCAACTTTTGGAGATATTTGCGCTAAGCGCAAATATCTCCAAAAGCTAACACCTGCCCCATAGCAGTTCTTAGCCATGTTATCCAATGGTAGGTGGATAACATGGCTAAGAGCATTAGCTCGGTAATGCATGAATATCGCTGACTTTTCAGCGATATTCATGCATTTCGGCCGATTTTTATTGCTTGGGAGATAAACCTTGATAATAGCAAGGTTCCTAAGCGATAAAAATCGCCGCAGCTCTGCGATAAAAATATTGCCGCTAAGCCAACATAGCGATAATTATCGCAAGTTGTTGGTAATATTCCCCCTGGTTCTTTTTTCGCCACGACCCCCAGGGGAGATACAACAAAATTCTCTAGAGGTGGGTGCAGGAAAGGACCACCTATTCTGTTCAAATATCTCTCTTTGTCCACCTTCGCCCTCACCACTTCTGGTTGCTCCTTGGCAGATCTAAGACTGTCAGCATCCTTGCTCCCCAGAGCACCTGTGAAAGGGATCTTAAAACCTTTATGGAAACCGAACAACAACAAGCGGCTGTCTGCCTCAAGAGGATAGCGCCTGAGCAAAGGAGTGATGTTGTCAAGGATCACAGGGGACCCTCCTAGTGGCGCTAGCCGTTGCAAAATTGGTGGCGGAGATGGTGAAACTGGAGATAGAGACGGGGGAGGGTCTGAAAGCGTGAAAGGAGTAGCCAGAAAAGGAGACATGCTGCCTGTCACCAAATTACTGTCCACCTTTACTTGCTGACTGGGAGCTCTGCTTGGATTGGCAAGAAGCTGATTTTGCGGGGTGGGGTCCCCCACAAGTGTTACAGGCATGTACAAATTTGCATGTCTTACCCCAGGAGCAAGACCCATTGTTGAAGAGACGGCAAGTGCCCGGGGGGGATCGCTTGAAGCCACCTCTGGACCCACCCCCTCTGCGGCCTCCACGAAAGGCATGTTTACCCTTACCCCGAAAATGGGAGGACCCCCCTGTAGAAGACTGCCCATTGGGAAGAATACCTGTTGCTCCAACTGAAAGCTGACCCCGTGCTGCCATGTGCTCCATACAGAGCTGCACCTCCTTTAGATCCGAGTTCATCTCTGGGCACTGAGACATTTTCCTTCTGAATTCCCTATAGTAATTTATCCATCCATTACCACCCCATTTTAAGGCCTCATTGTGAATAATCTTAGAATATTGTACCAGGCCTGGGCCCTGTTCCGGAAATCTTTCCATGGTGACAGACACTAAAATGGAGAACGCTTCTAGCCAATTAGCAATGTTCTTTTCAGACCATGGCTGATACTTTACCTTTTTGTCATCTTCCTTTGCCCCAAACTTTCTAGCGTCCATGCCTTCCTGATCCAACATAAGGAGGGTAAAGATATCAATAAACTCCCTTTTCCAAATACCCTCTTTGGCAGCTTGTGGTACCTGCCAAGCCAAGGAGTATCGCCTGGGAAGGAGCGGTGCGGTGGAGATCGCAGGGACAGGGGAAGGCAGGGGAACAGGCAATGGGCTGGCAGTAGGAGGCACCCCAGCGGGAGCGCTTGTAGCGGCAGAGGGCGTGCTGGGAACCAGTGAAATGACAGGGGGAGGAGCGGCGAGTGGAATCCCCAGCGGCGCCGCACTCAGCGCCCCATTTGTAATCGTATTAGCCACTGATGTGGTTGCAGCCTGCACTATATCCCCTTGCTTAGTACCTTGCACAGATCACCATACAGTGGAAGCTGCTGGAGCAGGACTCACGCTAACAACGCTACTACCCCCAACTTGAGGTAAGCTAGCAGCAGAAAACCCCCCTTGGAAATGCCCTATAAAATTCTTCAAAGTGTCCATCATTTTAGTCAGATCGTCTCTTGCTGCGAAATTACCTTGGGCAGCCTGGAATCCTTAGCAAGGACCGGGGGTGGTGGCTTAGCACTTGCCCCCTGTGACGGGAGATCACGGGGGTTCGCCACTGATTTGCTTCATGTCTGCGGCAAAGATTCCAGGGGGAAATCCCTAACAGTGGGCTTTCTGATCCGTTTGGGCCTGGAGGGAGCAGCATCAGCACTGATCTGGGTATCCGAAGATGGAGAATCACCCGGGAAACCAGAATCATCTGGCTCTGGCGTGTTCAACAAACTCTGAGCCCAAGCAATGCCTTTAAGCTTTGCCATCTCCAAAAAGTCTGCCCACTGTGCGTCTTGGGAGGTGCCCGGCAACGAGTCCTCCACCTGGGAAATTTCTTGAAAGAGCGGGAGGGAACTTTGGCTGTCCATTCTCACTTCTGTTCACCCTCACGGGATATTACAATGGTGCGACAAGGCGGAAACGAAAAATGCGATCGATTCAGAGTAACTCAGTGAGGGAGAGCGAGAAGGGGCTATGGAGGAAAATAGGTAACGTTAGTTGGTGCACTTGAAGGTGACAATTTTCTAGACAACGCACTGTCGTGTTCCCTCTCCCTTTCGAAGGACTGGTCCTTCGCCATATACCTGTCTCTGGCCCTCCAATTGCCCCCTGTGCCGCTTCTTCTTCCTTTGCGCTGATTACTTTGCTTTGTATCCTTAAAAATAAAAGACATTGTCACAACGTTCTTCCCATTCCTTAAAATTAGCTCTTTAATCTGTAGTGCTCCTTCAGCTTCCGGCACCATGCCGCCGTATTTCAGCTTCCTCTCAGCCAGTCCTCGCCAGCCGTACACGTACAATCCTGAAAGTACACACATGTTAGTGCCACCCTATATATAACATATCTCAGCCCTGATTGCCCTTCTTGATTACTCCCTAAACAAAACTACCAAGGAAAAATGTGTCATTTCCAATAGCTCACACTTTGCTAATGCGGGACCTATTGCATTGCAAGTGCTTGTTTTGTTTATGCGCTGCACGGAGATGTGTACAAGAAGCACTGTTTTTCTTCCCATGCCTGCCCCTAGTGCGATGCCTACATGCTCTCTGAAGAGGAAGCAACCGCAAGGCCGCCCCTGCTAGAAAAACCTCCTCACTTGGTAAGGCGGGAAACACCAGGCTAGCGCCGAATAACCCTGGTCTGGTCGAGTATCGCACTTTCCAATGCGAGGCCTGATGCATAGTATGGCCTGCTGCTAAAGATGCTTGCGTTTCCACAACTGGCCGCTTCCTGCGCTTACCCCTGATTATTTGCGTGAAATTGCCAAAAGAGGTACACTAAAAGAATACGGCAGCGCTGAGGTACGAACCCTCAAGCCTGCTCGAGCGTCGTAAGCACTGAGAGTATAGTCGCCTCCTTGCATAGCATGGAAATCACCTCTCGCCCGCCAAAGAAGAGCTGTGGCGCAGTTCAAAATAATGCATGAGCACACGGCGAGCACGCTGCTATGCCACATAACGTGCCCAATGCATTCGAGGAGACCGGAGATGCTCTGCCAAAGGTGGCTAGTGAGCGCGGGCTTACCCCCGCTGCCTGATACGCACAAAGGCAAGCCGCCCGACAGATCGCAGTGGCCCATGGCCAGAGGGCAAATAAAAGGGCGTGTGAGGGAGCGAGAGCAAACGACTCTGAATGGAGCGCGGGGGGGCAACGGGAAAATAGCTGACATCCCGAGACATTAATGCATAATGTGACAGAAAATGGCAAGTTATAATGGCATAAAATAGGAGCAATACCCTCCCCCTCCGCTCCCGGTAAAATGACCTATATAACAGTACAATTGTGCGACCAGGCAACAAAAGCATCGTGAACGTGCTAATAAATAGAACACCCGTTACCGTAAAGAAGGACACACGGAATAGTCCAAATAACGTGGGAGGTGGCGCAAGCTATAAGGAAAGCCTCCTTACTGGAGCAAACATCCGCAAAGACTAGGCATGCCCCGGGGCACCATCGGAAATTACAGAACGGTGAGGCCACACAAAGGCTCGAACCCTGTTCCCCAGCGTTAAAGTCGGAAGCTTTAGCCGAGGCTATATCCTCTACTTCAAATTTTAACAAGAGGGGGGAGAGAGAGAGAGTCAGTGGATTCAGTCTCCCGAGTCATGTACATAAACAAAGTGGAATCCACTCAAGTGATAGTGATCCCTAGAGTGATGGGGAACACACAGTGTTGTTAAAATGCCCCTCACACACCAACAGGCCCCTTGGTGTCATGCTTCATCATCGGGGCCTTCGCACCCCTCTACGGGATGCGGCGTGCTACGACTCGCGAATACGCAGGAGCACTTGAAGTGAACTATGTGTGGGGGTGTGTGTTATATACCAAGATGTGAGTGAGGTGAGGTGAAAAAGTGGATAAAAAATACCTGGCACGTGGGAAGAAAAAAACTTTATTAAATCCCCGGCTGGTATTGTTAAAATTAAAAGTGCAAGGCGTGGTTTCAAAAAGATACGTGTTAGGGTATCAAACCACTGTGTTAAAAGTCAACATGTTTCGGAGGTCAAAGCCCCCTTCTTCAGGACAAGGGTGAAAAGCACTTATCCTCGCCTTACTCACATGTAAGATGTAAAAGTGAAGCATAAAAATTACCACAATGTGTAATGTTCCTCACTATGTTTTTTATGTAAGTGAGTGTCGTTGCGCCCAGTTGGCGTAAGAACCTGTGAAAACAAAATCATAGATAAACATACAGGTCTCAGAATCACAGTTTTTAAGGAGAAGAATAATGCTTCTCTAGTGAAAACATCAGGTAGCACCCAAAAAAAAAAAAAAAAAATGATTGGAACCTGAAACAAAAATAAGGAAAAAGGACACTACAAACATACACACACGCAAACCAACACAGCTCTCTGCTCAGATGGAATGAGAGCAGAGCAGTAAGGACAGAGAGATCTTACTTTAAGTTCCCAAATACAGGACTTCATGAGCCTTTAAACGTATATTGGGGAATCCTTCCTTTCTAATCAGAAACCTAAGAGATCAATATTAGGGTTTTAGTAGAGGAATATAATCAGCAGAGTGCTGAAGCCAAAAAAGGTACAGGTTTTCTCATGGTCTTATAACTCACGGTTACAGCAACAGCTAATCGCCTGCCTTCCCTCAACGCGGCTCCGATGAAGTGAGCTGCCAGAGGGTTAGGGCCCTTTTATATGCTTGCCTGTGGGTAATTAGTGGGAATTGATTGAATAATGCAAGCCGGTGTATGCCCAAATACGGAGAGAAATCTCCTCGCGTCCGGTAAAGACGCTAGCGATGTGCGCTGATCTCCCGCGCATGCGCATAGCAATGCCAGCTGGACGCATGCGCGACTCAGTCAGCAAACGCGCCTGCGCAGACGGAGACGCTTCGTGAACTGCACGAAGCTGCCGATGCCGAACTAAATGCCTGGTACAGAGTGGCAATCGGGATAGGAAAGTCCCGGGGACATGAATCCAAGTGCCCAGGATGCACTAGTAGGGCACAAAGATGATTATAGGTCTGAGCCCCGATGTTGAAATAGAATAAAGTAGTAAACCAGGTGAATTGTGGAGATGTGCCTATAATTATGACAGGCTACTCCCACGGATAAGGGGAGTAAATAATGAATGAATCAGAGGGAGTAACACATACCACATTCTGCTGATGAATAGACCCCTACAATAACAGTAACAAGCATGAGACCATACGTGTACTGAAAACGTTTTCACCTAAGGAGGTTCCAAGGAATGGAATCATTCAGTCCAGTGGTGTCGGTTCCCAACCGGAACACCCACCGTTGTTCTTTTTCAAGGAGACCAATCTCTGAGGGCAATTGTTCAATTATTGTCCACTGCAACTCATTCACACAGTGTTGACTTTCAATGTAATGGGTTGACATTTTAGTAGTTTGTTTTCTACACCTGATGTTACTCTTGTGTTCGTTCAGCCTGACCCTGACAGGTCTGGTGGTCATGCCCACATATTCCTTTCCACATGGGCAGGTGATTAAGTAAACCACATTTTTGCTATTACAGTTAGTAAAAGCTCGCTGTTCCCATGTAGTCCCATTGGAAAAAGTGAGCGTCTGTGTCTTTTTGGTGAGGTGGCAGTTATTGCAGTTGCCACATGGGTAATGCCCATGTATGCCTTGTAACCTCGTCTGATCATTGACAGGAGGCGGAGGTCGAGTGTGAACGAGCATATCCCTCAAATTCCTACCCCTTCTATGTGCAAAGAGAGGTTTATCCAAAGTTAAGCCACCGCTTGTTAAAGTGCGCCAGTGTTTGTGGACCAACTTCGTCACTTGGTTGCTGACTGGACTGTATGTGGTGACACAGACAGTCCTGTTTGCGGCATCCTCCCTACGTGGGTTGTCCTCCAACAGGGCATCTCGGTTGTTGTTTCTTGCTCTGATAGAGGCTTTGCGGATCACAGTTTCCGGATACTTTCTCTGTCTACGTTTTTCACTCAGATCCTTGGCTTGGGTCTTGTATCTGGCCACATCAGTACAGTTCCGCCGTAGGCGTAAGAACTGCCCATAAGGAAGGTTCTCTCTCAGATGACGAGGGTGAAAGCTGTCAAATCTGAGGAGACAATTCTTAGCCGTGGGTTTGAAGTGTGTTTCCGTTTTCAGTATGCCGGCTTCATGGTAGATATTTAAATCCAAGAACACCATGTTGGTATTCGATGCCTGGAAGGTGAATTTCAAAAAGGCATTCTGATTGTTGAGCCAATCAATGAAATCAGTTATCATGGTCGCATCTCCATCCCAGATAACCAGGATATCATCTATATACCTACGCCACATGCGAATCCTCGCCCTGTGGGGGTTATTGGGGTGCAAGATTTTCGTGGATTCCAAGTGATGGACATATAGTCCAGCCAAGCTCGGGGCAAAAGTACTGCCCATACTGGTCCCATGCTTCTGCCAGAAAAGGGTGCCCTCATACTCAAAAAAGTTCTTAGTGAGTGCCAGGGATATGCACTCCATCACTACATTACGTGGGGTGTGATATTCCCAGTTGGTAGAGTACAATACCTCTTCAATGATTTGGATGGTTTCATCATGGGGGAGACTCGTATAGAGGCTCTCCACGTCCAGGCTTAACAGCATCTGGGAAGTTGGATCAAAGGGCTGATCATTCAGCAGTTGTAATACTGCTTTAGTGTCTCGTAAATAGGTGTCCGTCGCCTGTACAAGGGGTCTCAAGAAAGCATCCGCAAACTTGGATAAAGGTTCCAGGATAGATGAAATTCCCGAAACAATGGGGCGACCGGGTGGGTTCGCCAGATTCTTGTGTACCTTCGGGATGGTATAAAAGTAAGGGGTGCGAGGGTTCCTCTGGGTCAGAAACTCGGACTCCTTTTTTGTAATCCAGTCATGTGTGAGTGCCTCTTCCACCATACCACCTATGTGAACTCTTAGAGATTCAGTGGGATCCTCCGTCAGGATCTGGTAGTTCCTATTGTCTGACAGAAGCCGCCTGCATTCTTGGTCATAGGCTGCAGTTGTTTGAATAACCACTGCGCCCCCCTTATCCGCTGGCTTTATAATCAGGTTTTTATTCAACCTTAGTTCCTTAATGGCCTCATTTTCTGTTCTGCTCATATTCTGAAAAACCCTCTGTCTGGTTTCTAGTCCTTTTAGTTCCAGCATCATTGCTTTTTCGAAGGCCAATACTTCCACAGGGAGTTGATTATCCAGTGGAGTAAATGTAGATTTGGGTTTTAGACCAGTATCGGAAGTCTCTGTTGGTAGATCCTTATCTTTAAAGAATGCCCGTAGTTTTATAGTTCTTATGAACTCCTGCATTTCCTTATGTAGTAGGAAAATGTCTGGTCTATTGGTGGGAACATAACCCAGGCCTTTATTCAGTACCTCTTTTTGTAAATCTGTCAGGGGCCACGGGGTTATGTTGATGACTAAGTCCCCCTGTGGCTTGTTGACGCCTGATTGGCTGCCATGCTCCTGGTTACGACCCGAGGGTCTGCCTCCTCTGTGGGCTGCCAATTCACATTGTTGCCCTTCTTGTTCCGCCCTCTGCGGGATCCCTGGCCCCAGGATAAAAAAGGTTGTTGATTTTGGGGTGCACCGGTTTGCTCTGGGACCCAATGGGGGTACATTGGTCCCATTTGGGGTGGCCCAAACTGATACTGCGGGTATTGGAAAGGAGGTTGATAAGGGTTATATTGTGGGCCTTGGAAACCACGCCAGCCTCTCTGACGTGGGAACTGGGCTCTTTGTTGACGAAAGCCGCCTCTTTGTTTTCTCTGTTGAAAGCCATTCGATTTGTTGCTAGAATTACTGCCATCCGAGTTAACACTATCCGTATCACTCGTATTGTCCTTCATGACATAATCTGCACGAGTATATGGGTAGGCTCTCTCAGGGGTAAAGCGGTCTTTGTCTTTTTTTAGTTTGTTGAATTTGCTTTGTTTCAAGCCCGCCTCAAATTCTTTCATCTGTTGGTTCAGTTCCTCTAAACCCTTTTTGAGATCCGCTGGTGAGATAAAAGCCTTAAGCTGTACTTCAAGTCTTTGGATCTCTACTTTTAGTTCAACTGATTTCCTTGCTGCTGTCTGGACTATAAGTACTAACCAGTCCCTGGTGCAATGCCAAGAGATAAGTGACCATGCCTTCTTAAAAACAAGGTCATCTTGGAAGATAAATGGTTCAGTTTTGACCAGTAGACCTTGTGGGGCCATCTTATTTCTCAGGTATTCTCTCATCAGTAAGCCATGGAGGGCTGTCCTGATTTGAATCTTGCGGGTGTTCATTAGTTCATCCCAATCAGCTACAGCGGGCCCTGGATCGCTACTACTAAGGCCTTCAAAGGGTTTATCATCTGCGAGAATGCGGTCAATATCATCTTCTGTAAAAGTCAGTCCGTGTTCATCCTCCATGTTGGCAGATGGCCCCGATGATGAAGCATGACACCAAGGGGCCTGTTGGTGTGTGAGGGGCATTTTAACAACACTGTGTGTTCCCCATCACTCTAGGGATCACTATCACTTGAGTGGATTCCACTTTGTTTATGTACATGACTCGGGAGACTGAATCCACTGACTCTCTCTCTCTCCCCCCTCTTGTTAAAATTTGTTTATAGACAGCGTACAGCTGTGGGAGTCCCCTTTCCCTTTTGGACCTACACGCTAAGTTTTCACACACGACCAACTTACCTTTCAAATACCTTCCTGTCCTCCTCATCTGCCAACATGGAGGATGAACACGGACTGACTTTTACAGAAGATGATATTGACCGCATTCTCGCAGATGATAAACCCTTTGAAGGCCTTAGTAGTAGCGATCCAGGGCCCGCTGTAGCTGATTGGGATGAACTAATGAACACCCGCAAGATTCAAATCAGGACAGCCCTCCATGGCTTACTGATGAGAGAATACCTGAGAAATAAGATGGCCCCACAAGGTCTACTGGTCAAAACTGAACCATTTATCTTCCAAGATGACCTTGTTTTTAAGAAGGCATGGTCACTTATCTCTTGGCATTGCACCAGGGACTGGTTAGTACTTATAGTCCAGACAGCAGCAAGGAAATCAGTTGAACTAAAAGTAGAGATCCAAAGACTTGAAGTACAGCTTAAGGCTTTTATCTCACCAGCGGATCTCAAAAAGGGTTTAGAGGAACTGAACCAACAGATGAAAGAATTTGAGGCGGGCTTGAAACAAAGCAAATTCAACAAACTAAAAAAAGACAAAGACCGCTTTACCCCTGAGAGAGCCTACCCATATACTCGTGCAGATTATGTCATGAAGGACAATACGAGTGATACGGATAGTGTTAACTCGGATGGCAGTAATTCTAGCAACAAATCGAATGGCTTTCAACAGAGAAAACAAAGAGGCGGCTTTCGTCAACAAAGAGCCCAGTTCCCACGTCAGAGAGGCTGGCGTGGTTTCCAAGGCCCACAATATAACCCTTATCAACCTCCTTTCCAATACCCGCAGTATCAGTTTGGGCCACCCCAAATGGGACCAATGTACCCCCATTGGGTCCCAGAGCAAACCGGTGCACCCCAAAATCAACAACCTTTTTTATCCTGGGGCCAGGGATCCCGCAGAGGGCGGAACAAGAAGGGCAACAATGTGAATTGGCAGCCCACAGAGGAGGCAGACCCTCGGGTCGTAACCAGGAGCATGGCAGCCAATCAGGCGTCAACAAGCCACAGGGGGACTTAGTCATCAACATAACCCCGTGGCCCCTGACAGATTTACAAAAAGAGGTACTGAATAAAGGCCTGGGTTATGTTCCCACCAATAGACCAGACATTTTCCTACTACATAAGGAAATGCAGGAGTTCATAAGAACTATAAAACTACGGGCATTCTTTAAAGATAAGGATCTACCAACAGAGACTTCCGATACTGGTCTAAAACCCAAATCTACATTTACTCCACTGGATAATCAACTCCCTGTGGAAGTATTGGCCTTCGAAAAAGCAATGATGCTGGAACTAAAAGGACTAGAAACCAGACAGAGGGTTTTTCAGAATATGAGCAGAACAGAAAATGAGGCCATTAAGGAACTAAGGTTGAATAAAAACCTGATTATAAAGCCAGCGGATAAGGGGGGCGCAGTGGTTATTCAAACAACTGCAGCCTATGACCAAGAATGCAGGCGGCTTCTGTCAGACAATAGGAACTACCAGATCCTGACGGAGGATCCCACTGAATCTCTAAGAGTTCACATAGGTGGTATGGTGGAAGAGGCACTCACACATGACTGGATTACAAAAAAGGAGTCCGAGTTTCTGACCCAGAGGAACCCTCGCACCCCTTACTTTTATACCATCCCGAAGGTACACAAGAATCTGGCGAACCCACCCGGTCGCCCCATTGTTTCGGGAATTTCATCTATCCTGGAACCTTTATCCAAGTTTGCGGATGCTTTCTTGAGACCCCTTGTACAGGCGACGGACACCTATTTACGAGACACTAAAGCAGTATTACAACTGCTGAATGATCAGCCCTTTGATCCAACTTCCCAGATGCTGTTAAGCCTGGACGTGGAGAGCCTCTATACGAGTCTCCCCCATGATGAAACCATCCAAATCATTGAAGAGGTATTGTACTCTACCAACTGGGAATATCACACCCCACGTAATGTAGTGATGGAGTGCATATCCCTGGCACTCACTAAGAACTTTTTTGAGTATGAGGGCACCCTTTTCTGGCAGAAGCATGGGACCAGTATGGGCAGTACTTTTGCCCCGAGCTTGGCTGGACTATATGTCCATCACTTGGAATCCACGAAAATCTTGCACCCCAATAACCCCCACAGGGCGAGGATTCGCATGTGGCGTAGGTATATAGATGATATCCTGGTTATCTGGGATGGAGATGCGACCATGATAACTGATTTCATTGATTGGCTCAACAATCAGAATGCCTTTTTGAAATTCACCTTCCAGGCATCGAATACCAACATGGTGTTCTTGGATTTAAATATCTACCATGAAGCCGGCATACTGAAAACGGAAACACACTTCAAACCCACGGCTAAGAATTGTCTCCTCAGATTTGACAGCTTTCACCCTCGTCATCTGAGAGAGAACCTTCCTTATGGGCAGTTCTTACGCCTACGGCGGAACTGTACTGATGTGGCCAGATACAAGACCCAAGCCAAGGATCTGAGTGAAAAACTTAGACAGAGAAAGTATCCGGAAACTGTGATCCGCAAAGCCTCTATCAGAGCAAGAAACAACAACCGAGATGCCCTGTTGGAGGACAACCCACGTAGGGAGGATGCCGCAAACAGGACTGTCTGTGTCACCACATACAGTCCAGTCAGCAACCAAGTGACGAAGTTGGTCCACAAACACTGGCGCACTTTAACAAGCGGTGGCTTAACTTTGGATAAACCTCTCTTTGCACATAGAAGGGGTAGGAATTTGAGGGATATGCTCGTTCACACTCGACCTCCGCCTCCTGTCAATGATCAGACGAGGTTACAAGGCATACATGGGCATTACCCATGTGGCAACTGCAATAACTGCCACCTCACCAAAAAGACACAGACGCTCACTTTTTCCAATGGGACTACATGGGAACAGCGAGCTTTTACTAACTGTAATAGCAAAAATGTGGTTTACTTAATCACCTGCCCATGTGGAAAGGAATATGTGGGCATGACCACCAGACCTGTCAGGGTCAGGCTGAACGAACACAAGAGTAACATCAGGTGTAGAAAACAAACTACTAAAATGTCAACCCATTACATTGAAAGTCAACACTGTGTGAATGAGTTGCAGTGGACAATAATTGAACAATTGCCCTCAGAGATTGGTCTCCTTGAAAAAGAACAACGGTGGGTGTTCCGGTTGGGAACCGACACCACTGGACTGAATGATTCCATTCCTTGGAACCTCCTTAGGTGAAAACGTTTTCAGTACACGTATGGTCTCATGCTTGTTACTGTTATTGTAGGGGTCTATTCATCAGCAGAATGTGGTATGTGTTACTCCCTCTGATTCATTCATTATTTACTCCCCTTATCCGTGGGAGTAGCCTGTCATAATTATAGGCACATCTCCACAATTCACCTGGTTTACTACTTTATTCTATTTCAACATCGGGGCTCAGACCTATAATCATCTTTGTGCCCTACTAGTGCATCCTGGGCACTTGGATTCATGTCCCCGGGACTTTCCTATCCCGATTGCCACTCTGTACCAGGCATTTAGTTCGGCATCGGCAGCTTCGTGCAGTTCACGAAGCGTCTCCGTCTGCGCAGGCGCGTTTGCTGACTGAGTCGCGCATGCGTCCAGCTGGCATTGCTATGCGCATGCGCGGGAGATCAGCGCACATCGCTAGCGTCTTTACCGGACGCGAGGAGATTTCTCTCCGTATTTGGGCATACACCGGCTTGCATTATTCAATCAATTCCCACTAATTACCCACAGGCAAGCATATAAAAGGGCCCTAACCCTCTGGCAGCTCACTTCATCGGAGCCGCGTTGAGGGAAGGCAGGCGATTAGCTGTTGCTGTAACCGTGAGTTATAAGACCATGAGAAAACCTGTACCTTTTTTGGCTTCAGCACTCTGCTGATTATATTCCTCTACTAAAACCCTAATATTGATCTCTTAGGTTTCTGATTAGAAAGGAAGGATTCCCCAATATACGTTTAAAGGCTCATGAAGTCCTGTATTTGGGAACTTAAAGTAAGATCTCTCTGTCCTTACTGCTCTGCTCTCATTCCATCTGAGCAGAGAGCTGTGTTGGTTTGCGTGTGTGTATGTTTGTAGTGTCCTTTTTCCTTATTTTTGTTTCAGGTTCCAATCATTTTTTTTTTGGGTGCTACCTGATGTTTTCACTAGAGAAGCATTATTCTTCTCCTTAAAAACTGTGATTCTGAGACCTGTATGTTTATCTATGATTTTGTTTTCACAGGTTCTTACGCCAACTGGGCGCAACGACACTCACTTACATAAAAAACATAGTGAGGAACATTACACATTGTGGTAATTTTTATGCTTCACTTTTACATCTTACATGTGAGTAAGGCGAGGATAAGTGCTTTTCACCCTTGTCCTGAAGAAGGGGGCTTTGACCTCCAAAACATGTTGACTTTTAACACAGTGGTTTGATACCCTAACACGTATCTTTTTGAAACCACGCCTTGCACTTTTAATTTTAACAATACCAGCCGGGGATTTAATAAAGTTTTTTTCTTCCCACGTGCCAGGTATTTTTTATCCACTTTTTCACCTCACCTCACTCACATCTTGGTATATAACACACACCCCCACACATAGTTCACTTCAAGTGCTCCTGCGTATTCGCGAGTCGTAGCACGCCGCATCCCGTAGAGGGGTGCGAAGGCCCCGATGATGAAGCATGACACCAAGGGGCCTGTTGGTGTGTGAGGGGCATTTTAACAACACTGTGTGTTCCCCATCACTCTAGGGATCACTATCACTTGAGTGGATTCCACTTTGTTTATGTATATATCCTCTACTTCCTCACAGAGGAGTCAAAATGGCCGTGACATAGCGCCCATGCCTACGTAGGCAGTGACCTAAGGCTGCACTTGTCCCAAAATGGCCACTACGTGGCCCCGGAGACGGCGTGTTCCTGAAAAGATGGCCCAATTCGACAATAACATACCCAAACATCCAGGCCGCAATAGACACTGTGGTCGCTAAAGGGGACAGAATGATACAGCCCTCATGCCTCCAGGGAAAGGAAGGAGGGGGCCTCCGTTACCATCCGACGTGCATAGACTCTCCCCCGTCGGTTACCTCAGGTCCCAAAGACTCCCCTCAGACCAACCTACCGCATGTTGGTGCAAGAACAAGGGGACCGGCATAGCGCCCGGGGATAAAAGCACAAAACAAAACCCCGTTTGCCAGAAGTTGCTACCATCATAAAACGGGCATCAATAGTCTGCACCACTACGTAAACCGGCAGCATACCATCGCATCACATTACAGTCCCGCCAGATGTGCCGCCCGACTACGGGTCAAACCCCCACCCCCGCAGCAAACACGGGTCGAGGAAACAGGAACGTGGAACAGCGCCCCCCCCCGAAAATTTACTAAATGGCCAGGCAGAGCATCACAGTGGTTCAGTGCCCCACAAATAGTACCGGAGAGAGCCACCCACCGTGCCCAGCCCTCCCCAAGCAACCACAAAGAAAAGCACATAAAATCAACAAGATTACAACCCAGCAATAGCGGCCCGTCTCTAAGCAGGCCGCCCGGCCCAGCTCGACCCCCATAATGGGGGGAGCGAACACGAAGTGGGTAAACGCTCACCTTGTGTCCTACGATTCCTGGCACGACCCAACATCAAGGGCAGAAGGAACGACAAAGAGGCCGCTCCGAGGGAGGGGGAAGCCTAAATACCCCGACCCCCCCTACAGGAAGTGACGTGCCTGCAGCGGCAGCCAGCCGCTGAGCACCAGAAGGCTGGTGCGCTTGCCATCTTGTGGCACTACGGTGTCCGCCCTCTTATTAGGGTAACCTGCGGCGACGAGTAGGGCGGCCTGCATTTACTGAAGATGCAAGCTAGAGTATAAAAGTCCTGCAAAATTGCATAATAAGTAATTTTGAGAAGTCGCTTGAATTCACATTGTGAGAAATTTTGCGAAGTCACCGTAATTTAATATAACGCGAAAATCCAACAAATTTCTGAATTTTGGCGGTGTAATTCAGAATTCACTCAGGCACACCGGAATGTAAGGAAGTAAAACACGTTTCCATTTAATTCCTTGAGGAAAAGGGTGGCAATGTGAAGAAAAACCACTGACCGAGGAACGCCTGTGAAGGAGAGCAATCATGCCAAGACCTTTCACATTCAGTGTTTGTATTAAGCAGTGGTTGTGGGGGGCAATATATGGCACACAATTCTATTTTTGTAGCTTTGAAATAGCAATGGGTTCTAAACAAACGAGTTAATAACAGACTGCTAAAAATGTAAACAACTCCTGCCTTTCCACATTACTGCTTCCCTCTCTCCAGCAATCTTTAGCTACCACTTTTATTTGTTAATTGGGTTGCCATAGCAACTACCTCCTTGGGAACGGCATCTCTCCGAGGTAGCCGGCAGTGCGATGCCAGCAGCTACGTGGGTAGCAGTGCCAGAGCAGGCCCCCTTTCCGCCCACTCAAAGTACGGATTCAAAGCTTCTGGCACAGCAGAGCACACCGCGGTCAGATTGATTGGCGGAGGGGTGGGCAAGGTTTAGGCTACCTGCTGAGTTGAGGGAACAAATCAATAATATAAGCAACAAATCAATGATATTACATCGTCTATTACTATCCGCTGCATTCGTCCAAAGAGGCGAAGCCAAGACTGGTAAATCACAGTTAATGAAAACAAAATTATTAAAATATCGAGAGCACGGCAAGAAAGGAAAAAAATTGTAATATGGACCTTTTACATTATCAGTCCAACAGACTAGGGGGCCTATATACAAGGGAATATCGCCACCAGACGTTCTGGTTGCGATATCCCCTTCACCTTATTTACAAAGCGGCGATAAGCCACTTAACATGGCTTAACGCCGCCTTCTAAATATGGCCCTTTCGACCGCAGTCTGCTGCAGTAAAGAGGCGGGCAATGGATGTTGCAGTGAGCGTTCCGCCGCAATACCCATTGCTTTTTTACACTGAACCATATTAACAAGGATAGGGCAGCGCCAAAAATTAAGGCAAGGCAAAACCTGGTTTTTGGATAGCGAGACGAGTAGAAATCATTAATATCTCCTCATATTTTACTTACAGATAGAAACAGCAAATCACTTGTAAAGATTGCTTATGTGCAGGAAGCAACATGGTGCGAGGGTACCTGAGTTAGCGCTAGGCAGTTTTTTAGCGCCAGCACTGGGAAAACTCAGGGGTGTGCAGTATTTTTGTAAATACGGCGCAGCCCTGTGTTTAAAAATTTTTGAGTGCAGCCTTACCAATTTTCCCACAACACCGTGCTATTGTAAATATATCCCCCTAGGTTGTTTTGTAGTGAATTATCCACAATTCACAGGATATTAAGTATGTCTTTCTTAAGGGTGCGTGAAGTCGATAGACTTGCAAGGTAATATGCCTTCTTTTGAAACTTGGAAATATGTAATGCTTGCAAAGCTTTTTTCTTAAAGGGAGCATAAGGGTCCTTCATTTTAGCCTAGATGCAGGCAATCCAGGCAATGGGAAAAGCAGAGCCAGTGACAAGTCAGGGGTCTGGCTAGGCTGTATGAGCCAAAGTATAAGCAGAGCCCGCAAAAAACCCAAAAATCTGTTGCAGCCACAACATGACATAAAGTGGAAAGCAACTATGAGAAAGGGGGAGGATGAATGGACAGTGCACCTTTCTGCCAGCCCTTATCCACTCCCACACCCTCCCATCTCCAGCTCCTCCCTAATATTTCAGGTGCACCATTGGCAGGGGTGTCAAGTGCACCCTCTTTAAGTGTCCTGCTAAGCCAAGTGCTCTGCAGAAGCCCATATTTATTTTGTCTGTGAGTAAAACCTAATCGCCCTGTTGAGACCTGTCACTGATCATTTTCCATGAGACATGAGAGAGTGGGGATCAAGGTGGCAATTGAAAATCCAAAGGACCCCCACAAAACCACTGCCTTCTAGGGATTGCAACCTTTCGAAAAGAAAAATACTGGCTCTTTGTCCACGTTTTAAAGGTCTGCAAAGGCCAGCAGTGTACTTAAAGATAACTTTGTATAAAGTATGTATTTATTTGTAACATGACCTTTCTGATTTTGTTTAGTTTACTTTTCAGTCAGGAATCCTTACAGCAGTTCTAGAGCTCGTTTCAAATGATATTTTCCTGTTAGGCCGTTCCTTTCCTTAATTGTTCTTGGCTTCTGTTATTTTTTGTTGCAGTTTTATGTAGGGCAAACTCGACCCAAAGGTATTGGATTGCTTTAAATGCGCACCAGTTACATTACACATGGTCACATTTATGATTTTCAACAGGGCTTTAAGTGGGCCGTGTCTCACCGGTGCAGAGCAGCGGCAGTTTTTTAAAGGGGGCCTTGAAACGGGTCTCTACTGGGGTCTGTTTTGTGCCCTGGCACAGGTGTCCTTTTTTTGTGAACTGCAGTGACAGCAGTACATTGATGTGCGCATGCTCACACTGCTCACTTCTCACTATCACGCCATGCCAGGTGAGTGCTGTAGGGGACGGTAAACCTTTTAAAGAGTTGTTTTCTCTCTGGATTTCCCTTCTCTTTTTGAAACTTCGGAGCAGCAACATTGTCGTGGTGTCACCAGGGCTTCAAGTGGAAGCTTTTTCAATATTATATACAACAAGCCGTAGTTGCTGCTTAATTATCTTATGCAAGAAACAACTATTAACAAAGCCAATAGTCCTGACTTGCAGGTATGATGTTACTTGTTGTATCATATATCTGAATGCAATGATAGAAACAGCAAAATACAAGTCGAGAGGCACACTATGCTAAGCACAGTTTTTAAGACATGCCCTTAGTTACATTGGCCACACCCCTTTGAGAGCCCCCCCCCCCAGTTTTTTCATCCCTCTTAAAGCCCTGATTTTTAGGCGTAGGGAGTTTAAGTGATTTCCCAAGATTGCAGACTGTTGAGCACATGACAAGACATAAACCTGGTTCCCCAGTACCAAAGTGGGCATCTCTGGCTGTAACGCCACATTGCATGTGGCTGGCGGTGTGGCTGTGAAAGTGTGGGCATGCTTACCGCCGCAGCACAGAGGGAGATGAATAAAGCCTAAGGCACGTGCCAGGTGCCGGGGTAGGAGCGGCCCCAGGTATCACCCAAGCAGAGGAAAAGGGGTGTTGACTGTTCGGCATCCCCCGCTCTTCAGTTCCAAGAAGGGAAGGTTGGGCGGCACTGGGCAGGCAATTGGATGTGGTCACTGCAGCTGGGGTAGGTGTGCGTGACACACAGGAGGGACAGAGGGAGGGTGGGCTTAATGCTGACACGCTTGGGGAGGAGAGCAGTGGCGTAACGAAATTTGAGGGGGCCCCCCTGCAAACTACATGGAGGGGGCCCCCCTACCATTCTCCGTGCCAGTCTAGGGCTCTCAGGCCACCGACCCGCCATACTGCAGGGGATACAGCGCTATTGTTACGCCACTGTCACCAATACAGCTGTTACAAGTAACACTGGACGGTGGAGCCAAAGGTTGGGCTTAGTCTGCCAGCAGGATACCATAGGTTGTGGTCCATTCATTACAGGGTCCCTGCCATCAGTAGGCCGGGGAAGTTTGCCCAATTTTAGGTGGGTTTTCTAATGCAGACTCCTGTCACGATATACACCATCCGGCCCACTCATCGCTCAGTTTTGACAAAAGTGCATCCACTGCTCCTTCTCGTTTCCGTTTTAAAAAATTTGACAATGCAGTATTTCAAAAGCAGATGTAACTACGTAGAGCAAATTTTGATAATACATTTTTATTAGTAGACAATAGCAATCTTAAGAGGCATTTCATAGCTTCATACACACTGTGACCCCAATTCCATCACATTCTGTCTCTCTCTCTCTCTCTCTCTCTCTTTCTCTCTCTCAGTGAGTCAGTCTCTCTCTCTCTCTCTGTCATTCAGTCTCTCTCAGTCAGTCTGTCAGTCAGTCAGTCAGTCTTTCAGTCTCTCTCTCTCTCTCTGTCAGTCTGTCAGTCAGTCGGTCTCTCTCTCTCTCTCTCTCTCTCTGTCAGTCTCTCTCTATGTCAGTCAGTCAGTTTCTCAGCCAGTCAGTCTCTTGGCCAGTCAGTATTCAGTCTCTGAGTCAGTCAGTCTCTACTCTCTCTCCATTCTCTCTCTCAACTCTGTCCACTCTATCTCCACTGTCTCTCTCTCCACTGTCTCTCCACTGTCTCTTTCTTTACTGTCTCTCTCTCTACTCTCTCTCTACTCTTTGTCACTCTCTCTCTCTCCACTCTCTCTCCACTGTCCCCCTCCACTCTCTCTCCACACGCTCTCTCCCTTCTCTCTCTCCTTTCTCTCTCTCCCCTCTCTCTCTACTCTCTCTCCGCTCTCTCTCTCTCTCCACTCTCACTCTCTCTCCAATCTCTCTCCACTCTCTCTCCACTCTCTCTCTACTCTCTCTCTCTTCTTTCTCTCTCTCTCCACTCCCTCTCTCTCCAATCTCTCCACTCTCTCTCTCTCCACTCTCTCCTCTCTCCACTCTCCACTGTCTCTCTCCACTGTCTCTCTCTCTCCACTCTCTCTCCACTCTCTCTCTCTCCACTCTCCACTCTCTCCACTGTCTCTCTCCACTGTCTCTCTCTCTCTCTCTCTCCACTCTCTCTCTCCACTCTCTCTCTCTCTCCTCTCTCTCTCTCTCGCTCACTCTCTCCACTGTCTCTCCACGCTCTCTCCACTCTCTCTCTCTCTCTCCACTGTCTATCTCCACTCTCTTTCTCTCTCTCTCTCTCTACACGGTCTCTCTCCACTGTCTCTCTCTACTCTCTCTCCACTTTCTCTCCACTCTCTCCCTTCTCTCTCTCTATACTCTCCCCCACTCTCTCTCTACTCTCTCTCTCCACTCTCTCTCTACTATCTCTCTCTCCACTCTCTCTCTCTCCACTCTCTCTCCACTGTCTCCATCCACTCTCTCTCCACTCTCTCTCCACTGTCTCTCTCTCCACTGTCTCTCTCCACCCTCTCTCTCTACTCCCTCTCTCCACTCTCTCTCTACTCTCTCTCTCTCCACTCTCTCTCTCCACTCTTTCTCGCCACTCTCTCTCTCACTCCTCTCTCTCTCCACTCTCTCCCACTCAGTGCGGCATTCAACACTGTAGCCCATTCCATCTTACTACAGTGTCTAGTCAAAGCAGGTGTCACGGGGTCTGAACTGGGGTGGCTGAAGTCTTTCCTCACAGGTAGATGCTTTCAGGTACAACGAGGCTCTTGTAGGTCAGCAGAGATGGGCTTAGGACAGGGGGTACCTCAGGGCTCTGCTCTGAGTCCAACTCTTTTCAATCTGTACATGACCCCCCTGGCCTAAGTGGTGCAAGCGTATGGGGTAGAGTTGGTCTCCTACGCAGATGACACCCAACTGCTGATCTCTCTGTCTCAAGCACCATCAACGGCAGCATCCAATTTTAAGGCTTGCATGCAAGGATTAGCAGAATGGATGGACGCACATTACTTGAAACTAAATGGATCCAAAACGGAGGTAATGGTTGTGGGTGGGAGCAACCTGAGCTGGAGTCCAGACTGGTGGCCAACGTGTCTGGGTCCTACGCCTGTTCCCTGTAAGGAAACCAAAAACCTGGGAATATGGGTTGATCCCACTCTATCCTACGAAGGCCACATCCGTAGCCTCGTGGGAAAGTGTTTGGGGGTTCTGAAAACACTAAATCGCACCCATGACCTACTCCCGCTGGATGCCAGACGCACTTTGACTCAGGCGCTGGTGACATCCCGTATGGACTACAGGAACGTTTTGTTTCTGGGTGCTACTGAACACAGTCTACAGCGCCTACAAGTCCTCCAAAACACAGCAGCTCATCTTGTTCTAAGACTCCCTAGAAGAGCAGCATCCAAACCAGCGTTAGCGGCCCTACACTGGCTACCGGTCAGGAAAACAGTGATGTTCAAAGCTCTCTTAATGTGCCATAGAATACTCCAACATAAAGCTCCACCCTATCTTCAGGATCTAGTACTTAGGTATGAGCCGGCCAGAGCCTTACGCTCAGAGGGGATTGGTCTGCTGACGATCCCCCGTGTAAAAAGAGCGAAACTCGGTGGTCGCTCTTTCAGAGCTGTAGTGGCAAAAAACTGGAACGCACTCCAGACATCCCTAAGACTGGAAGAATCTGAAACTAAATTCAGAACTCTGCTGAAAACACACCTATATAATCTATAAACAGCTTATAGGCGGAGGGAGTTGGGCTGTCGGTCACTAATAACTTGTTCTCCACAGCGTGAGAACACGCCGGGAAGGTGCTTTAGAAATTACTTTATTAATATTATTATTATTATTATTAGTGTGCGTTGCCAAGGGCATCCACAGAAATGTTTCCAAGGGGGGGGGGCACATTTTTAACTTCATCACCATCCCCCTTGCACCCTTCTCCCCTCTGCCTTGCACCCTTCCCGCCCTCCCCCTTGCACCCTTCACCCCCTCCCCCTTGCACCCTTCTCCTCCTCCGCCTTGCACCCTTTTCTACCTTGCACCCTTCTCCCCTCTGCCTTGCACCCTTCTCCCCTCTACCTTGCACCCTTCTCCTCTCTATCTTGCACCCTTCTCCCCTCTGCCTTGAACCCTTCTCCCCTCTGCCTTGCACCCTTCTCCCCTCTGCCTTGCACCCTTCTCCTCTCTACCTTGCACCCTTCTCCCCTCTCCCTTGCACCCTTCTCCTCTTTGCCTTGCACCCTTCTCCCCTCTGGCTTGCACCCTTCTCCTCTCTACCTTGCACCCTTCTCCCCTCCGCCTTGCACCCTTCTCCCCTCTGCCGCGCACCCGTCTATACCTTGGACCCTACTCCCCTCCCCTTGCACTCTTCTCCTCTCTACCTTGCACCCTTCTCCCATCTGCCGTGCACTCTTCTCCCCTCCCCCTTGCACTCTTCTCCCCTCTGCCTTGCACCCTTCTCCCCTCCGCCTTGCACCCTTCTCCCCTCCTCCTTGCACCCTTCTCTGCTCCCCCTTGCACTCTTCTCTCCTCCGCCTTGCACCCTTCTCCCCTCCACCTTGCACCCTTCTCCTCTCTGCCTTGCACTCTTCTCCCCTCTGCCTTGCATCCTTCTCCTCTCTACGTTTCACCCTTCTCTCCTCTGCCTTGTTATGCTATGTTATGTTAATTTTTCTTCAATAGCGCTTGGCTACTCCAGGGAGCATCCCGGCGCTTTGACGAAGAATATCGGCAAGTAAGACAACAACATAACAACTAAAATGCAGGCAGAAGCGAGGGGAAAGAAATTATTTAGTAAAAAGCCACGTTTTCAGATCTTTTCTAAAAGCAAGGAGACTGGGAGCCTGTCTAAGGAAGAGTGGTAGTTCATTCCAAGCCTTTGGGGCTAGGTAGAGGAATCATCGACCTCCCAACCTTGCCCGCCTGATAGCCGGGACAGTCATCTTGGATAAATAAGATGATCTCAAAGACCTGCTAGGTACATATCGGGAGAGACGTTTCCTAATGTACTTAGGGCCGGTGCCTTGTTGAGCTTTGAAGGCAAAAGTCAGGCTTTTGAAAAGAATTCTCTTTGCAATCGGTAACCAGTGTAAGGTGTTCAGTAAGACAGTGGCACCTGCTCTTCTCGGGAGCCCGTAGATAGCACGGGCTGCCGAGTTCTGGACTACTTGCAAACGGGTCAAAAGATATTTTGGTAGACCCAGAAAGAGAACGTTTGCATAGTCCAGTCGAGATCCAATCAAGGCCTGGACAATTATTTTCCTATGCTGAAAAGACACTAAAGGAAGAAACTTCCTCAGCATCCGTAAAATGCCGAAGCATTTACCTGAAAGGCACAAAATATGTGGCCCAAAGGACAGTTCACTGTCCACAATCACTCCCAAGTTTTTGGCCTTGAGAGACACATTGTGAGAGGGAAACACATCTTGTGGCCACCAAGCTTTCCAGTCAGGTTCACAGGCGCATCCAAAAAAGAGCAGTTCAGACTTATCGGAATTGCACTTCAAGCCATTACACCTGAACCACTCAAAAACCGCACCAAGGCAATCCCTGATCTGTATGCCATCGAATGACCCGCCCCTATCACAAGTGAATAGGAGCTGGGTGTCATCGGTGTAGGATACGATCTGGGCGCCAAAGGACTCCGCGACTACCGCCAGAGGGGCCATAAAGATGTTAAACAGCATGGGGCTGAGAATGGAACCTTGCGGAACCCCCACCTCTAGCGGAGCAATATCAGCGGAGAAAGGGGGTGCCCAGATCGTTTGCCGGCGGTCGGCCAGAAATGATTTTAGCCAATTCCACACCGTTCCCCGAAGGCCGCTCTCCCAGAGTCTTGCAAGGAGGCGATCGTGAGGAACGGTGTCGAAAGCCGCCGACAAATCAAGCATTACCAACATGGCTCTTCCCCCAGAGTCGAGTACTTCCCTGATGGCATCCGTGACCTCGAGAAGAGCCGACTCCGTGCTATAATTTGCACGGAACCCAGATTGTGTGGCGTGCAACAGATCGTTTCCTTCGATGAAATTGGAAATCGTCCGATGTGCGAATCTCTCGGCCACTTTCGCCAGAGCAGGGAGAAGGGAAATAGGCCTATAGTTGGCATGGATAAGGGGGTCCAAGGTAGGCTTCTTGATCAATGGCAGGATCAAGGCATGCTTCCATGCCTGCGGAACCTCACCAGTTGACAGGGAAGAGTTCAAAAGGGGGTTTAGCAGGGCATTTAAAGCTGGTGCCACCTTCCCCAGATGTTTAGCCGGGCACGGATCAAGTGGAGAGCCTGATTTCAAACTTGACAAAAGCTCGAGAGAAGTATCAAGAGACAGTTGGGGAAATTCTGAGAGAAAAGGGCCTTGACCCTCCATAAATGAAGGGGGGGATGAAGAACTCGAAACCAACTGTGAGCTGGAGTGGGAAAGAGAGGCTTGAATGGTTGTGATTTTACTAACGAAGAAAATTTGCAAGTTGTTTTATCCATACTTCTGAATGAGTATGAGATGGAGTGCAGATGGCTGGAGAAGTAAAATCCCAAACAACTTTGAACATTTCTTTGCAACCATTTTCAGCCTCATCAATTCGACGCTCGAAATAAGCCTTTTTTTCAATCCTGATCGATTGATGGTAGGCTTTGGTTATCGCTCGATATTTCAATTTTTCAGTCGGATCATAGGCCCGTCTCCAAACTCTCTCGGCCCTTTTACAACCCTGCCGTTGCAACTTTAACTGGGGAGAGAACCATGGGGCCGACATTCTACGTTCTCCTGGTTTAAGCTTTTTTTCGGGGATTAAGGTCTCAAATCTGGTTATCAGCCATTTGTGGAAGAGAATAAGATTCTCTTCCAAATTGCCCAAAAGAGGACATGGAAATGTGGAAAGGGCCTCAGATAACATATCCATCGAAAGTAGATGGAAAGGGCGCGAAGTCCGGTGGTCTCTATTGATTCTCTCACCCGAGTAGGAGCGGTGGCAGGCACGGAAAAGGAAATCAAATAATGATCAGACCACAGTACTGGTTGTATGGACGTTATTGTGAGAAGGTGGCCTGATATGCAGTGTTCACTATTCTAGTGAACACTATGTATCAGTCCAGCAACCCTTATTGATGATTGGTTGTAAGTCAACCTTATAGACCAGCTATCCTAGTAGCGTGGATACGAGCAGTCTAAGGCTAAAGACTCGAGAGGGCGTGTTAAGCCAGCTGTTTACCACACATATATCCCTTGAACACCAAGTGAAAGGACACCACACAAGTGTTATGAAAATAAACAGTTATTTATTAAAGATCACAACAGCCCTGTACTCTTTATGAGGACAGGGTACTAAGCACAAACCAAAACTCTTAGAAAAATACTTAAGTTAGCACAGTATATACAAATGCCCGAGGGGCACGGAAAACCATATACTCTGAAAGTGGAATGCGAAATTACTAGCAGGTAAGTTCAGTACTAATAGCTTTTGGAATCGCTAGGACTTGACTAGGGAATCGTTAGATTACTTCTAGGAGGCCTAGGGGACTCGGGTGCAGTGTGTACACTCTCACGCGAGATGCGGACAAAAGTCTATGGTAGCTAGGAATTGAAAAGTTAGTGTTCTCGGGCGAACCCGACCTGGTAGGAGGAAAACAAAAGTAGATTCTGACCCTTGGATAGTGAGGCTATGCTGAGGCACCGAAATGCCGAAGTTACCTAGCCCAGGGGCTGCAGCTGCATAGGACTCAAAAGACGTCGGGAATCCTCGTTGACGGACCAGGAGCCTGGAAGAAAGAAGTTGCTGGCAGGCGACCAGTGAAGAAAGTTCGGTGGATCCAAGCCTGGATCGATGGAAGATGACACCTGAAAGCAGAGGGGACCAAGTTCGAGACTACTAGCCAGTAGTCAGTGGGCACCAGGAGGGCACCGGATGGTAGCCACCTCGACAAGGTGAGTGGGTGACGCTGTGCTCAAAGATCTCACGGACCAGGAGGCGTTGTCGGCGACCAGGATGGAGGATCGAGCTGTCCCACGAAGATAGAAGCTGTCGGCGTCGCTGGACCCAGGATTGGGCAACAAAGCCTTGGCAAATTCAAGCCCACGCGGTGGACTCAAAATGGCGTCTGGAGTGGACCAGGAGGGTCCGGGGTGCCTCTCTTCAAGAAGGAAGCAAGGGCCAGTCTGGAGCAACCAGACCAGCAGCAGTGATGTCGTCGGGCGTCGTTCAGAAGGCCACAAGCCAGCCGGCTAGTAGCCAAACAACGCGGTGCACAGCAAACAGCAGAAGGGCCCCACGCAGATCGTGGAGATGCAGGGAGGCTGACCTTGGGTGCTGGAGCTGCGCAGGGTCGGGGCTTCTCGGACCCCAAAGCACTCACCAGTGGAGGACACGGTGGGCTTGCAGTAAAGATGTCGTGCAGTCTTGGCGATCGTCGGTCCCTCGAGGTCTCGTCGCACTCACGGTTCTCAGCTTTGCTGTAGAGGTGAGTAGAGGTCAGAGGTGCCAGGGAAGCCGGGTCTCGTCGAGCTGGGTCGTCGGATTCTTGAAGAAGGACTTGCAGCAGACCGCAGTGTTTCTTAGGATGGTGCCCGCTTGATGCAGGGTGACTACTCCTTAGCCACAAGGGAGAATCTTGATGAAGAAATCGTGAAGTCCTTTCGAAGAAAGTCGTATCTTGATTCCAAAGATGATCTAATTTGAACAGGGGGCCCGCTCCTATCTTTATACTAAAAAAGGGGGCTGACCCGGTGACTAGGTCCTGCCTATGGGTGGGACCAGGAGGGGGGTGGTTACACCACTCTCCCCTGCCGGACTTCCCCAGGCCAGGGGCTGGTGTGCCCCTGGAACTGGTTCTGACTGGCCTATGCGTAGTGAGCACCGGGGTGCCACTCAGCAGTCACCTTCCTGAAAAGCCCTGCCTACCCAGGATACACAAAACCATGTCTGGGACGGTGCTAGCACCGCCCCTGACAGGAAACCCTTTGTCCAGGCTCCCCTCGCTGGAAGGACTCCCAGCTGCAGGGGGTCAGACTCGTGTCTGTGGTGGCAGCATCCATTTTGTGGAGCTGAGGCTTCAGTTAACTTTAACCGGGATTCACAGTTACCTACATGTCGTGTCCCTCTAGAAGGGGGGAATGCTAACCCCGTCGCCAGAATTGGCGAGGGGTTAGTATTCCAATTCGTATGACACCTTACTCGACATGTTTTGATAAAGCAATACCAAAGTTAGCATTTAACCGCGAGGATTATAATGCACTTAAGAGTATATGGTATGCGTTATCATGGAACAGCTATTAGGACTTGGTTCCGCAAGCTGCAGACAGGCTCAGCTCATGCCAGAGCACCATCTCACACGATTCCAAGCACTCTGCCTTCAGGATTGTCAAGGCCTGCCATAGGAGTGACTGATAGGAATCTGTGTGTCCATTTTAGGGTTAGATATAGGTATACTATATCTACAGCAAAGGGTGATTACACGACTTTGCCCCAGCTGTCATGCAGCCAGTTGTGTCAAATTTAGGAGGCCAGCCAGGGGTGGCATAATACATGCTGTAGCCCCTGGCAGCCCTGGGTACACCCATGCCCTGAGTTACAGGGTCTGATAGGGTGGCCCAGTACCAATTGGAAATGTACCTAGGGTACATGGAATCCATTTTAAAGAGAGAGCAGTAGGCCTGGGGTCCTGATTGGCAGGGTCCCAGGTCGACTATGTCCAAAACCAGCTAAAACACAGGGCAAAAAAGTTGGGGGCAACCATAGTCAAGAGGTACCTTCCTACACAACCCCCCCCCCAAACGAAAGGAGATAAGGCTATCCTTGTCCAGGTAAGCCTCTATTACCTAAGTGGCCATATACGGAAGGACAAGCTCTGGCTTGGTTTCCCCCTGTGTCATGGTCCACTAGGCAACCCCTCACCCTAAGGGTATCTGAGGGTCTCCACCATAGGGAATCTCTGTCTCTGGTGTGTCTTGGGAAAGTAAAAGGCTGATGCTGGGATGGAGTACTGAAGTGAGGCTCCTCTACCTTTGGGCTCAACTTCCTCCAATCACCATCCATCATGTGTGCCTTTCTTTCTTTAGCTGAGATGCACTGAGCTCTCAGGGTCAGCCTCTGGCTACCTAAAGCTGGAGGCTGAGTCCCTCTGTTTGGCTTACTGGAGGGACAGGTCAGGTCTGGGGTTTTTAGGCCCCATGTTTGGCTGTGCCCAACAGTGTCCAGCTGTGGGAGTTCCCTAACTACTTTTAAGGGGGATCCCTCAGGAGTCTGTTCTATTTTCACTTGGCTAGGTTTACCAGCTTCAGTGATCCTAATCTGCTGATTAAGGGGTTCTTTTGGACAGGGGGCCCTTTGGGGTCCACCACTGGCCTCCCTGATCTCTTCAGCCCTGGGCTGACTGAGACAGGGTAGAGAGGTGCAGGTTACCTGCTCCAGGCTGGGTCCCACCTGGGAAGGGTCCACTGCCATCAGGGGCTCTGCCAGGCTAGGCCTGACTACCTCTGGGGCAGTTCCTTCAACAGGGGTAGAGTCAGTTCCCTGAGGAGGCTGGCTCTCACCTAGTGTCTGGGAGGGGGAAGACTCTTCTTCCTCCTCAATGCTCTCTGTTTGAGTGGAGTGATCCATTGTTTCAGGCTTCACAACCTCACTATCTGTTTGAGTAGAGGCTGAGACCATTTCAACCTTGCCAACCTTTTCAGGAGGGCACTCAGTCTGTGTTTGGGCTGTGACTGTCACAGCCCTCCTATCCTGTTCTGGAAAGTCTGTCTGAGCCTGGGCAGTGGCTACCACTGCCCTTCCAACATTTTCAGGGAGGAATGGTGCTTGGACTGGGGCTGTAGCTATTACTGCCCCACTAACCTGTCTGGATAGGCCTATCATTCTGGAGTGAGTTTCTTGCTCCACCTCAGCCCATGCTGAGAGTTCCAGGTCATTCCCCAGTAAGCAATCTACAGGTAGGTTATCCGTCACTGCCACTCTCATGGGTCCTGTGACATTACCCCAACTGAGCTTGACTACTGCCATGGGATGCCTTCTCTTCATTCCATGAATGTCTGTCACCTGATAAGTAAAACCAGGGGTCAGTTGAGCAGAGGGGACCAGATGGTCACTCACCATGGTGAGGCTGGCCCCTGTGTCTCTGAATGCCTCAACTTTCTGACCATTCACTAAAACTTCTTGTCTATACTTTCCCAAAATGTGGGGTCCAGTAGTGAAGTTGGCAACCCCCATGCCAGTCTCACAGACAAGAGTGTGGTCAGGGAACCTGGCTAGGCCATAGTCCTCCTGATTGCCCAAAGTAATGCCCACCACGTTCTTGGGGGCACTCCCACCACCTGGGGGATTACCACTAGTGGTAACAGGAGGTTTAGGAGTATTACCTGGGGGTATATTTCCCTTATTACCATTTTTAGGGCAACTGGCATAACTTTTGTAATGACCCACCTGTTTACAGGTATGGCAATAAGGTTTCTTCTGTTCTGAAGGAGTGTTCTGGGACCCACCACCCTTGTTGGAGTTTTGGGGCCCTTGGGAAGTCTTCTCTGTGGATTTATCCCCACCCTTCTCTTGAGGCTTGGTTGATTCCTTTTTCTGGTCACCACCCTGGTTTTTAGGCCTAACCCTGGTTCTGACCCATTTGTCTGCCCTCTTACCCAATTCCTGTGGAGAGGTCAGATCAGAGTCTACCAGGTGCTGATGTAATAACTGGTTCTGACAATTATTTAAGATTTGCTCCCTCATAATTAGATTATACAATCCTTTAAAATCAGTAACCTTACTACCCAGTAGCCAGCCTTCAAAAGCCTTAGTGGCACAATCAACAAAGTCAGTCCAATCTTGAGACTGAGTTTTCTGGGTGTCTCTGAACAGCATCCTGTATTGTTCAGTGGTTAAACCAAACCCATCAACCAGTGTATTCTTCAAGATTTGGTAATTGTTAGCATCCTCCACCCTTGTGGTGAGGAGCTTATCTCTACCTTTACCATCAAAGGAGAGCCACAAGATAGCTGCCCACTGACTTTGGGGAACACCCTGCACAGTGCAGGCTCTCTCCAAAGCAGTAATCCATTTGTGGATGTCATCCCCTTCTTTAAAGGGGGGCACTATCTTATTCAGGTGCTTTTTATCAAAACTCCTTTCCCTATTGCTAGGTTCATTGCTGCCACCAGTGGGCTGTAGCCCACATAATTTTTGCTCTCTAGCAAGGGCAAGTCTCTCTTTGGCCAGGGCAAGTTCTTCCCTTTCAATCCACAGTTTGACTGCCCTTTCTTCAGCTTCATACACTCTCCTCTTAGGGGAAGACATCCCTCTGTGAGAAGAGTTGAGAGAGCCATTGGTTCGAAAGGATCTGTTAGAGCCTCTTGATAGAGACCTAACTCGTCCATTCCCAATGTTAAGCTGACCTGAGAGTGGGCCCAGGGGTCCCCCAGTACCAATCTCATGTCTGCTTAAGTTGGACCTGGTTAGTCTTCTGACTTCCCTTATCTGCCTCATCCCCTGACAACTGGTCATCATCCTCATCCTCCTCCTCAGCATCATCTGCTTCCTGGAGGGGATGTTCCTGGCTATCAAAGGGTCCCTGTAAGGAGGGCATATTCCCAACTGGATTAGGAGAGCTAAAAAGTTTCTCAGCTTTCCTGGCATCATAAGTCTCTAAGAGACCAATCAGAAAGGAAGTTGTGGGGTTAGACCCCTGTTTTAGTTTCCTGAGAGTACACACTTGTCTCATCTCATGGAAGCTAAGAGCAGCATATTTAGAAGTGATGACCTGTGGAGGGTCCACTGACACAAGGGGAGACTCAGAGTTTCCACCTTTGTCTGACATGCTGTTTCTAGTGTGGTGTAAGTGATGCACCTACCTACACTATGTGTTACCTACTGATCCCTTGCTAAGAGTTGCAGCCAAGGTGTGCTAGGCCTTGAGGAGCTGCAACAGCTGGTTCAGTAGAACTCAGAGTATTCTAAGCTTTAGTTCTATGTACCTAACAGTACTTATGTGATCTTTCAACAAGATATTCTTAGGATACGTGTGGTAAAACAACAGCAAGCTCAAATCCCAATCGCTGCTCACCAATGTGAGAAGGTGGCCTGATATGCAGTGTTCACTATTCTAGTGAACACTATGTATCAGTCCAGCAACCCTTATTGATGATTGGTTGTAAGTCAACCTTATAGACCAGCTATCCTAGTAGCGTGGATACGAGCAGTCTAAGGCTAAAGACTCGAGAGGGCGTGTTAAGCCAGCTGTTTACCACACATATACCCCTTGAACACCAAGTGAAAGGACACCACACAAGTGTTATGAAAATAAACAGTTATTTATTAAAGATCACAACAGCCCTGTACTCTTTATGAGGACAGGGTACTAAGCACAAACCAAAACTCTTAGAAAAATACTTAAGTTAGCACAGTATATACAAATGCCCGAGGGGCACGGAAAACCATATACTCTGAAAGTGGAATGCGAAATTACTAGCAGGTAAGTTCAGTACTAATAGCTTTTGGAATCGCTAGGACTTGACTAGGGAATCGTTAGATTACTTCTAGGAGGCCTAGGGGACTCGGGTGCAGTGTGTACACTCTCACGCGAGATGCGGACAAAAGTCTATGGTAGCTAGGAATTGAAAAGTTAGTGTTCTCGGGCGAACCCGACCTGGTAGGAGGAAAACAAAAGTAGATTCTGACCCTTGGATAGTGAGGCTATGCTGAGGCACCGAAATGCCGAAGTTACCTAGCCCAGGGGCTGCAGCTGCATAGGACTCAAAAGACGTCGGGAATCCTCGTTGACGGACCAGGAGCCTGGAAGAAAGAAGTTGCTGGCAGGCGACCAGTGAAGAAAGTTCGGTGGATCCAAGCCTGGATCGATGGAAGATGACACCTGAAAGCAGAGGGGACCAAGTTCGAGACTACTAGCCAGTAGTCAGTGGGCACCAGGAGGGCACCGGATGGTAGCCACCTCGACAAGGTGAGTGGGTGGCGCTGTGCTCGAAGATCTCACGGACCAGGAGGCGTTGTCGGCGACCAGGATGGAGGATCGAGCTGTCCCACGAAGATAGAAGCTGTCGGCGTCGCTGGACCCAGGATTGGGCAACAAAGCCTTGGCAAATTCAAGCCCACGCGGTGGACTCAAAATGGCGTCTGGAGTGGACGAGGAGGGTCCGGGGTGCCTCTCTTCAAGAAGGAAGCAAGGGCCAGTCTGGAGCAACCAGACCAGCAGCAGTGATGTCGTCGGGCGTCGTTCAGAAGGCCACAAGCCAGCCGGCTAGTAGCCAAACAACGCGGTGCACAGCAAACAGCAGAAGGGCCCCACGCAGATCGTGGAGATGCAGGGAGGCTGACCTTGGGTGCTGGAGCTGCGCAGGGTCGGGGCTTCTCGGACCCCAAAGCACTCACCAGTGGAGGACACGGTGGGCTTGCAGTAAAGATGTCGTGCAGTCTTGGCGATCGTCGGTCCCTCGAGGTCTCGTCGCACTCACGGTTCTCAGCTTTGCTGTAGAGGTGAGTAGAGGTCAGAGGTGCCAGGGAAGCCGGGTCTCGTCGAGCTGGGTCGTTGGATTCTTGAAGAAGGACTTGCAGCAGACCGCAGTGTTTCTTAGGATGGTGCCCGCTTGATGCAGGGTGACTACTCCTTAGCCACAAGGGAGAATCTTGATGAAGAAATCGTGAAGTCCTTTCGAAGAAAGTCGTATCTTGATTCCAAAGATGATCTAATTTGAACAGGGGGCCCGCTCCTATCTTTATACTAAAAAAGGGGGCTGACCCGGTGACTAGGTCCTGCCTATGGGTGGGACCAGGAGGGGGGTGGTTACACCCCTCTCCCCTGCCGGACTTCCCCAGGCCAGGGGCTGGTGTGCCCCTGGAACTGGTTCTGACTGGCCTATGCGTAGTGAGCACCGGGGTGCCACTCAGCAGTCACCTTCCTGAAAAGCCCTGCCTACCCAGGATACACAAAACCATGTCTGGGACGGTGCTAGCACCGCCCCTGACAGGAAACCCTTTGTCCAGGCTCCCCTCGCTGGAAGGACTCCCAGCTGCAGGGGGTCAGACTCGTGTCTGTGGTGGCAGCATCCATTTTGTGGAGCTGAGGCTTCAGTTAACTTTAACCGGGGTTCACAGTTACCTACATGTCGTGTCCCTCTAGAAGGGGGGAATGCTAACCCCGTCGCCAGAATTGGCGAGGGGTTAGTATTCCAATTCGTATGACACCTTACTCGACATGTTTTGATAAAGCAATACCAAAGTTAGCATTTAACCGCGAGGATTATAATGCACTTAAGAGTATATGGTATGCGTTATCATGGAACAGCTATTAGGACTTGGTTCCGCAAGCTGCAGACAGGCTCAGCTCATGCCAGAGCACCATCTCACACGATTCCAAGCACTCTGCCTTCAGAATTGTCAAGGCCTGCCATAGGAGTGACTGATAGGAATCTGTGTGTTCATTTTAGGGTTAGATATAGGTATACTATATCTACAGCAAAGGGTGATTACACGACTTTGCCCCAGCTGTCATGCAGCCAGTTGTGTCAAATTTAGGAGGCCAGCCAGGGGTGGCATAATACATGCTGCAGCCCCTGGCAGCCCTGGGTACACCCATGCCCTGAGTTACAGGGTCTGATAGGGTGGCCCAGTACCAATTGGAAATGTACCTAGGGTACATGGAATCCATTTTAAAGAGAGAGCAGTAGGCCTGGGGTCCTTATTGGCAGGGTCCCAGGTCGACTATGTCCAAAACCAGCTAAAACACAGGGCAAAAAAGTTGGGGGCAACCATAGTCAGGAGGTACCTTCCTACAGTTATAGCAATGGATTTTGTTGAAAAAACCTGATCCAGTGTATGGCCTTTTTTGTGTGTCAGTTCTTTCAGGAACTGAGACAATCCTAATGGGGCTGTAATGTCACTAAGTTTCATTGCATTGGGGTCACGTATATTATCCATGTGAACATTAAGATCCCCAAGAAGAATACAGTGCTCAGATCTAAGACAGGGGACTGAGAGAGCTACTTGTAGTTCATCAAAGAACAGCCCTGCAGGTCCCGGGGTTCTATACAGAAGAATCCCGGTACAGGCCTGGAGGGGAGAAAAATGAAGGGTGAAACCGAGGGCTTCACATCCCTGAATATTCTCTACCGGAAAAGTTGAGCAGGGAATGTTTTTATTTACAACGAGTGCTACTCCTCCTCCTCTGCCCGATATTCTGTCCCTCCTGAAGATGTTATATTCCGGAGGGATGGCGTTGGCTAAATCGGGTGCGGAGCAATCGCTCAGCCAGGTCTCTGTAAGAAATAAACAAGATATGTTGGAATTCTGTAATAAATTCCAAATATCCAGAGAATGACAATTCAGAGATCTGGTATTAAGAAGAAGACATTGAAAAGGAGCCGGGATATTGTCCAGCGCGGTTCCAGTAGACATCAAAAGACGCCAACCGCAGGTTGAGCAACCTTTCCTTGAAGCCCGACCGCCAGGGAGATAGAATGACATTGCCCACGAAGGGGTCGTAGAGCAAGTATATCTGCCGGAGTATAACAAATCATAACTCTAAAATAGCACAGAAGTTCTAAAATAAAAGAAGAAACCCAACCGTCCAGCCCCGTCCGCCTCTGGTACGCTGACGGGCGCAGACGGGCAGGACTCTGGCAAGACTCCGGCAAAGTGGAGGCAAAGCGGAGGCCTTGCACCCTTCTCCCCTCCGCCATGCACCCTTCTCCTCTCTGGCTTGCGCCCTTCTCCCCTCTTCCTTGCACCCTTCTCCCCTCCGCCTTGCACCCTTCTCCCCTCCGCCTTGCACCCTTCTCCTCTCCGCCTTGTACCCTTCTCCCCTCTGCCTTGCACCAGTCTCCCCTCTGCCTTGCACCCTTCTCCTCTCTGCCTTGCACCCTTCTCCTCTGCGCCTTGCACCCTTCTCCCCTCCGCCTTGCACCCTACTCCCCTCCGCCTTGCACCCTTCTCCTCTCTACCATGCACCCTTCTCCTCTCTGCCTTGCCCATCTCCTCTTTGCCTTGCACCCTTCTCCTCTCTACCTTGCACCCTTCTCCCCTCTGCCTTGCACCCTTCTCGGCCCACCCCTTGCCCCCTCCCCCCTGCGGACGCCCACTTAGTGTGTTCTAACAAGAGTGCTTACCCGAGGGCACTATTTTGCTGCCTCATCCCTTCTCATATGAGCTTTGCCCTGGAGAATGCTGACTCTGAGGGCCCCCACTCTCACCCTTGTCAGGGTCCTGAGCAGTGCTCTGTGCTGCCTCCTGCTCTCTGGGGCCCCCACCCCATCCTCTTTGGCCTGGAGCCTCTCTGACTGAAGAGAAACAATGTAAGTTGTTACTTTGTTTCTCTTCAGTCAGCGGGAGGGGCTCAGAGCAGGCTGCAGACAGCCTGCACCTGTTTTGGAGGGAGAGAGGCTTGCTTCAGTGCAAGCCTCTCTCAAAGCTCTCACTGAAGAGCTGAGGGGGGCCCGGGGCCCCAAGTTAATTTATTGAAGAGAGTGGGGCCCCCGCACCGCGGGGGCTGCGGGGGCGTTTGTTACAGGGGACTTATTGGGACTTTAATGAGGGAGTCTGCATGAGTGAATACTGCAAATGCAGGCACCATTGCTCATAAAGTGCAGGGTGGCACCCATTGGTGCAATATTTTGGAGCAGCAGACAATGGTCAAGGGCAGAAGCCTGGCCAGGGTTCCCAACAAAATAGTACGTATGATGGGCAGCAAGAACAGCAGATGGCTGGGGCAGGGGAGGATGGGGAGCACAGGTTACATGGGAAAAGGCTCATACACCCATTGGACAAGAGTGTCTAGATGCTTGGCTGACCTACTATCCATGCATGGAGTATGCATTGTTATTGAGTGTTCGTTTCAAAAAATGGTTCAGTCTGGGGTATGAGGGGCATCGGTCCTCCAGCTAGGCTGAAAATTTTAGGTCAGTTGATTCGCACAAAGCAGTAGTGTGGGACAAATTGCTCAGAGAGTTTAGCAAGGGGCGCATGGAGTACCCATTCACATAGTGGCCGATCAGGGACTTGATAATTTCCCCTATTAAGGTTGTGCCGAAGAAGGAACTCGACCGGTATAGATTGATAAAGCACCTGTCCTGGCCGGGGGAAGTTCAGTGGATGATTTTATATCAGAATATCTGACATCCGTTTCCTATTCTTCAGTGGACATAGCCAGGAGACTGGTGGAATAGGTGGACAGAGGTGCTGAGATGGCAAAATGTGGTACAAAAGGGGGTGGTGATGGACGGAGCATCTGAATCAATTAAACACTCACACCCAGTAAAAAGATCTGGGTTTAATCCATCACTTTTCTTTAGCCCACTCTGCCACCCCAGTTCAGATATGGTTATATGCAAATCAGTCTGACCCTGTGCCTCATGGGAACAGTCCAGCCCGAACTGCCAAGCCATGTCTTCCCTGGACCGGAAACAAGCTTCCGAGGACCGGTTACTGGCATTCCGGCCGTCTTCAGCCCGGCTTGCTTGAATCCAGTGGCAAAGTGAGCAAGGGACTCATGTCTGAGCATACCCTGCCACACTTATGGCAGCCAAAAGCGGTACAAAAGGGGGTGGTGATGGACGGAGCATCTGAATCAATCAAACACTCACACCCAGTCAAAAGATCTGGGTTTAATCCATCACCGCTCTTTAGCCCACTCTGCCACCCCAGTTCAGACATGGCTATATGCAAATCAGTCTGACGCTGTGCCTTATGGGAATAGTCCAGCCCGAACTGCCAAGCCATGTCTTCCCTGGACCGGAAACAAGCTTCCGAGGACCGGTTTCTGGCAAAATGTGACATAAAGTCAGCCTTTTGGCTACTGCTGGAGCACCCAAATGATTTTCAGCAGCTAGGAGTCCAGTTTTATGGACAAGACATTGACCATAGGATGGTGTATCTCGTGCGGCTTGTTTGAGCATATCAGTTCCTTACTGCAATGGGTCTTCTCATTGCAAACTGGTAAAGAGACGGTGACACACTACCTTGATGACTTCTTCCTGGTAAGCCAACCCGATTCAGCAGACTGTAAGCAGCAGCAGGCACGGATCCATGAGGTCATGGGGGTACTGGGGGTGCCCCTGGTGCCAGAGAAGTCATAAGGTTCATGCACAGTGCTGTCATTTCTGGGTATTGAATTGGACTTGGTGGCTTTTGAGGCATGCTTACCGTTGGATAAAAATTTGAAAATGCAAATGTTGATAGACAACATGTTGGCCAGACAGAAAGTGATGGTGAGTGAGGTGCAAGTGCTGCTAGGGCATCTGAATTTCGCATGCCGGGTGGCCAGGTCGGGAAGAACATTGTTAGGAGATTGTGCTTCATTAGCACAGTTTAAACTGCCGCACCATCACATGTGTTTGTCCGCAGGGATGAAGGAAAACATACGAATGCAGCCTTGGTTTTTGGAAGAATTCAATTGCATCCCCATGAAAGCACCTATGGAATGGGAATGGTATGTACAAATATATTCAGGTGCAGCAAGTACTTGTGGATTTGCTCTGTACTGGCAAGGCAGGTGGTGCACCAAGGCGTGGCAAAGACATTGGACGGATGGGGGGGCAGGAGTATTGACTTTGTAGAGATCTTTCCCATAGTGGTAGCTATTACAGTGTGAGCACAGAGTTTTGCACACAAGAGGGTAATTTTCAGGGTGGACAACATGTCTGTTGTACCTGTGGTCAATAAGCAGTCCACCAGGGACGAACAGGTGCTTAAGTTTATGAGAATCTTTATCCTTAGTTCTCTGAAGCATGATAATCTGTTTCAAGCCAGACATGTGCCATGGGTGGACAAGGACACCGGATGCTGACGCTTTGTCTTGTTTGCAGTGAGAGAGGGTCCGTGTGCTGGCCACGGAGGTAGACATTAGTAAGACACTGGTCCCTGCAGGGATGTGCTCCATAGGAGGAAAAGGATGCTGCAATTGGTGGCAGGGTCTTTGGCCGTTTCCACTAGGAGTGCGTCTACTCAAGCATGGCCATTGCAGGATTTCTTAGAGGGAGAGGCAGAGAAGAGGGTGGAAGCATGGGCAAGAGAGGAAGATGTTGCTCTGTTTATTTTGTCTTTGATTGACAGAGGTCTGTCTAAGGTCACCATTGAAGGCTAGCTGGCTGGGATTACATTTATGGGCAAGCTGTGGTGCGGTTATGCCCCTTCCGCAGGAGAGTATCCTTGAGGGCTGGGCCAGAGCGATGGGGCCCGGACCCAGGGTTAGGAGGACAGTGTCTTCGGAACATTTGGCTAGGCTCTTAACTGTTATACCAAGGATCTGCAAGAATACTGAACAAACATTGTTGTTTTCCGCAATAATGTCATGGGTGTATTTTGGAGCATTCAAAGTGTCAGAGTTATTGGGGAGGAAAGGAGTTGCAGTGGTATGTTGGAAGGGGGTAGGAGTTGAGGGGAACTAGGTTCAGTAACGATCAGGCTCAAACACTTTTAAACAGACCAAAGGGGAATAGGAAAAGTGGTAGTAATGGGGCCGGTGCTGATCCATTTGTACGCCCAGTATGTTGAGGGTGTGCATTAAAGGATCTGACCGCCAGGGAGTCTGGGGACATTTTTTGCAGGGTGTCTGGGCAGGTGGTAACTACTGCACAGCTATTGTGCATGATGCCAAGTTCTTTGCTGCAGCTATGAGAGGCACCAGGATAGTTTGGCACTTACTCATTCAGGATTTGGGTAGCCACTGAGACAGCGAGGCAGATTTGGGACAGGGACAGAATCATGCATTTGGGGCGCTGGAATTTGGATTGTTTTAGGAGATATGTAAAGTTAGGGGAGCCTAGAGATCACAAAATGTCATTTTCTATGTACTCACATGTATGTTTTTTCAGGTGCAGTAGCAGGGCTGGCGTCGGAGGCACTGTCCATTTGGATAGTCGGTCATTTTTTTGTAAAATATGTGGAACGGCATGAACTTCTGAAGGGCAAAGATTTGAATCTTGAGTTGGACTCTTCATTATTTACTTTATTTTAGCACAGCAAAGGTGGTATGAGATGGCACAAACTCCTGCACTGCTTGAATAGTTTAATACAATGACACACTTGCTCTGACGTTTGTGTCCGTATGTAACGCAACTGGTGCTATGTAAAGCTCTCTGATACCTGATACCTTCGGGTCAAGTTTGCGCTATATGAAACTCTTTAAAAAAAACAAATTGTACACCTAGGGGAGAATAATCTGGTGCTATGCAAAGGATTAGCTTTATCGAAGCAGATGAAAAGGTACTCGTTGGAGATCAGACAGCAATGGTCGGGATGCTTCGTCATGTGGATGGAATTTATCCCTAGAAGACAATGGAGAGGGGCCGAAAGACCCACCGTTATTTGTAAGGCAAGGGGGAAAATCGATTAAGACATGAGATTATATGGTAGGGATGATGGTTTCAGTAGAGTAGAGCATCCTGAATTGAAATATGCAGCAGGATATTTTTTCAGAGTGGTTAAGTGCGCTTGTTGCGCTTCTGGATAAAAGAGGTTTTAGACAAGGTCTTAAACATACAAAGGTATCCTATATCTTCCTAGGTTGAAGGGGTCAGAAAATTCATAGAGAAGGAGGGACTTTTCTGAGTGGTGTCTGGTAGCTAGTTTTTAAATGTTTACAGTTTAACTTTATGGTTGTGAACAAGTTACTCTGAGAGCAGGCAATAAAGTTGAGAAAGGAGATTGGTAGATGTTTAGAGAAGCACAGAAGAGGTTACAGGGTTAACTCCTTCCATGCTGATGACGGCCCCCAGCCATCATGCATCACGGTGCTCGTATGCTGATGACGGCTGGGGGCAGTCATGAACCCGCCCACTCTTCAGAAGTGCCGCACAGGCGCAGAATCGTGGCCGTGCCCAAGGGGTTAAAGTTCAACAGTTAATGACAGAGTAGGGTTTTTTAAAATAGTTGCGAAGCAAGGATAAGGGTGGGGAAACCCAAGGGGTCGGAGGATGCTACGTAAGTGAATCAATGCATAGTGAGGTGTAGTTTTGTAAAGCAAAGGCCAAGAGTAATGTTGTGAGATGCACCTGTGTTCAATAAAGCTGCCTTTTCCACACATATTAGAGAGTGATGGTAGTCTGTGCTGCATCCTTTCGGCCTAATGGGGCTTTGGGGTTGGCTGACTGCCAGGGAGGCTTGCACCTCCGGGGTTTTTGGACCGGTGGTGTAACCCGAGCACAATTAGTCTTGTTGGGCTACTTTTGAACTGGTGGGTGGGGGGATATTTAACCAGCCATTTCAACTGCCGTGCCACCATTTTGGGTAAGGTGACACAGTAGTCGGTGGGGTTTTTAGAGTGAGAGAACATTTTTTACCCGCCCTGCCAGCCTGAGGAATTTAAGGTTTTTTCTCTATAGGCAGATTTAGGGCATAGGCTAATTATGTTGATCACAGATGCACTGGGGTTAAACAATGTAATGGTTTGTCGCTTGAAGCAGATGCAAGGCATCTAATAGCTAGTTTTTACATGTTTACAGTTTACCTTTATGGTTGTGAACAAAATATTCTGGGACCTGGCAAAAAGGGTAAGATAGGAAGTAGTTAGGTAGCAGTTTAGAGAATTAGAGAAGAGGTTACAGGGTTAAAGTTCAACAGTTAATGAATAAGTAGGGGTTTTCAAGTATTTGCAAGGAAAGGATAAAGGTGGGGAAAACTTAGGGGTGGGGGAGGAGGCTATGTAGGTGAATCAATGTATAGTGAGGTGTTGTTTTGTAAGGCAAAGGCCAAGGGTAATGTTGTGCGGCACACCTGTATTCAATGAAGCAGACTTTTTCACACTTATTAGAGCATGATGGTGGTCTGTACTGTGCCCTTTCAGCCCAAATATTGTTTTTCACTGCAACAGTTCCTTACTAAGAGGGTGGGGTAAGGCTCAGATCATGTTTGGTTTGAGGGCCCCTTAAGACCCCTAGCTGAGTCAGAGTCAGCTATCTGGTTTGAGTCATGCTCGAACTTTCAAAGGCTTGCCCATCTCTATGTGAGGTGTATACTACTCCGGCTACTGCCAGTGCTCAAGGTCGTGCAACACAGCTGGTGAATTTCTGCCATTCGGTCAGCCATGTTCTGCACCCGCGAAATCGCAAGACTTCCGCTAATGCAAAGTCACAGTTTTATGGCTGACAATCGGTTAAGTTCCCCTGAGCAAAAGGAAACAAAGTCCCCCAAACATGTAGTACCCCCTCCTCAGAGCTCACCTGTTGAATGAATGAATGAATGGTTTGGTGTAGCACAACAGTGACCTCAACAAGGTATCCAGTCCATTTTCTTGACTTTAAGTGCACCCACAGAGATTCGAGTTATCATGATAGGGACTAAGAGAAAAGTCAGGTTTCCTTGGTTTTAAGTAATAGAGAATGAGCAGAAATATTACTAATGGAGGGAGGGGGTCCCAGAGCTTAAGTGCCAGGTCTCAAAATTAGGACCGCCAACAACTCCGAATCGAATGTTGGGGACTATCAGCAGATTCCACTAGTTACCAGATGGTCAGCCATTAGCAATGAATAGAAATGTATTTACTATGAGATAACTCCCTCGTGACCTCCTAATTTTTTTTGGGATTCAACCTCTAATCTTTTGGCGCGAGGATGTCGGGGAAGGGCCTGATATATAAAGCGTCTTTGAAAGCAGTGTAAATCACTTGTGGAAGCAAGACGGACGTTACACAACGCTGATGGAGAGGAATGCTGGATAAAATAGTGATTTTATGAATGGAACGTGGCCTGACGACTGATGTATTTGGACAATTTTCACACTAGAGGAATTGCCAGTAGACATAAAGGAAGACAAGCAAATAATTTCAAGGTTGCTACACTTTGAGGGATTCTCGGGACAACCTATGTTGGCCAAAATAAGACAGGATCGAAAACATTTCCGTTCTAACAAGACATTTAAGTGTACATCTTGAAAAAACCATGATGGCTAAACCCAAACAGGATTGAAGTTGCTTCCCCTCCTTTGCAAGATACTTAAGTAGGAAGTAAATCCATGTTTGGTGCATTATTAGAATTTGGAGTGATCTTTGAGAGCTTTTTGGATGTTTATAAATGTGAAACTGAAGAACTAAGAGTAATTCCAGGGTATAGAGAACATATGTTGACAAATCTGGAGGGTCCTGATGAAGGTGGTTTCTATCGCTGTTATCTACCACCGAAACGCGTTGACCAAGTCCTTGTAAAATCCCACTGACTATAGTGGTTCTGTATTGGGCAATAGACATAAAACCAACAAAACATGTTAACTTGTCCAGATATACTAAGATGTAACTGTGTATGTGGTATGAGTGAGAAAGAGTGGGGTGTTTGTTTTAGTTCTCTACCTGGTGATATGTGGATCGATATGTGTATTAGCATGTGAACAATGAATTTTGTATTATGATTTACTGATGACAATAATGTACTCTGTGGTGAAAAAAACTTTTTAAACTGAAAATAATGATATGAAAAGAAGTGTTAAATGAAAAAAATAATAAATAAAAAAATTAGAAAGTAAAATAAATTTGTTATTATAATTTGGTTGTGCCCATGCAATTAGAGGTTGAATTCCCAAAAACATTAGGAGTTCACGAGGGAGTTATCTCATAGTGTTTGCTGTTTTTCCCCTCTTCTCCCTGGCCTGAAAGTCATTGCTTTAGAGGGGGGTTCCATAAACCTTATTTAGAAATGTATTTACTGCCACAGGATGTCCTGTCCATCATGGCTGGGGGTTAATGGAGCTGGATTTTGTCACCTGGAAAAAATTTCACCTGAGGTGAAAGTGGGCAAAAGCAGGAAACTCCCTCCTCCATAAACGCAAAGTTTCTTAACTTCTTCTGACTTCATAAGCAAAATCGTTATGTTTGCTCATCCCTTGTATTACTCCTGAAAATTCAGGAGAAGTTTTTATTTTATTGTACTTCTGTTAGTAATGGGGGTCTCTAGTTGGCAGTGGTTTGCACCTTTGCCCAAGTAGGGACCCTTGCTTCTAATCAGGATAAAGAGTTACGCCCTTAGACAACCCCTGCACAACCCCTTGGCGGCTTGGCACGCGCAGTTAGGCTTATCTCAGAGGCAGAGTGTAAAGCATTTGTGCACACATACAGTAACACAGTGAAAACACTACAAATGGACACCACACCAGTTTAGAAAAATATAGGACATCTTTATCTAAACAAAAAAATACCAACACAACAAAAATTCACCATACATATGTCAAAATATCATCAAAAATAGGATATTCACAAAAATATAGCTTGTAATGACAAATAGCTCCACCTGGGGCTATTACAATGTGACAGATGAAAATCCCAAAGTTTCGCTCAGACTGCCCCATGCGCAGGCCGGGCATGGAGTCGCACGGACCCCCAAGAGCAGTATCTTGGCAAATGATGAAAACAAAGACGGTGCACGGCGCGGTTTTCTTCCGACCACAGGGGAGGTAAGGTGTTGGTTCCTTACGACCACAGGGGAGGTAAGGCGTCAGTTCCTTACTGTGATGCAGGGGAGGTGAGGCATTGATTTCTTACTGTTGCGGGGGAGGTGACATCACGGTGACAGTGAGGCGGGGGTCCCTTATGACAGTGCAGGGCTGATGGATTTGAGAGGTCACCCACGTTGGCTATCAGATACGCAATGATGAAGCCCAAGCGTAGGTGAGGTTGGGGCTGCGGAGTGAGTCGGGCGGAGTGTCATGAGTGTCATGACCAGTGCCCTCATATCCAGTGAAGGCAGCGGCCTCGGTGATGGTGTCAGAGTCAACACAGTGTGGCAGCAGCTGGAGGCGTGGCCGCGGTCTTAGTTGGGGGGTGCCACTTCTTCATTGCAGGTTTCTGCGTCACTCAGCAGTTTTGCTTTTTTCCTCTGTGGCAGCTGAAACTGCAATTCCAGGTGCAGCAGGACTGAGGAAGTGAAGTCTTTGCGTCCCTGAGACTTCAGAACGGGAGGCAAGCTATACACAAAGGCCTTGGAGATCTTCTTCAAGCAGAATACACAGCACAGTTCAGTCTTTGTCCTCTCCTTGGCAGAAGCAGCAGCTGTAGCCAACCCAGCAAAGCATCCACACAGCAATGGGGCAGAACTGCTCCTTACAGCTTCTCCAGCTCTTCTACTTGGCAGAGGTTCCTCTTTAGTCCAGAAGTTTTCTAAAGATCTGGGGACTCAGTTCCTATATTTATACCACATTTCCCTTTGTTCTTTTTGCAAAAAGCCGCTCAGCTCAGTCCCAACCAGTTCTGTCCTCTCTGGTACAGCTTCACTACAGGAGGCGGAGACAGCATTGCGTTGAGGACGAATGTATGACGCTACTTAGCATGCCATTACTACGCATGCTTTTAGTGAGATGTTTTTACATCGCAACTTCCATTACTCTGCATATTTTTCATTCGCAAACCATTACTACGTAAAAGCATTTATAATATAAGAATCTTCTTTTACTTCACTGTTAATTTCTTCACATATCACTACTACGCAAAGAAGAACCTTTTTTTTTTTTTAAGTTACCTAACCCCTGGGACGGGATGGCAGGGAAATGGCGGTTTTGGGTGGGGGAGTAATTTAAAATATATTTTTAAAATTAGTACTAGGGTATGTAATTTAATACACCACATAGTTTACCTTCGCTTTTTTCTATTAATAAACACCCAATCACTTAGAAAGGAATTATTATATGTTAAATACATTTAAAAAATAAATGAGCACCCCACCACAACACAAAATACTCAACACTACTCTTATCCCTTCAACACTACCTTTAGCACAACACTAACCTTGACCCTAAAATACTACCCTACACTACCCAAACACTACACCACTACCCCAAAACTTAAAACACTAACCCCAGCATGACCCTGCCCCGACTCTCAGTCTGTCCCATACACTTAAACACTACCCTACACGACTCCTGACACTACCCTAAACCCTAAAACACTTCCTTACACTACACAAACACTACAACACTACCCTAAACCAAAAAACACTACCCCCATAACAGCCCTATCCCTACCCCCAGTCCATGCCCTACACTGAAACGCTATCCTACATGACCCAATGACACTACCCTAAACCCTAAAACACTACCCTACACTACACGAAAACTACAACACTATCCTAAACCCTAAAACACTACCCCAGCATAACCCTACCCCCACTACCAGCCCGTCCCCTACACTGAAACACTACCCTGCACAACCCTCCAACACTACCCTAAACCCTAAATCACTACCCCAGCACGTCCCTACCACTACTACAAGTCTGTCCACTACACTGCAACACTACCCTGCACAAACCACTGACTCTACCCTAAACCCTAAAACACTACCCTACACTACACAAACACTACAATACTACCCTAAACCCTAAAACACTACCCCAGCTCAACCCTACCCCTACTATCAGTCCATCCCCTACACTAGTACACTACCCTGCACAACCCTCTGACACTACCCTAAACCCTAAAACACTACCCTACACTACATAAATAAAACCAAACACACTACACTACACTACATTAACACTACAACACTACCTTAAACCCTAAATAACAACCCCCAGCACGTCCTTACCACTACTACGAGTCCAAACCCTACACTGCAACACAAAACCTGCACAAACCACTGACACTACCCAAAACCCTAAAACACTACCCTACACTACACTATGCTACAACACTACCCTAAACCCTAAAACACTACCCCAAGCACTTCCCTACCCCCATTCCGTCCCCTATACTTTAACACTACCCTACATGACCCCCATCACTTCCCTAAACCCTAAAATACTACCCTACACTACACTACAACACTACCCTAAACACTACAACACTACCCCCTGCACTACCCTAAAAGTAAAATAACTACTCCTCAAACTCCAGCCCTTAAAAAAGATACACAGTCCCTCTTACCTCTCTCTCCTCTTGGCATGTCACGTCTCCTCGTAACTGACACAGCTCGTAGTAAAGAAATGGGTACTAAATGAACTTGCGAAGTAAAAGCATGCTATATAGCAGCATTCGTAGTAATGGTAAATGCGCACTAAAAAAATGCAGAGAAAAAACACATCGTAGTAATGCCCGCATAGTAATGGTGCATTACCGTTGAGGACACACTGCCTATTCAGGTGTAAGAGAAACTCCTTCTGCCACTCTAAATGCAGCCAAGGTCTATTCAGCTCAGCTCTGAGTAACCCAGGAAAGGCAGGACACACCTCACCCCCCTTGTGGCTGTCTACAGTGACTACCATCCCCAGCCCCGTCACTCCAAAACCAGACAATCAACATACAAACCAGCAGAGGCACACAGAATGGTTCAATAAGAAAATGCCTACTTTCTAAAAGTGAAGAAAAGCAGCTGTAATGCACTCTGTAAACTAATTCAATAACTCGACTAATTACACAATAAATGTCATTTAATTAAAATGTAGCGTGCATCAGGTGGAAGGCCCTGCAAGCCTTTGGTACATGAATATGAGAAGTTTCCAGACACCTATCTGGAAGTCCCAGTGCACTGCATCAAGATATCACTCAATTGAGTGTCTGGTCGTTTTAGCAGTATTTCATAAAAAATTAAGTAAACATACACAATTGATTCAGTAGTACACAACAAAGTGATCAAGTGAAACAAAGAAGAAGGTATTCGAAATCTTCAAACTTTGTACGTAGTCTTTAATAATGTTCTTGGAAACTGTTTGACCAATTCACAAAATCTGAACAAAAGTGCTTTACATCAGCATCAGTAGTTAAAACTTAAAAATCCCAATGCATTTCGGGCTAACAACAGAGCCCTTCGTCAGGGGAATCTGTAGAATAACAATGCAAAATATTACATAAATCTATATACAATGAACGGAAAGCTATGTGTCCTATCATAAGGGTAAGGAAAGCACAATGTCACAAGAGCAAGTGTCAAAAAGAAGAAACCAGTGCGTGAAAATATAAACAACACGTGTGCTGAATACAAATGAATATAGACTAAATAGTTCTATATCATATGTCCAGCCGGACAGTTTAATTTCCAATGAAAAGGATACATATAAAAATCAGTGTTATACAAGTGGGACACCAGCCGGTGCCGAACTAACACACTCAAGGGAAAGGGGACAAGGGAATTTCTAGGCAAATTTTAAGCAGTCTGAATATCATAAATCATAAACAGACAATGCAAACTATACACATATGCAAATATTAAATCACATGATGGTTATGCATTTAGTGTATTTAAGGTCGACAACGTTTCAAACCCAATTAAAATACAAGGTTCATCCTCAGGATAACCATAAATTGCCTATTGAACACAATTATACATAGTGCCCACACGGGGAACGCCGTATAAGGCTTAATAGTTACAATAATAGATTATGGCGTGTTGCCAAACCCGAGAACCGCTATTGCGGTATCACAATGTCGGGCAGTTCATATCCAATAAAGTCACAGGTCCTCAATGGGGAGACCCACTTAGTAGCACTTGATTTTCAGGCCCTGGCCACACACAAAGTGCACTTTACTAGGGAGTTACTTGTAAATCAAATATGCCAATCATTGATAACCAATCATAATGACAAATTACACAGAGGGCATATGCACTTTAAACAAGTCAGGAAAAATAGGAGAAAGAGGCAAAAACGTTTGGGGATTAACCCTGCAAAAAGTCCAATTTTCAACAAATACATTATAACACATTAATAGACATATGTTATCAGGAGACTGATGCAACTACTCAGAGAAAAAGGCTTATGAGTCACGACCATTGTACTTAAATACAAAGTGTTAGGATTCTTGAATTGAATTTCAAAAGAGCAAAGTTCCAAGACTCTCTGCTATTGAATTCTAACTTTGTCACGCTGGTTACTTACTACTCTTTGCAGTGGGTACTGAACCCACCCAGCTAATTTACCGGCTTCCACGCTTATATGATCATTATTTTTGAAAATAGGAAGGATTTCCTGCAAAGTTTGTTTCCATCTTGTTTTGAACGTGTGCAGGCTAATCACATACTAAAGCTTTCAAAGAAAATGAAATATTTTACAAGATTTCAATTTTGAGGTTAAATATTTTTGGAAGTTTGTTTGGGGACTTTTACCCGCATGAAGACCATCATTTCTGAATAAACTGTGTTAAAACTCTTTAATCAGTTCTGAAAAGCAGCATACAACAGTACTTTTGCAGTCATTTTATATCATTTGAATCGAAATGTTGACTCTAACAAGAGGTTCTTTGACATGTCAGATGTTTGCACATTTAAATCCAGCAGCAAACTATTTGACAATGTATTCACCACTCGAGGACTTGATGTATTTCTTGCAATTCTTTATTTTTACTTTTTTCATTTGGTGTCTCTTATTTGAAATGCATAAACACGGAGTCACTTCTAGGGGTTTTTACTTTAGTGCTCCTGAAAAGAGAAGTAACAGCACTTACTAAATCCATCAGCTGAAAGAACCTCATGATTTCTTCGACTCACCCAGGAGAAATTGGCAAGACTCATCGAATCAAAAACAAACTGGATGTGATTGGCCTTTGCAGCTTCTTTCTAACTAATACAATCACAGAACAGGCATGATTATTTTGTGACCAGCGATGAAAGGGCCTGTAGGCAGATTTTCCCGTCATGCCAGTATCAATGGGAGAAGGAACATTTCCTTAGCAGCCTTTCAAATACAGAGTGCCCTTCATTTCCCTTATACATCAGTGCATCACAGTCTCTGTTCATTGCTTCTCACTCTCACCCCTAAGCCTATTCTACTGTTTTTTTGTTGGCATCTAAAATCAATTTCTGCTGCCCCTACCTGAACTAATGCTTGCCCTAATCTTGAATACTTTACAATCTGACTCAAACGAATTGTTTGTTTACCCCTTGCCTCACCTCTTTCAATACAATTTTCCACAAATTATTCAGGAGAGCCCTCTCCCTGTGCTATTTTTCCTCTGTTTCCTCTCACCCCTACTATATATTGCTTCTGATTGCCTACTGTGTACGTGTTTGCCTTGCTCAATGCAAAGATCGCGGTGCATGTAAAGAGCCAGCTAGCTATGCAGGAGAATTTAAATTCATAAAATAAATGTATAACTTTTTTATAAATTTTATTTTTTTAACTAACGGTGTCCTGTGCAAAGACAGCATTTTGATCCTATCCTTCTGTGCAAAGGTTGTTTTTAAATAAATAAATAAAAAAGAAATACGGGGCATATTATCAAGCGGCAGCGATAATTATCGCTGGCCGCTCTTAGAGAGAACTTATGGGCATATTATCAAGGGGGTTTATCTCCGCTTTTTTGGCTTTAAAAGCCAAGAAAGCGGAGATAAAATTATCTCCCTATTACCTAGCTGTCGCTAACACCAGTTAGCGACAGCTAGTAGGAGATAGCGACCAACTTGGGCCCCACTTGGCATGTCAGTGATATTTATCACTAATGACATGCAAAGTGGGCGTGCCAAGATGTTAGCGACTGGAAACAGTCGCTAACATCGCTATCTCCTATTACCAACTTTTGGAGATATTCGCACTAAGCGCGAATATCTCCAAAAGCTAACACCTGCCCTGAGCAGTTCTTAGCCATGTTATCCAATGGGAGGTGGATAACATGGCTAAGAGCATTAGCTCGGTAATGCATGAATATCGCTGACTTTTCAGCGATATTCATGCATTGCGGCCGATTTTTATCGCATTTGCGATAAACCTTGGTAATACTAAGGTTTATTTGCGGTAAAAATCACCGCAGCTTAGCGGTAAATTTTTGTCTCTAACTAAGCAATAGCGATAATTATCGCTATTGCTTGGTAATATGCCCCTAATTTATTGCTGGCTATCGCTGGCAATTATCGCCAAGGTATCGCTATATTAACAACTCATAGCACAATGGCGATAATTTTCCAGCGATAGCAGTGTTTTCCATGGAACATCTCTGGTTTTCCAGGGATGTTCCATGGAAAACGGCGATAACCTTGCTGATACGACCCTGTGGTCGCATCAGCATAATCCACCCCCATTGTTAGGTATAGGTAAGTCAGCATTTTAGCAGACGTTAGTTTTTGGCGAAAACCGCGGTTTTCGACAAAAACTAACGTCTGCTAAAATGTTCGGGCCTCCTTGTAAATATCGCGATGTACATTTAACAATATTTTACAAGGTAGTCCGTCAGGGGTACTCCAGTGACGTCCACTTTGCATCTCATTAGAGATGCAAAGCGAGGCGTCGGGAAAAAGGGTGCTAACATGCGCTAATGCATTTTAGCACCACCTTGTAAATAGGGCGATAAAAATATCGACGCTTTAGCGGCAAAAAGTGCCGCTAAAGCGGCGATACGGCCCTTGTTAATATGTCCCTACATTTTTTAACCTGTGTGCTGTTGGAAATTTTCCTAATGTGAGTTCAGTCTATGTAATCTGGGCTTTAGCAGTTTTCTGAAGGAACATAAACCGCTTTTGGCATTTGTTGACTTGAAAGCTGATTTCATGTCGTCTGTGCCCCGCCTCCCCCTCCCCCCACCCCAAACCACAGATCTCTGCCCGGCTGCTGAGCACCTCTGTCCTTGGAAAGAGGAGCAGGAGACACCAGCAAGGTGTGCATGAGATTTATTCTTAGCAGTGCATGTCAAACTAATTCAGCAGGACGCTGCAGCTCTGCTCCTCTCTCCCATCCGCCTTGAAAAGGGAACGTTCTGGAAGCCCTCGCTACCAGAACGTCGCCATGGATTTATTTGTCACATAGAGTCTCGGGGCTCACAATAGCAAAGAACAACCTTGCTTTTTTATAAAAGTCATGTAGTTGTTTTAAAAAATAATATAGGAAATGTGTTTTTACTTTGGGGGTGTTTGCCAATTTTTGTTAGAAATTTCAAAAATGTTGGAGCCCTCTTTGGTTTCGGGTCTAAGGAGCAATTTGTTATTGAGGAAACATGGACGCTAGGAAATGTAGAACGCAACATTTGTCGCCAACTATTGGAATACCAGCATCATGAAGGAATAGTTCATATCTGCTTTTATTTTCATAAACACTTGTATACATGTGGTTGCAACAGTGTGTGGCCTCACAAGAAACAATAGGCCAAGGTCAAAGAGCCCCGGCTGCCTTGTAACCACCCTGGTGTTTGTTCATGAACATAGGTGCACACATCCTGGGGTTTGTGGTGGCTTGATTGTCACTCTGTGATAAGTCTGTGCTCCACACTGCCTGATGGGAAAAGCACACACTTCAGAGACTTATGGAGGCAGTTGCTGCAAATTCTGAAGTTGAAACCTGCCTTGTGGTACTGCATAACCACTGTGAGGGGCCTCAACTGTTGCTCTGATCAGTGGATGAGGAAAGAGATGTCCCAACGTTCGCAGGCAGCTCACAAAATGTTTCGATGAGAAAAGGTGAGAAAATAGGAAACCATGGCCAACCAGTTTGGACTTGAAAATCACAGGTAATTTTCTGTTCTTACTTGAATGCCTTGCCTGCACACTAGGCCAGACAGTATAAAGAGGGCTAGGTTCTTAGGTCGTTTGTCCTTATCAGGGTCTTGTTGGTGATGGTGTAAAGGATTTTACACCAGTGGCGAATTGCAGGCAGCTATGGACCCTGATGGACATTGTGCTCAAAAGGCAGTAGCATGTGCTCCCAGTAACATCTGTTATCCAATCGATGCCTAATTTACCAATATACTTTTATGTAATAGGCAACAGAAATAATCACATTCACTTATTACATTACTAAAATGATAATGGACAAAATCTTGAAACACAAATCTTCTTTACTATATCGGTTATATATAGACCATAATAAACATCTGCTATTCAGCGCCAAGAAGCCCTTCAGGGTGAACGTGTGCTCTACAAATACATGTTATGTGTGTTATGTTATGTTATGTTATAGACACGTTGAGGGCAATTCTCGAAGGTAAATGTATGGGCAGACAGCAATCTCCATGCATGTGAATTACTCAATGAATCACGGTGAAGTATGTTTTCCTAAAGCGCCATACTGCAGTCACTGTGGGGCATATTACCAAGCAATAGCGATAATTATCGCTTTTGCTTGGTTTGCGGGAAAATTATATCGCCGCACACCGACGATTTTTACCGCTGAGATACCTTGATATTATCAAGGTTTATCTCAAAAGCGGTAAAAATGCTGCGAAATGCATGAATATCGCTGGAAAATCAGCGATATTCATGCATTATCGTGACAATGCTCTTAGCCATGTTATCCACCTACCATTGGATAACATGGCTAAGAACTGCGGGGCATATTATCAAGGGGGTTTATCTCCGCTTTTTTGGCTTTAAAAGCCAAGAAGGCGGAGATAAAATTATCTCCCTATTACCTAGCTGCCGCTAACACCAGTTAGCGACAGCTAGTAGGAGATAGCGTCCATCTTGGGCCCCACTTTGCATGTCAGTGATATTTATCACTAATGAGATGCAAAGTGGGCGTGCCAAGATGTTAGAGACTGAAAACAGTCGCTAACATCGCTATGTCCTATTACCAACTTTTGGAGATATTCGCGCTAAGCGGGAATATCTCCAAAAGCTAACACCTGCCCTGAGCAGTTCTTAGCCATGTTATCCAATGGGAGGTGGATAACATGGCTAAGAGCATTAGCTCGCTAATGCATGAATATCGCTGACTTTTCAGCGATATTCATGCTTTGCGGCGATTTTTACCGCATTTGCGTTAAACCTTGGTAATACCAAGGTTTATTTACGGTAAAAATCGCCGCAGCGCTGCGGTAAATTTTTGTCTCTAACCAAGCAATAGCGATAATTATCGCTATTGCTTGGTAATATGCCCCTGCTTTTGGCAGGCGTTAGCTTTTGGAGATATTCGCGCTCAGCGCAAATATTTCCAACATCTTGGCACGCCCACTTTGCATATCATTAGCGATAATTATCGCTGACATGCAAAGTGGGCCCCTAAATGCCCGCTATCGCCTATTAGCTGTCGCTAACTGGTGTTAGCGACAGCTAGGTAATAGGGCGATTAAATGATCGCCGCTTTAGCTGGAAAAATTCCCGCTAAAGCGGCGATAAGGCCCTTGGTAATATGTCCCTGTGAGTCTAAAAGAGAGTGCTATGAGAATGGCCACCAGATTGTGTGGCCTAAATTACTTTAAAGCAAGTTCACTTGACGAGAAAGAGGGGAGCCTGGATGTTGTATTTGAGAGGAGCATTTAGTTTGATTCTAATGACCTTCAGTTTAACTCTTTCTTTCACTGGAAGCCAATGGAGTTCCTTATGAGCTGGAAAACTGTGGTCTGTTTCTCTTAGATTCAGGCTGCCTCATTTTGGCTCTGAGATTTTTCGAAAACACCCCTTCCTGCTCTAGCATATACAGCAATAGTCCTACTGGTTCAGAACCAGTGCTCTGATACTAAGGTCAGGTCAAGCAATGGGAAAACCTTTCTAAGTACCATAAGCCGGTAGTTTGTGCACATTATGACTGCTGTAATCTCACAGTTTATTCATTTATTATGCATTTTTATATAGGGCAAACTTTACAATAGAACCAGTTACAGTACATTAGGACTTCAGAGTAGATGAATTACATAAAAGATACAAACAGATAAACTCTAAATTCCCATAGGAATGGTAGTAAGTACATAAGTGAGCGAAGGCCAACTTGGCGCACTCCAATATAATGCGATTTGACAGGCGTTTCTCCATTGGACCCTCCACATCATTCACGCACTTAAATATGGATTCATCCACTGCCTCGAAGAACTGGTCGTCTAGAGGTAAGTACTGGATCTGTTCTTCCTCAAAAAATTCCTTGTAACTCATTCTGACAACCACAGCACAATACCCAGACAAAAAAGCGACCACCAGGGAGCCTGACACTCTAAGGAAACAATAACCAGTCAAGGAAATAAAATCTCCAGTCAAGAAAACCTAGACCCCTAGGCAAGAACAATCCCCTCACACCACGGAGGTTTAGCACAGATCCAGATAAAAGGGGCGCCCGTTCTGTATTATGCGCATCATGGCAGGATGCAAAAAACTTCAGGTGAGGTGAAACCTCAGCGGATAGGGGTTGCTCAGGCCCTTAGCGCGCTTGTGCCCCCAGGAAACCCTGACCGGGCCAACCGTCACCCAATGCGCTAAAGGCTGCAGCCTTCGAAAATTTGCACTCGATTTCAGGCATTCACGTGGCAGTGCTGCTTGTTACAGATCCCTGCCGGGGCGTTCAGGTAAAAAATGCCGGGAATACAGACCCCCCCACGGAGGCGTTCAGGTGTGGCGGTTGGGACAAAGGCTCTCCGGTCCGTTGGTCTCGCTGCGTGTCCCATCACTGAGGAGACGCGCCGGGGCGACCAACGAGACGCGGGAACACCCCCTGGAGGCCGAAATAGCGATCCGCACTTCAGATGGGCAGCCGCGAAAGGAGCGAACCCGCTCCCGCGGCAGGGGACCTGTAAAGGAACTGTTTCAATCGACACAAGGGGGGCTTGGGGGAGGGCAGCCGACCCCTGGGAGGTCTCCTCCCCCGGGCGGTTTGGGAGATCTGGGTGGGGCCTTCCTTCTAGTAGATTCCATTTGGGCTTCTTTTGGGCTATTTTTGGTTGGATTAGGAGCCCAGCCTATAAATGGGCGTGGCTCCTTTTCTCGGGCACCATTTTGGGCTTAGGTGACCTGGTGGCCGGTTTATTCCTAGCTAGTTTTTTGTGTCAGAGTTTTTGGTAGTTCTTAATCTCCACTTTTGTAGTGATCTCTATTGGTTATTATGGCTGGAGAGGATTATCGTGTACTTGAAGCTATCCGTCTTCTCAGCGAGGCGGGTCGTTTGGACCTGGTGATAGGCGACCGGGTGCAGGCCGAGCCTCCGCGTCCCCAGCGGGAGGCTTCGGCGAGGGTGTCGGCTGCGGTGGCAGCGTGTTTTTCCCCAAAACGTCAGAGACAGGACGGGGTAAGTGAGCAGGGCCGCTCTAGGACTAGGAGGGCGGGTGCGAGGTCACGTCGTGGGAGTGACTCAGGGTCGTCTGACCCGTCGAGTAATTTGGGACATTCTGTGGGCGGTGTGGTTTTGGAGGGTGAATTTCACACTGTGCCGGCGGAGGTTTCAACGGTCGGTATTCGCGACAGGGCGGCCTCTGCTCCTGTTTTGCGAGGCCGTCGTGCTTCTAGGCAGCGTGGTTGCACGCGTCGCTCTGCTTCGGCCTCCGCGGTGGCGGTTACTGACGTCACTGGTGGAGGAGGGGCGGAGGCCATTTTGGATTTTGAATCCTTGGCGCCGCGACCGTTACAGGGCGGTCAGGTGCAGGTTGTGTCTGAGGTTGTCGCTCCCCAGAGCGTTATCCGACAGACCGTAGCTACGGCTCCTGTGGCGGTTGAATCTGGTACGGTGGGTGCTTCTTCTTTTGCACAGCCTTTATCGTTGCTGTCTGGTCCTGTTATTTCGGAGAGTTCTGGTTTGGTTGTGAGTGGTGTGACGGATAGGGACCAAAGTAGTCCTTTGTTGTTTTCCCCTACGGTTTCTACTAGGGGGGAAGTGGTTTCTGTTTGTAGTGGTTCTTTGGGCGGGGGGGGAATGGGCGCAGATGGGGATTTTGGAGGGAGCTGGGCGTGGGGATGGGTCGTTTCATGTTGGGGATTCTTCTGGCGTGGGTCTTCCTGCAGCAAGGTTCCGTTCTTTAGGGGTTTTGGAGGGTTTACCTTCTTGAGGGGAAGGGCGTAGAGATGCCTCTTTTCAGCAGGGTTGTGGTGAGGGTGGTTCTTTTCATAGGCTGTCTGGGGATTTTCAGTTTCCTGGATTGCATATGGATAGGAGGGTTGCAGCGAGGGGTTCCTTTGAGGAATCGAGGGTTCAGGATTCGTCAGCTCAGGGCCCTGCGTCAGAGTTTATACAGTCATTGTTGGATCTTAGTTCTGATGAAGAGGTGTGCGAGCCGTCTCCTCCTAGGCTAAGTGATGCTTTGAAAAGAAAAGGCGCAGGTGGTTCTGTGGTTTTCACAGAAGCTGGGCAAGGTTTTGGTGGTAGAGTAGGTGATTTGACTTCAGTTCCTAGTGTTGTGTTTAGTAAGGGACCCGGCACACCAGTCCGGCCTTTTTCGTTGCAGGTTGGAGTTCGCCCGGGAGCGGCAGACTTGGCAGGACGGCAGGCAGCCCAATCACGCCGAGGAGAAGTGCGGGTGGAGCCTGGCACGGCACGTCCCATACCAACGAGGGATCCCGTCGTGGCCATCCCACGCAGGTTCAGCACGACCTCGATGGCCCCAACGAGGGATTTTAGCATAGGCGGTGTAAGCAGGTCAAGCGCAACCTTACCAGCCTCAACGAAGGAGCCCAGCGCCTTTCATGAGAGCGGGTCATGCACGACCTCTCTTGTGCCCCGTGGTTTTCGTAATTCTGCATTAATTTTTCCAGGAAACCAGGAGGTTGTAAGTGGTAATAGAGGAGGAGCGTACCGGCGTGAACAGTCGACCTCCCCGCCAAGGTCAAGTGTGAGGGCTAGTAAGGCCCATGTTCGGTCTAAAACGGTTGAGACAGTTCAGAATACAGTGGTTGTACCTACCCCTTCCCAGTTGGAAGAATCATTAATTTTGGATTATGACGAGGACAGCCCTGAGGAGGGCGAGGTACGGGAAGTGGTGTCTGGGGGGGGGCATTCTAATGTCTCTCACAGTGTGTTGCAGGCACCGGTGGTGCGGAGTCGTGCAGAGTCGTCAAGGCCACGAGTGCTCGGCCCCTCGGTGAGGGCTCCTCGGAGGGCGGACGACGGTTCTCATACGGAGTGGAGGACGGAATCCAGTCAGCCTCCTTTATCACGCCCAGGTGAGACTGTGGTACATTCTGTGCGACCAAATATGGTCTCTATTGGTATTGGTGTGGACTTGGTCTCTAGTGAAAGTGATGGTAAACTATACAAAGGTCGTGTGGTTAAAGATCAAAGTGTGGGCACAAACGGTGATGATATAAGTACAAGCTCTAAAGTGGATAGTGGTACTTCCAATGTTGGTTTGGGCACTTCTAAAAATGTGTTACACAGTAAAGAGCTAAACATTAAAAAGTTGCCGTATATGGGGGTTACTAAGCCCCTGGGGGCTCATTTAATGCTCAGTACAAAAGAACGTATTTGGAACGGTGAGTATGTGGAACTGCTGAAATTGTTACATAGGGAGGTTCGGGCCAAGGAAGGCTCTAAGGAGGAAGAGTATGAACTGGCTAAGCGCCCTAAAGTACCGTTAAATATTGAGAATTGGTCGGCGGCCTTTTTAACATATGCCAGCGTCTATTGTGAGAAGTTTCCTGAGCGCTGCGTATCATTATTTAAGTATATGGATGTCATTCGAAAGGCTCAGATTACAAGAAATGATTTCGCATGGGCTCAGTATGATGAGGAGTTTAGGGCGCGCATGGCTTGGGACCCCGAGGCGAAATGGGGTGAGTTGGACACTGACCTTTGGCAGCATACCATGGGTTTGTCTGCTAGTGGTAGAACTATTTTCACAGCTAGCGGTCTTCCTTTAGTTTATCGCCCCTTTCAGGCTCGTCCCACCCGGGGAGGGGTGGGAGCCAGTTCTACCACGCAGTCAACTACAGGCACGTGCTGGGATTTTAACAAAGGGGTGTGTAACAGAGACTTCTGTAAGTTCCGGCACGAATGTTCCCAATGTGGCAGAAAAAATCATCCTTTGTCCAGATGTTGGGGTCCCAGGCCTTCTGGAGGTCCACAAGGTTCACAGCAGGGTACAGGAGCTTATGTCGTGCCACAGCAACCCCCAGCTCCCAGGGGAGGGAAGTCATCAGCCGGTGCTGGGCCCAAAGGCTCGTACACCGGTTAATGTCATTAATTTGGCTGCCGCTTTGCGGGACTACGTGCCCGCGGAGCTGCGGTCGTTTTTGTTATCTGGTTTCCAATTTGGTTTTCGGTTAGGTTATGAGGGACCTCGTTTGAGACGTTGGTCAAAAAATTTGAAGTCGGCAGGCGAACATCCTGCTATAGTGCAAGCAAAGTTGGACAAGGAAGTGAGTGAGGGTAGAATGGCAGGTCCCTTTGATGATTGGCCTTTGGTGAATTTGATTGTGTCCCCTATTGGAGTGGTCCCCAAGAAGGAGCCTGGGCAGTTACGGCTCATCCAGCATTTGTCCTGGCCGGAGGGTGAGTCTGTGAATGATTTTATTGATAATGACGCTGCCTCTGTGTCTTATTCTTCGGTTGATGTGGCTATGCAACTGGTGGTAACGGCAGGTCCTGCTGCTTTAATGGCAAAATGCGATATTAAATCTGCATTTCGACTGCTTCCAGTCCATCCTGAAGACTGGAGTCTTCTGGGCATCCATTTCCTTGGTAAATGGTACGTGGACAAAGCACTGCCAATGGGTTGCTCTATGTCATGTGCATTGTTTGAAACCTTTAGTACGTTTCTGCAATGGTTTTTTACTCAACGAAGTGGACATGAGTTGGTCACGCACTACTTGGATGACTTCTTCTTTGTGGGTGCAGCAAATTCGTTGGACTGCCATAATGCTCTCACAACGTTTCAGTCATTGATGAGTCATTTGGGTGTACCATTGGCTCCCGAAAAGACCATGGGTCCTTGCGCGACCAAGTCTTTTTTGGGAATTGAACTTGACTCGCATTTGATGCAAGCTCGTCTTCCCATTGAAAAGAAACGGAAAATGCTGGATTTGGTGGGAGCAATGTTGGGAAAGGAAAAAGTGTTGGTGAAGAAGATTCAAGTTCTGCTGGGGCACCTTAACTTTGCTTGCAGGGTGGTCAGGGCGGGCAGGACTTTCTGTAGGAGGTTGGGTAGAGCTCTGTCTGGTCATTCCCTACCACATCATCGAGTAAGGCTGCCAGCGGGGGTCAAGGAGGACCTGCGTATGTGGATTTTCTTTTTACATTCCTTCAACGGTGTGCCCTTATGTCGTGAGGTGTACTGGTGTTGGGATGTGCAAATATTTTCTGATGCAGCAGGCAGTGAAGGTTTTGGACTTTACTGGCAGGGGAAATGGTGTGCTCAGCAGTGGCCGGAACACTGGCAGAACGGAGGCAGGAGTATTGCCTTTTTGGAATTGTTCCCTGTCGTGGTGGCTGTTACGTTGTGGGGTGAGGCTTTGGCCCACAAAAAGGTGCTTTTTCGCATTGACAATATGGCTGTGGTTCAAGTGATCAATAAACAGTCGGCCAGGGACCCTCAAATCCTGAAACTCCTTAGAGTGTTTGTGTTAGGATGTCTGAAATATGATATTTGCTTTCGGGCCCTGCATGTTCCTGGCGTGGACAATCAATTCATTCATTCATTCAAACCCCCGGGTTTACCCATATTGATTGGTTAGATACTATGCATGTTACACAGGTCGTCACATTTTTCACTATGCGTTCACGTACTGCACCTAACCCCTCTTTTTAATCACGTTTTTTTCACTGCAATATGATTGTTTATGTACATTAGAATATGAAACATATTATTGATTATAATTATTATTTTTAACAGTGTCGTTGTCCCTGATGAAGGGCATATTTGCATGCCCGAAATGCATTGGATGCACTAAGATGACAATGTTTGACTTGATGATGAAAATGCCAATAATCAGTTAAATGAAACAAGAAAGATGATATGAAGCATACCTAATGATCACAAATAAAATGATCAATGAATGAATTGAAGCATATGTGGAAGTCTTCTTATTACTATGAAGACAATATTGTGAGTGCCTACGAAGGGATGGTTCTAGAGATCCTTTAGTTCCACAACTTTGGCCTGGCGTGGACAATGACATTGCGGATGCTTTGTCTCGTTCACAGTGGGAGAGATTCCCTGGGCTTGCTTTGGAGGCAGACGAGGAGCCGACTCCCATGCCGGACCATCTGTGGACGGTAGGCAACACAGGGTTATTCAATTGGTTCTAGGCTCCCTGGCTCCTTCCACTAAATTGGCGTATGAGTTGGCCTGGAACGAGTTCTTGGCGTCGGGTGCCTGTAAGAGAGAGCTGGCTTGGCAAAGGTCTGAAGATGTTGTTCAGTTTATTTTGCGTCTTATGGACAGGGATTTATCCAGAGTTACCATTGCTGGCAAACTGGCAGGTGTTTCATTTATGGGAAAGCTGTTGTGGGGATATGCCCCGTCGGCTGGGGAGTTGGGTAGGAGAATGTTAGAAGGGTGGTCTCGGGAGCGGGGCTGTGTTCGAACCCTTCGGTCCCCTCTATCGTGGCAAAAACTGTTCCATGTGATTTCTGTACTGCCAGTTGTATGTACTGATCGAGTAGAAGCTTGTTTGTTTGCCACTTTGATGGTATGGATGTTTTTTTGTGCGTTCCGGGTGTCTGAGCTGCTGGGAAATAAATCTGCTCGAGGTCTTCTGTGGGGGGACGTTCAGTTGTCGGTTAGGGGAGTCCATGTTTGGCTCTCTCCTATTCGAAAACGGATCAGAGAAGTACTGGCAAGGGGATTTGGTTGGAGGCGGTTTCCCCTCCGGAGACGTGCCCTTTACGTTGGGCTCATTGCTGGAAGGAACTGTCAGGTGGGGTTTTGGTTCACCCGGTTTTTCGTCATATGAATGGTTCCTTGGTGTCTAATTATCAATTGCGCATGGTACTGCGTAAAGCGCTGCGTCATATTGGTTTGGACGATACGCTGTATGGTACACACTCATTCAGGATTGGGGCGGCCACGGAGGCTTTTAATAGGGGTTGGTCGAGGGAAGATATCATGGGCCTGGGGCGCTGGACTTCAAACTGCTTTCAGCGCTACGTCAGGAGCGAATCTAGTGGAGCGCATGCGTCCTCTTCTGTTTTGCCTGTCTGATACTGTTTTCTCTTTCAGGTTCCGTGGCTGGTCCTCGCGCTGCTTTTCTAACGGTGTGGATCGTGGGCCATTCGTTCGTTAAACGGGCGCAAGTTCAAGCTCGACAAAGTTATTTTGGAACATTGTTAGGTTTTAATGACCGCTTATTTAACATTGTGTGGAAAGGTAAAGGGGGCATGTTGTGGAAAGAATTAATTCCTGCTCTCAATTCCTGGATGGTAGGTGGGGTTTGTCCTGATGTGCTGGTTCTCCACCTGGGTGAAAATGATTTGGGTTCAGTGAAGGGTGTCGTTCTTCTCCGGGCAATGAAGAAAGATCTGTCTTTAATACATAAGCAGTGGTCTGGGTGTCATCTTTTATGGACAGAGTTGGTCCCCAGGAGGGTTTGGAGGAACGCTGTGAAGTCGAAGGCGGTCGATAAATCCCGTAGAAAGCTTAACTTGGAAGTTTCTAGGTTCTGTAGAGACCTGGGTTTTGGGCGTATTGTCCACAGCGATATTAAGTATGATGCCGTTGAATTTTTTAGAGGTGATGGTGTTCATTTGTCCCGGATGGGGATGGATTTGTACCTCCTGGAGCTGCGCGAGGTCTTGTCTCGCTGTTTGACGGTTCAGCACTTTGTAGGTGAATAGTGCGTTGGTTAGTTGTTTTGCTGTCTTTTCTTCTTCCCCCCTCCTCTCCTTGGTTTCCCCCCAGTTCGTGCTTGTGGGTGGGGGGCAGAAAGGTGGGGTTCTTTCCCTACTCGGTCTTTCTCCCCACTGCTTTCTGGGTGGCGGTTTATTCTGTAATTATCAGTTTTGGGTCAGGTTTGGACCCGTTAGTTGTGAAGTGGGATTTTGTTGGGGGAAGTTTTATACAGATTGAGGTTGTGTTCAGAGAATATGGGTCGGGGGATATGGATCAGTTGGTTTATAATTGGGATTTTGTAATTAGGATTTTGTTAATGTGATCTTATAATGTTATTGGGGTTTTGTATGGTTTATTATGTGTTTGGGTATGTACGGGTGGGGGCGGGTGTGATGGAGGGTGAGGGGTGGGGGCTGGGTTTGGGGATTTGAAATATAACGAACAAACTTGGTTATGGTTTTAGATTGTTAGGCTGTTGCCGAGGTTGTGGTATTTGTAAATGTGCACCTGTTCCAATAAAGCGGCCTTTTTCACACTCTATTTGTTGTCATGGTCTGCTCACTCTCCCCCACCCCTCTCTCCCAAGGGGGGCTTGGGGGAGGGCAGCCGACCCCTGGGAGGTCTCCTCCCCCGGGCGGTTTGGGAGATCTGGGTGGGGCCTTCCTTCTAGCAGATTCCATTTGGGCTTCTTTTGGGCTATTTTTGGTTGGATTAGGAGCCCAGCCTATAAATGGGCGGGGCTCCTTTTCTCGGGCACCATTTTGGGCTTAGGTGACCTGGTGGCCGGTTTATTCCTAGCTAGTTTTTTGTCCCTCCCTCCCTCCCTTAATTTCTGGGCTCTTCTTTTCTTTTCTCCTTGTTATAATTATTTATTTGGCGGCTGATTGTAACAGGTGGGCATAGGGTTTTAGCTTTGTTTCTTTGTCGCTTGGGACAGGTGCGTGGCAGTTTATTCTGTAATTGTCAGTTTTGGGTCAGGTTTGGACCCGTTAGTTGTGAAGTGGGATTTTGTTGGGGGAAGTTTTATACAGATTGAGGTTGTGTTCAGAGAATATGGGTCGGGGGATATGGATCAGTTGGTTTATAATTGGGATTTTGTAATTAGGATTTTGGTAATGTGATCTTATAATGTTATTGGGGTTTTGTATGGTTTATTATGTGTTTGGGTATGTACGGGTGGGGGCGGGTGTGATGGAGGGTGAGGGGTGGGGGCGGGGTTTGGGGATTTGAAATATAACGAACAAACTTGGTTATGGTTTTAGATTGTTAGGCTGTTGCCGAGGTTGTGGTATTTGTAAATGTGCACCTGTTCCAATAAAGCGGCCTTTTTCACACTCTATTGGTTGTCATGGTCTGCTCACTCTCCCCCACCCCTCTCTCCCAAGCCCCCCAAGGCGGATCAGGGCCCCGCGAAAGTGAAAACACAGGCCCCGCCGCCCACAACAATCACAACAGCAGTAAACCAAAGCCCCTGCTCCCAACACCCAGAGAGAAGGGAAGGAGACTTGTCTGGCGCTGCGGAGCAGCAAAGAAATAGGAGGGACAGATAGGAAGGAGAGTCTTTCTATGGCTTAGGGACACTGAGAAAGGACTATGAGGGTGTTGTTACATGGACTCATGGGCTTTGTAGTTTGGCTCAGCCCTGTTCGAACTTTGTTTCCTGTGGACAGCTTTTCGCCTGTTGGGATAAAGGTTCTGTTATGATGTTAATAACGCTGCTGTGGCGTTTGTAATATGAATAAAGCGAAGAGAGAATAGCATAATCGGAGCCGCCAGTCCTGACATAGAATTACATAAAAGATACAAACAGATAAACTCTAAATTCACATAGGAATGGTAGTCGGTACATAAGTGTACTACAGATACTACTGGTTAGAGTTACATATATACAGGTTGCAAATTCACTCAAAGTTACATTTTGAGTAAAGTTGAAGCAATTAGCGTTAGACAAATATATATTACATATTTACACAGCATGATCTTCTCACTATGGCTGGGATTCTTGCTTTCAGCTTAGCCTACAGGGTGTGGTTGCACTCACGGGCAGTGATCTTGGGCCTGGAGGGATCCCCGAGCTGGTGATGTCTAGATGTCCTCCACGCGTGTTGGATTGGTTGCTTACCAGCTGGGCCCTAGAACAAAGAAGTGGCCGTCAGTCCTCCTCAAAGCAGCATTGGGGCAGCCGGTAGACCCTGCCCCTTCATCTCCCTTGGTCCAAGGCCCTCTCTTTGTCTACCATAACGTCTGCGGCCACGTCCAAGGCCCCAAAGCCCTATTAACGCTGGTCGCACACCTCATGACTGCCGCACTGGCAAAGGATGCTTCCCCAAGTCTACAAGAGCCTGAGCTTTATATCAGGAGAGCACTGGGAAGCAGCTTTGACTGAGGATCAAGGAGGGCCTGGCCTCCTCCACGCGGCATCCCTGTGAGCTGGGGCCGCAGCCCATCCACCGGGCCCGAGCAGAAAAGACTGGTCATTGGTCCTTCTCAATGCAGCCACATCCATGCAGCAGGCGGATCCAGGCTCCTCTCCCACCTCCGGCCTAGGCCTACTGGGGGCAGTAAGCAGGGGGCCTTGCAGCACCCCCTCTTGCAGCATGTCATGCAGTTGCGGAGGCCTTCTCATGAGCCCAACTCGCTGGCCATCTGTTGCTGGTTTCAGGCTGTCACTGTGGCACAGGTGTCCGTTGGTAGTGGGAGCCCTGTGTTCTCACAGACTTAAGAGGGATCGCTCCCCTTGGCATCCATTGCATGTGGTTTAGTGTGACGCCTCACGATGGAGGCCACACTGCTAATAAAAACCCTTTCAGGCTCCAATCCCCAGGGGTCTGCAATGAAGGTAGGTGACAGAAGCCTCTCCCTCTGGGGTTCAAGGATTCGATCCATGTAGGTCAGAACTCTCCAAATCTCACCAGGGAGATACGAGGTGCAGTAGGCCACAGCAAGGGTGCTGGTCGGAAGAGTGTGCCTCCATTGGACCATTTATTGGATCCCCGCACATCAGCCGCTCAGGCCCCACTGTTGTGCCCAACCTTGGGGGTGCGAGGGGTTATTCTCACACCCCAACTGGCAGGGCCCTAACGGATTCCCTCAGGTCAGAGACTGGGCATTGACAAAGCCAGGAGAGTCAGCCCAGGATCCGCCATCTTGTCTTCGATTCGTGCAGATCTAAAGATGGACCTCATAGCCAAGCGGGCAATGGCCCTACCTTCACCCGCCATCAAACATGGTAATTGCAAAGTGATGGTGACCAGCTCCAGGGCCTTCCCTGGCAGCAGGAATGACTATTTAGTTCTGAATGGGGCCAGATGCAGTAGACCCGCCCGGGGCTCTTGAAGTCTGCGTTCTATCCCATCAAACAGTTGAGGAGAGGTGAGATTTCCACAACCAACAGATCCTTCTGATAGGAAGTCTGCTCTGAACCTTGCGAGTTTCCACCTTTAGAGCTTCTTTCTATAAATGATGAGTCTATAACAAGTGTTTGACATCTACCTTGCAGGGACTATGGATGGACATGACAGGTATATATGCTCAGTATACAATTCTGTTTCATGCACTACAGTTTTAAAATGATGCACATTTGCAGTGAGACACAATTTATTTTGGAGCCTTTAGTTTGATAAATCTGTAATTTCATTGGAAAACGCCAATTGTTCTGTGGGGAAAGTTTCAAGGCTGCAGAAAAACTGTAACAAGAAGTGCAATCAAACATGCATGTACATACTAAAAGCCTCAATTCCTTTAGAGTTCTGTTCTGGGATAAGTATAATGTACATTAACTGGTGACAGACTGATCACACATGAATCTGATATATGTCTGTCATGAGGAAATGTAACCTTGCACAGTGATCTTAAAGTGAGCAAAATCAGGTTTTCTTTCTTTGAAGATCACTGTACTGCACACTTTTTTTGTTTTCATGGGAACAAATCTAATTATGTGTCTAGAAATAACTCCCAGATTACCTGTTGCACACCAAATCTCAACACATAGACTCACCCTTCTCTCTAAAAGACGAACTATGAACCCCAGGAAACAAGAGAGGCAACTCCTGCATAATTCTGGGCATCATGGAACTAAAAATACCTGACTATTATCAAAGCCTTCTCCTGTAAAGCTTCAAGACTACAGAATCAACTACCAAATAAACCATTGTGAATTTGACTACGTTTTATCTTTGCTACTTCTCGTTCAGGTGAGGTACTGTATTGTCCATGTAACTAGGGCATTGCTGTATCTTTAAATCTGTAAGATGCCTGTGTCAGATCCAACATTTTAATCTCAAATGGTTAATCATGGTATGTCTCCTTGGTATGCCTCGTTAGGTCAGTGCGTGAACACTTAACCAGTGCCATTAACTTTGAAAAGGTAAAACGTTGAAATCTTTCCTCCCTACTTTGGAATTAAAAGATTAATTTTCCTCATTGACTTTTATTTTAATGCTCCTAATTGTAACTAGGGCATTGCTGTATCTTTAAATCTGAAAGATGCCCGTGTCAGAACCCACATTTGAATCTCAAGTGTTTAATCATGTCGAGGATCGATGGGTCATTATGGAGGGCAAAGTGCTGAATTTGGAACAACGTGTAAGTGCTATTCAGGATGTCTCTGTCAAGATAACTATGCTGGAGCAGGAAATCCACAAGCTGAAACTACATACTGAGGATCTCAAAAATCGTAATTGTTGGAATAATCTACGCGTTTATGGTATTCCGAAAAATGTGGAAGATCCTGACGTGGTGGCTTTCATACGTAAATTCCTTCAAGATCTTTTGGACCTTCAACCTTCGTCTCATCCCCTCAACATTCAGAGAGCCCATTGTCTAGGTTGTTTGAACTCTAATGCAACCAAACCACGTGGCATCATTCTGCTGTTTCTTGAGTTTACAGAACTGATGTCTGTCTTGAAGGCTGCCAGACTCAAACGTCAACTTCAATGGTCTGATCACGACATCTTTATTTCCCAAGATCTCTCCTCAGCCACGAATGCCAGATGCAAGGAATTTTTGAATCTTCGTCCACTAATGAGACAGTTGAATATTGAATACGGTATTCTCCATCCTTGTTTCTGCAAAATCACGCACAATGGTCGTACCCGCTCTTTTGTTGATCCACAAAAACTCCACTCGTATTTGCAGAGTGTCTCTCCATCCAACATGGATACTGCTAACTAATTATTCTTCCCTTTCTGCTCTTCACTGGTGCTCTCTTAGGCTTCACTTTCATTTCTTTACACCTTCGTCTTATAATCTATGCTTCTTTTCTTGAGGTTCTGTTTCTACATCTTATGTTGTGTATTATGTCCTCTCCGTGGCAGCTGATGGGGGTATGTTCCCTCTCTGGCGTATCTTCGTCCCTGATGTTTCGGTTGTTCTGCGTTTCCCAGATCAGGTTTCTATGCCTTGATCTGCTTGCTTTTCTCTTTTCTCTCTTTTCCTGTTCCTTCTCTCCCTTTTCTCTCTCTTTCCCTATTTGTGTTTTTTTGTTCGTTCGTTTTCTGTCTCTGGTACTCTCACCTTGAACAGTCTTTCCTTCATCAATTGCAGTCTCTGTGGTTGTTTGTTCCGATTCTAGTTGCAGTATACTCCAGAAATATGAATAGGATGTTTCCTCTTCATGTGATTTATTTGTTTGCTATCTCTCTTTTTGTAGTTATCTCCTTGAAGTGTGTCATCTCCATCTGTCGCCCATCCTTCCTCCTTACCATCATGTGTAACTTTGTCTCGTGGAATGTCAGAGGTCTTGGTCACCCCGTTAAGCGTCAGAAGGTATTGTCTCATCTATCGAAATTTAATTCACAAGTTGTCTTTCTCCAGGAAACGCATTATTCAGATGTTCAATCTCTTAAGCTGAAACAACATTGGGTGGGTCAGGTTGTGTTTTCTCCTGCTGTTAATATAAAAGGAGGGGTAGCTATTTTATTTCATAAAGCTTTAAATGTACAAATTGTTTCCTCTCAGAATGATGATGAAGGACGTTGGGCAATGGCTAAGGTTGTCATCCAGAACAAGACTCTGATCCTGCTTAACATTTACGGCCCAGTAAGACCTGACCCCCAGTTCTGGAAAAAGATTAAAATTCTTATTTCCTCTATTGATTGTCCTGATATTGTAATTGCTGGTGATTTTAACCAATGGTTAGACCCTTTCCACTTCCAAATTTCAACCTGACAAGACTCATAAGAATTTCCAATCTGCCATTGCTGCCCTTCCTTTTTATGATTCATGGAAAATGTGTAATCCTGACTTGTTAGAATATACGTTCTTCTCGAATGTGCACCGTACCCGGTCAAGAATTGATTACATTATGGTTAGTAAATCCCTACTTCCTTCTATCCAAAAATCGACAATTGGCTCCATATTTATTTCTGATAACGCTCCTGTTTACACCACCCTTGACCTCTCCCTCATCTCCTCTAAATTTAATCGCTGGAAGTTTTATGCTTTTCTCCTGTCTGACACTGCTTTTATGAAAGAAGTTCAAATTATTTTTGATGAATTCTTCTTATTTGATAACCCTTCTGACACTTGTATTTCTAATAATTGGGATGCTTTTAAGGCTGCCCTCAGGGCATTTACTATATCTTATGTAGCCAAGAAAAAGAAACTCAATAGGCAAAAATATGAAGAACAACTCCAAAAAATTAAAAAACTTGAACATGTTTATTTCTCCTCTAAATCCTCTTCTGCCCTTCAGGACTTAATCCTGGCTAAAACGGACCTCAATAAAATTATCACTAATGAGGCATGTAATACCCTTCTTAAAATTAAATCCAAATTTTATGGAGGTCAGAATAAGGCGGGGAAAATACTGGCAAATTATTTAAAGATTAAATCAGAACGTAAAACTGTTGGTCCTATTTTTAATGATTCTATTAACAAATTAGTCTCATCTGACGAGGATATTGCAGAAGTGTTTCATAACTATTATCAATCCTTGTACACTGATGACACGCACCCTACTGATGAATCTTTGTCTTCCTTCTTTGATGGTCTCCCTAGTCCCCCATCCCTTCCTAATGAGTTAGCCCTTCTGGAAAAGGACATCACCCTCCAGGAAATCACTCTGGCCATAAACTCCCTTAAAAAAGCTAAGGCACCCGGTCCTGATGGCCTACCTATGGCCTACCTATTGAATTTTATTCCACCTTTCATACTTTTTTTGCACCAAAATTACTGCAACTATTTAACTCCTTTATTACAGCTGCTAAAGCTTCTGGATCCTTTCTGGATGCGTTAATTATCATAATTCCTAAACCTGATAAAGACCACTCGCAATGTAAAAAATATCGCCCCATATCATTGATTAATTATGATTGCAAAATGTTCGCCAAAATTCTGACTTCACGCCTTGATTCTGTTCTTCTCCGCCTCATTAAAATGGACTAAGTGGGATTTGTGAAGGGTAGACTTGCTTCAGACAATGCTCGTATGTTTTCCAATGTTATTACTCATTGCAAAAATCTTAAGGTCCCAATGGCAGCTTTGTCTTTAGACGCCGAAAAGGCTTTTGACCGTATAAACTGGCAGTTTATGTTTCATACCCTCCAATGGTTTGGTTTTGGTCCATCTTTCATTTCATTGGTTAAACTCCTGTATTCTTCTCCCCGTGCCAGTATTTTTGGTAATAATCAATTTTCTAGGTTTTTTTCTTTGTCTAGGGGCACAAGACAAGGATGTCCTCTTTCCCCTTTATTATTTATTTTATGTCTTGAACCCTTCAAACTCTCATCCACTGACACTAAATTATCTGCATATGCGGACGATGTTTTGGTCTATATGGCTGATCCCATCAACTCCCTACCACACTTTTTAGAGGAAGTGTGGTTGTATTCATCTGTTTCGGGTTATAAACTTAATTTATCTAAAACTGAGGTTTTGCCATTGAATCCTGTGTGCTATCAACATATTTTTAATAATACTGAATTTGCTTGGTGCCCTTCCAAAATTAAATACCTTGGCATATGGTTTTCCACTTCATTGGCTGATACAATCAAATTTACTTTTGACTCCCTTGCTAAGAAAATTCAAGCCCTCCTCCAACTCTGATCCCCTTTATTTTTATCCTGGTGGGGTAGATTAGATACGATTAAAATGATGATTACTCCTCATGTCCTTCATGCTCCCTTTTAAAATCCCTATTTCTTATTTTTCTCGCATTAATTCCCTCTGTGCCAAATTCTTATGGAACAACAAACATCCTCGTATTGCCCTATACAAGCTATCTCGTCCTAAAAATGAAGGTGGAGTCTGTTTTCCCAATTTTAGAATGTACCATTCAGCCTTTTTGATTAAACAATCCTTTTCTTTAGCTTATGATTTTTCTGATAATCCTGTGCCTAGTTGGGTTTCTCTGGAATGTTCACTTCTAAAAGATTTTTCATTCCAACATACTGTTTTTATGTCAAATTGCTCTTTTCTAGCCAAATACCCCATTTTAAAATACTCCCAAACACTGCTTTATGATACTTTCTCCTCCAACCTTTCTCCCTTTCAGTGTTTCTTATCTTCTGTTGTGTGGTAGAACAAGTTTCTTAAGTACAAAGGCAAATCGTTCTACTTTAAATATTGGAAGGAAAAGGATATTATATTTGTACATCAATTTTTCAGTGATAACTCCATAATTCCTTTTGAGGCGCTACAAACACTATATCATTTGCCTTCCACGTTTCTTCCTGAATATATCATCATCACATCCGCCATTAAATCACACTTATCCTCTCTCTCCTTACCTGATGTTTTTCCCCCTTACACTCCTACCACACAACTTTACCACTTATTCACAATTCAACAACCAAAGGCTGCTCTTGTTTTGTGGTAAATAAATATTTACCGGCTAAATTTCTGTGCAGTAAAGTTCAATAAAATAACTCAATCGAAAATAAGAGTCAAAGTCCGTGGCATCTGAGTTTCAAAATGGGTTTTATTCCATAAAATGGAATGGTTCGAACCAGGGTATCATGTTCCTTTCACCATAAAGGATCAGGAAGGGATAGAGCATACTTTATTGACAGAGTACAACTTTTATAGTTAATGCACATAATGGTGAGGAATACAGAAGGCGTAACAGCTGAGAGAAACGAGATAAGAACACATGTGCGTAGCAATACGTAATCAGAAGGCGTGCACAAGGGCGTACACAGAGGTGTGTGCTAGGAACGTCACATGAAAGTGTCACAAGTGGGTGGATACATAGTGGAATCTTGCAGTGTCAGCAGAAATCTGTAGCAAGGATGCGCGCGCAGCAGCATGACATGTGACTGACGCGAGGCTGGAGGGTGCAGGGGACTTGACATTTTACACTAGAGGAAAGAGACAGAAGTCTGGCATGTCAGATCAACTCGTTCCTAAATCATATCTGATATCTTGTGTTTGGGGAACTACATTATCTAGAAGGAAAGGTCTCTCGGGCAGAGGCTACTCTATACAGTCTATTAATGCGTGCATATGTGACTACGTGTCTGCGTGTAATGCGAGGGGCCATGGGCCTACCATGGTAACAGGAGCAATGAATTACTTGCATGGAGACAGAGAGGCCGGGCCCTTTGCTCTGCAGCCGGGGAAATGTTTATCTATTCTGCTAGACTGGAATGTGTTTTCGAGGAGCTGAACTCGGCTATACTGATAACTTGAAGGCAAAATACTGTCTTTGGCAGGCAAGCAGGCCGAGCCGGGCACCGCTCGCCGCGCAGGGAGTAGGACAGAGGTCAGGGAGGCATCCCACGTTGCAGCTTTTCAGGAGGCAGAGAACAGAAAGGGCTCGATGGCAGAAATCAGGGCCTAGCTCTGCAGGACTAGGAAAAACGTGAAAGTGTACCATGGAAAGACGTTGGCAAAGCATACTTAGGAACTGAATTATCGATCCATTCATGGTGGATCGGAAAGAGGACATGTTAACGTTGGACGCAAATGTATTTGCGTCCTCATAGCAGGTCTAGGAGGGAAGTTACATGCACTTTAAGCTCGTACATGGAGACGGTGGGGTTCACGGTAGGGGACACAATTGACTATAAAAATTTATATTACCTCATTCCCTCCTTGTCCCCTACGGACCCTTCATGATATATCAATCCTCATTAGTCCATCTACTTGTTCATATAACATCATTTGCTCTTCCTTTTTCAGACGGGATTTAGAACTTGGACTTGGATGAGGAAAACAGGATGTGGCGCACAAGCCGCAAATCGCCGGCCCACATTGTAGACATAGGCAACAACTGAATACTATGAGAAGGGCTATTCCGAGGAAGGATAGGACTTTCCATCCCCAGGCTGATAACACACTCCAGAACCAACCGGACCAAGTCCAGGTACCGGGATTCTGATGTATCTGACTTGCGATCTTATGGAGACGTGTTATGGCTTTATATACTGACGGTGCATTATTTGGAATGAAAACACAGCAGCTCGATCCGAGGACTTTACAGGCCCCGCCCCTATCGGCCAGGATGACGTCAAGGACGAGACGATTTTGAAGAACAACAAGTCTCATAGCAGACTGTTCCTCGGTCAAGTTACCTAGGGCGGAAGTAGTTTCATTCACTACTGCTTCGAGGGTTCTGGTTAAGTGACGTATAGATTTACTATTAAAGACAGCACCTAAATAGGGAAAGAAACCTTTATTGAAATCTGCGTATCGTTCCCATGCCGTTTCAGTATAGTCGACAAGCGGAAGATCTCTCTTGGGTCTATGAACTAGATGGGGGTTTCTATGATAATCAGGTGGAGCTAGAAAAACAGGTGGCAGAAGGAATGCAATGTAACATGTCCCATCCCAATCTAGTGGCAAACGTATATAGGCTGTATGACCACAAATGAAATAGGAATGGCGGGTAGCTTTGAATGTAGACTTGCCTTTATCACTGAATTCGATCACAGTAGTACATCTACTATGACCTAGAGGTACTGAACCATTCTTTCTGACACATAATTCGCCTTTGATGGGTAATACTGACATAGAGGGTAAGTCTGGTCCTGTATCAGACTGGACATTCAGAATCATGAGGTTGAGTGTATAATTACCTAATCCATATACTTCATTTTCTAGATCGGTCCCTGTCCTTTGTGGAAGACCCTCCTTGTCAGGGTAACATGCTTTATGCAGAACTGTGTTCAGATTTCCCCATACCCAACTGCCTTTGTAGACTATGGACGCAGAGTCTAAAGAATTTATTAAACTAAACCAGGCACCACAGGAACCATTATGTGTAAACGGATACGGGAAGAGGGGCAAGACTCCCTTGTATTTCTGATAGGGAGGAAGTCGACCACATATCCAACAATTTGTAGCATTGCTGGTCTGATGAGAATGATGTAACATACTGATAAAAGTATTGTTGCGCAGCGCAAGCCGGTAAGACAACTCATGCGGGGGTAGTTCGCTGAAGGTATGCTCGACAGTGCTATTTGGAAAGAAATGTGCATGTATGGAAATAGGGAAATACCTGTGTAGCAGAAAACTTGCAGCAATAATCGTAAGACTCAGAAAAAACATAATCAATAATGTCACAATACAGTGACTACGAAGAGATTTACAATATTCTCGTTTCTTGAGCTGTTTCTGTCTATCTCTCTCTCTTTTGGGGTCTAACGGGTACATGTCAGAAACTGTCTAACCGATTCACCTAGGGGAGGACTTAAACAATTAAACTGTCTGACTTGCTAGACCTCAGCTTTAATTTATACTCCTGTTGAGGAGTTTTCTCTACCAGGGGGAGTTTAAAGTCACTGGAATCTGGGCAGTCCTTAGAGGGGGGGAAGAGTCAGTCTCTGGCGGCGATCCGTAAAGTTTTTTAACATGACTAATGTGGACCCATCCCTTGCGGCCCTCCAACTTCACTGCCGTCCTCGTGGTCAATAAGACGAGCTTCGGCTCCTGCCAGCGGGGCTCCAGCGGGCTTCTCCTGTCGAAATGTCGTACAAAAACGAAGTCCCCCGGTGTAATCTCGTGTGGCTTCACCTCGGTGTTGTCGGGAAAGGCTGCAGCCACCTGTGAACGACAAGATTGTAGTGCAGACATCAAGGAGGCAAGGTAATCTGTCAACATGTTACTATCAACATCAGTAATTTTACGAGGCATAGGCGTCCCCCACATATTCGGTGGCCTACCAAAGACCACCTCATACGGGGATAGCCCTGTTCTAGAGTGTGCAACCATTCTCATGTAAAACAATGCAACTGGCAAGGCGACTATCCAGTCTACCCCTTTCTCGGCACAGATTTTAGCAAGACGTGTTTTCAATGTCTGATTGTGGCGTTCCACGAGACCTGCTGCCTCGGGATGTCGGACGCAGTGGAATTTCCACTGATATCCTAGCAGGAGTGAAACCTGCTTCATTAATTCGGACGAGAATGGTTGGCCGTTATCTGAGTACACGACACGAGGCAAACCGTACCGTGGGAAGAATTCACGAACCAGCTGCTTGGCAGTGGTCGGAGCAGTGTAATCTGGGACTGGATATGCTTCTGTCCAACGGGAAAGTGCGCATACAATTACGAGGACATATTTGAATCCTCGACATCGTTCCATCTGGATATAATCCATCTGGAGGACTTCAAAAGGGTAATCGGGAGGATTGAATCCACCTTGCTCTACGGGAATGCTTTTACCTGGATTGAACTGACAACAGATCATGCAAGTACGCACTTTCTGTTTTGCTGCTGCTCGTAAATGCTTGTTGTACCAGAGATTCTGTAAACTGTCTAACATGGCTTTCTCTCCTAAGTGTGCTGGACTGTGTGCAGTGTTGATCATAACTTGAACCATAGAGTCGGGGAGAAACCATGTGGCTTTTCCCTTCGTCATCCATCCCTGATCTGTCTGGATCCCTCCTAATTCAGTCCATTTCTTTATTTCCTCTGGAGTAGCATGTGTCTGTATGTCAATTACATCTAGTGTGGGATCCTTAACTGTCATGCAATGTGTCGGTGTCAGAACTATTGTCTTTGTCATATCAGCTGCATGTGTATGAGTCAGAGCTGTGTGTTTCGCGGTCCGATCTGCCAGGTCGTTACCCTGGGAAATAGTGTCTGTGACTTTAGTATGTGCCTTACACTTCATGATAGCTATAGCTGATGGCAAATGTATTGCTTCCAATAATTCTTGAATGAGGGGACCATGTTGGATTTTGGCTCCGTGAGAGGTCAAGAAACCTCTTTCCTGCCAGAGTACACCGAAGTCGTGTACGACTCCAAATGCATAACGGGAATCTGTGTATATGTTAACATTCCTGTTTTTGGCTAGTATACAGGCTCGGGTCAGAGCAATAAGCTCTGCAGCTTGAGCAGACAGTGTATCAATGCGGTGTGTTTCTTTGACTTCAGTTTCAGTGGTCACTGCATATGCGGCCACTAATTCACCTGTGCTTGTTCTCATACATGAACCATCCACGTAAAGTGTCAGGCCTGGGTTTGTCAGTGCAACATCTGTTAAGTCTCGTCGGGGCTTTGTTACTGCGTTAATGATCTCTATACAGTCATGTGGAGCTGGATCAGTAATGTTCGAAGGTAACAATGTGGCAGGATTGAGTATGCTACAGCGTCTGATTTCTATGTGTGGTTGGAATAATGTCAATTCATAACCTGTCAGTCGTGCTATGGTCAAGTGTTGAGTCTGTGTTCTGTTTAAAAGAACTTCCACAGAGTGTGGAACTTGTACTGTCAGGGGATGTCCTAACACTATGGAATCACTTTGTCGGATTGCTAAGGCTGTTGCTGCAACTGATTTCAAGCACGCAGGCAGAGCCTGGGCTACTGGGTCTAATGTACTCGAAAAATAAGCACACAGCTTATGTGAACCTGCTTGGTCTTGTGTGAGGACAGATAATGCTGTGCCATCACGTTCTGTAACAAAGAGTGTAAAAAGTTTGCTGTAACATGGTGTTGCTAAAACTGGTGCTTGACATAATGCTTTCTTTAATTCCTCAAAAGCCTGTGTGTGTTCCTGAGTCCAAGGGAGGACAGTCGAAGTCGCTGCCTCCTGTGTTGTCAACTGTATAAGTGGCTTGGCTAGAAATGCGTACTGGGGAATCCATTGCCTGCAGTAAGAGGTGAGGCCAATGAAGGCCCGCACTTCCTTTTGTGTCATGGGTCGCGGTAAGTGTGCAATTAACTCGATACGGCCAGGTGTTAGCTGTCTCCCCCTCTTGGACAGCAAGTGCCCAAGGTACACCACTTGCTGAACACAGAATTGTAACTTTGAAGGGGAAACCTTGTGTCCTTTGTCAGCCAGAAAATGTAAGACTGTCAGTGATGCATGTTCACATTCAGGTTCGCTACGAGCAGTGATCAGCAGATCATCGACGTATTGCAGCAGGGCAGTGTTAACTGGCATTTGAAGACTGTCAAGTTGTCTTTTCAATGCTTGGCTGTAGATGCTGGGGCTTTCTGTGAATCCTTGAGGTGCGCGTGCAAATTTGAAGCTTCGGCCATTTAAACAGAATCCGAAAAGATATTGGCTCTCCGGATCAATGGGGACACTGAAGAAGGCGTTCTTGAGATCAATTACAGTAAAGAACGTCGCCTCTGAATCAATAGCAGTCAATAAGGATGAGATGTCGGGGACCACAGGGTACTGTGGCACAATGCATTTATTTAATTCTCGCAGATCAATCACCAACCGATAAACTGGTGGTGCATTCGGGTCAGTACGTTTAAGAATCGGAATGATAGGGGAATTACATAGATTGGAGTCGGTTTCTACAACCACTCCCTGTGCAATGAGCTCTTCAATGATTTTCAGTAAAGCCACTACAGCATCGGGTGGTAACTTGTATTGTCGGATTCGGGGCAGTACAACTCCTGGCTTGAGTGTCACTCGGTATGGTGTAATGTGCATACAACCTACATCAGTTGGGCCTTTCGCCCACAAATGTTCGGGTACATTTTTCAATCTGTCATCAAAATCTCGTAATACATAGTGACCTTTGAAGTCACGTAAAAACAGTCTAACTCCTTCCGGAGAACAACATATTACTGCTCCTAGAGCCTTCAGTGTCTTGATACCTAACAAGTTTTCCGGGCATGACTTCGTGAGTAGTAAGTCTGTAGTGCGTGACAATGGACCAACTGCTAGGGGAACAGGTTTCGATACTTCATTAACAATAGGCTGTCCTGAAAAACCAAGGAAAACATTCTGTGAGCCTGAGAGGGGTGCCCCTGGAACCTCGTCGTGACTTATTGTTGTTCGACTTGCCCCTGTGTCAATCAGAAACTTTCTATCCTTTCCTAATACTTGACTGTGTACATAAGGACCCTCTTGATCTACAGGGATTTCAATAAGAGGCAAGCCAACCTCCCTCTCTAGGCTGTTTCATGTGTATCGCTGATAATCGGGATAATCAGATTGTGCATACTGGTACATCTGTTGTGATACTTGCTGTGTCGCGGCAATAGGCTGTGGCTGTGGTACCGCTACTGTCTGTACTGTCTGTTGTGGAGCATGCATTGGCTGGGTGTTCTGTGGAACATGTTGCTGGACCTGATGTTGGATCTGGTCCTGTCTAGGCTGACGGGGTCTCTCTTTAGTTTTACCTGTGGCTATGTTGTGTTTCAGGACTGTACATTCATTTACATAGTGACCTGGCTGTTTACAATAGTTGCATGTCCCTTTAACAGGAGCCGCCGAATTATTAGACTGTGTCATACCCCTTTTCTGACCGTCAGCTGGGACTGACTGAGCAACTAGCATTTTCATTTTCGTATCTTTCATACGTCTTTGTTCGTGATCTTGTTCTTCTCTAATTCTATTCTGGTGGTATTGTAACATTTGTAACATTTGGGATGGCGTATTTGCTTGCCATGTGCTTTCGACTTTATATACACGGTTCTTAACCTGGAGCAGGGAATTCTCGACTAATTTGGTTACAAAAAGGTGCGGGTATGACTCGCTACTTGGTTTCAGGCCGCTATTAATAATAAAACATTTCTCGAATCTGGAATAAAAATCACTAGTGTCTTCATCGTGTTTCTGCTTACAGGCTGAGATTGCGTCCCAGTCTTCCTTTTTCGTCGTCAATAATCTTGGCAAAACCTGTACAATTAATCCTGGTAATGCTTTAGCTTTTTCCCCAAGGCCTAACCCTGGAGTGCGACCCTTTTCCTCGTCTTCTATTTCGGTCCAATTAATCTTTTTATCTCCCACCCCCCATTCTTTTTCTTTGAGTTTCTCGTAAATGCCAGCAGGCAACAGTACTTTTAACATTTTCATAATATCTGAGTATGTGTAGTCACCCATGAGTAGCATATCTTTAATTTCTCGGTGAAAACCTGCAGGGTCTTTATCGTGACAGGGTACTAGTTTCTTCATTTCTAGCAATTCTATTTTAGTGAGGGGTGTATATACAAATACACGTTCTAATGTGTCATCGTCTTTCCTTACTGGATGTACTTCTCGTAAGGGATTCTGTCTATCAAAGTTAAACATTTTTCTAGTTCTTGTTCATCCATGGAGTTGAGTACATGGTACCCCATTCGTTCTTGAAGTATTTTATCGGTAGCCTGAAACAAATGTTCAGGAGTCCTTGGATTTGACATGGCAGCGTGAAAAAGTCTCTTGCTTTCTGGACGTATCGGACGTATTGTATTATTAAAGGGTCTTCCCTTACCTACATATGCTATCATTTCTCTAGCTGGTAATTGCAATGTTTCTGCTGTGGTCTCTGGTTGTTCGTCCTCCTCCGAGGATTCATTCTTGTCTGTGTCTATTTCTCTTTCAGGGTTTCTTCTTTCATGTATTTGTACTACTGCTTTTCGGATCCTTCTGTACATGTTGTCTATACAACTCTGTTTATCATGCTTTCCGTCTGCTATATTCTGACCCCATTTATTAAGTGCTTTCATCTCTTCCTTGTCTACACCAGGCCTATCTTGATCTCTTATCAAGCAGTTTATGAAGAAGCGTAATATCATACCTTGAGTGTCAACCTTCTGGTATGCCATGGCCTCGCCAATACTTTCAGGACCTTCCCCCGTTTGCACAAAATGATATATTCTGTCTAGATGATCAATCATTCCTGTTAGTAACATTAAATAGTTTGCAACTCGTCGTAGACGTACTGATGCTAGCATCATTCTGTCGTCTTTACCGGGTACTGGATCATATCTACAGGCTGTGAGAGGCTCTTTAAGTATGTCGTAACTCGCTGTTTGAGGTGTACGTTGCTTTGCTAAATCCCTATAAGTCAGTCGATGTGTTGGTGGCGGTGTTTGAAAACCTCCTGTCGCACCTCCTGAGGTGCCAGGTCCAAAAGGATTTAGTGGATGAATGCCAGGAAGAACGAGAGGGGGAGTAACAATAGGTGCGGGAAGTGTTGGGGGAACAGGCGCAGGAATGGGAGGAGGTGGAGTTTGTTGTTGCGGAAGTGGGTGTAGATTATCTTGGGGTAGGTTGCCGTCAGCGGGTGGTGCATGGACACGTGGATTTGTATATGCGGGAGCTACGTCATCTAAATAGGAAGAAAGGAATATGTCCTTTGCGGTCTTGTGGCGTAATTTAGTCGGAACTAATGGAGGGGGCAGATCCTTCGGTACTTCCGGGGTGGCCTTAGGTAAACCCTCGGCCAAAAGAGGATACATACCATTCGCAAGAGTATTTCGCTGTCGGTCTACTTGTTCTGCTTTGACTCGTATACCTTCCTCAACTAATTCATTTTCTCGGGCCTTTTCTGAATCTTCCCTATGTTTTTCTGCTTTTCTGAATTCCTTTTCTGTTAGTTTATGCGATTCTTTACGCCACAATTCTATGGCATCTTTCTGAGATTGTCTGGCTTTCTTTTTCCATAGTGCTTCTTCTACTCTCATGATGCAATCTGCATCCCATGTCCCTGTAACGGGCCATCTATATTTCTCTTCTAGGTTCTTAGTATAATCGGCCCATAAATCTAGATATAAGATGGCATCTAAGCCATGCTTATGGTACATAAAATTTCCGGGAGTGTCCCTGGGTGGGACAGGAATTGCTTCCTCTAGTATCCCTTTCCTAGTTCCTATCTGTTTTAATTTGCTGAACAGTGGCATCTTGATATTCGGTACTTGATACTTACTTGAACCTGAACACACTTTTGACACAGAAACACAGTAATGTATATCAAACAGTCACTCATACCACAACATTAATCACATAAAAACATTTTGTACACATATTGACTACCCTTGAACTCTAAAACGAGAACCAAATCGAACCCTTGAATGTCTTGATATACTGCTAAACAGTACAGATACACTGCTAAAACAGTGCAGACCGGGTCTGTGTACCCAAACCCGTCTTTACCGGATACATAGTAATGCACCCGTCTAGATGCGTCCCCAGCAACGGTACTCACCGGGAAGCACGGAACGGAAGGCCTCGGAAACTCGACTGTACTGGACCGGACTGGACTCGACTCGACTCTTAGACGTAGATACTTCGGAACTGGTGGGCCTCTAGATACCTCAGACCTTGTTCTCTTTAGCTGGGCTCTGGTCGGGATCCTCCGCACTCCTCACCGCCTCGTCTGGGTGCTGATCGCAGTCTCCGTCACCTCCGTAGGCCTGAGGGAGATACAGGAAATCCTGCGGGTACGCGTAATTGTCCGTCTTGGCTGGGGGCAGGGGGCAAAGCCTGCAACGCACCTACCGGCGCGTGGGGTGGGGGAGGGGTCCCTGTTCGGGCGCCAAATTAATGTGGTAAATAAATATTTACAGGCTGAATTTCTATGCAGTAAAGTTCAATAAAATAACTCAATCGAAAATAAGAGTCAAAGTCCGTGGCATCTGAGTTTCAAAATGGGTTTTATTCCATAAAATGGAATGGTTCGAACCAGGGTATCATGTTCCTTTCACCATAAAGGATCAGGAAGGGATAGAGCATACTTTATTGACAGAGTACAACTTTTATAGTTAATGCACATAATGGTGAGGAATACAGAAGGCGTAACAGCTGAGAGAAACGAGATAAGAACACATGTGCGTAGCAATACGTAATCAGAAGGCGTGCACAAGGGCGTACACAGAGGTGTGTGCTAGGAATGTCACATGAAAGTGTCACAAGTGGGTGGATACATAGTGGAATCTTGCAGTGTCAGCAGAAATCTGTAGCAAGGATGCGCGCGCAGCAGCATGACGTGTGACTGACGCGAGGCTGGAGGGTGCAGGGGACTTGACATTTTACACTAGAGGAAAGAGACAGAAGTCTGGCATGTCAGATCAACTCGTTCCTAAATCATATCTGATATCTTGTGTTTGGGGAACTACATTATCTAGAAGGAAAGGTCTCTCGGGCAGAGGCTACTCTATACAGTCTATTAATGCGTGCATATGTGACTACGTGTCTGCGTGTAATGCGAGGGGCCATGGGCCTACCATGGTAACAGGAGCAATGAATTACTTGCATGGAGACAGAGAGGCTGGGCCCTTTGCTCTGCAGCCGGGGAAATGTTTATCTATTCTGCTAGACTGGAATGTGTTTTCGAGGAGCTGAACTCGGCTATACTGATAACTTGAAGGCAAAATACTGTCTTTGGCAGGCAAGCAGGCCGAGCCGGGCACCGCTCGCCGCGCAGGGAGTAGGACAGAGGTCAGGGAAGCATCCCACGTTGCAGCTTTTCAGGAGGCAGAGAACAGAAAGGGCTCGATGGCAGAAATCAGGGCCTAGCTCTGCAGGACTAGGAAAAACGTGAAAGTGTACCATGGAAAGACGTTGGCAAAGCATACTTAGGAACTGAATTATCGATCCATTCATGGTGGATCGGAAAGAGGACATGTTAACGTTGGACGCAAATGTATTTGCGTCCTCATAGCAGGTCTAGGAGGGAAGTTACATGCACTTTAAGCTCGTACATGGAGACGGTGGGGTTCACGTTAGGGGACACAATTGACTATAAAAATGTATATTACCTCAGTTTATACAATTCTGGTATCAAGTGTTACGGATCACCCTAAATCTCATACAGAGACTGCTTGGGAAGATGATCTTGCTGTTTCCCTTCCTATTCAGCTATGGGATCGTTTATGGTCCAAATTGTTTAAAGTATCTGTTTCCACTCGAATTACTCAATCCCTGTTTTTCATATATCATAGAGTTGTTGTTACTCCTGTTAGCATTACCAAGTTTGCTCCCTCATCCTCCCCACTATGTTGGTCCTGTTCTAAAGAAATAGGTACACTTAAACATCAGTTATTTGAATGCTCCTGTGTTTTATCCTTTTGGAAGGAGGTTTGGAATATTTGCTTGTCATTGTTTCATTGCGCCACTCCATTAACACTCTTAAATGTTTTCTTAGGATCTCTTTCTACTGATATTGACATTGTTTCTCCTTCTGCTAAATTACTGGACTTTTTTATCGCTCTCGCCTTTAAAGTTATTCTAGCTGGTTGGAAGGATAATTCTAAAATTTCTGTACATACATGGTGGAATTTCATTTGTGATGAACATAGAATTTCTATTGCTTCTTCTTCTTCTGTCCCCCTGAAAATCAAATCTGATCTCCTTTGGCTTCCTTTTACTACCGTTCTCTCTTCCAAATCTCCTAGTTGAACGGCTCATTCATATCGCCATAGGGTTAAATTCTTTCCCTCCTTCTTCTCTTTTCTTCTCTTTTCTTCTTTCTCCTGCTTTTCTTTCTTTTCTATCCCCCTTTCCTTTTCCTCTTTCCTTCCCCCTCTTTACCTTGTACAATTCAATAGCGTCATATGTTTTCTGATTGATGTTCACATGTTATTGCTCCAATCTGAATATGATTTGTATATATTTTTTCTTTTGCAAAAGTTTAATAAACATCTCTTAAACTCTTAAACAAAAAAAAAGTGTTTAATCATGGTATGTCTCCTTGGTATGCCTAGTTAGGTCAGTGTGTGAACACTTAACCAGTGCCATTAACTTTGAAAAGGTAAAACGTTGAAATCTTTTCCTCCCTACTTTGGAATTAAAAGATAAATTTTCCTCATTTGCTTACATTTTAATGCTCCTAATCGTCGTATTTGGCATCATCTCACTCTGTATTGTAGCAAGAAAGGCATTTTACAAAACTTAACTGATTTAACGAGACCAAAGAGCAGTGGCAAGGGGCAGTTGGCAAGGAAAATGGAGGAAAATATGCAAGTCTCTGAAAAATCCATATATATATATATATATATATATATATATATATATATATATATATATATATATATATATATATTTCTCTTCACGAGTGCCGGTAGTGGAGAAGCACTGTCGGCGGGCGGTCCGAGCCGGGCACCAGCAATCCCAGTTACAGCTTTTCAGAAATCAGTTCAGTACGAATTGATAGCCCGGACACTAATTCTGTGCAAATATAATGTAGATTTATTGGCAACAACAACGCGTTTCGGCGGCTAAGCCTTGATCACGCCAATAAATCTACATTATATTTGCACAGAATTAGTGTCCGGGCTATCAATTCGTACTGAACTGATTTCTGAAAATATATATATATACATATACATATATTACTGGGAGGAACAGGTCCTCCATGGCATACACCATGATTTATTTGTTAAACATGTAGTTCACTGGTTCCGCTTTATCGATGATATTTATTTCATTTGGCGGGGCTCCAAACAACAGGCCAGTGACTTCATTGATCTGATCAACGTTAATGCATGCAATCTTGCCTTTACTTTCGGCATCAGCCAGGAGAAAATGTGTTTTTTGGATGTGGAGATTATGGTGAGAGACAACAAACTGGAGACAGCTTTATATATAAAACCTACAGCAGGGAACACAGTGCTGCATGCTAGCAGTAGTCATCCGTCACATCTGATACGCAGCATCCCCTTTGGGGAGATGCTGCGCATCAGACGGATTTGCAGCACTGTCACCCACTGTAAGTTGGCACAGGAAGCCAGCAGTAAGCGGTTTTTGAACAGAGGGTACACTAAGACCACAATAGACCAGGCTATTCGGAGAGCCAATTCCATCCCCAGGAAAGATGCTCTGATTCATAAAAAATCTCAGGTGGTGAATGAAGCTGACAACAAAAAACCGGTCAGACTCATTCTAACCTATAACAGACAGCATCAAGCACTCCGCAAGATCCTCACTAAAAATTGGAACCTGGTCCGCAATGACCCTGTTATAGGTAGTTTGATGTCGGGTACACCTGGCATTACCTTTAGGAAAGCACGCTCACTGAGTGATGCTTTAGTTAAACCTACTCCTGAGGTTTCCAGAAATACTACCTGGTTACAGACGAGCAAGGGTTTTAGAAAGTGTCCCTCTTGTAAAGCATGCCAACACGGGGTGAACAGGATGGAATATAATACACCATTCTCTGACATCCCCTGTGTGATCCACCAACCTTTAACGTGCAAAACTGAGTTTGCGGTGTATGTGCTGGAGTGTCCATGTGGCCTGCGTTATGTTGGGAGTACCAAACTACAGGTCCGCAAATGGATACTCCAGCTCATCAGGGCCATCAACACCAGTGACGCCACACACTACTATTGGCACCACATATTCGGAATATGCTAGGGTCACCCTCATATGGGTAGCACCGGGAGTTCCTTTAAAAAAATCACTCTCCAGGTTTAACGCCCAAGGCCACTATGCAACTCGGGAGGGCCTTTTAAATGGATCCACACTAACAATGGTGCCACTCTATGCCCCGAACTCAGGCCAAGCCTCTTTTCTACAGTCAATCACACCATCTATCTACTTACAGACCCTACGGCACCAACATTCTGGGGCGGAGACTACAACAGAGTACGTGACCTCATATCGGACCTTTCGCGACCTCCACTTACGGGGGCACAGTCCATCAAACTGGTACAACACATGAGGGATTGGATTGTTAACATGCAGCTACACTACACATGATGGAGCAAACATCCAGCGCAGTGTACTTTCTCACATTACTCTGCAATACACGACCTCCACACGAGGATAGATGCCATATATTGCTCAGACAATGCTTTACACAATGTGTCCCAGGTGGAATACTCAACACGCACAATTTCAGATCATAGTCCACTACAGCTCCACCTCATATGGGGAGCGCAAAGACCTATGGTGTCGACTTGGCGTCTTCCTCTTGTAGAACTCACTAACACAGTGTTTCGCTCCACCCTGTCATGACACATTGACTCATACTTTCAGGACAATGCAGATACAGCCTCAAATGTGGGGATAGAATGGGACGCGTTTCAGGCAGTCCTGAGAGGACACGTCATCAAAACTACCTACTGCTCCTGCAAGTCACTCACAAATGATCTCCAGAAACATGAATTGGAGATACAAAGATGTGAGAGGCTGTCCCCCACAGATTCCCACATTGGTCCGTTGCTAGCCCAGGCTCGATTGTTGTATAAGAAACACTAGATAACATTTGCGTGCTGGATTACAAGTCACATCTCGCCCGTCGCCACACTGAAGAGGACAAAGCTAGTAAAATGCTGTCATGGTTACTGAAAACAGACACCTCACAGCCCCACCGGGAACATAGAGAACAACCCAGGAGCGATTAATGCATCTTTTTATGACTGTTACACCCATCTGTATAGGGTCCCAGACACCGGCGATCTCACACTCATCCAGCAGTTCTTGTTGTAAGTTCGACTGCTGCAGGTATCGCAACCACAGTACGCCTCACTTGGAGACCCTATTACCGCAGACAGGATTTCAGATGCAATTAAACAATTGGCAACGGGTAAGACCCCGGGGCTGGACCGTTGGCCATCGGAGTTTTATTCAATTTACTCCGAAAAACTCATCCCCCTATTGGCTGCGGTGTATTAAGGCGTGTTTGACAGGGGCGAACTCCTACCTACTCTGCAAGAGGCAACGCTGGTAGTGTTGCCCAAGCCCGGCAGAGACCCACTTCATACCGCCCTTTTTTGATGCTGATTGTTGACTATAAGAATTTGGGCAAATTGCTAACCAATAGGTTGATTGAAGCAACACCCATACTGGTTTATGAATATCAGAATGGTTTCATCCCAGGGAGAAACACTGGACTGAATGTACGACTTTTTTTAGGTTGCTACACTGGGCTCGTACGTAACCTGATACCCTGGATAGCGTCTTTAGATATTGAAAAGGCATTCGATACCCTGAACTGGCACTACTTACTGGCAGTGATGGCCGGCTTCAGCATGGGCCCCAATTTTTTGAGGTGGGTGCAGATACTATACACAAAGCTGCAAGCCAGGGTGAAGACAGGTCGTACCCTCTCTCTGCCATTTGCAATAGAGCAGGGTACAAGGCCGGGCTGCCCTCTGTCACCCATTCTGTTTGTACTGGCCATGGAGCCATTGGCATGTAGACCTCATCAACGGGTACTCACCTGGGCATATATGCTGATCAGAGGTGGCACATAATGTCACTGTACGCAGATTCCACATTAATTTATCTACGTGGCCAGATTGCTGTTTTGTGAAAATTGATGACCTTGCTGGGTGACCATGCAAAGGTCTCTGGCCTATCGGTTAACTGGTCCAAGTCAGCAGTGTTCACTATGAAGGTGATCACACCGGCCCTGAGACACGCCATGCCCTATACCCCATTGGAATGCGCCTTTCACACCTTTAAATACTTGGGGGTCCAGGTATATCACTCTAGCATGGACACTATATCACTCTAGCATGGACACAATAGACGGAATTCTAGGTAAAGCAATCACCAGGGCCCGCACAACTCTTACATTTTGGCTGAGTTTACCCTTATCTGCTATGGGACGTGTGGCCATTTCTAAAATGCTTCTACTTCCCCGGCTTTTGTAATTTTTTCCCCACACTCCCTTATCGATTGCCACAAAGATTGATTAAGAACTTGGAGTCGCTTCTCGTATCTCTGATATGGGGGAACTCTAGACCTAGGGTGGCACTCAGAAAAGTGTATTTGCTGCTGACAGAAGGTGGCCTGGGTGAGCCAAATTACAAACATTACTATGCCGCAGTGCAACTGCAATGGCCAATGAGGTGGCTGGCGAGGAATAATCTCACAAATTGGTTACTGGGGTGCTATCTTGGGGACAGCCGGCAATATTGGAGTGGCTTTCGGGATCTACCACCATATTGCAGAAAAAACGGTAACATTCTAATGATGGCGGCGAGACAAAGCTGGGCCAAATATGTGTTACATAAAGAACAGGCTACACCATATACGCCCAACGTACCAGTACTACCAGGCTCATTTGCTTGCCATGGCCACCCAGAATTCAAGTCCTGGAGGGTAGGGGGACTGTACACCTGGGCTGACATGTTTGCAGACTCGTGACTACAATCCTTTAAAGGCTTACTCGCAGATTTTGAGATACCGCAGGGGACGTTTCTTCTTCATGCTTTACTGACTCAACAACTCCATCAGAACCAGCCACATTACAGCTGCTACAAACTTTACTGGCACATGGTGGTGGTAGGCACACAATAAAAGAACTCTACAATTCCCTCAGGCCAGACCACGAGTCCCTATTGGCACCATTGAGTGCTTACTGGGATACAGAACTGTCAATCACCATCACTGAAAAACAATGGACACAATGCTTCAGCTGCCCCAAAATTATATCCACACATACCAGGCTGAAGTACACCCAATTCGTTGACTTACATTGTACATACCTAACACCACACAGATTGGCACAGATGTATCCTGCTTCTATGGACACATGCCGGAGATGCTTAGCCTCAAAGGCAAAGTTTACACATATGGTATGGACATGTCCCCAAATTCAGACATACTGGAGCAACATAGCGACAATATTTGCAGAGGTGGCAGACACCTCAGTAACAGCTCAGGCTCTCACCTTTTGTTGTGAATCACGAAACGCAGTGCTTCTTGCAAAAGCCTCAATAAATTCCTGAACCTGGGCTTGGGGCTCGCCAAACACAAGATAGCAATGTCCTGGAAGTCCCAACTTGGCCCTAACACACAGTCATGGCTGCATGGCCTTTGTGGAGCACTAACCACAGCGCACACAACACAACTGTCTTGTGCATCTCGTGTACCTTTGAGGGTCAAACCCACTCAATGGCACGCCTACCTGTCGTCCATAGAAACAAAGTTATCCGCTCCAAATCCGACTCAGACATAGCTCACACTTTGGCTATGTGCCCTTGGCAGATCAGGGCCCCATGCGCACATAAGCGCAGGGCACGTCCATGATGCATGTGGTTGTGCCCAATGGACATCCCGGATTGGACTGTGGTTGTGTTTCCACCCCCGCCACCCTCTGCCCACCTTCTCAGCCATTTTTTTTTTAAACAATTTTTATTGCAGCATCAAAGTTATACAGCTTACTAATATCACTGCCCGTCTCCACACTTCGCCCACCCCAATAGGTCTTCCAGCATCACACAGCCATTCAGCCCACATCCCCGAGGCAGGGCGGCAAAAGTCTACGACCTGGGATGGCGCTAGGTGATAAAGTAACAATGTGAACAATAATTCGACATCAATCAAGGTAGGCCTGTCGAATGTTGCTGCTTTTTTAATACCTGCTCCCCCCCCCGAACCCCAAATCAACAACAAACCCCTGCTAGGAAGCCTCGAGGTATAAGGTTTCGGGTCAGTGCCTTCCCTCCACCCAAGGAAACTGGGCCGAGTCGGCCCGCCTTCTTGCAGCAACCTGTGTTCTACGCGCACTGTGATCATCCTCAAGCCTCCCCCGGGGCCCCCCCATGCCTACCCTCCCCCACCCATTCCCTAGGTATCGCTGGTGTGTGCCGACTGCCGGAATGTAATCTGTTGTGCAGGAGCCAAGGGAACAGCACTCAGGCAACCGTGCGCCATCCAGGAATGCACCATTTGCTTCACTCCTCCTCGTCCTCCTCCTGCGACATGTAGTCCTCCAACGCCTGCACCAGACATTCCCACGCCCGTGCCACTTCTAAACCCCTCTCATCCGCTGCGCGCGTTGCTTGCCTAAGCCGGATCATGCTTTCACTCTTGGCCCATTTACTCAATTCCATCGCCCATCGCCTACTAGATGGGCCCTCCGTCGACTTCCAGCGCCATGTGAGCTCTCTCTGAATCAGTATTAACTCCAGATCAATAAACTTGCTGGTAACCTTCGTCTTCTTCGTGTGGGGAAACCATAGCAGCAGGCAGGTGGCCTTGTCGAAGGTCACCTGCCTCTCTGTTACTTCGTTCAGGAGCTCACCCACGTCAGTCCAGTAGGATCCCAGTCTTGGGCAGTCCCAGAACATATGGTCCAATTCCGCCCCGGGAGAAGACACCTGGGGCAAGCCGCCCCCGCCACTCGGAAATGCTTCTGAATCCTACCCGGGGTTAGATAGGCCCTATAAACCACAAAAAAATGCACTTGCTGAAAGCGTGCATTCCTACAACCTTTCCCCGCCCTCTGCAAGAGTTGACCCCACGTTGCATCCAGAATGGGTTTCCCTATACTCTCCTCCCACTTCTGCTTCAAACCAATAAGGGGTGTCAGTCCTTCACGAAGCATTCGCGATTGGAGACATGTAATCGCTTTAATCGTCCCTGCAGCCATCACGACATACTGGCACGCCAACGTGGTCACCGGTTCTTTCTGCCCTTCACCCCAATGCCTCCTAATCGCTGCCGTGACAGCCATGTGCAAGAGGAAGTTCCCCGCCGGTATCCCAAACCGATCTTGCACTGCTTGGAAGGGCAGCAGTTCTCCCTCGGCGTACAAATCGCCTATCATCTGGAGTCCCAACTCCTCCCACTCCAAAAGGGGGGTCCAATCCCCTCCGTGTGGCAGCGCTGTCAACATGCCCAGAGGTATCTCCGGGGCATACGGTTGTACCACTCCCGCACGTTTCCGGCTTCTATTCCAGCATAGTCGCAACGTTTTTTCCTGGAGTGTCAGATCCCGCACATCAAGCTGCTGGTTCATTACAATGTAAGATAGGACGTGTCTCGGGACCCACTTCCCTCTGTGCTGGTCAGGTCCCTGAAATTCCTTCGCCACGTGTTGCGTGAGGATCTGCAGCTGCGCCGCCAAATAATACAGTTCGAAATCTGGGACCGCCATCCCTCCCTCGAGTTTCAGCCTACGCAACGTGTCTAGTGCCACTCGCCTCCTCCCGGTCCCCCATATGAACCCAATGGTGAGGGTCCGCAGGTCCCTAAAGAACCTAGGTGGGACCCATATAGGCAAGGTCCTAAAGTAATACAGGAGGTGTGGCAATGCCACCATTTTGAGCAGTGCCACTCTGCCTACCACCGAGAGTTGGAGCGTGGCCCAAAACGCCGTCGAGCCCCGCAGGGCTCTCATACACCGACCTAAGTTCCTTTCCAGCAACCCCTCAGACGTATGATAGATCCTGACTCCCAGATAGGTGAAACAAGAGTCCTCCCAAATCACCTCTGCCGGTAACGACGGTTGTGGTGTCCCCGCTCTCAATGGGAAGAGGCAAGTCTTACGCCAATTCACTTTGAGACCCGACAGGGCTCCAAACTCCGTAAGCGCAGTCACTGCTACCCTCAACGCCCCTGCCGTGTCCTCCAAGAACAGCAGCAGATCATCTGCATAAAGCGATATATGGTGTTGCTCGCCTCGGCCCCGTGTACCAACTCCGACCTAGCTCGAATTGCCAGGGGTTCTATAGCTAAGGCAAACAGTAGGGGCGACAATGAGCACCCCTGTCGCGTGCCTCTTTGGACCGGGTACGCAGAGGAGATCACCGAGCCCAGTCTCACCCTGGCAGTGGCCGAGGAATACAATACTCTCGTCCAGCGCCTGAACCCAGACCCGAGGCCGAACCTCCTCAGCACCTCATCCAAATAGCCCCACTCCAAACTATCAAACGTTTTTTCTATGTCGACGGATAGTACTGCAGGCCAATCGCCCGGGTCCAGCTCACTACCTAATACTCGCACAAGGCGGCGGATATTAGCTGAGGTATTCCGAGTGGGGATAAAGCCAGCCTGATCTTCGTGTACCAATGACGTCATGTGCGGCAGCAATCTGGTGGCCAGGATGCAGCTCAAGATTTTATAATCCACCGTTAACATAGACAGCGGCCTATAAGAGGTCACATCCGTACTTTTCCCGGTTTCAGCAGGGGCACCTCCAGAGCTTCCCTCATCGAGCGGGGCAGCCGGCCCTGTTTCAACGCCTCATTATAGACTTCCAACAACTGGGGCGCCAATATGTCTACGAATTTAGCATAAAATTCGACTGGAAGGCCATCCACCCCCGGCATTTTCTTCCGTGCCATGTGCTTGATAGCCCCCCTAACCTCTGCCAGTGTGATCACAGCACCCAAGGTCTTAGCCTCCTCATCGTCAAGCTGTGGGAGAGTGACCTCCGCCAGGTAATCGGATAGGACACCATCCTCCGTCTCTGAGCGACTTTGGTATAGGGTCTCATAATACCCAGTGAAACGTGAGAAGATCACCCCCTGTGAATAAACGGTATCCCCTGATTCCAGCTTCACACTCAGTATTGCGCTTCCCGCGGTTCAGGGTTTGCCAGCCGTGCCAACAGTGTGCCCACTTTCTCGCCCTCTGCATGGACCCTCGCTATGTATTGCCTGTAGTCATAGCATCTCAGCCTCTCGGTCTCCGATGCCACTAATTGCTTTGCTTCCAGGAGCTGTGTCTGCTGTGCCCCCCGTTCCGGCCTCTGTCTCCCCACCTCCCTTAACGCATCCTCTGCCTTCCTGACCTCCTCCAGTACCACCTTCCTTTCTCCGGTGTGTTTCCCAATACATAGGCCTCTCATAGCCACCTTGAATGCGTCCCATTCTAACCCCCTAGTGGAGGCCGTTCCCTTATTAATCGCAAAGAATGACTCCGCCCCCTCGCGGACCTCTGACTGGAAGACCTGATCCTCTAATGTGTCCGGGTTCAGTCGCCAATTAGGAATCGCTGTCCTCACTCGCTGCCACTGGAGGGAAAGCAACTGGGGATTGTGGTCAGAGATGGTCCTAGCTAGGTACTCAGTGTGCCTTGCCACAGAGGCAGTGGTGGGGTCGCAGAGGATCGTGTCAATCCTGACATGCAGCTCGTGGAGTGCCGAAAAGAAGGAGTAGTCCCTGTCCCCAGGATGTTGCCCTCGCCACACATCAATCAGCCGCAGAGGATCGTGTCAATCCTGACATGCAGCTCGTGGAGTGCCGAAAAGAAGGAGTAGTCCCTGTCCCCAGGATGTTGCCCTCGCCACACATCAATCAGCCCCCACTCAGCCTGCCTGTCGCTCCTCTGCTTCGCCACTCTGCGCACCGGGGATGTAATCAGTGGGGGGTGGGATCTATCCAAGGTGATATCAGTAATGGAATTAAAATCGCCTCCCAGTATGACCTGCCCCGCTAGATACTGAGCCAGGAGGCCCGAGATGGAGTCGAAGAAGCGTGGCTGGTCGGAGGTCGGGTCGTAAATACAACAGAGCGCCACTTCTCTACCATAGAGCCACCCCGCCATCCCCACATATCTACCTTCCGGATCAATCGTCTGACTCGTCACCTGAAAGGGAATCCCCGCCCGCACCCAAATCAATACCCCCCTCGCAAACGCAGAATATGCCGTACCAAACACTTGCCCTCTCCACCGCTTCTGAAGCGCCGCACATTCTAGCTTAGTAAAATGAGTCTCTTGGAGCATCGCATCCTGAAACCCACGGCGCACCAGGTATGCATGCACTTTGTGGCGTTGGGACATGGTGTGGAGTCCCCGCACATTCCACGTGATGCACTTCAGCTGAGAGATCGTCCCCATTGCTATCTTTCAATCGCAGCAGCTCAACCGCAGCCCACCAGCACACACCAGCATCAAAAGTGCCCACCCCCCAAACATCCCCCAGTACCCCCAACACCCACTCCCCCAGGACAGGAACCAGCAACTGCGCCACAGCCCCCATCCAAACCTCACACACCAAACAAACAAATCTACCCTGCAGTAGCCACTGCAGGCCGCCTTAGGGGCAGTATGAGCGCGGTCGTGCCCCTACAAGCGGCAGCACTCGCCCCAGCCCCCCGCCCCATGACCCCCCCCCCCATTGGCCTGGTACCTCTACAGTGCTTTAGAAGGATACCATGAAGTCCATCCTCTACCATAGGTGGCTGTGCCCTGCACTACGCTCCAGAGGTCGTGCAAGTCACAAATCGTCCGCTGAGCGGGGAGTCACCTCCGGCCCCAAAGTACTATCCACATCTGAAATCTCAGTCCCAGAATGTCTCTTGTCGTCCTCAGACGCTGAACCTTCTGCCAACTCCTCTCTTCGCGACCCCGTGATTGCTGCCGTCGCCGCTAGATTTCCCTGTTTGTCCGCCGCCAATTGCGCAAGCAGCAGGGCCTGCAGAGTCTTATGTCGTTTTCAGAGACGCTGCGACTGGCCTACCCTCGCCGGCTTAGGTCGGTCAGTCTCGGCATTGTGTCTGCGATCAGTACCCGCTCTGTAGGTCTCTAACCAGGTCCAGGCCTCATCAGGCGTCATAAAAAACTGCGTCGTGCCATCCAGGATAATCCGTAGTTTAGCCGGGAACAGTAATAAATATTGAATCCCCTCAGTTCTGAGCTCCTTTTTGATCGCAAGGAAAGAAGCCCTAACTCTTTGGATTTCCTGGGTATAATCCGGGAAGATGGTCACCGAGCTGTTCTCCACTTTGAAGGGACCCAGCGTCCGCGCATTTTGAATCAGCAGATCCCTATCTTTGTAATGGAGGAGACGAGCCACCACCGGCCTGGGAGGGCGCCCCAATGATGGCCGGGACTCTATGTGCCCTTTCCAACGTGAAGAAGGGGGACAAACCCTCCGGAGCCACTTGCGTCTTAAACCAGTTCTCCAGGTATGCAATCATGTCCGCCCCTTCAATTTTTTCTGGCAGGCCGACCACTCGCACATTGTTGCGCCTGTTCCTACTTTCGGCATCCTCCGCCCTTTTCTCCAGCGCTGATAGCCGTTGCAAGGCACCCTCCAACTTCCGTTCCACAGTCACCACCGCAGGTTTCAGTTCTTGCACCGTCAATTCAGTGTCCTTCACCCGATCCACCAGCTTCGAATGATCAGCCTTTAGGAGGCCCAGCCCCGTTGCAACCTGCGCTATGTCGTTATGGAGAGATTCTTTGGTCGCCGTGATGGCTTCCAGGATCTGGTCCAGACGTTTGCCCAGCTTTGTCTCTGCCTCTGAGCCCCCCATCGCCTCCTCACCCGTTGGGGCGGTAGTCTGCGGTACCTCGCCTCCTTCTGCCGTTCCTGGCTTCATCGCGCAGGCCGCACCACACACTGTCCCACGTAACAATGCCCTACGGTGTGATTCTCCGCTCCTGATGCCCGCAGGGCTTCACCAATTCACTGCAATGCGTGCCAACAGCTAAGTAGTAGATCCTCCACAGTCACCCCATCTCCGTCCAGTACGGTCCAAGTGGCCTCCGCGGCTCCACTACGGTCATAGGCCCCCGAGAGCCAGGCAGACGCAGGGACTCCAGACCGTTTACAGGCGTCCGGCACTCACTCGGCTCCTAGTCCACCATTCCCAAACACTGGCACTGTCCGGTCTTCAGACCAATCCCTTATCACCCCGGCTGATGGTCGAAGTGCCAGGAAGAGGCCCCCCCGCCCCAGCCAGTCCGGGACTCGCACCTTGAGGCCAGCAGCTCCCTGCCTGGGATCCTCCTGTCGGGTCGGACACCCCACTGGTGCCGCCTCACTCTCCGTGGCCTTGCGGTCCTTCTCCGCAATCTAGCGGTCCCGGCACTCCAGGAATAGACACGCCCGTGTCCAAGTCCGCCCGGTGCTCTGCTCCGCACACCAATAACCCCGAGGACTGCTCCAATGGGGGGCCGTGCAGCAACCGTCCGTGCACGCTGCTAGGCGGGGGAGGTTAGGCCTGCCGTGTGTGCCCGCGGGTGGTCTCCGCTTAGTCAATTAGCATCCCGCAGCTCTCCACCCGCCGCGGGCACCCTCCTGAGGCTCTGTGCAGTGAGGTGGGCTCTCGCCGGCTCTCGCCGGCTCTCCGCCTCTCGGGCCTCCCCTCCATGATGGCAGTAGGGGGGCGACAGGATCGAGCATTGTTATATATGATTAGTAGTTTAGTTGTTGATTAATGTAATATTTTTCTTTATATTTCTTTGTCTCCTATTTCTTTGTCTCCTGTAAAACTGAAGGAACATAACTATAGCATTGTATTTGTCACAACCTGAGACCCCACATGTACTGCGAAAGCAATTGTTACTGTAACACTATGCATACAATTAATGGCACAGGAAATTCATTTTTACAAGTTGTTGAAAACCAACAAAGAATATTTTTGTTAAAATTACATTCTATGCCACTCCACTCTGTGACACTCTACTCCACTTGTACCACTCTATGCCACTCCACTCCATGACCATCTACAGTACTCTACAGCACCCTATTCCACTTCACTGTAGATCATTCTACTCCACTCTATGCCACTCCATCCTACAACACTCCAGTCCACGTCACTCCATGCTACTCCACTTTTGAACACCTTACTGCAATCTGCAATAATCTACTCCACTCCACTCTACAGTACTCCACTCTACCCCACTAGTTCACTCTACATTACTTTCCTCCACTCTCCACTATGCCACTCTGTGCCACTCCACTCCACTCTACAACACTCTACTTCACTCTACACCACTATATGCCACTCCAGTCCACTCTATGCCATTCTATACCACTCTGCCACATCTGCATCACTACACTCTAAGACAAACTTTTCCATGATAATCCACTTGATGATACTCTACTCTATGCCACGATACAACACGCTAGACCATTGTACGCCATTCCACTCTACGGCACTCTATGCCAATTTATCCCATTCTACGCCATTCCACTTCACCTCACTCTATGACACTTTACTCCACTCTACAACACTTTACTCCACTCTATCCTATGCCATTCTACGACCCTCTACTCTATGTCTCTCCACTCTGTGACACTCCACTGTGACACTCCACTCTATGACACTCTACCACACTCTATGCCACTCCACTCTACGACACTCCACTCCATGGTACTCCACTCTACTCCATGACACTTAAGTCCACTCCACTTCACAAAACTCTACTTTATGCCACTCCAGTGTACGTCCTTCCATTCATCTCCATTCAACTCAACTCTACTGTACTCTAAGCCACTCTACTCTATTATACTGTACACCACTCCCTGACACTCACTGACACTCTTTGACCCTCCACTCTACAACTCTCCCCCGACAACCTTCCACTCTATGAACCTCCACTCTATGACTCTCACAGATGCGGTACGACACTCCACTCTACTCTACTCTACTCTATGACACTTTACTCTATGATATCCAGCTCTATGCCATGCCACTCAACGCTACTCCATTCTACGACATTCTCCACCACTCCACTGTACTCCACTCTACTCCACTCTATGCCAGTTTGCTGTACTCCACTCTACTTCACACCACTCTACTCCATTCTATAGCACTCCACAACACTCTATGAACCCCCACTCTATGCCCTAGATTCCATGGCCCTCCACTCTAAGCTACACCACTCTAATCCACTCCACAACACAACACTCTACTCCACTCTATACCACTCTACTCAATGCCACTCTACAACACTCCACTTTAAGATTTGCTACTCTGCTCCACTCTACAACACTCTACTCCACCCTATGCTACTCCACTCTATTCCACGTTATGCTACCCCACTCTACTCACACTCTACTCTACTCTACTCCACTACACTCTACACACTCTATGATATTCAACAACACTCTAAGACATTCTATGATGCTCTATGACACTTCACAAAACCCTATGACACTCCATAACACTACACTCCACTCTTTGCCATTCCATACCTTTTTATGCCACTCCACTCCATGCCACTCTCTTTTATGCCACTAACTTTTGGCCATGCTGAACAGCAGCCACACTGGTGTGCAATATGGCTAAAACACATTGGCAAAGCCAATAGCTACCTCACAGGAGAGACTTATTGGTTTTGACAATGCTTGTTAAGGACAAGCCGTGGATGAGGTGCGCCAACTTTTCTGTAAGTGAGGGCACTGTATCAGCGACTCTGTTAAGTGCATTGGCATCATTCTGCCATATGCAGCTGCAATATTATAAAACTGACATCTGCTTGACAAGGAGGATGAAGTGTAACAAGGGAAGGGTGCTTCACCATCTGCCTAGCTGCCTGCTGCACCTGGTGTGTGTATTTTCCTTCGCTCAGCATATGGGATCCTCAGCTGCCCAGGCTTATCCCATCCAAACACAAACAGATCATAGTGTTCAAAACTAAAAAACAGCTTTCGTTGAATTGCTTCGAGCAACTGAAAATATAAATGTGTGTATATGTATGTATATATTCACTGAAAAAAACAAAGGTTACAGGGATGTTATAATTAGGGTTGCATTGTAGACTTACAAACCATTGAATTGTAGCAGTTATATCTACCTGAGCTAACTATAACTTACCCCTGAAATGCGCTGCTTATGACCTCACATATTACATCTCTCATGACATGCTCTGTGACATCACTCATGACATCACTCATGACATCTCAAATGACATCAATGATGACATCATCCAATGATTGTGGTTCATAAAGGTGTGTGACACTTAAAGATATGTAATAAGCTACTGCATAAGGTAAATTAATATTGTTTTGCTACTACTATTAAATTATACTAATTCTAACATATGTCATCTGAGTGGCTGTGTCACTATATCAGTAGGTGGGTGGGTGTCTTAGTGACTGTATAGATGTGTGACTGAGTATGTGAGCCGCTGTTTGGATGTGTAAGTGGGTTTCTGAGTGTCTGTATAGGTCTGTCAGTGGGTTTTTGAGTGACTATACATCTGTGAATGGGTGGCTGAGTGTTTTCTGAGGTGTGTGAGTGGCTGTGTGAGTGGTTGTATGGGTGTTTGTGTGGGTGGTGAGTAGTTGTGTGTGTGTGTTAGTGGTTGTAAGGATGTGTGAGTTGGATATCAGTGTGAGTGGGTATGTAATTGCATCGGTGTGTGACTGGGTATTCTAAGTAACTGTGTGGGTGTGTGGGTGTGTGAATGGGTGTGCAAGTGGTCCCATGAATGTGTGAGAGTGGGTGTCTCAGTGGTTGTATGGGCATGTGAGTGGTTGTACGAGTGTGTGAGTGGTTGTATGAGTATGTGAGTGGGTGTGTAAGTAGATGTGGGTGTGGGAGTACATGTGTGAATTGTTCTGTGGATGATGCAATTAGTGATGTCATTTGAGAAGTCATCATTGATGTCATTGACCATGCCATTAGTGATGTAATATGTGAGGGCATAAGTTTCAGTTAGCTCCGGTAACCATAACTGCTGAATTTCTATGGTTTTGTGCATGTACAATCTGAGAATTACTGTACCGTCCCTGCAACCTTTTTTTTTTGTGAATTTCTAAGGTTTGTTTTAATTCTATTCCCCAATATAACGTTCCTGTAGCATGTGTGTTTTTCTGTGAAATTCAAAGGTTTTTCAGTTTCTATTTTCAAAGTATTATGTCCCTGTTAAGTTTAATTTTTAATGAATATATAGAATTTATTTTCCTAATAAGTAGGGGTGGGCGGAAGTCGCGTAAGGGACTTTCACAGAGAGGCACAGAGATTGAACCAATCGGTATACACCCGTTACAACGCATCTTTTACTCCGCACTACCATTACAACGCGACTTTTACTCCGCATACCATTACAACGCATTGCGCTGGGGGGCGCTCTAGGATAGGGAATAAGTATAATTTACTATCAAACACCTTCCCTAGGGTCCACGGGGACTGGAGTTAGAATAGTAAATTATACTTACCACTATCCAGCACCTCAAAGCGCTATGCGTTGTAATGGTATGCGTTGTAAAAGTCGCGTTGTAACGGTATGCGGAGTAAAAGTATGCGGAGTAACGTCATACATCCAACCAATCTCATTGCCTCTCTGCATATTTCCGCTACGCGACACCCGCCCATCAGCCGCCCGCCCGCCTCCCGCAATATTAAACAACATTAAAGCCTAAAATAAGATTTTAAAAACTTGCCTTATCACGGGGTCATCTTCCTTGTCCATTTAGCCTTCTTCTTGGAACTGCGCATGCGCGGAAGCCTGGAATGCGCATGCACAGGCGTCCGCGCATGCGCAGTTTTAAGAAGAAGGCTAGATAGGCAAGGAAGATGACCCTCGATAAGGTAAGTGTTATTTAAATCTTATTTTAGGATTTAATGTTGTTTAATATTGCAGGCAGGAGGCGGGTGGGAGGAGGGCAGCCAACATCCTTTCCGCCCCCTAGTGTGCGGAAATTTGCCCCGTTTCTCCACCTTCTTTGCGAAAGCGGAAGGGGCAAATCTCTGCACATTCTGTGGGCGGAACGGAGATGTCCGCCCACCCCTACTACTAAATACACTACAATTTTTTTCACTTTTTAATTTTGTAATTTATTTTATACTGTAGACATTATTTTTATAAATATACTTTATATACATTTTAAAAGTTACAAATCACATATGTACTTACTGCAAAATATATAATGTTTTTGTAAATGTAATTGAACAAGTGTTATTTTTTCAATTCGTTGTTGATACTGTGGTGCCTCTGTGGGTCAGAAAACATAGATGGGACTATACATTGTCTATGGTAATTAATTCTGAGTTGTGATCATAATGAATCCATGAATTATGATCTGCAGATTTGCCTAACATTTTTTAAATTATTTTAAATATGTGCATCCCTCTACTTTCATTTATGGCATCAGTGTGAACATATGCATAAGTGTATATACGGCACCCTACATCTGTTTTTCAAGAAAGTTACTAATTTTATGAGTTTATGAATTTGCGAATCTACGGACTGGAATCATGAATTTACTCAATGACACACCCAAACTGATTGGGAACATTAAGCCCCCCCCCCCATTTGCAGTAAAACCACACCCAAAAACAGTTATTTCTTCCTTGAACTCTGTATAAACAGGATTCAGAACCAGTCGTGCTCTGTTTTGTTTGTTCACTTTCATGAATAATTTGATGGAATGGCTGAAGCTTCATCTTCTGTCCAGGATGAACATCCAGAACCTGTTAAGTATGAGGAGCAAGATTCACCACTTCCAAGAAAACAAATTAATGTCTGGAAGCATTCACAATACCTTCAGGGGAGAAGGTTACAGCTAAATATGCGCAGTGTAGTATTTGTAACAAGCAGTTATCCAGGGGCACTGCACAAAGCAATATTCACATGGGACAAGTTCCATGTGGAAACACTTAAAAACAATTAATGAAAGGGTCTACAACTGGATGATGCAGGAGAAGGCAGGTGCAGCAGGACAGTCAACCTCTACGGCACCCTTAGGAGAACCATCATCAGCTGCAGTCATTACTATACCAGCTCCCTGCGAAATATTAAGTGAGATGGTTACTCACTGTGTGATTCACAGGCTTGTTGCTGTAAATATTTCTTTTTGTGGTTGCATTCTTGGATACAGTGAAGAAGCATTGCTGTTAGATTTTCTAAGATTTTTTGCTTCCAGTTGCCACTTAATGATTTGTGAACACTGAAGCCAATTGCTTCCTAGTATTTTCCTTACCGTCCCCTTTTAGTACCATGTTCACTTTTTGCACAAACAAAACAACTGTTATAAATCCCTTCTACAAAAAACAGTTCATTTTAGAACCACCATCTGGTCAAAGAGCAAACTCTTTTTTTATGTGTCAGTGACTCTATCGGTGTGAGACTGGCTGTGTCAGTTTCTGTATCAGTGTTTGACTGGTTGCTTAAGTGGCTCTATTAATGTGTGAGTGGGTGTCTTACTGGGTATATGAGTGTGTGCCTGGGTGTGTCAGTGGCTGTATCAGTGTGTGTACCTGAGTGTGTCAGTGTGACTGTATCGATACGTGAGAGGATGTGTTATTGGCTGTATGACCGTGTGCATGAATGTATCAATCTCTGTATTGGAGTGTGGCTGGGTGTGTCAGTAGCTGTATCAGTGTGTGCCTGTGTGTCTCAGTGTCTAACACTGTATCAATGTCTGCCTGGGTGTGTACCCCAAGATTGTTATCCTATAAAAAACAGAGCTGACTAAAGTAATTAGTAAAATTAATGACTCCAATGACTCCAATAGATGATGCCATACATCTGTGTGAAAAGAAAAAAACACAAATATGAATTAGAGTTAACATTTATAAAATTGCACAATATACTTAAAATTTTATTAATTCAGAACTTCATAATAACAAATTACTACTCATTTCTTATAATGTAATGCTCTGTGACATTAAAGATAAGTGTTTCATTTACCTTTTTTCCTGTTCTCAAGTTCTATACTCATTCAGCATAGCTGATGTACTGTTGAAAGAATCACTATTGAACAATGGGAAAAATGATTGTTAAGATTTTAGGGGAAAAAAACTGCACACTATGTCACTGCAATTAAGGAACAGTGTGCATTGCACACACTACAGTTTTTTCAACATTTTTTACCTATACTTTTACTACTAATTTGAGAAATCATATGCTGGAAATGAAACCCTTATTAATAGAACTTCTAATAGATATATAAGGCACACCAGCATATAGTAAGCATTATAAATACATCACCCCTGGTAGGCAGAATGATGTCATGAATAATAATAATAGATCTAGAACAAATACACTATACCACTTTCACAACTGTAATCCTACTTAGTACTTTGAATATAGAAACAAAAGATAAGAATTGGGTAGCTTAAAAGGCAGTTTTTCTTTTTACATGGACAGTGTAGTGCCCAGATGTATCAGTAACTCCTTCATAAAATATGATAGCCATAGTAGCATATGTTCTTCCAGAAATAGATATTTGTCCTTCTTTGAAATTTGTCATCTCTGTTCCCAATTTACTTGCATCTGCTCTGCATCTTTGTAGCATGGCATAAGATAGTTCCCACTTTTCTGGACACATAAAGTTGACATGAGATCTTATCGACAATTTGGGCAGGTATTGTTCTTTGTATCTTGGTTGAACATTCTGTCAAATCAAGTAGTGTTAAATAAAGCGATCGCTCTGAATCTATTTCTGTACTTGATGTGAGTGAGCAATTTTCACACTGATGATTCCATGAGCAAGTAAGTCCAAATAACTCATATTTCTTCTTCTAATTCTCCAAGCATCAGCATTATAAACCCATGTGCATCCTGTTGAGTGTACAGATCAAATACATGTATCTACAAAGTCTCAAATGTATGAAGCACAGTGTGTTTTAGTACATACATGTTGCAAAAACACAGAGTGCAGAACATAATCTCTCTCATTGACAATTTTCTCTTACTTAACTTCTTTCCTCTCTATAATTTTTTCACTACACTCCTTTGGAAGATTTCGCTTTGGACAGATGATGCATTTTTCATAAATGGAATACTGTCCTAAATGAGAAGCATAAACACATTCTTAATTGATTGTACTCGGTAACACAACTTAGATCAGTAATTGCTGTCATCCACTGCATGCAAATAGAAACCGGACAATGTTCTAACTCGAGATAATGCTAAATAGGACATTGCTCACTTAAACACTGTACTCCTAACATTAATCAATGCATTAATCAATGCTGAATCTACACTTAAACCTTGAGATTCATGCTTATAGCATATGCCAAAGAAACTGGAAACTGTTTCCATCACACATATATGTCTTTCACAAGCAAAAAACCCACAATGGACCTTCCAATCTGCTTCATGCTATCAATCTGCTCAAATTTATTTACTAGGCACTCTATATCACTTCTGTTAGGAAAGGAAATTAAATCAATAATTTTACCCATAGCACCATTAACCAATCCTTCCTCAACATTTACACTTCGCTGCAAAATTACTCTACAGTGCTTGCAAACACTTAAACATTTCTCTCATCCTACAGTTTATTTTAACAGATTTTTTCCAGTGAATCTAATTTTGTTCGCAATTTTTCCTTTAAAAATACTGTGACACTTTGGTGTTTCATTTTGTCTATGGCTGTTGTTTCCAATTCCAGCAATTCTCTGTTGAAAGAGATTTACTCTGCTAGTGCAGGCATTAGGCACACATTTGGTTTTCGTTCCTAAATAAAGTGAATATTATCTCTTCTGTTTTGTTAATTGAAAACACTTTTTAAAAAGGTGACTTTCTGGCAGACACTTTCGATCTTTAGAAAGAACACCTACTCTAATATCCTTCAAAATATTCCCGTATTCAATGTAAGATGCTTGCGGCATATTCATAAGTAATTCCTTGTATTGGAAGTTCAACCTAATATTGACATTTCCAATGCTTCCCAAACAATTCATCGTGGAGCAGTGTTTTGTACACAGGCTGTCCTTTCACATGTGTAAACTGCAGTAGATCTCCCAAAACAAACAAGAGTTTTCCTCCAAAACGGACATCGTAGTCTGTTTTGGAATCTGTTGCATTCTTAAGTGTACAAATACAAGCATTAGATTTGAGACCATGCTTACCTCATCACTGATTAAAAGCTTTAACTTGTTGGCACTCTTAACCCTTGCTGGCAAGCTTCACCAGATAACTTTGATATTATACTTTGTTTTCATGCTCCAAAGGCAGCATCAAAAGTTGATGTAAAGTAACCCTATGATATTATGTGCAGCTAATCCAGTGAGTGCTGTTCCTGCAGATGATAAATTACACTGTGTAGTCTTCTGTAAGAAGTCAGTGAGAACTTGTATTAAAAAGCATTTACTGGCCTCACCCTGACCGCTGTCAAGTAACAGTATGGGCTTAAATGACGTGCATACACACTCTTTCTTGTCATGGAGCAATCCATGCTCAACTCTGTCTTTCACCTCCATTAATATTTAATTTTGTTCGTCATTTAGTTGTGCAACTAACTCTTCCAAATCAATAGTATCCTGTCTTGCTACTTGCATTACAGTCTCCACCTCATTCATTGTAATTGCAACTTCATTTTCAATTATTGGCTGTCCAAGATAATCTTAACTTAGAGAGTATGAACTTTGGCTGCTTTGTGAACTGTCCTTAGCTATCTCAGCAGCAATTGTTTCTTCCTGTTCAATTTCATGATGCAATATTTTCAATGGAAATACTGAACACTCAATGCTATCCTTTGCAGCACAGAAAGAATCTTCGTAGCAGTCAAACTCTCCTAGTAATTCTGATTCTGAACGCTAAGGCTTTACGAGCTGTAGAAGTGCAAAATTGAAAAACTCTCTTTTTTCAGCAGTCTGGCGACTCAGTTTTCTACGATTAATTAGACTGCCTATGCTATGTTGTGCCAAGCAACCATCAAAACCAACTACTGCATATGTACCTTCATTAGCATTTTCCCGCACATTGTTTCTCGATCTGTAGTTAGGGAGTATTTCTTAAAAACATACATTTTCAAGATGAGGACTCCTTTGTTGATAGTAGGTGTCCAACATGTTTGTTTTGACATAATCTGCACTTTTCTGGGTCAAATACTTTAAGGTACTGAATTTCAGCAGAAATATCTTTCCACATATCCTTCATCTCTGTATTTTATTGTTATGCCTGAAGCAACACAATGAGCAATCAATCATATCAATCATATCATTTATAAAGCACACTACTTACCCGTGAGGGTCTCAAGGCGCTGGGGTTGGAGGGTGCTGCTACTCTCGAAGAGCCAGCTCTTGAGGAGCCTTCTAAAGGTTAGCAGGTCTTGGATCTACCGTTGGTAAGTGGGGAGGTTGTTCCAGGTCTTTGCGACGAGGTGGGAGAACGATCTTCCACCGGAGGTCGTTCTTTGGATGCGGGGGACTGTGGCGATGGCAAGGTCGGTGGAGCGGAGCTGACGGGTGGGGGTGTAGAAGCTTAGACGTCTGTGTAGGTACGCTGGTCCGGTGTTGAGGAGTGCCCTGTATGCGTGGGTAAGGAGCTTGAAGGTTATCCTCTTGTTGACGGGGAGCCAGTCCAGGTCTCTCAGGTGGGGTGTGATGTGGCTCCAGTGAGGGATGTTGAGGATCAGTCGTGCAGAGGCGTTTTGGATGCATTGGAATTGTTTCAGGACTTTGGCCGAGGCTCCTGCATAGAGGACGTTTCTGTAGTCCAGCCTACTGCTGATGAGGGCCTGGGTGACCGTTCTTTTCGTCTCAGTGGGGATCCACTTGTAGATCTTGTGGAGCATGTAGAGGGTGTTGAAGCAGGAGGAAGAGACCCCGTTGACCTGTTTAGTCTTGGAAAGAGTTGAGTCGAGGATGACCTCTAGGTTGCGTGCGTGGTCGGTGGGTGTTGGAGCTGTTCCCAGTGTGGTTGGCCACCACAAGTCTTTCCAGGCTGAGGGGGTGGATTCAAGATTGAGGAGCTCCATCTTGTCTGAGTTTAGCTTCAGCCGGCTGTTCCTCATCCATTTGGTGATGGCCTTAATTCCTTTGTGGAGGTTGGTTTGGGTGGTGTGGGGGTCCTTGGTGAGGGAGATGATCAGCTGGGTGTCGTCGGCTTAAGAGATGATGTTGAGGTTGTGCAGTCGGGCTACATGGGCGAGCGGTGCCATATAGATGTTGAACAGCGTTGGGCTGAGGGATGAGCCCTGGGGTACCCTGCAGATGATCTCGGTGGCCTTGGAGCGGAAGGGGCGGAGGCAGATGCTCTGTGTTCTGCGGGAGAGGAAGGAGGTGGTCCAGTCCAGGGCCTTCTCTTGGATCCCGGCGTTGTGGAGGCGTGTGCGTAGTGTGTGGTGGCAGACAGTGCCGAAGGTGGCTGACAGGTCCAGGAGGATGAGGGCTGTGGCTTCTCCGTTGTCTAGCAGGATCCTGATGTCATCGGTGGCAGCGATGAGGGCGGTTTCGGTGCTGTGGTTTCTGCGGAACCCAGACTGGGACAAGTCTAGGATGCTGTTTTCCTCGAGGTAGTGGGTCAGTTGTTTGTTGGCGGCCTGCTCTATGAATTTCACCGGGAATGGAAGTAGGGAGATGGGCCGGACGTTCTTGGGATCTTTGGGGCCCGCCTTGGGTTTCTTGGTAGGGCATTGATCTCAGCGTGTTTCCAGCTATCCGGGAATGTGGTTGTCTCGAAGGAAATGTTGATGACCTTTCGGCGATGGTGGTGCTGGCTTTGTTGAAGTTGTGGTGCGGGCAATGGTCTGATGTAGAACTGTAGTGGATGGTGTTTATGATCTTGATGGTGTCGTCGTCATTTATGTTGGTCCAGGAGAGCAGGCGGCTGGTGCGGATGGTGACTGTGGGGGCGGAAGTCTCAATGGTTGTCGGGGTGGTAGTGACATTGAAGCTGTTGTGGATATCTGCGATTTTGCGATGGAAAAAGGAGGCCAGTGAGTCGCAAAGGTCTTGCGAAGGTGGGAAGTCGTTGGTGTTGGAGCTAGGGTTGTAGAGTTCTTTCATGATGTTGAAGAGCTCTTTGCTGTTGTGTGCGTTGTTGTCTAGGCGTTTTTTGAAGGGGGCTTTTTTGGTGAATCTGATGAGGTGGTAGTGTCTGCGGGTGGCGTCCTTGTGGGCTGCGTAGCTGTCTGTGTTCGTTAACGGAGCCAGTTCTTCTATGGCTTTCAGCTGGTTTGCTTGGAGGCCTGGAGGTCTTCAGTGAACCAGCTGGCTTTCTTGCTGGTGTAGTTGTTGGAGGGTTTCTTGAGCGGGGCAAGGGTGTTGGCACAGTTGTCGATCCACTGTCTGAGGTTGTGGGCGGCAGAGTGGGGGTCGGTGGGGTCAGTGGGTGGGCTCTGGGCGAGGAGCGTGGTTAGCTGGTCTTCTGTGACTTAGCTCCAGCCGCGGCGAGGCATCTGTTGGGTGGGGTGGTATGTGGTGGGTTTTTGAAAGGTGAAGTGGATGCAGCGGTGGTCGTTCCAGTGGAGTTCGGAGGTGTGGTTGAAGGCGACGGTGGGGCTTGCAGAGAAAATGGGGTCAAGCATGTGGCCGGCAGAATGAGTGGGAATAGAGACGAGTTGTTTATTCCAAGCTTGGCGATGTAGTCAATAAGGGTGGTGGAGTTGGTGTAGTTGTTGTTCTGGAGGTTGAAGTTCAGGTCCCCGAGGAGGATGTAGCCAGTGGAGGCAAGGGTGTGTGTGCTGACGAAGTCGGCAATGGAGTCGCTGGACTGAGGTCGGGGTCCGGGAGATCTGTAGACGAGAGTTCCTCTGAGGGTGGTGGTGGGGTCGGTGTGTATCTGGAAGTGTAGGTGTTCGGCGGTGCTGAGGGTGTCGTCAGTGTTGGTCGGTGTTGGTCGAGACTCTGAGAGTATTTCTGTGGCGATTTCCCCACCTGTCCGTTGGTGCGGTCCCTGCGGGTGATCTTGTAGCCTTCCAGGATGGCTATGGCGATGTCAGGTGCCGAGGAGGGGTTCAGCCAGGTCTCCGTCAGGAAGGCAACATCAGGGGAGGTTGAGTCGAGTAGGTTCCAGAGTTCAACGGCGTGTTTGCGGGCAGGGCGGCTGTTGAGGAGAATGCATGTGAGGTAGTTGGTTCTTTCCTGGTCGGTGGATTGGCAGGCTGGATGCTGGTGAAGCTGCAGCTCCGGCAGGTGAAGGTTCCTTGCGTGAGTTTCGGGGTGGCCAGGAAGCAGGGGTGCGATCGTCCAGTGTTAAGTGTGAGGAGGGTGCTGGCATCGTAGCGGTGATGGGCGTCGTGGTATTTGCGGGGGCCAGGGGATCTGGTGCTGGGCACAGTTCAGGCACGGACGGCACAGACGGGCTTGCCTTAGGCGCGCCTTCAACGCCATATCTAGGGAAGTGGGAGGGAGGAGCAGCTGGGAGGCAGGAGCGGGGCGGCAAATGGGAGAATGAGGGGTCCGGCCGCAGGAAGGCAGCGGCGGGACGAAGCAGGAAACAGAAGGCAAAGTTAACGGGGCACAAAAAACAGAGCACAGGGGCAAGGGGGTCAGTAAAAACGGCAACAGAACAGTAAATGCAGTAATCACAGTACAGTCGAGTAAATAAGATGGGAGGCACAAAAAGCACAGAGCGGGGAGAGGGGCGAACTCATGGAGCGCCAGAGCAGCGGGCACCAAGGGCAGAGCAACACAGTGCGGCAAGGGAGAGGCCTAACCTGCAAGCAACAGCTATGGAGTTGTCTGCCATAAGCTGAATATCCATATTGGCATTACACATTTTCAGAATGGCAGGATTGTAGTATATATATACATGTATATATATATATATATATATATATATATATATATATATATATATATATATATATATATATATATATATATATATATACACTCCAACCAGTTACTTGTGCAATGCCTTTGCACAAAGTCCAGTACTACAGCATTTAGTGTAAAATGTTCAATTCAGTCTGTACTTCCACCAGCAGCTCCACATGTTTGTGATGGAAAGCTCCGAAATTGCTGGTTTAAGGCCTTTTTCAATACTGGCATTTGGGATGGCACTAGATGATAGCCCGCCAACTGGACAGGTCGACATCGTTTTTTTAAAAATTGACCATTCGTACTGTGTACTTTTTAAAAACTGCTTTTTTATGTATCCCTGCATTTCTTGAGGCATTTACTAAGGAGGCTTACCAGCACTCACTTGCTCTCCCGCTCTCTGCCCTGCTGTACCTTATCTACAACCGTAGTTTGCTGATCTCGGCAGAGGGACGTGACTCCTCCCCCTTCCCTCATTTCCGCTACCGGGGGCCTATTAAAACCACATAGGTGCCCGGCCGCGCAGCACTAGATGATAGCCGGCCAACTCGACAGGTCGTCTTTGGTTTTTTTTTAATTGATATTAACCATTCTGTGGTGGGCTAGAGGAACTCAACGTGACACGGTATGAGGTTAAAGAGGGTTTTATTGGTTTCAACAGCCGACTTCGGTGGTCAGTGTGTCTATAATAGGGAAGGGGTGGGAAACAACCTTTACAACGCAACTTTTACAACGCACTACCATTACAACGAAAGTTTTACAATGCAACATCCATTACAACGCATACCATTACAACTCATGACACTACAACGCATACCACTACAACGCATATCATTACAACGCAGTCATTACAATGCATACCATTACAACACATACCATTACAACGCATAGTACCCCTACACTATCCAGCACATACCCTACTGTTGCATCCCCTGAAGTTAGAATAGTAATTTTTACTCCTACACTATCCAACACTTACCCTTCTGTTGCACCCCCTGGAGTTAGAATAGTAAAGTTTTACCCCTACACTATCCAATACTTACCATTCATGTTATGTCATGGTATGCGTTGTAATGGTATGCGTTGTAAAGGTAGTATGCGTTGTAATGGAATGCGTTGTAATGGTAGTTTTGTGAAATGCGTTGTAATGGCATGCATTCTAATGGAATGCATTGTAATGGATGTTGCTTTGTAAAAGTTTTGTTGTAATGGCGTGCGTTGTAAAAGTATGCGTTGTAATGACATTCATCCGAGGGGGTGCTTCTGATTTCTTCCTCTCCGGGGAAAGACGCCCTATCCGATGTTCGTGGCCTCGTTTTCTCCATTCCAGGTTGATCGGAGGGTTAGCCGCCAGGCCGGACGTCGAGAGAACAAAAGGATAAAGAGACTGCTGTCAGTCGGGTGCCCAATATATACACGTGTCAGGGGAAGGGTGGTGCGGAGTCACTCGTTGCACACAACAACAAAAATTAAACTGATTCGAGGTGCCAGTTGTGCTCAGGAGGGGGCGTGGCGGGACTCGTTCGAATGCTCTTCTAGGGTGGTTTAAAACCCTTCCTTCCCGCCCAACCCAAGATACGCAAACGTACCTGTGCAAGCCACGCTTCCCCTGAAGCGTGGCTGGCCTCCTGGCTCTGCTGGTCGTCGGGGTGGTTCCAGTCTCACTAACTCGTCCAGTCTTCTTCTTTCTTCAAGCTCCGCTCTCTCTCCGCTCACGCCTTCTCCTCCTCCGGGTGTAGAACACACCAATGTCTGTTCTCTTCCGGGATTTACTCCGTTGGCGTCCTCTGCGTCACCCGAGGGGGCGGGGCTTGATGTGAACTCTGCCCAGTTAAAGAAACAGTGCTCGTTTTCCTTTTCAGGTACATACAACGCTGTGTCAGATCTGCTCCCGTTTTCTGGTTGCTGTATAAAGAGAGGGGAGAGATTTCCATTCACATGTCTAAGGGTTGGCTTCATGCCTGCATCGGTTCTCTCTTGGCTCCCCTCGTCACACACCACCCCCCTGGATTCTCCCGATCAGTGATAGGAAATCAAGAAAGAAAGTCTACCATTATCGATTCCCTTGCAATGACAGACTTTAAAGGAGAATGGTTGGAGGGACAAAAACCATCTAAGAACTTGGGGATTCTGTGAGATGTTGCGGCTCATCCACTGTAGAGGAACCTGGTCAGTGTATAGGGTGAATGGGTGACCCTTGAGGTAATATTTTAATTTGTCAACAGCCCATTTTATTGTGAGACTGTTGGAAGGAGGTGACCCCAGGGGTCAAGAGGACTCTCCTAACCACCTGGAACCTCCTCTCCCACAATTACTGCCGAGTCTTATCGAGGGGGGAGTCCCCGCCGGGGAGGACTGATCGTACACACTGTCGACACACCACACTTATGAACGGACACCACACCGTGATTCTTTATCAAGAAAGACTTTATCAATATTAAAAGTAAGGAGCAATACACAGCGATCGAGGGATCCCGAAAGTCTCGTAACGAGGGATCATGGAAGCGGGACAGTCTTAGGAGGCCAGCTGGCACGCCACGCACCCTGCGCACAGTTCTCAATCCTCGAACTGGGGGGTACGAGGGCTGGCAATGGGACTTGCTGTCCTACTCACTTCTGGTTCAAGTTGATTGTGAGGGTAGCGTCGATGGTCCAGCCGGACCAGAGAGTTCGTCAAGCCGCGACGAGGTCAGCAGGGCTTGGTCAGGAGTACTCCGTCGTACTCGTAAGCAGGTGGAGCCACGACAGCGTCAGCAGGGCTCCGATGTTCAGGTCTTGTGCTTCAAGAGGGAGCCGCAACAGCGTCAGCAGGGCTCCGATGGTTCAGTTCTGGTGCTTCGAGAGGGAGCCGCAACAGCGTCAGCAGGGCTCCGATGGTTCAGGTCTTGTGCTTTTAGAGGGAGCCGCGACAGCGTCAGCAGGGCTCCGATGGTTCCGTTCCGTAGGTTCTAGGATGAGCCGCGACGACGTCAGCAGGGCTCGGTGGGTCAGAGTCTGTTCTCCTCAAAATCAGCCGCGATCAGATCACAGGGCTTTCTTGTCCAAGATACAACTGCCAACTGGAGGGAAGGCAGGCTGTCTTATAGTCGTCGAGCTCTTTGATGTCCGGACCCTCATAGGCAGGAGGCCGGAGGTCCGAGGGCCAGGCGCCTGATCGTCTGGGCGGTTGGTTCTTTGATGCTTTGGACCATGCGCCCAGGGAATCCCAGACGCCCAGACGCCCAGACGCCCATCAGGGCCTGGAGCCAGCTCACTAGGAGGCCCAAGGTGCAATTGAAACCAGTCCCCAGGGATAGTTCAGAGGTGTGAGGGAAACCAGTTCCTCAGAAGGGGGCCGGAGGTGTGATGGAAGTCTTGGCTTCGGGTACTTGGTGAGTCGTTCACCCCCCAGGCGGATCTTGGCGCGCCAGACGCGCAGGCTTAGCTGCAGCCAGGAGAGGCCAGGGCTGCCAAAAGGAAAGAAGGCGGCCGGCCGGCCGGGGTGGCCAAACATGGAGTCTGATGCTCACGTGCACGGGTGCAGGCACGCGGTCTGGGGATCGTCTCAAGTCCGGGGTAGGAGTGTCATGTACAGTTCTGGGTGGACGGGACTCAGTTCCACCCGTAGATCTGGGGCTGCGGAGATCAGCGAGGACCACGCCACGAGGCCGGGTCCAACATGCGTCTCCTCCAGCTGAAGGACGAGGAGAACTACCCATCCTCTTGGGGGTTCTCTTCGCTGAGGCGGAAGAAGCGGGACAGGCCGTCGGCGTTGGCGTGGTCGGCACCAGGCCTGTGTTCCACAGTAAAATCCATCCCTTGGAGGGAGATGGACCACCGTAGCAGTTTACGGTTCTCTACTCTCATTTGCATGAGCCACCGGAGAGGACGGTGGTCGGTCTGGACCCGGAAGTGGGTCCCGAACAGGTAGGGCCTCAGTTTCTTCAAGGCCCAGACTACTGTGAAGGCCTCTCGCTCGATGGTGCGCCATCTCTGCTCCCGGGGTAGTAGCCTCAGGCTGATAAAGGCTACCGGATGATCAATCCCCTTGTCGTCCACTTGGGAGAGCACGGCCCCGATGCCATGTTCGGTCTGAACCACGAACTCTCGGGAGTAGTCAGGGGCCTGTAGGACTGGAGCGGTGCACATGGCCTGTTTCAATTCTTCGAAGGCCTTCTGACAGGCGGGGGTCCAGATAACCTTCTTGGGGTTGGCCTTGGCTGTCAAATCGGTGAGGGGGCCTACAATACTCCCGTACCCCTTGATGAATCTACGGTAGTACCCTGTGAGCCCTAGGAAAGCCCGCACCTCGGTCTGGGTCGTGGGGGTCTCCCAGGCACTGATCGCGTCTATCTTGGGTTGGAGGGGGGCCACGAGGCCGCTGCCGACCTGGTGCCCTAGGTATACCACTGAGCTTTGTCCTATTTGGCATTTACTAGCTTTAATGGTGAGCCCGGCTCGACGCAGGGCGTCCAACACCTCCCAGAGGTGGTGCAGGTGCTCGGGCCAGTGAGCACTGAACACCGCAATGTCGTCTAGGTAGGCTGCACTGAAACTTTCCAACCCAGCCAGGACCTGATTGACCAGTCGCTGGAAGGTGGCGGGGGTGTTTTTCATGCCGAAGGGCATGACTCGGAAGTGGAAATGGCCATCCGGAGTGGAGAAAGCAGACCTTTCTTGGGCCCTCTCCGTGAGGCCGATCTGCCAGTAGCCACTGGTGAGACCGAAGGTACTGAGGTACTGAGCCGACCCTAGGCGGTCAATCAGTTCGTCGGCTCGGGGGATGGGGTGTGCGTCGGTTCGGGTGACTGCGTTGAGTCCGCGGTAGTCGATGCAGAACCTCAGCTCAGGAACGGTGCCTGGGGCGGCCGCCTTCGGAACCAGGACCACAGGGCTAGCCCATGGGCTGTCGGAGGCTTCCACCACTCCTTGGTCCAACATTTTGTCGACCTCAGCCTTGATGCAGGCTCGGACTCGCTCCGGGACTGGGTAGGCTCTGTGCCGTACCGGAGGCTTGTCCCCGGTGTCCACGTCGTGGACGCACCAACTGGTGACGCCGGGAGTGAGGGAGAAGAGGTCTGAGAATTGTCCCAGCAAGTGGTGACATTCCTCACGCTGCAAGGGGGTGAGGGAGGAGGAGAGACTCACTCCCTCTACGGAGCCATCTTGATCCTTTGCACACAGGAGATCGGGTAGAGGGTCCGTTTCCTCTTCCTCTCCGTCGTCGGTGGCAAGGAGTAACCCCAACTCAGACCGCACAAAATGGGGTTTGAGCCGGTTTACGTGTAACACTTTCAGGGCGTTCCTGGCTGATTTCGTATCAACGAGGTAGGTGACCTGGCTCTTGCGCTCTATCACCTTAAAGGGTCCAGTCCACTTGTCCTGCAAGGCACAAGGTTCCACTGGGGACATGACCCAAACCTGTTGGCCTGGTTGAAACTCGACCAGAGTGGCATTCTGGTCGTACCAGCGTTTCATCTCCTCTTGGCTGGCTTCCAGGTTGGCCACGGCCAGTTTGCGAAACTTCCGCGTCTGGTTCCTGAGGGCCAGGACGTAGGAGAATACGTCGGGGGTGTGCTCGGGGGGGCTGCCTCCCAGCCTTCCTTGACCAGGCTGAGGGGACCCCGGACAGGGTGCCCATAGAGCAGCTCGAAAGGGCTAAACCCCAAGGATTTCTGGGGTACCTCTCGGTAGGCGAACAGGAGGCAGGGTAGGAGGACGTCCCACTTGCGTCGCAAGGGCTCCTCAAGACCCATGATCATCCCTTTCAGGGTGCGGTTGAACCGCTCAACCAGGCCGTTGCCCTGGGGATGGTAGTGGGTGGTGAACCGGTAGGACACCCCACACTGTTGCCAGAGGGACTTCATGTACCGGGATATGAAGTTCGTGCCTCGATCGCTTACCACTTCTCGGGGGAATCCAACCCGGGAGAAGATCTCCATGAGGGTCCGGCCCACGACTGGGGCCGTCACGGTCCGGAGGGGGATGGCTTCGGGGTATCGGGTGGCGTGGTCGACCAGAACCAGAATGAACCGGTGGCCTAAGGAGGTCCGGGGGTCCAGAGGTCCGACGATGTCGATCCCCACCCTCTCAAAGGTGGTACTGACAACTGGAAAGGGCTGGAGGGGAGCCTTGCGCTTGCCTCAGCTTTTGCCGCTAGCCTGACACGTGGGGCAGGACTTGCAGTGGTGTTCCACATCAGCCCACATGTGGGGCCAGTAGAAATGGGTCACTAGTCGTTGGAAGGACTTATCTCGGCCCAGATGCCCTGCCAGGGGCACATCGTGGGCCAGGTTGAGGAGGAGTCCGCGGAAACGTAGGGGTACCACTAGCACACGGGCTGACCCTAGTTCGGCGGTCTTCTGTTCACTGTTCAGTAGGCCGTTTTCCCAGTAAAGGTAATGGGAGCCGGACTGGTCTCCAGCGGCCTGGGCTGCGGCCTGTCGCTGGAGCCCCTCTAGGGCAGGGCAGGAGGTCTGCTCTTGACAGAACTCCTCTCGGGACGGTCCTCCCTCTTGGCGCCACTGGGCCAACTCGGGGAGATCTGCTAGGGTCGGGACTGGTTCGACAGCTGGTCCGAGGGGATCTTCGTCGGATGCGTTTTCTTCGAGGGAGGGCTGGTCGAGGACCGTAGGGTGCTCGCCGCCCTCGGGGACAGCAGGGGCTGAACTGGGGAACTCAGGCTCTTCGTTCTCGGGGTTGGGCTTTCTGGCGGTCATGGCCCGGGTGCTCACACAGGCCCATTGGGGCAGTCCTAACATGGCTAAATGGGTCCTTCTCTCTACCTCTTTCCACTGGGAACTCTCTAGGTCATTCCCCAGGAGGCAGTCTAGAGGCATGTCCATGCAAACTGCGACCCGCAGATCGCCCGAGACCCCCTTCCACTCAAACGGGACCTGGGCTATCCTGCAGGTGTGGACAGAATTATCGGCTGCTATCACCCGACTGGAGGTGTTGGGAATGATCATGGACTCAGGAACTAGCGAGTACCTAACAGACGTGATGCTGGCTCCTGTATCCCGAAGGGCTCCTATGCTGCGCCCGTTAACCTTCACTGTTTGGCGGTACTTTTCGGTGTTGTCGGGCAGATAATCTCAGGGGATCATCTCACTATTCCCCAGGGAGGCTAGGACCATGGCTGCGGGTTCCCACTCCCCCTGTTCTTCTATCTCTTCCTCTTCTAAGGCTACTGAGGATATCTGTCTAGTGGAGGGCCCAGTGGGAGTGGATTTCGGGGTCAGGGGACATCGGGGGTCACCGGCATAGTGCCCGGGTTCCTGACACTTGAAGGACGTGGAGCTGGGGCGGGGCCCCGGGGGTCCTGCACTCGGGCGGCTCTCGTCGCGGGAGGAGAGCGCGGGGTCTGGTTTCTGGGGGGACTACGCTGAGGCCCTGACTGGGAATTTTGCTGCTTGCCCCGACCTCCCCCACCTCGCTGGCGGGAAGATCCTTGATCGTTCCGTGGGGGGTCTCCCCCAGGCGCCTTCTGGACTCGGGTGGCCACCCATCGATCGGCTTCCACAGCCAGTTTCCGTGGGTTGGCGAGCTTGCTGTCCAGGAGATGCTGTCTTAGTTCCACAAAGCAATTTGCGGACAGGTGCTCGTAAGCCACTAGGTCGACTAGGCCCTCGAAGGTGGTCACATTGCTGCCCTTGATCCACCCATCTAGGGCCCGGGTGTAGTAGTTCACATAGTCCACCCATGTGGTGCCAGGAATCTTCTTGCACTCCCTAAACCGCTGGCGATACATTTCTGGCGTTAGGCCATAGCGGAATAAGAGAGCGTCTTTCATGTGTGGGTAGGCGTTCATGTGTGCCGTCGGTAGGTCCAGCAGGGTGTCTCTCCCCTCGCTGAGGAAGCGGCTCCACAGGCCGGCCCCCCAGTCCTTCTCCGGGACCCGGTGAGTGGACATGGCCACCTCGTATGCTTTGAACCATTGCTGGATGTCGTCTCCTTTGTAAAATTCCTTTACAACGTCCTTGGGGATATGCACCTTCGTTTCTTTGGGGACCACCTGCTCCCCAAGGCCCGGTGATCCGGTTGCTTCTTTTCTGGCTTTCAATTCGAGGCTGCGCTCGTGCTCGAGCTGAAGTTTCCGTCCTTCATGCTCCCTCTGGAGCTTCTTCTCTTCTAGCTCTCCCTGGAGCCGCAACTGCTCCACCGCCAACTTCTTTTCTGCGAGTTTGAGTTCACCCTCTAATTTGAGGCGTGCCAGTTCGAGCTCATGGCTTCGGTCACGTTCTCGATCGGCCATCTCCTCCGATGACCGCTCTCTCCCGGTTGCTGGGCTCCGGGTCGGTTGCTGGATTCTCTCACCGGTCGGTGTACTGGGTTCGGTCTGTGGCCTCCCTCCCTCGTCTTCGATAGGGGGAAGAGATGCTCCGGACTCTACCCAGGCGGTCAGCGCTTTCTGGAAATCTTCCTTAGTACTTAGTCCGGTACTTGGGATACTCAGCTCTTTGCAGAACTGCTTCAGCTCTCTATGTGTGTAATCTTCCAGGAGGTCCTTGTTGAAGGTTGTCTTTACACCAGATTCTGTAGTCGTCATTGTTGCACTTTTCTTGTGCGTTTGCTGCGTGTAGGTTCAGGTAGTGTGTCAGCGGTACGATCTTCAGACGTAGGTTCGTATCCCACCGCTGCCACCAATGTTGGAAGGCGGTGACCCCAGGGGTCAAGAGGACTCTCCTAACCACCTGGAACCTCCTCTCCCACAATTACTGCCGAGTCTTATTGAGGGGGTAGTCCCCGCCGGGGAGGACTGATCGTCCACACTGTCGACACACCACACTTATGAACGGACACCACACCGTGATTCTTTATCAAGAAAGACTTTATCAAGATTAAAAGTAAGGAGCAATACACAGCGTTCGAGGGATCGCGAAAGTCTCGTAATGAGGGATTGGGGAAGCGGGACAGTCTTAGGAGGCCAGCTGGCATGCCACGCACCCTGCGCACAGTTCTCAATCCTCAAACTGGGGGGTGCGGGGGCTGGCGATGGGACTTGCTGTCCTACTCACTTCTGGTTCAAGTTGATCGTGAGGGTAGCGTCGATGGTCCAGCCGGACCAGAGAGTTCGTCAAGCCGCGACGAGGTCAGCAGGGCTTGGTCAGGAGTACTCCATCGTACTCGTAAGCAGATGGAGCCGCGACAGCGTCAGCAGGGCTCCGATGTTCAGGTCTTGTGCTTCAAGAGGGAGCTGCGACAGCGTCAGCAGGGCTCCGATGGTTCAGTTCTGGTGCTTCGAGAGGGAGCCGCGACAGCGTCAGCAGGGCTCCGATGGTTCAGGTCTTGTGCTTCGAGAGGGAGCCGCGACAGCGTCAGCAGGGCTCCGATGGTTCCGCTCCGTAGGTTCTAGGATGAGCCGCGACAACGTCAGCAGGGCTCGGTGGGTCAGAGTCTGTTCTCCTCAAAGTCAGCCGCGATCAGATCAGCAGGGCTTTCTTGTCCAAGATACAACTGCCGACTGGAGGGAAGGCAGGCTGTCTTATAGTCGTCGAGCTCTTTGATGTCTGGACCCTCATAGGCAGGAGGCCAGAGGTCCGAGGGCCAGGCGCCTGATCGTCTGGGCGGTTGGTTCTTTGATGCTTTGGACCATGCGCCCAGGGAATCCCAGACGCCCATCAGGGCCTGGAGCCAGCTCACTAGGAGGCCCAAGGTGCAATCGAAACCAGCCCCCAGGGATAGTTCAGAGGTGTGAGGGAAACCAGTTCCTCGGAAGGGGGCCGGAGGTGTGATGGAAATCTTGGCTTCGGGTACTTGGTGAGTCGTTCACCCCCCGGGCGGATCTGGGCGCGCCGGACGCGCAGGCTTAGCTGCAGCCAGGAGAGGCCAGGGCTGCCGAAAGGAAAGAAGGCGGCCGGCCGGCCGGGGTGGCCAAACATGGAGTCTGATGGTCACGTGCACGGGTGCAGGCACGCGGTCTGGGGATCGTCTCAGGTCCGGGGTAGGAGTGTCATGTACAGTTCTGGGTGGACGGGACTCAGTTCCACCCGTAGATCTGGGGCTGCGGAGATCAGCGAGGACCACGCCACGAGGCCGGGCCCAACAGAGACACTCTTTCTCAATGGTTGGGTATTTAAGTTCCCTCGGAAAGAGTTTCCTGCTGATGTAGAGTATCGGATGCTCCACCCCATCAAGAGACAATTGAGATAGAACAGCCCCCACCCCATAATTGGAAGCATCGGTGTGTAGGATAAAAGGTCTTGTGAAATCCGGGGAGGAAAGTACTGGACTGGTAGTAATGACCTTCTTTAGGGCGTTATCTCACATGTAGGACTTTGATAAGTTAAGGGCTTGAAGTCCTTTTTTAGGGTTTCTGTTAATGGAGCTGCTATCTCGGAAAATGAGGGGATAAAGCGGTGGTAGTACCCAATTAAGCCCAAAAGGGCCCTCATCTCTTCTTTAGGGAAGGGGGTATCTGCTATTGCCCTGATCTTCTCTATCTGAGGCTCGATTACTCCGTGTCCTAGAACATATCCCAGGTACTTCACCTTCTGGTAACCCAGATGGGATTTCTTCGAGTTTACATGTAGGCCAGCTTCCTGAAGGCTCGCCAATATGGTTTGCAGATGTACTAGGTGGCTTTTCCATGAGGGACTGAAGACTATGATGTCGTCGAGGTAGGCGGAGCTGAATGTTTGATGCTCTCTCAGGATTTCATTCATTAGGCGCTGAAAAGTCGCTGGGGCTCCATGCAGGCCAAAGGGGAGGACATTGAACTTGTATAGGCCGTCTGGTGTTACAAAGGCCGTCTTTTTCCAGTCTTCCTCCCGTAGGGGCACTTGCCAATAACCTTTGGTCAAGTCCAATGTGCTGATGTATTTGGCCTTCCTGAGCTTTTCGATCAATTCGTCGATTCGTGGTATAGGGTAGGCATCAAAGGAGGAAAGACTGTTTAGTACGCGGAAGTCCATGCAAAACCTCGTATTTCGGTCTGGTTTAGGCATCATTACAATCGGTGAGGACCATTCGCTCTGGGACGACCTGATCACGCTTAGACATAGCATTTCTTGAACTTCTTTTTGTACAGCCAGCCCTTTTGTGGCGGGTATTCTGTAGGGTCGTTGTTTGACTACGGCCCCTACAGGTGTTTCAATTCAGTGTTCTATCACCGTGGTTTTCCCTGGAAGATTCGAAAATAATGAAGAAAAAGGGACCAAGACTTCATGCAGGCTGTATTGCTCTGGTTGCCTAAGGTCTTCGTTGATCACCAGTTCTTCTAAGGTTGATGGAGAGGAAGTCCCTGAGGGTAAGGTGAGGTGGGTATCCTTTGGGGGGGGCTCGATTCATTTCTTTAAGGCGTTGATATGATAAGTCTGGGTTTTTCGAGGAGACATCTGGATCCTATAGCTCATTTTACCAATTGTTCCGGTCACTTTATAGGGCCCTATCCATTCCGCTTGAAATTTTTTGGTGGAGTAGTGTAGTAATACTAGAGCCCAATCGTCCACCTCAAGTCGTCTCCACCTTTTTCCTTTATCACAGTATACCTTCTGTCTTCCTTGGCTCCTCTCCGGGTTGGAATATGCCAATTCCCTTATTTTTCCTACTTTATTCTTCAGCGACTGGCTGTACTCTAGGATACTACTTTCTTCCCCGGCTTCTTAGGCTTCCCATGCTTCCCTCGTCATTTCAAGTAGTGTTCTGGGTTGGCGTCCATATAACATTTCAAAAGATGAACAACCAGGCTACTTTTTGTCTGGCCTCGTATCACGTATAAAGCTAGGGGGAGAATGAGATCCCAGTCTCTTCCATTCACGGACAGCATCTTTTTGAGGGTTCCGTTATAGCAATCCATGAGTCCGTCTGTCTGCGGGTGGCATACTGTCGTCTTGATCTGATGGAGGTCTAATATTCTGCATACTTCCAGCATCAATCGGGACACAAACGGTGTACCTTGATCCGTTAGGATCTCTTTTGGGAAGCCTACTCGGGAAACAAGTTCAATAAACTTCTCTGCTATAGGTGTTTTCAGGGGGAAGGCCTCAGGTAATCTAGTGGCATAGGCCACTATGACTAGGGCATTACTGTTTCCCCGACTGGTCCTAGGGAGGTGTCCTATCAAATCCATCCCCACTCTTTCGAAAGGGGTACCAATTATTGGGAGCGGCTGCAAGGACACGGCGGGTGGACTATGGGTGTTTTTCCTTTGACATATGTCACATGCTTGACAATGGCTCTTTATGTCTTTGTACACGCCTGGCCAATAGAAGTACCTCAATTCATTTTTTGTGTTTTTTTCACCCCCTATGCGTCCCGTAAGCAGGTGAGTGTGTGCATAGAACATTATCTGTTCTCTGAAAGAGGTGGGGACTAAGAGCTGTAGGCGTTCTTCTTTGTCGCCCTGCCGATAAAGCAGGCCCTCCTTAATAATGAACCGTGGAAACCCGGCTTAAGGGGTGTCTTGGGTGACATGTGCTTTTTCCCACGCATTTGACAAGGTAGCGTTGTTGGCTTTGGCGAACTTAAAGCTCCTTTCGGATGCCCATGGTTCTGGCGACAAAAAAGCAGGGACACTAAGGTGGTCTCTTGCTCTAAGTGGTTCTTTAGGATCTGTGAGCTTTAGGGTGTGGGTGAATAGCTCAAGGAAGTTAGGGTTGTCTGTCCCTATGATTATTTCTTTGGGGAGAGTCTCTAAAACCCCCACTCTGACCATATGTGCCTTACCCTCAGCTAAGACTAGGGGTACATTAGCCACTGGATAGCCTTTTACATCACCATGGACGCATTTAATATATACTAAGGCGTTCGGCAGAACTTGATGGGAGTCTACAAAGGCCCCATGAATCACTGACTACTTACAGCCCGAGTCTAGAAGGGCCTTGATCTTTTTCCCATTCACCAATACACTTACATGGTATGCTCCTCCTAGTTCAGCCGAGTAAAGAACCGTCTTGGGTAGGTATCCCACTTCCATGGGTTTTTCTGCTGTCCTTCTTTGTGAACAGAGTCGAGCGATGTGCCCCCATGCCCCACACTCATAACACTGAAGGCCCTTAAAACTGGGGATATCAGGTTTGGAGGGGCGAGGTGTGTAAGACTCCATACTCTGACATAGTTTTCTGTCTGCCTTGACAGGATGTCTGATCGGTTTTTCCAGCTCCCAAGGATGTAGTCGCGGATGTGCCCTGGCGAACGTGGATGCCATCTCCATCGCTTGGGCCGTCGTCAGGTTGGAATGCTGACGTAACCATTTCTGAGTTCTGTAGGGCAAGGCTTCTAAATACTGCTCCAAATAAATTTTGTCCATAATTTCCTCCTTAGAACATACCGAGGGGGTGAGCCATTTATCAGCGGCCATCTTCAAGCGAAAGAATAAAGACTTCGGATTCTCCTTGGGTGCCCCCCTCTCTTTTCTAAAGCACACCTGGTAGGCCTCTGCGTCAAAACCTAGGTGGTCAAGAATGCTGGTTTCCCTGAGGCGTTCGCGACCTGGTATGTCACCTGAGCTTCCCCAGTTAACAGTGGAGCCAAGAAGAACGGCCACTTCTCTAGAGGCCATCCACAAGCTAAGGCGGCTCTCTCAAAATTGAGCAGGAATGCATCAGGGTCTTCCCCGATGTATACTTTTGAAGGGAGATCCCTGACGGGCTGGGATGAGGGTTTTGAGGTTCCCGGAATGAGGGGGTAGAAGGGTCCATCATCATCTTTTGCAATCCCTCTATCTGGGCTAATATGGTGTTCTTGAATGTCTCTCTGTCAGCTTGGGCGGAGGTTAGCTGTTGCTCCACAGCCCATCCTAGTTGTTCCTGTCCTTTTACAAGGTGTTGCAGTAAGTCTTCCATCTTGTGTTGGCAGATGGTTATCTCTGTGCCCGCATTCTCCACCACTTGTGGCGGGCTAGAGAAACTCGACATGACACTGTATGAGGTTAAAGAGGGTTTTATTGGGTTCAACAGCCGCCTTCGGCGGTCAGTGTGTCTATAATAGGGAAGTGGTGCTTCTGATTCCTTCCTCTCTGGGGAAAGACGCCCATTCCGATGTTCCTGGCCTTGTTTTCTCCACTCCAGGTTGATCAGGGGGTTAGCTACCGGGCCGGACGTCGAGGGAACAAAAGGAAAAAGAGACTGCCGTCAGTCGGGTGCCCAATATATACACAATGTCAGGGGAAGGGTGGAGCGGAGTCACTCGCTGCACACAACAACAAAAATGAAACTGATTCGAGGTGCCGGTTGTGCTCAGGAGGGGGAGTGATGGGCCTCGTTCGAATGCTCTTCTAGGGTGGTTTAAAACCCTTCCTTCCAGCCCAACTGAGATATGCGAACATACCTGTGCAAGCCACGCTTCCCCTGAAGTGTGGCTGGGCGATACACCTTGTCGTTGGCCTCCTGGTTCTGCTGGTCGTCTGGGTGGTTCCGGTCTCACTATCTCGTCTAGTCTTCTTTCTTCAAGCTCCGCTCTCTCTCCGCTCAGGCCTTCTCCTCCTCCGGGTGTAGAACAGACCGATGTCTGTTCGCTTCCAGGATTTACTCCGTTGGCGTCCTCTGCGTCACCGGAGGGGGCGGGGCTTGATGTGAACTCGGCCCAGTTAAAGAAACAGTGCTCGTTTTCCTCTTCAGGTACATACAACGCTGTGTCAGATCTGCTCCAGTTTTCTGGTTGCTGTATAAATAGAGGGTATAGATGTCCGTTCACATGTCTAAGGGTTGGCTTAATGCCCGCATCGGTTCTGTCCTGGCTCCCCTCATCACACATTCGTACTGTGTACTTTTTAAAAACTGCTTTTTTATGTATTCCTGCATTTCTTGAGGCATTTACTAACAAGGCTTACCAGCACTCACTTGCTATCCCGCTCTCTGCCCCGCTGTACCTGGTCCACAACCATAGTTTGTCGATCTGGGCAGAGGGACGTGGCTCCTCCCCCTTCCCTCATTTCCGCTACCGGGGGCCTATTAAAACCACATAGGTGCCCGGCCGCGTAGCATTAGAGGATAGCGCGCCAACTCAACAGGTCGCCATTGTTTTTTTTAAATTGATGTTAACCATTCGTACTGTGTACTTTTTAAAAACTGCTTTTTTATGTATCCCTGCATTTCTTGAGGCATTTACTAACGAGGATTACCGGCACTCACTTGCTCTCATGCTCTCTGCCCCGCTGTACCTGGTCCACAACCATAGTTTGCCAATCTCGGCAGAGGGACATGGCTCCTCCCCCCTTCCCTCATTTCCGCTACCGGGGTCCTATTAAAATAACATAGGTGCTCGGCCGAGCCGAAGGCGCGCCAAAGGCAAGCTCATATGCGCCCGTTTTTCCGGACTGCCACTGGACGCCGGACATGCTGCCAACTTGTCTGAAATTAGTTATTCCTATTCCCAGACTGAGCTGCTTGCGATTGGGAGGTGTACAACAGAGTGCATACAACCACTGCTATATGGTCTAGAGTGCCCCTTTGAGTGTATATGCTGTGGTATTGCTTCTCTGATCCCGGCCAGGACCAGCAGCCCCCCTCCCTGCACTCCTGTGATGGTTTTTCATCTTAACTGTTACTCATTAGCTAAACATTTTGCTGATGTTCATGACCTCCTGGAAGATAAGTCCCCTGATGTATTATTCCTCAAAGAGACATAGGGGCATATTACCAAGCAATAGCGATAATCATCGCTATTGCTTGGTTAGAGACAAAAATTTACCGCTGAGCTGCGGCGATTTTTATAGCAGATAAACCTTGGTATTACCAAGGTTTATCGCAAATGCAATAAAAATCGGCCGCAATGCATGAATATTGCTGAAAAGTCAGCGATATTCATGCATTGCTGAGCTAATGCTCTTAGCCATGTTATCCACCTCCCATTGGATAACATGGCTAAGAACTGCTCAGAGCAGGTGTTAGCTTTTGGAGATATTCGCGCTAAGCGCGAATATCTCCAAAAGTTGGTAATAGGAGATAGCGATGTTAGCGACTGTTTCCAGTCGCTAACTTCTTGGCACGCCCACTTTGCATGTCATTAGTGATAAATATCACTGACATGCAAAGTGGGGCCCAAGATGGTCGCTATCTCCTACTAGCTGTCGCTAACTGGTGTTAGCGACAGCTAGGTAATAGGGAGATAATTTTATCTCCGCTTTCTTGGCTTTTAAAGCCAAAACAGCGGAGATAAACCCCCTTGATAATATGCCCCTTGGTTCTCACTAACATGGTGACTGAGCAAGTACTTGCTCTTCCGGAGGGCTATTCGATCCATGCCCTTAATAGACCCACAAGAGGTGGGGGCATTGCAGTCATTCTTAAAACTGGGTACCCCTGTACCTCCATTAAGCAGCCTGTCACTGACTGTGAATGTGCCTTTTTTTAAATCACTCTCAACCCCAACTATACTGTGTCAGGTTTACTGATTTATAGACCCCCAGGCCTGTCCAGAGGGTTCAGAGATTCTCTCTGCGAGGCAGTCAGCACTCTGGCGGTCAATGCCTCTAACTTTTCAGTTATAGGCGACCTTAACGTATACCTAGACAATTTCTCTGATCCTGATGTGTCATCTTTCCTGGCTGATCTTGCTGTGTGTCAGCTCGATCAACGGCTATCAGGCCCCACGCATGTGGCAAGCCACTTACTAAACCATGTCTTTACAAATATACCCTCCCTTGTGGTCCTACCCTCTGTTCCGTTGGATTGGTCTGATCATTATTTAGTCCCCATGTTGATTCACAATATTAGGCCAGCGCGCAACTTAGTGAATACTTTCTCTCTCAAATGCCCCTGGCACAAATTGAATTGGGAACAATGTCAAATCCTTCTTGCTGCCACTTCTCCAGCTATTTCGGCTGACCCTAACGAGGTCAACTTGGTCTTCTCCAATTGGTTCATTCAGCCTTTGGAGGGCCTTATTCCAGCCAAGTTGTCCATGCATCATCATACTAAATCTAATCCTTGGTATAAAGTCAAATTAGCTGCCTTATGTAAGACCTGTATGAAGCTGGAAAGAGTTTGGTGAAGGGACTTTGATTCTACTTCCAAGATCTCTACAGCACAGCCATTAAGCGATACCACAGGGCTATCCATGCAGAGCGCGCAGCATTTTACGCAGAGCAAATCAGCAGGGGAACTAATCCGGCTAAGAGCATTTTTTTCTATAGTTTCGGAGCTTAAAACACAGAAGGACGCTATAGGCTCATTGATTACCTCCGATCGGCAGTGTAACAAGCTTGCAACCTTCTTTGTTCGGAAGGTTGAGGACATTTATAAAAGCTTCCCTACGGTCCCTATAGGCCCCCTTGAGATATCCTGCGTCTCTACCAATGGTATCATTGAGGTTTTTCCCCCATTAATCAAGAGATTTTACTGACACTTTGTTCTAGGGTCAAGTCAGGCTCCCCTGCTGATCCCCTGAAGCCTGACCAATTTCAAAACATTCTACCTACCATCATACACTCGTCGGAACAGGTGATCAATGGGTCCTTGAGTGAAGCGTCGTGCCCAAGGCTTGGAAACAGGCCAGGGTAATACCTCTGCTCAAGAAACCTTCCTTAGACCCCAAAAAACCAGAACATTTTCGGCCTATCTCCCTGTTACCTAGGACTACGAAGATTACAAAGGCCTACAATAATTCCCTTCCCACAGAGTATCTCACTGAAAATCACAGGCTTGACCCCTCTCAAAATGGTTTCCGGCCCGGCCACAGCATCGAGTCAGCGCTCTTGGCCGTGATTGCACATCTGTGCAAGCCTTAGACGCGGGACAGATGTCAGCACTGATCCTTTGGATCTCAGTGCCGCGTTTGATACGGTGTCTCATGGCATCCTGCTGAATCGTCTGTCAGAGGTCGTTTGTTACTGGCTCAGCATTTAAGTGGCTGTCCTCTTTTCTCACTGACAGGACGTTCCAGGTGATTGCCCCTTTCGCTTCTGGTACTCTTCCTATAGGCCACGGGGTCCGACAGGGCTCATCCCTGAGCCCACTGCTCTTCAATCTCTATTTCCAACTCTGGCCGGAGTAGCCAGGGGCAGAGGGCTGACCATGGTCTCTTATGCCGACAATACTCAGTTGGTGGTGGCTCTCTCGAGCGACCCTGAGCAGGATGCCAGGACATTTCAGGGCAACCTCTCGGCAGTTGCCGAGTGGATGACTACCCACTGTCTCCAATTGAATGCTAACAAGTCAGAGGTGTTGTTGGTGGGAGGGAACCATGACTGATGGATCGAGCTATGTTGGCCCAAGAGTCTAGGTATGGCCCCTGTCCCTAAGCCTGTAGTGAAGAACCTGGGTGTCTGGAAGGACACCCCACTCAATTTTCAGACTCAGACTAAAAAGGTGGCGGGAACTTGTTTCGGTCTGTTACGCAGGCTTAAACCTATCTTGACTTTCTTTGATGACCCGACTTGGCAGATCAATATTCAGGCCTTGAACTTTATGCCTGCTCTCTGTATTTGGGAGCTAACAAGTCTGAAATACAGAGGCTCCCTCCTGGGCCTGCGTAGAACTTGTTCAGTAACTAGTGCCATCCATCTTCTCCACTGGATGCCTGTGGCCAGGCGAATCAAGTTTAAGTCACTGTGTATAGCCTACAAGATCCTGAAATTGGCATCCCCGTCAAAGTTTGACTGATCTTCTCCTACCTTATACACCCATGCGATCCATGGGACAATGCCTGGTATTGATCCCCCGTGTGAGAAGGGTTCGCGCCGGCGGCTGCTCTTTTCGTAATGGAGCTGCCATCCAGTGGAATTCATTGCCGGCCCACATTCAAGGGCTCACCAACTATCTTCCTTTTAGGAAAGCCATTAAAACATTTATTTTTCCTTCTCTGTAGTCCTCCTGTTCCTTATGTGCGTGCTATTCTCCTGTTGCTCAGCGCCGGGATGCCTCTTAGCTGGGGCAGCTGTTGCACTTTATAAAATCTTAACATAACATAACATAACATACTGCTCTATGAAAAAAAGTACAGATTCAACTGTGTCTGTTCCAATTTTAGTGCCTCTTTAATCCACAACATATGAATATGAAGAGCAGCTCTTGCTTGGTACTCTTTATGCCAACGGAAATCAGTGGCTTCTCCATGAGGTGGATTTTTTTGTTGAAGATGAAGGCGAGCATGGCTTTAAATCGGTGGTTAAAATACTTACAAACATTTGCAGAATCCAAATCACAAAGTTATCCCGGTGCCTTCTGATTTATGGCCTTAATATTATAGTTTGCTTCTCTCAAAAAGTCATGTAAGTCATCCCATGCATACTCTGCACAACTCAGGGTCACAAACCAATTTGGTGCACCTAAATTTCATGACATACATTTTAGTTCAACATGACGATGATTATTCATTGGTGTCACGTCGGCATGCCATCATATTTATTGAATTGTATTTGAACTTCCCATCTTTTCCATGAATTTTGTTGACAAAATCTCTTCGGACATATTTTGAGGAACAACTCCTGTTTTAAGAATATGGTTATCAGTGTACGATAGTCCAGACAAATCAATTTCAAATAACAGAAGGAATTCTTTGATATAATCTAGAGTCCTCTGAATATATTCTGGTTGATCTATCCTCAACTGTTGATATTTGCACTGTGCAGTCATCACTGCAGTTGCCTACTCCAGTTGGAAACAGTGGTGGAAAACTGCAAGCTTCCAAACCTTTCTCCCAGACACTCATTGGAGGTCCTTTAGCTTGTTTCATCTGGTGCAGCTCAATGGCATCCCCATAATTTCTTTTGAACGTAGCAGATGGATACTGTAGTGCTTATAGATTTCTTCAGATTTTGCTCTATCTACTTTTCAAACTGTGCCTTGAATTTCTTCTTCCATGCAATTGCCTACTCTGAGAACATCTACATAATCGTAATACAAAACTCTACCTTTGAGGCCTTTCTGTAGCTCAGTCGGTGGTAGTTTCCCTGTCTTTGGTTCAATACAAAGTATTGCTTGAAATGGGTTTATAGATTGTATCAATATTGTTTCATAAACACTTAGATGCTGAAGTTTCTTTGGAATTTGAGCCAACTTTAACGTATTATGTATTGCTCCCACAGGCATTCTGTTATCATCTAAATTGTCATAGCAATACTTACACATAATCTTCAGGGTTGAGAAATTGAAACATTCCCCCGCAAATAAATACACAGCGCATTCCAGCCACTTTTCTCTGTTTTCCTGCACACTTTCAAAGAACACATCAGCATTTCATGTTTGACCTCTGTAGTGAATACACCAACAATATATACAAACATGGGTTTGTTTCTCTGCAGAAACTGCATTGAACTTTACTATTTCTAGTGCAAAGTTATCAGTACTAACATCTGTGTTCTCTTCCTCTACACCTGGATATACCAACTCCTCATTTTTTCCCAAAGTCTGCTTCAGGACCAATGAAACAGAATTGAATATCAAAACAAACTTTGTCAACCTCTGTTATTGTACCATACAAAAGTGCTTTGTTCAGTTCAGTTCAAATAACTTTATTTCGGCCACCAGGGCCTTAAAAGTAAAAATCTATAAAACATGTGTATATATATAAAACAGCAAAATAACACCCAATAATACAAACACTTTCAGACAACTACAGGAAGTGAAACCATTTCCTTCTGAACATCCAAATAACACACAGAAATTTAGTAACAGAAATGGCAAAAGCCGGACCTTAGTCTGCCCTAAGAATGTGAAGGGCAGCAGAGTAGTTGTGTGCACCTAGCAGCCTGCATAGTGGAGCTAACCAGGTCCTACAGGGGGTGCATAGGCTGGACACACAAAATAAATGTGTAGGACATTCTCTTCTGTAGAGGCCCGACACACAGAGGCTCCCCCCAGCCCACAAACACTCTCAGTGGTAGGGTGCCCACTCGAAACTGGAAATACAGCTTTCCGTCCAATACCACAGACACGTTATGCCAAAGATCCCAAACCCAAAAGTGGGCTTGAAATTAGTACATTTTTGGGTACCTTGGAACAGCCAGCTTTGAAAAATTCATTAGCTGTTACAGATGCCCAATAGTGCTTTTTCAAAAGGTTCTTGGCTGGTAATTTGGTATACTCTGACCACTCCCACAGCTCAGGTAGCCCAAGTGAGTAAAGCCCCTCCTTAATGCACAGAAGCCAGGGAACCTTACTGAAGTGTTCAAACTTTATAACTTCTTTGAGACCTTTAACATAGTGTGCGAGTTCAGGGGCATTCCATAGGCGTCAATTAAATGCAACAGTGCTGGGAGGGAGAGAGGCAAGATTTCTAAAGAATTTGTTTCTGGCTTTGATTACTTATTCATGATTTGAAAAATCTTTCAGTACCATACCATATAGTGCAGAGCCCCACGCTTTGACCTCATACATCTTAAGAACAGGTGAACTAGGTTTAGTGTATGAAGTTGAACACTCCTTAAGTAATGCCCCTGAGGTCTGCTTGAGTTTTATAGCAGCCTTATTAACATGGGAGTAACAGGTCATAGCCCCAGATAAAATCACTCTGAGATAAATAAAGGAATCAAACTTCTCCAGTGTAGCTCCCCCCAGGAGTACACACCCCTTAAATGGCTCATGTTGATTTAATGACATCACTTTAGTTTTAGAAGTGTTGTTCTCTGGGCCACAAGCAAGGCAATGCTCAACAAAACAAGTCAAAGGTTTCTGAAGCCTACTTGGGGCCCTGAAGATCAACAGTGTATCATCCGTAAAGAGGGGAATCAAAGTTTTAGTTTGAGTCAGTGAGGGATCTTCCATATTGTGAGAAGTTGGCCTGGCATATGCTGTCCATTAGTTATAGTGGGCACCTTGCACAAGTCCAAACAATCCCTTAGAGGTGATAGGTTAGAGACAACCTTTATTGAAATCTATCCTAGTGGTAGCTATGGAAAGCAGCCTTCAGGCTAAGTCTTGAAGGAATGTAAAGCAGGTTGTTTTACCAGTCTATAATCTTGTGAATGACCAAATTTAAGGAGAACCACACCAGGTATATATATATATATATATATATATATATATTACCTACTGGCTATCGCCAGTAGGTATATATAGTTAGGATTAATTCCCTATGGGATTTCTGAAAATTCTATGTCTAATAACTTTGGCGTTTGTGGACGGAATCGGCTGAAATTTTCAGGAAAATGGCACATTTTGATTCTGAGCAGCCCCTGAAAATTTGGTGGGGTTTCGTCAAGGGGGGGCTGAGAAAAAAGGGGGGTCCCAAAACGCGTTTTTTACATTGAGTTTTCCATAGGGCGGTTGGACTCACTTTTAGCTCGAACGGCTGAATGGATTTGCACGAAACTTGGCAAAATTGTAGGGACTGTTAGCCCGATGTGCCTTTGCTAGGTCTCAATATATGTGCTTCAGTGGATTTTGAGAAATTAACGTTTAAATCAAGATATATATCTGTAACAGCCCTCCGGGCAGCGATCCGGTCCGCTTACTTTTCGCGTTTTGGAACTTTGCGCGCAGAAAGCTGATTGGCTCTCCGGTGTCTGTCAACATTCTAAACAGTCCGGAGCGGCCGCCATCTTGTCTCTCGGTAGGATCGAGAGAGAAGAAGAGGTGAAAAACGAAAGGGGAATTTAATGAAAGGGGGCAAGGTATCCCCCTCTTGACCCCCTAGGAATGTTGTTGGGGTTATTAAAGGGTCCCGTGGGGAAAATTTAAAAAAAAATGATTTTTCACGGTAGAAGCGCTTCCCGGGCCGCGAACTGGGCTGCAAACTGGTAGCGAAACGGGAATTCGCCATTTTGTGCTTCGTTAATTAAATTACTAGGTATAAGGGGGTGCGGGAGACGTATCCTAATCCCCTATATTTCCTGAGGGTGGCTGAGGAGGCTCATATATGTTGATACATCTCTTCCAGCGGCTGTGCGTGAGCTTTTTTTTTTTTTGCTGCGTGACAGTCCGGAGCGGCCGCCATCTTATCTCTCGGTAGGATCGAGAGAGAAGAAGAGGTGAAAAACGAAGGGGGAATTTAATGAAAGGGGGCAAGGTATCCCCCTCTTGACCCCCTAGGATTGTTGTTGGGGTTATTAAAGGGTCCCGTGGGGAAAATAAAAAAAAAATTATTTTTCACGGTAGAAGCGTTTCCCGGGCCGCGAACTGGGCCGCAAACTGGTAGCGAAACGGGAATTCGCCATTTTGTGCTTCGTTTTAATTGTTTAGAGACAAAAATTATCGCCGCACATCGGCCACAATGCATGAATATCGTTGAAAAGTCAGCGATATTCATGCATTATCCAGCAAATGCTCTTAGCCGTGTTATCCACCTTCCATTGGATAACATGGCTAAAAACTGCTCTGTGCGTGTTTTTTTTTTTTTTTTTTTTGCTGCGTGACGTTTGTTAACGTTCGATTCGATGGAAATCAAGAAGTGTTGACCACCATTTTGTCACTGCGAGTAAATATTTTGTTATAAATGAATCCTTATTGATAAACATTGTCTGCGCCATCTTGCGTTTTGTCCAATGCCACAATTTTGTCGTGCACGGCAGCCATTTTAGATGCCTTGACCAGGGCCACTCTCTGCACGCCGCCGATTCTCAGCATGGCTCCCCACCCTCGCACGCATCTCCCCCACGCAATGGTCACCCCCGCTCTCTCTCTCATGCATGGGCCATATACTTCCCCCCATCTGCGCTGCTCTTCTCTGAGAATCACACCCTGTGCCTGCCCGACACCTCCCTTTCACCCTATTCACTACCGCACCCTCTGACACTCCTCTTCCTCTGTGTCCGATTGTCCAGGCCGGACCTAGGCTATCACCTAGCCCTGCGAATGTAGTTTATGACCCCAGCTGTAGAGTATCCAGACATGCCAACCCTCCCGATTCAGGCGTGAGACTACTGATTTCAGTGCTAGTCTTTCGCTTCCCGATTCCTGCAAGGAAAAACCCGGGGGCATATTACCAACAACTAGCGGTAATTTTGTCTCTAACTTGTTTAGAGACAAAAATTATCGCCGCACATCGGCGAATTTTATCGCACATAAACCTTGCTATTAGCAAGGTTTATCGCAAATGCGATAAAAAACGGCCGCAATGCATGAATATCGTTGAAAAGTCAGCGATATTCATGCATTATCCAGCAAATGCTATTAGCCATGTTATCCACTTCACATTGAACAAGCGCATGGTCTTTTAAAGATTTGTGAAGTACTCGGGGCGGCGGTGTGTGTGTGCCCTCTTTCAGGAGCGGGCGGGGGGGCACTGCCAGCAATTTGCAGGCCAGGCAGTGTTCAACACGTGCATCACCCTTTCTCTGCCTGCTATTGCGCTCCATGCTTCGGAAAGGTAAGAAAAAGAACGTGCATTTGAGTTTGAAATGTCCGATCTTGTAGCAGTACACTTGCAAAGCCCACACATGACAATAACCCGATTCAAGGCCCCATTCACCCGATTTTTAAAAAAAATATAGTACTCCAAGACAGTTACATTTTAAAACTTTATTAACATTTAAATATAACGAACGCAACAAAAACTGTAAATATATTTAACCATTTTTTGAAATTAACCAGAACTATAACGAAAACAACAACAATAATATAACTTTTATGCCTAAATTACGCAAACATTTAGCTAATCTGCTAAAGGGGGGAGTCGCAATTTCTTTACAATAATCAATAATGAAAAATCCACATCAATAGGGTTGCCCGTTTTCTCGATGCAGCACTATAGTGCAATATACACAGCACCTGGGGTGTCAAGAGTGAACAGGTCTTTCTTTGTTCCTTAAGATGTTATCTCCGAGAATGCTGATGCATTGGTGTCTGTACACTTCTTTGTCAATTCTGTCAAGATGATAACTGCTTTATAAACAGACGATATCTTTGTTTAGTCATTAGTGTTAAGTGTGTCTGAAACTACAGTGCCCTTCTGTTTTTTTTTCTTCAGGCTCTACAGAGTTTTGTGTGTTGTTCTTTTGAGCGACAATTATTCCAGAGGTTTCAGGTTCACTTGTTTTGTCCTGCAGTGAGTTAACAGCTTTAGAGAGTTCATGTTTATTTGCTATGTCCTGCTGTTCGTCAACTGCTTCAGAGACGTCAGCCTCATTTTTTATGTTTCAGTAGATCCTGGACCTGCCCGGCCGCGCCCAAAATGGCGCCGGTGTAAATGGGACTCGTAACTGCTTGTTCTGTACTGGTTGCCCAACCTTGATATCACGAGATACATATGCAGTTTTGAAGCACATGGCGGAGGCTTGTCTGCTGTAGTGGGGCGCCCCTTTATCGTTTCAGTCGCCATTCCGCCCGCTTTTGCTACACTGTGCCTTTTCCGCCATTCAGCTGTTTAGCGCCCGCTCTTACGGCTACAGCGTCTCGCTCACCATGTAGTTGAGTTGCTCCCACTCTTGCGGTGCAGCGATAGGCGGCTGCCACAGGACTCTTAAAATGGCGGCCGGCTCTTCGGATTTGGGCCTGGTCCAGTAAAATGGCCCTGGGACACCTTGGAACTCGGACGCTTGTCTGCCAGGGCTTGGGTTCCATTCTCGAAAGCGTCCCCTCAGCCTTGAAGATTGTACAAAAGTCTTGGGGGCCCTCGACTCCCGCAGGCTTCCGGTGGGGAGCGGCTGCCATGATTGCTTGCGGAATGGCCACGACGGAGCTACGAGATGGTGGTGCTCTCATGGTGACGGCAGCTTCAGTCTGAAACATCCAGAAACAAGGTGGGGCTTTCATCGTTTGGGGAAAAAAAATGTTTTAATCCAATGAAAAGTGTTATTTTTAGGTCACATGACCTAGTCTTACATAATTAGGAAAAGAAAAGTAAAATGAACCAATGAAAAGTTTTATTAACAAGTCACATGACCTGTTATGCTTACGTTACGCGCTGCGCGGCGCGCTCTGGATCGTTTCCGGGAAGCTGCGCCTTGCGCACCGGAGCACTTCCGGGTGCGCTAACGCGTCGCGTCATATGACGCATTACGCGACAATGCAGGTGCAGAATATAGTCAAAATGTCTCCACCAACCAGCGGTCGGAATACAACCGCTTTCAGCAGTCCAAAAAGTTCGGTCAAATCTTAAGAGCGGGAGCAACTCAACTACATGGTGAGCGAGACGTTGTAGTCGCAAGAGCGAGCGGTAAACAGCTGAATGGCGGAAGAGGCACAGAGTACCAAAAGCGGGCGGAATGGCAACTAAAACGGTAAAGGGGCGCCCTACGACAGCGTGTCTTCAGGTGAAACGGATTGTGGGACAAGGTCCAGAATGAAAGATTCTTCAAAAGGGAAAAAATTCCGCCGGACCCCGGGAGCCGGCCGCCTATGCCGGGGGCGATCTCAGGCCTCACCAGGGCAACACGACTTGGGGAGGGGGCAGGAGCCAAGCGCCCCCTCTCAGTCCGCGCCATCTCACCGCCCCTCGGGGGCCTCCGTCAAGCGGTTTAGGGAGGCACCGTATCACATGTTTTCCAATGCAGTCAGGTCCACAAATGGACCCCACTTACTTTGAATAGTGAAGCTGCAGCAGGTGCAAATAAGGTTTAAACAGTGTTACAAGAGCTGCTTAGAACTCTGAAGTATGGCACTCTACAACCAGGACTTATGCCATGTATGTAAGGCAGTGACATGGAAGCAAGTCAGGGACAAAAAGCATGAACGAACATTCACGTATGAAAATCTTATTTGGAGAAGGGGTAGAATCCAAACGCCCCCTGCCAGTTCGCGCCAGTACACCATATGTGGAAAATCTGAAGCCATCATTCTACAAACTCTCAACGCTTGTTATCAGTGCATGACTTTCATGCTCGATCGATTGAGCTAGCCGGATCGGGCAATAAAAAGTATAAAATAGTTATGTAAATAGTTATTTAATAAAATGTTTTACTCTGTTTCTTTGCTGGTGTGTTGTGTATATTTATAATATTTGCATAGGGTTTGCCGTTATTTTGGGCGGTGTGGGTGGCGGAGTCGAGCTGTTTTGCAGCCCTCATGGTGTGGAGCTCAGTTCATTTCACTATTTTCGTATTTCTCATGAAGGGTTATTCCTAATGTTTGTATTTTACCGAGGTCAAAAAGAGATCGAATTAGTGGTCTACTGATTTGGCTCGATTACTTTTATTTTTTTACACGATTTTTCACTATCTGCAAAGACTAAACAGAGTATTGCGACTTTGTGCTTGTTTGTAAATAGAGAATGATCCAAAGAGAACCAATTGTAAAACAGTAAATGCTTGGATAATAATCAATCAAATGGAGAGACAAGCAGGTACGACGGATTACAACAGGGGTAAAGGTCTGAGTTAACTACCGTTCACTATCTGCAAAGAGAGAGTACTACTAAGAGAAAAGTGGGGAGTGGGGGGGGCAGCGTTCAAAGCACATCAGCGTGCTTAAACACGAAAACGTTTTTACCTATCACGTACTTGACATTTGACAGCTTTTGATATTTGCTATTAAAAAACCATTGAAATTCACAGAAAAAACCATAGGTTATACTCCATATATAGTTAGGAATTTGCATTTACAAAACCTTGAAAATTCAATGAAAAAACCATTGGTTGTAGGCCATATATAGTTAGGGATTTGCATTTAGAAAACCTTATTTTACTCGCATAAAACCATTGAAATTCCATATATAGTTATAAGCGCTAACTATATATCGCGCACCCGCAATCCACTGCTGATGATGTCACATATTACATCATTCATGACATGGTTAGTGACATCACTGATGACATCACTGATGACATCTCAAATGACATCACTGATGAATCACTGATAACATCTCATTTGACATGACTGATCACATCACTGATGATATCATTCATGTGATAATACCATGAACCTCTTCAGACTCTAATATAACCTTAGATACAATCAGTGTAAACAGACAGTCACTCATCCATGGAGTTACTCACACACCTAGTCAGTTATGCCAAAAATTACTCACACCTCCATTTTCTCAACTATACAGTTATACACACCTTACTTATTCAAACATATACTAACACATATTTACTTTACTCTCTTATACAATCTCTGATACATGTTCACAATGATCCATACAGCCACTCACACATTCACTAGCTCTTATGCACAGTTATTTATAGATGTCAACTCTCACATGTACTGTGTTTTACATATGTACTTAATTTGACATGTAGCACTGAGATATCCATTCACTCACTAATACACTCATGCACAGTCAACCGCCCATACAGCTGTTTCCACATGCAGTTTTGAATCTATACATATAGTGAATCAACTACTCACACATCTATGTACAGAGTCACACACCTCCCAGCCACCCATACACACACACTCAGTTTCCCATACAAATACTTGGACAACCAATCAATAACCCATACAGTTACTCATATAGCTACTGATCAACATATGCAGCAGTTTGTAGAACAACAGATATAATGATGCACAAATTAAAACAGTTTAGTCACTAACCCATGCACTCAGTGAGACACATTTAATCACTCACTCAATCAGTCAGTCATGCACCTAGTAAATCCTTCATCCAGACACTTATACATGTACTCATTCTTCAATATGTAAAACATGTTTTAACTTTACAGAAACATACAGTCACTGGATGTTGTCATCAGTGATGTCATCAGTGATGTCATTTGAGATGTCATCAGTGATGTCATCAGTGATGTCACTAACCATGTCATGAATGATGTAATATGTGACATCATCAGCAGTGGATTGCGGGTGCGCGATATATAGTTAGCGCTTATAACTATATATGGAATTTCAATGGTTTTATGCGAGTAAAATAAGGTTTTCTAAATGCAAATCCCTAACTATATATGGCCTACAACCAATGGTTTTTTCAGTGAATATATATATATATATATATATATATATATATATATATATATATATATATATATATGAAACATGTATTTATTCTAAGCACACCCTACTAGTCTCTTTATGAGGCTAGAGGTCCAAACACATAAGTTACACCTAATAGCACACAGTAAATTAGCACAATATATTTTGAGCCCTAGGGGCTTACCAAACCATATATTTAGAAAGTGGTATAAGAACAACAACTTGACTAGACACAAGGCCTAGAGCCTAGAAGTGCTGGGGCCACAAGAACTACCCAAGGTAGTGACACAGGGAACCCACGGAGGATGCGTGAAGTGTGTGAACACAGCTGCAAATCACTGTTAACTTCAATGGGGAAAGTCGTGGTTGGAAATTTAAAGATAAAGGACACTTGGAGAAGGACTTTGAGCAAACCCCTTTAGACTTAAGGGGTTCTAGAGCCAACACCCATGGGAGCACCAGAGTACTCAAGTTACCTCACCCAGGGAAGCCGGGTTCATAGGTGTCTTTTGGTGTCAGGAATCGTCGTTGAGTTCAATGGTGATCTGCTGCAAAGTGCTGCTGCTGTCGAAATGGAAAGTGTCAGGTGTTATCCAAGCCTGGATCGAAGATAAGAAGAACCTGAAAGGAGAGGGACAGAGTCTGGGTCACTTGCCAGTGACCAGGGGCACGATAGTCGAATGCCCACCGATGTTGGGCGATTTCAGGTGAAAGAGGTGAAGCTTGACTCTTCAGCCACGAGGACCTGCAGGTGTCGACAACAACCAGGAGCTGGATTCGAGCTGTCCCAAAAAGAATGTCGAGTGCTGTGGTGTTGGTGCCATGATTGGACCCAACAAACCTTGGCAACAGCAACCGATGCAGGAAGTAAAGAAATGCTTTGGTGTGGACCAGCAAGGTCTGAGGGACTCACCACACAATGGGGAGTCAGGGCACATCTCGAGCAATCCGGGAAGCCTAAGGAAAATCAGAGTTGCCTTTGTAGGGACCCACCAGTCGACAGACCAGGGATCGCAAAGGGGCATCAAGTGGAAATTCAAGAAGCAAGCTAACGGAACACTCGTGAGATGAAGACCCACAATCTTCAGTGCAAAAGGTGCTCGGGGCTTGGGCTACAAGTAACCCAAAGCACAGCCTCAAGAATGTTGAGAAGCTGATGCACTTGCAAATGTGCATGGTGTCCAGGGGTTCTGGTTCCACATCACTCATGAGGGCTGCGGGTCTCAACTTTGCTGGGAACTCGGGTCAACCTCTGAGAAGTCTGGAAATCCTCTTCCTGGGATGCAGGTACTTCAGAATCCATCTGGAGCTTCGGAGATGCAGACCAGCAAATGCTTTGTTGGCGCCTGCCAAGCAGGGGAGTCACTCCTGGACTCCAAGGGAGATTCTTCAGTCCTGTAGTCTTGGGTAGATGCATAGAAGTTCCAGGATTCAATTGCAGAGTTTCATCCAGGGATATCTAAAGTCCTGTTGCCAGAGGTTCCTTACTTATACCTAAGAAAGGGGTTGGACTAACTCTGGGGACCCACTTATTGGAGGGTTTAGAAAGAGGGGTGGCTACCCCATGTCCTTTGTCCAGTTTTCTGCAACCGGTTTGAGCTGGGCTATGCACAGGGACACCAAATGTGCCCCCAGTGCAGACTTCATAACACTCTCAGAGTGCACCCACCCAGCCCCAACGCACTAAGGCCTGTCTGGGAGGTGGTTACACCTCCTTGTGACAGGAAACCTATTGTCCAGGCTTCCCCTGCTGGAGTTTCATTCAGCAGCAGGAGGCCTGACTAGTGTCTGTGGTTGCAGCATCCATTTTGTGATTCCAGGGCTCTTTTAAACTGGTACTGGGTATACCGGTGTGTACATGTCTCTCCCTCTAGAAGGGTAGAATTCTACCCCCGCTGCCAGTACTGGCGGGGGGTAGGATTCCAAAGTGTTTGAAACCAAACACGACATGCTTCCATGCAGCCATTCCAAAGGGTATACACTCAAAATATCGAGTTTTTAATATCGATTTACATTAATATCGAATTAAAAATAGAGAATGGACACAATATCGAATGGACAGAATATAGACTACCAAAATATCGAATAGAATAGCAGTACTATTGAATTCAAAATATAGAATGGACAAAATATCGAATGGACAGAATATAGACAACAAAAATATAGAATGGACAGAATATAGACAACAAAAATATTGAATGGACAGAATATAGACAACAAAAATATCAAATTTGAGGTAAGTTAATATACATTTTTTAATAATATCCAATTTTTTAAAGTATTTTTGTCATGAAGTAGAAACCCCTGCAGGAAAACCCACCCCTTTCCCGTGCACCCAGCACGCAGCAGATTGTCAGTGTGATTGTGTACTGTAATTCATGACTTTCCTTTTGCTTTGTAACTAAGGATTATTTCTTTCATTTACGATTTTCCTTTTGTTTCAGTTGTTATGTTTTATTGCTCCCAGTATAAATGAAAAGATCCTAGTTCAAAGTAGTAGAAGTAAGCCTTTGCCTATGCACAGCCAGGAGTGCAGGATTCCAGCCTCTGTGCAGGTAAGGGCCCTGTGTTCGAAATCCCAGCGTTGCACGCACGCACGTTGTCTGTGCGCGAAAGGGTGCGGCTAGGTGCGGTTCCCTATTTAAACCGCACCCGACCTTCCAGAAGACGCTTTGCCTTCAGCCCAGCTCCGAGGAAGGATCGCGCTTGGAGTCCCGCCTGAGCTCTTCAAAGAGAACTGATAGAAAAGCGGCAAACTACTTTCAGAGAGGCATTTCATCCACAACTAAGAAAGCTAAGTACAACCTTTGATTCTTTCATCAAGGCGCCCTTCGCAAGAAAGGTCAAGAGTGTTTTTCAGGACTAAAGACTTTCTCTGAGAAAAAGACAAAAGATTATTTGGAAATTTATTTGCATCATTGTGATTTAGGGCAAAACAGTAATACAAGAAATAGTGTGGTACTTAGGTTTCGTGCTGTATGCTAAATCTTGATGTTTTGTAGATTGCTTGGTAGAATCATTGTTTTAGTGTTCTGTTTATTTGGAGAAAAGTGCAAAACCTCATTTTTGGTTATTTTCGAAACGTCAGTGATGTAAAAGAAAGATACCTTTGGGAATATTTAGCAATTTGTATTAGTTCATTTCAGCCTACAAAGAACCCCTAATTGGAAGAAGACTCACAAGAACATAAACTGTAAGTGAATGTCTAGGAGTTTGGCGATATTATCTAATACAGGAATCTTATTTCCATAATTCCCTAAAGGTCGTTTTTTCCAAGGAAAGGTCAGGACAGCCCAAGACAAGACTACCAGAGGTACCTGACGCCTTGACCATCACGACAAGACAAGACAAGGAAATACTGGACGAAGACCACAAAACACTGATCGCAGGTAGGCGTTTGACAAACAAAACACTCACACTAACAACAGTGGGAGGGGTTAGGCAGGGAAGACTAATGTTTAAGACCTAGGGGTAGTTAAGAACAGATCTTAGGAAGACTCTTAAGTAATATCTGGGTACTTGTTGATTCGCAGGTCGACAGCAAGAACAAAACAACAACCCAACGTCCATGTCCAGTACCGGCCCTCTTCCCTAATTTCTAGTTTTAGTCTTGCTGTGAATAGTTTTTCAGTAAGGTTTCAGTTAGTAGTCAGGGAAGTTGGTCCCTTGCGTCTCTGCAAAATCTTCTATGTCTTCCACGAGGCTTCAACTTCAAGACAAGGTAAGGAACGACGTAGCCAGTCTTGACAGAAGGCAAAGCCCACGAGAATCATTTTGCCCAGACGCAATGGATCAAGTGACCTTACAAGGTCTAGCAACCATCCTGGAAGATTTAAGACAGGAAAATGTAGCCTTACGTAGGGACATGTCTACTCTCCAGGAAGCAATTCAGTCTTCAGCAACCTATCAGAACACCTCTTCGGATTCCGGATCCCAGACTCGGATTAAGTAGTAACGCCAGTTCCAACTCCTTTAGCGCAGCCTGAAAGGTTTTATGGGGACAGTAGTAAGTTCTCAGTATTTTTACAGCAGTGTCATTTACATTTCATAGCTAAAACGTAAGTGTTTCCTGATGATTCGTCCAAGGTAGCATTTATGTTATCTTATTTAGGTGGTGACGCAGCTCTTTGGTCAGTCCCTCTAGTTGAAAACAATGACTGAATATTATATAATTTTAAGGATTTTGAACGTGCATTAAAAAAGATGTTCGCTAAACATGTATTTGTTCAATCCGCGGATAACAAACTTCTTAGTTTAAAACAAGGAACCTCCGATCTGCTTCATTACATCTCTTTGTTTAATCGGTTGGTATTAGAAGCTGATTGGCCGTATGACAAAAGAGTTTAAATTTTTTACAGGGGGTTAAAAGACGAGCTGAAGGACATGATTACTCAGATCTTAGAACCTCCTGATGACATCAGTGAGTTCATAGATTTAGTAGTTAAATTAAACCACCGTTTTTCAGAAAGAAGAGGCGAAAAGGGAAAGTCCGAACACAAATTAGTTTTCTTGAAAGAAAAGACTTCTAGAGAGGCCGGTCCCAGAGTTGATCCAGCTGAACCTATGCAAATAGGTACCGTTCGAGGTCCAATTTCTAAAGAGGAAAAAGAAAAGCGACGGAGATTGAATCAATGTCTTTACTGTGGTAAGACAGGACATTTCGTCAAAGAATGCCCGGCTAGGCCAAAAAGGTTAAAGACTAAGACCTCTGATATAGCCATCACCCAAGAAGCTTCGGGAAACGAGAGTGCTAGGTAAAGATAGAGGCCAGTTTATCGAGAAAAGATCCCAGTTTGGCCTCAACTCTTCCACCTTTAGGGATCAGGCATTTCAGTATTTTAGTAGAATTAAGAAGTCCAATTCCAACCTCTAACTTTAGAACAGTTGAAGCAATATTAGATTCGGGAGCTACAGGTAATTTTATTGACACACACTTTTTTCAGAAACTAGGATTTAATTCAATCCTTAAGGAACATCCAGAAATCGTTAGAGCCATGGATGGCAAAGAACTGTCATCTGGTCCAATCTATAGACAAACAGAACTGTTAGAAATGGACAGTTCAAAAATTCACAGGGAGAAAATTCATTTCGACATCATAGATGCTCCCCAATTTAAATTAATCCTTGGAATTCCTTGGTTGATCCAACACAACCCCCTTATAGACTGGGCTTCTAAAACTGTGACCTTTAAATCCTCTCATTGTTCACAACATTGTTTTCTGCTAGAAAGAAGGGAAGACGTTATCCAGGAGTTTGATTTTAGAACTAACGCAGCTCCAAAAGTTTTAGCCTTAGATGGAGTACCTACAGAATACTCAGATCTTCTAAATGTTTTTGACAAAACAAAGGCAAACACATTACCACCACACAGGGACTTTGACTGCAGAATAGATCTTGTACCTGGTGCCACCTTGCCCTGTAGTAGGATATATGCCCTAACCGAAAAAGAGAACGTACACCTTAGAGAGTATCTTGACGAATACCTTGCAAATGGCTTTATACGACATTCCAAATCGCCTGTGTCATCTTCTCTTTTTTTCATTCCGAAAAAGGGAGGAGAAGTGCGCACGTGCATAGATTATAGAGCCCTGAATAACATAACCATTAAGAATAGGTATCCACTGCCTCTTATTCCAACACTTTTGGATCAGATAAAAAAGGCAACCATTTATACAAAATTGGATCTGCGTGGAGCATACCATCTTGTACGAGTACGAAAGGGCGACGAGGGGAAGACGGCCTTTCGCACCAAGTTTGGTCTCTTTGAGTACCAAGTAATGCCTTTCGGACTCTGCAACGCTCCAGCAGCCTTTCAATTTTTTATAAATGAGGTTTTGCACCAATTCATTGATGTATGCTGTGTAGTTTACATAGATGATATTCTCATATACTCCAACTCAGAGGAAGAACATGTGCAGCAAGTTCGTGCCATTCTCCAAAAACTGCTTTCAAATTCTCTTTACATAAAACTTGAAAAGAGCCTGTTTCACGTATCTAAGGTGGATTTTCTTGGCTATGTCATCAGTCCCATGGGTATTGAGATGGATCCTAACAAAGTAAATGCAGTCAGTTCTTGGCCAAGTCCCACTACTGGGAAACAAATTCAAAGTTTTTTAGGATTTGCGAATTTTTATCGCCGATTTATACAAGATTTTTCACAAATAATAACTCCCATTACTAAGTTGTTAAGAAAAGGTGTAAAATTCCTTTGGTCAGCCCCTGCAGAAGAAGCTTTTCAAGAGCTAAAAAAAGAGATTCACGTCAGCTCCAGTTTTGTCCCATCCTGATCCTACTCAACCTTTCATTGTAGAAGCTGACGCTTCACAGTTTGCTTTGGGTGGCATATTGTCTCAAAGAGATCTAGATACAGGTCAAATGCATCCAATAGCCAATTATTCCAGGAAATTGTCCGAAGCCGAACAAAATTATGCAATTGCAGATAAAGAGCTATTGGCAATAAAGGCAGTATTTGGAGAATGGCGTCACTATTTGCTTGGAGCTCGTCATCCTGTAACCATTTACACTGATCACAGAAATCTTCAGGCTTTAAAATCTGTAAAAGCTCTTTCCGCAAGACAGTTACGATGGTCATTGTTTTTCAATTATTATAATTTTGTAATCACCTATCGACCTGGGAAAGAGAATCTAAAAGCTGACGCCTTATCCTGAATAGGGGATAAAGGACCAGATCAACCAGAAAAAATACTTACTGTAATCCCAACTTCTTGTTTTCAGGCTAGTTTATCCAATTGTGATATAATTACCGAAATAAAAAAAGCCTTGGAAGTAAAGAATTTCGACCTCTGGAAAAAAGAACATCCTTTTCTTCAAGAAAAAGACAAGTTGTTGTTGGTTCATGATCTTGTTTTTGTACCTACCGAAGCACTTAGAAAAGACATAATTCATCTTCATCATGATACTCCTTTAACTGCTCATCCCTGTATCATGAAAACCTATGAGCTCATCAAAAGAGATTTCTGGTGGCCTTCGATGTTCCAAGACATTCAACAATTTGTGGATACATGTAGTATCTGTATTCAAAACAAAGTTTCTCATCAAGCCCCTAGTGATTTTTTGATGCCACTTCCTATTCCTCCTCAGCCGTGGCATACAATATCTTTTGACTTCATTGTTGAACTGCCTGAAACCAAGAAGGGATTTACAACAATTCTAACTGTAGTAGACCAATTCTCTTGAATGGCTCACTTTGTTCCCCTAAAAGGATTTCCCTCTGCTATGGAACTTGCCCATCTAATTATGACACATATCATTTGTTTACATGGCATTCCATCTGTAGTAATTTCAGATAGAGAATCTCAATTTGTATCCCGAGTTAGGCGCAATTTAAGCTCTTTACTTCACATGGAGGTCAAACTGTCTTCCAGTTACCACCCTCAGACTGATGGTTTAACAGAGCGAACCAACCAGACCATTAAACAATTCCTTCGTTGCATGCTGCCTGGGGTATCAGAAGAGTGGTCTGATCTGTTAAGTCCTTTAGAATTCGCCTATAACAATTTAGAACATTCCTCAATCAAGATGTCTCCATTCTTTTGTAACTACGGTTTTCACCCCAAAAGTATTCCTAAGCTTACAGACAAGGTTGAGTCAGTACCAACAGTTTCTGAATATGTTTCTAAACTGTTTTCAACCCAAGAAGAAGCTAGATATAATTTAGCTCAAGCAAAAGAAACTCAAAAAGGTGCAAACATAGAACCAAACAACCTGAGTACAAGATCGGAGACAAGGTATGGTTGAGTACTAAGAATTTAAAACTAAAGGGAAATAAGAAATTTAACCCTAGATTCATTGGTCCTTTTCCAATAAAGAAGGTAGTCAACCCTGTTTGTGTAAAATTAGATCTTCCCCGAAAATATTTGATACATCCAGTATTCCATGTTTCTTTGGTCAAACCTTTCCTTTCCAAGACCCGCCTGATCCAATCTCCTCCCTCAGTAGAAATTGAGGGTTATCCAGAATTCGAGGTTAAATCAATCTTAGATTCTAAAAGAGTCAGAGGAAAACTTTTCTACCTTATAGATTGGAAAGGATTTGGCCCTGAGGAAAGATCATGGGAACCTTTGGAGCACCTAAAAAATGCTCCAAAAATAATTAGAGCTTTTCATCTTCGGCACCCAGACAAACCAAAACCTATTGCTACAGTTCTTGGGGGGATCTTGAGGAGGGAGTACTGTCATGAAGTAGAAACCCCTGCAGGAAAACCCACCCCTTTCCCATGCACCCAGCACGCAGCAGATTGTCAGTGTGATTGTGTACTGTAATTAATGACGTTCCTTTTGCTTTGTAACTAAGGATTATTTCTTTCATTTACGATTTTCCTTTTGTTTCAGTTGTTATGTTTTATTGCTCCCAGTATAAATGAAAAGATCCTAGTTCAAAGTAGTAGAAGTAAGCCTTTGCCTATGCACAGCCCGGAGTGCAGGATTCCAGCCTCTGTGCAGGTAAGGGCCCTGTGTTCGAAATCCCAGCGTTGCACGCACGCACGTTGTCTGTGCGCGAAAGGGTGCGTCTGGGTGCGGTTCCCTATTTAAACCGCAACCGACCTTCCAGAAGACGCTTTGCCTTCAGTCCAGCTCCGAGGAAGGATCGTGCTTGGAGTCCCGCCTGAGCTCTTCAAAGAGAACTGATAAAAAAGCGGCAAACTACTTTCACAGAGGCATTTCGTCCACAACTAAGAAAGCTAAGTACAACCTTTGATTCTTTCATCAAGGCGCCCTTAGCAAGAAAGGTCAACAGTGTTTTTCAGGACTAAAGACTTTCTCTGAGAAAAAGACGAAAGATTATTTGGAACTTTATTTGCAACATTGTGATTTAGGGCAAAACAGTATTACAAGAAATAGTGTGGTACTTAGGTTTCGTGCTGTATGCTAAATCTTGATGTTTTGTAGATTGCTTGGAAGAATCATTGTTTTAGTGTTCTGTTTATTTGGAGAAAAGTGCAAAACCTCATTTTTGGTTATTATTTTCGAAACGTCAGTGATGTAAAAGAAAGATACCTTTGGGATTGTTTAGCAATTTGTATTAGTTCCTTTCAGCCTACAAAGAACCCCTAAGTGGAAGAAGACTCACAAGAACATATACTGTAAGTGAATGTCTAGGAGTTTGGCGCCCTTGAATAAAGAATTAGCAGAATATTATCTAATACAGGAATCTTATTTCCATAATTCCCTAAAGGTCGTTTTTTCCAAGGAAAGGACAGCCCAAGACAAGACTACCAGAGGTACCTGACGCCTTGACCATCACGACAAGACAAGACAAAGAAATACTGGACGAAGACCACAAAACACTGATCGCAGGTAGGCGTTTGACAAACAAAACACTCACACTAACAACAGTGGGAGGGGTTAGGCAGGGAAGACTAATGTTTTAGACCTAGGGGTAGTTAAGAACAGATCTTAGGAAGACTCTTAAGTAATATCTGGGTACTTGTTGATTCGCAGGTCGACAGCAAGAACAAAACAACAACCCAACGTCCACGTCCAGTACCTGCCCTCTTCCCTAATTTCTAGTTTTAGTCTTGCGGTGAATAGTATTTCAGTAAGGTTTCAGTTAGTAGTCAGGGAAGTTGGTCCCTTGCGTCTCTGCAAAATCTTCTACGTCTTCCATGAGGCTTCAACTTCAAGACAAGGTAAGGGACGCCGTAGCCAGTCTTGACAGTTTTTATGTTAGTATATGTGTGAAAAGTGTATATTTATTTTATAAATTATTTTAATTAATTAATTTTATCGTATTTAATTTTTGCATAATATAATTCTGTAGCGGGTTGTGAGTTTATAGGGGAATAGGATGGGAAGTAATTTATTTATAATTAATTAAATATGTTAATTTATTTATTGGTATTTATTTTGAATTAATTGTTAATTAATTATTAATTGGTAATTAATTAAAATATAATCAGTAATTAATTTTAATTATTGATTAATTGACAATTATGTTAATTTTATTAATTTATTCTCTGTAGCCGGTTGTGGGTTTATAGGGGAATAGGGTGGGAAGTAATTTATTTATAATTAATTACATTTTTTAATTTATTTATTGCTATTTATTTTGAATTATTTGATATTTAAATTTTTAATTGGTAACTAATTAAAATACAATTGGTAATTAATTTTAAATAATTGATTAATAGCTAATTATGTTAATTTTATTAATTTATTTTCTGTAGCGGGTTGTGGGTTTATAGGGGAATAGGGTGGGAAGTAATTTAATTATAATTAATTACATTTTTAAATTTATTTATTGGTATTTATTTTGAATTATTTGATATTACATTTTTTAATTGTTAATTAAATAAAATATATTTGGTAATTTATTTTAATTAATTGATTGATAATTATGTTAATTTTATTAATTTATTTTATGTTGCGGGTTGTGGGTTTGTAGGGGAATAGGGTGAGAAGTAATTTAATTATAATCAATTAAATATTTTAATTAATTTATTGTTTTTGTTTTGTTGTAATTTTTAATTATATTTTAATTGTTAATTAATTAATTGTTAATTAGGAAATAATTTGTATTAATGGGTAATTATTTTTAATAATTAATTTTTATTTGTATTTTTAATTGATTAATTTTCATATTATATAAAATTGTTAATTACTTTTAATGAATTTGTAATTGGTATTAATATTTGATTTATTTTTATTCATATATGAAGTATTTACTTTCCCTACTGTTGCACTCTCCGGAGTGTGAATAGTAATTTTTACCCTCCCGCTATCCAACGCTTTCCCTACTGTTGCACTCACTGGAGTGAGAATAGTAATTTTTACCCCTACGCTATACAATGTTTCCCTACTGTTGCACTTTGTGGAGTGGGAATAGTAATTTTACTACTGCGCTATCCAACGCTTTCCCTACTGTTGTACTCTCTAGAGTGGGAATAGTAATTTTTACTACTACGCTATCCAACACTTTCCCTACTGTTGTACTCTCTAGAGTGGGATAAGTCATTTTTACCCTCCCGCTATCCAACCCTTTCCCTACTGTTGCACTCACTGGAGTGGGAATAGTAATTTTTACCCCTACGCTATCAAACGCTTTCCCTACTGTTGCACTCACTGGAGTGGGAATAGTAAATTTTATGCCTACGCTATCCTTTGCTTTCCCTACTGTTGCACTCTCTGGAGTGGGAATTGTAATTTTTACCCCTACGCTATCCAACGCTTTCCCTACTGTTGCACTCACTGGAGTGGGAATAGTAATTTTTACCTCTATGCCATCCAACGCTGTCCCTACTGTTGCACTCTCTTGAGTGGGAATAGTAATTTTTAATCCTACGCTATCCAACTCTTTCCCTACTGTTGCACTCTGTGGGGTGGGAATAGTAATTTTTACTACTGCGCAATCCAACAATTTCCATACTGTTGTACTCTCTAGAGTGGGAATAGTAATTTTTACTGTCCCGCTGTCCAACGCTTTCCCTACTGTTGCACTCATTGGAGTGGGAATTGTAATTTTTAGCCCCTACGCTAGCCAACACTTTCCCTACTGTTGCACTCACTGGAGTGGGAATAGTAATTTTTACCTCTACGCTATCCAACTCTTTCCCTACTGTTGCACTCTCTGGAGTGGGAATAGTAATTTTTACCCTCCCGCTATCCAATGCTTTTCCTACTGTTGCACTCACTGGAGTGGGAATTGTAATTTTTACCCCTACGCTATCCAACGCTTTCCCTACTGTTGCACTCACTGGAGTGGGAATAGTAATTTTTACCTCTATGCCATCCAAAGCTTTCCCTACTGTTGCACTCTCTTGAGTGGGAATAGTAATTTTTAATCCTACGCTATCCAACTCTTTCCCTACTGTTGCACTCTGTGGGGTGGGAATAGTAATTTTTACTACTGCGCAATCCAGCAATTTCCATACTGTTGTACTCTCTAGAGTGGGAATAGTAATTTTTACTCTCCCGCTGTCCAACGCTTTCCCTACTGTTGCACTCATTGGAGTGGGAATTGTAATTTTTAGCCCCTACGCTAGCCAACACTTTCCCTACTGTTGCACTCACTGGAGTGGGAATAGTAATTTTTACCTCTACGCTATCCAACGCTTTCCCTACTGTTGCACTCTCTGGAGTGGGAATAGTAATTTTTACCCTCCCGCTATCCAATGCTTTTCCTACTGTTGCACTCACTGGAGTGGGAATAGTAAATTTTATGCCTACGCTATCCAACGCTTTCCCTACTGTTGCACTCTCTGGAGTGGGAATAATGATTTTTACCCCTATGCAATCCAACGCTTTCCCTACTGTTGCACTCTCTGGAGTGGGAATAGTAATTTTTACTGCTACGCTATCCAATGTTTATAAATTTAACCCTTTTGCTATCCTACGGTAAAATATTGTATATTTTTTATTAATATTACGTTTATGTTTATATATATATGGCGGCGAGGAATGGGACAGCCTCGCTATACTTTCCAAATCAAGCTACTCATCAAAGAAGATGCCGCACACCACTTCAAAGTTGGTTTATGTGCTTTTCTACAGAAAATAAAGCACATAAACCAACTTTGAAGTGGTGCGCGGCGTCTTCTTTGATGAGAAGCTTGATTTGGAATATACATATATATATATATCGCTACACAAAGTGATCCTTAAGCCAGACGAGAGTGCTCCGCAGTGTGTTCTCTGCCCAGGGGTCGGATCCGGACCCAAAAGGAATTTTGATATACAAAGGAGGCGGCACAGCCAGGGTACTTGTTCAAGCCTTATTTAATTTCTGCTTCACCCCACCAACGCGTTTCAGCCACAACTGGCCTTGCTAACGATCGGTTAGTCCTTCCACAGTGTTACTTTTTATACTGTCCCATTTTTGCCATTAGGAAGCATTCTGGGAATTGTAGTTACAAACATTTTGAAAATAATATGAAAAAGAAAAGAAAGACATTGTGTGTGTTTCTCAGTTGCACCATTAGTATGTCGTGACTTGTTGTTCACTGTGGCATATATATTACTGTTTGTCATTGTCAAAGTATTGGGTGTAGTACCCTTGTCATGATTGATTTGATTATATATAATATATTACCCAGTAGGTTGTTATAGTTAGGATTGGCTACCATAGGAAATCCGCAACATTCTATTGGGAATAACTCTGGCGCCGGTTGAGGAATTTGTGTGTAATTTTCCAAAATATGGCCAGCTCCGCTCCGCTCCTTCCCTGGAAGTTTCAGGCGGATTCGTGAAGTGGGGGCTGAGAAAAAGGGGTTCCCAAAATGTGTTTTCCCCATGTTAATTTCCATAGGACGGTCTGACAAGTCTACAGCCCGAACCGCTGAATGGAATTACGCCAAACTTGGCAAAATTGTAGGGACTGGTACACAGATGTGCCTTTGCTATAGTTAGTGGAAATTGCTTCAGTGGTTTTTTGAAAATTAACTTCAAAAACACATATATATCTATAGGCACGTACGCTCACCAGTATGCGTACCGGGGAGCGCACCCGACGCACCACGGGAGTGCGCAAGCGGAAAGCTGATTGGCTGTCGGGTGTTTGTCAACATTCTAAACAGTCTGGAGATTCTACCATCTTGTGTCTCGGTAGAATCGAGACACAAGAGGTGAAAAAGAAAGGGGGAAATAATTAAAGGGGGGCAGAGTAGACATTCCCTGACCCCCTAGGTTTTCTGAGGGTGGCCTAGAAGGACCCTGAAGGGCAAAAAAACCCTTTTTTTTTAAAAAAAAAAAAATTTGCGGGGTAAGCGGTGGGTGCGGTTCCGGGTACTTTACCAGGTAGGCTCTCCGGTATGCGCACCCTGAGCGCACCACAGGGAAAAACAGTGTAAAAAAATAGAGTAAAAAAAAAATACAGCTCTTTGATGACAATTGGAGATAGTTCTGAAAATAATTTTTTTTTCTTCTTTTTTCCTTTTTTGAACAAAAACAAAACAGGAAATGGGAACTGCTCAACAGGAGCAAAAAAAATAATCAAAATTAGGGCTGGGGGTGGCAGCGGTGGTTCTCTATTGCTCGAACCATGAGCATAACACTTTGTTCCCCATAACAAAGTAGCTGATCACATTGTCTGCATTTAATTGTGGCTTCATTAAAAGCAGGCTGAATATTTGGGATCAGCTGTTCTGGTCGCCCCCTCACTGATGATGTAGTTGCTCCTCCAGTTGATGTAGAAGCATCGTCCCCTGGAGCCTCTTGTGCCAGAGCCCTGAAACTCTCTCGGGCAAAGTTCTGAGGGTGCCTCCTCTCAACGTGCCGGATCATAGTTGAATTTCCAAAGGAATATTTTTTGGTAGGGTCACCCCGCGACAGAACAGTGTGACAAATTTGACACTCCACCTTGGGAGCACTTACTTTTTTTTGGTCTGCAGGTATGGAAAAAAAATTCCAGATAAAATGCTCCTTTACTCTAGGCTGAGGAACCTCTTCATCTAGAAATTCATCTGAGTCATCAGTGTTTCTGGATGCACTGGCAGCCATGATAATCCAACAAAGATTAAGCAGCAAAAAGACAGGTCTTGCAGTCACAAAAGTGAAAGAAGAATTGAAGGAAATGGGTGGGGATTTCATTCTTTGTAAAAAAAACTGTTAGCCACCAATGAAAAGTGTTATTTTAAGGTCACATGACTTGACGCGCTTATGCTGCGCGCACCGAAGTGCTTCCGGGGGCGCTTACGCGGCACGAACGTAGGCGCTCCCGGGGGCGCTTACGCGGCGCGCCTGAGTGTCGTTTTGCTAGCTTTACGGAAATGCAAAATCATTTTAATTTCGTAAATCAAAAATACTGCTTTTTCAAGTATGGTACTGAATGTCTTGCATTATTATTTAGTTTTCATACATATTTTTTTTTTACAAACGCAGAATTAGTGCTCTCGCTACGCTCTCAGAAGAGCTTACTGGTGCGCGCACCCGGAGCGCTTCAAGACAAAATGATACGGGTAAGCTCACCGGTGCGCGCACCCTGAGCGCCCCAGGAAAATATGATTAAAAAAAATATACATTGAACAAATAATTGTTTTTTTTTTAAATTAATAGTTATAAAAAACAGCTAAAAAAACCTAGGTTACAAAGTCGATATACAACGGAATTAGCTTCTAAAAAAACTATGAAATTCACTGAAAAAACCATAGGTTTCACAAGCGTTATAGTTAGGAATTAGCTTTTGAAAAACCTTTCAAATTCACTGAAAAAACCATAGGTTTCACACCGGTTATAGTTAGCAGAACATTTTACTCATGCAAAACCATTGAAATTCCCACGTTATAGTTAGTTGGACTCACTATAACTCGCGCGCCCGCAATCCACATTCACATATTACATAATTCATGACATGGTCAGAGACATCACTGATGACATCACTGATGACATCTCAAATGACATCACTAATGACATCACTGATGACTTCATTCATGTTACAATACGATGGACCTCCTCCCACTCTAATCTAACCTTTGATACATCCAGTGTTAAATACAGACTACCATTCCAAAAACCATTGACACACCAATACCAGTTACTACATACGCACTCACTGATTCCTAAGTCTACATACATATCCACTCATTCACACATACAATCACTCAAACATACAGTCAGTCATCAATACAAGACTATTATATGGACTCATACGTCTATACAGACACTCACACACTGTCACTCATCCATGGAGTTACTCACACACCTAGTTAGTCATGCAAAGAATCAATCACACTCCCATTTTCTCATCTATACAGTTATACACACAAAACCTTACTTATTCAAACATAGATTAACACATACTTACTCTCTTTTACAATCACTGATAGAACTACACATTAATCCATACAGTCACTTACGCAATCACAGGCTTTCATGTATAGTCATTTATATATGCCAACTCTCACATGCACTGTTTTTTATATATGTACTTACTTGGACATTTAGCACTGAGAAATCCATTCACTCACCAACATCACCAACACACACATGCACACAGTCAACCACCCATACAGCTCTTTCTACATGCACTCTTGAACCCTATACCAAGTGAATCAACTGCTCACACATCTATGCACAGAGTCACACACCTCCCAGGCACCCACACACACACTCAGCCTCACATACAAATACTTGCGCAACCAATCAATAACCCATATAGCCACTCATATAGCTACTGATCAACACATGCAGCAGCTTACACAACAACAGACATAATGATGCACACATTCAGACAGTTTAGTCACTAACATGCATTCAGTAATCTCCCACTCATACAGTCAGTCATGCACCTACTAAATCCATTATCCAGACACTCATACATACACTCATTCTTCAATATGTTAAACACATTTTAACTTTACAGGAACACACAGACACTGGATGATGGTCAGGTTTTTTCAGTGAATATATATATATATATATATATATATATATATATATATATATATATATATATATATATATATATATATATATATATATATATATATATATTACCTACTGGCGATAGCCAGTAGGTATATATAGTTAGGATTTTTTCTCTATGGAACTTTTGAAAATTCTATGCCTAATAACTTTGGCGTTTGTGGACGGAATTGGCTGAAATTTTCAGGAAAATGGCACATTTTGTTTCTGAGCAGCTCCTGGAAATTTGGGGGGGTTCGTCAAGGGGGGGCTGAGAAAAAAGGGGGGTCCCAAAACGCGTTTTTCCCATGTTAATTTCCATAGGGCGGTTGGCCTCACTTTTAGCCCGAACGGCTGAATGGATTTCCACGAAACTTGGCAAAATTGTAGGGACTGTTAGCCCGATGTGCCTTTGCTAGGTCTCAATATATGTGCTTCAGTGGATTTTGAGAAATTAACGTTTAAAACAAGATATATATCTGTAACAGCGCTCCGGGTAGCGCTCCGGTTCGCGAACTTTTCGCGTATCGGAACTTTGCGAAGCGAAGCTGATTGGCTCTCCGGTGTCTGTCAACATTCTAAACAGTCCGGAGCGGCCGCCATCTTGTCTCTCGGTAGGATCGAGAGACAAGAGGAGGCCAAAACAAAGGGGGAAATGAAGGAAAGGGGGCAAGGTAGACCCCTTCTGACCCCCTAGGATTGATGAGGGGGATATTATAGAGCCACGCGGGGCCCAAAAAAAAAAAAAAAAAATCAGATTTTTTCGCCGTAGAGACGCGTCTTGGTACGCGAACCGGGCAGCTAACCGGGCAGCTAACCGGGAAGCTAACCGGCAGTGTAACGGGAGTCTGAGGAGTAGCTGATTGGCTGTCAACATTGTAAACAGTCCGGAGCGGCCGCCATCTTGTCTCTCGGTAGGATCGAGAGACAAGAGGAGACCAAAACAAAGAGGGAAATGAAGGAAAGAGGGCAAGGTAGACCCCTTCTGACCCCATAGGATTGATGAGGGGGATATTATAAAGCCACGCGGGGCCAAAAAAAGCCAAAAAAAAACAAACCATTTTTTCGCCGTAGAGATGCGTCTTGGTACGCGAACTGGGCAGCTAACCGGGCAGCTAACCGGGAAGCTAACCGGCAGTGTAACAGGAGTCTGAGGAGAAGCTGATTGGCTGTTATCATTGTAAACAGTCTGGAGCGGCCGCCATCTTGTCTCTCTGTGGGATCGAGAGACAAGAGGTGGAAAAAAAAAAGGTGTAAATGAATGAAAGGGGTAAGGCAGACCCCTCCTAAACCCCTAGGATTGATGAGGGGGCTATTAAAGTTCCCTGCGGGGCAAAAGAAAAAAAAAATTGCGATTTTTCGCTGTAAAGGTGCTTCCTGGTACGTTAACCGGGCAGCTAACCGGCAGCGTAACGGGAGTCCGACATATTGTGTTTTTTGAACGTTTGTGATATGTGCACGTGTGGATTTTGTCTAATTAAGGTTAAAAAAATATATATATCTTTAAGCGTGTTCTGGCGCGCTTACGTTTTGGGTTTGGTTTGCGCTGCAGAGACGATACGTCACGGTTATGCGATGCATCATGAGGCGTCTCACGGGCTACGTGATACGTCACTTAACAAAGAATATATTTTACAGCTATAGATATTAGCTTTTAAAAAACCAATGAAATTCACAGAAAAAACCATAGGTTATAGACCATATATAGTTAGGAATTTGCATTTACAAAACCTTGAAAATTCACTGAAAAAACCATAGGTTATAGACCATATATAGTTAGGGATTAGCATTTAAAAAACCTTATTTTATTTGCACAAAACCATTGAAATTCCATATATAGTTAGTTGCACTAACTATATATCGCGGACCCGCAATCCACTGCTAATGATGTCACATATTACATCATTCATGACATGGTCAGTGACATCACTGATGACATCACTGATGACATCTCAAATGACATCACTGATGACATCACTGATGACATCTCAAATGACATCACTGATGACATCACTGACATCTCATTTGACATTACTGATTACATCACTGATGATATCATTTATGTGATAATACATCTTCAGACTCTAATATAACCTTAGATACACTCAGTGTAAACAGGCACTCACAGACTGTCACACATCCATGGAGTTACTCACACACCTAGTCAGTCATGGAAAGAATCAATCACATCTCCATTTCCTCAACTATACAGTTATACACACCTTACTTATTCAAACATATAGTAACACATATTTACTCTCTTATACAATCCTTGATACAAGTTCACAATGATTCATACAGCCACTCACACATTCACTGGCTCTTATGTTCAGTTATTTATATATGTCAACTCTCACATGGAGTGTGTTTTACATATGTACTTACTTTGACATGTAGCACTGAGATATCCATTCACTCACCAATATACTCATGCACACAGTCAACTGTCCATACAGCTGTTTCTACATGCACTTTTGAACCCATACACCTAGGGAATCAACTGCTCACACATCTATGCACAGAGTTATACACCTCCCAGCCACCCACACACATACTCAGTCTCCCATACAAATACTTGGGCAACCATTCAATAACCCATATAGTTACTGATATAGCTACTGATTTAAACATGCAGCAGTTTACAGAACAACATAAATAATGATTGCCAAATTAAGACACTTTAATCACTAACCCATACACTCAGTGAGACACATTTAATCATTCTCTCATACAGTCAGTCATGCACCTACTAAATCCTTCATCCAGACACTTATACATTCACTCATTCTTCAATATGTAAGACATATTTTAACTTTACAGAAACATACAGTCACTGGGTGTTGTCATCAGTGATGTCATCAGTGATGTCATTTGAGATGTCATCAGTGATGTCATCAGTGATGTCACTGACCATGTCATGAATGATGTAATATGTGACATCATTAGCAGTGGATTGCGGGTCCGCGATATATAGTTAGTGCAACTAACTATATATGGAATTTCAATGGTTTTGTGCAAATAAAATAAGGTTTTTTAAATGCTAATCCCTAACTATATATGGTCTATAACGTATGTTTTTTTCAGTGAATTTTCAAGGTTTTGTAAATGCAAATTCCTAACTATATATGGTCTATAACCTATGGTTTTTTCTGTGAATTTCATTGGTTTTTTAAAAGCTAATATCTATAGCTGTAAAATATATATGGAATTTCAATGGTTTTGTGCAAATAAAATAAGGTTTTTTAAATGCTAATCCCTAACTATATATGGTCTATAACCTATGGTTTTTTCAGTGAATATATATATATATATATATATTCACTGAAAAAACCATAGGTTTCACACCAGTTATAGTTCGGAATTAGCATTTAAAAAACCTATTAAATTCACTGACAAAACCATAGGTTTCACACCAGTTATAGTTAGCTGGAAATTTTACTGATATAAAACCATTGAAATTCCCACGTTATAGTTAGTCGGACTCACTATAACTTGCGCGTGCAATGCACTGCTGATGACATCACATATTACATCACTCATGACATGGTCAGTGACATCACTCATGACATCACTGATGACACCATCCAGTGAATATGTGTCTTTCTGAAAAATAAATATTAGTGAGTTATGTTTAAATATTTAAATACATATATTAGTGTTTCACTTTGTGTATAAGTGGTTACATGTGTTGATAAGTAGCTACATGCGTATGTATATGGGTTATTTGATATTTTTATTAGTATCAGTATGAGTGTCTATATGGTTTGGTGGGGGTATTACTTAGCACATAGATGCATGAGTGACTGACTCTTTGTTTGTATGTGTTTGGAAGACAGCATATGTACAGGACTGTATGGGTGGATGAGTGTCTATATGTGTTTTTTAGTGAGTGAATGACTGTCTCACTAGTGTCTTTATCAGTAACTACATATGTTTTAATCTAGTATATATGAATATTGATGTATATAAGTGAGTATATGTGAGAGTAAGAGATTGTAAGATTTCCTGTTTAAATAAGTATGTGTTTCTATAAGTGATTGTTTAAGAGAATAAATATGTGTAATTTTCAATAGAAGTAAGGTGGAAGTGTGTGTATAACTCTATATTCAAATAAATGGTTGTTCAATAGTTTATTTGCATGTGTGAATATGTGTGTGAGTAACTTTTGGATGAATGTCGGTGTGTAACAGGATGTATAGGTGTATCTCTTCATATGATGAGTGAGTATATGTATGAGTGACTATATAGAACTGTTGGTGAATGAGTGGATGTGTATATAGATAGTGGAATTACAGAATTGCTTGTTGTAACTGATATAGGTATCTCCATTTTTAAAAAATTTCAGTTTCTATTTTTGAATATGTGTCTGAAGGGTTACTTTACACTGAGAGGAGGTCTGTCACTGTGTCACAAGGATGGTGTCATCAGTGATGTCATGAGTGATGTCACTGACCATGTCATGAGTGATGTAATATGTGATGTCATCAGCAGTGCATTGCACGCGCAAGTTATAGTGAGTCCGACTAACTATAACGTGGGAATTTCAATGGTTTTATATCAGTAAAATTTCCAGCTAACTATAACTGGTGTGAAACCTATGGTTTTGTCAGTGAATTTAATAGGTTTTTTAAATGCTAATTCCGAACTATAACTGGTGTGAAACCTATGGTTTTTTCAGTGAATTTCAAAGGTTTTTTAAATGCTAATTCCTAACTATAACTGGTGTGAAACCTATGGTTTTTTCAGTGAATTTCAAAGTTTTTTTTAATGCTAATTCCTAACTATATAAGACCTGAAAGCCCACCAGGAATCTCCAGTATGCGCCAGGGGACTGCATTGCAGAGAGGTGTAATGAAGCCACAACCCTTTTTACACCTCTCTGCAACGCAACCCCCGTGCATGTTTAAAGAGGGGGAACTAATTCCCCTTGCATACTGGGGGCCCCTGGGGGCCAATTAGCCCACCTGGAACCTCCAGTATGCGCCAGGGGCTGCATTGCAGAGGTGTAATGAGACTATGCCCCTTGTTACACCTCTCTGCAACGCAGCCCACTGCCGCGTTTGCAGAGGGGGAATTAATTCCCCTTGCATACTGGGGGTCCCTGGGGTCAACTAGTCCACCAGGAGCCTCCAGTATGCGCGAGGGAGCTGCATTGCAGAGAAGTGTAATGAGGCCACACCCTTGTTACACCTCTCTGCAATGCAGGCCACTGGCGCGTTTGCAGAGGGGGGACTAATTCCCCTTGCATACTGGGGGTCCCTGGATCATATCTGCCCAAACACCGATATTCCGAACGATTGTAAATGACTTTTCTTGAGAAACATTTGGATTTGGATTATCATGTCCTATACTTTGGAATTTTTGAAAGACTGACTTTGAGGATGCTATAAATTACTCAAGTCTGCCCGAATTGTGTGGGTAAAATTGATACCTAGTCACTTTGAATAAGAATATACTTATGTCTCGTCTAACATTTGGAAGAAATATCTAGTTATATGACAACTGGATACCGACATAACTTGAAGGAAATAAGAACGCCCTGAAGAAGTTCTGTTGTACAGAACGAAACCTTTCGGCTGGCTGTGGTACATAAACTTAAGGAAAATAAAAGCATTTGAATATACACCAAGATTCAGCGCTTCAATAAGGACTCTAAGTGATATGATTTGATTGGACTCATTGTGAAAGTGGTGCTGTGCCAAACTTTGGAATATTCTCCACTACTCTCTACTACTTACTCTCTCCGACTCCACTACTCTCAAATACTCACTGTCTACTACTCATTCTCTACTACTCTACTACTCTCTACTACTCTCTCTCTACTACTCACTCCCTACTACTCACTACTCCCTACTCCCTACTACTCACTATCTACTACTCTCTACTACTCACTCTCTACTACTCTCTCCCTACTACTCACTCTTTACTACTCACTACTACTCTCTACTACTCACTCTCTACTTCTCACTCTCTACTACTCTCTACTACTCACTCTCTACTACTCTCTCTCTACTAGTCTCTACTACTCACTCTACTACTCACTCTCTACTACTCACTACTATTCTCTCTGCTACTCATTCTCTACTACTCTCTACTACTCACTCTCTACTACTCACTCTTTACTACTCTCTACTACTCACTTTCTACTGCTCTCTACTACTCACTCTACTACTTACTCTCTACTACTCTCTACTACTCACTCTCTACTACTCACTCTCTACTACTCTCTACTACTCACTCTACTATTCACTCTACTACTCTCTACTACTCACTCTCTGCTACTCTCTCTACTGCTCTCTACTACTCTCTACTACTCACTCTCTACTCTCTATTACTCACTCTCTACTCTCTACCTCTCTACCTCTCTCTTCTTCTCTCTCTACTAATCTCTACCTCTCTACCGCTACCTCTCTACCTCTCTACCTCTACACCTCTACCTCTCTACCTCTCTCTACACGCACACATATACACATATATGCATATATATATGCATATGCATTTATATATGTATGTGTATGTATAAAAAAACAACAAAACTTTTTTTTGTAAACAGCTACTTATAAAACTGTCATTCTTTTTCCCCATGGTACACTCCCCGGTACGCGCACCGGTGCGCGCACCGGTGCACGTACCGGGCGCTCCCCCCGCGAAAATCAAATTTTTTTTTATTTTTTTTTGCCCCGCGGGGCCCTTTTATGGCCCCCACATCAAACCTAGGGGGTCAAGGGGGGTCTACTCTGCCCCCTTATGGTCATTTCCCTCTTTGTTTTGGCCACCTCTTGTGTCTCGATTTTACCGAGACACAAGATGGCGGCCGCTCCGGACTGTTTAGAATGTTTACAGACACCCGAGAGCCAATCAGCTTTCCTCACGCAAGTCGCGTGGCGCGCACGGTACGCGCACCGGTGTGCGTACCGGTGCGCTGCTATAGATATATATATTTTTTTGAACCTAAATTACTCAAAATCCAGTGGAGCACATATCTTGAGACATAGCAAAGGCACATCGGGCTACCAGTCCCTACAATTTTGCCAAGTTTGGTGGAAATCCATTCAGCCGTTCAGGCTGAAAGTGAAATCGACCGCCCTATGGAAATTAACATGGGGAAAACGCGTTTTGGGACCCCCCTTTTATCTTGGCCCCCGCTTGACGAATCCCCCCCAAACTTTCGGGGAAGGACCGGGGCGCCGCAAGGCCATTTTCAGGAAATTTTCAGGCAGATTCGTCAACCGGTGCCAAAGTTATTCCAAATAGAATTTTGAGATTTAACATTGAAAAAAATCCTAACTATAACTACCTACTGGCGACCGCCAGTAGGTAATATATATATATATATATATATATATATATATATATATATATATATATATATATATATATATATATACATATATATATATACAAATATATATATATGTATTAAAAACTTAAATTGTTTTTTTTAAGTTACATTACTTATTTATTAATTTTAAGGTTATTTAAGTTTTTTAAGTATGTTGAAGTTAATTATATTTATTGTTTCATTTATTTTCAATTACTTTTAAGACATTTAAAAAATTCTTACCTTTTTGGAGATAGGGAGTCGATCTTTTTGCATTCTATATTTTTTACTCGATATTTTGGTAAGCTTACATTTGTGTCATCGATATTCTTTCAGTGATCCATTCCATAGTTAGCATTTATCGCAAGGTTATAATGCATAGTATATGGTCTGGCTGCATCACAGAACAGCCTCAGAGAGTAGGCTCCAAGAGCTGCAGAGGGCCCAGCTCATGCATGGGCACCATCCCACACAAAACCCAGCCCCTGTCTTCAGGATTGATAAGGCCTGCCATAGGGGTGACTGATAGGTTTATATGTGCAGTGATTTAAGGTAGATATAGGTAACCTATATCTTAGTAAGGGGTGCATGCACCACCTTACCCAGGTTGCAGTAGCAGTCATGTGGTGTCATTCGAGAAGGCTTCCCGGGGGTGGCATAATACATGCTTCAGCCCCTGGTAGGCCTCTGGGGTACCTACGCCCTTAGTACATAGTGTACCATATACTAGGAACTCACAAGGGTACCCCAGTAACCAAGCTGGAGTGTGCCTATAGTACATGGAATCAATTTAGAGAGGAAGCAGCTAGGCTGGGGTCCTGGATAGCAGGGCCCCTGCCAGACTAAAATTGAAAAACAGTGAAACATCAGCACAAAGTGGGGGTAACCATAGGAAGCAGATCCTACTCTCCTACACATATCATCCTGGGACAAAAATTCGACAATATCGTAAATGAGTAATGAGAACAGGGTGGGTGCCAGGACACAACCCTGGCGGACACCTTTGTGAACAATTGCAGACAATTGACCCTGGCACCCCATGTAACACACACATACTTGTCCTCATGTAGGCAAATTCGTAACAATAAAATGTGTGGAGGCATTGCCAGGTTAGCAAGGGCTTTCCAAAGGCTAGACTGCGGGGCCAACCCAAAGGCCAATTTTAGATTGACAAAGGCAACATAAAGGTTGCCTTTGCTGATCACAGCATTCTTCCAGGAAATCAGCAGAAAGCAAAAGTCTGGTCAATGGTTGAGACCTTCCTGCAAAATCCAGCTTGAAAAGGGCTAAGAACACCATTCTCAGTAATCCAAGCCTGGACTTTTGCCAGCACACAGCGGCAAAATACTTTTTAAAGACAGTCTATTAAGGTTATTGGTCCATAACTACTATTTTGTGAGTAAATGTGTAAGTGCCTCTCTCACTGCCTGACTGGGTGTGTGAGTGGCTCTGTAGTTTAGTTTTGTAAATAGATATGTGAGTCACAGTGTGGGTGGGACACTGGGGGCCCGATTCACAAAGGTAAAAATTGATTTTTGGTCTAAACTTGGACCAAACATCTAAGCTTAGAACTTTAGGAATTCACAAAGGATATTTATTAGTACTATCTTTATGTCCGAGCCCTAGGCTGAATATAAAGACAGTATTAGTAAATTCCCTGTGTGAACTCCCAAAGTCATAAACTTAGAAGTTTGTCTAAGTTTAGACCAAATATCTAAGTGTCACTTTGTGTAAGGATCCGGTAGCAGTTTCCGCAGGAGTGCCAGGAGCCGACGAGAAACCCAACCCTTCCCCCCTAAACCACCTGTGCCTATCAAACACTAGAACACAAGGGTGATATGGAGGAAAAGGTGGGAACAAAACAAGGAAAGTAGGGGAAGACAAAACACTGGACTCTTCTGACACTTCTCTTCTTCAAGTGGAATATGAAGCTAAAAGGAATAATGGGTTAATACAACAACAGTCAACTCACAAGCCCCCAATGCTAATACATAAACCACCTTTACCCGATAGCTCAATGATGTGATCATGAAAGCAACTAGGATATCCTCTGGACATATGTGTGTTATCACATAATTTATTGATATCCAGTATGACCTAGTTTGGAGGGTATGAAATATTACCTCTAAGTCTGCCACAAGTATGAACTTAATTGAGGGTATATATATATATTTCTTACCCAACTAGGACCACAGCCCTGCCAAGGTTTCTTGTACAGTAAAGGTCTAGATCACAGAAGTAGCTGCGGGACAATATATGCATACATAAATACAAAGGACACTGTAACAAGAACGCAATTTAAATGTAGTGCGCTACAAGCGCTTTACCAGTTCTTCGTGTCCCTGTACTGTGATGAATGCCAGCATCCGGGAAGTCCAGCAAACTAACACAAAAATAATAAAATAAAGGGAAGGAGGAAACTCGCCAAGTGGACCACAAATCCCACAATGCCACGTAAACCACCTGCACCACTACTCCAGCAAATACCGTCCGTTCGACGGGACCGTATTCCGGCCAAATGACGAGTCCGCTAGAAGCAGGGCGCAGAGATCTTAATGACACAGGGGTAAGACAGCCGGCACTGAGCGAGGGGAGATAGGGAAAGTAGCACCCACTTTAGAACAGGCTGAGTGGATCTACCAGTCTGAGGCAGAACTCTTCCGCACTACCTCTGAGAATCACTGATTGATAACATTACTCGGTGCGAGGTATTCTGAAGGAAGAGCCTCGTAAAGTTATCAGGAAAGCGGTTGCAAGGAGGACCGCTTAGGAATACAAACGAGAGGTAACCAAACAAACAAGCGAAAAGCGAACGGCACTTGCAAAATAGAACGCCGTATCTCAGATCAGGAAAGGAATACCCATAACAATAATGGGGCGTAAACCAGGAACAGGCCAAGCGGAAGTAACTAGCAGTAGCGATAGAAACTAGAGTGCAAAGCGCTGAGAGACGGGGAAACCGAGCTTATGTTCCGGCTCGGACCCCTCACACATGCGCATTACGGCGAGGCCATCTTGGATTGGTCTCGTCAGTTCGCCGTTCATTTCCACGGATGTTTGGCAGGCGTGACACTTTGTGACTTGGGCCCTGGATGTATAACTGGGCTTATGGATCCATAAGTCTTTATGTAACTCACTGCAACTTCAAAGTACATGTCTTAACTTTTAAGCACATAGCACCCTGCCCTGTGGCCTATGGCCTACCTAATGCCTGCCTTAGGGGTTATTTATATGTAATAGAAGGGGAGTTTAAGGCTTGGAAAGGAGTTTTAGATGCCAAGTCGGCCTTGCAGTAAAACTGCACATGCAGGCTCTGCAGTAGCAGACCTGAAACATGTTTAAAGGGCTACTTGTCTGGATGGGTAACTAGGAGTGTCAGTTCTTCAGTAAACATCTGAATAAGTGTATCAGTGCCTCTGTGGGTGTGCCATTGGAAGTAAGTAACTATGTCCTATATGACTGGCTCAGTTAGTATCTCTATTGGTCGGTATATGTGTATGTAAGTGCCTGTGTGAAATGCTTACTGGCTGTATTATTAAGTGTTGGGGTATGTAACTGTGTGTGCAACTGGATCTGTAATAGCTGGATACATAGCTTACGAGTGGGTATATGAGTGAATGTGTGAGTACATCTGCCATTGTTTGACTGTGTGTGTGAGCGGCTGTATGTTTTGTCAATAGGGATGTAAGGGTGCATGGGTATGTAAGCGTAGAGATAACTCAGTGGAACTTAACAGCAGGTCTTAACTTTTAAGCACATAGCAACCTGCCCTATAGAGTACCTACGTCCTACCTTAGGAGTGGCTTATATGTAGAAAAATGACATTTAAGGCTTGGAAAGGGCTTTTTAAATGCCTGGTTGGCCTGGCAGTAAAGCTGCACACACAGGCTCTGCAGTAGTAGGCCCGAGACATGTTTAAAGGGCTAATTGTGTGGAAGAGTGTCTAGGAGTGTCAGTACTTGAGTACATATCTGAGTGAGTGTATCAGACCCTCTATGGGCATGTCACTGTTTGTGTATGTAAATATGTCATTATATGACTAGTTCTATTAGTAACTCTATGGGTTTGTCATAAGTGGCTGTATGGATTGCTTACTGCCTGTACTAGCGAGAGTTGGGGTATATAACTGTGGGTACAATTGGCACTGTTACTGCTAGACGCAGAAGTGTTGTGCAGAGGAGTGAATGGATGTATACGTGCCACTGTCACTCTCCCATTGGATATGTGAGGTGACTAGGTGTTTTACTGGGTGTATGACTGTGTATGTCTGTCTGTAACAAAGTGATTGTTTGATACATGAAGGGTTTTATTTGTATCTGATTAAATCTGACACTCCCTGCATAGGGGTGTGAATCAATGAATGCATCTTTAGTTGAGTAAATGAATATGTGAACAGTTTTATTAGTGTGTTTCTCAGTGAATCAGTTATTCTCTGGCTACATCACTTTTGGGTTCATAAGCGCTTTTCTGAGATTGGGACTGGGTGCATAACTGCAGTGGTTATGCAGTGTTCAACAGGTCATGTAAGTCTTTCACTTCGGATGTACAAATGCATTTATGGCTTAATGTATGGATGAGTGACATGGTTGTGCCAGTACTTGAATACATATCTGAGTAAGTGTATGAGTGCCTCCATGGGTGTGTCACTGGATATGCAACTAACTATGTCAGTGTGTGACTAGTAGTCTAAATGTCTCTATGGGTCTATAAATGGGTATGTAAGTGCCTCTATGAATTGCTTACAGGCAGTGTGAGTGAGTCTGGGGGTATGGAACTGTGTGTGCAAGTAGCTTTGTTTGTGCTGGATACATAAGTGCTGTGCAGATGTGTAACTGAATGTGTAAGTGCCTATGTCACCCTTTGGTCGCATGTGTAATTGGCTCTATAGGTTTGTAAATAGATATGTCAGTGTCTGTATGGGTGGGCGACTAGGTTTATAGCTCAGATTATGACTGTGTACATCTGTCTGTAACAGATTGATTGTTGGATACATGAATGTTTATATCTGTGTCTCAGTGAATGTGACAGTACCTGCATAGGAGTGAGTATGACTATGAAAGTGCATCTATAGGGGAGTAAATAGGTGTGCGCATTCATTCATTTCTGTCTTTCTCAGTATGTTAGTTACTGTCTGGCTTTATCTGTTTTGGGTTCATAAGTGTTTTTAGGTCTCAGCTAGCATAGGCTGCGCATGCGCAGTCTCGCTGGTGAGATCTTATGTCTCAGAGTAGGGAGGCTTAAACCCGCCCCTCTTCTCCATTGGCTGGCCTCCTAAACGGCGGCCAGCCATTGGAGAAGAGGTCTCAGTGATGATCTCTTTTCACTGTAAGCCCAGGCTTTTCAGATTGAGGGCGCGTTTTTTTTGTTTCTTTCTCTATTCTTTAAACACCCCCCCCCAGTCTGAAAAGGACGGGGCTTACAGACAAAAGGAACGGAGTGTCTTCCTCGCGCTGTCAGCTCTCTGATTGGTTAGCAACCACCAAATAAGCTTTCTGATTGGTGGACCTCTCAACCAATCAGAGAGCCTACTGGTGCATGGGGACTGCGTGAACAAGACACGCTGTAGACTGGCTGTCCCAATGGCAGCAACTGCGCCTATTTCTTCCATCCGATCACAAAGGTACAGGGCTGAAGCAAATACTTCTAAAGAGGACCCCCTGGAGGCAGGTGGAACTGGAAGAGGCTGTAAACAGTTGCTAAAGTTTCAGTGTGATGAATGTGAAGGCTCCGATATTGTTTAAAAAACGTAGCTTTTAAGTTTGTGTATTGTTTTTAGCAGTCATTTGTCGCAGTTGTTACAAAAATGTTCTCGAGCTAGCATCCGAAACACTGAGGCGAAAAGTTTGTTCTGTAGGCCTCTGTGAGGGCCCCGTACCAGGACTGTCCAAAAGCCGCCATTCCGTTCCCAGAGGGCTTTTTTTAATCAGCGAGCCACGCCGGTGGAAACGAAAACTCCTTTTAGCCACATAATCCGGGACCCTAACAAATGCAGCCAGCCAGGCCCACCCCAGAAAGAACTACAAGTGCGAGCAGAGAGCCCAGAAGATTGCATCCATTCCTTGCGGGCAGGACCCCCAGCCCTTTGCGGCTATATGATCCTGTCCGGAAGCCGTACCCCCATACCATCCCATACAATGTGCCATTCATGGGTGAGCCTCGGAGCGAAGTGTCGACCTCTTCCACAGAAAATAGCAAATAGTGGTGGCCGCGCTCCGAGGCACTTCATATCAACCGGGCCCGCGGGCTCTGAAAAGGGAGAGATGTGCGGAGTCGGGTATTCTTTCTTCCCGGCCTTCCTCCTATGCCTCGGCCTGTTATTAAAAGAAAGGAGTCCCAGGGCTTGGGAAGCACCTTTACGTTCACTCCCGCTGAAGCGCTTACCGCCATGCGCAGGAAGTCATAAATGTTGTGGCAAACCACACTGACAGGTGCATTGATATGCACCAAGAGGGCCGGGCTGCTTAAGAACCAGCGGGCAGCGCATTCACCCCCTGAGCTGCTTTACACTGATTGAAGATAGTGCGCAGAGTGCGTTGCTGCACGTGCACTGATTCATTGGTGACCCGGAGACCTCCTGGACACGTGTGATCTCGACAGCCGGGGCTTTTAAGGGATCTTAGAATGAATGCGGTTTACAAGGACAACTTCACTACAGACCACGCTTTTCTTATGGCAGGCCGTGGGGCGTGCGCACACACGCGCAGTTTTCACCCTTCTCCGAGGGAGAGGTTTTCATTCACTGCAGGCTGGAGGGAGGGAGTCTCTGTCCTGGGCCTCGAGGCGCAGGAAAGCCCTGGCCAGGGGCCCCTTCAGAGCTGCTCTGTCGCAAGAAACGCCTTGGAAACCTAGCGCCACTCATGAGGATTCATCGAGTGTGTGTGATTGGTGTCTCTCTGCCTCGTGTGGCTTCTCTCTCTCTCTCACGGACATCTCTCTCCCCTCCCCCAGATCTCATCCTCCTTAAGGGCTCCGCCCCCTCAACAGTGACTCACTCATCAGGCATCCAGCTAATGAAACTGCTGGAGTTTAAAGGGCTCCTATCTGCTCCAGCAGACCCCCGTCATGTGACATGGGCGGAGGGGGTCACCAATGTACTGTAACCCGACCGACCCACTCCATTCTTATCTGAAAGAACCTCCTCATCCTGGTTCCCCACCTTAACCATGTAATTAGACCCTTTGCTGCCCTTCCTTAAGCCACCGAAATGATGCCTCCCATGCCCCTCCTCTCTCGCCGCTCCCACTCCTGTGCTTTGTCTCCCTCTAACCTGCCTCCAAAATTAAATTGTTTTTATGCCCCCCACCCTCCCCCCGTTGCGTCACCCCAGGCCAAATTCCTCTAAGTCAGTACTCTGGGAGACTACTTATCGGAGCAGGATCACGGGATGTGGCGCCACACTGAGTTTAAAATGTCATTCCCTTGCGCCAAAGTCAACAGCTCTGAGCCTACAGCCCCCTCGCACCCCATCATGTACTGATATTGTCTTACCCAAAATCTTTAGCTCCTGCGTACAATCACTAAATATACAACTCCTAAGCTGAGGCTCCTCCAGCAGCCACCTGCGCTCCCCCCTCTCGCGCCTTAGTCTACCCTTTAACCAGACTCCGCATTGAAACCTTCTTCCTGACACTCCGTGTGCCACCCCATGCCAAATACCTGGTTTGTGGTACTCTGGGAAGAGTAAATCATCTGTACGGGATGTTGAGCCACTCCCAAGTCAGCAGCTCTGTGCATAGGCCACATCGCTTCCCCTATGGTCCCCACTATGGCCTACGGTTGCCTAGCGGGCCCCATTGACTAACTTGCGCCTCCTGTGATCCTGTCCGCCCTCCGAGCTTACACTGCCACTCACAAAGTGCCATTTTCTAACTACCATTGAGCCAGCCCCAGACAAAACACTTCAAAAGTCCTTCCTTAAGCCACCGAAATGAGGCCCCCCATGCCCCTCCCTTCTCGCCGCTCCCACTTCTGCGCTTTGTCTCTCTCTAACCTGCCTCCAAAATTGAATCGTTTTTATGTCCCCACCCTCCCCCCATTGCGTCACCCCAGGCCAAATTCCTCTAAGTCGGTACTCTGGGAGACTACTTATCGGAGCAGGGTCACAGGATGTTGAGCCTCACCGAGTTTAAAATGTCGTTCCCTCGCTCCAGGGTCAACAGCTCTGATTCTACACCCCCTCGCACCCCATCATGTACTGCTATTGTCTTGCCCAAAATCTTTCGCTCTTGCGTACAATCACTAAATATACAACTCCTAAGCTGAGGCTCCTCCAGCAGCCACACGCGCTCTCCCTTCGGGCTCCTTGGTCTACCCTTTAACCCGACTCCGCATTGAAACCTTCTTCCTGATACTCCGTGCGTCACCCCATGCCAAATACCTGGTTTGTAGTACTCCGAGAAGGGTAAATCATCTGCACAGGATGTTGATCCACTCCCAAGTCGGCAGCTCTGTGCATGGGCCACATCGCTTCCCCTATGGTCCCCAATATAACCTATGGTTGCCTAGCTGGCCCCATTGACTAACTCGCGCCTCCTGTGATCCTGTCCACCATCCGACCTTAGCCTGATACTCACAAATTGCAATTTTCTAACAACCATTAAGCCAGCCCCAGACAAAACCCTTCAACCCTCCCATACTCACTAATCATTAACCTACCCTACCGCACATTGCTCCACTCCTGCTGCCATATGAACCATAGAGCTGGGGGCAGTGCAGTCCTCCATGTGCACTGCTGCTAGGCCCGCAAGGTGGTATCTGGGCTAAAAATTGGGTGTAGCCACACCCTATTGTAATTGTATACCACTCTTTAACCCCAAAACTCTGCCCCACATCCCTTGCGTGCCCGTTAATACTGACAGCCTGGCTGCAAATCACCTGCGGGCTCAGGCTGCAGCACGCACCTCACCTACACTTTTCCTGTTTAACAGTACTTACATGCTGTTCCACCGACCCAACCCACACCGCCCCTCACCTCACACCATCCGCTCAGAGGAACTGCCTCCACCCTCGACTCGTTCCATGCCCTGCTACTTTGGAAGGTAACCCACGCAAACAACCCTTGGCCCTCCTCGCACTTCTCACTGCAATAACACCCCTTCATCCCTCCCCAGACAGTGCTTCACCCCCGCCTAGGTCTCCCGAGTGCCCGTAGGCACCGCGTTGACATGGAACTGCAACCAATCTCACGGGCCCCAGAAGGATGAAAGGCAGAGGGCATGATGACTGGGCCTCGAACCGCTACACAAGGACACCAGCCGCTTCCTGAATCCTCTCCCTATGTGTGCGGGTTGGAGCCAAACCAGCAATCACCTCGAGGGCAGCGGACTAAAACCCTCCCCTGTGCCTGTGCAAGGCGACAAGCCCCCCGCCCATCCGATGGCACTGCGATTCACGCTGCTGCCTCCTCCCTGTGTGCCGTGCCCCCAGTACCACCAGCCCAATCAGCACAAGCCCCACTAGCTGCCCCACACATCTCATCCACCCTCTCCCCCGGGCAACGACACCTCCTCCCTCCCAAGGCCCACTGCTCCCCAAACCTATATCTGCAGGAATACTGATCTCACACCTGTAAGCTGTAACTTCAATCATAATAACAATGCATGGATGGGTATATGTATTATCCACTCGGAGTCCTTATTCCAAACTGCGTGGGTATTAACATTTTTAATGCATTACATTAATGTGATAAAAAAAGCCAGTCCCATTTAGTGTGGAAGCGTGTCCATGGCTCATTTTAAAATGTGGCTTATTAACGCGAATCGGTATTTCAATAACCCCTCCATTTGATCCGACATAATGTGTTTTCATTTCTGCCCACTGCTCGTCCAAATCAGTGCAGCCTTGGAATAGACACCGTGGCATGTTCATTCTAATTCACAGACTTCCAAAGGAAAATGTTTCATTCATTATTGCAGTGCTTTTTGCAATGTATCCAATTTGTATATATAATGCCAAGGATTGTTTGTACTCTAGTGCATGTGAGTGTCGAATGATATGAAATGAGTATTAAATACATACAAACAATGTTATGACAATGCTTTGGTTAATTAGGTTCTTGATATTTTCACGTTCCGATATCCTTGATACTGGATGTTTGCTCACATTAATTTTATTTCTTCATGGCTGCCCTGTTCCTTATTTGCATTTGCTTGCACTCTTGTCAATACCTTGCTGATTTACTAAAAAGCCTAAAGTGGGTTGGCACTTTTATACTCTATTAATTGTGCCACCAGCTTCTAGTTTCTTGCTGCTACTTTGCATAGGATGAGATATCAGTAATAAGTAAGGATTGATTCATGACACTTTTTTTTAATTTAAACTGAGGGTCTGATTTATTGCTTTGAATTGGGTTGTGTGTGCTTAGCCTGAAAGTGTTGAGCGCCCTAGTAATTGATTTTTCCTGGTTTCCAAATTCAAAGTGTTGAATTGGGTTGTGTTTGAAGTAGGCACGTGCTGCATGCTCTTACTCTGTTTGCTTGATGTTCCACGTGTGCCACATTTCGTCCTTGGAGTATCTGTTTAAAAGTTCTCCTTTTCATTTCTTTTCTTTCTACTTGTGTCACCTCCCCTATTCATACACTATTGCCTGCATTGTTTATAGTACAATCCTATGAACTGCCTCACTGTATGCCTGTCTTGAATACATCAACCCCGCTAATGCCTTTTCTCCACTTTGTTCTCCTACATCCTTTGACTTCAATCTTCTCTAATGTTATGCCATTCTCGTCGTGTCCCTTTCAAACATTTCTATTCCAGACTGTGTGTGTGGCTCTCCCTGTGTGTGTGTGGGGCTCTGTGCGTGTGGGGGGGGGTTCTCTGTGTGTGTGGGGGAGCTCTGTGTGTGTGTGTGGCTCTGTGTGTGTGTGGCTCTGTGTGTATGGGGGGCTGTGTATGCGTGTGGGGGGCTTTGTGTGTGTGTGGGGGGGTCTGTGTGTGGGGGGCTCTGTGTGTCTGTGTGTGGCTATGTGTGTGTGTCTGGCTCTGTGTGTGTGTGTGTGTGTGGCTCTATGTCTGTGTGTGTGTGGCTCTCTGTGTGTGTGGGTCTGTGTGTCTGTGTGGGGCTCTGTGTCTGTGTGGGGCTCTGTGTGTGTGGGTCTATGTGGGTGTGGGTCTGTGTGTTTGTGTGTGGCATTTGGAGAGACAGAGGAAGGGCGGGAAAGGGAGAGAGACAGGCAGACAGAGGGAGAGGGAGGGAGAGAAAGGGAGGGGGACAGAGGGAGAGGGAAGGAGAGGGAGGGAGGGAAAGAGAGGGAGAGGGAGACAGAGAAAGGGAGACAGAGAAAGGGAGAGGGAGGGAGACAGAGGGAGGAAGACAGAGGGTGACAGACAGAGGGAGGAAGACAGACAGAGGGAGGAGGGAGACAGAGGGAGGGAGACAGACAGAGGGAGGAGGCAGACAGAGGGAGGGAGACAGACATGTGGAGACAGAGGGAGACACACAGAGGGAGGAGGGGGACATAGAGAGGGAGGGAGATGGAGACAGGGGGCCTGATTGACAGAACTAACTTAAGACAAAATCCTAAACTTACTACTTTTGGTATTCACAGAAGTTAGGATTTTTTCTTAAGTTTGTCTTAAGACAGACAACAGACTTAAGACAAAATCCTAACTTAAGTCTGTCTTACGTCTGTCTTAAGACAAACTTAAGACAAAATCCTAACTTCTGTGAATACCAAAAGTAGTAAGTTTAGGATTTTGTCTTAAGTTAGTTCTGTGAATCGGGCCCAGAGGGAGGGAGGGAGACAGAGAGGGAGGGGCGATACAGGCAGAGGGAGGAGAGAGACAGAGAGAGAGAGAGAGAGACAGAGAGAGGGAGACAGACAGAGGGAGGAGGGAGAGTGAGGGAGGAGAGAGACAGAGGGAGGGAGACACAGGGACGGAGACAGGTGGAGGGAGACAGAGGGAGGGAGGGAGACAGGGAGGGAGACATATTGAGAAGGGCGACAGAGGGAGGAGGGCGACAGAGGGTGGGAGACAGATAGAGGGAAACAGAGGGAGAGAGACAGAGGGAGGGAGACAGAGGGAGGGAAACAGAGGGAGGGAACAGAGTGAGGGAGACAGAGTGGGGAGACAGAGTTAGGGGGAGGGAAGGAGAGAGAGGGAGACAGAGAGAGAGGGAGACAGAAAGAGATCGAGGGAGACAGAGAGAGGGAGTGAGACAGTCAGAGTGAGTGAGACAGAGGGAGACAGGGAGAGAGAGAGGGAGAGAGAGGGGGTGAGACTGTCTGAGTGAGACAGAGGGAGACAGGGAGAGGGAGGGAGAGAGAAGGAGAGAGAGAGATAGAGAGAGGGAGGGAGACAGAGAGAGAGTGAGTTAGAAAGAGAAAGAGAGAGAGAGATGTGTGTATACCGGGTCTGGTGGCTCAGTGGACAAATGTGTCCGTTGCAGGGACCTGTGTTCAACCTCATGGTCAGAGTTGTTTTTGTTGCTCTAACCCGCTCCCCTCCCCCACTGACCTCGCCCCCACCGGTGCGGCCCTCAGACACAAACTACACTGTAAATGTGGCCCCGAGAGAAAGTTTGTGAGTACCCATGCTCTATACATATGCTTTTTAAAATGAGCACCCTAACTAACATACTTGTGAAATGTCTTTGCTGCTCTCTAATTAATTTCTTAGTGTCACTTAAAATAGCTTCTCCGTGAAAATTTCAAGCCAGCAGTACAAGAATAGTATACCACTCTAGGTACAGAAAAACTAACAATAGCAACCCTGCCACTCGCCTCTAAACAAATCAAAACTTTCCTTTCTTATTTATTTTTTGTTATAGCACTCGTGAAGTATCAATCTTTATTAAACCTTTATTAAACTCCTGTCAAGAAGCCCAATTTGGTAATGCTGTTGGTCAGATTCATAGATCCTCTGCGGCGCTCAGAGCAGCCCCCCCATGAAAATTCACAGTGGGTCAGCAAGTCCACATGGAAGCTCATACATGCATTTATCATTATACTGTTTATGCTTTGTGTTTGCATTTCACTTTCTAAGAAACTAGTGTTCATGAAGGCAAACAGTCCACAATAAACAGTGTATCTACACCACTCTCCTTTTATGTGTTACAGTAGACTCTTTTTATTTCCCAACCACCCACACTCTTTTAGCTCCAATTCCATAGTAACCATATTTACAACTTTTCCTGCAGGAAGCAGGTCACAAGTTTACAACCCTTTTTATGAGCACCATACTACCTTCAAGTTGAACTGTAGCAGGTGTGGTTGAATGTTTGGAATATTAAGCATAGCCCAAAAAACATACGTTTTGTTTTTCCACAGCCATTCACGGAAGTAATTCTTTTTTTCTCAAAATCACAACCTACTGCATATTAACAGCAATTTTTTTTTCATTAAGGTACTATCCTTCATTTTGACTGCCTGTCATTTTGAAAACTGTCTCATTTGGCTACAGCCTTCTTCTGTGTTCTCCTCACGTTTGCCTCCAAAATTGCTAAAGTGTGGATTATGGGCCACAGTATTGTGTTTTGGGCCATAGAGAGTGCTAGAAAGAGTGACATTGGCACAGACTTAAGTTTACCTAATGTAAACACTATTTGGCCAGAGAGAGTATTGGGGCTCCCCCACAGTCCATAACGAGTGGCTTTCCCCGGGGGATGGGGTCCCCGGGGCCAGGAGTGGCCGGGGAGGGGGGCCACGGGGCCCCACTCCCCAAAAATATTTTAAAATAAATAAAGGGCGTCCCTGGGGGATGGGGTCCACGGGCCAATGGAGGCCTCTGAAGGGGGGCCATGCACGGCCACAGGGAGTGTTTAAATAGTGGTGAAGGGGCGGGGACAGGGCCTGAGGTGACGTGTGCAATCACGCCTTGTGGTGCGTTATAAGTTGGGGAAATAATTCAACTGCAATCCTGAGGGCCCCTGGGGTCTTAGTAGCCAACCAGGTGATTCCAGTAAGTGCCACTGCGCTGGGTTGCAGAGAGGTGGTCCAGGCCGTGCCCCTTTTTACACCTCTCTGCAACGCAGCTTTGTGGCGCAAACTGGAGATACCTGGTGGGATAGTTGGACCCAAGGGACACTCAGGATTCAAGGGGACTTTATCCCCCAAATTAAAACGGCCACATGTCGTGTTTACACATGTCAGCTAAGCCACCCCCCTCCCTTCACCAGTGTGCAAACACCCCCTGTGGCGCGTTTTAAGAGGTAGTTTTAATTCCCCTGCCCTACTATGAACAAGGGTCTTACAGAGGAGGCCAGGGTAATTACAGGGGTACCCCAACACATAGTGTTCACTAGTGTATGTAGGTGTTTTAAATGTATTCTTAGTGTCTTTTAGCATAGCACTTGCTCTAGGACTGGTTAGTCAGAGTCAGTTACCACCAGTACCCATCGGAAATAGTTGAGGGTACAGGGTGATTTTGCAACAAGACGTCTTTCTGCTCCTCTGTTTGTTCTTTTTGCACGTTTTCCTTCTTCATGCACTTTTCTTCGACTTTGATGACTTCTGTTGTTCCTTCCTGCATTTGTTTTTCTTTTTTCTGTTTGTTTTTTCTTCTTTCTTCACATGTCCTACCTCTGTAGGCATAGTTAGAAACTAGCATTTAAAAAACCTTTGAAATTAACTGAAAAACCCATAAGTTTCAGGCACGTTATACTTACATATTAGCATTTAAAAAACCTTTGAAATTCACTGAAAAAAACCATAGGTTTCAGGCACATTATAGTTAGAAATTAGCATTTAAAAAACCTTAGAAATTCACTGAAAAAACCATAGGTTTCAGGGGTGTTATAGTTAGTTGGACATCACTGATTACAAATACCTCGATTGTCCTACGCTGACGATACAGTGTTAATGACCTTAACTGCAAATAGTATGCAAACATGTTTGAATGCTTTTAATGAATTTATGTTGGGTTTAGACCTTAAGGTCAATTTCACAAAATCTTTCACAATGGTCTGCGGTCCAAGCGGAACAAAAACCCGTAGGTTTGTTGTAGATAATTTGATCATTGAAAAGGTCCCAAATTTTAACTACTTAGGAAATCTTTTTAACAAAACTCTGAGCTTTGATAACGACATGAGTACAAAATACCACGAGATCAATAGAGACCCTCTTTCATTTTGCAAGTAAATTAGGCCAAAAACCTATTGCTGAACTGAAGATATTTTATAACCCTGGGCGGAGAACTACGCTCCGTTCGCGGAGTTTGCGAATTTTTTGCAACTTCGCTGCGAGCGCGAAGCTGTCGACTACTTCGTAATCTACAGCGTAGCGTAGTAGTTTTTCTTCCTCGCGCGCTCAATGCAATTCTCGTGTGTGCGGTAATGACTTACCGTGGTTCTGTGTTCGCTTTCTCGCTTTTCTCTCCCGTTCGCTATGATGTTTGGAATCCGGCCGCACAATCCAACCCGACTGTGAGAACGCGGTACCGTCATTCGGGCGCGCGAACAAGTCATTAGGACACGCGATCTTCCTTGCAGCGCCATGTAGGTAAGATCGCATTTCCGAACACATAGAAACTGCAATCTGGCACAGAATATCTCTCGAGCATGTTAAAACCTTCTCAAAAATGATCATTTTGCTCATGAAAACTCCTCAGATTGTGATTTGGCTGTATTTTTTTGGGCAGGGAGTCCTCTTTTTCTTTCTACTTTTTTTTTCAAGAGAATAGAAGTGCCCCTGAGTCTCCAACTTCCTCTTCCTGTCCACGAGGCTCCTCCCAGTGCTTTATCCATGTGCTGTTCACTTTCATTTGGATTTGGAGCTGGAAGGATCACTCTTTGTGTATGTCTGCAGCATCATAGCATTTGATTGGATTTATTGAGGAATTTTGGATTTGAACTTTTCTTTTCCAAGTAAGTTTGAGAATTGGTGTTCTGTAAATGTTTGTTTGGTTTGGGTTTTTTTTAACTACAGTTTTCTGTGCTTCTCAATCTTTATTAAAAATTATTATTGAGGGTGGCCTGTACTTTCATGAGGGGCCAAGTTGTACGTCTTTGAAATTTCATCCAGTAGGCCTAGAGGTACCCACGGGTCCAACCATGTTTCTGTGGTGTCTCTAAAACATCATGGATGGCATTGGATTCAATTGCAAACTCTGTTGTAGTGGAATTTCATTTTTTTTAGTAAAATTAGGTAACCCTAGTAGTTCATGTAGTTAGTGTAGGCCTGCTTGAGTTCATTTACTTTCTGTGGGTGGCTTGGCCAGGTGGTGGCGGCCATTTTGTGTTTTAAGCCACTGTGTTTTTGCCATAGGCCTCCAAGCTTGTGGCCTACTCTGCCAGTAGGCCCAAGGGTACTACTAGAGTCATCATCATGGGTGCATGAAAGTTGTTCAACTGTTATTGTGGTGTTTAAGTTGTAAGTATAACATCATGTAGGTCATGGATGGCTTTGGATTGATTAGCAAAATGTGTGTTTGGTGTTGAATTGCAGGTTTTTGGTGTGTGTTGAATAATATGGCTTTTTTTGCACACTAGGTAACCCTAGAATTCAGCTCGAGTAGTTTTGGTAACTTTGCACAGTGTGACAACACGACCTTACAGTTTCTGTCTTCTTCGCACGCTCAATGTGCGTGCTCAGGCACGCGATAACAACGTTTTGTACAATTCACGCTGCCGAACACGCCGATTTTGCAATCTCGCGAGCAATATGTCTCGAGTTGCATAAAACCTCAAAAATGTTGATGCGGTTCATTTTGCTAAAGAAACTCCCAAGGTTGTCATTTGGTAGTAGTTTTTGGAATTTTGGAACATGGAACACTTACTGTTTCTGTCCTCTATGCACTTTGTTGTTTGAGGGTGGCCTGACCATGTGGGTGGCGGGCGGCCATTTTGTGAAGCTAAGCATTGTCCTTTTGCCGTAGGCATGTATTGTCTGTCTTCTCTTTCTTTTCATGTTGTTGGAGATGGCCAGGCCATGTGGGGGCGGCCGTTTTGTGTGACCTTCCATCGTGCTTCAGTTTTGTCGCAGGTCTACAAACCTGTGATTTCTTCTGCCAGTAGGCCTAGAATCCCAGAGGTAGTCAGCGCAGCGTGGGTGCTTGATGTAGCGCTTTCCATTTTATCTGTTGAATTTAACATCATTTAGGGCGTGGATGGCAATACATTGAATTCCCAAATTTAGTGTTTGGGGTGTAGTTAACTGTTTGGGTATGTGTAAAAAACTGTAAATGCCTTTGTTGTTTGTGTTGTTGTTGTGTAACTTTCAAACCTTTTAGCCATGGGGATTTTCTTTTTTGTGCATTAAGCTGTGATGTGTAACAGGCATCCTCCTTTTTCTGGCCATATAGGTATATAGGCCTGCTTGAGTTTATTGTTTTCTGGCCTTTACCCATGTACCTGTGATATGTGCCCATGTGGCTGGGAGCTGTGGTGGCAGTGTGCTGTTTTGATTTTGACAAAGTGGCCTGTGTCTTGCCATTGTTCCTGTTGGCTTACTACTGTTCACATCCCCATTGCTATCTGCTGCAGGTCACTGATGCTGCATCCATCCTAAATGATGCACAAATTAAGAATAAACAAGTTCCACTTCCAATACATTTGCTTTTTAGTTATTTGCTATTCTTACTCTTACTGAGTGTACTAATACTTCTAGTAGTAATTAAAATTAAAGCAAAAAAAAATCCACATTCGACCGATGTTATTCTGCCTTCTTTGCTTGTAGATGCACAAAAGACTGAAGACTGCGAGGAGGTGTCCGTCATCCTTCATCGCCTGTTCTACTGCCAGACGGACGTCCTTCTGTACTACGTCACGTGTGGTGTGACTCACCTGACCAGACATCATTCTCAGCAACTTGTGCAACTGAGTGCTGCTGCTGACATCTGAAGAAGATGGGCCCAAAGAAAGCAGGTACCAGGTCCTCCAAGACCAAGAAAGTTGCTGAGAAGAAGGAAGAACAGAAGAAGGAAGTGACACTTAAGTCTGGTGTTGACCCGAAAACCTTTTTTTCATTTCAAAAATTTTTATTGGAAATTTCAGGTTTTAGTAGCATACAAATCAGAAGTAGCAATGCACATATAAACATTACATGACATTATATAATATGCAAAGAGGATATAGCATGAGTATTCTCATAGAGAATAGGCTATAGGCCCCTCAATGATGTTCATGGTGCTGGAGGCGGTCTCTATGGTATTGTGACCCGAAAACCTTTTTTGGGAAAAAATAAGCAGCGGTGACCGGGGTCCAAGCTGGGGCCAGCACCTCCGCATCAGTGGGCCCAAGCCACCAACCCAGGCCCAAGCAGATGAGTGGGGAAGAGGTAGCCAGCCTAATGGTGGAAAGCAGTGATACTGAGCCTGACCTAAACTTAGCACTATCTCAAAGTAGTACACAATCCATGCAAGAGGGAGCACAGCAGAAAAGTGGTGAACAACAACCACTGCCCACAATAGTAGATGTTCCAAAACAGCATCCACAACCACCGCCCGCAATAGTAGATGTTCACCCTGAGCCATCGCCCGCAATAGTAGTTGCTCAACAACCACCGCCCACAATAGAAGATGCTCAATGAAAAGAACAACCACAACCACCGCCTGCAATAGTAGCTGTTCCAAAACCACCGCCCTCAATAGTAGATGTTCCTCGAAAACAACAACCACAACCACCGCCTGCAATAGTTGTTGTTCAACAGCCACCACCCGCAATAGTAGTTGTTGTTCCTCCCGAAGTCGGGGCAGTTCAGGAAATTGAGCCTGATGCAGAGCAAGAAGAAGAGGAAGCACCTGATGCAGGACATCTATTGTTTTCCAAATCTCCACCAAGGAAAAGGAGGGTTAGTCCATCGAGCTCTTCGCCAAACATCCCTTCTGATGAGTCAGAGTCAGAGTCAAAAATACTTTATTCGATTATTTTAAAATCATAAAAGTATACTCCACACATATTTATGAAATAATATACATACATTCACAAATGATACAATATAATTACAAGCAATTGTTAAAAAACGATTAAAACGGTTAAAAACAATTGTGTGGGAAATAGTCAGGAACAATTAAAGCGTTTGGAAATAATTCATATACCCTATAAACCATCAGATTGATTATATAGGTATTTTCATTAACTTCTTACTTCTTACTGAGAGCCTGAACACAACAGGGAGCAAATGATCTTGATCTCAATTGGGAGCCACAACAATCTGAGTATGAGAGGGAGAGACATCCCAAGAAGACCAGGCTAGGGAAAAGGAAGGTTCCAGCAAGCCTTACACTTATAGAGTGTGATGTTGAACAGCCGGATAATGATGGTGATGACGAGTCAGATCCAGTCATCACAAGCATTACTCCTGGGCCTGAGAACATGGAGACCAACATTTTAACCCTAGCGAGAATGGCTGCGACTAGTAGGGATGTAGCACGCATACCTCCAACACAGGCCACACCAAAAGCAAAACTTCCTCCAGCTTCCATTTCTATATTTGCACAGGGCCGGCAGCGTCGTACATCCAGCACAAGTTCCACCTCAGCAGAAGTAGGTTGTGGTACTACTGCGCAGCCACATAGTGAATTTCAACACACAACCTCCAGCTCATCCGGCATTGGAAGTGGCACCTCTAGCAGGAGAAAAAAGTTAAGCTCCCCAGTGTGGGACTTCTTCACAGTTAGCGCAAATGAGGAGAACATTGCTATATGCTCCATTTGTCATTCCTCTGTTAGTCGTGGTAAGCTTGGTACAAACTATGGTACCGGAGGCCAAATGACCCATTTGAAAAAACACCACGCAATCCAGTGGAAGGACCACCTACACAGCATGAAAGCAGGAACCATTAATGTTGGTGGGGAAGTAGTAAAAGGTCCAATGACGGTCGAACAGGAAGAAGAGGGAGACATTCTATCTGGTAGTGGTACACAAAGTACCCCTGTCCCCAGCACTGCAGTGGTAGAGCCCACATCCTCCGCATCAGCAACATCTCAGTGGCACCAGAGTAAGAGTAACCCGGAGACACCAAGGAGTACAGGTGCGAAGTCTGCGACGCGAAGTACTGCATTGAGCATGACTGAAGGACATTCCAAGCAGCGTACCATTCTTAACATGTTTAGGCAGGAGGGAAAGTACGAGCGCAACTACCCAATAGCACGTTTGTACAATGTTAAGCTTGCTAAAATGTCAGCAATGGACCTTCTCCCTTTTTCTTTTGTTGAAGGGGTGGGTTTCCTGGATTTTGTGACAACCCTCTGCCCAAAATGGAATGTTCCCAGCCGCTACTATTTTGCCAGAGTTGCTGTTTCAGCACTACACCACGACATGCTGGAATTGCTTGGAAAAGCCTTGCAGCAGAGTGCTGTTCATAGTATCCACCTGACAACAGACATGTGGACCAGTTACCAAGCCACTGATTACATGTGCATCACTGCACACTGGATCTCTTTTTTAGGTGTTAGAGACAAGCTATCTGCACGCATTGACACTGCTGAGATTTTTAAAGATACTCGCAGACATGCAACTGTGGCCATGTTTGCTATGGAAAAATCGCATACTGCTGCAAACATTTTGGCTGAGTTTAACAGCAAGGTCTTTGAATGGCTGCGACCAAGAGGCCTTAACATTGGTTTTGTTGCTACTGACAATGGCCGTAATGTAGTTAAGACCATGGAAGATGGTCGCTATTTCAGGGTCCCGTGTTTGGCACACTGCATTAACATTGTTGTTCAGGACTTTCTGAAAAATGAAAGCAAAGTGAGCAACTTACTGACCATTTGCAGAAGAATCTGCATGCATTTCAACCATTCTTTTAAAGCCCGGAAGCAGCTACGGGTCATTCAACGTGACCATAAAATGCCAGTCAAAGCACTCATCCAGGAGTTCCCAACACGTTCGAACTCTACTTATTACATGCTTGATCGGCTGTTTGAGCAGTACATACCACTTAATGCTTATGTCATGATAAGAAGATCAGGGGATCCTACTGTTAAAGCCATGACCGTTGAGATGTGACAATGGGACCTCATTAAATGCCTGACAGAGATGCTACTTCCTTTTGAGGTCTTCACACGTGCAGTCAGCAGGGAGGACTGTACTATGGGCCAAGCTATCCCATTGTTGTACATGCTAGAGCAAGAGTTGAAGGAGGTGTCTGAAACATACGAAGGTGTTGAAGGAAAATTTGAAGCATGTTATTTGGCGATGGCCTTAGCCGGCCGCTTATCTGAGACTACAAGGATTCAAAATAAGATTGTGTTACATCAACATTACATTACTGCCACAATTTTGGATCCACGGTACAAATTATTTGTGAACAGTAATGCAGTAATTCCTTTCTCAGAAGGGGATGTAGCCAAGTACAAAACTGTAATAGCTGAGGAAGCCACTGATTTAGAAAATGAACGGCTCTCAATTAGAGGCCTGCCAGTGCCAGCCCATGACAGTGCAAGTACTACTGAGCATCCTACAGAGTCAAGTTCCTCTTCACAGCATGAGAGCAGTGTGTTTGCTTCCCAGCAGTCACCAACACTACCAATAACAACAACAGCACCAACAGGATCTGATTCATCAGACACAACCAAAAAAATAGCTGCTTGTTTCTACAGAAAGGGATGGGTAAGTCAGTTGCTGTCACAAAGCAAAAAGAGGACAAGCAAACCGGAGCACCACTGAACATTGAGCAGATGGTCCAGGCCTATCTGGATGACACAACAGAGGTGTTCATTGAGCAACGCCCATTGGTGTATTGGTATAGGAAAAAAAGCGACTGGCCAGTGCTCAGCAGGCTGGCGATAAAGTATCTGGCTTGCCCTGTTGCAAGTGTCTCTTCTGAGCGTGTTTTCAGTGCTGCTGGTGCCATTGTAACTGTGAAAAGGACCAGTCTCTAGCCCAAAAGCATGGAGAAGTTAACCATGATCAAAATGAATCAGCACTTCATACCACCAGACTACAAAATATGTGAATCACAGCTGGAAGAGGAGAGCGAGTCGGGAGATATAACTACTGGGTTACATGACCTACTTCTGTCAGAAGAACCACCAGGATTTGATGACGAGCTCCTCTTCCCTGACAACTAGGCTTTTAAATTGTTACATTCTCCCTTCCTTTATTTGTGTGTATCTGTCTTTCTGGTTCAAACTTCAAAACCAACACCATCCTTTTCTAATTACCTATTGGAGTTGCACATCTGTGCATTTAACTGTGCACTCCACTCCTCACAGTCCTGCTCCATCTTCATGACTCACCCTAAATACATTTCCATCTTGCCATACATTGGATGGAGATGGAGAATAGAACAATAATGTAGCGTCTAACAGTCCCTCCATAACAAGTGAAACGTACGTAACTATAGCCATCTTCTGTTTTGTTTCCAATCGGAAACGCATCACTGTCTTAAGGCTACCACCTCTGTCTGCACTGCCATACACAACTCTTCAATGTCAGAACTTGAGCTCCAAAATTAAAGTAAACTCGTCATCACTTTCAGAAGGCTCTGCTGCATCTGTGATCTGACAGTCACAAAAAAGAGAAAGACAGGTATTTGAAATGAATGATGCCATACATTGCATTGGATGCTTGCTGACTCAGAGCAAATGTGCATGAAGTAGAAGTATACTAATAGTTTAATATAATATAACAAATATCTTGTGTCTCAAGAGATGGTCAATGTTTCCATGTTGTTTAATACTATGTATGCAATTGTACTACTACTACTACAGGTGCAGTCTGGACTTAATCATAGTGACTCACTACAGACTGAATTGCTGTTGGTGGTCTGTTGGACAACACGTACACATGCCACACTGGATGATGATGACCACCATACCATCTTTACACGCTGTCAGTCAGTTTGATCTGTGATGATTGATGGAATACGTTCAGGAAGTGGAATACAAGGTAAAAACAACCAAACCACAAGAACCACAGCAGACCTAGGCTACATGCGTGTGCAGTGGTGGAATAGAATAGTGGTATGATTGACTGACAATGGCACATTGATTTAATCACTTGATTTGGCAAATGCTAGGTTGCTGTAAATGCCTTTTGTCTGGAACTGTGAAAAATTTAGGTCAATGGAGTTTGGGCCACAGACTCACGACCCGGTCTTGTGGTGGGGTCCTGTAACTGTTCTCTGCTGGCTCCTATCTTGTTGTTCTTTTCAATGACTGCTGTGCAACTAGAAGAGTAGAGTTAATCAATGTATCCAAGCCACGTCAGTCTGAAAATCTTCTCGCTCACAAGTCTTGTGACTGTCTTTTCTTTTTTGCACTACACGGTAATTGATTTTTTTAAATGTTTTCATCCAGTTAACTTATTTTGGAATACCCCATTTCTATTTTCATCAACACTTACAGGCCAGCCTTTTACCCAGTGCAATTATACTTGGAACAATAATTCACACTTACCTTACCAATCCTCCTCATCATCCAGCCAGAGGCATCCAAGAGTGATATTCAGTCAGAGTGTCCATGGAAGGGAGGACAAAGATGAATGACGAGATACAAGTACACATTTGGACCTGGATAATACATTAACTTTAGTATAATTTTCGTAATTTTTGGGTATTCCTTTTTCCTCTTCTTTTATTTTACGCTTGTGTTTGGTAATTGATTGTTCACTTAAACTAATGCTTACTTTTCTTTGCTAGCTTTCAGCCCGCTACAGCAGGTATAACGGGTTCTCAGAGGGCATACAGCCTAGGCAAAGTCATATTCATATCATATATAAGAAATACTTCCTTTGAATTGTGTAGTAGTGGTTAAGTACCACTTTTTAGTAACCATCAAGTTATAACTTATCTTCATCATGCATGCATTTCGTTGTTCTGAACTTTAGATTTATTGGGTAGTAGTGGATCATCAATCATCGTCTTCATTGTTTTGCTTTTGTTGTCTCCATGCGTTCTGTTTTTCTTTGTCAAACCTTTCCCCAAACCCCCGTTCCCATCCATTCATCAAACCCGAACCCTTTTCCCCCGGGCTGTGTGGTTTTATATTGAGGTGTGATGTTACTACATTAAATCTACACCAACAATTGATCACAAACTTGCTGGGGCAGATGTGGTGAAAGCAACACTAATGAAATCAAATGCCAACGAGTCAGGGCGAGGATCTTCTTCTGCTTGCTCACCAAAGCTCACTTTATGTACTAGTGTACAAGGCAATTAATTTCCCAAAGTAACCCAACGAATAAATCTAAATAATTGCTGGCATTGTTTGAATTTAATTTTAGAGCATTTAAGTTTACGAATTGGATTGTGTTTTACTGACTCCAACACAACTACAGTTATCTTCTTGTACTTGGCAGTCCCCGACACCATTGATTTCTTTGAGTTTGTTTAGCAGTTGCAATATTGTTTGCATTTTTTGTCAGTCTTATGTACTATATTTTTCTACTTCTCCCACATTCTCTCTCAGGCAAATGACTGTCTCTTTGTTTTTGTTTGCCAATGCTAGTGCCAGTGTCTAGTCTACTACTACGATCACACAACCACGGCATATTCTCCATTGTCTTGGGAAACCATGCAGCCCTTTGCTGTGCCAAACGTAATCATCATCAATCACAGGTACGAAGAGAAGTTTGCTGGGAGGTATAATGGAGGACAGGCTGGTAGTACTAATAGGACAAATATAACTGAGTGAGGGGTACCGCATCTATCTGCTTGCATGTTAATCATGTGGTCAATTGATAAAGTATTTCAATCAAACACTGGCCGCTGCCCTGCATCTAGAGTAAACCTTGTGACGTACAACAGTAACCCCACCACAAAACAACATCATATGTGTAAGTTGACAATAAATAACATTTATTCATGTAAAAAAATATCCTAGTCCTATCCCACCCCTATCTCCACCCTAACCCCAACCAAAGTCCAAGTCCAAAGAATGTCCCACAAAAATAACCCCCACACCCAATTCCCACCCACCAACAAAAGTATTAAAAAAGGGGCAAATCAACAGGGTCCATTACAATTGGCGGGCCTTGAGGTGTTTGTCCACTAAAATCTTTACGCGCTCCTCTAATTGGTCCTCCAGCTTGGCCACCCGGAGGAGAAGGCGTTGCCGAAATGCACAGCACCTACATTTGCATCCATGGTGTGAGGGGGTGGCAGATGTTAAATGCCGGCGGTGAGCGGCTGCCTGGCCGCGGCGCCGTACTCCTGCAGGTGGGGCCTTGCTGGGGACAGACACATTGGGAGAGGCAGCAGCTGCTGCCGCCGCCTCTTCCTCCTCCTTCTCTGCCTCAGCCACCAGCCGGCGGTACTCCTCCACAATGGCCTGCAGTTTCCTTTGCCGGGACCTGGCTGCCAACTCCTTCCTTGATGGTTTTTTGGAAGGAGTATTAGTATCTATAAAAAAAGAAACAGAATTGTAACTGAAACTCTTTCAAATTAATTCAACAGTACATTGTGGCATAGTAGCACTACCAAGCGATGTACATACTATTGGTGTCAACTTTTAGTATCTGTCTATCTATCTATCTATCTATCTATCTATCTATCTATCTATCTATCTATCTATCTATCTATCTATCTATCTATCTATCTATCTATCTATCTATCTATCTATCTATCTATCCATCCATCCATCCATCCATCCATCCATCCATCCATCCATCCATCCATCCATCCATCCATCTATCTATCTATCTATCTATCTATCTATCTATCTATCTATCTATCTATCTATCTATCTATCTATCTATCTATCTATCTATCTATCTATCTATCTATCTATCTATCTATCTATCTATCTATCTATCTATCTATCTATCTATCTAATCTATCCTCCTGCTTCCCTGCCTGTAGCATTTGTTGAAGTTTTTTCCGGCATTATACTTGCCCTAGTACTATGGGTGGATTTGAGTGCACAGAAGAACACCAGTCTTTTTGGTATCTCCTTTTATATTTTCAAAGTATGACTCTGCTTCCAGTGACAGTCTCCACCTATGATGAATACAATACATTTAGGGCGCATCAACCCTATTTAAAGTAAATGTCTATCATTATTTGAGCGGATTTTGCGGATTGGCAAGCCGCGAATTTGCGGATTTGCGAATTGCGAAAATCCGCAAAATCCGCAAAATCCGCGAATCCTCGCGGATTTTTTTTTTAATGTTCGCACGGGTTTCTGCAAGTTTGCGAGGATTTTGTACAATCTCGCAAATTGCAAAATTGTACAAAACGCGTGCGAACTTGCAGAAACCCGTGCGAACACAATGTGCCCAGTAGGGTATGTGCCTCTTGTGTGAATAAAAGGTCAGAGAAAGATCAGTTCAGCAGATGAAGAGAAAGAAGTTCGGGTATTGCGCTCGTGAAAGTCAAGGATGCAAAGCCTATCCAGCATCACATCTGATTTTCCACTGTAGATTTGGGAAGAAGGCACACCTGTCCAGCCTCGACGACGCTCACGATTGTTTTTGGGCTAATGAATGAGTCACTGAATTTGAGCATCAACTAGTTCGAGCCACCATGTGTGTGTTACTATGCAATCGCCCCGAAGGGCACAGGGGTCCCTTGAGTGAGCTGTAAGTGTAAATAACTATTTTACAATGGCGCCAGCAAGCTGCCAGCGCCGTTGTAAAATAGTTACAAAGTTAGCTTGCACAGGAAGCACTTAGATAAAATAAAGCAGCACCTGCTTCGTTTTATCTAGTGGTTCCTGTGCAAGCTAACTTTGTAACTATTTTACAACGGCGCTGGAAGCTTGCTGGCGCCATTGTAAAATAGTTGCATGAGTGGGGGTGCAACTTTTGAACCCGTTACGTTCGCGGGTTTTTTTTGCGGATTTTGCGGGAAATCCGCAAAATTCGCAGATTGCGGATTTCCCAAAAGTACGCAAAATCCGCGAGCGTAACGGATTTCCCGCTCATGCCTAATTATCGCCTTAGCTGGTTTCACTTTCACCAGCAACCACCCGTGCGTCCACTCCTTCTTTGCCTTGGGTTTGATTGACACAAACTCCGCTCATGATTCTTGCTATCCACTATATCCATGCACCGATTTTGTTTTGCCCAACCAGGCCAGCATTTTCTTTCACCTTCCAGTTCTACCCATCCTTCAACAACCCATTCATCGGATTCATATCAGCCACGTGCATGAACCTTCCAAAGTATCCTTCTATGGTAGTCTTATTATTACATCTCTTTAGTCCTTCCTCCTTCCACCCTAGTTCACTTCTTTCCCTTTTTGTTCAACACATCCCTCAAGGTCATCCGATCTGACTTTTAATCTTCTCCATAACTTTCACAGCTGAGTTGGAGTCTGATAGAAGAGGCCTTGTTTACTCAACTCACACTGGTAATGCTGCAAAGGGTGTCTTCTTCAACCATTGTATATTGTGGAGTACAACTTTAAATTCATACTTTCTTAATAAAACTCATAGCACAGTGAGGGAAATGTTCTCCTTCCACTTAGTAATGCAAATAAGTAACTAATGAATATAACTTACCACCGCACACCGGTGAAGTTTCCTCCCCCACTGATGCTCCTGCAGGTGCCTCAGCCACTGTCCCCTCCTGGATGGCAATCGCATCGCCGCTGGCCCCGTCGGCACTGGTGGTTGGTAGTGATTGTGCACCTATAAAAGCAAGTACACCTTTTTAGATGCCTGCACACCTCCCCCTATTTTACTAGTTGTACTTTTTTCAGCAGGAAGGAAGATTGAAAAAACAGTTACGTACAACATAAATCGTTGTAACTAGTCCAAATTGTGTCCTACTGTACAGCAGTCACATTAGACAGAGTTTAGTTTTAATTTATTAGATGGTCCCTAGGGTCATCTAATCTCTACTCCTACTCTAGTCTTTGGAATGTTTGCCTGAGCCATATAACCATTTTAGATCCGGGTCTACTGCTTTGCCCATGTTACCTCACAGCTTGTTGCACAGTAAGAAAGACACCTTTGAGGCCACATGAGTGTTGCATACAACTAAAGAGGTTGACAAACCAGTATTGTTAGTCCCTTTTGCTTATCCATAATGTTGCACTTTTTGCCATGACTGCTAAAAACTTGCATAGTTGTATTCACTGTCTAACGTGCGACATTTTTCTCATAGGCAGATGAGAGGATTGCCTTCTACGAACCAGAGATTAGCAGAGCTTTCAGAAAGATCCATGTGTAACCAGTATACGTTCAACGGTGAGGGGTCTCCCACAATTCACACATTTCTCTATCGTGCACTAGATGTACAAAATATATAGTATTTAATCTTCTTCATTTTGCATGGTGAAGCAGGATGTTTTTCATGGAAATACTTACAAGTTACAACATTACAAAGCTTGTTATTAAAAAAATAAAGTTTTTGAACTTGCACATAGACTCTGTGGTATATTTTGAGTGTCTGGGGTGTTGTGGAATGAAGCCAGGGAGTGAGCGAAAGGGTGTTCTTCTGTTCTGGGTTGTGTAATAAAATCATTGGGTATATATCTAACTATCTTCGTGAGGGGGTCGGGAGTGGGACAAATGACTATGACTGAGACACTTAGGTTGGTAGATGGCCATTGGATTGTGGGTTCTTCTGACTGAGTTCTGTGACTAGGGTGTAAGGTGTAAGTAAGGTCCAACCTCCCTATCACCAACATCAACATCCTATTTTCTTGTGCATAGTTCTGTATGTGCATGTGCAGAGAATAATAACCACAACAGTAGTAGTAGTATACTAACCGAACATAAATTAGTAGGCAAACATCTGGTTGTGCATTTTGTTGGTGGGAATTGACAAAGACTAGAGATTACAGAGGACAACGCAAAAGACAGGAGAGGACCCAGTGGCTACAGCTATTCTATCACAGCTTTATTCAAAAGAATACCTTAACTAAAGAGTAGCCAACAGGGCAAGCTTAGCTACACACAGTCTAATAGTAGTAGCACAGAGAGTCATAGGGCAGAGGCAGTTTGAAGGAATGGCATTGGATACCCAAAATTTGGAAAACAAATTGAAGACCAAAGAAGGTTTTGCTAACATTGAATTAGGAAGGAGGCTTAATAGGTTGGAAAAAATAAGGTGCGTTAAAAAGTTAGGGAAATATAACTGTTAATAATATAAGCACTGTAGGACTTACTGGGGCCAGCAGCAGGATCCTCGGTAGAGGAGCGCTCCTCTCGTGGTTGTCGCGCCAACTTGGACCCCGTTTTCTTGCCCCTGGGTAGTGCTGATCAAGTAAGAGTTAAAAAAGAAAGAGAAACATTAAGTGATGTGAAACAGAGACATCATTCAAAAATCCTCTCAAACATTTTAGGAAACAACAATTCCAATAAAATTGACTTCGAAGTATAAATGACTACTGGCTTGCAGGATTCACAGACCGTCTACTTATAGAACACGAGGGTGCCGCTCGTAGTCGTACTGCGGAGAAGCCTTCCTGTCCTTTGAACCCTGCTCAATTGTGAACTTGCCTGTGACTTGGGAGCCCGTGTGCTCAGTCACCATCTGCCACAAGGAAACCACGCCCAGCGACCGGGAGCGGGACTGCGAGGACCAGGAGTGCTTGCGCAACATCATCCCGCGCACCTGGAGCCTCTTCCCGCCCCCTCCGCCTTGTGAGCTTAAAACGACTCGCGGCCCCCGCTTCGCGGGAGCCGCTCGTAGTCGTACTGCGGAGAAGCCTTCCTGCCCTTTGAACCCTGCTCAATTGTGAACTTGCCTGTGACTTGGGAGCCCGTGTGCTCAGTCACCATCTGCCACAAGGAAACCACGCCCAGCGACCGGGGCAGGACTGCGAGGATCAGGAGTGCTTGCGCAACATCATTCTGCGCACCTGGAGCCTCTTCCCGCCCCCTCCATCTATTTAGCCCAGCCTCCTGACGCGAACGCGGGACGCGCGCGGACGGAGGCGCGGGCGAAGACCGGGCAAAGAGCGGGCCGTTTGAGGCCGTTCGAGAGCGTGAGAGACCGGACCGGGCCCTTGCTCTAAGCTCTGCTCTAATGGACCACTACTGTATGTACCTACCTAAATTATTGTCATTGAAACTGTTTATTTACTTGCCACCCACTAAGACCTAGTGAACCCCACCCACCTAAAATGAATACGAGGGGTAGCAAATCAAAAGAGGTAAAACAAGTTGGGGTCGGCGAACAGCTGTTAGGGCCAATGTATGACTTCATTACTAAGGCAAATACATTCATTGACCAAAGTATCAGTCTGATTGAGGGCAGAGTCTCCACCGATCTCGCCATTGCGAGGCGATCATCCATGGGGCTACTAGCAGTAGCAAGAACTCCCGAGACAGAGAGCACACTAGCGCAATCATTACAAGGCAATAATAGGCTTAGCCTCCCAAACGTTGTAGACTTTTCAGCCTCCCAACTTTCCTTATCGATCTCAGACTCTGATTTAGAAAAAACTCCTGAAATCCTACCCGATCACACCCCAGAGGAAGTAAGACAAGCAAGAGGGAGGAGGGAGGGAGCCATTAAGAAAAGAAAGGGAAAGGAAAAGGCAGATAAAACTGCAGCCAAGGATTTGGCTGACCCAATAGATCCAACCGTAAATTCAAACCCGGTAGGGCCAACCCTCCAAACAGGTGAGGTCACTGACCACCATGTGCTGATACATCATCCCCCACAGAATATACCAGATACTATCACTTCAGGTTCCCCTGTCTTTTCGATTTCCAGTAAAGAACATGACACACCGGAGCTGGTAAATAAAATAGCTTCACTATTAAACTCCTTCTTCCTTCCCTTGGAAAGCAGATTACTAAACATCGAGACCCAATTGACCAAACTTGCAAACCATCCAAAACCAAAAACAAGTCAAGGACCCCAAAAAACGGGAACAAATAATCTGGCCGCACCTATCCCACAAAAGAAAACTACAACCTTAGTCTGCCCATCCCCTAAACAGCAAATAGCAGCAAAGGCCCCCACAGTGGTGAAACCCCCCCCCAAAGCCACAACGCTCACACTTCAGACTAACATGGCTCCAAAAACACCAGTAATAAAAACACCAGTTTTAAAAACACCAGCCCCAAAAACTCCCGCTCCCAAAAGAACAAATCCCCCAGTAAACAAAGGAGGTATGAGAGGAGCAAATGAGGGCAGACTCCCAGTAAATATGCCACCTGAGGCATGCCCATTCGTGGTAGTGATGACCGGTGTACCAGAGCTAACGGGGGAGGGGGCAGAACCCAACTGGTCCTTAAAAAATAAGGTTCAACACTGGTTAAATACAAATCGACCCATTCCCCCCAACTGGTCAAGCAGGATATCAGCGGTATGTAGGACCCCATGGGTGGGACATACTAAAAAAACAATACAGGGAGATTGTATTGTGATCACCTTTGAGGATCCAAGAGTAGTTGAGTACATTTGCTCCTGGGAGCATCATAGCATAAGTGGTGGGATTGACACAAAGTGTCTTTGCTTCTTCTACCCGCAAAGACACCATAATAACTACTTCCAAGAATTTGATAACATCTGGTGCAAAGCAGCCCCACAGCCTTGGGAACTCGACATCCCCGGACCAAAAATGGCCCAGCGATATCATGATCATGATAGCCCCTGGTGGTCAGTAGACCCTAATTATCAGCACTATGAGGGCCCATGGCAGATCATGGGACCACGGAATAGAGGTAGAGAATGGGAACAGTGGGGCGGGCCCCGACATCGACCATACAGACCCACCTATAGAGAAACACCACACTGGGAAAACTGGTCGGGTATACCGACCATGAATCGGTTCAGTGGCCTAGAAATGGTTGACTGACCATTAGTCGAAATCCCAACTCCCGAACAAATTACACCAGTTCCAGATCCCCCTGAGACAATGACAGTAGGGCTACAAAACAATACACAACTGTTGTCTGTCATTTTCTGGAATATTGCAGGCCTCCGCCCAAAAAAAGAGGATGGCTCCGCTGCCCACTTCCTTGAGGAAGGCAAGATAATATGCCTACAAGAGACATGGGCCACGAAGGACCTACATCTTGTGGTCTATAAAAAGCACTTTTCCCCAGCCCTTCCAAGTAACGCGGGTAGGCATAGGGGGGCCTGGCTATTTACATAGCCAACACCATAACAAACTTGAAGACATTAAAAACAGAATCTGCCCCAAATTTTCAACTGCTTTGCCTTTTGGTTGGGAAAAAAGATACTATCATTCTAATAAACTTTTATAATAACCTAGAGGACGACCACTTTTTCAATACCCTTTCAATAATTCAGAAAAAAATCGCCCACTTCAGACAACTATTTGGGAAAAAGGGTATTGTCCACATATTATGAGGAGGGGATTTTAATTTACACCCCTGTCCGTCCTCGGGTAACCGGAGCTGCGGAATAGTGGACGAGTATGAGAACCCTCTCATACACTTCCCCCATTTAAGAACGGGGGAAGCTATGAATAATCTCCTTTCAGACCTCGAATTATCAATAGTAAACAAATAGATTTGACCAAGAACTTACTAGAACCAACATACCGAGGGAGGGGGCATGAGACCACCGTTGATTACATTCTTTCGACGGATGGACTGAGACACCTAATTAGGGATTTCACACTCATGGAAAACACTCTAAGTGATCATTCCGCTCTTAGGTTGGATCTCCATCTGAACAATTTAATAACCCATATAACAATAATAGCAGATACCCTATCCCAAAATAGGCTTGAACTGGGCAAAATAAACGGGTACTCTATAAAATGGGAAAAGGTCGACCCCATTAAATTAACCAATAAATTAATAAAGACAACATACCCCAACATAATAAAATGTCTAGATCTCTCAATACATGATGGTACAGTCCTTGAAAATTTCAAGATAATACTAGAGAAAACAAAAGTACTGCTGACTAGAAATCTAAAGCAAAATAAGCCAACCCCAACAGGATGGTTTAATCATGACTGTACTAAGGCGCAAACTAAGCTAAAAAAGGCCCTTAGACAACCAAACAGAGATAAGCAACAGATACAGCACCTCAGGCTACAGTATAATAAGGCTAGGAAGATGAGAAAACAAGAGCTGAAACTGGCCCTATGGAACGACCTTCATAAAAGTGCCCTTATGAAAAATAGTGCGTCTTTTTGGCCGATAGTTAAGTTCCCCTTCTTATCCGATTCCAACAGACCTCAGATCGATGTCGCCATAGAAGAGGAAACCTGGGTAAATCATTTTTAAAAAATTTTTAAATTAACATCCCCAACAGAAGAATTACACCATCCTCTTCCCCCAGTTGAATTCCCAATATCACTAGAATTCGATATACTCGATGTAGTACAGGCATTGCAAATGAGTAAGGGTGGTAAAGCACCTGGACCCGATGGGGTGCCCATAGATCTGTACAAACATCTTCCGGATCTCTGGGCCCCCATACGTACAAGAGTATGCACTGCAGCAGCGAAACTGGGACTGATGGAGTCTTGGTCAAACTCCATCATGGTGCCAATTTTCAAAAAAGGGGACCGCCAGGACGTAAAATGTTACCGTCCCATTTCACTGTTAGACTCCTTGGGCAAAGTCGTTGGCAGAGTAGTCTTAGAACAACTTCAGCAATGGGCAGACGACAAGAAGATACTATCGGACCTGCAATTTGGATTCAGGGAAGGTTTTGGAACTGTAGAACAGGCCCTTAATTTAAGTATGATTGTGCCCAAGTACATTCATGCAAAGCAGGGGACAATGTACATGGTATACGTGGACTTGTCCTCTGCGTTTGACTGCGTATCTCATGCGAAGCTGTGGACCCTCTTGAGAACCATGGGGGTGGATCCCCCCCTCTTGGATTTCCTAAGAGAGTTATACGCCGAAGCTTCTGCAAGAGTGCGTTATGGGACAAAAGGGGAGCTCACCGCGCCATTCAGAGTAGAGCGAGGAGTCAGGCAGGGATGTGTCCTAGCCCCCTTTCTCTTTTCTCTGTATACCAACTGGACTGGAGGAGATGATGCTGAGGGGGGGGCAGGATCTCCCCAGACTAAAACATCACCTGATCCCCGCACTGCTCTACGCGGATGACGCGGTCATCCTGGCACGCACACCAATAGAGCTCCAGAAATCCCTAACCAAGTACGCTGATTTTATGAGTGCCTTAGACTTACACATAAATGTAAAAAAAACATTCGTCATGGTGGCGGGTGGAGGCCGAAAACGCACAAAGAACATTTATCTAAACGAACAAAAACTTGAGAGGACTCCCCAGTACCCTTACCTGGGTATTATGATAGATGAAAGATTAAACTGGAGGGCAGCCATTGAGTCTAGGAGGCACCTGTTCAAGAGAGCAATTGTAGCATTGATGAACTTCTCACAACGACTTGGGAGGAGACCACCAGCCGAACTGCTAAAAATCTATACAGCAAAATGCCAAGCTATCGCTCTGTATGGGGCTGGGGTATGGGGGCATGCAGATGTTGGCTCACTCCAAATAGCAGAGAACTCTTTTATGAGATTCCTCCTATCTGCTCCAAAGTGCTCTTCTATCTACGCCTGCCATGCAGAACTGGGAATCCCACATATAGAAGATTTGATAAAGGTCCAGCCATTGCTACTCTGGAGACGCATCTGGTTATCGGATAAAAATGTGCCGACCAAACACATCCTAGAGGACTCCATGGCGCTGGATCGCGCGCACAAAATAGCGTGGCTTACCTACGTCAGACACTTTTTTTCAGATTTGGGACTAGAAAAGTACTATACTACTCCAGAGAATCTAACTGAAATAACAAAGAGAGACCTGAAGCAAATAGCCATGAATCACCTAGAGACTCTTAGAATCACCCTGCTATCGACCAAACATCTGTACTCCATGCAAACATGATACAGCTCACCCCGCAAATCCAGCCCTACCTCACACTAGAAGTTAGTACATATGACAAGATGCTCCTGACAAGGTTTAGACTGAATATTTTTCATAGGCTTGTGGCCTTTCCAGAAAAAAATACTTGGGACGCAAATCTGGCTCTTTGCCCATGCGATGACATGTCCCCACAGTCATGTATCCACACAATACTGTTTTGTAAATACTTTCACACTCACAGAAAGATTTGGCTACTCCCCTTGTTAAAGTGCTGGGGTTTTAGACAGTGCCGTCCCGCCATGTTATTTTTACAGATGTTAGACTCCGAACGTACCTGTTATCATGTACTTAACTTCTTAAAATGTATCATTAGGCACAGGAATAACCTCTAAAAACTGAACTACTTGTATTAACTCACTCTTTTTTAAACTTAGGAATTTTGTAAAAAATATCTTTTATATCTGATAATTTTTTAATATGTAAATGTATGAATTTTATGGTTGCTTTTATGGTTTTGCAATTTCAAAAAACTGAATAAAGAAAATGTACTTACTACTTATAGAACACTAATCAAATGTTCCATAAACATTCTGATTGCAGAATATACTAACGAAGCCAGTACCACCTGACCTACACCACCTATTCCAGAATCCAGACTGGCCAATAGTTCAGTAAGTCGGCATTTCCATTTTATTTAAACATGCATAGATGACATGGAGGACACATGCATAAATTTGCGCATACACGGAATTGTTGGTTGCTTGCGTCATATGAACCGCTACTGACTGACGTGACCATGCTATTGCTGCTAAGCCTACCACTCAGTAAACAAACTTGAAACCGGTTCTATGGAGGGGTGGGATAAATAAGAACTAACTAAGCATTCAGTGACAGAGCAGGTCAGGCAGACCGTTAAAAAAATATGAACTAATACTATCCATCCACCACTATTTCACTAAAGGACAATGTAAGGACTAGACTCTAGCAATAGCATTAACTAACTTCAGTTCTCTAAAAACTCTAACATCAATAATCAGCAGCCCAAGCTAGCGCTAAGTTACAAACCAGTAAGAGAAGTGGGGAGCAGCACCTTTGTCATACAATAACAGAAGATTTTGAGACAGAATTGATCTGCAATGTAACTAAGCACACCAGTAATCGTGTTACTTATTCGTCCAAGAATTATACACAATACTTATTCTACTATATTATATATTAAATTATTAATATTACTATTACTAGCTACGCACCAAGCCCCACGACCTCGACACCTAGCAGCTCCAACAGGTCCTGCTCCCTGTCCAGAATGTCTGCCCACCGGTGGGCCAGCTGCTGGTGGGTGCGCCGGATATCCGAGCGATGGTAGACTGCCTGGCGCACCTTCGCCCACCGGCAGTGACGCTCCTCTGGGAGGTAACAGGAGCCTGGGCCTGCCGACTGCTGCCAAGGTCAAGGGGAGGTGGCACTGGATAAAAAAAACCCGGGCGGCCGCCTCCCTGAAAAGATTCCGGGCCTGCACCCCTGCAGGTCGCATTCTGCCGCAAGGCAGCTGGCTCTTGGGCTCAGGCGCCTTGCCCTTCGAGCCGGTTCTGCTGCTCCCCTTTGCCATGGTTCTGGGGTGGAGGTGAAAAAGAGAAGTTAGAAAAAAAGGAAAAAAGTTAGGGGGAAGAAGTAGGAGCTTAAATAAAGAAGTAAAATAAAACATAGGAAAAGTTAAAAAAAGGTGGAAAAGTAGAAATAAAATGCAAAATTTAAACTTAGGGACAGAGAGAGATAGATGATAAGTAAAAAAAGTAAGAAAAACTGTGAAAATAGGTAAAGATTGCAAAGATAAATGGTGGATAGAAAACTAGGCCCAGAACCATAGCATAGAGTGTGAAAACCTAGATGGCCGCGCCCATCGCGACCACGTGGGTAAGTTTGCGCGCAATTTCACGCGAACACGCACTTTGTCAGCATGAACAAGTAGTTGTGTTCCCGAACAAGACGTGCACCACGCGAACACGTTATACGCGACCTGGAAGAGGAAATAGGGGACGCGAGCAGGCGGGACAATTGAAAAACCAAGATGGCCGCTTCCATAGCCCACCACATGGGTAACGTTGCACGCTACAATCCCCCGAACACACAGACAGCACCCCAAACACGCACAATGTGCTCCCGAGCTAGAAAAACGGCTCGCGAACAGGTCCAGCAAGCTACTACGAACGCTCGCGAAGCTCGCGTAGTGCAAGAACATCTTCGCGTAGCTTTCCGTAGCGCGACTACGTGTACTACGCCCAGGGTTAATATTGTATAAATCTAAATGCTTGCCTGTCGTGGCCTCTGGAGCGGGGGTATGGGGATACCATAAATGCGCCCAACTACAAGTTATGGAGAGCAAGTTTTTAAAACGTCTTTCATCAGCTCCGAAACATTTTTTGTCTTAATGAGTTGGGTTTAGAATTTGTGAGCGATATTATCCATGTGTCCCCATTGCTCCTATGGGGAAAAATCTGGTCCTCAGAGGATTTGCAGCTTTCAAAAGAAATCCAAAAAGATTGTGTAAATTTGGATCATGCCATGCAGATCCCATGGTTGTGTTATGAGAAGGAAACTTTTTATAAAACTGGCCTTGGAAACTTTTATGATAACCCAGATTCTATGAAACTAGATACAAAGATGGTAATTAAGAATGCTTACCGTAATAATTTGGGTTCGTCAAAAAACGATGAACTACCATTACACCAGGCAGGTAAACTACAGCACCAATTCTATCTATCATTTACTATACACACACAATGGCGTTTTTATCTGACAAGATTTCGATTAAATACACTGCACTTTCTAGTTGCCTTCCCGAAGCAAGGAGGTTGGTGTGAGAGGTTACCTCCATGCCCATGTGATAATGAAACTCAACAATGCACTTTGCTCTTTGTATTCTTTTGCACTCTCTATAAGACTCCAAGAGACCGATTTATTAAACCAATTCTAAGGGATATCAGACCTTGTAATTTTAAAGAAGGTTTTGAACATTTAAGATCATTACACACTGCTGCTATATGTAGCACTATGATTAGCTTCATTAGACTGGCACTTTTAATTAGGAATCGTTATTGATAATATGATTCTTGTTTTGACACCTTGTGTTTTAAATTGAAAGAAATTGAAAATCATGAAATTTATAATTTATATGAATATATTTTTTGTTTATCTATTTTTTGCTTTGCAGCTATCTTGCAAAAACCAAGTGGGTTGGCGTGAGAGGTTAATACACTGATATATACGATGCTGTCGTTTGACAATCTATAGTACATTATTTTCGGACTCTTTCGTTGTCAAAATATGTAAATATGCAACTACAAGTTTGTAAAATGAGGTTGGATAGTGTGAGAGGCTAACCAACTTATATATGTGATATTGTAACTTAAAAATGCACAGTGCACTCTATACATGTTAGATTGTGTTTTTTAGATGTTTTATTGAACTCTGTGTTTTTATAGAATATAATGTTTACTGATAATGTGCTTATGACTTTCTGTAATCTGAGCGTCTGAACTTTTTTTTATATGAAATATCATTTGTCAATTTGTTTGTTCCAAATGTATACTTTTATGATTCTTCTCGAAACGAATAAAGTTTTATGATGATGATGATGATGATGACATAATCCTTGTGATAGAGTGGCAGACCTCCTCTCACCCTAATATAACTTTTGATACACACACTCAAAAATAGAAACTAACATTTTCAAAACAATGGACATACCAATACCACTTACAACACACCTATTCAGTAATTCCAAGATCTACACACACATCCATTCATTCATCAACAGTCCTATATAGTCACTCATACATGTTCTCACTCATCATATGTACTCACACACCTATACATCCTGTTACACACAGACACTCATCCATAGAGTTACTCACACACATAGTCACACATGCAAACAAAGTATCAAACATTCTTAAATTGCATATACAGCTATACACACACCACCACACTTACTGCTACAGAAACGTACACATACTTACTCTCTTAAGCAATGACTTATAGAAACACATAATAATTTATACAGGAACTCTTCCAATCTCGCAGTCTCACATACACCAATACTCACATATACTAGTTTAAAACATATGTAGTTACTCATAAACACACTATTGAGACAGTTATTCACTCACTAACACATCCATATTCACACTCATCCACACATATAGTCCTGCATACATGCTGTGTTCAATACATACAAACAGTGAGTTACTCATTCATGCAGTTGGGGAATTATTTCATCTTCAATCCTGAGGGTCCCTATGGGCCAACTAGCCCACCATGTACCTCCAGTATGCACCAGAGAGCTACATTGCAAAGAGGTGTTCAGAGGCCACACCCCTTTTTACAACACTCTGCAACACAGCTCCGTTGTGCTTACTAGAGGTTCCTCGTGGGCTAGTTGGCCCTAGGGAGCCTCAGGAATGAAGATGAATGAATCCCTCAATTTAAGACGAACCACAGGGTGTGTTTGCACACATGTCAACTCAGGCCTCACCCCCTCCCTTCACCACTGTGCAAACGCGCCCCGTGGCACGTTTTAAGTTGGGGGATTAACTCCTCTTGAATCCTGAGGGTCCATCGGGTGCGACTAGCCCACCAGGTACCTCCATTATGTGCCACAGAGCTGCGTTGCAGAGAGGTGTAAAAAGGGGCATGGCCTCAGAACACCTCTCTGCAAGGCAGCTCCCTGGCGCATACTAGAGGTTCCTGGTGGGCTAGTTGGCTGCCAAAGAAACCCCAGTATTCAAGGGGAATTAGTTCAACAACTGCAAACTCGCCAGGGAGTGCATTTGCATAGTGCTGCAAGTAGGGGGCATGGCCTCCGGTGTGATGCCGATCTTTTTTGTTTTTTATTTTTTAAGAAGGGGGGCTGTGTAGCCCCCCTTCTTTTCCTAATATTATTGGCCCTGGGGACCCCATCCCCCAGGGCCTGCCCCCTATTTTTATTTTTTATTTTAAAGAGGGCCGCGTGGCCCCCTCCAGAGGCCATATTCGGGCCCCGCGGACTCAATCCCCCGGGGCATGGCCATTTTTAAAATGTTAATATGTATTTGATGGGGGGCTGCCTTGCCCCCCTCCTCAGGCCCTTTATGGCCCTGGGGACCCCATCCCCCAGGGGCCGGCCTTTGATTTTCTTTTTTTACTTCTTTTTTTACTTTAAGTGGAGGGGGCTGCATTGCCCCCTCCCGGACCCCATCCCCCAGTGCTGGCCCTCTCCGTTGGGGGCCGTGGGGGGTCCCCAATCCCCCCACGGTCCCACCGGTTCCCCGCCTCCTGTGGGAACCAGCATTGCTTTTCCACACGGGGAGCTGCTAAGATGCAGCTCCCCGTATGAAAAAACAATCTGCTTTGGTATTTGGAAGAGAGAGCAGGTTTCCTGCTCTTTCTTCCAAATAGCAAAGCACAGTTTGCGATGGCAGGGCGGGAGCCGCGAGGCTCCCGCCCTGCCATAGCAAACTGCAGTGTCTCGGGGGTGGGCACCCTGGGACACTGCAGGAGTCGGCCTTGGGGGTGGCAGTCCCCAGGGCCATGACAGGGCTCCAGAAGGGGGGCGCGTGGCCCACCTCCCACCATTACCAAAGCCCCAGAGTGGTGGTGGTCCCCGGGGCTACGGGGTCCGTAACGGACACCCACTTTTAATTTTGCCTTAGCCCTCTTTGGGAAGCGCCAACAACCATGCGTATCTATCCTGAACAGTTTCAGGGATTTTTATATGGATGTTTAGACTGGACCAAGATACAATTCATAGGCGCCGGGAGGAACGTCCACAGAGAGAGGGTAGAAGATTTAACTCCTCCTAGGTGCTTTGCAAACTGTGGACCATACTGTTAAACGGGGAGACCTGAGAAACTGTCCCATGGAGCTGGAAAGAGGCATAATCATAGGACCCGGAGAAAAAAAAACAGAAATCCTACTTCCAACTTATCAGGAGATCCCAAAAAGCACACTTTTTCCTGCTACAGGATCTAGCCAGATCCACCCTAGATACTCCATATAGCGAAGTCAGCCAGCCCGAATGGGATGGGACAGCACGGTCTACCCAGAATTTACATATTTCTCTTCTGGCCATAAGGATTGCATAAAAAGGGAGAGATCTGGCTTGGCCTATAACATTGTCATCTAGACTGAAGAGGATTAAAGGGACAGTGATTGTCAGCGAAGTATTCAGGATGGAATCCAGAGTCTTCTTCACATCGGCCCAAAAGGAGCTGATTAGCGGGCAATATTTGAACATATGAACATACAACGCTTCGGGGAGGCCACATTTATTGCAAACTTTCCCAGGCTGGAATTTTGAAAAGATGGTTACGTTTCAGCCAGGCAGGTTTTACTATTTTATGCAGGAGACAAAACGACTCCGCCAAAACCTCCATACACTGTAAGTTTATCTGATCTCCCCATAATTCGTCGGCGAGCTTGAAGTCACCATCTGCCTCCTCCTCGATTGTCCAGTACCAGAGTGCCACCTCCTTCGCATCTCCGGGTCTCAGCACAAGAAGTTCCTCAATGTTACTATCCCTTCCCAGAAGATTATAAATTGTGCTTGAGCCCAGTTCTTCATCTGAATATACCTGAATCTGGAACGACCCTGGCCCACTAATCCCCGTAGATCTTCCCAGGGCAAAATAGATTGCCCACGCAATACGTCTCCCCAAGTATAGATACCCGAATCCCTTACCGGGTTAATCAAGTTATCCTGAAAACAAAGGGGTATACCAGGGGAGTCCCATATTGGTGCCAAGTTTGAGAAACAGCTGAGCCCAACTTTCTTTCTTATAAATGCCCAACTTCTGGCTAATGAAAGAAGAATTTTTAACTTAATTTTAATTAAAAAAAATTGATCTCCAAATTTAAACAAAAAACCTTCTTCCGGTAGGCCTTCTCCCCTCAACATGGCCCTAAAAAATGATCTGCCTGATGTTTTAGTAGGTACCTTTAGGAACATTCACGAATGCGAGAGCTGAAAGGCCCATGCATAATATTGTAGGTCCGGTAATGCCAAACCTCGCTTTTCCCTCCTCTGCCTGAGCTTTTTCCACGCAAGTTTGGTTGCTTTAAATTTCCAGATGAAAGAGTTTAATTTCTGTTGGCATTTCTCTATTTGCTTGATGTCAAAAGCCAGAGGAATACTATTAAAGAGAAATGTAAACTTAGTCAGAATGGACATTTTTGCTATGCTAATCCTCCCCAAAATGGACAAAGGGAGAAGAACCCAAGATTTCATCTGCTTTTGGCACTCCCTGAACACACAATCTAAGTTATGTTCAGGAATCTTGCCTACCTCTTGCGTACTTCTAATCCCCAAATATCTCAAAGAAGATCCTACATTAAGTTGTGAGTTAGGAATAATCCAAGCCATGTTTTCAGTCTTATTGGTGTTTATTTCATAGCCTGAGATCTTACCAAATTTCACCACCCGATTAATAATTTTCGGGAAGGCTAAGTCTGCTGTCATGACGAGGATATCATCTGCATATAATGCCACCCGCTTTTCCCATCCTCCAAATTTAAATGGAACGATGTTAAGCTTTTCCCTAAGGAGCTGCGCAAAAGGCTCGATGTAGAGATTAAAAAGGAGGGGGAAAAGCGGGCCGCCCTGCCTAGTGCCCCTTGTGATGTTAAATATATCAGTCAGAGAACTTTTCACCAATAATCTAGCAGTCGGGGCCTTATACAGAAGTTTAACAGCTCGGCAGAATCTATTTCCCAAGCTAAATGTCACCATTACCTCAGACAGGTAAGCCCAATTAACAATGTCAAAGGCTTTGGTTGCATCGAGGGTTAGAACAGCGAGCAGAAGTGAAAAGGTGGATGCCATATCAATAGCGCCGACCAGGTCATACATTATGTCCGACAACTGGTGGCCTTTGATAAAGCCTTTTTGATCCGGGTGAATAATGGTGGCAGCCACACCCCCAACCTATTTGAGAGAATAGAAGCAAAGATTTTATAATCGCTGTTGAGGAGTGATATAGGGCGGTAGGACCCGCAATCAGTTGGATCCTTACCGGGTTTAAGAATCAGGAATACTGTGGCCTCACTCCATGAGCTGGGAGGGTCATCGCCTTTAATAAGTATATTATTGAAGACTGTTACCAAAATAGAAACAATGTCTTCCTTAAGTAGATGATACAGCTCACCAGGCAACCCATCAGGTCCCGCCGCCTTCCCTCGTTTAGACTGGGAGATGGCCTTACTTACTACCGTCTCTGTGATCTCAAGCTCTAAAGCTAACATCGAGTTATTCGAGATTTTAGGTAAAGAAACCCCTTCTAACCAAGTTTTCCTATTTGTACCGTCCTCGGTGATATCTTCCTTATATATCTCTTGGAAGAAATCCTGAAATGCTTTACCAATATTTAAATTAGACAGACAAGGGGAGGTCTCTCCTTCTACCACAATCTTATTTATATGATTACGAATCTGGTCAGATTTTATTTTCCAGACTAGAAGTTTACCAGCCGCCTCACCATATTCAAAGTGAGAGATTTTGCTCACTTCCCATCTGCGTGCGATTCTTTCTTGCAGTATGGTTTCAAGTTGTATTTTAACAGAATCTAACCTCACCCGATCATCACTAATTACTTTGCCAGTGCTTATTTTCTGCTCAATGGTATGCATTTCATCTTCTATGCCCTTAATGGCACCTCTAAATTTCCTTTTTCAATAGGAGGCTCTATTAGTGATAGAGCCTTGCCAAAAGGCTTTCAAGGAATCCCAGACAATGGAAGCCTTAATCGAGTGCAGATTTATCTCAAGAAATGACTTAGACTCGGTACGGAGGAAGCTAATTTCCTCTTCCTCTAGCAAAATAGTAAGATCAAAAGACCAGGAACTGTGTGGGTACTGCTGTGTAGGTGACAGCTTGAAAGAAATTGCAGAATGATCGGAGAGGTGAGATGGCAGATAGCAAATATCTTGGGCTGAGTCTTTGATGGTATTCTTGGCTTGTGTTTATATTTTAAGTTTATAAATGAAACCCCTAGTTGATCCCCAGCTCTCTCTCTCCATATATCAGCTAACCCAAGCTGCGACATCGTTGTTAGAAGTTGTTGTCGCAACTTAAAGGGAACATTAGCTCTTGAGTTAGGGGATTTATTTAAGAGCGGGTCTAACACGATATTAAAGTCTCCTACCTAGATTACAGGGTCCGACACACCTAAAAGATGGCAGCGAATGGCGTCTATGTATAATAGATCTTCCTGGTTCGGACCATAGTACCCTACCAGGGAGAAAACCATCCCCCCTAGACAAATTTTCTAAATTAGCCATCTCCCACTACGATCTTCCTTGAATTCCAAAAATTGTGCATTAGCTGTTTTTTTTTAAATAAACAGTATCCCCCTAATATTTGCAGTTTGATCTGTGCAAAAGAAATTATCGATCCACCTCTGAGTTTTTAATATGGCGGTAGTCTCCGATTTCAGGAGGTGTGTTTCCTGTATAGCAATGACCCACGCCGGGGAATCTCTCAAATATTGAAAAATTCTATCCCTTCTCCCCTTCGTGCGCAGGCCATTGACATTCCAGGATAGACACTGGAGGGAAGTCATGGAATCAAGTTTTTCACTACTATCCCTACTGTCCTCATTGAAAAAAAAACTCATGCCGTACCACCTACCGCATCCTGGATACAATAGAATCCTGGCCCTGAAAAACCGTAGAAGCAACTGAAAAACAACCTGGACAAGGCTTAAAAACGCCTGATTTCTGACGGGCGCCAACAAATGAGGAATTTTTACCTTTTCACGCCCATGAACCACCCCCCTCCCTTGGGAAACCCCTCCCTAATTACTCTGGCTTGGTGTTTAACCAGAATTTATGTCCTCTAGCTACCTCCCTCTACTCATCCTCTCCTCTACCCTAGACCCGAACTATATTGCAAGCACTAAGGGGAAGAAAGACACAGAAATACGGATGGAAATCGGGCACAGATTACCTCCCACCTTGGTCAGTGTGAGGGATTGTTTCTGGACCCCATAAATCTTAACTTTTTTTTTAATTAATAGTTGTTTTATAGTGTATTTTTTCTTTTTTTCCATTTTTTTATTTATGTTTCCCTCCCCTTTACTATACAGCCCAATTTGTTTTTCTTATATATATATATACATTTTTAAAGGTTTCCCCCTTAAAGTAAATAAATGGGAGATCACCGTTCTCTCAACTCATCTCAGCTCAGCTCGAGAGAGGGTTCATTATTTCATTGTTTCATTGCATCCTTACTTCTCCCGTGAGATATCCCCTAAGGATATCAATAGATCATCTGCTTCACTTGGAGATCTGATATTGTACATCTTATTGTTGTACCTAATTTTCAAAAAAGCAGGAAATCTCATCTGGACCGTAGCACCAAAAGACCTGAATTTCTCCATTCTTTGGCCCAATTCCCATTGTCGATCCAGAGTTACCTTGGATAAGTCAGAGCGCACCTCGAAAGGAAAATCCGGGCCCCTTAATGATTTTACTTTCAGGGCTAGGTTTAATGTCTTCTCCTTTAAAGAATAAGTAAGAAAGTTGATTAGAATTTTCCTAGGTTTAGCCCTAGCTGTATTTAGTCTTAAAGGATCTCTATGCACCCTCTGAATATCCTGCTCCAGTAGGTCAGCAGGGTCCTCCAAATTCAGAGACTCCTTCAATAGCGATGCAACAAAGGATTTAATCTTGCTACCTTCTTTGCCCTCCGGAACCTTCAATAACCTTAGGTTCTTCCTTCATGAATAGTTTCAAGTGATTCCATCCTCTCTTTCATCGCATCTCCGTTCCTTCGAAGCACCTGAATTTTCATTTCAGCAGACCCTAGATTAGCCTTTAGCTCATCTACTGAGCTCTCCAGAGATTCTGTTCTTTTGTTGAGCAAATCCACTTTCTTCTCCAACACCTCACATGCTGCCCTAATCTCTGTTTGATTATCGGCCGAAACCATTAAGCCCTGTTTTATATCTAATTTCAGAGATGCAAGGAGCGCCTCAATTGAAGATCCGACTAGCTCTGCTTCCCCTATATCAAAAAGAATAGGGGTCTGAGAAGCCCCAGATGGATCAACAAGTGGTTCCTCAGTTTTCTTATTTAGGTTAGATTCTTCAGGGTTAGGAATAAGAGAGTTACTGACTGACCCGAGTATTGGGCTTACAATATCTAATTGTTCAGTCGAAGTAGAAAGACCGGTACTGAGCTCTATAGATGGAAAGTAAGACATAATGTGATGGAGCTCGGGAGGGGATTTTATTGTCTCGCTTGGAGCCTCTTGATGAATATTCAGAACCTGGGGCTGGACCCTAAAAAAGGATCGCAAGGAGGGAGTAATACGAACAGTACTGCCTTTTAGCACTGCTTTCTTCCCAGCCCTCCCCTTTTCAGAATTTCTCTTTGGGGCTGTGCCCTGCCCCAATTCAGAGCCAGAGTCCGAGTCGGAGGCCCCCTTCCGCTGAACATTGTGCCTTGAACCAGTAAATATGGTGCCTGGATCTTCAGAGCCTTCCTCAGGGGCCTGACCACATGTAACACTATGGGGTACAGAGGAATCTTTAGTAACCTTAGAGCGCTTCCCCTTCTTCCTAGCCCCTTTCCGGTTTTTATTCGGGAGCTCAGTAGCTTTTAAGGCAGGAATCACACCTGACTTCCTGAGGCAACAGAGTGGACACCCCCTGCTTTAGTATAGGCACACTCTTACCGCTGTTCAAGGCAAGTGCCCCCTTACCGCCCTTTGGAAAATCCGCCGCCTCAGTGAAGTCCTCTCCAACAGGATCAGCGTGTGGCTCCAAGACGCAGGTACCTGCAGGCAAAAAAAAACCAAACAATTCCGATATTATTGCTGGTGCTGACGCTGCTTGAGCTCGTGCTGGCGCTGCTTGAGCTGCCGCGGGAAAACCTGCGGAGAAGACCACGAGCCGCCGCACTTCGGCTGCATCTAAGCTCCAGGGCGGCCCCAGCCCAAAGCGTTAAGTGTAGAGGGCGTGGGAGCCGTTCGTAGTCCTCGATGTCTCTGTCTTTGGGGCACATTCGGAAGCTCCGACGTCCCGACGCCCTGAACCTTGAAGCAGGTGAAAGCAGAAAGAGATACCGCTTCAAAAGCACAAAGAAGGAAAATCCTTAGTGCCTTTGACCACGCAGTCACAAGCACATACTGCCTTCGGGGAGGGGAGAGATACGAGAGAGCAGCCGGGAAGGACGAGCGCCGCCGCTTAGCTCGCTGGCGCCATGTTTCCCCCACTTTTAATATTTAGAGCCCGGCAAGGTGGCGGTCCCTGGGGCGTGTGGGGGGCCAGAGCCCCCCCCCCCCCCCCCCCCCGGTTATTATTTTTTTTTTTTACAAACACAAGCCCCGGGTGTGTCGGTCAACAGGGCTTAGGGGGGCCTTTGAGCCCGCCAATGTATTTTAGAAGCCCCGGGGGTGGCGGTAAGCATGGGCGGAAAATCCGTTCCGCTCGCGGATTTTGCGGATTTTCGGGAAATCCGCAATCCGCGAGATTTGCGGATTTCCCGCAAAATCCGCAAATTCGCACGCAGCGGATTTTTTGGGCGGCGCGCGGCGTTGGTGATACAATTTTTGCGGCGCGCGGCGTTTATCATCGTTTGCCGAGTTGTTTTTTTCGATAGTTTGCGAGTGCTGCGCCATTTTGGATCTTGCTGTGTGATCCCGCGGGAATTGGCGAGCGCGATTACGTCATCGCGGCTTGCCAGCGATAGTTTGTGAACGCGAGTACGGCGAGATCACGTCTCGCGGTACTTCGCAATTGCGAGATTTGAGATGCGGCGCGCGAAAATATAAATTTGCAATTCTGCACAAGAAATCCACCAGCAAGCAGCATAAACCTTCTAGAAATGATGATTTTTATGTGAATAACTCCTTAGTTTGACATTTGCCTGCACTTTTTTAGCGAGGAGTCCATTTTGGGGAGGGGGGCAGGGGGGTGGGAGGAAGGAAGTGCCCCATAGTCTTCAACTTCCTGTTCCTGTTCAGCAGGCTCCTCCCAGTGCTTTGTCCATCTCCTGGTCACTTTTCATTTGGATGTGGACCTGGAAGGATTACTTTTTGTGGATGCTGCTGGATCTTTGGATTTGAGGCCTTTTTGACTTTCTTTGGATCACTGTTGGATTAGAAATTTTACAAGTAAGTTTGTTTGGGGCATTACAGTTGCTGCAACTAAAATTTTGGGATTTTCGATTTTTGGGCTGTTTTGGGGCCTTTTGCCCAGGGGTACTCAGTGGTGGGTGGACTGATTCTTTCTGTGGGTTGTCTTGAACTTAAACATCATGGAGGCCATAGATGAATTGGGATTGTGCTGATTTTTCTGTGTTTTTCGATTTTTTTTTTTTGTAAAATTTTGTGTTTTTCGATTTTTGACCTGTTGTTGGGGCCTTGACCAGGGGTAGTGAGTGGTGCATGGGCCTAGTCTTTCTGTGGGCTGTCTTGAATTTAAACATCATGGAGGCCATGGATGGAATGGGATTGTGCTGATTTTGCAGTGTTTTTCGATTTTTGGGGGTGTTCATGGGGAGGGACATGCCATGTGGCTGGTGGCCATTTTGAGTGCAGCTACAGGCACTGGCCATGTGCTGGCAGGCAAGTGGCCATTTTGAATGCAGGCTTTGTTGTTAGGCCTACAACCATTTTGCCTACTTTTCAACCTTTATTTATGCCCAGGGGTAGTGAGTCTTGCATGGGCCTAGTATTTCTGTGGGTTGTCTTGAATTTAAACATCATGGAGGCCATGGATTGAATGGGATTGTGCTGATTTTGCAGTGTTTTTCGATTTTTGGGTGTGTTCATGGGGAGGGACATGGCATGTGGCTGGTGGCCATTTTGAGTGCAGCTACAGGCACTGGCCATGTGCTGGCAGGCAAGTGGCCATTTTGAATGCAGGCTTTGTTGTTAGGCCTCCAACCATTTTGCCTACTTTTCAACCTTTATTTATGCCCAGGGGTAGTGAGTCTTGCATGGGCCTAGTATTTCTGTGGGTTGTCTTGAATTTAAACATCATGGAGGCCATGGATTGAATGGGATTGTGCTGATTTTGCAGTGTTTTTCGATTTTTGGGCCTGTACTTGTGGCCTTTTCACCAGGGGTATTTGAGTCTAGCATGGGCCTAGTCTTTCTGTGGGCTGTCTTGAATTTAAACATCATGGAGGCCATGGATGGAATGGGATTGTGCTGATTTTGCAGTGTTTTTCGATTTTTGGGCCTGTACTTGTGGCCTTTTCACCAGGGGTATTTGAGTCTAGCATGGGCCTAGTCTTTCTGTGGGCTGTCTTGAATTTAAACATCATGGAGGCCATGGATGGAATGGGATTGTGCTGATTTTGCAGTGTTTTTCGATTTTTGGGGGTGTTCATGGGGAGGGACATGCCATGTGGCTGGTGGCCATTTTGAGTGCAGCTACAGGCACTGGCCATGTGCTGGCAGGCAAGTGGCCATTTTGAATGCAGGCTTTGTTGTTAGGCCTCCAACCATTTTGCCAACTTTTCAACCTTTATTTATGCCCAGGGGTAGTGAGTCTTGCATGGGCCTAGTATTTCTGTGGGTTGTCTTGAATTTAAACATCATGGAGGCCATGGATTGAATGGGATTGTGCTGATTTTGCAGTGTTTTTCGATTTTTGGGTGTGTTCATGGGGAGGGACATGCCATGTGGCTGGTGGCCATTTTGAGTGCAGCTACAGGCACTGGCCATGTGCTGGCAGGCAAGTGGCCATTTTGAATGCAGGCTTTGTTGTTAGGCCTCCAACCATTTTGCCTACTTTTCAACCTTTATTTATGCCCAGGGGTAGTGAGTCTTGCATGGGCCTAGTATTTCTGTGGGTTGTCTTGAATTTAAACATCATGGAGGCCATGGATTGAATGGGATTGTGCTGATTTTGCAGTGTTTTTCGATTTTTGGGCCTGTACTTGTGGCCTTTTCACCAGGGGTATTTGAGTCTAGCATGGGCCTAGTCTTTCTGTGGGCTGTCTTGAATTTAAACATCATGGAGGCCATGGATGGAATGGGATTGTGCTGATTTTGCAGTGTTTTTCGATTTTTGGCCCTGTACTTGTGGCCTTTTCACCAGGGGTATTTGAGTCTAGCATGGGCCTAGTCTTTCTGTGGGCTGTCTTGAATTTAAACATCATGGAGGCCATGGATGGAATGGGATTGTGCTGATTTTGCAGTGTTTTTCGATTTTTGGGCCTGTACTTGTGGCCTTTTCACCAGGGGTATTTGAGTCTAGCATGGGCCTAGTCTTTCTGTGGGCTGTCTTGAATTTAAACATCATGGAGGCCATGGATGGAATGGGATTGTGCTGATTTTGCAGTGTTTTTCGATTTTTGGGGGTGTTCATGGGGAGGGACATGCCATGTGGCTGGTGGCCATTTTGAGTGCAGCTACAGGCACTGGCCATGTGCTGGCAGGCAAGTGGCCATTTTGAATGCAGGCTTTGTTGTTAGGCCTCCAACCATTTTGCCTACTTTTCAACCTTTATTTATGCCCAGGGGTAGTGAGTCTTGCATGGGCCTAGTATTTCTGTGGGTTGTCTTGAATTTAAACATCATGGAGGCCATGGATTGAATGGGATTGTGCTGATTTTGCAGTGTTTTTCGATTTTTGGGCCTGTACTTGTGGCCTTTTCACCAGGGGTATTTGAGTCTAGCATGGGCCTAGTCTTTCTGTGGGCTGTCTTGAATTTAAACATCATGGAGGCCATGGATGGAATGGGATTGTGCTGATTTTGCAGTGTTTTTCGATTTTTGGGGGTGTTCATGGGGAGGGACATGCCATGTGGCTGGTGGCCATTTTGAGTGCAGCTACAGGCACTGGCCATGTGCTGGCAGGCAAGTGGCCATTTTAAATGCAGGCTTTGTTGTTAGGCCTCCAACCATTTTGCCTACTTTTCAACCTTTATTTATGCCCAGGGGTAGTGAGTCTTGCATGGGCCTAGTCTTTCTGTGGGTTGTCTTGAATTTAAACATTATGGAGGGCATGGATGGATTGGGATTGTGCTGATTTTGCAGTGTTTTTCGATTTTTTGGTGCTCTATAACTGAACTGATGTTCCTCTGTCTTCCATTTTTTTTAGGTGCACAAGACTCAAGAGAACCACCAGTGCCTGGAAGAAGTCCTGCAGCGGTGTGTGTGTGCAGCATAACGTCACGCGACGTCACGTCTGGCCTCAGACAACTCTACAATTCGTAGCTCCTCTAGCAAGAAAGTTGCTAGTAAGGAGCAGAAGAAGCAAGTTACCAAGGAGGCTGGTGTGCCACCCGCCACTTTTTTTGGGAGCAAAAAAAAAAGTACGCCTGCAGCAGCAGGATCTGCTGGGGACCAAGCTGGGAGCAGCACCCCTGCTCCATTGGGTTCAGTGCCTCCACCACCACGCCAACTTAAGTCAAAGCCCTTGAGTGCTTCAGAGGCAGTCAGTGTACTTCTCCAATCACCATCGACCAGTGATGTTGGCTCATCGCAAGAAAGTAGCAGCAATGTCCCTGAATCAACACAGGTTGTTGTAACTCATCTGACAAGTGTTGAACAACCACAGCCGCAACAACAACACCATGTGCAAGTACACGCCCAAGTACATGTGGAAGGAGAGGCAGCAAAAGGAGATGCGCAAGCAAAGGTGCATGGAGGTTCACAAGTGCCCACAATAGTTGTTCCTCCCGAAGTAGGGGCACATTTGGAAATCGACAATGAAGCCGAGGTATCATTGGAAGCCACTCCTCCTGATGATCATTCATTGTCTTCCACATCCCTAGCAAGGAAAAGATCAAGGGGGGTGTCTACATCTTCTTCAAGCCCACCTCGTTCTGGTGCAAGTGATCTGTCTTGGGAACCACAACTGCGGTCTGACAGTGAGGCAGAGGCACACCATGATCTGACACCGGTACCTAAGCGTAAAAGGAAGGTCGTCCAAAAACTCAAACCTATGGAGTGTGATGAGGCTCAACAAGAAGTGACAGATACTGCTGGTGATGAAGCCTCTCACGATGACGACGAGCCAGTCATCACAAAGGTCACTGCAGCCCCACCGGGCATGCAGCAAAGAGACATTTTGACCCTATCCCGAGAAGCTGCTGAGCGTGATGATGATGTCGGCGAGGAGGCAATGGAAATGGAATCATTAGATTTGAAGTTAAGTAGTACACCAAAACCTACCGCTTCCATATTTCTTCCTCGCAAGAAGGTACCCACCTCGTCCTCGACCTCAATTCGTGGTGGTGAAAGTGCAAAACGTACTGAAGTTCGGCAATCCACATCCTCCACTTCATCTGCCATTAGCAACAGGACCACCACCACCAGTATCGCCGCCTCCTCTGCCCCCCGAAGACATTTCAAGTCTCCAGTTTGGGACTTCTTTAGTGTTTGCCCAAAAAATGAAAACATAGCCATTTGTAGCATTTGTAAGCTTCGAGTTAGTCGTGGTAAGTTGGGTTCCAACTATGGTACCGGAGGCCAGAGAGGTCATCTTAGGAGAACGCACGATGTCCAATGGTTTGCGCACCTACACACGATCAAGGAAGCCGCAATTGCACGCAATGAAAACGTTGTTTTTTCATCTGGTGATGACGAGGAGGTAGAAGACGATTCAAACACTTCACTTAAACCCAGTTCCCCTGTCAGCAGCACACCCCATGGGAGCCACACTAAGAGTGTGGGAGAGAGTGAGACATCAATGCGGAAAAGTTCATCAGCGAGCGTAACTGGGTCGAAGAGATCATCATCATCCCGTAAATCCTTGGTCCAGGGCAACATTAAAAAGATGTTGTTTACAGAAGCGCAATATGAACGCAACCACCCAATGACCCGTCTGTATAACACTAAGCTGGCTAAAATGCTAGCTCTGGACCTTCTCCCTTTTTCTTTTGTAGAAGGGGTTGGTTTTCTAGAATTAGTGACAGCGCTCTGCCCTAAATGGAAGGTTCCTAGCCGGTTCTATTTTGCACGAGTTGCGGTTCCAGCACTACATGAAGATGTTCTGAAGGTGATTGGGGCAGCTTTGCAGAAGAGTGCTGTTCACACTATACATCTGACAACAGACATGTGGACCAGTGGCGCAGGCGCTGATTACATGTGCATCACTGCACACTGGGTCTCTTTTTCAGGGGCTAAAGCAAAGCTAAACTCAGGTGTTGACACTAACATTGTTTTTAAAGGTGCTCGGAAACATGCAACACTAGCCATGTTTGGTTTGGAGAAACGTCACACAGCAGAAAACATTTTGGATGTCTTTAACACAAAGGTCCTTAACTGTCTGTCCCCACTAAAACGCAAGGTTGGTTATGTTTCCACGGACAATGGCTCCAATATAGTTAAGGCCATGAGGGACGGTTACTATTTCAGAGTGCCGTGTTTGGCGCACTGTATAAACCTGGTTGTCCAAAAATTCTTGGGTAATAAACGCAGTGCAGCGTACAGTGTATTGGAGAACTGCCGAAAAATTTGCAAGCATTTCAGGCATTCTTTTAAGGCCCGGAAGCAGCTGAGGAGCATGCTATATCAATGTCAAATGCCAGTGAAAGCACTCATCCAGGAGGTGGTAACACGTTGGAACTCAACCTTCTACATGCTTGAGCGTCTGTATGAGCAGTATACGCAACTCGATCAATATTTCTTGAAAGAGGGTATAGAGGAGCTGAGGATGGGTGGGCCGCAATGGAACATAGTTGAAAGCCTAACACGCATGCTTCGTCCTTTTGAGGTCTTCACGCGTGCAGTCAGCAAGGAGGACTCTAATTTGGGAAAAGCTATCCCATTGTTGTACATGCTGGAGGACCAACTGAAGGAGGTGTGTTCTGTGTTTGGAAAAGATGACAAAAAGAAAGACTCTTTGCTTCTGGCTGAGCAATTATTAGAGCTCCTACAAGGTGATGAACGTCTTAAAAAGATCCACTCAGAACAGCATTACATTTGCGCTACTATTCTGGATCCACGCTACAAAAAGGCGCTGGCAGGCAGAGCATTCTTTCCTTTTGGTGATGAAGATGTTACAAAGTACAAACGTTGGCTAGCCTTGTCAGCCAAGAAGTTTGAAACAGAACGGCTGGAAATTGAAGGAAATGGCAGTACATCAGCAGGCCATCCCCAGTCAAAACAATCCACTTCTGCACCTGTGGCTGTGGCACAAGTGACCTCTCAGCCGTTAAAGACACCGGCAACCGGATCATCTGCACGAAAGACAACAGAAACATTGGAGGCTGAAGAGGATTGGCTAGCTCTGCGTGGGTTTGGTTCTCAAAAGGTCAGAGGCACAGCAAGAGCTACGCAAAGTGGAGGAACCTTGGAGGAGGACCTTGAGTCGATGGTGAAGGACTATCTGAATGACTCCACAGAGGTCTATGTTAATTCTGACCCATTGGCGTATTGGCATGGGAAAAAAGAATTGTGGCCACAGCTCACCAACCTGGCTTTAAACTACTTGTCTTGCCCACTCGCAAGTGTGTCTTCTGAACGGGTTTTCAGTGCGGCTGGTGGGATTGTAACTCCCAAACGGAGCCGCCTCTCGCCCAAAAATGTGGAGAGGTTAACAATGATCAAGATGAATCAGCACCTCATACCACCAGATATAAGAGTACGAGAGAGCGTGCCGGATGAAGAGGAGGTGGCCAGCAACATAGATGAGGGAATTTCTACTCTGTCAGGTGGCACTGACCTCACCCTGGCTGAATTCGCAGAGTATGATGACGAAGCCTTATTCTTATTCCTGGACCGTGATACCGACTTCGAGCCCTGAAAATGAGACAACGAATCAATAACTTTCTTTTTCATCCTTATTCACTTTTATTCCTGTGTGTCTGTCTTTCTTTGTTGTGCACAGTTAATATAATTCAAACTTTAATCAGATAATCACAAAAACAAGCCCATCAGCAGAACTGTCTTCACTTGTTTGCTAATTTATTTGAAGGTGCCGCAGTCTGCATTCCTCAGGTTCACAAGTTCAGAAGAACATGCTCCTCTATCCTCCAGACTCCTATTTCCATCAAAGCAGAGGGCTGGTTTACGCCCAATGAAGAAAGACTCAGCACTTGTGGGGGTGTTGTTCTACCTCTTTGCAGGTGAGTTGACGGGTCTGGGGCCATTGCTGGGAAGCACTAAAAGTGGTTTGGACCAAATCCGAGGCGGAAAATTTTTTGTGTTTTTGATGACTTGCTTGCCTTTGAGGTGCTCTTAGGGGGGGTTCCGTCTGTTTGTGGGTGAGTTTCGTGGTCTGAGAGCATTGCTGGGACACTCTAATCTTGATTGCATTTGCTTTTCAGGAAATCCGTCGTGCCAACCCCGACTTATGGCCTAGCTACGCAGCGCGTTTGGACCGAAGGCCCAGAAATATTGCAAGTATGAGATTTTGCTTTTGACCTGTTTGGGGGTGTTACGCTTCTTGGCGGGTGGGTTGCCGGGTCTTGGGGCATTCCTGGGAAGGTCTAATACCGGGTAGAAGTGGTTGGGACAAAATCCAGGCCGATTTTTTTTTTGGCTATTTCTGACATTTTGCTCTATGTAGCGTTTTCGGGGGCCTGTTTGGGGGGCTTCCTGGTGTTTGCGGGTGAGTTTCGTGGTCTGAGAGCATTGCTGGGACACTCTAATCTTGATTGCATTTGCTTTTCAGGAAATCCGTCGTGCCAACCCCGACTTATGGCCTAGCTACGCAGCGCGTTTGGACCGAAGGCCCAGAAATATTGCAAGTATGAGATTTTGCTTTTGACCTGTTTGGGGGTGTTACGCTTCTTGGCGGGTGGGTTGCCGGGTCTTGGGGCATTCCTGGGAAGGTCTAATACCGGGTAGAAGTGGTTGGGACAAAATCCAGGCCGATTTTTTTTTGGCTATTTCTGACATTTTGCTCTATGTAGCGTTTTCGGGGGCCTGTTTGGGGGGCTTCCTGGTGTTTGCGGGTGAGTTTAGTGGTCTGAGAGCATTGCTGGGACACTCTAATCTTGATTGCATTTGCTTTTCAGGAAATCCGTCGTGCCAACCCCGACTTATGGCCTAGCTACGCAGCGCGTTTGGACCGAAGGCCCAGAAATATTGCAAGTATGAGATTTTGCTTTTGACCTGTTTGGGGGTGTTACGCTTCTTGGCGGGTGGGTTGCCGGGTCTTGGGGCATTCCTGGGAAGGTCTAATACCGGGTAGAAGTGGTTGGGACAAAATCCAGGCCGATTTTTTTTTTGGCTATTTCTGACATTTTGCTCTATGTAGCGTTTTCGGGGGCCTGTTTGGGGGGCTTCCTGGTGTTTGCGGGTGAGTTTCGTGGTCTGAGAGCATTGCTGGGACACTCTAATCTTGATTGCATTTGCTTTTCAGGAAATCCGTCGTGCCAACCCCGACTTATGGCCTAGCTACGCAGCGCGTTTGGACCGAAGGCCCAGAAATATTGCAAGTATGAGATTTTGCTTTTGACCTGTTTGGGGGTGTTACGCTTCTTGGCGGGTGGGTTGCCGGGTCTTGGGGCATTCCTGGGAAGGTCTAATACCGGGTAGAAGTGGTTGGGACAAAATCCAGGCCGATTTTTTTTTTGGCTATTTCTGACATTTTGCTCTATGTAGCGTTTTCGGGGGCCTGTTTGGGGGGCTTCCTGGTGTTTGCGGGTGAGTTTCGTGGTCTGAGAGCATTGCTGGGACACTCTAATCTTGATTGCATTTGCTTTTCAGGAAATCCGTCGTGCCAACCCCGACTTATGGCCTAGCTACGCAGCGCGTTTGGACCGAAGGCCCAGAAATATTGCAAGTATGAGATTTTGCTTTTGGCCTGTTTGGGGGTGTTACGCTTCTTGGCGGGTGGGTTGCCGGGTCTTGGGGCATTCCTGGGAAGGTCTAATACCGGGTAGAAGTGGTTGGGACAAAATCCAGGCCGATTTTTTTTTTGGCTATTTCTGACATTTTGCTCTATGTAGCGTTTTCGGGGGCCTGTTTGGGGGGCTTCCTGGTGTTTGCGGGTGAGTTTCGTGGTCTGGGAGCACTGCTGGCTATATATACTTTACTTTGCAAGAGGTTTGAAGCAAATCCATGGTGGCAGAGGGGAATTAGGGCCTAGCTGCAGAGCGCGCGCGGAGTGATTTGGGAAATTTGTGAAAAATTGACTAAGTCCCCATTTTTGTACTTTTGCTCTTTGGCTGTTTGGGGGTCTTCTACTCGTTTTCTCCTGGGTTGACGGCTCTGGGGCCATTGCTGGGAAGCTCTAATACCGGATAAAAGTGTTTTGGACCAAATCCCAGGCAGAATTTTTTTTGTGTTTTTGATGACTTGCTTGCCTTTGAGGTGCTCTTAGGGGGGGTTCCGTCTGTTTGCGGGTGAGTTTCGTGGTCTGGGAGCACTGCTGGGACACTCTAATCTTGATTGCATTTGCTTTTCAGGAAATCCGTCGTGCCAACCCCGACTTATGGCCTAGCTACGCAGCGCGTTTGGACCGAAGGCCCAGAAATATTGCAAGTATGAGATTTTGCTTTTGACCTGTTTGGGGGTGTTACGCTTCTTGGCGGGTGGGTTGCCGGGTCTTGGGGCATTCCTGGGAAGGTCTAATACCGGGTAGAAGTGGTTGGGACAAAATCCAGGCCGATTTTTTTTTGGCTATTTCTGACATTTTGCTCTATGTAGCGTTTTCGGGGGCCTGTTTGGGGGGCTTCCTGGTGTTTGCGGGTGAGTTTCGTGGTCTGGGAGCACTGCTGGGACACTCTAATCTTGATTGCATTTGCTTTTCAGGAAATCCGTCGTGCCAACCCCGACTTATGGCCTAGCTACGCAGCGCGTTTGGACCGAAGGCCCAGAAATATTGCAAGTATGAGATTTTGCTTTTGGCCTGTTTGGGGGTGTTACGCTTCTTGGCGGGTGGGTTGCCGGTTCTTGGGGCATTCCTGGGAAGGTCTAATACCGGGTAGAAGTGGTTGGGACAAAATCCGCGCGGAAAAGCCTTTAGTTTTGGCACTTTTTGTAACTTAGGGTTCGTTAGGGTTAACCCTAGCAGCAGGATTGCATGTGTTTCGGGGTGTTCTAGATTTTTCAAACTGAGTTCTGGGGTCATAGAGCACTCGTGAGAATGTGTAATTTTGGTTGCAAGTCATTTGAAGAAAATCCATGGTGGGAAAGGGGGGATTTGGCATAGTTAAAGAAAGCCTTTGCCACTATTCTTAACTTAGGGTTCGTTAGGGTTAGCAGTATTTCTATTGCATGTGTTTGAGTGGGGGGGATTTCGAGTTTTGGAGCGATGCTGGCTATGGCTACTTTTGCTTGGTTGCTTGCAAGTGGTTTGAATGCAATCCACGGTGGGTAATGGGTAAATAGGGTACTTCGGCCTACTTTTACTTTCAAAGTAAGTTTTGTCACCAGTTTTCTGCTAGGCCTCGTTTTTTGAGATTTGATTGGGGGTCTTCTACATTTTTGCGACTGGCTTTAGTAAGGGTCTGGGTGGGAGCACTGCTAGGAAGATGTAATTTTGTTCTAAAACACAGTTTACAGTACACCTAGCTTGAGGGGCAAGATCCGCTACATTAATTTGCCCATACTTATTTATCCTTCAAAAGGTGACTCAGAGTACGCACTTTCAAAAACATTGTACTGTCTACTAGGAAAAACAAATTGTGACTTTTTGCACTCCACAGCCTACATACCTTATATTTATTTATCAGTGGTGTTGTAATATTATATCACTTCCTGTTTTTCGTTGAATAATTACAGGCCGGGTTTCAGTCTCTGCAATGGGGAAAAAAGGATGGAGTCAGGCTTCACAGTAGCGAGCCACAATTCAGCATCAGGCAGGCAGTGGACAGGGTGTCTTCTGGTGACCAACATCGATGGACGAAGCGTCGGCTGCAATGGAGGAGTGCCGCTAATAGGAGGATTTTTTTTCTGCGGGCAACTTAGTTACCACTTCCAACAGGACCACTACAACCACATAGATACAGTATCCCTTGCCTTTTTCTCTGACTTTGACTGCATTTCTTGGCTCTCTCTTTGCTTCTACATTGATCCCTTAACACATCACTTAGTCCACTCCACTATCACATCTGCACCACACATAGTCATTTGTAAGTGCTCCTACGTAATTCGCAAGTCGCAGCACGCCCCAGGCCGTAGAGGACTGGGATGGCCCCAATGATGAAGCATGTCACCAAGGGGCAACCCTGGTGAGTGAGGGGACACCTAGAAAAAAAGCAATTTCTCCTTTTCTATCTACTATACCTTCTGTCAGGTTACGCAGCCCCTAAGCGCCTACCGTACTATGAAACTACATTTCCCATGAGTAGGCGGGAGACTTGCAGACTATTTAGTGAGACTATATGAGAGTACCCTTGTATGTTAGGACAGCACTTCACTGATGCCTGTCTTGTCTTCTGTTACAGGTATCCTTTCCCTGCTGACCCTACCTTTACCCATCCCACATTTTTTATTTTAGTTTGTTATTTTTCTCCCCCGCCTAATGCCTCGAACACCCTGTGTTTACACTTCTGGGTGTTGGTGACATTTGGAGGTGGAACCATATTTGCATCGACTGGATCACGGGGAGTAAACCTGACACCTTCCAGACCAACCCCATTGAGTGTTGTTGTGAATGGATTTATAGTGACCAGCAAGGCTCTCAGGTATCTGGCTACAGAGACCTTATGTTGAATATAGTTATCAATATTTCCACCCACGCCCTGTACTGTCGCATTCTTTCTTCCACAGTTGTCGAAAGTACTACTTACTTTTAACTGACATGCATGCAGTTACAGTAGTGTATGCACTTTCAAAGATTGATGGATAGGTTTGTACCCAAAGATTTGTTTATGTTCACAATTGTTCGTCCATGCTGTGCTACTTTTTCTTGTCTCCCAAAACCTTTCCCAAAAACCCCCGTACCCATCCATTTTTCAAACCCTAACCCTCTTCCCCCGGGCTGTGTGGTTTTGATTGATGTGTGACTAAATTACAGCAATAAATCCACACACTTGCTGGGGAGGATAAGGTGATAGCAACAGGCTGGTGAAGAAATCCGAGGATATATTCTTACTCTGCTTGACAAAGACCCATGGCTAATGTCAAAGAACTTCAACCGAATTAGTTATACTTTAACATTTGTTAGGCTACAACGTGGCACTGTTCTAGTGTACTTCTGTCACCTGCTATATTCTGTATTGTACCTTTGTATTGCTCAGGAGGACAAACCAGATTTCATTTTCTTTTTTTCATAGGCAAGCAACTGCCACTGTGTCACACCACTAGTACCACCGCTATGAGGAAATTTTATCCGCCCAGGATTGCCAACCTTATTTGCTGTTTCCCGTGGAGCCAGCCCTGGGCCTAGCCCTACTTGCAAACAGAAATTACAGGTAAGATAGGCGTTTGGTTGGAGGTAGTATAATGGAGTATTAGGAGAGACGAGAGATTTGATTGACGGTAGTACTACTAAAGTCCTAGGACTATTCAGGAAAACAAACTTACTGTTATGTTAAACCCCCACCCACCAGACTCAAAAGCAGTAAAAAACAGGTATGGTCAGATAAAGTTTCAAAAAGTATATTTTTATAGCCCTAACAAAAGAATCTCCCGCAAGACCCTCCCTAACCCCAACGATTGTCCTTCAAAAGTCCCCAAAAATCACAACTCCCAATTCCCACCCCCCAAAAGTCTCTAAAAAAGGGGCAAGGGACACTATGGCAGGGTGCTGTTGGAATTAGCAGCCAGGGCATCATGCTCCTTGCGGAGGGTGGCAAGTTCGAAGCGGAGGCCCTCCACCACGTTCTTATAATTATGGACCTCCTGCTCCAGGTAGGACAGTCTGAGGGATAAGCGGCGCCGGTGTGCCTTGCAAATCCTGTGAGGGGCAGCTGCTTTCTTTGCTGCTGGGCGGTGGCGTTTGGCTTTGGTAGCCCGGCTCCGTACCGCTGGAGCACTGCGCTGGCTGGCAGCCCGCACGGAGGAGGAGGCAGCTGTCCCAGTGGACGTTGTTGTTGTTCCAGACTGCGTCTCCTCCTCCTCCAGGGCCACCAGCCGCCGATATTCAGCAACAGTGGCATCCAGCCTCCGTTGCCGGGCCATTCGAGCCAGCTCCTTCCTCCTTGATGGTGTCTTGGATTTGGAAGGAGCAACTACATGAAAAAAGAAAGACATAGTCTGTAACCAATGCTCCTTAAGATTAACACAAAATGATTGAGCAGAAAGTTGTCACAGTACAAGTAGCAAATTGAAAGCACAGTGCATAACTATTGAGGACAGTATCTATGTAACCTCCGACTTCTTCATCCTTGCTCTAACATTAGTGGGAGTTTAAGGAACAAATTCTACGAGCACTATGGACTTCTATTACAGTCGACTATGACAGTACACCACTCTTATTCTTCTTCTTCTCTCTTGTTTAGGAAAATTGGTACGTTATCTTATGCAAGCCGGCATAATGCCAGCGCAGTGAACTTGCACCCGAGAAAAACAGACGCACACCATGGTGAGTGAGACAGACTTGCGTTACTGTACCGGTCCAGTACATGCAGGTGGTGAAGCTCTTACTTTTCTATTACGGGTGGCACTGAGAATACTCTGTTAAAAGGGCTACTGCTTAATTAATTTAGCTTTCACCCTACAGTGCAAATGAGTATTAGAAAAGGAAAATGAAGAAGCTAAATTATCTGATTATCTATCACTTCACATGGGATGTATTTGATGACATATGGGATGACTTTAGGTGCTTTGCTTATTATTGAGTGAACAGTGATACCCCCACACATGAATGACGTACTACTACTAAACTAAAGTTATTAAGGGAGGTAGGGAGTGCCCACCGTAATAACTGGATATATGCTGTGCTTGCAGTTGCAATACAAACTACTGCTACTATTCATGGTAGTCTTTGGACAACGTTACAACTTCTTTTCCTTGCCTTTCCTACACTGGAACGGACGTGCGGGTGCGGTGTTACATGCTCTTCAAAGTAACACTTAGTTCATCCAGTGACCGTCTACTCTCTCTAGATTCACATATGCTATCTAAGAGTCAGATAGTACCATGAATGATCCAGGCATCCATCCATTCAAAGTATATTGCACACATACAGTTTCTGTCTCACCCACCCAGGCTGTTCTCCTTCCACCCATCCTTGCTTCATCATTCACCCAGCCATGCACCATACCATTTTCTTACCTTCCCAGCCACCTCGGGGACCAAGCAAACACATATCATTCTTCTTTGCCAGTCATCATTACATTTCTCGTGCTTCCACACTTACTTACACCCTTCTTTCGCTTTTCGTTCATCCCATCCATCAAGTTCACCTCAGATCTGATTGGGATTCTTCTCGCCAAAAACTTCACAGCTAAGTCGAAGTACATTTAGAGGAGGCTACTACCTGCTTTTTTTATAATACACCCGTGCAGAAAGCACACTCTGCAGTCTTCAATCTCAATGACTAAGGAATGTATAGCTTACCTCTGCCCGCCACCACCGTGTGAACCCTCACAGGCATGTCCTTTTCCGGCACTTGCACCGCCTCCTCCCCAGAGTTGTCCTCCTCGTCCAATGCCACCACCTCCGCGCTGGCCCCGTCTCCAGATGTTCCACCTACAAAGTACATTTAATAATGTTAGAATACACCACTCACTACTATATAATATTTGGTCTAGGAGGAAGAAAGAAATGTGAAAAAAGTGTACAATTTAATAATTTTTGACTGTGTACTCTAGAGTAAAAATGTCCCTTTTTCCAGGGAAGGCTGTTGTCTTGCTGCACTTTTTGGCACAACTGATGAATGTTTGCTTTTTACTTTTTAACACGCACCACTTTTTCTCCTAACAGACAGAACCTTGACTTCTAAGAACACGAGCAGGATCAAGTTCAAACCAGGTGAGAGCTCGGCTCGACCACAAGAAATGTGTCCAATTAATCGTCAGCACTAAGCACTTTTCCATTTTCAGTTACACGTTCACTTTTATGACAAACTTGAATTTAATAAATGTGTTTACTTTTAATAAAGCTTTTAAACTTAAATAGACTCTGTGGTTTTTGGTCCTCCAGACTAGAGTGGATGAGCTAAAGGTTTTCGAATTTTTGCAAGCATGAGTCCGTGCCTCTGCCATCGGTGACTTTGGGAGCTAAATGACTCTGCCACACTATCTAGTCAGTAAGGAGATTGGGGGTTCAACTACAAAGTCTGTTATCACTGAGGTATGTGGAAAGTCTAACAGTTACAGCACCTATTATAATTGATAAGCTAAGCGATGCATTATTTAGTGTCCATAGTTCTGTTTGTGCAGATTTGTCCCTGCAACAGTAGTAGAATGGATTGTCCTCCTATCCAAACCAAAAGTAAAGTAGTATCTTATTATTTCTTGGTGGTGGTCATTCACCTTTTTATTGTTGGCAATGGTCAAAGCATAAACATTTAGAATACTTGAAAAGACATTATGTACAATCCCAGAGGACTACACTCAGTGCATACAGCTATTGGTGACTAGAATGGGAGTCCAATGGAAATGCCAAATGTGCAATCTTAGTTAGCTACACAGACAGACTAATAAGAATAATCTAGTAATACCACACGGAGTCATAGTCGAGGCAGGATAAGAATTTAGATCCTGTCTACAAGAAGATCAAAGACGATTTAGAAAAAATCAAATGAGGAACGCTAGGAAAAAATAAGTACTCTATATTAAAATTAAAACTTACTGGGGCCAGCAAAGGAGCCCTCGACTGCCCGGTCCTGGCCTGCATCGACAACAGCACCCTCCTCCTCCTCCTCCTGTGTCCTCCTCTTGCCCCTGGGGGAAGCTGATGTACAACATGAAAGAAAGAAAAACAGAAAACATGGATGATATTTCTCAACCAAATCAAACATTTAAAAAAGAACTAACAAAGTAACAAAATATTTTTGCGAAATAGCAAATAGGTAACGACTCCACGGGATATATTATTGACCAATCTCATGTGGTCGACTACGTCATTACTTTAGTATTGCTTGATTTGCGGACCGTCGAATTGGAAAATACCCTATGTAACTCACTAAACAAAGTACTAAAAAGGTTTGCCTAGGATTGGCAGGCAGCAGTCCGCAGCACGCAAAGTGACAGCCAAAGTCCATCGTGATTGAAGATCAGCGACAACACTAAAGTTTCCTACTACATTCACCAGTCATTAAAATACTCAAACTATTAATCCACCACCACTATTTCTTCTTATCGCCATGTGTACAAAGGAAGGACTGGACTTGAGTCTGTAGGGGCTGATTTAGAAGGCCCTTGCGGCTCTTTTGCTCCATTGTTGCGTGACTTTTGTGACGCAGCGACAGCACAAAAGAGGCGCAATGGTGCGGCGTATATTAACAACGTGACGCATCTGGGAGATGCATCACGTTGTAAAGCCCTGCGCCAATAGGGGTGTTCCGGCGCAAGGGAGGGCGTTCCTGCGCAGGAACGCATCCTAAAAGTGGCTGAGGGAAATCTACAAGATTTCAATCAGTCACTTTGAGGACAATGATGCGTGACTCAAACCCTGCGCCTGCTGGAAGCAGACGTACGGCTTGACGCAGCATTGGGGAGATAGGGCACCCCAGAGCATTGATGGAGCTGCACCATCGTTGCGACGCAACTCCAGCAATGCGCCGCCTTTACGGCACAGATGCGTAACGCTTTGGTGACGTTTTGGGCCCATGGTGCGCCGCATTGTAAATACGGCGCACCATGGGTGATGGTGGCGTGACGCACAATTACTGGCGCATCCCTGCAACTTTGCAGGGATGCGCCGGTAATTAAAAATCTGAACCTTAGTGTGTAGCATTACGCAGTTCTTTCAACTACACTCATACATAATTTCACAGGCCAATGAAATGAACACAAAATCTAAAACAAATAAGCATAGTAGCAACACTACTGAGAAGAAGGAGAGCAGTGTACCTGAAATGCACAGAAGATTTTGAAATAAAATTTACCTACAATGTAATGAGCAGCATTATTGCTCTTGGTAAAAAACAAAAATTTGCAATATAATAACACAGCAGGAGAAAACATAGTAGTAAAGACATAGCTACTACTACTCACCAAGCCCGGGGATCTCAAGGCCAAGGAGGTCGAGCAGATCTTGCTCACGGGTCAGGACATCCGTCCAGCGGTGGGTGGCCTGGTTGTAGGTGCGCCAGACCCGAGAGTGGTGGTAAATGGCCTGGCACACCTTCTCCCACCGCTTCCGGCGCTCCCGGGCCCCGTACCCGGCACTGATCCTGCCGCCTCCCATGATGGTCCTGGGGAGGCGGCGCTGAACATAAAAAATGAGTTGGGCCACCTCCTCCGGGGTAAAGATCTCCCGTGGCATCACTAGCTCCCCCCTCAAACGCCCGCACGGGAGCCGGACACGGGGTGCGGGACCCTTCCCCTTCTCGGGATGCTTCCCGGCTCCCTTCACCATGGTCTGGGCGGAAAGGAATAAAGAAAATAGAATAGGGAAGAGAAGAAAAGAAAAGAGTTTACAAAAGTAGTATAAAATTAACCAAAAGTAGCAGTAAACACAAAAATATAGGGCTAGAAAAATAGAGGGATAGATAATAAGTAAAATAGATAAAAAAAAACTTCAAACAAGCAAAGGATGGCAGAGATTGACAGAGGATACAAAGACCATGCCCAGAACCATAGCAATGAATGAGAAACAAGATGGCCGCGCCCGTTCACGACCGCGCGGGTAAGTTCGCGCGAGATTTTCCTTGCGAACACGCGCAAGACTGTACTGGCAAGCCGCGGACTTTGCGAGATTACACGTCGCGCCCGGAAACGGAAATACGTCAGGCAAACAAGATGGCTGCGCCCTTGAACGACCGCGAGGGTAACTTCGCGTCTTGCGCTACGAGCGGCTCGCAAAAATGCACAAAACCTTGCCAACTAACACGCCGCAAAAAAAACAAATTCCATATTCGCACGAATTTGCGGCTTCCGAATCCAATCTCGCGCGTGTTCGCACCCCGCGAACCCCGCGAAATTGCAGAAAAACGAGTTTTTCAAAACTGAAAGCACTCGGCAGGGGCAAGAGTTCAAACTCATCATTAGTAACAATTCCCGGTAGTGCTTCCTGACTGGGGCCCCTCCAGAATTCAGTTGCTAGTTGCAACAATTGTATGACCCTGCTCTGACCCTCACAGCAGGCTCATACAATAGCTACAAGTAGGCCACAAAGAAGGTCCTGGGGAAAAAAAATGCACTGCAACAGAAAGCAAAATTACAGATAAGGAAGCAGGTGCCAGACTGGAATTTTAAAACAGTGACACATTAATAAACTAACCCCAAATTAATTCATCTCAGTTGAAGCAGGGCTGGTGTGCTTGCTTTTCCCCCCCATAATCTACAGTAATGATGAACCAGAGGGTGGCATTGATGTAACAGAGGGTTGCAGTGGTGAAACAGAGGGTGCTGGGAACCTGTGATGATGAACCAGACGTAGAAACAACATAATTCGCGACCGTTGCGCGACGAAATGTAAGTTCGCAATTGCGAACTGGTACGAAACCCTCGCGAACTGGCAGAAATCCTTGCGAACACAAAAAAAAAAAAAAATCCGCAAATTCGCAAGAATTCGCGGATTTTGCGGATTGCGAGTTCGCAAATCCGCAAAATTCGCGAACGCGAGATTCGCAAAATTTGCCCACGCTTAGGTGGCGGTCCCTGGGGCTGGGGAGGCTGTGAGCCCTCCTGGACTTATTACTTTAAATCCCCAGGGGTTGGCGGTGCCCGGGGACCCTTTTGGCACCCATCACTATACGAAGATTGCCCCCGGGATTTGGGCGACCCGGGGGCTAATTATTAACAAAGCGCGGGAGTTTGCGCTTCGTTTTTTTTTCACGGCCGGATCAGCGCACCCTGTGTGGATTTTGCCGATTTCTTTAATAAAAAAAATTGGGGTGGACAGCCAATTAGCATACAGCTCGTGATCAAGAGGGTGCATGGATCCTCCGCGCCCATAGATATATAAAGTGTTTTATTTTTGATTTCTCAGCAACTACTGAACGGATTTACACCATTTAACAAAAAGGGTTCTTTCTGAACCAAGAGCTACCTCTTTGCCTAATTTGGGGTAATTCCCTTCTGCAGTTCGGGCTCTAGCCGTTTCTAAAGTTTCCTATAGGAAATTGCATGTGGAAAACCTGTTTTAGGCCCCCCTTTTTTCTCAGCCCCAGCTTGACGGACCACGCCGAAACTTTCAAAATAGGAGCAGACCGGAGTGGGCCATAAGTTTTGAAAATTTTGCGAAGATTCGTCAACCGGCCCCAAAGTTATTGGGATTTTCTTATGGAAAATAGGTCCTAACTATAACTACCTACTGTTGACCGCCAGTAGGTAATATATATCCAAAAATGCATGAACTCCATTTGAAAATCACTGCCCTTGGAGGGGTGGTGCAGACCGGTGGAGTAGATCAGCAATTATTATCCACCAAAGTTTGCAATTGTAGCGCACTCTCAGGTCAAGAATGCACAAGCCAAGGATCCAAATTATAATTGGGGTTTATTCAATTCATAAACCTCTGTGACATGTTTCGACCTGAAAAAGGTCTTGATCACACAATGGAGTGAGGCATGTACGGGTCTTACATACATTTCCTGTTATGTTATGTTATGTTATGTTATGTTATTTGTTTTTGTACCGCACACAGCCAAAAAGTGTACACAAAATGTAACAGAAAATCCGCCCCCATCTTGTGCTGCAAATTTTATGGGGAGGGGGGCATGTGGACCCCCTCCCCAGATTAGCTTCAACCCTAGGGAACCCCTCCTCCGGGCCAAGCAATATTTGTAGGGGAGGGGGCACAAGCCCCCTTCTTCGGTCACTCTCCCAGGCTGACATAAACCCCAGGAACCCCATCCCCCAGTACCTGGAAACATATTGAAAGGGAAGGGGGAGCAAGCAAGGGGTTCCCATACCCCAGGGCCTGACACCGTATTGAAGGGGAAGGGGAAACACATGCCCCCTAATGAGGTGATCTCAGCCCTGGGGGCCCCATTCCCTGGGGATCCCCCAGGCTGTGCACGGTGGGGGCTAAGATTCTGGGCCTGAACCCAGCCTCCTGCATGCAAGCAACCCACTGTGAGGGGTTGGCCACAAAGCTGAGCCAGCAACCAGGCCCTGTGGCCAACCCTCATAAAGGCAGTAAACACGATACTGCACAGGACCTTTGGTTGTGCACGGTGGGATGCTGGCCATAGAGGCAAACACCCCAGATGCAGCCAAGCCCATGATGCACATGTTCTTCGGCTGTACGGCCATGGAGGGTTGGCCACAAGGCCTGGTGTGCAGCTATGACCTGTTGCCAACCCTCCCAAAGTCAGCCAACCCCACCCTACCCACAGCTTTTGGCCATGCTTGCTGGCAGGTTGGCCCCCCTAGTTTTTAAAGGGGAGGAGGGCTGCGTTGCCCTCATCCACAAGCCTTATTAGGCCCTGAGGACCCCCTCCCCAGGGCTGAATTTTTATCAAAGGGTTGGGGGGCCACATAGCCCCCTCCTTGAGCTTTATTAAGCCTTTGGGACCCCATGACCCTGGGCCATTTTATCTAATTAAAGGGGAGGTGGGCCATGTGAACCCCCCTACCCAAGCCTTGTTAGACGCTGGGGGCTGCATCCCCCCGGGCTCCTTTTAAATTAATGGGGAGGGGGCAGCGTGGCCCCCTCCCCAAGTCTTGTTAGGTCCTGGAGACCCCATCCCCCATGACTGTTGTTTACATTAATGGGAAAGGGGTCCATGTGGCCCCCCTCCCAGAGACTTTTGTGGCCCTGGGGACCCCATCACCCAGGGCCGGCATTTCCTAAAGGTGGGTGCTCTGGTGCCTCCTTAGGACACATATCAACAGGGGGGGACAATTGCGGACAATTTTTAACGGGGTCCAATGTACAGGTCCTAAGGGATAGGGATCAACAACAGTTGTACAGAGTTCCCCAAAATGAGCCAACTAAGTGACTACATCTAACCTCTCTCTCGTGGAGTGTGACAGAAAAAGTGAATGGGGTGAACCCTTATCGGAATTGAAGGATACCTCACACAAGTCAACGGTTGGACGACTTTTGTCATCCCACCCGATGATTGTCCAGTGTCATCATTGGTTTCCTGCTCCTACGACAGGCTGGCGGTGCAATGCCTGTCGGGCAGCACAGAGTGCTGCACTTTGGCGGAGTTCTTTTATTCCTTTGCCAAAGGGTGCGTGAGTGTGAGGGGCCTAAAAGTGCAATAGTGACGACACTCATGTGAGAGAGGGTGTGAGGTTAAAATAAGAACGAGGTGAAACCGCGTCCAGCTAGTGACATAAGTGCTACGCTGTTGGCATGCATCATAATCTTTGCATTATTTACATCTCATACCGTGCTGTATGTCAATTAAGAATCATGCAGGCGTTGGTGAGTGTGCGCATTCACACACTGAGAATAATTAAACATGAGTGTCGTCCCTAGATGGGAACTGTGTACTCCCTCCTCACGGAGTGCATCACAAGCATGTCATCCTTACGTGCAATAATGTTCCCAAGACAACAGACATATTATTGACTGTACCCTTCTTATGTCTCCTTTCCTAGTCCCAGGGAGGGCCCCGATTGAAGGGCTGTTCTGACAACACAATTCAGGTTGTATACTCGATTCCTCCTATCACTGAGGGATCGTTAGCAATTATATGAGCACTTTTGGTCCTGGTGAATTGCCTTAGAGGCAAGAAACATGTCGACCGCACTTCAACTGAGGGTTGTATAAGGCTTGATTACCTTACCTGTCACGCCTTAATACCCCTCAATTTTCTTATAATAAAGCAGTGAGCCATGCTATTGAAACTGTGTATAATGGACTCTACTGACTTTTTAAAAAAAACTGCACTCACGCTCACTATTGCACTTTTAGGCCCCTCACACTCACGCACCCTTTGGCAAAGGAATAAAAGAACTCCGCCAAAGTGCAGCACTCTCGGCATTGCACCGCCAGCCTGTCGTAGGAGCAGGAAACCAATGATGACACTGGACAATCATCGGGTGGGATGACAAAAGTCGTCCAACCGTTGACTTGTGTGAGGTATCCTTCAATTCCGATAAGGCCTCCTTAGGACACACACCATTTACTTGTTTCAGGAAGCAGGGGGAACCCCAAGGCGCCCCAGTCGGCTCCTCACATGCTTCCTGCATTTACAAAGCTCCCACCGGCTGGGAGAATGGATTGTGTTTGAGAGTTTTGAAAGTGCTCCCTCCAAGCAGGAGCACATACAGATGTCCATGCCCGTACCGATGCAGGTAGGGAAACCGCTATGTTCAGGGGTGGACTAGTGAGTCGCCTGGTGGATGGGGACCTTGGACCAATAATGACTCAATGTTGGGGGGCACGAGGCCCTCTCCCTTTTGCTTAGTTTAGTGGCCCTGCGGGATGGATACCCCAGGGCCTTTAGAGGCTTGAGGAAGGGGGTATAGGAAGGGGTATAGGAATAAAGGCTGGGTTGAAGGTACCGCATTTCCCCTTCCCATAAAAAAGACATCTGGCCTAGGGGTAGGATCCTTAAAGCCGCAAGCAGTTCTGGGAGGAGTGAAGCATATACCCCTCCCCTCAAAACATCATTCGGGACCAGAGGATGGGGTCCTAGGGTTGAATTCTATGTTGTGACTGCGCACTACGGTGTTGAATAATGAATTTAATTCAGATAGTGCGTGCTCCTCAGGTGTACTCCCTGCGCTGGAGTAGATACTGAAATAAAATAGGGTTGCACCTACGCAAATTGTGTGAGGGTCTCCTGGGGCACAGCGGTGTGCTAAGATTCTGCTAACAATAGTTCTTCTAAATTAATTAGAAAACACTATAAGAATATGTCTTCAAAGTATTTTAATCATACTTCTTTTCCATTTCCAAATATTCTTTTACAATTCCTTGAATGACCATATTTTCTATTGATCAAAAACGACATTGGTAATCATCATTCCATGATTTTCAACATAATAGTCCATTCCATTCCAAGAAGATACACTCAAAGGTCTTGTCAGCAAGAGTTCTTACATGGCTCCAATAAGCCACAAGAAACTTGATCTATTCGAACAATTGGTAAAAAAGGACATAGCCAAAATCAATTACCGCAAACCATCTAAAGTTAAAAATATGACAGAAAAAGAACAGGCTACTCTCAAATCAATAGCAGAACATAAAACCATAATCTGCCAAAGGGCAGATAAAGGTGGAGCTATTGTCATTTTAAACATGGAATACTATCAGACACAGATAAGGTCACATCTCCAAGATGAAAATACATACATGGAACTTGACTTCAATCCCACCATGCAAATTCAAATGATCCTACAAAAAATCATTCAAAATGCCATGGATAAAGGTGTAATTGAAGAAAAAATGAAAAAAATTCTCACCACTGAATACCCAAAGCCACCACAATTTTACATGACACCGAAAATCCATAAAGATCTGAAGAGACCACCCTGTCGGCCGATTGTATCTACATGTGGCAGTATACACGAAGCAGTAGGCAAATTAATTGATAAATATTTGCAGCCATTCGTGATCATGATGGGTTCATTCGTGAAAGACACCACAGATTTTTTGATTAAACTAGAAGCCTTTAAACTGTCTGAAGAGGAAGATATCATCCTGTGTAGTATTGATGTACAGGCTTTGTACACCTCCATACCCCACCTAGCTGGGATCGAGGCAGTAGAGAAGGCTTTGCTAACAATGAACTATGAGAAACCCATGAAGATATTCATACTAGAATTGTTGAACTTTACCCTGATGCACAGTTATTTCACTTGGGGAAATCACTGGTATATCCAAAAGAGTGGTACATCTATGGGTAATCCGGTGGCGCCTGCATACGCCAATATCTTCATGCACCAATATGAAAATGATCACATCTTACAAAACACCAAATTGCAAAATCAATTACGTTTGTATCTTAGATATATCGATGATATATTCATTCTGTGGAAAGGTCCAAAAGAAGAGCTGGTTGAAAACATCAATGATTAAACACAATTGACCCAAGAATACAGTTCACCTTTGAGATATATGAAAAAACCATCAATTATCTGGACGTCACCGTAATGAAAAACCTCAACAAATTTGAAACCACTTTGTTTACTAAAAAAACAGATCGCAATAACGTTTTGGCTTACAAGAGCTTCCACCCACAAGCACTCAGAGAACATTTACCTTACTCACAATTGTTACGAGTCAAAAGGATCGTTTCTGACCCCGAGGAATTCACTAAACAAGCAGAAAAAATGGTACAACGTTTGAAACAGAGAGGACACCCAGATGGGATACTGCAACAAGCCGTAGAGCGAGTTATTAGCCGAGACAGAAAGAGTTTACTGACTCCAAAGAAAACAGTAAAGGACCCAAAAATCACATGTGTGAGCAAATTTTCCACTATCACTCCTCAATACAAGAGCATCATCAAAAAACATTGGCCGATTTTACAAGCAGAGCCAGACTTCAAAGAGATTTTCAATGAAATGCCAGTTTTTGCCTTCAACAGAGGGAGAAACTTGGGTGAAATTATTAAGCAGTCCCCGAGGCCACTCAGTACACAAACATTTAAAGGAACCATTCCATGTAGAAACTGTGTGAATTGTAATAACATTCTACAAGGCAACACCATCACCCATCCCATGAGGGGCAATAAAATCAGTCTGAAAGTGAAGGCAACTTGTGACACTACCAATATCATCTACACGATTAAGTGCCCGTGTGGCAAGGCCTATATCGGTCAGACTGAGCGTAAACTAAAAATACGACTGAATGAACATAAAAGCAATATTAGAACAAGGGCTTTAAAATCAATTGTGGCAACCCACTTTATTGAAGCCAACCATCAGATCAGCCAGATCAAAGCCTGTGTTTTGGAAAACGTGGAGACAAGAATTGACAGAGACAACAAAAAAACTCTGTTAAAATGAGAGAATCATTGGATATATAATTTACAGACATTGAAGCCCATAGGGATGAATGAAAGGACAGAATTCAATTGCTATTTATAAATCTTATATATCAATTTAGTCAGATGAATAAGAAGTACATTATCCATCTGTTAACATCATTGACTTTGAGCGTTGGAATTGATCTCCTATCAGGAACATACTGTTTGCATCCATTTACCTATAATTTTATTAGTATGTTATCTTTACGCTGTTTATATTATCTATTTCACATTGAATATTGTTCTTAGAGATTTGTCATTCACTTATCACACTTAATTATTTGAGCATGCACCTTTATACCTTGTGATTTACCCTGCTTTTAGAGCATTACTGAAGCCGTTTTTTTCTTGATCACAAGAACTTTATTTGCCGTTTAAACAACACACAGTCCGTTCGAATGACTTTTCCCCTTTAACTGGAGTGCTTATGCTAGTCCGTTATATCTAGGGCTCCCGTTTTTCCGTTTAAACAGATTTTTACATATAAATACAGACGGAAAACAATGTTTCCTTTGTCTGTATTTATATGTAAAAACGGCAAAATACTAAAAAATGTTGCTGCGCTGCCCTGCTCCAATCCAGAGTTACCTCGCCACGCCCCCTTGCATCTACTGGAAATTCCTTCTCGGGTGCACACAGTCGCACCTGAGTACTTCACAGGTCTTTTAAAGACCATTTACTTGCTAACGAGGCTTTATTGTTCTTTCTGCTGTCACCTGTGGCATAAGTGGGGTGGCTGCCTAGGCAGAGGAGTGGAACTATGGCAAATGGCAGTGCTGCTTGCACTGCCACAGTGAAATTGTTTTAATGCACATCATTATTTCGTGCAAATGGGAGCCAACCCACGGACCACGGCGGGTGCTGGAAAATATTCTATAAAGAACTGCACTGTCTGAATGTTTAAATTAAGTTTTTAGTTTGGCATGAGATTATACCATGTCATGCACTCCCATATTTATGGTCCCTTGCTCTTTATTTAAATTTAGAAAGGCCCACAATGAATATCCCCCATTAAGACTGACTAAGAAAAAACGAGGACAAAAACAGCTGACACAATGCCTTGGAGAATTACACAATGTAAAGGTGGTCACTGGGAAAGTAATGAACAATGCAAGAGAAAGTAATCAAGCGTCTACTGTGCTTCTTCTATTTTGTAGCTTAACAGTACAGGACAATTAACAAGCATTGGCAAAGCCAATATCTCCCAACGTTGGCTGAGCTACAAGACTTACTGACGTGAACACATGTCAGGCAATCTTGGAAGGAGTTTCCCGTTAAAAATCAAGAAGTACTGTGCTACTCGGGCTGACATTTATCTTTCGAAATAAACAATTCCAGCCACGGGTAGGTTAGAAGTGATAGTTATCCCACGCCTCTCTCAGGCAGTTGTTGCAAAAACAGGAAGAATGGGAGCAGGAAAAGAAGGCAGGAAGAGATGAAGGAAAGCAGGAATTCAGTAAAGAAGAGAGGGAGGGAGGGAAGAGGAGAGAGAGGGATAAATTGGAGGGGAAGAAAATAATTTAGGAAGGAGGTAAGACAGATAGAAATAAACAAAGAGAGAAAGATAGAAACAAAGAAAGAAAAGTGTAGGTGAAGGAAAAATAAATGTGGAAAAATACTAGCTGTAGCGTCGTCTTTTGCTTGTGGCAATAATAAATGTGGATAAATACAGAAAAAATGCCCAAAAAATAAATATGGATAAATACAGACGGAAATGGCAAAAAAATAAATACCATAAAACCGGGAGCCCTAGTTATAACCCACCCCCAAATCCACGTCACATGCCAAGAATTTACAAGTCAGGAACCCTTGTCGGTTCACTCGTTTTCCAGACGGTGACCGTTAACATATGTTGTTTATCCGATTAGTGAAGCGTGCGCACTAAATTTACCTTTCAGGACCTTCATCACAAAGGACACTTTGTAATAACAAGCCATTGTTTATTATTTTATGATTGAGCGCGTTAGCGTTAGTTGATACCTTGTTGCAGCTGGCAAAGCAAAGGTTATTCTGTTACTAAACACGAGTCTGAAAGCACCAAACACTATAATACCAGCCGCGTATGTAGTGTCAGAACTTTTCACGACGTAACGGTCTGTTATTTCAAATTAGCCTGCGAGTATCACAATGGATATATTGCTATTAAATACAAACCTGATAGCATTGAAACGCCAGACTACAAGCTGTGCTTATAACGTCATACGTTTTCACGACTGAATTTTATTTATTTATTTATTTATTTATAGTGTTTTGTATAGCGCGGACAAGACCCGTGGGTATCAGAGCGCTTAACATATAAGATAGATTACAGACATTATAATAGCAATTGTGACAACAAACAGATATGCGATAAAAGGCGATAGGCTGTAAGAGGTGATTATATATATGTATTCTTCAGCCTATGCAATTAGTATTAGGAGGTGAATAGGTTTAGCTAGAATCATGGGCATAAAGCCAAGCTCGGTGAGGTAGGGTTGTATGGCATAATAGTGCCATAAACATGTGCAATTAGCATTAAGAATTGAGTAAGGCTTAACTTGTATCAAGAATCACATAGATAAACAAAAGTGAGGTAGAAGTTATATAGTTTTGTCTGTGAGATACAGTTATCAGATCACATAGCTGTGAGGTAGTATTAACGAGTATAGCCGAGGTTTAAACGTGGAATCAGTCATTTGTCAGATATTGATCTTCAAGACATTCTAGACGAGGCCATCCTTCTTTGGCGTAAATGTTCATATCAGTGATCAGTAAGCTTCTCTATGTAAGGTATTTATTCATCATGTGGCTCTTCAGTTCACGTTTGAATGCTACAGTATTTTGAATCTTCCTGATGTTTGGAGGTAGTGAGTTCCAGACTCTAGGGGCGGCTCCCGAGAACGCTCGGTCATAGGTCTTTTTCTTACGGAAAAAGGCTGGCATCAATAGCAACTCTTTGGTGCTTCTAGTCGGTCTGTTACCTCTCGATAGCTTCATTTTCTTGGCAAGGTATCTCGGCGTGTTGTAGTGAACCGCTTTGTGGGTAATACAAGCCATCTTCATTTGAATTCTGGCCTCATAAGGTAGCCAGTTTAGTGCTTTCAGGTGAGGAGATATGTGATCGAATTTCTTCGATCCCGTGATGAGTCTTGCCGCTGTATTGAGACAGGCTTTTAATGGTGCTGTGGATGTTTTCGGTAGACCAGCTAACGTGGTGCAACCGTATTCAATCCTCGAGATAACTAGGGATTGTATAGCCAGTTTTAGATCCGCCTCTGAGATGAACGGTTTCAGTTTTCTTAAATAGTTCAAGTGGAATCGGGCGCTCTTGGCCATTGAGTTAATGTGGTCTTTCATGTCGAGGTTCTCATCTAACGTGATTCCTAGTGATTTAGCAGAATTAACTAGGGTCGGGGTGCAGTTCAGCGCAGTCACCAGTTTAGTCCATTCCTTTACCTCGGGTTGGTTCCTTGTCGGTGAAATTAGCAGGAATTCTGTTTTATGGGCATTTAGTTTCAGATGGTTCTTGGTTAACCATTGCAAAGCTCTCTTTAGTGTCTTGTTCATTAGGTCAATGTCATCAAGGGAGGCGATCTTTATGTATATTTGCGTGTCATCTGTATACATGTGGTAGGATATCTGTGATTTTCGAAGAATCTCCGTGAGAGGTTCAACATACAAGTTGAATAGATCTGGGGATAACGTTGAACCTTGATGGACCCCGATTGCGTTGGGGCGCGGGGAAGAGATTGCTTGGTTGACCAGGAAACGTTGAGTCCTATTCTGTAGGAAAGAATTAAACCATTTCAGCACATTTCCGGACAAACCCATCCTGTCTTGTAGCCTGGTCATTAGCATTTCGTGATTTACCGTGTCAAATGCTGATGACAGGTCTAGGAGAATCAGTAGGCATGCTTGATTTCGGTCTAGGGCTTGTAAGGCGTCATCCACAATATGCAGGATCGCAGTTTCAGTACTATGCCCTGATCTGAATCCAGATTGGCAATCATCTAGTAATGAGAACTTGGAGATGTGTTGACTCAGTTGGCCCTGCATGCATTTCTCAATAAGTTTGGCCAGTAAAGGTATGTTGGTCACTGGTCGATAGTTATTTGGGTCTGTTGCATCCGCTGTCGGTTTTTTGATGATGGGCACAACCTGACCTGTTTTTAGGCAGTCAGGGAGGGTCCCTTGTGCAAGTGAAGCATTTATTATCTCAGTCCAGATCGGAACTAGGGTGTGGCTGATTTCTCTTACTCACTTTGCCGGTAGAGGGTCTTGATAGTGGTTGTTCGGTCTGAGTTCCGCTAGCGTTTTGGCGATCTTTTCCTGGTCGTATAATTCAAATGTGCCCCAATTTGCCTTATTTTTTGATTGAGGGCCCTCTGTTATCGCATTGGCCTCATTTATAGGTGAAGGAAGGGTCATGAGGTTGGCCGCGGCACTTGTGAGCTCAGCTTCAAGCAGTTTGGTTTTCTCCGTGAAAAATGTGGAGAATTCCTCGCAACTTATGGGACTTTTTGAGTTCTCGTGAACTGTTTTGGCTGGTTTGATTCCTCGCATTAGCTTACGACTATCACATTTAAGACACACATGTATTCTGGTTAGCATGTTAAGCACTACCTATATTCCCGAGATTATCCTTTTTATCCTTTTATAAATCCCACACAAATGGGGTTAATCGTATCACATTATCGTTTGTTTTAGTTCATTTTAAACAATGAACTTTCCACATATTGTTTGTTATCATGGATACTATGTTATGGTTTCACTAAGCAGAGAACACATATAACAGACGGTTATGTGACATTTTTTGTAGATAATATCAAACCAGTAATTTTGAGACTACATATAATGTATTATGAATTCTAGAGGTAGAATATTAGAAAGTTCATTTCATTTTATTTTCCTGCAGATTTCCCTGATGAAGGCATCTAGTTGCCGAAATGCATTGAAATGGAATGGAATATTATGTTGAAAATCATGGAATGATGATTACCAATGTCGTTTTTGATCAATAGAAAATATGGTCATTCAAGGAATTGTAAAAGAATATTTGGAAATGAAAAAGAAGTATGATTAAAATACTTTGAAGACATATTCTTATAGTGTTTTCTAATTAATTTTGAAGAACTATTGTTAGCAGAATCTTAGCACACCGCTGTGCCTCAGGAGACACTCACACAATTTGTGTAGGTGCAACCCTATTTGGTCCTAGGGTTGAAATCAGCCTGGCTAAGGCGGGCAATCCTGCCCTCTCACCCAAAAAAAAGCTGCATCATCCCCCTGTGATCCAGGTCCACCCTGAGGGGATTTAAATAAACAAGCACGGAAGCCTGCACTTGTGGGCTATTTTTTTTTTGCCTCAGATGAGCGGATCCTCCTTGAAGACGTGGTAACGTTTAAAGAAAAGAAGTCTTTTGGGACCCAGGTGGGGTCCATCTGGTACCCCACTACCAGTTCTAGGGGGTCTTTTCTCAGTCCTGATTCCTAAGATGGCAGCCACTATTTCCTATTTGAGGTAGTGGCAGGCAATCAGATCTCAGCTTAAGATCTGTCAGGACCCGCAGAGGCTAGGTGTCCCTACATATACAACGTTTTGAGCATTAAACTACTGAACCGATTTACGCCAAATAACAGAAAGCACTGTTTCTGGACTAAATTATACTTTTTGCCATATTTGGTGTAAATCCGTTCAGTGCTGTAGGCTGTAGCTCTGTCTAAAGTTCCTATAGAAAAATGAATGGGGAAAATATGTTTTGGGACCCTCCTTTTTTCTTGGAGCCCGGTTGATGGATCACTCCAAAACTTTTTATGTGCAAACTAGTGAAAAAAGAGCACTTATTTTTAGAAAAATTAGTGGAGATTTGTTAAACGACATCAAAGTTATTATTAACACAAAAAAATGCATTTTCTATGGAAACATAATTTTAACTCTACCCAGCGGCGATAATTTATATATACATATTCACTGAAAAAACCATCTCACCAGTACAAAACCACTGAAATTCCTCCGTTATAGTTAGATCTGCTAACTATAACTCACGCGCCCGCAATCTACTGCTGATGATGTCACATATTACATCCTTCATGACATGGTCAGTGACATCACTGATGACATCTCAAATGACATCACTGATGACATCGTCCAGTGAAAGTGGTTTGGTTAGTTATTTAAATATGTATTATATATATAGCAATCTGCATTGAAGAATGAGTGGGTATATAAATATAAATATCTGGATGGAGGATTTAGTAGCAGTGTGATTGACTGATTACTTGACTAATTTATAGTGTCTCACTAAATACATTGGATAGTGACTAAACTATGTGAATATCTGTATCACTTTGTCAGTTGTTGTGTAAACTGCTACATCAGTTGGTTACTAGCTATGTGAAAGTCTATATTAGTTATTGATTAGTTAACTGAGTATTTGTATGGGAGAGTGAATGTGTGTGTGGTTCGGTGGGGTGTGTGTGACTGCCCAAAGATGTGTGAATAGTTGATTCAGTAGGTATATGAGGTTAAGACTACATGTGGAAACAGTTATTTGGGTGAGTAAATTTCTTTATGGGTGTGGTGATGAGCAAATATATCTCTCAATAGTACATGTCCAACAAACTAGGAAAATAAAAGGCAGTGTATGTGACAGTTGTATATACATAAGTATACATAAGACTGATTGATTGCATGAGTGACTGCATAGATAACTGTATACTTGTAATCATGATTTCATAACACACTAAGTATGAGTTACTATCTATATGAATAAATGAAGTGCTATTTGTAAGTGTGTAGCTGAGTAAATGTAAATATGATACATTGTTTGCAAAAGTGAGTAGGATGACTGCATACGTGAATAGGATGTGTGCTGGTGTTTTCTGTCGATATAGGTGTATAAGTATATTTGATGTGTTCTATTGATCTTTGTTAGCATGTATGAGTAAATCTATAGGTAATTGATTAGATGTGTGTGTAGATCTAGGAATCACTGAGTGTGTTTTAGATACTTGTATTGCTGTGTCAATGGATTCAAATATGGTACTCTTTATTTTACAGTGAGTGATGAAAGGTTATACTAGTGTATGATGAGATATATCTGATTGCACATGGATGATGTCATCAGTTATGTCATCAGTGATGTCATTTGAGATGTCATCAGTGATGTCACTGACCATGTCATGAATGATGTAATATGTGACATCATCAGCAGTGGATTGCGGGCGCAAGTTATAGTTAGCAGAACTATGAATTTCAATGGTTTTGTATGAGTGAAATGTCCAGCTAACTATAACACCTCTAAAACCTATGTTTTTTTCAGTGAATTTCTAAGGTTTATTAAATGCTAATTCGCTAACTATAACATGTCTGAAACCCATGTTTTTTTCAATGAATTTCAAAGGTTTTGTAAATGACAATTTTTAAATGTATTGTTATATTTATTTTTTTATACTTATTTACTACACTTTTCTAAACTAATTATTTTTAGATATTTTATTTTTACAGTTATTGCAATGGGCAACACAATTTTAAACACAATGCAACATTGAGCTCAATGGGAATTGCTAGTTAAATGCAATTAGTTACTTCATGGATTACTTTTCTAACCACATGACTGGATCCTAGATTCAGTCCTGGGACATCTCCTGTAAACAGTTGAGTAAAATCGTTTTTGTTACAGTAGGGATTTTTAAGGAATATTATTGTATTTTAAAATTTGACACAAACTGTTTTTCACATACAATCACCAATGTTATCCTATGGAAGGAAATTCACGTAGCAGGTAAGTAGTGTTATTGTAATTTTTTCTTACTCAGTGGTGGTTCCTGGATCTAGCACTGGTGCATCTCCTGTAAACAGTTAAAGAATGCTTTTAAGTTATACAGGCGATTTTTAAGGAATATTTGTAGTTTGTGAAAATCGACGCTTAGAAACTTTTCTTGTGAAAAACAGACAATGGATTCCTTTGGAAAGAAATACAAGTTACTGGTAAGTACACTTAGAATTACTTTTCAGGGTCAGTGCTGGGCTAAAAGATGCAGCACTGAGTTCTCTCCTGATAACAGGTGAGTAAATCGGAATTCATTGTTCTAATGATTTTAGGTGAATATTTTAAAGTTCAAAAACTCCACACTTAAAAGAATTTCCAAATGAAACCAGTCAATGTTAGCCTAAGGAAGGAAATTCAAGCTACTGGTAAGTATGGTTAGAATTACTTTTCAGGATCAGTACTGGCCTCAAAGATGCAGCACTGAGGTATCTCCATATAACAGGTGAGTAAATCGGAATTCGTAGTTTGGCTGATTTTAGAAGGTCCCTAGGGTCAAACTAGCCCACTAGGTACCTCCAACAAGTGCCACAGAGCTGTGTTGCAGAGAGGTGTAAAAAGGGATGTGGCCTCTGAACACCTGTCTGCAACGCACCTCCCTGTCGCATACTAGAGGTTCCTGGTGGGCTAGTTGGCTGCCAAAGACCCCCAGTATTCAAGGGGAATTAGTTCCCCAACTGCAAACTCGCCAGGGAGTGCATTTGCATAGTGCTGCAAGTAGGGGGCATGGCCTCCGGTGTGATGCCGATCTTTTTTGTTTTTTATTTTTTAAGAAGGAGGGCTGTGTAGAGATACCTGTTGGGCTATTTGGCCCTCAGGGACCCTCAGTATTGAATGAGAATTAATTCCCCAACTTAAAACCCTCAACTGGGCACAGTGGTGAAGGAAGGGGACGTGGCCTGAGGTGACGTGTCTGCAAACACGCCCTGTGGTGCATTTTAAGTTAGAGAATTAATTCCTCCTCAATCCTGTGAGTCCCAGTGGGCCAACTAGCCCAACAGGTACCTCCAGATGTTCAGAGATGTGGCAATCAACTGTGTATAAGGAAAGGAACTCGCACATCAACAATAATGTATTTATTTTAATACTCGAATAAATAAAAAAAATGAATAGCACCTTTAAAAACAAGCATTAGGAATGCATTAGGGCTCGGGTTTGTTTAAGTTAGAGATAATGCCATTGTAAATGGCAATGTGTTTTAGGCATGTGTTTTGGAGTGGAAGCATGTGGTGTGTGTTGGAGATATGTGTGTTGGATTGGAATGTTATCAATGGTGGCATGCTGCACTTTAACGCATTATCTTTAAAAGGTAAAGTGCAGCATAGAGTGATAGGTAAAATATTAATTGGTGGATGCGTTATCAATTAGTGTGTGCATTGATGGGTGGTGGATGTGTGTGGCTGTAGGAATTGTGCAGTGATGGCTGTTGGTGTGTGTGTTTGGTGGAAGCGTGTAGTGGTGGACTTGAGGTGTGTATGACTGGTGGTAGCGTGCAGTAAGAGCTGTTGCTGAGTGTGGCTGTCAAGCGTACAGAGCTGGATGGTAATGCGTGTGGTTGTTAAAAGGGTACACTGACAGCTGTTGATGATTGTGCCAATTGAAAGAGTGACTGGTGCACTGTCAGCTTTTGGTGTGTGTGTGTGTTTGGTGAAAGTTGCACTGACATTGTTTGTTGTGTGCGTGGGTGTTTAGCGGCACTGATGCATGGTCGTGTTTGTTTTTGGTGAAAGCGTACATTGATGGTTGTTGGTGTTTGTGCCTGGTGAAAGCATTCATTGACGGCTGGGGGTGTGTTGTTGTGTGTGTTGTTTTGTGTGTAGTGGTGAGTGTGTGGTGGTGAGTCTGTGGGGGTGAGTGTGTTGTGGTGAGTGGTGACGAGTGTGTGGTGTTGAGAGAGTGAGGTGTGTGTGGTTTGTGTGTGTGTTATGTGTGTGTGGTGTATGTGTGTGTGGTGTGTGTATGGTGTGTGTGTGTGGTATGTATGTGGTGTATGTGTGTGTGGTGTTTTCTGCACACTCACACACTGCCCCTACACATTCACACACTGCTCACCCACACACTCCCAATGTCACCCTGCAGAGTCACACATTGTTTATCCTGCACACTCATTCTGCACACTCACACAATGTGCACCCTGCACCCTTACACACTGTCTCTGCAGTCACTCTGTGCTCACTGTCACTTTACACTCACTCTGCACTCACTGTAACTCTACACTCACTCTGCACTCACTGTCACTCTTGCACTCACTCTGCACTCACTGTCACTCTGCACTCACTCTGCACTCACTCTGCACTCACTCTGCACTCACTGTCACTCTACACTCACTTTGAACTCTGTCACTCTTGCACTCACTCTGTACTCACTGTCACTCTGCACTCACTGTCTCTGCACTCACTCTGCACTCACTGTCACTCTGCATTCACTCTGCATTCACTGTCACTCTACACTCACTCTGCACTCACTGTCACTTGCACTCACTCTGCACTCACTGTCACTCTGCACTTACTGCCATTCTGCACTCACAGTCATTCACCACTCACTCTGTACTCACTGTCACTCTCACACTCACTCTGCACTCACTGTTGCTCTCACACTCACTCTGCACACACTCACTCTGCAGTCACTGCCACTCTCGCACTCACACTGCACTCACTGTCACTCTTGTACTCACTCTGCACTCACTATCCTCTCGCACTCACTCTGCACTCACTGTCACTCTCGCACTCAGGCTGCACTCACTGTCACTCTTGCACTCACTCTGCACTCACTGTCACTCCCGCACTCACTCTGCACTCACTGTCACTCTCGCACTCACTCTGCACTAACAGTCACTCTCGCACTGACTTTGCACTCACAGTAACTCTCGCACTCACTTTGCACTCACTACACACTGTTCACCCTGCACACTCGCACTGTTTACACTGCACACTCACACACTGCAGTCACTGTGACCAGTGCCTATGTGTGCGCACAGTGCCGGTGTGTGTGAGCAGCCTGTGTGTTTATGTAGTGCCTGTGTGTGTGAACAGTGTCTGTGTTTAAGGAATATTATTGTATTTTAAAATTTGACACAAACTTTTTTCACATAGAATCACCAATGTTATCCTATGGGAGGAAATTCACTTAGCAGGTAAGTAGTGTTATTGTTATTTTTTCTTACTCAGTGGTGGATCCTGGATCTAGCACTGGTGCATCTCCTGTAAACAGTTAAAGAATGCTTTTAAGTTATACAGGCGATTTTTAAGGAATATTTGTAGTTTGTGAAAATCGACGCTTAGAAACTTTTCTTGTGAAAAACAGACAATGGATTCCTTTGGAAAGAAATACAAGTTACTGGTAAGTACACTTAGAATTACTTTTCAGGGTCAGTGCTGGGCTAAAAGATGCAGCACTGGGTTCTCTCCTGATAACAGGTGAGTAAATCGGAATTCGTTGTTCTAATGATTTTAGGTGAATAGGTGAGACAGACCTGAACCATCGGAGCCCTGTTGACCTCGTCGCGGCTCACTCTTGAGAACGAGAGACAGTTGCTATCATCCCGAGCCCTGCGGACACTGTCGCTGCTCCACCTGCCTTCGAGTACGACAAAGTACTCCTGGCCAAGCCCTGCTGACCTCCTCGCGGATTGAAGAACTCTCTGGTCCGGCTGGACCATCGACGCTACCCTCACGACCATCTTGAACCAGAAGTGAGTAGGACAGCAAGTTCCATTGCCAGCCCCCCGTACCCCCCAGTTCGAGGATTGTGAACTGTGCGCAGGGTACGTGGCATGCCAACTGGCCCTCTAAGACTGTCCCGCTTCCCCGTTCCCTTATTACGAGACTGTCGCGATCCCTCGATCGCTGTGTATTGCTCGTTATTTTTATACTGATAAAAGTTCATACTTGATAAAGATTCACGTGTGGTGTCCGTTCATAAGTGTGGTGTGTCGACAGTGGGTACGATCAGTCCTCCCCGGCGGGGACTCCCCCTCGATAAGACTCGGCAGTAATTGTGGGAGAGGAGGTCTCGGGTGGTTAGGAGAGTCATCTTGATCCCTGGGGTCACCGCCTTCCAACAAGCACCTTTAAAAACAAGCATTAGGAATGCATTAGGGCTCGGGTTTGTTTAAGTTAAAGATAATGGCACTGTAAATGGCAATGTGTTTTAGGCATGTGTTTTGGAGTGCACTCACTCTGCACTCACTCTGCACTCACTCACTCTGCACTCACTCTGCACTCACTGTCACTCTGCACTCACTCTGCACTCACTGTCACTCTGCACTCACTCTGCACTCACTCTGCACTCACTCTGCACTCACTGTCACTTTACACTCACTTTGCACTCTGTCACTCTTGCACTCACTCTGCACTCACTGTCACTCTGCACTCACTGTCTCTGCACTCACTCTGCACTCACTGTCACTCTGCACTCACTCTGCACTCACTGTCACTCTGCACTCACTCTGTACTCACTGTCACTCTCGCACTCACTCTGCACTCACTGTTGCTCTCACACTCACTCTGCACACACTCACTCTGCACTCACTGCCACTCTCGCACTCACACTGCACTCACTGTCACTCTTGTACTCACTCTGCACTCACTATCCTCTCGCGCTCACTCTGCACTCACTGTCACTCTCGCACTCACTCTGCACTCACTGTCACTCTCGCACTCACTCTGCACTCACTGCCACTCTCGCACTCACTCTGCACTCACTGTCACTCTCGCACTCACTCTGCACTCACTGTCACTCTTGCACTCACTCTTCACTAACATTCACTCTCGCACTGACTCTGCACTCACAGTAACTCTCGCACTCACTCTGCACTCACTACACACTGTTCACCCTGCACACTCACACTGTTTACACTGCACACTCACACACTGCAGTCACTGTGACCAGTGCCTATGTGTGCGCACAGTGCCAGTGTGTGTGAGCAGCCTGTGTGTGTATGTAGTTCCTGTGTGTGTGAACAGTGTCTGTGTGTGTGAACAGTGTCTGTGTGTGTGATCAGTGTCTGTGTGTGAGCAGTGTCTGTGTGTGTGAGCAGTGCCAGTGTATGTATGTAGTGCCTGTGTGTGTGAACAGTGCCTATGTGTACGTGCAGTGCCGGTGTGTGTGAGCAGCCTCTGTGTATATGTAGTGCCTGTGTGTGTGAACAGTGCCTGTGTGTGAACAGTGCCTGTGTGTGAACAGTGCCTGTGTGTGGACAGTGCCTGCGTGTGGACAGTGCCTGTGTGTGATGAGTACGCCTGTGTATGTGCGCAGTGGCGGTGTGTGTGCGCAGTGCCGGTGTGTCTAAGTAGTGCCTGTGTGTGTGAACAGTGCCTATGTGTGCACGCAGTGCCAGTGTGTGTGAGCAGCCTGTGTGTGTATGTAGTGCCTGTATGTGTGAACAGTGCCTGTGTGTGAACAGTGCCTGCGTGGGAACAGTGCCTGTGTGCGCGCAGTGCCGGTGTGTGTGTGAGCAGCATGTGTGTGTATTCAGTGCCTGTGTGTGTGAACAGTGCCTGTGTGTGTGAACAGTGTCTGTGTGTGAGAGCAGTGTCTGTGTGAGTGAGCACTGTCCGTGTGCGAGCAGTGTCTGAGTGTGAACAGTGCCTGTGTGTGAGAAGTGCCTGTGTGTGTGAAAAGTGCTTGCGCGTGTGAGCAGTGTCTGTGTGCGACCAGTGTCTGTGTGTGAACAGTGCCTGTGTGTGAGAAGTGCCTGTGTGTGTGAGAAGTGCCTGTGTGTGTGAGAAGTGCCTGTGTGTGTGAGCAGTGTCCGTGTGTGTCAACAGTGTTTGTGTGTGTGAGCAGTGCCTGTGTATCCCTGCACCTAAAAGCAACCTACTTGTTATTATTTATTTCCTTACCCCCGCCCCTCCCTCTCCTGTTGCCATTTGATAGTCACTGGAGGACAGATCTGATTTCAATGGCATTGACCCCTGCAGCCTGCATGTGTTGGGGGTGCTGCTCTGACTGCCCTCCACACCCACGGCCCCAAGGAGCGTGTTACTCATCCCTCACACAGTATCCACTTCATCGTCTGCTCAAAGGGTCTCTTTATTCTTCACCCTTTCTACACCCCAGCCCAAATACTTAAAGCGGCGAAAACATATAAATGCATATAAAGTCAATGGGCCATCTCAATCTGCCTGAGCTTTCTCTCTACAGCGCATAGTCTGCCTCATTGTTCACTCATACGGTGGGCTTGAGCCCAAGAGCATTCAGCAGCAGTTGTGCGCTTCCACAAATTACACATTCATCACAGAGAGCCAAGAGAAGTGATCTGTGCACACGACGTATTGCAAAAAGCAGATTGTTTTACTTACTTCATCTAGAGCTGATATCTTTTGTGAAAGGCAGAACCTTTTGATCTATGGACGGATTACAGGAAAGACCCTTGCACATTCATGTAGTAGAACACACTTCCGGACTAAAGCAGTTGCACATTCATGGAGTGACGTTGAAGCCTACGAAACACTTCCAGATTAAAGCGTTTTCTTTTTGGGTAAAGCAACAAAGCAAATCTCAGGTTATAACAAACTCCATCAACAGGACCAATAAAATCAGCACATAGGGTGTGCCACACTCCTTCTGGATCACTTATGTTACTAAAGTCTGACTGACCTCCCACTTTCAGCCAGCCTGCATGTGTTGGGGGTGCTGCTCTGACTGCCCTCCACACCCACGGCCCCAAGGAGCGCGTTATTCATCCCTCACACAGTATCCACTTATTTCGTCTGCTCAAAGGGTCTCTTTATTCTTCACCCTTTGTACACCCCAGCCAAAATACTTAAAGAGGCGAAAACATATAAATGTATATAAAGTCAATGGGCCATCTCAATCTGCCTGAGCTTTCTCTCTACAGCGCATAGTCTGCCTCATTGTTCACTCATACGGTGGGCTTGAGCCCAAGAACATTCAGCAGCAGTTGTGCGCTTCCACAAATTACACATTCATCACAGAGAGCCAAGAGAAGTGATCTGTGCATACGACGTATTGAAAAAAGCAGATTGTTTTGGTTTTGTTGCTGAACAAGACATGAGCCCCTTTGATGACATGAGGAGAATGCGGCAAAATGTGGAACTGTTCGTAAGCCAGTGAAAAGAATTCCGTTTCGTACCTGCACCAACGTGCGCCCACCAAACTCAATGCAGACTGGTTGACATGCCCCAAACATCTGGGTTCAATTACCGCCGCACCCTGACAGCTCCTAATTGACAATTTATTACACTTCCCTGCGCGTAACCACACAGAATATGCAGAAAGTGCAGAAACTGAAAACCATATGGTCTATTGCGTTAAGGCTACTACAAACACAGCACTTCGAGGACAAATTAGCATGCAGATGCCAAAACGAACTACGGAAAAATCTTGCGCAGTGAGGAGTTTTTACTTCACTATTCTGAGCCCCGTAACAAAACGGCTCGGAGCTCCGCCCCACTTCTGACGAAGTGGTGACGTAGGCCGAGCCCTAAAAATAAGCATAATAGGGGTTTTGGATGGGGAAGTGTATTAAAATTGTGGACAGAAACTGTACACAGTAACCAATAAATATACTTGTTTTAAAAAATAAATACAAAGGTATTTATTTTAATACTTGTGTAATAAAAGAGATAAAGAATTAAAAGAAAAAGAAAGAGCCAATACGTATGAGGATATAAAACAAAACTAAAACTGTTTAACAAGTTTCACTTTTACAAAAACATGTGGGCAAGTTAAACAGTGGAAATATGAGTACGCGTCAACTGAAAAACGTGACAAAAAAATAGTCGGAGCACTAAATTGGTTCCGTAGTGACTTCAATAACCAAAACGTATATAAGCAACACCCGTAGGATGATTACTTTTGTTTCTGTGATCTAATTATGGGTGAGCAAACTATGAGCAAGATAAAGTTTACGATCGTCGGATTCATCTATAGTTTATCGTCCATTTCCTTGGAGGGAACATAAAGTTAATGTATATATTATAATATATAAAACATTATGTCCCCTCCAGAGGAGTTGGATGTATGTCGATGGAAGGAGGAAAGAATTTTAAAGAGAGGTAAATTAATAGTATACGTTTTTGCTTTATGTATTTTTATAATGCAAGCATATTTTTATGATTTCTAAATGAAGTGTGTAAAAGTATAATTGTACTTTACAAACAAAATGACATAAGAACAGTTCAAGAATTATCGTCGCGAATTGAAAATACTACGAAGACGCAGAAAAAAGGTTTGAAGTATGTACAAATTAAAAAAGAAAATGATCAAGTAATTCTCTTTTTCATCTAGAGTGAAAATGGGTTTATCAGTATGTATATTGTGTGGTACGGTGATCGATTTTCACTCATGAGGAACTGAAGGTTTATCGTTGCAAGCAGTAAACATAAAACCAATATTAATGTCAATTAATAAATAATAAAATAATCCTTTTTAACAGTCACAATGTTTTCATAAAGAGTAATTGAAAAGAATTGTACAAAAAACAGAAAAAGAAAGATGAAGTAGTGAGAGAGTGTTTGTAGTAGCACTTCTTTTCTACTTTATCTGAAAGTAAATCATGCCCTCTTATATTAGTATGAATTTGGGGCAACACTTTAAAAAAGATTTGAATAGAAAATAGTGTTTGCAGAGAAAAAAAGGGAGTGTGTGCATATTTATATAGCGCATAGTCGACCCAAAACTATATCAGCAATTTACATGAGCACCGTATTTACAGTACATTTTCAGGCAGGCGTAGATTACATCATTTCTCTTCAATAACAGGACGTGGACGCGACTCAGAGGGTCGAACACTGATTTCCAGCACCAAGCTCGACAGTGTACCTGAATGACCACATACGTGTATATATATATATGCTGCCCTTCATGTGCCAAAAACTGCATCCTAAAACATTCATATTCGCTGAAATACGTCATGTCCACCATCTTTTATGTGTGCAACTATAGATGAATATAGGGTCAGTGATACCACATACATTCCATGTTGGCCATGCTGTGGTACTGTACATATATAATGACACATTCGCGTTTAAGACCCGGGTGACGTCAGCACCACAACACGGACCCCCGAATCAGTAGATTTTTTATATAGCTCACGACGGAACCACGCCCATAGCTCCGGAATCATGGTTCACAGCCTCGCGCAGCACTGGCATACGTCAGTCCAGCCCACTCCACTTATGCTTCCAGGAAACCACAACAAATTTAACAACACCTTCCTAACACTAAAGCGCTTATAATTTTAACGCTGTCCTTGTAAATATGCCCCCAATATCGCGGGAAATACAGCGAAAATTCATGCTCACAAGTGAAAACCTTGTTAATATAAGACTGTGCACTTAACATATCAATCCACCTCGCATATTAAACATGTTTAAGTTCACTTCAGAACAAATATTAGGATCCGACATAAATCGCAATTAGCGAGAGTTTTGTTATCGGTCCTCAAATCCAGGGCCCCCTTGTTAATACAACAATGTTGTCCTACCTCCCTCTTCCATGTTATATTGTCATAGGAACACCTACCTTGCCTCTGGGAACGCCTACATTGCAACTCATTAGAGATACAAGGCGAGCCCTTAGCAAACCGGTTGCTAACATACATTATTGTATTTTAGCGTTACATAGTAAATAGGGCGATTTAATTTTCACCGCATTTTTGTCTTTTTTTTAACATTGTGGCGAAATGGCACTTGTTACTATGCCCTTAAGTTTGCTATGACATAGCGGGAACCTAGAATCCCGCCCTACCATAGTATTCAGCAGTGTCCCGGGGGTAGACACCCCGAGACACAGCAGGAACCACTCCTGGCAGGTGGTGTTCCCCAAGGCTTTCCACTGCTCCAGAATGGAGACCACACGGCCCCCCTCCCAAAATATAAAAAGCCCCGGACCTTTGAATTCCCTCACCCAGTTATTTTGTAGCACCGAGGAATGGCGGTCCCTGGGCTACAGGGCCCCCCTGGACCACCATCAAATTTAATGTTTTAGACGTCAGCACCACAACACGGACACGCGAATAAGTAGATTTTTCATACAGCTCACAACGGAACCACGCCCATAGCTCCGGAATCATGGTTCACAGCCTCGCACAGCACTGGCATACGTCAGTCCAGCCCAGCCCACTCCACTTATGCTTCCAGCAAACCGGTTGCTAATATGCATTAATGCATTTTAACGTTACCTAGTAAATAGGAGGATATAATTTTCACCGCATTTTTGTCTTTTTTTTAACATTGTGGCGAAATGGCACTCCTGGCAAGTGGTGCTCTCCAAGGCTGTCCACTGCTCCAGAATGGAGACCACGCGGCCCCCCTCCCAAAATATAAAAAGCCACGGACCTTTGAGTTCCCTCACCCAGTTATTTTGTAGCACCGAGGAAGGACAGTCCCTGGGCTACAGGGCCCCTCTGGACCACCATCAAATTTAATGTTTTAGACCCCGAGATTTGACCATCCCAGGTAGCTAATTTTTAAACAGGCACAGAAGCCTGGGCTTCGTTTTTATATTTTTTATCGTGGATCCATGCACCCAAGGCACATTTCTCAGTTTAAAAAAAAAAACATTTTTGGGGGGCCCTAGGGATCCCTGTGGGACCCCTGAACAGGTCTAGAGGGTCAAAATATTTCTTACCTGCCCCATTTATACATTTTGAACACTTGTTCCACTAATTGTTAGATGCTCGCTTCTACCAAGGCACAAAATGGCTGCCAACACTTCCTGGTTTCAAATGTTGACAACCACTTGAGAGGCAATTAGCATTCAGCACGTGATCGGGACGGTGCGCTTAGTGTGCGCACAAGTTACGCACATCCACAGAGGCCATAGATATATATGTACTTTTACTTGTAATTTTCTCAGAAAGTACTGAATGTATTCACACCATTTAAGCAAAAGGCACGAGTCTGAACCGAGGACTACCTCTTTGCCAATTTTGGTATAATTCCGTTCAACCGTTCGGGCTGTAGCCGCAATGAACGGTTCCTATGGAAAATTGCATGGGCAAAATACTTTTTGGGACCCCCCTTTTTTCTCTGCCCCCTGAGCAGGTCTAGTGGGTAAAAATATTTCTTACCTGCCCCCTTTAAACGTTTGAACACTTGTTCCACTAATTTCTAGATCCTTCCTTCTACCGAGGCACAAAATGGCTTCCAACACTTCCTGGTTTCGAATGTTGACAACCACTTGACAGCCAATCAGCCTTCAGCGCGTGATCGGGACGGTGCGCTTATAGCCCACGCAAGATGCGAGCATCCACCGAAGCCATAGATATATGTATTTTTAATTGTCATTTTCTCAGGAACTACTGAACAAATTTATACCATATAAGCAAAAGGCATGAGTATGAACCAAGGACTACAACTTTGCCAAATTTGGTGTTATTCCGTTTAGCCGTTGGGGCTGTAGCCGCGATGAACTGTACCTATGGAAAATTGCATGGGGAAAACACGTTTTGGGACCCCCTTTTTTCTCAGGCCCCCGCTTCACGAATCACCCCAAGATCTTCAGGATAGGAGCGGACGGGAGCGCCCCACCAGTTTTGAAAATTTCATGAAGATTCGTCAACCGCCGCCAAAGTTATTCCCAATAGAATGTTGCGGATTTCCTTTGGAAAATAGGTCCTAACTATAACTACCTACTGGCGACTGCCAGTAGGTGATATATATATATATATATATATATATTATACACACAAAGAGTTTGCCCTTTTGAATGAAAACCGCTCAGCCGGAGTTTTCAAATAAGCGCTTTAATGGAGAAAAAAGCTGCAGTTGACAGGTCAGGGCAGGGTCCTCCTTCTTACTCGTGCCCTACGCATTTCGTGCTACTTGAGCACTTGATCACGGGCTGTTCTTATTGGCAGTCCCAAAGTCAAATGGCTGGCACCTGTGCTTCTTTGCATCCGCCTCACAGGGCGTGGCAGCCCGAACTGCCTCTTGGTATTAGTAGTGCTCAGCAGTCTTCCTCCGGTGAGTGACTCTAGGAGTGCCCAATTAAAAGAAAAATAAACTCCCCAGTGGGTTGAAAACACAGTCCTGTACCCAGAACGGCATTGTGACGCTTTTCTCCACGCGTTCTCCAGCTCTGTAACTGCTGTCGTAGTCAGGCGCCAGCAACAGATCCGCTTGCGCGGCGGGGTTCCATTCGCGACCGGACAGGCCGCCTCAGTATTATACACACAAAGAGTTTGCCCTTTTGAATGAAAACCGCTCAGCCGGAGTTTTCAAATAAGCGCTCTAATGGAGAAAAAAGCTGCAGTTGACAGGTCAGGGCAGGGTCCTCCTTCTTACTCGTGCCCTACGCGTTTCGTGCTACTTGAGCACTTGATCACGGGCTGTTCTTATTGGCAGTCCCAAAGTCAAATGGCTGGCACCTGTGCTTCTTTGCATCCGCCTCACAGGGCGTGGCAGCCCGAACTGCCTCTTGGTATTAGTAGTGCTCAGCAGTCTTCCTCCGGTGAGTGACTCTAGGAGTGCCCAATTAAAAGAAAAATAAACTCCCCAGTGGGTTGAAAACGCAGTCCTGTACCCAGAACGGCATTGTGACGCTTTTCTCCACGCGTTCTCCAGCTCTGTAACTGCTGTCGTAGTCAGGCGCCAGCAACAGATCCGCTTGCGCGGCGGGGTTCCATTCGCGACCGGACAGGCCGCCTCAGTATTATACACACAAAGAGTTTGCCCTTTTGAATGAAAACCGCTCAGCCGGAGTTTTCAAATAAGCGCTTTAATGGAGAAAAAAGCTGCAGTTGACAGGTCAGGGCACGGTCCTCCTTCTTACTCGTGCCCTACGCGTTTCGTGCTACTTGAGCACTTGATCACGGGCTGTTCTTATTGGCAGTCCCAAAGTCAAATGGCTGGCACCTGTGCTTCTTTGCATCCGCCTCACAGGGCGTGGCAGCCCGAACTGCCTCTTGGTATTAGTAGTGCTCAGCAGTCTCAAGTAGCACGAAACGCGTAGGGCACGAGTAAGAAGGAGGACCCTGCCCTGACCTGTCAACTGCAGCTTTTTTCTCCATTAAAGCGCTTATTTGAAAACTCCGGCTGAGCGGTTTTCATTCAAAAGGGCAAACTCTTTGTGTGTATAATACTGAGGCGGCCTGTCCGGTCGCGAATGGAACCCCGCCGTGCAAGCGGATCTGTAGGGCACGAGTAAGAAGGAGGACCCTTGGCAAAATTGTAGGGACTGGTAGCCCGATGTGCCTTTGCTATGTCTCATGATGTGTGCTCCAGTGATCTTTGAGTAATTTAGGTTCAAAAAAATATATATATCTATGGCAGCGCCCCAGTACGCGCCCCGGGGAGCGCTCCGGGCGCGCCACGCGAGGTGCGCACAGAAACCTGATTGGCTCTCGGGTGTCTGTAAACATTCGAAACAGTCCGGAGCGGCCGCCATCTTGTGTCTCGGTAAAATCGAGACACTAGAGGTGGCTAAAACAAAGGGGGAAATGACCATAAGGCGTCAGGGATAGACCCCCTCTGACCCCCTAGGTTTGATGTGGGGGCTATAAAAGGGTCCCGCGGGGCATTTAAAATAATATTTTTTTTTCCGTTTTGCACGGGGGAGCGCCCGGTACGCTCACCGGGGAGCGGACCAGGGAGCGTACTATGAGGAAAAAAGAATGGCAGAGTTTTTAAAAAATGAAGCCTTTTTTTAGAAATTGGAGGTAGTTCTAAAAAGAACTTTTTTTTTCTTCTTTTTGTTGTTTTATATTTTTTTGGTGTTTTTTGAACATTTTGTACTTTTTTTGGCTTTTCAAAACAGTTTTATATTTTTTTGTATTTTTTTAGGGGGAGAAGCAAAAAAAAGGGAATTGAAACTGGCTCAACTGGAGCAAAAATACAAAAAAAACCCAAAATTACTTCTTTTTGGGGCACTTGTGATTGTCACCTGCAAGGACGATGAGCTTTACGCTCTTTTCACCATAGGCGATAAGCTTGCCACATGCAGTACAAGTGATTTTAAAATCAGCAAATCGTGGCTGAATACAAGGCATCATCTCTGATGTTTCTGGCCCCGATGAAGTGGGTTCGTTTCTTTGGGAGGTGGTCCTTGAAGACTGGGGGAGGTTAGTGGCCAGTTCCCTGAGCTCTGCACGAGAATAGTTGTTAGGGTGCTTACGGGTCATATGTCAAATCATGATATTGTTACCAAAGGAATATTTTTTGTTTGGGTTGCCCCTTGAGAGTTCTTCCTTACAGATTAGGCAAGTTACCTTGGCCGCATTCACTTTTTTCTTGCCCTCTGGGAGTGAAACAAACTCCCATACAATGTGTGACTTGGGCTTGTATGGGGTATTTTGTTCAGGCAGCCGTCTTCCACCATCCTCCTCTTCCTCTTCCTCTTCCTCCTCCTCCTCTGGTTGACCACCAATGTAATCTTGAGCTGGTGCTCTTGGTGGTTGTGGTGGTGGTGGTGGGGCAGATGCACCAGCTGCTGCTGCTACTGAAGCCATTATAAAGGTTAAAAAGGTACAGAGAGGTACAAACAGGTCTTCCTAAGTCAAAGGACAAAGTCAGAATAAGGAAAAAAGGTGGGGTCTTTCATCATTTGGAAAAAAAAACTGTCCTGAACCAATGAGAAGTGTTATTTTCAGGTCACAAGACCAGGGGCTTCATCATTATGAAACCAAAACTGTTATGAACCAATGAACAGTGCTATTTTCAGGTCACATGACCCGACGCGCTTACATGTCACTGACCATGTCATGAGTGATGTAATATGTGACGTCATCAGCAGTGCATTACACGCGCAAGTTATAGTGAGTCCAACTAACTATAACGTGGAATTTCAATGGTTTTATATCAGTAAAATTTCCAGCTAACTATAACTGATGTGAAACCTATGTTTTTTTTAGTGAATATATATATAGATTATATATTACCTACTGGCGGTCGCCAGTAGGTAGTTATAGTTAGGACCAACTTTCCATAGGAAATTCACAACATTCTATTTGGAATAACTTTGGCGTCGGTGGACGAATCTTCACGAATTTCTCCTTGAAAATGGTCTGCTCGGTTCCGCTCCCTCCCTGTAAGTTTGGGGGTGATTCGTCAAGTGGGGGCTGAGAAAAAAGGGGTTCCAAAACGTGTTTTCCCCATGCAACTTTCCATAGGGACCTTTAGCCAGGGCTACAGCCCGAACAGCTGAACGGAATTATACCAAATTTGGCAGAGAGGTAGAGTTTGGTTCGCAGATTGTGCTTTTTGTTAAATGGTGTAAATCCATTCAGTAGTTTCTTAGAAAATTAAAGTAAAATCATAGCAATATCTAGAGACAGAGTACAGCACGCGTACGGAAATTCGTACAATTATGAGCATGAGCTGCATGCTGATTGGCTGCCAACTGTGCGTCAACACTCCAAACCAGGAAGTGTTGGCAGCCATCTTGTTCGTCGCTAGAAGCGACTCACAAGAAAACAGTAAAACAAAGTTCAGAAATAAGGAAAGGGGGCAGGGTAGAAACATCCTGACCATCTAGGCTTGCTCAGGGATACAGGTACATGGATCTTTAGGCAAAATGTTTATTTTTTTTAAAATAAAAAATCGGGGGGTACGCATATGTTATATGTACGCGGTGGAAAATTGAAATAAAAAGTAGAAGTCCACTGTATTCATTAGGTCCCGGGGGGGCAAATTCCGGGGGCAATTTTTTCATAGTGGGGTGCTTGTATGGTGCCCCGAGCATCGGGGAATACCACTTCTCTGTGGTTTTATTTTGAAGTATGTGTGGGGTTACGGTCCACTTCCCCTCAGTTCCGGGGACCGTCACCCCGATGAGGCTTTTTTTTAAATAGTTATTTTTAAGGTGTGTTTTCAGCTCTCCCTCCCTGTACACGTCGCTGGACCACCACCTTCCTGGGGCAGTAATATGTAAAATGACCTTCCAGCCCCGGGTACCTGCAATCCCTGGGGTTTTTTAATGTTGGGAGGGGGTCACGCTGCCCCCTCCTGGATCCCTTGGTGGCCCTGGGGTCCACCATCTCCCAGGGTCGGTTCTTGCAGTGTCTCGGGGTGCGTACTTCCGGGACACTGCTGTTTGGTATGGTAGGGCGGTACCGTCGCCGCTTCCACTTTACCACAGGAAAACGCTTTGCTATTTAAAAAAGAGAGCAAGTTAATCTGTTCTCTCTTTCAAGAAAGCAGATTGTTTTTCGAAAGAGAGAGCAGCATATAAGGTGATGTCTCTGATAAAGCAATGCCGGATCTCGAAGGACGTGGGGAGTATCGTGGGGCATTGGGGCTAAAAAAAATAAGTTATTTTTAAGAACTAACTTTACTGGTCAAAAAAAGAGCTATATTTCTATGATAGTATGTAAAACTTTCCGTTTTTTTGCACCAGTTGTACTCTCTACGTTTCCAAGCCCTTGTTTTTTTCTTTTTCTTCAAGTTCGCCAAGCAAACCGCTCCTTATTTCAGGTATTAAATTTGCCGCTTTCTTTTCCTGGGCTGTGTGTGTCATCCGCTGGTATACTTTTGTGATACATTAATAAACATATTTTATCTATGTTTATTTGAAATGCAGTGTTGAGGCGCCAAACGTTGATTATATACTCCGTCCACCACCATTTTAGTAGTTTTTCTCCGTTATTTTTATCATACCTGTTACTTTCATTTCACTCTCCGCTTATCTTCTCTAAGATCCATGAGATTTCCTGGCACAGACACCACGTTGTTTGTCCTTGGCCTCCGATCTTATGACTTGGTCACACACGTATACCTAAAAACTGATTTGAAGGACGTAAGCCAAAGTCATAACAATGGTGTTCGTCAACACAAAGATATTATTAAGATTACACGTTTATCATGCGTGGTAAATGCATACTAGTTGTAAAAACATGTGTAATAACGCCATATGCGTGCTAATGGCTTCATGGTGACGATCACGCGTGGTTATGACCGCGTTGTAATGGCTGTTTCCCCAAGGACATTGCAGAAAACCGGGTCAGGGCATGGTGGACTCCAGGGCACAAGGCGGAGGGCACGCAGCCCCTCTCATACAATATAGAAATGTTTGTGAGGTGATTGTTTCCGTGGTTTGAGGGGCGTCATTGAGGCCCACACTTAATTTTGTAGGGTGGTAGGTTTGCATGGGAAAATGTTGCAAGAGATTTGTAAATGTGGAACACATTATTTCGTATTAGTTTGATTTCTTTACCATGTTGTAGTGTACCCAGAGAAAATATAAGTCATTACTTTTCAATCTTACTCTAGAACATCTTACTATAGTACTTCTACATTATAAATATTATTTTTATTGTGGACAGTCAACCCTCCCACAAAAAAAAGAAGTATGTCGTTTTTTAATTAACTTTTATTAAAAGAATAACTGTAAACAAAACTTAATGATAACTATATTATAAAGAACTAGAAAAATAACTTTAAAAAAACAATATTACAAACAAATTGCGAAGTAGACTCCAAAGGACGTTGGATTGGTAATCTGCAAAATTAGAGTTTAGAATTATGTAGATGTGAGTAAATGAGATGAAGCATTACAGGTCAAGGTAACAGTACGATTTTACGTGTGCAGTGTACCTGATACATTTTACTTCTGTTATAGTGCCGCGTTCAAGTGGAGTCTATATGGAAGTGACTACTGCGTCAGTGACACAAAAGTGGCACAAAGGGATTGTAAATACGCTGACTTATTTCTAATGCATTGTAATGAAGGCACTGTATATCTAGGCCTCTGTGCTTACCGTTGTATAAACACTGCGGCCAGTGGAATTCAAAACTTAAAGACTTCTTTGCTTTTACATGTGAAAGCAGACAGCCTTTTCTATAAGTTTAAAAGAGAAAGAGAAATGATGTCACAGAGAGTGAGAGAGAGAAAGAGAGAGAAAACAACATTAAAACTGTCTCGCAGAGTCTGGAGTTGAGATTTTTTCTTGAAAAGTTAGACGTAGAATTACAAGCTGCTTGCGTCACTTTTCCCATGTTAAAAGTGACACAAAAGTGGCGTAATAAGCTTGTAGATCTGTTTGTCAGACTGTTGTAACCTATCTGTTGTCAGTGCTCGGAGGTAATTATACATTTTAGATAGTGAAGCTGCTGCACACTACCCACTGTCTCCTTTCACAAATGAAGGTAACACTACAGTTTTATGTGTGCAGTATGCCTAGTACATTTCAGTTCTGTGATAGTGCCGCGTTCAAGTGACCTCTATATGGAAGTGCCTACTGCGTTACTGACACAAAAGTGGCTCAACAGGATTGTAAATATAGCGACTTGTTTCTAATGCATTGTAATGAAGGCATTGTATATTTAGGCCTCTGTGCTTACCGTTGTATAAACACTGCGGCCAAACACCGCGGCCAGTGGAATTCACAACTTGAAGACACATTTTCTTCTAAAGGTCAAAGCAGATAGCATTATCTATAAGTTTAAAAGAGAAAGAGAAATGATGTCACAGAGAGTGAGAGGGAGAAAGAAAGAGAAAACAACATTAAAACTGTCTCGCAGGGTCTGGAGTTGAGATTTTTTCTTGAAAAGTTAGACGTAGATTGGGGGGGCGTGGCCAACAGCCGAGCATGGTGGACTTGAGCTGAGCTTGCTCCGTCTACGATCCCCTAAAATCCTGAATTAAATCCTGATATACCGACATATGACCCCTACCCCTCACCTGCATCTGGTAGAACTGCTGCCCGATTCGTCTGATGGCCGGTTTGGCGAGCTGAGAGCCTAGGACCACGGCGCTCACACTAGCGCGGGGTCTGGAGACAACGAGTCCTGGAGCTGGAAAAGAAGCCACGACCCACAGCTTATAGGGAGGCGGACCGGAAGTGGCACATCCCCGGCTGTGGATGGGTTCCTGGTGACGGCTGGACATCTTGCCACGGCTTTGATCACCGGAACACGGCAGACGCCCGCAGACCAGCACCGCACGGACAGCGACGTGCATTGTGAGGCTGGGCGGAGAGGTGGAGATGCCGGAGGCTGCTGATGCGCTGGTAGGAATATGGACATGGCGCCCTGATACTCTGCGTGGCCTGAGGCGGCTGCGGCCCGTGCGGCGGAACTGCTGCACGTTCCACATCGCAGAGAGGGGTCCACCCTAGGGGACGAATGCCTGCACTCGACATTGCCGGCACACGCTGGTGGAGGCTGCCAGGGCCGACCGTGAATCTGAAGGTGAGGCCTGGGTCTTGGAGGTGATCCCCGACCCCTGGCGTGGCGGAAGGCGGTCGGAAACAGGGGAGATGGCAGTGAGGGAGGAGCCGCAGACAAGACAATCGCCCAGCCGAGTGGAGCGGGGGGACTGGCTGGAGAGCAGTGGCGCAGTGCTGCCCGGACATTGGAGCGCGAGACTGGCCATGGCCCGGTCGGGCCCACAGAACACACCTCAGCGCGGAGAGCAGCCACACTCTCCCTGAAGTACCGGAACTCCCACGACGACTGTGGAAGACGGGGGACTGTAGGCTACAAGCTAAGGGGGCTTGGTGCCGACCCCCGCTGGGACATCAATTCTGCTGAGCGGACCCCCCCGCCCCCCCTTGATACGGGCTGTTGCGGGCATATCACTGGCACATTAGTACACGGGGCCGGAAACATCACTACCTGTGGTGACCACCTACTCCTCATATTGGACACTGAATGCCTACATTGCAGCGGTGTTCAGCGGGGATCCAGCGGTGTTAACCGGCCATAAGACTCGTGGCGCAATACCTCCCACCGACTCACGCCATTGAGGGCCCCTGCTGGCGAAGTGTGTCACCCTGAACGGGTGGAGAGGCCCGGGACGCAAACTCCTTCACACTGAACGCTTCTGCACTACTGGACATGAGGTGCGGCTGTGAAGACAAGGTCCAGAGCGGGTACGGACACAATGGGATCCCCACACCCCTCTTAAACGTTGGCCCCTTGCATTGACGGCGGATCGGCACATGCTTGACCGTCACTGATCTGCTTGCTGCTTAGCCCCCAGCAAAAGAAGAGGTACCAAGAGAAGCAGTGCCGGTCTTGCGAGAACAGGATTGAGAATCGCACTTCTAGAGCAGATGATTCATTTGGATCCCCTTGCCCAGATACCATAGCGCAGTATGGGGGCCCTCACGGAGTGCCTTGCTGAGTTACGATCAGGTGTAGCTGGAACACGTTGTTGGTTGCAGATAGGCACAGGTGCGCATTGTGGTCAAGGAAGGCGACCCCATATCGGCCTGCGGAGAACACTACTGTGGTGAAGGATGGGTAGGAACAGGATTCCCCATAATGGAACACAAGCCTCCGGCTCAGATGATCCACTGGCCTCCTCCAACGAGGACATAGTCCTGCCAACGGGCGTCGCTGCGCACGAGGCCAAACTGGATCTGATATTGACAGAGATAAGGGCGTCCAGAGAGGCTCTTGAGTCTCGGATAGACACGATGTCAACGGGACTGTCACTCCTAAAGGATGACCACAAAAAACTGGCCGAAAAGGTGACAGAACACAAACTAGCGCTTGCGGATTTGATCCCGCAGCAGACGGAACATTCCACGAGGCTGGAAAACCTGGAGAAACAGATTCGGGGCTTGAGAGACAGGGTGGACGACGCAGAAGGGTGCTCACGCCGGAACAACATACGCATTTTAGGCGTGCCGGAGCGCAGAGAAGGGATGAACCCGATCCGTTTTGTGGAGGACTGGCTGAAGACTGTTGTGGATCCAGCGGAGCTCACCCAGATTACAGTGTGAAGAAAGTGCATAGGGTGCCCCCTAAACCGCCGAGACCCGGGACTCCGACTCCTCCTCTGATAGTGCGTCTACTTCACTTCAAAGACAGGGGCGCGATCCTGAAGGCCGCGAGAGAGAACAGCCCCATCAAATACAAAAACCAAACGGTCTCCATCTATCCGGACTTCAGGCAGGCAGTGCAACGGGCCAGAGCATCCTTTCGGGGCGTGAAGGGCGCCCTCAGAGACCGCAATGTGAAATATGCCTTGTTCTACCCGGCGCGCCTCAGAGTCATCCATAACCGCAAGACTTACTTCTTTGACACTCCTGAGGAGGCCTCGGAGCGGATGGAGGTAACAATCACACCGATCCCGTCCCCTCGGGATGGACAGGGGGTGCCAAAAACGCAGAGGTCCGACGGTCAGGATGCAAACCGGGTTCGCCCCTAGTCCCCGGAGACGGAGGCGCCTGAGCTGACAGAATGGAGGAGGAAAGAGATGGCGATCCGATGGAAGTGACTCTGCTGACAACTAACGCCCTGGCGGAACACGATGCGAACATTGGAATAGCGTCGAATAGCCGGGCCAGTTCTCATACGGCAGCATCTGATACGGACGGCAGCCTGCAGCTGTTCCCTCGAATCACGGCACAGATGGCGGCTGACATGTGAACATCGATCCAGCGGAAGCGGTTTGGTAATGTAGCGGATGGTCTCCTTGTTTCATGGGGGGGGTCTAGGACCCGGAACACTTACACTTGTAGAGGACTATGGGAACAGACTTTTTGTGACATTTGTTGTGTCCGTTTGACTGGGCTCACACCCCCGGGCTCAAGCACAGTTACAGTACGATTCTACCCCTGTTGGGTGTTATGGTTTGGTCCTCTGTATTTTTGGGGGGACCTTGAAGTTGGGGTAATGTATGCGCACACGCAGCACTGAAAATTTACAATATGTGGTCAGCATTGTTGTGGTCAAAGGCATTGGCTCGAGTTGGATGTACTCAGGGTTATGTCGTCTCCTAATACTTACAGGGTCTGCTCTTGGAACGTTCGGGGTTTAGGTTCAGTACATAAGAGACACAGGGTACTATTACAGCTAAATAGGTGGCAGGTGCACATAACGTATCTTCAGGAGACGCATCTGAATGGGGCTGAGGGCACTAAATTTTCACGGAAGTGGAGAGGCCTGCTTCACGCCACAGCGTTTTCTGTATTTTCCTGGGGTGCGGCCATCTGGATTAGGAACACTGCTCCATTTAAACCCACTGAAACAAGAGTGGACAAGGAGGGACGGTATGTGTTCGTCAGGGGGATGCTGAATGGTGTATGTGTGGTGTTCGGTAGTATGTATGCTCCAAACGTGGATCACGATTCAGAAAAGGGGGTGGTGATGAACAGAGTGTCTGAATTAAGCAGACAACTCTTACCCAGTCCAAAGATCAGGGCTTGATCCATCACCGTTATTTATCTCACTGCACCATCCCAGCTCAGAACCTGGGTATATGCAAATCAGTCTGTCCCTGGCCCAGTGCATCATGGGAACAGGGCAGACTAAACTACCAAGCCAATTCCTCACCAGAATGGAGACAAGCTACCGGGGACCGGTTTCTGGCATTTCAGCCGTCTTCGGCCCGGCTTGCTTGAATCCTGATGGTGCAGTGAGAAAGGGACTCATGTCTGAGTATACCCTGCCACACCTATAGTGGCCAAAAACGATTCAGAAAAGGGGGTGGTGATGAACAGAGTGTCTGAATTAAGCAGACAACTCTTACCCAGTCCAAAGATCAGGGCTTGATCCATCACCGTTATTTATCTCACTGCACCATCCCAGCTCAGAACCTGGCTATATGCAAATCAGTCTGTCCCTGGCCCAGTGCATCATGGGAACAGGGCAGACTAAACTACCCCCCTTTTCTGAATCATTTTTGTCCACCATAAGCGTGGAAGGGTATACTCAGATGTGAGTCCCTTGCTCATTGCACATCAGGATTCAAGCAAGTCGGGCCGAAGACGGCTGAAATGCCAGAAACCGGTCCCCGGTAGCTTGTTTCCTTCCCAGTATAAGAATTGGCTTGGTACTTTGGTCTTCCCTGTTCCCATGATGCACTGGGCCAGGGTCAGACTAATTTGCATATAGCCAAGTTCTGAGCTGGGATGGTGCAGTGAGCTAAAAAACGGTGATGGATCAAGCCCTGATCTTTGGACTGGGTAAGAGTGGTCTGCTTAATTCAGACACTCTGTTCATCACTACCCCCTTTTCTGAATCATTTTTGTCCACCATAAGCGTGGAAGGGTATACTCAGATGTGAGTCCCTTGCTCATTGCACCATCAGGATTCAAGCAAGTCGGGCCGAAGACGGCTGAAATGCCAGAAACCGGTCCCCGGTAGCTTGTTTCCTTCCCAGTATAAGAATTGGCTTGGTAGTTTGGTCTTCCCTGTTCCCATGATGCACTGGGCCAGGGTCAGACTAATTTGCATATAGCCAAGTTCTGAGCTGGGATGGTGCAGTGAGCTAAAAAACGGTGATGGATCAAGCCCTGATCTTTGGACTGGGTAAGAGTGGTCTGCTTAATTCAGACACTCTGTTCATCACAACCCCCTTTTCTGAACCAAACGTGGATCAGTCGCAGTTCTTTGACGATGTTGGCAGGGTGTTATCGGATTGGGTGGAGTACAACTGGATTATGGGTGGTGTTTGTAATGCGGTGTTGGATATTGCACTAGACAGGTCACACAGGTAATACATATTTTACTCCCTGCCAAACAAGTTACACACTAGAATAGACCGTATCTTCTGTTCCAGGGCACTAACGGCATCCATAGTGAAAGTACAGCACATGGGTAAGACACTGTCAGACCACAACCCGGTGGAACTGTCCCTACAGTGGGGGAGATTGCCCACCCCCATACCAACGTGGCGCCTGTCCCGGGTCTCTTGAAAGATTCGGTCTTCCGATCCATGCTGCTGGACGCTAGTACAAACTACTTTAATGAGAACTCTGGCACGGCCAGCTCCAGATAGATCGAATGGGACGCCTTCAAAGTTACCATACGTCGAGTGGCGATGGCCACTAAAGTGGGCATTAAACGCCTGGTGTTGGATAAGCTGCGGGCAGTGGAGGACAGCCTGGCGGCACTGGAAAACGAGGCCGCAGGAACGGACGGCGCTGTCACGCAACTCCAGGAGGCCCATATACAGCATGCGGAACTCTTGGAGGAACTGAGAGTGCTAGACTATAGGGAGTACCCCACATGGCAACACACGCAAGCAGATAGAGCGGGCGCACTTCTGGCCCACCTGACGCAAGATGCCCCAGCGAGTGCCCCTATCATGGAGGTGCAGAATGATGCCGGGGAGTTAATTCAGGATCAGCGGGAGATCAACGATGTGTTCCGACATTATTATTCGGTTTTATATGGTCCACACGCACCACTTTCGGAACCGGCCTTCGAGGAATTTTTCTCCGACATATGAGTCCCCCAACTGAGCGCGCACAAGGTGCGGACCTCGCTAAGCCTATTTAACTGGCGGAAATTAGACTGGCCATTAGGGCTTTGCCGAGAAACAAGGCACCCGGGACCGACGGACTCCCAGCAGAATTCTACCTGGCGTACATTGATCTCTTGGCCCCCCGCTTACACGCACTGTCCGGTGAGGCGATGAAGAACGACGCTTTGTCGGGCACAAGACTACAGGCCCTTATTGTATCACTTCTGAAACCTGTGAGGAACGCCTTGCAGTTGGAAAACTACAGGCCCCTGTCCCTCTTGAATACAGATTCTAAAATCCTCAGTAAGATACTGGCGATGCACCTCTCCTGCTACATTCCGGACATGATACACCCTGATCAATGCAGGTTTGTACCGGGCAGGAGTACGGCTCTGAACCTACGGAGACTCAGTCAACTGATGTCCCCGGACGACGAGGGTGGAGACACGGAGGGTTGCATATCTCTGGACCTCAGACAGGCCTTTGATTCCCTTAGGTGGGACTACATGTTTGCGGCTGTGGCCAGATTTGGGATCCCGCCGGAATTCATAGCCTGGGTGTCCCTACTATACCGGAAACCCACGGCGCGGGTTCGGACCAACAGATGCATCTCGGATCAGATTGAGATAGCGAGGGGCACGAGACAGGGGTGCCCGCTCTCGCCCTTATTGTTTATAATCGCACTAGAGCCTTCAAAGGTGAAGGCGCGATCAGTTGGTGTCGCGGTGGGGATCACTAGACTCCACACTCATCATGTCATATCGGCATATGCCGATGACATATTGCTGTTCCTCAAGGATGTGGGTGGGCCGATGGCACCGCTGCGGAAGATCTTTAGCGACTTTTGAGAATTGTCGGGCCTCACGATCAACGAGGCGAAATCGTATGGGTTCGGTTTCCGTGGTCCGGTGGTGGGGTCGCACGTCCGATTTCCGCCGTACAGCTTCCAGGTCGCTCCCGCGACCTTTAAATATCTGGGTATCCAGGTCTACCGGCAGACACAAGACCTGATGGACAGTAATCTGGGTAAGGCCCTGACCAATTTGAAAAGGCAGGTGCAGTTCTGGAACACCCTGCCTTTGTCAGTGGCAGGCAGAGTGGCTATCTCAAAGATGGTGGTACTGCGAGGCTGCTATATTTTTTTACAAACTTGCCGCTCCTGGTGCCTATGCCCTTTTTTGAGACCCTGACCACGCTTCTGATGGAGCTGGTGTGGGGGAAAGGCAGACGAAGTATAGGCATGGCCAAACTGCATCTCCCAACAGATGGACGGCCTGGGAGTACCTGACCTGTTTGCCCATAGCTGTGCATGTCAACTTCAGTGGCCGGTATACTGGGTAGCAGGCCGCAATCTCCAGGAACTGAGTATGACGGAGGCGGACCGCAACCGAGGAGTGATACATCAATTACTGCTTCCAAAGGCCAAGACACCGTCCACGGCCCTGCCCCTCCTTAAACTGGCAATCGCCTACTGGAGGAGGGCGGTCAGATACGTGAACAGGCGTTCAGCGAATGCGCCTTCGATACTGCTACTGGACATCCCACTGGGGACAGGCACGTTAACGGAGCGAAGATTGCGGTCATAGCAGGGGTTGTGCAAATCGGGGATTTCTTCTCGGAAGGCAGGCTCTTAACGAACGCAGACTTCACCCGGTTGCACCAGACGCCAAGAGCATTATTTATACAACACGTGCAAGTGACTCATTACATAGGCACGTCCGGACGGGACGGAGCCTGACACAAATACGTTGATCACTATCTTATGGGGACGGGTAGTCACCTGACGAGGTGGCTGACTAATGGTACCCACACAGGCAGGGCTGTTTCTTTACAGCCCCTTAGGTCACGATGGGAAGAAGACCTGGGTAGAGAGCTCACTGAAAAGGAGTGGGAAAAGGTACTGAAGCTGCCAAAAAAAGTGTCCCGTAACCCTAATTTTAAATTCATCCAGCTCATGATTGTACATAAAAACGTTACTGCTATAGGGAAAAAAAATTAAACATGTAAATTAATACATTATGTAGGAGTGCGTTTGTCTAAAATACTAAGTCGCATTTTTGTATGTAGTCAGCTGCAACCCTTTGACTCCTTCCGATGCATACTCAAGCCTCACTGCTCACCTTTTTGTGGAAAAGACACCTTCTTCATATATATATATATATATATATATATATGTTACCTACTGGCGATAGCCAGTAGGTATATATAGTTAGGATTTTTTCTCTATGGGACTTTTGAAAATTCTATGTCTAATAACTTTGGCGTTTGTGGACGGAATCGGCTGAAATTTTCAGGAAAATGGCACATTTTGTTTCTGAGCAGCCCCTGAGAATTTGGGGGGGTTTCGTCAAGGGAGAGCAGAGAAAAAAGGGGGGTCCCAAAACGCGTTTTTCCCATTCATTTTTCCATAGGGCGTTTGGCGCCTCACTTTTAGCTCGAACGGCTGAATGGATTTGCACGAAACTTGGCAAAATTGTAGGGACTGTTAGCCCGATGTGCCTTTGCTGGGTCTCAATATATGTGCTCCAGTGGATTTTGAGAAATTAACGTTTTAAAAAACAGATATATCTGTGACAGCGTCCCGGGTAGCGCTCCGGTTCGCGTACTTTTCGCGTTATGGAACTTTGCGAAGCGAAGCTGATTGGCTCTCCGGTGTCTGTCAACATCTAAACAGTCCGGAACGGCCGCCATCTTGTCTCTCGGTAGGATCGAGAGACAAGAGGAGGAGAAAAACGAAGGGGGAATTTAATGAAAGGGGGCAAGGTAGACCCCTCTTGACCCCCTAGGAATGATGTTGGGGTTATTAAAGGGTCCCGTGGGGCAAATAAAAAAAATTAGATTTTTCGCGGTAGAAGCGCTTTCCGGTTCGCGAACCGGGAATTCGCCATTTTGTGTTTCGTTTTAATTAAATTACAAGATGGAGGAAAAACAATGTGAGAAATGGGTATAAGGGGGTACGGGAGACGTATCCTGACCCCCTATGTTTTCTGAGGGTGGCTGAGGATGCTCATATATGTTGATACATGTCTTCCAGCGGCTGCGTGTGAGCGTTTTTTTTTTTTGCTGCGTGACGTCTGTTAACGTTCGATTCGAAGGAAATCAGGAAGTGTTGACCGCCATTTTGTCACTGCGAGTAAATATATTGTTAAAAATAATTGTTATAAATTAATCCGTATTGATAAACATTGTCTGCGCCATCTTGCCTTTTTTCCAATTTTGAATTTGAATTTGAAGGGGATTTGTAGAGCGCATGGCTGCCCGTGAGCGTCCCAGCGCTAACTGAAATCCAGTGGTCGAGTCAGGCGGAGGCAGGAAGAGGTCAGGGGAACAGCCATGTCTTCAAGGATTTGCGAAATGACAGGAGATTAGGTTGGGCACGAAGGTCCGGTGGGAGAGTGTTCCACATCCTGGACGCCCGATAGGAGAACCGCCGACCCCCAAAGCGTGTTCTCTTGATCCTGGGTATTTGGGTCAGATGAGCGTTGGATGAGCGGAGGGTTCTGTTTGTGGTATAGGGTGTCACGAGATCTTTGAGAACAGGAGGGGCTTTTCCATGCAGGATTCTGTGAGTTAGGCACATGGCCTTGAACTGCACCCTTTGCTCCACCGGAAGCCAATGGAGTTCTTTGAGTGCAGGTTTGGCAGAACAGCGATTTTTTGTGCCTGTGAGGACTCGGGCGGCCGCGTTTTGCACCACCTGTAACCTTGAGATGACTTTTTTTGGTGAACCGAGGTATAAGACGTTGCCGTAGTCAAGTCTTGACAGTATAAGACCCTGTATAAGTAGTTTTCTTGACTGAAGCGGGAGCAGAGAGAGGATCTTACGGATGGAACGTAGTAGGCCAAAGCATGTGCCCGTGGTTTTTCTGGCCTGTGTATTGAGGGTTTGTTTATCATCCAGCCAGATCCCCAAGCTTTTGATATCAGTTTTGGGGATAGGAGGGGGGCCCATGCTGGGAGGCCATAGAGACTCCGGGCGGAAGTGGGACTGGTTGCCCAATACCATTAGCTCGGTTTTGTCCCCATTGAGCTTTAAGTGGGAGTCGCTCATCCAGCTGACTATATCCCCCAGGCAGGAGTACAGATCGATGGTGGGGTGGTCTGACTGGCTGAGGGAGACGACCAGCTGAGTGTCGTCCGCGTAGGTCAGGAGTTTAATTCCATAAGTGACGACAATTTGTTCAAGAGGTGCCATGTATACGTTGAAGAGTGTAGGGCTCAATGAAGAGCCCTGAGGCACTCCGCAACATATCGGGGTTTCCCTGGAGATGCAGTCTCCCTCCGCCACCTGAAAGGAGCGGTTGTGGAGGAAGGATTTGAGCCAGTCGAGGGCAGTCCCAGTAATGCCAAGGTTTTCCAGACGTTGGGCCAGGATGCTATGGTTGACGGTGTCGAATGCTGCGCTGAGGTCCAGGAGGATCACTGCCACTGATCCTCCTGCGTCGATGATCTTCCTGGCTTCCTCGACGACCGCTACCATCGCTGTTTCTGTGCCCTGGCCCGGGCGGAAACCGGTTTGGGATGTTTTAAGCAGCTCGTTGGACTCCAGGTAATTAGAAAGCTGGGAGTTGATGTATTTTTCCGCCAGTTTGCTAATGCCGGGGAGGAGTGATATCGGCCTGAAGTTAGCCAGGTTGTCCAGGTCAAGGTTTGGTTTTTTTATAAGTGCCTTCACCATCGCCTTCTTCCAGCTTGTGGGGACAGTTCCGGATTCGATGGAGGCGTTTAATAGGTTGATCATAGGTGCTAGGATGCTCGGGGTGACCTGCTTCAGGTGTCTCACTGGAGCTGGGTCATGCGGAGATCCGCTTTTGAGGGCTTCTAGAATGGAACCAAGGGTTTCCTCGTTAATAGGATGGAACTTGCTTAACTCAGTGTCTCTGTTCTGGCGCTGGGGAGGGAGAGGGAGGGAGGGAACCACAGGAGAGAGGGACGGAAGTTGTTTGAGGATGTTTTGTATTTTTGAGTCGAAGAAATTGGCTAACTCGTTACAGTGTTCGTTCGAAGGGTTGCGTGCAGCTGGGGGTGTAGGCGTTTTTAGAAGCTTTTTCGTGATGAGAAACGTCTCTCTCGACGAACTTGCTGCCTTGCTGATTTTTTCATTAAAGAAGGAGATTTGCGAGTTTTTTAGAGCCTTTTTATAGTTGAGAATCGTCAGTCTGTAATTGTTTTTACTTATGGGATCGAAGTCTTTCCTCCATACTCTTTCTGCTCTCTTGCAGATTTTCTTTAGGAGGCGTATCTCCTGGGTAAACCATGGTGATGTAGCTTTTATCCTCGGTTTACGATGAGGTTTTTTGGGGAGAGCTATATCTAGAGAATTAGTGACCCAAGATGAAAATTCAATGTCTGCTAGGTACGGGTTCGAGCTAAGGATTGGGCTAGTGTCCTCAAGAGCTTGATTCCATTTGTCATAGTCTAGTTTCGCCCAGGGACGAGATGGTCTGCCAGGTGCTTGGATTTGCGGCGGTTTGGGCTGAATACGCCAGCTAAAGGGGATGAGTAGGTGGTCAGACCATGGCACAGGGATAGGTGACCCAGCCACGAGGTCAGGGAAGTTGTAAAATATGGGGTCGAGCAGGTGCCCCCGGTTGTGAGTGGGGAGGGAATTCTGTAGATGCAGTTGATGGACTGCCAGACCTTGGATCAGTTCTGTAGCAATTTTATCATTGCTGTCTTCTATATGGACGTTGAAGTTCCCTAAAATTAGGAAGTTGGGCCGAGTGCTGGACGTGGCCAAGGAGCGTTCCAGGAGGGATTCATGGAATTGCCCCATGGTACCAGGAGGGCGATAGATAAGGAATCCGGACAGAGAGGTGCAAGGGGAGATTTGCATGGTAAAGTAGACGTTTTCACAGTCCGACAGAGGGCTATCAAGGAATTGGCATGAGAGTGATTCCTTGAAGATGACGGCAATACCTCCTCCTCTGCCCTTGGGACAATTTAGATGTTGGATACAGAATCCTGGGGGAAGGGCTTGAACTATGTCGGCGTCTGAGTCAGGCGTAAGCCAAGTTTCTGTGAGGAACAGAATTTCTAAGTTGAGGTCCTCAATGAGCAAATTTATTTCGAGGGCATGTTTGGGCAGTGATCTGCAGTTGATCAGTGCCATGTTTATGGTTGTCTGGGTGGGGTAGTTATTCGTAGAGGGGGTGTATTTGAAGGAGCAGTGCGGACAATGAGTGAGACAAGAGTCTCCTTTCAGTACTTGGGAGCATGGCGATGGGACAGGCCTGTTGAGGTGGCGTAGGGCGTCCCCTGAGTAAGTTGACTTTTTCTCGGTCCTCTTGCCTGGCTCCTGGCATGTACTGGCGCGGACGGGCGCAGACAGGCTTGCCTTAGGCGCGCCTTCGGCGAGCCATCGTCGCGCCTTCGGCGAGCCATCGTCGCGCCCGCTGCGCTCGTCCGCTGCGCGTCCTGGGAATGCACATGATAAGTAGGTGAACTGTTGGCGGGGGCGTGGCCTCACGGCAGTGGGCGTGTCCCTGTATTGTCGGTAATGGCGGCAAAGAATCCACGGAGCCCTGTGACAGCGCTAGAATCCGCTGTTTGGGTTCAGGTGAATATCAATTACGGTCTGTGCTCAGGGGAGAACGTGTCAAGTTTTAAAAAAAACACACAAGAAGAATAACAATTTTAAAAAGGATGACAGAGGTCTCCCGGCTTCCGCCTCAGGAGCAGGTAGGATTGTCAGTTCGCGCTAGTGCTCAGCGCGTTCTGTTTATACTGTTGGCGGGGGGCGTGGCCTCACGGCAGTGGGCGTGTCCCTGTATGGTCGGTAATGGCGGCAAAGAATCCACGGAGCCCTGTGACAGCGCTAGAATCCGCTGTTTGGGTTCAGGTGAATATCAATTACGGTCTGTGCTCAGGGGAGAACGTGTCAAGTTTTAAAAAACATACAAGAAGAATAACAATTTTAAAAAGGATGACAGAGGTCTCCCGGCTTCCGCCTCAGGAGCAGGTAGGATTGTCAGTTCGCGCTAGTGCTCAGCGCGTTCTGTTTTATACTGTTAGCGGGGGGCGTGGCCTCACGGCAGTGGGCGTGTCCCTGTATGGTCGGTAATGGCGGCAAAGAATCCACGGAGCCCTGTGACAGCGCTAGAATCCGCTGTTTGGGTTCAGGTGAATATCAATTACGGTCTGTGCTCAGGGGAGAACGTGTCAAGTTTTAAAAAACACACAAGAAGAATAACAATTTTAAAAAGGATGACAGAGGTCTCCCGGCTTCCGCCTCAGGAGCAGGTAGGATTGTCAGTTCGCGCTAGTGCTCAGCGCGTTCTGTTTTATACTGTTGGCGGGGGCGTGGCCTCACGGCAGTGGGCGTGTCCCTGTATGGTCGGTAATGGCGGCAAAGAATCCACGGAGCCCTGTGACAGCGCTAGAATCCGCTGTTTGGGTTCAGGTGAATATCAATTACGGTCTGTGCTCAGGGGAGAACGTGTCAAGTTTTAAAAAACATACAAGAAGAATAACAATTTTAAAAAGGATGACAGAGGTCTCCCGGCTTCCGCCTCAGGAGCAGGTAGGATTGTCAGTTCCAATGCCACACTTTTGTCGTGCACGGCAGCCATTTTAGATGCCTTGACCAGACCCACTCTCTGCACGCCGCCGATCCTCAGCATGGCTCCCCACCCTCGCAAGCATCTCCCCCACGCACTGTTCACCCCCGCTCTCTCTCTCCTGTATGGGCCATAAACCTCCACCCATCTGCGCTGCTCTTCCCTGAGAATCACACCCTGTGCCCGCCCGACACCTCCCTTTCACCCTATTCACTACCGCACCCTCTGACACTCCTCTTCCTCTTTGTCCGATTGTCCAGGCCGGTCCCAGGCTATCACCTAGCCCTGCGGATGTAGTTTATGGCCCCAACTGTAAAGAATCACCCCTCTTCAAAGGAGTTACAGTAGATCAAGGCCCCCACCATATGAGATCCGCCACACCACACGCGTTCCTACTATCTGATAACGATCCTGTATTGTGATTGGGGAGGGGATTCTCACTGTAAGGGTGTGTGGGACCGAGCCTGAAGCGGAAGATTCCAGGGATGCCTTTTTGTACATCAAAGTCTTCACAATTAAGTGTCACATTAAAAATATATAGCACTCCAACAAAGTAGTAGGATTATAACACTTTAATAACTTATAAATATATACAACGCTCCAACAAAGTAAACACGTTAAAAAAAAACATTTTAAACAACTATTTACATGGCAGCCTGCTGCAACATCCATCTCAAAGCAACAATGGGCTGCTTTGGTCTGTCTTTTAGTCTGCAAAATCCGTCGGCCTGTGAGGTGGCGTCAGTAGCGGTCCGTTGTGCGAATAGGCACGTTGCCGCACTGGTCTGGCGATCCTACAATGCTGCGCCGAAAGACGGCGTGGGGCGCCCCGGGGGGGGGGGAGGCGGCACGAACGGGCCTCCCCCGCCTTCCCAGGTGGAGGCTCCTCTGCTGCAGTGGGGCGCCCTTTAGCGTTTCAGTCGCCATTCAGCTGTTTAGCGCCCGCTTTTGCGGCACTGTGCCTCATCCGCCATTCAGCTGAGTTGCGCCCACTCTTGCGGTGCAGCGATAGGCGGCTGCCACAGGACTCTTAAAATGGCGGCCGGCTCTTCGGATTTGGGCCTGGTCCACTAAAATGGCCCTGGGACACATTTGAACTCGGACATTTGCCTGCTAGGGCTTGGGCCCCATTCTCGAAAGCGCCCCCTCAGCCTTGAAGATTCTACAAAAGTAATCGGGGCCCCCGACTCCCGCAGGCTTCCGGTGGGGAGCGGCTGCCATGATTGCTTGCGGAATGGCCACGACGGAGCTATGAGATGGTGGTGCTCTCATGCTGACGCCAGCTTCAGTCTGAAACATCCAGAAACACTGTAGACTACCAATTCGATGACTTCCGGTGGAGCCCCAACATGACCCGGTAGAGAAGAACTTGCCCTCCCCTCTTTTGACTGATGGTTCTTGTTGCCTGTCCCCTCAGTAGGCCTAAGGCAGCACAACGCGCCGAGATCCGGATGGCACCGAGGTGGTGTCCAGCAAGTTGCCGCACTGGTGTGGCCATCCTACAATGCTGCGCCGAAAGTCGGCGTGGGGTGCCCGGGGGGGGGGGGGGAGGTGGCGCGAACGGGCCTCTCCCGCCTCCCCAGGTGGAGGCACCTCATCTGCAGTGGGGCGCCCCTAAGCGTTTCACTCGCCGTCCAGCTGAGTTGCGCCCGCACTTGCTGCTACAGTAGGCCTAAGGCAGCACAACGCGCCGAGATCCGGATGGCACCGAGGTGGTGTCCAGCAAGTTGCCGCACTGGTGTGGCCATCCTACATTGCTGCACCAAAAGACGGCGTGGGGTGCCCGGGGGGGGGGGAAGGCGGCGCAAACGGGCCTCTCCCGCCTCCCCAGGTAGAGGCACCTCAGCTGCAGTGGGGCGCCTCTTAGCGTTTCACTCGCCGTCCAGCTGAGTTCCGCCCGCTCTTGCGGCACAGTGCCTCACCCGCCATCCAGCTGAGTTGCACCCGCTCTTGCGTCTACAGCGTCTCGCCCACCATACAGCTGCATTGCGCCCACTCTTGCGGTGCAGCGATAGGCGGCTGCAACAGGACTCTCAAAATGGCGGCCGGCTCTTTGGATTTGGGCCTGGTCCACTAAAACGGCCCTGGGACACCTTGGAACTCGGACGCTTGCCTGCTAGGGCATGGGCCCCATTCCCGAAAGCGTCCCCTCTTTTGACTGATTGTTCTTGTTGCCTATCTCTTCTGTTGTCATTTAACGGAACCTTTTTGGACTGCCGAAAGGGGTTCTGGTCCGACCGCTGGTTGGTGGAGACATTTTGACTATATCCTGGACCTGCCCGGCCTCGCCCAAAATGGCGCCGGTTCAAATGGGACTCGTAACTCCTTGTTGTGTACTGGTTGCCCAACCTTGATATCACGAGATACGTATGCAGTTTTGAAGCACATGGCGGGCGGGGACGAGTACTGATTGAACATTTGGACATCCCTATTAATATTAAGTTCTGATGTGTTATTGATTACTGTACTATTGAAAGTTCGAATTAACGTCAACCATGGTCCTTGTCCGCAAATGTATATCTAGATAATTTTATTGTAACTGGCCCTGTCGTACTTTAATTATAAAATGTACGTCCCCCGATTCCGCAACTGTTAGACACCTTAGTTCTTGCAACCTAATGGCCTGCCCGTTACGTTCTTCTACAGTGTAAATGTCCCCTCATCATATACGATTCCAATTTGCTCCGTGGCCGGCCCACGTGGTTATAGGCCCGTATTTGTATACTGTCATTTTCACAATAAAGGTTTTTAAAACAAAACATGGTAGTAGTACCTAGATTGGTAAAGTTTTGAATAATAGCCACTGTTTTCGAATCAGTAAAAGGCAAATGAAATAAAGCAGCCCGATTACATGACGGTTAAAAGGTATAATACGCAGGAACGCAGTAAAGATAAATGGTCAAGGGCTGTTGTGTTTTCCACTCCTGCAACATAAAGTGATCGATAAAAATCCGATATTCATGCCTATCAGTGACTAAGACAGCAGGCCGAGCCTCTTTTGTTCAACGGCTCCCTCATGGGACGAAGAAACGCCCTTTTTCTCGAAATAGGAATATTTTACTTGCAGGACAGTTGTAAATTTCCCGGGAAAATACATTAGCCTGGAACATTGTTAGTGATAAACTGTAAATGTATCTGGGTCCTTTGCTTTACAAGTCAGAGTGAGAAAAAAAAAGGTGGGGCTTTCATCATTTGGGAAAAAAAAATGTTCGAAAGCAATGAAAAGTGTTATTTTTAGGTCATATGACCAAGCCTTCCATCATTAGAAAAACAAAAGTAAAATGAACCAATGAAAAGTTTTATTAACAAGTCACATGACCTGTTATGCTTACGTTACGCGCTGCGTACCGCGCCCTGGATCGCTTCCGGGAAGCTGCGCCTCGCGCACCGGAGCACTTCCAGGTGCGCTTAAGCGGCGCGTTATATGACGCATTACGCGACAACGCAGGTCCAGAATATAGTCAAAATGTCTCCACCAACCAGTTGTCGGAACACAACCCCTTTCAGCAGTCCAAAAAGTTCTGTTAAATGACAACAGAAGGGACAGGCAACAAGAACCATCAGTCAAAGAGGGGAGGGCAAGTTCTTCTCTACCGGGTCACGTTGGGGCTCCACAGGAACTGATCGAATTGGTAGTCTACAGTGTTCCTGGATGTTTCAGACTGAAGCTGGCGTCAGCATGAGAGCACCACCATCTCGTGGCTACGTCGTGGCCATTCAGTGAGCAATCATGGCAGTCGCTCCCCACCGGAAGTCTGCGGGAGTCGGGGGTCCCGGTGACTGTTGTAGAATCTTCAAGGCTGAGGGGACTCTTTTGGGAATGGGGCCCATGCCCTAGCAGTCAAGCGTCCGAGTTCCACGGTTGCCCAGAGGCATCTATAAAACACGAAAATGTTTTTTCCTACCACGTACTTGACATTTTAAAGCTTTTGATATTTGCTATTAAAAAACTATTGAAATTCACTGAAAAAACCATAGGTTATAGACCATATATATATAGGAATTAGCATTTACAAAACCTTGAAAATTCACTGAAAAAACCATGGGTTATAGACCATATATAGTTAGGAATTAGCATTTACAAAACCTTATTTTACTCACACAAAACCTTTGAAATTTCATATATAGTTAGTTGCACTAACTATATATCGCGCACCTGCAATCCACTGCTGATCATGTCACATATTACATCATTCATGGCATGATCAGTGACATCACTGATGACATCACTGATGACATCACTGATGACATCTCAAATGACATCACTGATGACATCACTGATGACATCTCATTTGACATTACTGATCACATCACTGATGACATCATTCATGTGATAATACGGTGAACCTCTTCAGACTCTAATATAATCTTAGATACACTCAGAGTAAATAGACACTTACAGACTGTCACTCATCCATGGAGTTACTCACACACCTAGTCAGTCATGCAAAGAATCAATCACACTTCCATTTCCTCAACTATACAGTTATACACACCTTACTTATTCAAACATATACTAACACATGTTTACTCTGTTATACAATCCCTGATACAAGTTCACAATGATCCATACAGCCACTCACACATTCACTGGCTCTTATGCACAGTTATTTATATATGTCAACTCTCACATGTACTGTGTTTTACATATGTACTTACTTTGACATGTAGCACTGAGATATCCATTCACTCACTAATACACTAATGCACACAGTCAACCGCCCATACAGCTGTTTCCACATGCACTTTTGAACCCATACATCTAGTGAATCAACTGCTCACACATCTATGCACATAGTCACACACCTCACAGCCACCCCCACACACACTCACTCTCCCATACAAATACCTGGGCAACCAATCAATAACCCATATACTTAATCATAAAGCTACTGATCAACACATGCAGCAGTTTACAGAACAACAGATATAATGATGCACAAATTAAGACAGTTTAGTCACTAACCCATGCACTCAGTGAGACACATTTAATCACTCACTCATACAGTCAGTCATGCACCTACTAAATCCTTCATCCAGACACTTATACATCCACTCATTCTTCAATATGTAAGACATATTTTGACTTTTCAGAAACATACAGTCACTGGATGTTGTCATCAGTGATGTCATCAGTGATGTCATTTGAGATGTCATCAGTGATGTCATCAGTGATGTCACTGATCATGTCATGAATGATGTAATATGTGACATGATCAGCAGTGGATTGCGGGTGCGCGATATATAGTTAGTGCAACTAACTATATATGAAATTTCAATGGTTTTGTGTGAGTAAAATAAGGTTTTGTAAATGCTAATTCCTAACTATATATGGTCTATAACCCATCGTTTTTTCAGTGAATTTTCAAGGTTTTGTAAATGCTAATTCCTAACTATATATGGTCTATAACCTACGGTTTTTTCAGTGAATATATATATATATATATATATATATATATATATATATATATATATATATATATATATATATATATATATATATATGAAAAGCAGTTTTAACCCAGATTGGTGTCGGCGCTCCGTGAGCATGCTTTGTAAGAACCGAAACGCGTTGGGTACTGGTTGCTGAAATAAACCGCTGTAACTAAACTGTGACGAGAGAGTGCGTTTTCGTTTCCCTGCTGGGAACCCTGAGCAATATATATATATATATTAACTGAAAAAACCATAAGTTTCACACCAGTTATAGTTACCTGGAAATTTTACTGACATAAAACCATTGAAATTCCACGTTATAGTTAGTTGGACTCACTATGACTTGCGCGCCTGCAATGCACTGCTGATGACGTCACATATTACATCACTCATGACATGATCAGTGACATCACTCATGACACCATCCTTGTGACAGAGTCAGAGACCTCCTTTCAGTGTAATGTAACCGTTGAAACACATATTCAAAAATAAAAACTAAAATTTTCAAAAAAATGGAGATTCCCATACCAGTTACAACAACCAATTCAGTAATACCACCATCTATATACACATCCACTCATTCACCAACAGTTCTATATAGTCACTCATACATATATATTCAGGTCAGTTTTTAACGTCTTTATTTCAAATTTTCTTCATAAAAGACATACATATATAGATACATAGTAATATAAACGATATAACAAAATCATGAACATTTTTAAACGTACTAGAAAAAGATAAAGATAAAGAAATTGTTTAAAAAGCTCAATTAAATATGCATAGGAAGACGTCTATAAAAAGTTTTAAAACATTTAAGTATAAAGAAAGACCAATCATCAATACTGACCAAAATTAGTAGTCTTACAAACTGATTAAGTTTTTCAGGTCGAAGTGCAACGAACTGACCTAGTTCTAATTAACCAGGCCCACCCAAGGAATTTAGCCAGTCCGATGGATAGCCATTCGGAAGTATTAGTTCTCAGGATGAACAATGCTTCTCTACTCATCCGGGTATTTAATCTGTTACATACTGGCTTCAGCCACTTATAACGTGGCTCGTGGTAAGCAGTGCATACATATATATTCACTCATCATATGTAGTGATACACCTATACATCCTGTTACACACCAACAGTCATCCAAAAGTTACTCACACACATACTCACACATGCAAATAAACTATTGAACATCCATTAATTTGCATATACAGCTATACACACACTACCACTTTACTTCTAAGGAAACTTACACATACTCACTCTCTTAAACAAGCAATTATAGAAACACATAATTATTTAAACAGGAACTCTTACAATCTCTCACTCTCACATATACTCACTTATATACATCAATACTCACATATACTAGATTAAAACATATGTCGTTACTAAAAAGACAATAGAGAAACAGTCATTCACTCACTAACACACACATATACACACTCATCCACCTATACAGTCCTGCACATATGCTGTCTTCAAAACACATGCAAACAGTGAGTCAGTCACCAACCCATGCAGCTATTTATACACAAAGTGAAACACTGATACATATATTTCAATATTTAAAAGTTACTTGTTAATATACGTATTCACTAAAATACACTTAATAAGGCAGTGAACCAAACAATTTATTTATACAAATCATAATAAACATAAACATCCATTTAGACACATATTTTACCATTTATTCTTCCATCAACCTTTACAAATACATATATAAAACATATTTATTTTTCAGAAAGACAGACATTCACTGGCTGGTGTCATCAGTGATGTCATGAGTGATGTCACTGACCATATCATGAGTGATGTAATATGTGACGTCATCAGCAGCGCATTGCAGGCGCGCAAGTTATAGTGAGTCCAACTAACTATAACGTGGAATTTCAATGGTTTTATGTCAGAAAAATTTCCAGGTAACTATAACTGGTGTGAAACCTATGGTTTTTCAGTGAATTTAATAGGTTTTTTAAATGCTAATTCCTAACTATAACTGGTGTGAAACCTATGTTTTTTTCAGTGAATTTCATAGGTTTTTTAAATGCTAATTCCTTTCTATATCGAGTTTGTAACCTACGATTTCTTTTTAATTTGCTGTTTTGTGTGAGTATTAATTAGTATTTTTTTTTAATAATAATATTTTTAAAATTTTTTTTTTTTAATCATTTTTTCTTGGGGCGCTCTGGGTCCGCGCACCGCTAAGCTCTCCGGAAAGCGCACCCAGAGCGCTGCTTGCGTTCGTGTAAAAAAATACGAATGAAAAGTAAATAATAACGCAAGACATTTAGTACCATACATATAAAAGCAGTTTTGTTGAATAAGGAAATGAAAATAATTTTGCATTTTCGTGAAACTATCAAAACGTCACTTCGGCGCGCCGCGGAAGCGCCCCCGGAAGCGCCTACGTTCGCGCCGCGTATGCGCCCCCAGAAGCGCCTACGTTTGTGCCGCGTATGCACCCCCGGAAGCGCTCCGGTGCGCACAGCGTCAGCGCGTCAAGTCATGTGACCTTAAAATAACACTTTTCATTGGTTGCTAACAGTTTTTTTTACAAATAATGAAATCCCCACCCATTTCCTTCACTTCTTCTTTCACTTTTGTGACTGAAAGACCTGTCTTTTTTCTCTTCGATCTTTCTTGGATAATCATGGCTGCCAGACTATCCAGCAGTGAAGATGAGCCTGAATTCATTGATGAAGAGCCTCCTCAGCCGAAGGTGAAAGAGCATTTCATCTGGAATTTTTTTTCCATACCAGATGACCAGAAGAAGGTCAATGCTCCAAAAGTGGGGTACAGGATCTGCCACACAGTCCTGTCACGGGGTGACCCCACTAAGAAATATTCTTTTGGGAACTCCACAATGCTTCGCCATGTGGAGAGGAGGCACCCCCAGAATTTTGCTCGGGAAAGTGTCAGGGCTCTGGCACAAGAGGTTCCCAGTGATGGGGCCTCTACATCCACTGGAGGAGCAACTACTTCAGTGAGGGGGCGATCGCAGGAGCTGGTTCCAAACATTCAGCCTGCATTCAACAAAGGCGTCCTGAAATGCAGATACTGATATCAGCTACTTACCTTTGGGGAGCAAAGTGTCCTGCTCATGTTTTGAGCATTGGAGAACCATCGCTGCCATTTCCAGCCCTAATTTTTTTTTTTTTTTGCTCCTGTTGAGCAGTTTCCATTCCCTGTTTTTGTTTTTGTTCTAAAAAAAGAAAAAAGAAGAAAAAAAAGTTCTTTTCAGAACTACCTCCAATTCTCATCAAAGAGCTATATTCTTAAAAAAATGAAAAAGAGTAAGTGAAGTGGAGTGCATTGATAATGGAAAGGAAAATGAGTAAGAAAGAACAGAAAGGTATGAGAGGAGAAAAGAAGTGAAGTAGGGGGACTGAAAGAAGGTGAGTGTTGGGAAGGAAAGTAAGGAGAAGGAGAGTGAACATGGGGAATGTGGATATTCAAAGAAATTGTTGAAAAGGAACGGGGGTGTGGAAGGGTAAGAAAAGATGCATTGCTGGAGTTGCATCAATTTTGTGACACACTCCAGCAATGCATCACTTTTGCGCTTACAAAAACGTCTGAAATACTGACCTATCTGTAAGTACTTCTGACATATTACGTCATAAATTTAATATGACGCATGACTAGAAGACTGAAGGCCTAATTTATGAGGCCATGCGTCACTTTAAGCCACCGGAGCGTCACTTTTTGTGACGCACCAGTGCTGTAAAAAATGCACCTTATTCAGTCAAATTTACAAAGTGACGCATCTAGGTAGATGCGTCACTTTGTAAGCCCCTGCGCCACATTTTAATTTCTAATTTCTAATTTAAAACACTTATAGAGCGCGGCGTACACCTTGCGGTTTCTTGGCGCTGGAGGTTCAGTAGCTGAGGGGAAAGAAGACCAGGGAGGAGTGAAATAGCATTAGGCGGGGAAAGCCTGGCTAAAGAGAAAGGTTTTCAAGTCTCCGCGGAAGGAGAGGTACTGAGTTGCGGAGCGGAGGTTGTCAGGGAGAGAGTTCCAGAAGGAGGGGGCCAAAGTAGAAAAGTTGGACCCGCCCCACTTTTTGCGCGAGAAGCGGGGGATCTGGAGAAGGGACTGGGAGGAGGACCGGAGATTTCTTGCGGGGACGTAGGGTTTGATTAGTGAAGTGATTTACCTACGTCAGGTGTAATGTATGCAAAAGGGACGTATTGACGCAAGAAAGGGTCGCAGAGGTGATGCAGTGAAATCTACGAGATATCACTGCGTCACTTTTATGACGCTGTTGCGTCCAAATCTTGTGCCTGTATCACTGCAGGCGTAAGACTGATGCAAGCCCTTTCACATGGGGCCTGGCCCCATGTGAAAGGATGCATTGCTGGAGTTGCATCATTTTTGTGAAAGACTCCAGCAATGCATCACTTTTGCGCTTACTGATACGTCTGAAATACTGACGTATCTGTAAGTACTTCCGACATACTACGTCATATATTTAATATGACGCATGACTAGAAGACTGAAGGCCTCATTTATGAGGCCATGCGTCACTTTAACGCCACCGGTGCGTCACTTTTTGTGACGCACCAGTGCTGTAAAAAATGCACCTTATTCAGTCATATTTACAAAGTGACGCATCTAGGTAGATGCGTCACTTTGTAAGCCCTTGCGCCACATTATACCTACGTCAGGTGTAATGTATGCAAAAGGGACGTATTGACGCAAGAAAGGGTCGTAGAGGTGACGCAGTGAAATCTATGAGATATCACTGCGTCACTTTTATGACGCTGTTGCGTCCAAATCTTACGCCTGTTTCACAGCAGGCGTGCAGGCCCTTTCACATGGGGCCTTGCCCCATGTAAAAGGATGCATTGCTGGAGTTGCATCATTTTTGTGACACACTCCAGCAATGCATCACTTTTGCGCTTACAGATATGTCTGAAATACTAACGTATCTGTAAGTACTTCCGACATAATACGTCATATATTTAATATGACGCATGACTAGAAGACTGAAGGCTTCATTTATGAGGCCATGCGTCACTTTAACGCCACCGGTGCGTCACTTTTTGTGACGCACCAGTGCTGTAAAAAATGCACCTTATTCAGTCATATTTACAAAGTGACGCATCTAGGTAGATGCGTCACTTTGTAAGCCCCTGCACCACATTATACCTACGTCAGGTGTAATGTATGCAAAAGGGATGTATTGACGCAAGAAAGGGTCGTAGAGGTGACGCACTGAATAAACTGGGTTTTCCCCATGCTGCGCTCCCCGGTCTGCTCCCCGGAGCGCGTACAGGCGCTCCCCCCACGCAAATCGAAAAAAACATTTTTTTTTTGCCCCGCGGGGCCCTTTTTTAGCCCCCACATCAAACCTAGGGGGTCAGGAGGGTGTACTCTGCCCCCTTATGGTCTTTTCCCCCTTTTTTTTTGCCAACATGTGTCTTGATCCTACCGAGACACAAGATGGCGGCTGCTCCGGACTGTTTTGAATGTTTACAGACACCCGTGAGCCAATCAGCTTTCCATGCGCAAGTCGCGTAGCACGCCCGGTGCGCTCCCCGGTGCGCGTACCGGGGCGCACCTATAGATATATATTTTTTTTTTAACCTAAATTACTCAAAATCCACTGGAGCACATATCTTGAGACATAGCAAAGGCACATCGGGCTACCAGTCCCTACAATTTTGCCAAGTTTGGTGGAAATCCATTCAGCCGTTTGGGCTAAAAGGGAGTTCGACCGCACTATGGAAATTAACATGGAGAAAACACATTTTGGGACCCCCTTTTATCTCGGCCCCCGCTTGACGAATCCCCCCCAAACTTTCAAGGAAGGACCGGAGCTCCGCGAGGCAAATTTGAGGAAATTTTCAGGCAGATTCGTCAACCGGCGCCAACGTTATTCACAATAGAATTTTGAGACTTTGCATTGAAAAAAATCCTAACTATAACTACCTACTGGCGACCGCCAGTAGGTAATATATATATATATATATATATTCACTGAAAAAACCATAGGTTTTAGCCTCGTTATTGTTAGGAACTAGCATTTAAAAAACCTTAGGAATTCACTGAAAAAACCATAGGTTTCACACATGTTATAGTTAGCAGTTAGCTGGACATTTCACTCATACAAAACCATTGAAATTCCCCCGTTATAGTTAGTTCAGCTAACTATAACACGCGCGCCCGCAATGCACTGCTGATGACGTCACATACTACATCACTCATGACATGGTCAGTGACATCACTCATGACATCACTGATGACATCTCAAATGACATCAATGATGACATTATTCCTTGTGAAAAAGTGGCAGACCTCCTAACACCCTAATATAACCTTTGATAGACACATTCAAAAATAGAAACTAAAATTTTCAAAAAAATGGAAATGCCAATACCAGTTACAACAACCTATTCAGTAATTCCAACGTCTACATACACATCCACTCATTCACCAACAGTTTCTATATAGTCACTCATACATGTACTCACTCATCATATCTACTAATACACCTATACATCCTGTTACACACTGTTACTCATCCATAGAGTTACTCACAAACATACTCACATATGCAAATAAACTATCAAACATCCATTTACTTGCATATACAGCTATACACACACCACTACACTTACTTCTACAGAACCGTACACATACTTACTCTCTTAAACAATCACTTATAGAAACACATACTTATTTATACAGGACCTCTACCAATCTCTCACTCTCACATATACTCACTTATATACATCAATACTCACATATACTAGTTTAAAACATATGTAGTTACTCATGAAGATACTATTGAGGCAGTCATTCACTCACTAACACACCCATACACACACTCATCCACCCATACAGTCCTGAACTGTTAGGGTTAGTACAGAAAACCAGGCTCGACCTCACGTAGAATCATGAAGAGCATGAACATCTCACAGTAAGGATTCTTAGTGTTGCTTGTTTGGGGACATTTGTATTTGCCAATGATTGTTTGTTTCTCATGTCAGGCAATGACAAGTGTGTTGCTAATGTTTATTTGTATATCAAATAAGGCAATCATGCAATTGAAAGGAGCTAAGTTTTGTTTTTTGCTAAACTTTAAAATTGCACTTGCCAATGCTTCTTTCTTACATTGGTGCTATTGAACTCATTGCTGGTAAAGCACGCGGACTTTGAAGACAGTTAGCCCAGGTGTACCACGTTTTTCTTGTTAACTCTAAAAGGAACTCCACCCTTTCTGGAACCTATTTAAACCTCGAGCGTGCTGACACTCGCGCTTATGCTCGTTTATTCTTCCCTCATCTGGAGTCCCCGGTTAGAATCCTTCGCCTCCCAGTGGTCTCCTAGGTGATGCAGACCTTCCAGTTCATTTTCCGATCCGGCAGGCTTCTTCCTCCCCCGCATGGAAAGAAACTCGATCTTTCAGTGCATCTTTAAGAGGCTTCCCCATTCTAATGGAAACAAGTAAGATCGTGGACATTTAGCAGCTCGCTAAAGAGACAAGTAAGATTCCTCATTGGGTGGGTGGGTCAAAAACACGACGCCACCGCTCCTTCACTCGCATCGAGTGACGATGTTTGGGTGGTTGGGAGGGACAGCCCCTCCCAACCACCCAAACATCCAACCAGAGCGCATGAGGATAATCCCATTGCGCGAAATACCCCAGGGGGACACCTGCTCAAGCCAAGTCCCCCTGGGACCCATCGCACAAATAAGGACTCTCACACGACTCTGCTTAAGTAGCATAAAAGGTCACTTTTATTATTAGGACAGCCAAAGACAGACTCCGTAACATTATCTTTATTCAACACACCTTGTACGATTTTCCCCAAAACCTTTTTCCCAATTGTATACATCTCCATTCCCCAATGCTTTATTCTTTTCCAACAATCCATAGCTTGTTTCATATCAACCAATATTATTCCCATCTTTCCTTTTATTTCCCACCTACCCTCCCAACCCCTCCCCCATAGAGAAAGGATGAATCCGCTCTAGATTATCCTATCCCTTAAGAAAACGCCAACAAAACATAACAAAAGGAGACTGTCAATAGTGCCCTAAAGTGACATCTTTTCTCTTTGGTGTCTATAAACAGGACAAGAATACATTAATAACATAGAACAAAAAAACCCTTCCCGACTTCTTTCAAAGCCAGGGTGGGTGGGTGGGTCAAAAACACGACGCCACCGCTCCTTCACTCGCATCGAGTGACGTCGTCCTCCCTCTCCCTCCCCGCGCCTGGACAGCCCCTCCCAAACACCCAAACATCCAATCAGAGCGCATGAGGATAATCCCATTGCGCGAAATACCCCAGGGGGACATCGGTTCATGCCAAGTCCCCCTGGGACCCATCGCGCAAATAAGGACTCTCACACGACTCTGCTTAAGTAGCATAAAAGGTCACTTTTATTATTAGGACAGCCAAAGACAGACTCCGTAACATTATCTTTATTCAACACACCTTGTACGATTTTCCCCAAAACCTTTTTCCCAATTGTATACATCTCCATTCCCCAATGCTTTATTCTTTTCCAACAATCCATAGCTTGTTTCATATCAACCAATATTATTCCCATCTTTCCTTTTATTTCCCACCTACCCTCCCAACCCCTCCCCCATAGAGAAAGGATGAATCCGCTCTAGATTATCCTATCCCTTAAGAAAACGCCAACAAAACATAACAAAAGGAGACTGTCAATAGTGCCCTAAAGTGACATCTTTTCTCTTTGGTGTCTATAAACAGGACAAGAATACATTAATAACATAGAACAAAAAAACCCTTCCCGACTTCTTTCAAAGCCAGGGTGGGTGGGTGGGTCAAAAACACGACGCCACCGCTCCTTCACTCGCATCGAGTGACGTCGTCCTCCCTCTCCCTCCCCGCGCCTGGACAGCCCCTCCCAAACACCCAAACATCCAATCAGAGCGCATGAGGATAATCCCATTGCGCGAAATACCCCAGGGGGACATCGGTTCATGCCAAGTCCCCCTGGGACCCATCGCGCAAATAAGGACTCTCACACGACTCTGCTTAAGTAGCATAAAAGGTCACTTTTATTATTAGGACAGCCAAAGACAGACTCCGCAACATTATCTTTATTCAACACACCTTGTACGATTTTCCCCAAAACCTTTTTCCCAATTGTATACATCTCCATTCCCCAATGCTTTATTCTTTTCCAACAATCCATAACTTGTTCCATATCAACCAGTATTATTTCCATCTTTCCTTTTTCTTTCACACCTACCCTCCCAACCCCTCCCCCATATAGAAAGGATGAATCCGCTCTAGATTATCCTATCCCTTAAGAAAACGCCACCCAGGAAAACCCTCAGAGTTTTCCTGCCCCACCCAACCTCTTATCACATCCCCACTGTTGCCAATGTGCTTACATTGCTTCTCTTTTTTTTATACACAAAAACCTTTTTTTTTTATATTTCTTTCTGCGAATACCATAAATCCACACACCACAAGTTGGCCAATGCATCACGTGGTTCCATGAGGTAGTATGCTTGCCCCATCTGTGACAGGTGTACACCATCACTTCGAAATAAATGAAGCATTTCGCTGGAAAAATGCTCATGAGCCAGCACCGTTATGCCCATAGCTGTGCAGAAAATTTTTAGAGCTCTATTTATCTTACGGCGAGCTTTCTCGACAGCCGCATGAACTCGGGCACCTCTACATTGATGTCTATATACAAATTCAGTCCAAACCACCCGAGTACCCACCCAATTGGCCTTAATTACTGCTAGATCCAGTTTCATTTGTTTAATGAGCGCCAATCCTGACAAGTCCACTAGATCGTTTTCACCAAGGTGTATTATTAACAAGTCTGGTATTCCCCAAGCCGCAGCCAATTTAGATAGCAAGGGAAATAACTCCTTCCATTTCATCCCCCCCACACCTTTCCATAACACCTCATGTTCTTTGCTATACAAACCTAACCCTCGTCCACAAATTTGCTGTTCAGCAAAAATTGATGCCCATTTAACTATGGAATGTCCAACAATCCAAGTCCTCTTTTTGCAAGGGAAATCCAAAACTCGACCTGCGATACAAAAACTAACATTACTAATATAAACACAGCAACAATTAGATTACAATCTCACATATCTGTAACAACAGTTAGATTTCCTTCGCCCTATGCGTTGTAATTCTTCCTTCCCCCAACCCAACTTAGTGTCTTCCGCCTATTCTAAAGGAGTGAGTACCAAATCATGTTGAATTTTCCCCCACCAATGACAGAGTTTTCCTCAGTACTGCCAAAAATTGAAAACAAGTCAACTGATCCCCTTTCTGATGACAAAAAATTGTTCCACAACGGAACACTGCGGACCGTAGAAACAACCCCCACTCCTCAAAAGGGCAACAACCCACCACCCCACTCCCTCCCAATCTCACCAATGTCCCACTCCCTGTTTGGTCTGTCTTTGACTGTCTCAGCCTGATCTGTAAGATTTTCTCCCCCCGGATGTGAATATCCGACGTCTGAATCCCAACTTGATTCCTTAAACCAAGTAGTTCCGAAATGCGGAACGCTCCAAAGAAAAGCCACACCATACATAACCTAAAGCATACCAACTCCCATTCATTGTAGCAACAAGCAGGCAGGACTCCTAAAATCCGCCGTAACAAGTCAAATGTAATAGGATCCCTCAACTGTTTAGCATGCAATTTGCGTTTACCAAAACCTTTCAAAATCTTCCTCAAAAGGAAACCTACCTGAACCACTTTCCCTAACAATAATTGGCTGTAAAATGAAATACCTGCAAGCTTGCCTGAAATCGTCGTATGGGACAAACCTTTGTCCATCAAATATAATACAAACTCTAACATAAACTGTTCACTTTCCACTGCTGTACCGTCCTTCTTACGATCCGAAGCATAGCGCAAAAAGTCCGGCCACGCTTGCTGGTAACTCCTTCTCGTGGATTCCGCTATAGAATGCTCAACCAGCTCTGCAATCCTCATTCCCCCAGGTTCCAAATGGTCGAAGGGATCGCCATCTTGTGCCTGTCTGCTCTGGGCCCCAATTCCCAGAACCTCTGCCAATTGAAATGAGATAAAGCGTCGGCAATTGAATTGTTCACCCCAGGAATATGTTTTGCCTTAAACACAATATTCAACTGAAGGATTTGCAACATGAACGCCCTCAACAAGTGTAGAACCCTCACATCTTTTTCTCGTTGCCCGTTGACCAGACTTACCACCGCCATGTTGTCTATATGGAACAACACACAGCGATCCTTAAACTCTTCACCCCACACTTGCAATGCAACAAAAGCGTAAAAAATTCTAAGAAGGCGATGCTACGACCTTGTTCCAACCAATGAGCCGGCCAAAGCTCCGCGCACCAACGTCCTTCCCAGAACAACCCAAATCCTTGGGCTCCAGAAGCATCTGAGAAAATCTGTACCTGCCACACCGTGTCTTCATCTACAGAATTGACAGACACTCCATTAAAGTCATCCAAAAACCTCAACCAGATAAGCAAATCCTCCTTTATTTTGTTCTTCAGTCTTATGTGATGATGGGGCAAGGAAGCCCCCGCCATTGCAAAACCAAGGCGCCTGCAAAAGGTTCTACCTGCTCTGACTACTCTGCAGGCAAAAGTAAGGTAACCCAGAAGCCTCTGGACCTGACGTAGTTGTAACTTCTTTTCGCCAATGATCTCTTGCAGAAAAGACCTGATCTCTTGCACCTTAGCCAAGGGCAAACGAGCCACTATTGTTGCGGTATCAATCTCTATACCCAAGAAAACCAACTTCGATGTCGGACCTTCCGTCTTGTCCGCCGCCAATGGCACTCCAAACTCACCTGCCAAATCCTGAAAACAAGCCAAAACCTTGTCACATTGCCCACTACCAGCCTCACCAACAAACAAAAAATTACCCAAATAGTGGCAGACTGCAGCATGCCCAGATCGACGAATAACACACCATTCCAAAAATTTGCTAAAGGTTTCAAATAGAGAACAAGAAATAGAACATCCCATTGGCAAAACACGATCCACATAGCATGCATTTTCAAAGTACATACCCAGTAATTCAAAATCCATGGGATGTATGGGTAAGAAACGAAAAGCTGCTTGAATGTCGCATTTTGCTAGTTACGCTCCCGTACCAGCCTTGCGAACCATCTGTAAAGCATCATCAACTGACGCATAAGACACTGCCGTGTCATCTGATGAGATGAAGTAATTTACTGACTGCCCTTCCGGCTAGGACAAATGATGAATAAGCCGGAACTCACCTTGGGCCTTCTTTGGAATAACTCCAAGAGGCGAGACCATCAAATTTGGCAGGGGACAATGTGAGAAAGGACACACTATTCTACCCAATTCCAGCTCTTTCTGCAATTTGAAACGTACCACATTCGGCAAATCCTTCGCTGATTTGAGGTTATCAGCCCAGCGCAACACTCTAGGACCTTGATACCCAATACGAAAGCCTAACTGAAAACCCCAAATCAGTTTTACTGCCGCCTCGCTATCCGGGTAAACCTCCAGACACCGCATCATCGCTTGAAGCCTAATTGGGGTAGGAGCCTTTTGGTATAAGTGGTGGCAGTGTACCTCGCCCCCTCTGTCCCCTCCCATGGTCTCCTTGTTGTTGATTAGGAAAGCACTGGAAAATGGCATGTCTGCCCCCACACTGTGCACATTCGTGTTTGAACTTGCAATATTGATGCACACAGGAGCCTCGATTGAAACCCCAACAAGCTCCCGTGGTAGGCAACTGTCCTCTCCCCAATCCACCCGCCCCCATTGTGGCGGGACGCTGCAGAAAGGGCCGATAAGTTATTGGTAAGCCACTGGCCGTATGTATCGTGTTGGAAGACGGGTGCCCTGACAACCATTGGAACCACAACTCTTGGTCCACCTCCCCCCACGGTTTATCATTAAAGAGACTCACCCTGGCCCGAAACTCTTCATCATAATTCAACCAAGCATAGCCCCCCGCCTGTAGATGCGCCCTTCTGATGATATCTATGTATTTAAAAAGTGACACTGCCCTCTCTGGATAACGCTCACAATAAACACTGGCATATATAATGAAAGCCGACGTCCAATTCTCAATTGTTTTTGGCACCTTGAGGCGGCGGGACAATTCCAGCTCCTCCTCCTTAGAACCCTCCCTGGCCTGCAGGTCTCTATGTAAAAGGCAGAAAATATCCACATAATCGTGGCTCCAAATCCTCTGCCTTGTTCTCTGCGACAAGTGAGTGCCCAAGGGCATGGCCACCCCCATATAAGGCAATTTCGTACGACCATTCCTTGGATTCTCACTGCGCAAAGAGCTACTTACTGATGACACCGGGCTCACCCACCCTCCCTTTCCTTCTGACCCCCAGACCCCGAAGTTGACTGTGGCGTCTCCTGAGCCCCCGAATCCAACTCTTGACCTTTTGCCATCACCCCATTTCCACCCTCCACAGGCCCAACACATGGGCCGCTTGTCAAAAGCCGTGTCCACACAGCCCACCAGTCTGCCTTACCTGCTGGTAGCTGCGAAGCCCTTTGATGAAATTCCTTCAGACCATCACGCTGATGATGTCCGCCATGCTTCATACGGTCTGAAGAGAGAACTGCTCCAGAACTCTGAAAGACACTAGCAGAGGTGAGATGGCCGTCCCCCCTCCCTCCAGACACCTGGCCGCCCAAACCAGCAGCCACCTCTTTAGACACCCAAGTTCTTGAATACATTTCATTTTCTTTCTCAAAATCGTCATAATCACCATCATGCACATCTCGGAATTCAGTATTTTCGACACTAGCGCTTTGCATCGAGCCAGAACCAATGTCGACGTCATGATATGTCACCTCAGACCAGGCCTCCGTGTAAAGCGCCCGGCCGAGGGCCCAAAATCCGCACCAGATTCGCTTCGAGAAACACGCCCCACCCCCAAAGCCGCACTTTGCTTCGCTGTGACAGGAATTGAACTCTGTACCTCAGAAATGTGACCAGAGCCCGTTGCAAAGTTCCCGCCGCTCCAGCGAGGAACCGCTCCATACCTACCTGTTACCTGTTTCAATGGATTACCAGAGAATAGTTTTTTGCGCATATCAGCATGTTTCACCCAAACCCATTGCCCTTGCTGTGGACCAAATCCAGAATCAAATTCCACACGTGGGTGACGAGGTGGAGGCCTAGATTCCGGAAAAAACTCAAAACTTTTGCTGTCTTTGCTGTCAACCCCGCTCCTACTCTGACCTTCCTCCCAACCAGGATTTTCCCCACTTTGCTGATCCCACAAACCCCCCCAACCATCTGAAAGTCATATGTAACACCAGAAGAATGGGGCTCCTCATAACCAAAGTCTGCGTCACTCAAAGCCCGCGGGGGGCCTCTTGGCTGAGGTAACCAAACCTCTTGACAGTCTGAATACGCACTCTGCATTTTTTGTTCATTCGACGCCAATTCTCCACCCATGGTGCTTTCGAACTCCACCACCTCCAACTGTCCAAAATCTTCATCTTCGCTGTCACTGGAATAATCTACTAAAGTATTCTTCTGACCAATGAAGCACGCCTGTGGTGCAATGCCGACTCTATTGCGCACCTTGGGTACAGAATAGGTCGTTGGGGGTACTCCTCCTGACAATGCCGCTTCCGTTTTCAAAACAGACACACCTGGCGCCTGTGACGTTTTGTCAACTCCTGAACTGCTCTCACTGAAAGGAGTCTCTTCACTTAACTGCACATAACGCACTCTAGTATCTAGCGCAAAACCGGCTCTACCTCCACGCCTTCCTGCCCGCTTCCTGGCTTGAGGTGCAAATACAAGCTGACTTCCCCTCACAACACATGGAGCTGAGGCAGAACGCGGGGGTGGGGGTTTCTTCCCTCGGCTACTTCTGCCCGAAGAGCGCGCTCTCCGTGGTCGCACAGCTGGAATTTTTTCCACACACAATGTCTCTGTGGTACTACCTGTTACAGACATGCAGGCAGCGACAGCACGACCCACCCCTTCCGCTGCTAGGCGACGAGGACGATTCACTTCAACAGAACCTTCCACCACAGCACCGGGCTGTAATAAATCAGAACGCTCAACAGCCACCAGTGCTCTTATTGCCTCTCTGGCAATATCTTCTGCCGACATGGCTCGAATATTCAAACCGCCGTCGAAGAAAACAGCAACGCAATGTACATAACTAAGCGCTGACAGGAATTCCTCTCAGCTGACAGTCAAAAACACGACGCCACCGCTCCTTCACTCGCATCGAGTGACGTCGTCCTCCCTCTCCCTCCCCGCGCCTGGACAGCCCCTCCCAAACACCCAAACATCCAATCAGAGCGCATGAGGATAACCCTATTGCGCGAAATACCCCAGGGGGACACCGGCTCATGCCAAGTCCCCCTGAGACCCATTATTGGATTTAATGACAACGTGCATAATGTTTCCTTGCTGAAAAGAAAAAAGGAACAGCCAAGGTTACGAATGTCAAAGGAATCACAGTGCTTATAAAAATAATGGAGGCTTCAGTTCTTTCAAAAGGGGCTTTGGAGACATATTTTACATGCACAGATTTATGAACACAAAAAACAATAACTTACCTTGTTAAACAACATCGGGTTTCACTCTGCAAAACAAAAGAAGGATACTTTATTTGAATAAGGTTATTTCCTGAAACTGGCATTTTGTTAAATGTGAGTGTGAACAAATAACACAGATTTTTTGCTTGCAGTCTTTTTTGTGATAAAAGATCATCACTAAAGGGTATTTATTTCTTTACAGAAGCATAACTAAATATTTAAATAGCATTTACGTGAAGAGCAGTATTCTGGTGAAAACAAGATCAGAATTAAGAGGTATATTCAACCACTGTTGTTTGGGGGCAATATATAAATAAATATTAAGAGGTTTAAGTTATAATCTAATATAGTTTTGTTTCTGATTCTATAGAAATACAGCTCCTAGATACCAGAATGTCCATAGCTGATTGAAAGCAAAGACGTGGAGTGTTTCTCTTTGTTTATTATTTTGTCCCTATTCCCCCCGCCCTTGGAAACTTTACTTTCCACTGGCTGTAAGTACTAATCAGCTTAGTTGGAGGTGATTTTTTAAGGGCAGCGAGATACTTCTTCACATCTCTCAAGTTGAACCACCTGCACACATGCTGTCTTCAAAACACATACAAACAGTGAGTCAGTCATTCATGCATCTGTGCGCTAAGTAATACCCCCAACAAACCATACAGACCCTCATTCTGATACTCAAAAAACCAACTAATAACCCATATAGACACTCATGTAGCGACTCACCAACCCATGCAGCCACTTATAGACAAAGTGAGACACTGATACAGATATTTACATATTTAAACATTGCTCGCTAAGGGCTAGATGTAGGTAATCCTAAGTTACCGATTCAAAAATACCGAATTTTACAGAATCAGTATTTTAGAATCGTTAAATGGGATGTAGATAAAAAATCAGTAAAAAATACCTATTCGGTAAAATTCGGAATCGGACAATCGGTATTTACTGAATCGGTATTTACCGAATCGGTATTTCCCATTCCTTCCTATTGGCCTTTTAGCCCATAGAAGTGAATGGGGAATACCGAATCGGTAAATTCCGATTCGGTAAATACCAATAGGAAAAAATCCAAAAGTGAAACTTAAGTAGGCAGCCAATCAGGTGCTACCACCCTCCCCCTTCCTACCAGGAAGTGGCTACAGAGGCAGCTGCAACAAATTAGAAGCTTCTGAGGAGGCAGTTGGAGCTGAGCTGAGTCCCTGAGCAGCAGAAAGAGTTTTGTGCACTTTTAAAACTGCAAACTCGCACGCAGCAAAGAGAAAGAGCAGCCAGAGAGGAGGAGGAAAATGAAATTCAGCAGCATGGAGCTGCAGGTCCTTGTTGAGGAGGTGGTGAAGGTGCACCAAAAACTGTTTGGCAGGCAGTCCCTCACTGTGGCAGATTCTGCCGAAAGGAAACTCTGGCTGGACATACTTGATAAAGTTAATGCAATTGGAAGGACAACCAGAGACACAGAGGACCTGAAAAAGAGATTCTACGACCTAAGGAGCCAAACCAAAAGAAAATTGGCTGAACTCCACAGGAAGGCAACCAAAACTGGTGGAGGCAAAAACCCAGCACCCCCCCCCCCCTAACTGACCTTGAGGAGATGGTGGCTTCAACCATTGAACCTGACAGCATCGCGGACTGGGAGAAGTAGACAGCTCAGCCAGAGCTGCAAGCAGAAAAGTTAAGACACATGCACAGCATTCCCCCCCATTCCATCATCCTTGCCTTTATCCTTTTTTGCCAAGTGAACCCCAGTCCAGTACTGCTCGCACTATACAGGATCAATGTATCATGGTACATGTAGTTAGGGAATGTAAGACCATGTCAAACAGCACAGCCACCAGCAAGTTAGGGAAATGATTGCAGAGAGAATAAAGCTAAAGTCAGAAAGATTTTATTGTAGTGATTGTGAGAAAGTAGCGCTCAGCTAATGTACGCTCATATGTCCACAGGTGAAACATCTCGCAGGCGTTCCCAGGAGACTGAAGGCATGGCACCAGAGAGGGAGGAGAGTCATGAGCCAGGTCCAAGTACACAGGACGTCTCTCAGGACACAGGTGCACTAAGTAGCCAGCCTCCTGCACAAGATGCAGAAATGGCTCCAGAGTCCCCTGAAAGATCACAATCCCCTCTGTTGCTGTCATCCCCAGAAATGCCACCTGCATCACAACCAAGCAGGAGGCATGTCATGTCAACACTTTTAGAAATGGAGTGAGCAGCAGGTGACATGGAGGGTTTAGAAACACACACCTTGCCTGTGGATGGTAGCTCTGCCACACAGCAGACCAGTGCAGAGGTGTCCCATACTGGAGCAAGGCGCCGCAGGATCCAAGAGAGCAGTGCATCTGCACGTGTGAAGGGTCCGAGTGTGTTCCGTGGCTTGGAGGGGAGCATGGTAAGAATCCAGAGGATGCAGGGAAAAGACATCTTGCCAACGCCAAATGAGGTCCCTGAACAACAACATGGGAGACATTGGAAAGGGCATCAGGGAACTAGAAGAGGTCAACAAAAACATGGCTGCAGAGATTCACGAAATGACCCAATCGGTGCAGCTGCTATGCACCAAACTGGACATCAAATTTGCATCAAGGCACAAGGAAACAAAACAAAGCAATCAACCGCCTGGCCACAGCCACATCCCTGCTATGCAGGGAAGCATAAACATGCAGGAGGCTGTAACCCAAAACAGCAATGAGGTCACTAGGGGCATGGGCAGGATGACCAGTGTTCTTGAGGCGCTGTTAAATGCCCAAACTGCACATACTGCTGCCCTGGATGTGCCAGAGAGTGAAGAAAGCACAAGCAGGAGCAGCATGGCAAGCTCCCTTGTCCCAGAGACCAAGAGGAGCAGCAGGCACCACGCTGAGGCTACAGGCCAAACAGAAAGTGTGCACAGTGAGCAACATACAACTGGCACTGGGAAGCGAGGACGCAAATGACTATTACAGTTCATGTTGAAGTGACCCAGGACTCACATAATCCAAGTTAAATAATTTGTGTTGCACATTTGTGCTTTAGGAATCCACTTAATCACACAATTAAACTACGTTGGTTGCATACTCCACCTGTCTGTGTGTTTTTACTTACTTAAAAAAAATTGTGTGTGATCTCATCCAGTCTGCTTGCTCATCATCATGGTCCTCATAATCTGAGAGATCCACTTTGGTACCCTCCTTAACCGCAAGGTTGTGCAACATTGCACAGGCTGAAATTACCTTGCAGCAGGTAATTGGTGTGTACTGGCGGCCCCTCCACTCTTATGTAGGCAGCGAAACCTGATCTTCCACAGACCAAAGGTGCGCTCCACAATGTTTCGGGTAGATTTGTGTGCCCTGTTGTATCTCCTCTGGCTGGGTGTTGAAGGGTTGAGGTAGGATGTGAGGATGAAGGACCGGAGGGCATATGCACTGTCCCCTATTAGTGACAAGAAAAAACTTTACTCACATGCACACAAACACATCCATCTGCGGTAAACAGTCATAATATCGATTCCAAAATATAGAATGGACATAATATCGAAGTAAAAATATAGAATGGACAAAATATCGAATGGACACAATATAGTGGTTAAAAATATCGAATTTAAGGTAAGTAATATCGATTTTCAAAATATAGAAGTCAAAATATCGAAGTATAAGTGTTTTGTATGTTAGTATATGTGTGAAAGGTGTATATTAATTTTTGTAATGTACGTTTAATGTATTTTAAGTAATGAATTTTATGTTATTTAATTTTTGCATAATTTAATTCTGTAGCGGGTTGTGGGTTTATAGGGGAATAGGGTGGGAAGTAATTTAATTATATTAAATTAAATATTAATTTTTAGAAATTATTATTAATTTTTTATTAAATTTAGCTTTTTAGTTCTGTAGCAGGTTGTGGGTTTATAGGGGAATAGGGTGGGAAGTAATTTAATTGTAATTAATTAAATATTTTTATTTATTTATTGGTATTCATTTTGAATTTATAGTTATTTTTTAATTGGTAATTAATTTTTATTAATTGCCAATTAATTTGTATTAATTGATTAATTGTTAATTATGTTAATTTTCTACATTTATTTTCTGTAGCGGGTTGTGCGTTTATAGGGGAATAGGGTGGGAAGTAATTTAATTGTAATTAAGTAAATAATTTTTTTCATTCATTGGTATTGATTTTAAATTTATTGTTAATTAATTTTAATTGGTAATTAATTTCTATTAATTGGCAATTCATTTTTATTAATTGGTAATTATTTTGTATTAATTAAATATTTGATAGTTATGATAATTGTATTAATGTATTTTCTGTAGTGGGATGTGGGTTTATAGGGGAATAGGGTGGGAAGTAATGTAATTGTAATTAATTACATGTTAAAAATACTTTTTGTGTATTGATAATTAATTTACTGTTAATTTTTATTTGGTATTAATTTGTATTATTAATTAGTTTTTGTTATTGACAATTAACTAGTTGTGAAATAATTATGAATAGGTTAATAATTTTTAATAACTAATATGTAGTTGTATTTCTAATTAATTATTACATAATATTAAATTGGTTAATAATTTCAATTAATGTTTTATTGGGATTGATATTTAATTTATTTTTAATAATATATTAAATCATTATCAATTTTATTTCAATCTATTTTATTTATTATGTTTTGGCTCTCAAAAGAGGGCCACATAAAATATACAATGTAAAACAACAGGACAAATACAGAGAAAATCAAGATATTTGAGGAACAAGATTAAATCCAAAATAGACACACGCAAAATAATCTACAAAAGGTCGGACAGACAAAACATCTCCAGGTACATATTAATAAATAGCTAAAAAACCTTTAAAAAAGTTAAAAATATGGAAACAGAACATTTCATTAGGAGGGCAATACAGTGCATGAAGAAAGCCATTTAAAGTGACAATGCCAAGACGGAGACAAATAACTTTTAACCATCGGATGCGCAATTTACGGAGCATAGGGCAAATCAATAGAACATGCATACAGTCCTGGGTGCTCAGTTTACATAAATTGCACAAAGCAGAGGAGCCATACCATTTGGATAACAGTAGATTTAGTGGAATTAAATCATAACGTAACAGAAACCAAAATCTACGAATACCATGCGGTAGGTTCCATATGACATAGGGTTGTGGTCGCTTCAACACATAGGAATTAAGGAGAGGTTCCACATTCCTTTTTTCACCAACTAACTTTTTATCAGAATGAAAACAAAGATCCCACGAGGCCTCCTTTAAAATGAGTTTTAACTGTAAGGGAGAATAAGAAAACAGAACGCTTTCATCTAACTTAAGGAGGGTTACAGCCCTTCTAAAGTTACTTACAAGTTTAGAAAACTCTTTAAAATTACCCAGTAGTTCACTTCTGAGGAGAGCTCGCATAGTCCCTACTCCCGCTCTAGCCAAACAGGCCACCCATCTTATTATGGCACAAAGTCCCTGTACCCAGCTACTCCTGAGTCCAAAGTCAAGCCTGCAAGCGGCTAGAGAGCATGCAGTATTTAGGGAAGAAAGAGATCTCAAGAGTTTCCCCTCAATCTTGTGGCAAAAGTCCCAGTTTTTCACCTCTATGAGTTCGATACCATACAAGATAGTTGCGGGAATTTTAGATCTAAAAACTTCCAAAAGACTTGAAAAGTGCCTTTTTCCCGTTGCCTGGTATAGAGAGTTTAAACCATTGCCATGAGCAAGAGCCTTGCGAGAACAATGCTCTATGTGGAGCTTCTCACTCAAGCTAGCCGTGATTATTTTTCCCAAAAAAGTATAGGAATTTACGACCTCCAATCTTTGGCCCCCAATGGCCCACCCATAATTTACTGAACGGCACTTCTTCTTACCGGCTATGCACATCACTTTACTTTTGGTAATGTTAATTTTCATGCAATGGTCTACAGCAAAAGCGTGAAGAGCATGAAGCCGATTTGCAAGGCCCTTGGGGGTCAAGTCGAGGATAAGGACATCATCAGCATACATCAGGCAGGATATTGGAGTCCCCCCCACCACCGGGGCAATACCCTCACTGGCAGACAAGGCGGCGGGAAGGTCAGCCGTGTATAAGGAGAACAAAAGGGGAGCCAATAAACAGCCTTGTTTAAGGCCATTCAAAGATGGAATTTGTGCAGAAAGCCCCCTTTCGCCTCCCAATAAGACCCTACACCAGGTCTCTGTATGAAGAGACCGAACCAGCTCCAACAGAAGGGTGGGGACACCAAGCAACGCCAATTTTCTCCACAGCGTTCCGCGATCTACTTTGTCGAACGCTGTGGAGAAGTCAATAAAGGCAGCATACACTACCCCTCCTCTCACCTGGACGTATTTCTCTGTGACCACGTGAAGGGCGGTGAGATTGTCTAGCGTACCGTGGTCCCTACGGAAGCCGGTCTGTTCAAACGGCAAGATGTTGCCCTCCTCGACCCAATCGGAAAGGGAGCTAAGAAGATATTTCGCAAAAACCTTTCCGATGGAGTCGAGGAGCGCAATCAAGCGATAATTGCTGGGGCTATCCCTTGTACCCTTCTTAAAAATGGGGACCAAGATGCTTCCCCTCCAAGATGCAGGTACAGTTTTGGACAAAAAACAGGCTCTAAACAGAGGGTACAGGATTTTACTCCACCTTAAAGGGTCTTGTTTAAGGACCGTCATGGGGAGTTCATCCGGGCCCATTGCCCCAGAGGGACGCATATTTTTTATAGCCATCTCAATTTCTTTTTCTGGGGGGTAGTTGACAAGCCCTTCAGGTGCAGCATTTATGGGAATATCATCACCTGAAATCCTGTTCCCTGCATAGAGATCCTGGTTATAAGAGGTCCATACCTCTTCCGCTATGGGGATGGGGGAGGGACTTCGTCGCGTACCACACCCCTTCCCGATTATTGCCCAAAAATCTCTGATTCTACCATGGACAACAGATTCCCTCAGATTAATCCAAACATTGTCCTCCCTTTCCTTTTTAATTTTTAACTTAAGTCTACATCTCTTTCTTCTTAACCTTGCAATTTCTTTTCCACGTTCCACGACTCTATTTAAATATTGTTCACGGACTAGTTTATTTATTTCCCTATTCAAGGTGCACAATATACTAGGGACCACCTCCCCTTTCCTAGGGGGTACAGTTTTTTTTGCGTAAAGTATAATATTTCGCATAAATTCTTCAAAATAAACTAATTCGTTCCCATTCCACTCATTTATTACCATTAGGGTGTCAGACAAGAAGTCCTGTACCCCATTAACAGCGGAAGGATTCCAAAAGCACCTTCCAGAGGAAGCATGGAAGGTAGCGTCACTGCCATTAAGGGACCAAGACGCGGTGGTCATAGGATTTAAGGACATAGTTAAGAGCAATATACTATGGTCGCTAAGGGATGTGGGTATAATCTTAAGGTCCTGAATGTACGGAAACAAACCATAATCTGCAATTGCATAGTCCAAGATAGACGACCCAAAAGGGGATTTATGAGTAAATTTAGCTGGCACGTCAGACGGAAATCTTCCGTTTAAAATGAGACCGTCAACGGCCGCTAATTCTTTTAGCAAAATCTTCCCTCTTTTGTTTGTCACTAGCTTATCAGGAAAAAGCGTTTGGGGGACAAAATGCACCTCTTCCTTAACTTTATTCCTGAAAAGTTTCAGACTGGCATTGGAGATTTTACAATTCAAGTCTCCTACAAGCAAAATTTCCGGAGGAGATGGGACGTTTTTGATCTGTTCGATATATCGAAAAACCTGCTGCAGACTAACGTTAAAACACTCCTCTGGGGGTATATACACATTAAAAATTACAATAGGAGACTTTATACCATTATGAAACAAATTTTCAATGGTTATAGCGTGGAAACATTTACTTGGATCGATATAGTGAGAGAATCTCCATTGCAGTTTATTTGACAGTAGGCAAGCAATCCCCCCCTGGCATGACCTTTCTTGGAAGGAGCGGCAGGCACTTCTAGGACATAAAAATCTTTTAATGGCGCTAACATATTAAGGCACCATGTTTCCTGAATACACATTACATTAGCACCCAGAGAAAATAAGAAAGCAAATTTCTCTGGGCTACTGTGGATCCCAGCCGCATTCCAGGAAATTATTTTTAATGAGGTGTTAAAGATGATGGAACAATTTGGGGTTATCCTTTGTTTTTGTAGATAGGGCACTATGGAGCCAATTCCACCGGTTATTATCCTCTATAAGAGAGGAATTCTGAGTTAGCGGAAGTGGCTTCACGTGCGAAACTGAACGTTTTCCCCTAGAGACCCAAATTTTTAGGTCTCTAAGAGGAGAGGCTATCCCGTTTTGCTCATCACCCCCAAACACCTTTCCAAATAAAGGATTTGTATTGCCAGGGTTAGAAATAGGGAGGATGTCAATACCTATACGTTGAAAGTTCTCAGCTTGCTCTAGTATCAAATTTACTATGATAGGAGAATAGAATTTCACCCTTATATTCAATACCCTGGCTCCACCCAACAGAGATACCAACTCAATGTCCCTAGATTGAATATGGTAGAGACTTTCAATCTCGCTAAAACGTTTGAGGAGCCAAGCTCTGTTTAACAGTAAGTCAGTATCGAATAAAGGTAAAAAGTCCAACACAAGCACGTCCAAAGGAGCCTTAGAGTTTTTTTGAGGCCGGACAGGAAGGCAACGATCTTCAGACTCTAGAGCTACGGTGAAAGGAGGGGCCAAAGGGTTAAGGGCCCCAGATGGATATAAGATTGGAGCTCCTGTCGCAGTCCGTGAAGAAGAGCATGGAAGAGAACCCCCCATTTGAGGTATAACTTCCAGAGGCGTTGGTGGACAGCGATCGCTTTCCCCCTTTAAAGAGGTCGAGGTGGATAAGTTCAATTCAATGACCGCCTTTAAGGAGGAAGAGGAGGGATCCACATCAATTTCATCGTTCTCCCTTGCCACTGAAGTATTTTGGAAGGTTATCCGACGCTGCTTTTTCTTCCTGTATTTTCGAATTGGTTTCCTTTTGTTCCCTTTATTATTTTTATGTTTACCATTTTTTACCTTTACCTCCTGTTTATCGTCCAGGGGATCTTTTCCGTTCTCAGACATGAAAATAGGAAATAACTCCTGGACCACTTTGGGACCAGGCAAAGATCGGTCTTCTTCCTCGATCTCCAGAACTGAATTCTTAATACAATTGGGGACTGCAGTTAAAGGCATAGCGTTGTGTGATTCCAAAACAGATGTTGCAACCTTCATATCAGACTCCCCTCTGGGTTCACTTGTTTGCCCCTTAGGCAAACTATGTTCAGTCCTAGAGGGGGAAACACTCCTCATATCTGGCGACTTTTGCAGCAGTGTCTTTAGTATTTGGGTGACTGATTCCAAGATACAGTCCGAGCTGCCTACAAATTTCCCCAAAAGAAATAAGATTGAGGCTAAGAGTTGTTCCAGAGCGATCATAGACTCTGAAATCGGTTTTTCACATGCTTCCACTGGGCGACGGATACCAGAGAGATTAAGATCAGGGCTCCTTGAAACATTTAACAGGTCAGACATTTCCTGACCATTTAACGATGGGGTGCTACTATACAACAGTAACCCAGATGGGGTAGCACCCCCCGAGGACTTAAACTGATCCAGAGTCTCCACTTTAGCTGTGCTTACGTAGCGTCCACAAAGTTCCAGGTCGATAGATAATGCAGACAAGTCGCCCCCCGGCCTATCATTCAGAGGAGTTTGAGGCATAGGGGGTAGATTCACAGGATCACCTACGGCCGCCACCTTCCCTTCAGACAGATCCGGAGAGGGGGACCCCGCAGCCCCTGCTTGCAAGACTGCGGGCTGCGCAGGAGGAGGTCGAGGGTCTGTAATACCTGGCATATGAACGTCCTGGACTTTGGTATCAGAAGCTTCTGTAACGGCAAATTTAGCTTTTTTTGCAGAGGATAGGTCCCAGAATTCAAGGAGTTGGCATTGACCCTTCAACGGGGGATTGTTCACAGATTTATTTCTTGTGCGGGTAATGACTGATTTTGTGCCAGATTTTTCTCCCACTACCCTTCCTGAACGTAAAATTTTTGACATCTTCAGTACGGTTTTTCCACGAAATAAAGTTTATCAAAGTGGTCAACCTCCAGAGGAATGAATACAAAAAAAGTTTAAGATTTCATAAAAAAGGAAAAAATATATAGTCCTGGAGAGGCGACAATCGCTGTCCGGCAATAGTATGAGAAAGCGAGGTGTATTAATGTCTATAAATGGATCATCCTCAAGCAGGCAAGCGCAATAGCAAAGACAAATGTAATTATAACAATGAAAATAACCGGGCCGAGCCCAGCCTACCTCAGCCACTGACGGCCACAGACGGCCCGCCCTTTGCCCGGGCTTAGCCCGGCGTCCCGCACGCGTCCCGCTAAGCGTCGGGGGAACGTAAATATAGGCGGAGCAGGGGGCGGGAAGAGACTCCAGGTGCGCTCCGGTGATCCTGCGCTGCTTCCTGGGTCTCGCAGTCCCGGCCCCTGTAACTACAGCCTCACACGCAGTTGTAGAGCGTTCCCACTCCCTCGCCTCAAGAGACAGCAGGCAAGGCAGGAGAGAACACAGTCTCACGAACAGCAAAGCAGATTGCAGGTAATGCTACGAGCGGCTCCCGCGAAGCGGGGGCCGCGAGCAGTTGATGAAGTAGGCTGCCAATCAGAGCGAGGCAAGGTTAGGCAGGCAGCCAATCAAGGCGAAGCAGGGGCGGGAAGAGACTCCAGGTGCGCTCCGGTGATCCTGCGCTGCTTCCTGGGTCTCGCAGTCCCGGCCCCTGTAACTACAGCCTCACACGCAGTTGTAGAGCGTTCCCACTCCCTCGCCTCAAGAGACAGCAGGCAAGGCAGGAGAGAACACAGTCTCACGAACAGCAAAGCAGATTGCAGGTAATGCTATCCCTACTGTTAAACTCACTGGAGTGGGAATAGTAATTTTCACCCTCCCGCTATCCAACGCTTTCCCTACTGTTGCACTCTCTGGAGTGGGAATAGTAATTTTTACCCCTACGCTATCCAGCGATTTCCCTACTGTTGCACCCTTTGGAGTGGGAATAGTAATTTTTACCACTACGCTATCCAACGCTTTCCCTACTGTTGCACTCTCTGGAGTGGGAATAGTAATTTTTACCCCTACGCTATCCAATGCTTTCCCTACTGTTGTACTCTCTGGAGTGGAAATAGTAATTTTTACCCTTAGAATACCCAACGCTTTCCCTACTGTTGCACTCTCTGGAGTGGGAATAGTAATTTTTACTCCTACGCTATCCAATGCTTTCCCTACTGTTGCACGCTCTGGAGTTGGAATAGTAATTTTTACCCTCCCGCTATCCAACGCTTTCCCTACTGTTGCACTCTCTGAAGTTGGAATAGTAATTTTTACCCTTATGCTATCCAACGCTTTCCCTACTGTTGCACTCACTGGAGTGGGAATAGTATTTTTTACCCCTGCGCTATCCAACGCTTTCCCTACTGTTGCACTCACTGGAGTGGTAATATTAAATGTTACCCTCCTGCTATCCTACAGTAAAATATTGTACATTTTTTATTAATAACTTAAATTAATTATATCTTAATTTTAAGGTTATTTGAGTATTTTTAAGTATGTTTTAGTTAATTACTTTTGAGACATTTAAAAAATTCGACATTTTGACTGACTATATTTTTTACAGACTATATTTTGGATTCGATATTTTTGTACTTACCTGTTTGTAGATAGGAATTCGATATTTTGGCATTCTATATTTTGGTGACTATATTTTGGTAAGTCTATATTTTGTCATTCTATATTATGTCAGTGATCCCCATCTGCAATATGTATCAAGGGAGTTTCACACAGTGTCTTACCTAGCAAGTATCCTTCGCCAAATTTCCCCGCTGTCAGGCGTGCGTAGATCCCACTGTTTTGGAAGATGTAAGAGTTGTGGGTACTCCCGGGAAATTTCGCTACTAGGTCCGTGATTATGTATTTGGCATCACAGATCACCTGTACATTTATGGTGTGGGTGGACTTCCTGTTCCTATAAATGTACTCTGTGGCAGCAGGTGGACAAATAGGTTGTGGGTGCCATCAATTCAGCCAATAATGTTGGGGAAATGCGCCATCTGATAAATGTCAGTCTTTGTCCTGAGCAGTTCTGCATGCGTTGCAGGGAAGCTGATGTAGTGATGCATTCTCTGCAACATAGCGTCTGGGAATTTCTTAAAGAAACGTGAAAGGCAGCTCTGGGACACCCCACATACCGCAGCAACCACACTCTGGTAACTCCCAGATGTGAGCACGTGTAGGCTGCACAGCACCTGCACATGGGGTGGGATTGCATGCGCCCTTGGGGTTGGGTGGTCTAACAGTGGGTGGAGGTCCCTGATAAGGTCCAGGATGGTTTGGGGGTCTAACCTGTAGGATTTCTGGCTCAGTTAGCTGGAATTGGGTGATCCTCTGCCTGTACACCTGCTCCTCCCTTCTCCAGACCCTCTCTCCTTCTGCCAGTAGCCGTAGCCGCCTCGCAATGACATAGAATGCTGTCATTCTGGTGAAACTGTTGCATTTTGGGCCCTTTTTTATAGCCTGCACCTGGTTACCACCTGATTGTAATCCATGGTAAATACAGACTCTTAAATTACGAATTTCATGCAAATTCGGGATTTAAGAGCGTTCCTACATCTCAATATTCATTTGTACAATTTCTTAATTTCCGATTCGGTAAATTTACTGAATCTGTAAATTTACCGATTCGGAAACTTTACCGATTTGGTAAATTTACCGAATAGGAAGATTTACCGATTGGGAAACTTTACCAATTCGGTAAATTTACCGATTTGGTGAATTTACTGATTCGGATGTTTTTCTGTCCCCTACATCTCACAAGCCAAATACAGGTCGGTATAGGCCAAAATTCGGTATTTTCGGCCTTTACCGACCGGTATTTGGTTACCTACATCTGGCCCTAAGACATGTATTCACTAAGATACACTTAATAAGTCAGTTATACAATCAATTTTACAAAAAAACATACATTTAGACACTTATTTACCCATTTATTCTTCCATCGACCTTTAGATATACATATATAAAAAATATTTATTTTTCAGAAAGACACACATTCACTGGATGATGTCATCAGTGATGTCATCAGTGATGTCATTTGAGATGTCATCAGTGATGTCATGAGTGATGTCACTGACCATGTCATGAGTGATGTAGTATGTGAGGTCATCAGCAGTGCATTGCGGGTGCGCGAGTTATACTTAGCTGAACTAACTATAAAGGGGGAATTTCAATGGTTTTGTATGAGTGAAATGTCCAGCTAACCATAACATGTGTGAAACCTATGATTTTTTCAGTGAATGTATATATATATATATATATATATATATATACATATATATATATATATACATATATATATACATATATATATATATATATATATATATATATATATATATATATATATATATATATATATATATATATATATATATATATATATATATATATATATATATATTCAACAAAGTTCCAAACTCGCTCCACGGGACGTTTTCTTTCAAAAATCAATGATGTTGTTTGGGACAATGAGTCGATTCTGATAGCGCTAGATATAGATTCTCTATATACTAGCATAGCCCATAAGGATGGACTGAATGCGGTCAAATACTTTTTGAGTAAGCGTGACATTGCCTACAGTCAACATAGCAATATGCTTTTAAAAATGTTGGATCTTTGTTTAAATAACAATTATTTCCTTTATAATAAGGAAGTTTACCAGCAGCTAAGAGGAGTGGCCATGGGGGCATGTTTTTCCCCCACCTACGCATGTCTCCATGTGGGATGGTGGGAGGAGCATGTCCTCATGGGGTCACTCGCAAATAAGTTTCCCAACAAAATTTCTCACTTCTGGCGATTTATAGATGATATCTGTTTGGTGTGGAGAGGGTCTGTGGAATCAGCTACTGAGTTTGTGAATACCATCAATGATAACCTCTTAAATCTTAAATTCACGTCACAGATCAGCAAAGAAAAGATCCAATTCTTGGACGTTGAGATCTATGTCCAGAATGGGAAACTCGAAACCAGACTCCATAGAAAGCCCACAGCGGGCAATTCTATATTACACGCTGGAAGTGCGCACCCCGGTCACCTCGTGAAAAGCATCCCCTACGGGGAATTCTTGCGTATCCGCAGGATATGCAGCTCGGAGGTTGACCTGGTGAAATGTCAAACTGAGGCATTCAAGAGATTCATTGCTAGGGGCTATGAAGCCACTGCTCTCAAAGAGGCCCTCAGTAAAGCTAATGAGCTGAACCGGGATGAATATTTAAACTCTACCACAGCCATCAGAACTAGACAGAACCCACTTTCTGAGGTCCCTGAGAGATTGAATATGATCACAACCTATAACAGCGAGGAAAGAAAAGTGAGAGGCATTTTGAGAAAACACTGGCCCTTATTAAAAACTGATATCAGTGTAGCACCGCTACTTCCAGAGGAACCCACTATAACTTTCAGAAGGGCTCCCTCGATGCGAGATGCCCTGGTAAGATCTAGTCCAGAGGTCATGCCCAAAAAAGAGGGGTTATTTGAGAAGTCTGGTTTTTTCAAGTGTGTCTCGTGCAGGGCCTGCAAATTTGGTGTTTCCACTAGGGAATACAGATCTGCATTTGACCTATCTCCTATTGCGATTAAAGGGCATTTCACTTGTCGATCTGACTTTGTAGTTTATGTGCTCCAGTGTACTTGCGGGCTCAAGTACGTTGGGAGCACCAAGCTGCAAGCCTTTAACCGCATACTCCAGCACCTCAGAGCGATAGTCAACTCTGATGAAAAATACCCGGTAGCCCGGCATTTCAGCTTGGTCCATCAGAAAAATGTAAACCATCTAAGCTATTTCATAATTGACGGAGTCCCTAAAAACATCAGAGGGGGCAACCGAGAGAAATGCCTCAGACAGCTAGAGAGCAAGTACATTCTGCTTTTAGATTCAAGGATCCCTAATGGATTAAACACAGGGGAGGACCTTCATTGTTTTCTGTAACATCGAGTAAGGGAATTTGAAAATGTTTTTCATCCGAATGGTCCAGCCCACTAGATGGGCAGTTGGGAATATTTATGTTCACTGTCTGTGTTTCACTGTTTTCTCCCCCTCTTACAAGAATAACAACTTTTTGACTGTGGATTATAATATTAATATCTCTATTATAGAGAGCTAATTTTCCATTCTGAGCCGCTACCTCCTGTACACACACAGTATCTTTGTGGGGTATTGCCAAGGCACTATGTCCTAATATGAGTTTCCCACGTTATGTGAAATATACAATTTAATTGATAGATACTAGTCTGCTGTTCATGTCAGCCACGGTGTTCAGTTGGGGTTCCTGGGTAGTCTTTAAATAATGTTGATAAACATGTAAACCTCCTAATAGGGTGTAACATGGTCCAACCTGAGTTTCTTTTTACCAATTTCCTTATTCACCTCTCAATATTTTAGCCAGCCGTTTATGGGGCATTAGGATTCAGGGACCTGACTCCTAAGTTGGCTGTATCTGCACTTGGGCACTTTATATACTTTTTCTTGCACTAGGGTTTTGCTAAAATGGGAATATCTTTTTTAACACTAGCACTTTAGCGGGCAATTCATAGTGGCGAACAAAGAATTTTTGACACTATCATCCTGTGAACTAAAGATTCTAAAATTTGATTCAACATCATGCATATATATATTGGAACGATTGTGAGGACAACAGATTTGCCATTTGTAATTATTGTATAAATATTTGTAAAAAGCATTGATATCATGTATATATTTAGATATTTCGGTTTGTGTACATTTAGACCTATTTCTAATTGCATATACTCAATTTTCAAACCGTTGTAAATATGGATCTGTTTTCTTGCATTTTGGATGAACTACAAGTATTTCTTCAGTTTCCATTAATATGTTTGCCCCGCTTTTTGTGTTAATTGGTCACCCTTTATAAGCAATTTCATTGGTTTTGTTAGGCATGTGATCAAGGTCACCGTGTAGTGACCGAAAAATGCTGGCGATTGCGTGTAAATAAACCACTGTGATTATACTCTTCGCGCTGTGGAGTGGTCTGTACCTGTGGGTTTCGTCTATGCAGATTGGAGTTCTTTCCATGTGCAGATGTAGCGAAGCAGGACTGTGAATTGTATATATATATATATATATATATATATATGTATATATATATATATATATATATATATATATATTCAACAAAGTTCCAAACTCGCTCCACTCTCAGCTACCGAAGAGACGCCAAAATACCAAGTTTCCAAGGGTGTTTATTTACACCTACTACATGTTTTGCTGTACAAATAAATACACTTTAGAATGCACAAAATCATGGAGAAAGAGAGCACACTGGAATGGAATACAAAGGTTAAATAGAAGAGCATGAATAACATTACTATTTGTTTTATTTGTGATACCTGTGTATTGATTACAATTGGACAATAATGGTAGACGTACGTGAAAGTAACATACACATGAATTTGCGATACGTCCAAGATGGCAGCCATTAATATTATGTTTTGAATGTTTTGAATGCATTTTCCTCTGTTTATGTTTATGACTTGCCAAAAAACTTTATTAATACTTTCTATGCATGCACTCACTTACGTGATCAAGGCTTTTCCTAAGCCGAAACATGTAGTAGGTGTAAATAAACACTCTTGGAAACTTGGGGGCATATTACCAAGCAATAGCGATAATTATCGCTATTGCTTGGTTAGAGACAAAAATTTACCGCTAAGCTGCGGCGATTTTTATCGCAAATAAACCTTTTTATTACCAAGGTTTATCGCAAATGCGATAAAAATCTGCCGCAATGTATGAATATCGCTGAAAAGTCCGCGATATTCATGCATTACCGAGCTAATGCTCTTAGCCATGTTATCCACCTCCCATTGGATAACATGACTAAGAACTGCTCAGGGTAGGTGTTAGCTTTTGGAGATATTCGCGCTTAGCGCGAATATCTCCAAAAGCTGGTAATAGGAGATAGCGATGTTAGCGACTGTTTCCAGTCGCTAACATGTTGGCACGCCCGCTTTACATGTCATTAGTGATAAATATCACTGACATGCAAAGTGGGGCCCAAGATGGTCGCTTTCTCCTACTAGCTGTCGGTAACTGGTGTTAGCGACAGCTAGGTAATAGGGAGATAATTTTATCTCCGCTTTCTTGGCTTTTAAAGCCAAAAAAGCGGAGATAAACCCCCTTGATAATATGCCCCTTTGTATTTTGGCCTTTCTTCGGTGGCTGAGAGAGGAGCGAGTTTGGAACTTTGTTGATAATGTTATATTACCGGCGCGCTCGGCCAGGGTGCACGCCACCTCCCACGGGGCCACCAGTATTCAAGACGGGCCATCTTTAGGAAAAAATATTATATATATATATATATATACAATACAATACAAAGCTCACTGCCTGTGAGCGCACAAAGGACCCTTCCGCTAAAAGATGGTCACGGATACATGGGCAATCTTCGAGAGTAACCAAGGCATAGGACTAAACTCCATGACCCACCACGATCACTAACCTGATGCCCTCAAGCTGCGGTTGTACTGCGGACCCGGACAACTAGGTGAGACGTTATTTGAACATTATCAGTGCATCTGGTAAATTCGTGGCAGGAAGATAGGGACACAGAAGGACAATGTTAAAACAACATGCGACTTCCCGGAGCACCGGACCACCGAAATTATGCACTGTGGGACTAGTAGTCTCCTGAATTGGCGCAAGTCGGTTGAATGGGAGCAGGTGAGGCCCCTACACCACTGGGAGGAGGAGCCAACTAAAACAACGCGAGATGGGAAGCACGCAATTGTAGACAGGCATATGATGAAAGCACACGCTGAAACCGGTCATGCGAAATCCATTAAAACAACCTCTGTGAATCCCGCTGTGTCCTTTTGTTTTCTTTCACCGTTTGGGAAGGAGAAGTGGATTTGAATACAAAGCGCACTGCCTGTGAGCGCACAAAGGACCCTTCTGCTAAAAGATGGTCACGGACACATGGGCAATCTTCGAGAGTAACCAAGGTATTGGACTAAACTCTGTGACCCGCCACGATCACTAACCTGATGCCCTCATGCAGCGGTTGTACTGCGGACCCGGACAACTGGGTGAGACGTTATTTGAGCATCATCAGTGCATCTGGTAAACTCGTGGCAGGAAGATAGGGACACAGAAGGACAATGTTAAAACAACATGCGACTTCCCTGAGCACCGGACCACCGAAATGATGCACTGTGGGACTAGTAGTCTCCTGAATTGGCGCAAGTCGGTTGAATGGGAAGCAGGTGAGGCCCCTACACCACTGGGAGGAGGAGCCAACTTAAACAACGCGAGATGGGAAGCACGCAATTGTGGACAGGCGCATCTGATGAAAGCACAAGCTGAAACCGGTCATGCGAAATCCATTAAAACAACCTCTGTGAATCCCGCTGTGTCCTTTGGTTTTCTTTCACCGTTTGGGAAGGAGAAGTGGATTTGAATACAAAGCGCACTGCCTGTGAGCGCACAAAGGACCCTTCCGCTAAAAGATGGTCACGGACACATGGGCAATCTTCGAGAGTAACCAAGGTATTGGACTAAATTCCGTGACCCGCCACGATCACTAACCTGATGCCCTCAAGCTGCGGTTGTACTGCGGACCCGGACAACTGGGTGAGACGTTATTTGAACATTATCAGTGCATCTGGTAAACTTGTGGCAGGAAGATAGTGACACAGAAGGACAATGTTAAAACAACATGCGACTTCCCTGAGCACCGGACCACCAAAATGATGCACTGTGGGACTAGTAGTCTCCTGAATTGGCGCAAGTCGGTTGAATGAGAAGCAGGTGAGGCCCCTACACCACTGGGAGGAGGAGCCAACTTAAACAATGCGAGATGGGAAGCACGCAATTGTGGACAGGCGCATCTGATGAAAGCACACGCTGAAACCGGTCATGCATAATCCATTAAAACAACCTCTGTGAATCCCGCTGTGTCCTTTGGTTTTCTTTCACCGTTTGGGAAGGAGAAGTGGATTTGAATACAAAGCGCACTGCCTGTGAGCGCACAAAGGACCCTTCCGCTAAAAGATGGTCACGGACACATGGGCAATCTTCGAGAGTAACCAAGGTATTGGACTAAATTCCGTGACCCGCCACGATCACTAACCTGATGCCCTCAAGCTGCGGTTGTACTGCGGACCCGGACAACTGGGTGAGACGTTATTTGAACATTATCAGTGCATCTGGTAAACTTGTGGCAGGAAGATAGGGACACAGAAGGACAATGTTAAAACAACATGCGACTTCCCTGAGCACCGGACCACCAAAATGATGCACTGTGGGACTAGTAGTCTCCTGAATTGGCGCAAGTCGGTTGAATGGGAAGCAGGTGAGGCCCCTACACCACTGGGAGAAGGAGCCAACTTAAACAATGCGAGATGGGAAGCACGCAATTGTGGACAGGCGCATCTGATGAAAGCACACGCTGAAACCGGTCATGCATAATCCATTAAAACAACCTCTGTGAATCCCGCTGTGTCCTTTGGTTTTCTTTCACCGTTTGGGAAGGAGAAGTGGATTTGAATACAAAGCGCACTGCCTGTGAGCGCACAAAGGACCCTTCCGCTAAAAGATGGTCACGGACACATGGGCAATCTTCGAGAGTAACCAAGGTATTGGACTAAATTCCGTGACCCGCCACGATCACTAACCTGATGCCCTCAAGCTGCGGTTGTACTGCGGACCCGGACAACTGGGTGAGACGTTATTTGAACATTATCAGTGCATCTGGTAAACTCGTGGCAGGAAGATAGGGACACAGAAGGACAATGTTAAAACAACATGCGACTTCCCTGAGCACCGGACCACCAAAATGATGCACTGTGGGACTAGTAGTCTCCTGAATTGGCGCAAGTCGGTTGAATGGGAAGCAGGTGAGGCCCCTACACCACTGAGAGGAGGAGCCAACTTAAACAACGCGAGATGGGAAGCATGCAATTGTGGACAGGCGCATCTGATGAACGCACACGCTGAAACCGGTCATGCGAAATCCATTAAAACAACCTCTGCGAATCCTGCTGTGTCCTTTGGTTTTCTTTCACCGTTTGGGAAGGAGAAGTGAATTTGAATATATATATATATATATATATATATATATATATATATATATATTGTGCTCCCTGTCCCACTGAGAAGTCAGGGCACTCGCGGGCGGGTGCGGTTTGCGGTAATGGGTACCCGCAATAACACTCAGCTCAGCCTCGGAAATTGTATCATCCAAAGAACCGCACTGTATATACATATTACCTACTGGCGGTCGCCAGTAGGTAGTTATAGGTAGGATTTTTTTCAATGCAAAATCTCAAAATTCTATTGTGAATAACTTTGGCGCCGGTTGACGAATCTGCCTGAAAATTTCCTCAAATTTGCCTCGCGGAGCTCCGGTACTTCCTTGAAAGTTTGGGGAGGAGTCGTCAAGAGGCGGCCGAGATAAAAGGGGGGTCCCAAAGTGTGTTTTCTCCATGTTAATTTCCACAGGGCGGTCAAACTCAATTTTAGCCCGAACGGCTGAATGGATGTCCATGAAACTTGGCAAAATTGTAGGGACTGGTAGCCCGATGTGCCTTTGCTATGTCTCAAGATATGTGCTCCAGTGGATTTTGAGTAATTTAGGTTCAAAAAAATATATATATCTATGGCCGCACCCCGGTACGCGCACCGGGAAGCGCAGCGGGCGCGACACGCGAGGTGCGCACGGAAAGCTGATTGGCTCTCGGGTGTCTGTAAACATTCAAAACAGTCCGGACCGGCCGCCATCTTGTGTCTCGGTAGGATAGAGACATAAGAGGTGGAAAAAAAAAAGAGGGAAATGACCATAAGGGGGCAGGGTAGACCCTCCCTGACCCCCTAGGTTTGATGTGGGGGCTATAAAAGGGCCCCGCGGTGCAAAATAATTTTTTTCTATTTTATTTGCGCGGAGGGAGCGTCCGGTACGGGCACCGTGGAGCGTACCGGAAAGCGTTCCATGGGGAAAAAAGAATGATAGAGTTTTAAAAAAAATTTGCCTTTTTTTATAAATTGGAGGTAGTTCTAAAAAGAACTTTTTTTTTCTTCTTTTTGTTGTTTTATATTTTTTTAGTTTTTTTGGAACATTTTGTACTTTTTTTGGCTTTTATGAACTATTTTATATTTTTTTGTTATTTTTATGGGGAGAAACGAAAAAACAGGGAATTGAAAAAGGATCAACTGGAGCAAAAAAAAAATAAGAAAAAATTAGGGTTTTTTGGGGCAATTGTGGTTGTCCCCAGCAAGGACAATGAGCTTTATGCTCAGTTCACCATAGGAGATTGTCTTACCACAATGAATACATGTTATTCGGAAATCCGCAAACCGTGGCTGAATGCAAGGAATCATCTCCCTTGCCACTGGTCCCGATGGAGTGGGTTACTTTCTTTTGGAGGTGGTGCTTGAAGATTGGGGAGGGTTACTGGCCAGTTCCCTCATCTCTGCAGCAGAATAGTTGATCGGATGCCTGCGCTGCATGTGGCGAATCATGGTGTTATTTCCAAAAGAGTATTTTTTATTAGGGCTCCCCCTTGAAAGTTCCATGCCACAGATTAGGCAAGTCACCTTGGCCGCATTGACTTTTTTCTTGCCCTCTGGGATCGAAAAAAACTCCCATACAATGTGTGGTCTTGGCTGGTATGGGGTATTGTGTTCTTGCAGCCACCTTCTCCTCCCCTCCTCCTCCTCCTCCTCCTCTTCCTCCTCCTCTTGTTGACCACCAATGTAATCTTGTGGTGGTCCTCTTGGTGGTTGTGGTGGTGGTACAGATGCTCCAGCTGCTGCTGCTATTGAAGCCATTTCAAAGTACAACATTTACCTCAAAGATTGCAAAACAGGTCTTCCTAAGTCAAAGGACAAAGTCAGAATAAGGAAAAAAGGTGGGGTCTTTCATCATTTGAAAAAAAAAAAAGGATGAACCAATGAGAAGTGTTATTTTCAGGTCACAAGACCAGGAATTTCATCATTATGAAACCAAAACTGTTCTGCACCAATAAAAAGTGTTATTTTCAGGTCACATGACCGACGCGCATCGTAAGCGCGTTGGATGTTTACATTGCGCAATCGTATTCGCTCAAGTGCTTCCGGGTGCGCTTACGCCGTGCATATCACGTGGACGTGGCTACGCGATACGTCACGATGATGTTGTCGTTCGCGGCAATAGCGCTAATGGGACGCTCTCCGGAGCGCGCCCTGGGGCGCTTCAAAAGACTACGCTTTCCGGGGCGCTAACCGGGGCGCACCCCGGGAACGCTCTAGGGTAAAAAAATATATATATATATACATTAAAAAAATTGTTTTAAATAGAAATAAAATATAGGATTCATTCATTTTCAAAAATATTACATTTCAAAGCTATAGACATTTGCTATTAACAAAATTTTGAAATTCAAAGAAAAAAACATAGGTTTGGGGCCTTATATATAGTTAGGAATTAGCATTTAAAAAACCTATTAAATTCACTGAAAAACCATAGGTTTCACACCAGTTATAGTTAGGAAATAGCATTTAAAAAACCTATGAAATTCACTGAAAAAACCATAGGTTTCACATCCGTTATAGTTAGGAATTAGCATTTAAAAAACCTATTAAATTCACCGAAAAAACATAGGTTTCACACCAGTTATAGTTAGCTTGAAATTTTACTGACATAAAACCATTGAAATTCCCACGTTATAGTTAGTTGGACTCACTATAACTTGCGCGCCTGCAATGCACTGCTGATGACCTCACATATTACATCACTCATGACATGGTCAGTGACATCACTCAGGACATCACTGATGACACCATCCTTGTGACAGAGTGACAGACCTCCTTTCAGTGTAATGTAACCCTTGAAACACATATTCAAAAATAGAAACTAACATTTTCAAAAAAATGGAGATACCCATACCAGTTACAACAACCAATTCAGTAATACCACCATCTATATACACATCCACTCATTCAGCAACAGTTCTATATAGTCACTCATACATATACGCACTCATCATATGTAGTGATACACATATACATCCTGTTACACACCGACAGTCTTTCAAAAGTTACTCACACACATACTCACACATGCAAATAAACTATTGAACATCCATTTAATAGCATATACAACTATACACACACTACCACCTTACTTCTAAGGAAACTTACACATACTTACTCTTTTAAACAATCACTTATAGAAACACATACTTATTTAAACAGGAACTCTTACAATCTCTCACTATCACATATACTCACTTTTATACATCAATACTCACATATACTAGATTAAAACATATGTTGTTACTGATAAAGACACTAGCGAGACAGTCATTCACTCACTAACACACACATATACACACTCATCCACCCATACAGACCTGCACATATGTTGTGTTAAAAAAACTTACAAACAGAGAGTCAGTCATTGCTGCATCTATGTGCTAAGTCATACCCCCACCAAACCATACAGACACTCATACTGATACTAAAAACAACATCTAATAACCCATATACACACACATGTAGCTACTCACAAACCCTTGCAGCCACTTATACACAAAGTGAAACACTAATACATATATTTAAATATTTAAACATTTCTCACTAATATATGTATTCACTAAGATACACTTAATAAGCCAGGTAACCAATAATTTTTTTTTAAAAAACATCCATTTAGACACTTATTTAAACATTTATTCTTCCATTGACTTTTAAATATACATATATAAAACATATTTATTTTTCAGAAAGACACACATTCACTGGATGGTGTCATCAGTGATGTCATGAGTGATGTCACTGACCATGTCATGAGTGATGTAATATGTGAGGTCATCAGCAGTGCATTGCAGGCGCGCAAGTTATAGCGAGTCCAACTAAATATAACGTGGGAATTTCAATGGTTTTATGTCAGTAAAATTTCCAGCTAACTATAACTGGTGTGAAACCTATGGTTTTTTCAGTGAATGTATATATATACAACCCTCGTGTACGTACCTTTTTCCTGCTGAGTAAGGATTGTGTGCATTTCAATAGAACAACAGCGATTGTTGTTCCCTGCGTACCACCAGTTGTTCAGGGCGGCCGGAGAAACCGCAAAATGGAGGTGAAGCATGGGAGTGCTTTCCGACTGCCCCCAGTGACCAGCCAAGGGATGAGTAATTTGAAGCGTGGGCTGAGTGGCGGACGGAGACTCAGTGCAAGGAAACCTTCTGGTTTTCAGCACGGAGACAGAGTTTGCTTCTACCCCACAGTTTCCCTCAGCAGGCCGAGGCCACGCTGGTAACTGGGCACCACTGGGACACTGTCTCATAGTGGTGAGGATTGTGCTACTTATTCATCTTTTCATGGGGATCCCCCCCCAACCCCGCATCATGATTTACTTGGGGCTGTTGTGAACAGAGGTTTGCTGTGAGTGACTTTGTTTGAGCTGCCTTCGATCTGCCTCATACAGAACATTTTCGAACCTTTTCTGTCACTTTGCACGCCTTTGCAGCATCGTAAAATACTTGTGACATAGTGGATAGTTGGCGGTGGAATTCAGTGCTTGACATTACTTAATGGCATTCAGCGGTCACTGGTTTCCAGGACAGTGAAATGACGATGTTGTACTGTTGCATTATGGGAGTGGGAGTCCTAGAGTGGTCCTTTAAAGCAATACGGCAAATTTCTGGCTGTGAATGCTGTTTATCTTAAGCTTCACGCACTGTCGCACAATGCCTGGAAAATGGTTTAAATGTCTTGAAACTGAGTTGCTACACACTGTGATTTTATTTGTACTTCACTTGTCAAAGAACTGACAGAAATAATGAATTAGTTCCCCTCAGCAGCCATCTGGCTAGCAGAATACACATGTTAATTTTGGCAGCTCCCCAGGTTTGAATAACTCTCAATACATCCAGCCCTATGATAACTGATAACTTTTAACATTACAATGTATTTATACAGAAACCATAGGAGGTGATTGACGCCATGCATATTCAGAATAAAATGGTTGCAATGTATTTCAAACGCTGCGCTATATATTTTCAATGTGGATACATTTGCAAATTCAGAACAATATGTTGGCTGCACTGAGCAGTTTTAGTATTGTGAACTTTTCTACGATCGCTTCAGCAGCTTGTGTGGTAGTATGCTTTCGATTTCTATGCATGCGTCTGTCAGATTGATAAAGGCTGTCAAAGCCGAAACGCGTCTCTCCTTCACATGCTGGGTCCTATTAATTAAAAGAAGCTGTAAACATACAACCCTCGTGCACGTACCTTTTTCCTGCTGGAGTAAGGATTGTGTGTGTGTGTGTATATGTGTGTGTATATATATCCTTATGCTATATATATATATATATATATATATATATATATATATATATATATATATATATATATATATATATATATATATATATATGGCATAAGGATGGCATTAAAGCGTGTCAGTTCTTTCTGAAACAACGGAAATTGGAATATCTTGAACATACTTGTATGGTTTTAGAAATGATTAGGCTGTGTCTGAATGAAAATGTATTTTTGTTTAACAAAGAACACTACAGACAACAACAAGGAACTTCCATGGGCACCTGCTTCGCCCCCAGTTATGCCAACCTCATGGTGGGCTGGTGGGAGAAGCAGGTGCTCTGGAATGACGAAACGGAAAAATGGGCATTGAACGTAGTACGATGGCTAAGATATATAGATGATGTCTTTTTGGTATGGGGGGGTACGGAAAATGATCTGAATTGTTTAATCGACTGTCTAAATAATAACCATGTGAATTTAAAATTTACAAGGCACTACAGCAGACACTCCGTAGATTTCTTAGATGTCAAAGTCACCAATAACCAACTAGCCACCTCACTTTTCCGCAAGGAGACAGCAGGGAACTCTCTACTCTATTCTTCCAGCGCCCACCCCCCCAGTTTTCGGTGGGAAATCCCTTTTAGTGAATTCCTGAGAGCTAAAAGGAATTGCTCAACAGAATCACACTTCCAAAACGTTAAGGAAGAGATGAAAGAAAGATTCAAAGCCAGGGGGTATTCCACCAAATCCCTCAAGGAAGCTGAATCTAGAATTGATAAAATATCAAGAGAGAAAGCCTTAACACCTAAAACTACTACTGATCTAATTCCCAAAACAGAAACCCCAAAAGTGAGGTTTATCACCAAATACTGCAACCAGTCTAACCAGATAAGACAAATACTGAGAAATAGGTGGGACATACTGAGGCAAGATCCCATACTAAGAAACGCCATTGGCAACTCACCTGGCATTTCATATCAACGTGGCCAATCACTGAGGGACTGCCTAGTACAGAGTCACCTAGCCCCCAAAGAGACTGACTGGCTGAAAACAACTAAGGGTTTCAGGAAATGTGGAAATTGCAAGGCTTGCAAATATAGTCAAAATTGAAATGAGATTCTCCTTCCTAAAACGAAAATGAAATGGAAGATCAACACCTTGATAACATGCACCACAGAATACGTTGTATACCTGATTTGTTGTCCATGCAACTTATGGTATATTGGGTCAACCACAGCAGCTGTCAAGAAACGTATCCTCGAGCATTTCCGAGCGATTACTAACCAAGACTTCTCTTACAGCACAGGTAGACATTTTAGTCAATTCCACTAGAGTGATGCTTCTAAAGCAAAGTACATAGGAGTTGCCACTATCAAAAGCAGCATCAGGGGGGTGACAGATTGGGAGCACTACGCAAATTAGAATCAAGATTGATTCTTTTGGCAGGCACCCGTTTCCCTGTCGGTTTAAATATGGACGAGGAATTACATTCCCATCTTTAGAAAAATGTTTTCCCTTGTGAAAAATAGGACATCTGAACTCTCACCTAAAATAGTACACCTTTTGTTTTATTTACCCTTCCCGCACATTCTCACCCCCTAAACCCCTTTCTTTTACACGTGAAACCAGTCTCTATTTAGCCATGATGTAGTTTGTGTAACATACAATTGAGTAGGTCCTCTGAGTATTATCATGAACTCTATAGACTGCCTTTCTCTTGCACTGGATAAATCATTGAATTATTTCCTCTCCTTCCTTTAGGTTGTGAAGAAGAGGATACTACTTTTGAGCGACGTAACATGCATGAGATATTTACGTTCTTCCTACAATTTTTTTTGTGTGTATTATCACAGTTGATACCTGTAGAATCCTACAGAGTTATCTGCATGGAATAGGTTTACGGTACTATACCAAAATTGTCCTTAGAGTAATCATGTATTACGATGTATACGGGTACTACACCGTAATTTTTGGACCTTGCTAAATCTCACTTGTGAACGGAGCTCCTCCTTCATATATGAAAAGAGAGATGGTTGTGTTAATTTGTATCTTAATTAAAAAGGGGCACTTTCTCTTTTATTTGCACTTTGTTCACATTTAGAGACTTTGTATAAATTTCTGCCAGTGACTGTAACTGATACAGAAGCTTAAACACTGCTCTGAGTTTTTAAGAGAAATGTTGTTTATGTCTATGATTAAACGTGTTTACACCTTTAAATAGTGGGTTGAGAAAAAACGCGGGTCATGTGACCAAGAACAACTTGTTGTTCGAAACTCGTTATCTCTTGATATCTGTGCCTGCCGAATAAAGAACTTTTTGTATGAACTGTGGGCTTGTCTGAATTCAGTGGATTGGATTCTATCTTTGCATATATATATAGGTAGTAGGTAGTTACAGTTAGGACCTCGTTTCTTTTCAAAAAGTGTTTATTCTTTTACCAATATCTTTGGCGCAGTTTAACAAATCTACACAATATTTTTAAAACTAATGGTTCACTCAGGCCAGCTCCTGTCTTGAAAGTTAGGGGGTTATTCGTCAAGCGGGGGCCAAGAAAAAAGGGGGATCTCAAAACGCATTTTCTCTATGTTAATTTCCATTGGATACTTTAGACAAAATTACAGCCTGAACTGCTGAACGGAATTACACCAAATTTGGCAAAAAGGTAGGTCTTGGTTCAGAATGCGACCTTTTTTTAAATTGGTGTAAATTTGTTCAGTAGTTCCTGAGAAATTCAAAAAATTAAAATATCGATATCTGGTGGCTGAGGAGGATTTACAAACCCTCCCAACCTTCATTCTGATTGGCTGCCAACACTCCAAACCAAGAAGTGTTGGCAGCCATTTTGTGACTCAGTAAAACTGAGTCACAAGAAAACAGTAAAACAAAAGATAAAAGGGGGCAGGGTAGAAACACCCTGGCTGCCTACGCCTGCTAAGGGGGTGCCTCGGGGACCCCAGGCCCAAAAAAAAGCATTTATAAAAAAAAAAGCTGAATTCACACTGGGTGCATGAATCATGCCGAAAAATAAAAACGTAATCAGCCCTGGTTGGGCCAGGTCCCGGGGGCAATCAAAAAATATATGTAGTGGGGGCCTCTGCAGGCTTGGGACTGCCCCCTCCCTGGGGATTTATGAAAAAAAACTGTGTGGGGGATCTCCTGCCTCCCACGCTGTCCCAGGAATTACATTCATAATTATGTGTGGGGGGCCTCATGGGCCCCCCAAAACCCGGGGACTGCCACCTTCCCGGTGCTTAAAATTAAATAAATAAGTGTGGGGGGGGCTCCTGCCCGAGGTACCAATTAAAATAATACAGGGGTCTGTTGTGAAGCCCCGGAACCACCTCCTCCCTGGGGCTATTTTCCCAAAGGGAGGGCCGAGCTGCCCCCCTCCTTGGCCCTGGGACCAACACCCCCATGGCTGGCTCCAGTAATGTCCCGGGGTGCCCACCCCTGGGACATTGCAGTTTGCAATGTAAGGGAGGGAGCACGGCTCCTGCCATGTCAATGCAAACACTGCTTTGCTCCTTAGAAGGGAGAGCAGGAAACCTGCTTTCACTTCCACGAAGCAAAGCAGAATTGCTTTTGGACAAGGGAGCTGCAAGTTAGCAGCTCTCCCTGTCCTGAAGCAATGCTGGCTACCGCAAGAGGCTTGGAGCCAGCAGGAACCGCGGGGGCATTGGAGCTCCCCCAGTGGTCCCAAACGTAAGGCCTGGCCCCAGGGATGGGGTCCCTGGGGCCAGAAGTGGCCCATGGAAGGGGGACCACATTGAATAAAAATTAAATAAAAGAAGATGGGTCCCAGGGCCCAAAATCCACCTCGGTAGAGGGGCTGCGAGGCCCCTTTTTCCTTTTTTTAAAAAAAAATTATAAAAAGGGTCAGGCTCTGGGGGATGGGTCCTCAGGGCCCAAAAAGTACGCCCCCTTCTAAAAAAATAAAAATAAAAGAGAAGCTGGCATCTCCCCGGAGGTCCAGCCCCATCCCTGCACCACTCTGCAAATGCGCGGAGGCTCGTTCTGGGTTGGGTATTAAGTCCCCTAGAATGTTAAGGGTCCTTAGCAGCCCACTAGCCCACCAGGTACCTCCAGTAAGCCCTACACAGCTGTATTGCTGAGAGTGGTCTGAGGCCACTCCCACTTTTCACACCACACTGATGGTGGGGCGATGAGGTCCTCTTGTGTCCTGAGGACCTCAGGACTGAAGTGGACTTCATCCCCCGAGCAGCAGTGTGCCAGGTGGCGCGTTTGCAGAGTGGTGTAAAAAGAGGGTGTGGCCTCAGACCACAATCAGCAATCCAGCTATGTGGGGCTTACTGGAGGTAAAAGGAGGGCTAGTTGGCCCCCAGGGACCCTCAGGAGGCATGGGGACTTCATCCCCCAACAAAGAGCATGACAGGAGGCAGGTTTGCAGAGTGATGTAGAAATGGGGTGTGGCCTGTTTCCACCTCTCAGCAATCCCACTATATGGGGCTTACTGGAGGTATCAGGTAGGATAGTTGGCCCCTAAGGACTCCCAGCAGCAAAGGAGACTTCACTCCCCATCTAAGAGTGCGCCGGGGACAACTTTTGCAGACTGGTGGGCAAAGGAGGCATGGCATGCTTTGAGAACTTACCAATGCTGCTGTGCTGGACTTACTGGAGGTAATAGGAGGGGTAGTTGCCCCCTGAGGTTGTCCTTGGGGGCAAACTTCCCTTCCTGTTACCTCCATTAAGTTCCACACAGTGGTATTGGTAAGACGTCTTCGCAGGCCACTCCCCCTTTCTCCACCAGTCTTCGAAGGCACCTCCTGGCACACCATGGGTTGGGGGATGAAGCCCACTTTGCTCTTGAGGGACTTTGGGGACCAGGAAGCCCTCCTGGTACCTCCTGTAAGTCCTACGCAGTGGAATTCCTGAGCGCTGGTCGGATGCCAAGTCCCCTTTCTCCACCTCTCTGCAAACGCAACTACTACTTAAAGAAGCATTTGCAATGTAATAAGTTTAACATTTGCGAGTGTTAGATCTATAGGCATTGTAAATGTAAAAGTGTTTTACTAATGTTTCTTGGAAGGGAGTGGATATAGGTTGCATGTAGCGGAATTATGTGGTATGATGTGCAGTGAAATTATGTGGATAGATTTTGGCTTTGATGTGGAAAGAAGGTATGTGGTATTTAGTGTATAGGAATTATATAGAGTGGGATTCTGTGTTGTGTAGAGTAATTATGTGGTATGGTAGTCTGTGTTGTGAAGTTGTAACCTCAGATTTAGTCTTCGTTGTTTCCATAGAAGCTAAACTATAAACTCAATGAGACAAAAAAAAGGAACTACTGAGAAGCACTTCTGGACCTAGTCAGAGGTATGAGCAGGGTCACTGAAATGATGCAACTGTTTGGATGCACCGAGTTTCGCACAGTTATATATTTTCTGCATTTGCTATATAATCCATCATCTGATACATTATCTGCAGATTTGAACAAAAAAAACCTGGTTCTATCTCAAACTGCTCAAACGCTACAAAAAATGCAGGGACAAGTGTTACAGTGTGCTGGAAGGCCCTTTGCAAACCTATAATGGTCACCTGTCACTTATTGATAAATGTGGGTATTAAATTGGTACTAATGGTGTGCAAACCAATCTTGCTTCTTTCTGCCCTCTCTTGCCTCTTTCTCCATTTCTTTTGTGTAGCGATCGCCACCGTCGACACAGCCAAATGCAAAGGAATCAGTATTGAACGCCCCTTACGGAAATACTACAAGTCCCAGAAGGCCATCAGGCGCTGGGGGTTGAGTCAATCGGAGGACCTTATTTAAACTCCACCTCCGGAACATAACGGGGCTTGTCAATCTTGTTCCGTATTCTCTCGTTAGCAGTTGGTTTGTTCTCTCGGAGTTGAGTTACCTGTGTCTACGCCGAGTAAAAGCCTGCGTGGTCAGTTTCTGATAAACAACGACGCCGACGAAGAGCCAGCGTGGTCAGAGTTCGTTTGTGCAAACAGCGCCGACGAAGAGCCAGCGTGGTCAGAGTTCCAGTGGAATCATTGTTACAAGCCGTTTATTGCCTCGCAAGTATACCTGAGGAGTGCGGGCTCGAATCCTACAATATTGTTTTGTTGTTTATTGACATTTGTTTAATACGGTGCAGGAGCATCTTCCATTATAGTTTATGTACCTTGGGGTTACAATTCTCACTGTCAGTGTTTACTAACACTAACCTAAAATTGGGCTAACCCTTCCACAAGGAGTATTGTGGTTCTCACGAAGCGTGTCAATTAACGCTGTGTACTATTAGCCCTCATAAATATCTACCCTAGACAACTGAAGAGTGTTTAGGTCGAGAAGTGAAGCTTACTCCTTCGTACTTCTGGCAACATCTCCACAAAACGTGCAGAGTGTATGTTATGGATTCATTCTCGGACACATGAGGTTGAGAAACTGGTGAGTCTAGAGACAGGGGGGACAAGAGTTCAGACAGTACACGTTTGTGGTATTAATTTCTTTCTCTCTGTCCTCTCCTCCGTCTGCAGTGTCCCAGTACCGGTAACCTCGTGGGTATATCGACCAGACGATACCAGAAGTACCAGATCCTCCACTGCCAAACCACCTCCCGGCCCCTTTCTGTACATGCTCGAATAGTGGGTATTATTCCATTGTTGGGTTTTGTGCAGTACGGAGTTGGGAGGACTATCGTCTATCGTCTCTGCTGGCCATCGGAGTCAGGTTAGTGGCGCTTGCGTGTTCTTGCGCTGCTTTCAATCCCGACAGATTGACAAGCCCAAGAATACAGCCCAGCCTAGACGATGGATACAAATACCATTCTAACTTCCTTGTTGGAGAGCTTTACAGAACTACAACAAGAAGTCCAGACCTCTCGTGCAGAGAGCCAGGCCTTATACAAAGAGGTCTCCGATCTACGTAGAGAGATGTCCGATCTTGCTCATAAGGAGCAGGATGTGAAACCATTGATTAGGCCAGCTACCTTGCCCCGCCTCCTTCCTTCCAACCAGGGGGTTCGTTTGCAGCCTCTTCCACTTCTACCGAGACCAATTCCACGGTCCATATCATCCAAAATCATGGAATACCTCTAGCTCCGCCCGAAAGGTATTATGGAGACCCTCGAAAATTTGAGACATTCTTGAATCAATGTCGTCTTCATTTCCTATGTAAGCCTATGGTTTTTCAGGATGAGGCTTCCAAAACAGCCTTCATGATGCCCTACATGGGAGGGAACGCGTCCAGTTGGACCATCCCCTTACTGGAAAGGAATGACCCTGTTTTGCATGATTTCTCCGAGTTCTGCCTGGAACTACGTAAATTATTTGACAGGAAGTCCCATATGTTGTCCCTAGATCGCAAATTGATGACCTTAAGACAAGGATCCCAGGATCTATTGTCATATATAACCACATTTAACCGCCTTATAGTAGAAACGGACTGGCCGGCTCAGAAGCGCATTTCTTTGTTTTATCAAGGCCTACGGGGAGAATTGAAGGACGTATTAGCACAGGTGGTGCAATTGCCTTCTACGTGTGAGGAATTAATAGACTTGACCGTCCAATTGGATCACAGGTTGCTGGAACGAAAAGTAGATAGAAACAGGGGAGACAATAGATACTCATACCCCATGGTCAAACCCCGGCATGGGGGTGAGGAAAAAACAAAGACACCAGAAGGACCGGAACCCATGCAAATCGGGGGAATCCGTTGTCCTCCCTCCAGGGAAGAAAGGGACAGGAGGCGGAGACTCAAACTTTGCCTGTATTGTGGCAAAGGTGGGCATTTCATCAATGAATGTAGAGCCAGGAACTACGTTCCGGGGAAGAATCCCCTTCCCCGAGTACAGGCCGCTCTTACATCAAGTGAGCCGTCGGAAAACTGAAGGTCTCGGATCAGATTGAGACCTCTGATTTGAGACGACCACCAAACATGGTCTCCCCTTATGTGGCAAATACCCTTCACCCTGCAGTCGCCCATATGAACGTGAGTGTTTCTCTATGGGTAGCTAATCAGGACTCTTTAAGAGTAGATGCCCTGTTGGACTCGGGGGCTACAGGGAACTATATCGACCAAGACTATGCCTTCCGAATGGGTATCCCCTGTGAAAAGAAACGTACGCCTGAGACCGTTAAAGCAGTAGATGGTACTGTACTCTCATCAGGCCCTGTAACGTACCATACGCTTGCTTTATTAATGAGATATGGAGAGGATCATTGTGAGTACATCCAGTTCGACCTCATAGACGCCCCACAGTTCCGTCTCATTCTGGGTATGCCCTGGCTCACGCTGCATGACCCTAAGGTAAGCTGGTCATCTCGGACAGTCAGTATGACTTCTGAGTATTGTGAAGAACATTGTCGGGACAAAATAAACCATGACGTCCCACCTAATCCATCACCCGCTACTTACTTAGCTGGTGCATGTTCCGTTGATTCCTTTTGCTGTGCAACAGTATTGCCACATGAGTACAATGAATTTCATGCCTTGTTTGACAAACAAAAGGCCACCCAATTGCCTCCTCATCGCACCTACGATTGTCGGATAGACCTCATTCCGGGTGTGGATAACCCTTGTAGCAGGGTGTATGCCCTAACGGAAAAGGACTGGAGACACAATATCTAAAGACCTACATAGAGGACAATCTGGCGTCTGGGTTTATAAGACACTCTACCTCTCCTGCTTCTTCGCCCATGTTCTTTATTCCCAAGAAGGACTGCGATGAGTTGCGACCTTGTATTGACTATCGAGCCATAAACAGAGTAACAATCAAGAACCGTTACCCTCTGCCCCTGATCCCTGTTTTGATGGATCAGTTGAAGGGAGCTCGCTATTTTACCAAACTTGATCTCCGCGGGGCTTACCATCTTGTACGTGTGAAGAAGGGGGATGAGTGGAAGACTGCGTTTAGAACTAAGTTTGGCCTCTACGAATACCGGGTGATGCCCTTTGGCCTATGCAACGCCCCAGCCGCCTTCCAGTTTTTTATGGACGAGGTGTTAAGGGGGTGTTTGGAGTCATTTTGTGTGGTTTACATTGACGATATTTTGATATATTCCGCATCTCTGGTAGACCACATCACACATGTACGAACTGTGTTGGAACGGCTACAAAACAACTCGCTGTATGCCAAGTTGGAGAAATGCCTTTTTCATGTTCAACAAGTTGCCTTTTTGGGATATGTGATCGATGCTCAGGGGTTTCGAATGGACATGAGTAAGGTCAATGCCATCCTAACTTGGAAAACGCCACGAAACGTCAAGTCAGTGCAGAGCTTTCTTGGCTTTGCCAACTACTATCGACGATTCATTCAGGATTTCTCTAAGTTCATACATCCTATCACTGCCCTTTTGAGGAAAAATGTCCCTTTCATATGGGGAGAGGAAGCTGAGAACTCATTCCAACTTCTTAAAAAGAAGTTTACCCAAGCACCCATTCTTCGACATCCAGCCCCTAAGATGCCATTTGTGCTGGAAACCGACGCATCACAGTATGCCCTCGGGGGAGTTCTGTCCCAACGTCACCCTACCACAGGTCAGCTGCACCCCGTGGCATATTACTCTAAGAAACTCACCCCTTGTGAAGTCAATTATACCATCACTGACAAAGAGCTCCTAGCCATCAAGAGAGCATGCGAAGAATGGAGACACTACCTCCTAGCGGCATTACATACCGTAGAAATCATCACAGATCATCGTAATCTATTGTTTTTGAAAACAGCAAAGGCTTTGACTCCTTGTCAACTGAGGTGGACCCTCTTCTTCTCTGACTTTGACTTTGTGATCAAGTATAGACCCGGAACCCGTAACGGAAAAGCAGATGCGCTCTCCAGGCTCGAAGATGAAGAAGCAGTAGTTCCCACTGAACCCCCTTCCATTCTTAAGGAGACCGAACTATCAGAACTGTCTATTGCCTTAATCACCTCCGATGATTTTCTAGAAGACGTTCGAGTCGCCCTAACTGACCTGGACATAGCATCTTGGGTGCAGGAAGAGCCTGCTCACCGATGCGAGAAAGATCAGTTAGCATATCATTACCATGCCTTATATATACCCCGAACCGTGTTACAACACAAGGTGTTAGAATGGGCACACGATTCTGCTTTAGGGGGACACATGGGCATTCACAAGACCACCGCTAATGTAGAACGATCATTTTGGTGGCCTGGGGTCCGAGCTGATTCAAAGGAGTATGTAAAAAACTGTGCGATCTGTGCACAGGAAAAAGCCAGTCATATCAAACCGCCAGGACTGTTGCAGCCGTTATCGATTCCACCCAAACCATGGCATACCTTGTCTATAGATTTTATTGTGGAGATGCCCCCTTGTGAGAAACAGACAGTCGTTCTGGTGGTAGTAGACCATCTCACAAAAATGGGACATTTTATCTCTTTACCTGGTCTGCCTTCCTCCAGTGACTTAGCTAGAGTCTTCCTGCAAGACATAGTGCGACCACGCGGATTGCCGAGTGTGTTAATAACGGATCGGGGAACACAATTCACCTCTCGTTTTTGGAAGGCCCTATGTACCATCCTGCCGATAGATGCTCGTCTCTCATCCAGCTACCATCCGCAAACGGATGGTAAAACGGAACGTCTGAATCAGACTCTTGAACAATACCTACGATGTTTTACGTTGCAAAACACCTCTGATTGGACCATCCTTTTGTTGTTAGCGGAATTCGCCTATAATAACGCTGTACATACCACCCTGGGATGTTCTCCGTTCTTTTGCCTTTACGGATTCCACCCGAACATGCTTCCATTTGAATGGCCGGCGGAATCCCTGGTTCCTGCCATCCATGAACACCATGCTCATCTTCGGGCAATTCTGATCGAGGCTCGGAACAATCTGGAGAAAGCCCAAGCAGCCCAGAAGTTTTTTGCTGACAAAAGGCGTTCCCCGGAACCTGAGTATAAAGTTGGAGACAAAGTCTGGCTTTTGACGCGCAACCTGCATCTGAAGGGTCTTACGAGATTGAAGCCTAAATATGTTGGTCCCTATGGTGTTTGTGAAGTAATGAATGCTGTAGCCATGAAACTCTCGTTGCCGGTGTCGTGGACGATTCATCCTGTGTTTCATGTGTCACTCCTGTGTCCTTGTCTTCCAAGTGTGAGGTTGCCTGAATGTCCTCGTCCTGTGGAAGTTGAGGGGCATGAGGAATATGAGGTACTGTCTATCCTGGACTCTCGCATGGTACGTGGCAGGATTCAGTACCTGGTCGATTGGAAAGGATTTGGCCCCGAGGACAGGACCTGGGAGCCTGTGGACCATCTACATTGTCCCGATTTGGTTGAACGATTCCATCTTTTGGTATCAGAGGTACAGCCCTGGCATGGCTTGCATCATTCCTGCAGGGCAGGACACAAAGAGTCCAACTGGGGGACATGCTTTCCACCTCCGCGCCTATCACCTGCGGGGTCCCACAGGGTTCTGCTTTGTCGCCCCTGCTCTTTAACATCTACTTGCAGCCTTTGATTGCTCTCCTGAATAGGATGGACTGCCTAGTCTATAACTACGCTGATGACACCCAGATCATCATCCGGCTTGAGGAAGGGCCAGGAGCGTCTACCAGGCTACAGGACATACTTAAAGCCACGGTTAATTGGATGTCTAAAAACTCCTTAAAAATTAACCCGGAGAAGACGGAAGTGTTGCCCATTTCCATCACGGGCAACCCCTGGAACGAGAGTTTCTGGCCGGTAGAGCTGGGTGTACCACCGAAACCAGCGGTAGCAGTCAAAAGTTTGGGTCTGCACCTGGATGGGAAACTATCCATGGAAAAACAGGTTACGTCTGTAGTAGGAACCTGCATTGGTTTAATGCGGCAACTGAGGAAAATATCGGCACTGCTATCGTTCTCTACCCTGAAACAGGTGGTTTCAGCGACCATCTTGGCCAGATTGGACTATGGAAACTCCCTGTACATAGGGCTACCCCAGCGGCTGCTGGATAAGCTACAGGGGGTTATGAACGACGCGGCCAGGTTGATCTATAAGAAACCAAGGATGACTCACTCATCCCCGCTGATGCAGGAGCTTCATTGGCTCCCAATTCGGCAGAGAGTAGTTTTCAAGGGACTGTGTATAGTGCATAAAACGCTGTACGGAAATGCACCAAAATACCTTAAGTCCAGAATTTCACTCTATACACCGAGCAGGACTTTACGCTCTTCGGATGCTACTCTTCTATCCCAACCCCGATTTAAACTGGCCACGGTAGGGGGACGTGCTTTCTCTAAAACACTCCCGGCTCTGTGGAATAAACTGACCCCAGATTTAAGGAAGGAGCGCAATTTGTTAACTTTTAGGAAAAAATTAAAAACTGTCTTATTCAAACAGGCATGGAGCAGTAACTAAGCGCCTTTCAAGATCAAGTAAGATGCTCAGCCCTACTAGTTAATTTGGACAACCAGCGCTTAGAGGCCCCGGTGGCTATAACGCGCGATACAAATCAAATAAATAAATAAATAAATAAATGAGCAGTATCCCAGTAAGCCAGGACGACCGCCGGGACGGCGGTCCTCGAGAGGGGGTTCTGTAGCGATCGCCACCGTCGACACAGCCAAATGCAAAGGATTCCGTATTGAACGCCCCTTACGGAAATACTACAAGTCCCAGAAGGCCATCCAGCGCTGGGGGTTGAGTCAATGGGAGGACCTTATTTAAACTCCACCTCCGGAACATAACGGGGCTTGTCAATCTTGTTCTGTATTCTCTCGTTAGCAGTTGGTTTGTTCTCTCGGAGTTGAGTTACCTGTGTCTACGCCGAGGAAAAGCCTGCGTGGTCAGTTTTCTGATAAACAACGACGCCGACGAAGAGCCAGCGTGGTCAGAGTTCGTTTGTGCAAACAGCGCCGACGAAGAGCCAGCGTGGTCAGAGTTCCAGTGGAATCATTGTTACAAGCCGTTTATTGCCTCGCAAGTATACCTGAGGAGTGCGGGCTCGAATCCTACAATATTGTTTTGTTGTTTATTGATATTTGTTTAATACGGTGCAGGAGCATCTTCCATTATAGTTTATGTACCTTGGGGTTACAATTCTCACTGTCAGTGTTTACTAACACTAACCTTAAATTGGGCTAACCCTTCCACAAGAAGTATTGTGGTTCTCACGAAGCGTGTCAATTAACGCTGTGTACTATTAGCCCTCATAAATATCTACCCTAGACAACTGAAGAGTGTTTAGGTCGAGAAGTGAAGCTAACTTCTCCGTACTTCTGGCAACATCTCCACAAAACGTGCAGAGTGTATGTTATGGATTCATTCTCGGATACATGAGGTTGAGAAACTGGTGAGTCTAGAGACAGGGGGGACAAGAGTTCAGACAGTACAAGTTTGTGGTATTAATTTCTTTCTCTCTGTCCTCTCCTCCGTCTGCAGTGTCCCAGTACTGGTAACCTCGTGGGTATATCGACCAGACGATACCAGAAGTACCAGATCCCCCACTGCCAAACCACCTCCCGGCCCCTTTCTGTACATGCTCGAATAGTGGGTATAATTCCATTGTTGGGTTTTGTGCAGTACGGAGTTGGGAGGACTATCGTCTATCATCTCTGCTGGCCATCGGAGTCAGGTTAGTGGCGCTTGGGTGTTCTTGCGCTGCTTTCAATCCCGACATTTTGCCTCTTTCTGCACCTCACTTGCTTCTTCCTGTACCATTCTTGCCTGTTTCTGCACCACTCTTCCCTCTTCATGTACCTCTCTTGCCTCTTTCTACACTTCTCTTGCCTCTTTTTGCACCTCTGTTGCTTCTTTCGGCACTTCTCTTGCCTGTTTCTGCATCCCTCATTCCCCTTTCTGCACCTCTGTTGGTTCTTTCTATACTTCTCTTGCTTCTTTCCGCACCTCTGTTGCTTCTTTCTGTACCCTTCTTGCCTCTTTCTTCACCCCTCTTCCCTCTTTCTGCACCTCTCTGGCCTCTGTCTGCCTACCTGTTCCCTCTATCTGCACCCCTTTTGCCTGTTTATGCAACTCTCTTGCCTCTTTCTGCGATTCTCTTGCCTTCTTATGCACCTCACTTACCTCTTTCCGCAACTCTCCTCTTTCTGCAGTTCTCTTGCCTCCTTCTGCATCTTTCTTGCCTGTCATCACCCCTTGACTATTCTGCACCCCTCTTGCTTCTTTCTGCTCCTCTCTTGCTTCTTTCTCAACTTCAATTGCTTCTTCTGTACCCCTTTTGTCTGTTTATGCACCCCTTCCCTCTTTGTGCAACTCTCTTGCCTCTTCTACACCTCTCTTACTTCTATCTGCACCACTCTTGCCTCTCTCTGTACCTCTTTTGCTTCATTCTGCACTTCACTTGCCTCTTTCTGAACCCTCTTCCCTCTTTCTGCACCTCTGTTGGTTCGTTCTGCACTGCTTTTGCTTCATTCTGTACCCCTGTTGTCTCTTTCTGCACTCGTCTTCCCTCTTTCTGCACCTCTCTTGCCTCTTTCTGCACCTCACTTGCCTCTTTCTGCACTTTGCTTGCTTCTTTCTACACCTCTGTTGCTTCTTTCTGCATTCCTCTTGCCTCTTTCTGCACCCTTCTTCCCTCTTTCTGCACCTCTCTTGCCTCTTTCTGCACCCCTGTTCCCTTTTTCAGCACCTCTCTTTCCTCTTTCTGCAGTTCTCGTGTCTCCTTCTGTACTTCTGTTGCTTCTTTATGTACTTCTCTAACCTCTTTCTGCACCTCTCTTGCCTCCTTCTGCACCTCTATTGGTTCTTTCTGCATTGCTCTTCCTTCTTTCTGTACCCCTCTTTCCTCTTTCTGCACCTCTCTTGCCTCTATCTGCACTACTGTTCCCTGTTTCTGCACCTCTTTTGCCTGTTTCTGCAACTCTCTTGCTTCTTTCTGAACTTCTCTCACCTCTTTCTGTACTCAAATGTTAAGTGCAAGCTGTCAAGTTTAAAGGTCTGCGTGCATTCATGACTGAGGTATATGTCTACTTGTATATGTATTCTTATATGTGTTATGCATCTGAAGATGGTAATCTGTTAAAGCATTTGACTGCATCTGAATATGGTAGCTTAAAAAGCGGGTAACTTCTCCTATAGGTGGTCACATTTTCTCAGTTCTGCTCTGTCATTCGGTTGCACAGGCAGACATGTCTTATGTATATATGTGGTATAGAGCCCCTCAAATATAATATTGAATACCCATGTGCCCTGTAGTGTGAGCAGATAGAAATGCATACACCTTCGTTTACACACATTTACAGAGTATACTGTTTGAAACACAGGTATTCAAATGTTTGTATGTTTATTTTTATTTAAAATGTCAGTACGAAAAGGCATAGACACGCATGCATACCTTCACAAACTTGGTCAGACTTACAACAGTGATATGCTTAGGATTACGCTGACCCAGGCACTTATTCTAAGTCGCCTGGATTATTGTAATGGTCTGTTGATTTCCGCCAACGAGGCTGCCCTCGACAGACTACAGGTTGTCCTGAACAGGACGGCATGCCTGATCCTTCATGCCCCCCATTGGACTGCCTCCTGTTCTTTGTTTTATCAGCTCCACTGGCTCCCTATACGGGAACGAGTGCAGTTCAAGGTCTGTTGTATTATATATAAGGCCTTGCCTAAATCGGGCCGCCCCGCATACCTTGCTGATAAATTCATCCTTTATACACCTCGGAGGTCTCTCCGCTCAGGATCCAAATCCCTACTTGAGGTACCTGGAATTAAAAGGGCCAGACAGGGCGGGAAGTCTCTATCCTATCTGGGCCCCTATCTGGGACCCCGCTACTGGAATAAGCTCCCTTTACAACTAAGACAGTGTACAAATTATCTCCATTTTAGCTCAAGACCTCTCTCTTTTGTTTCTGATGCTCAGTAGACTGTTCTCCACACGCTACCCGTCCGAGTGCAGAGATACCCCTTCGGGGGTCGATTCTGCCGCTTTACAAATAAATAAATAATTAAATTGCTGTTTTATATTTGGTAAGCCTAACATTCTTAGCAGTTGATTAATAGTGAACCTTCAATAAAAAAGTGAGGTTTAAGACATCTTCGGAGAAGGATTAGTGATTAGGGTACTTTGTAAGAGTCTGTTGTAAGGTACAGTCAAAGTAGGCATCTTTCTGCACCCCTGTTGGTTCTTTCTGCACATCTCTTGCTTCTTTCTGCACCTTTCTTCCTCTTTCCGGACCTCTGTTGCCTCTTTCTGCATTTCTCTTGCTTGTTTCTGTAACTTTGTTCCTCTTACTGCACCTCTCTTGCCTCTTCCTGCACGTCTCTTGCTTCTTTCTGTGCCATTCTTCCTCTTTCTGCACATGTCCTACTAATGTAGGCATAGTTAGAAATTAGCATTTAAAACCCTTAGAAATTCACAGAAAATAACAGAGGTTTCAGGGACTTTAAATTTAGGAATTAGCATTTAAAAAACCTTAGAGATTCACTGAAAAAACACAGGTTTCAGGGACGTTATAGTTAGTTGGCCATTTCACTCATATAAAACCAGAGAAATGTGAGTGTTATAGTTAGTAGAGCTAACTGTAACTCGCTCCCCCGCAATGCACTGCTGATGACGTCACATATTGCATCACTCATGAATTGGTCAGTGACATCACTGATGACATCTCAAATGACATCACCAAGTGATATCACTGATGACATCCTCCAGTGACTGAGCGTTTCTAAAAAGTTCAAGTATGTTATATATATATATGCCACAGTGTATTGAAGAATGAGTGGGTGTATGGGTGCCTGAATGGATGAATTCGGTTTTTTAAATGCTAATCCCTAACTTTAACGTCCCTGTAACAAGTGTTTCTTTCATTCATATATATATATATATATATATATATATATATATATATATATATATATATATATATATATATATATATATATATATATATATATATATATATATATATATTCACTGAAAAAACCATAGGTTTCACACCAGTTATAGTTAGCTGGAAATTTTACTCACATAAAACCATTGAAATTCCAACGTTATAGTTAGTTGGACTCACTATAACAAGCGCGCCTGCAATGCACTGCTGATGACGTCACATATTACATCACTCATGACATCGTCAGTGACATCACTCATGACATCACTGATGACACCAGCCAGTGAATGTGTGTCTTTCTGAAAAATTAATATGTTTTATATATGTATTTGTAAAGGTTGATGGAAGAATAAATGGTTAAATAAGTGTGTAAATGGATGTTTTTTTTTTTAAATGATTGGTTAACTGCCTTATTAAGTGTATTTTATTGAATACATATATTAGCGAGTAACTTTTAAATATTGAAATATATGTATCAGTGTTTCACTTTGTGTATAAGTAGCTGCATGAGTTGGTGACTGACTCACTGTTTGTATGTGTTTTGAAGACAGTATATGTACAGGACTGTATGGGTGGATGAGTGTGTATATGTGTGTATTAGTGAGTGAATGACTGTCTCACTATTGTCTGTATTAGTAACAACATATATTTTAATCTAGTGTATGTGAGTTTTGATGTATATAAGTGACTATATGTGAGAGTAAGAGATTGTAAGAGTTCCTGTTTAAATAAGTATGTGTTTCTATAAGTGATTGTTTAGGAGAGTAAGTATGTGTACGTTTCCTTAGAAGTAAGGAGGTAGTGTGTGTATAGTTGTATATGCAAATAAATGGATGTTCAATAGTTTATTTGCATGTATGAGTATGTGTATGAGTAACTTTTGGATGACTGTCGGTGTATAACAGGATGTATAGATGTATCACTACATATGATGAGTGCGTATATGTATGTGACTATGTAGAACTGTTGGTGAATGAGTGGATGTGTATATAGATGGTGGAATTACTGAATTGGTTGTTGTAACTGGTATGGGTATCTCCTTTTGTTTGAAAATGTTAGTTTCTATTTTTGAATATGTGTTTCAAGGGTTACATTACACTTAAAGGAGGTCTGTCACTCTGTCACAAGGATGGCGTCATAAGTGATGTCATGAGTGATGTCACTGACGATGTCATGAGTGATGTAATATGTGACGTTATCAGCAGTGCATTGCAGGCGCGCTTGTTATAGTGAGTCCAACTAACTATAACGTTGGAATTTCAATGTTTTTTTGTCAGTAAAATTTCCAGCTAACTATAACTGGTGTGAAACCTATGGTTTTGTCAGTGAATTTAATAGGTTTTTTAAATACTAATTCCTAACTATAACTGGTGTGAAAACTATGTTTTTTTTAGTGAATTTCATAGGTTTTTTAAATGCTAATTCCTAACTATATATAGGGCCTCAAACCTATTAAATGTAATATTTTTTATAATGATTCCGATATCGTATATTTATATAATACTATTTTTTTTTTTTTGCCCTGGGGCGCTCCCGGTGCGCGCCCCGGTGAGCGCACCGGATAGCGCAGTTTGGTGAGCGTCCCCTTAGTGCTATTGCCACGAACAAAAACATCATCGTGACGTATCGCGTAGCCGCGTCTGCGTGATACGCACGGCGTAAGCGCCCCCATAAGCACTCTAGCGAATACGATCGTGCAACGTAAGCATCCGACGCGCTTACGCGACGCACCCCGGGGCGCGTAGCGTAAGCGTGTCGGGTCATGTGACCTGAAAATAACACTTTTTATTGGTGCAGAACAGTTTTGGTTTCCAAATGATGAAAGCCCGGGTCATGTGACCTGAAAATAACACCTTTCATTGGATCAGGACAGTTTTTTTTCCAAATGATGAAAGCCCCCACCTTTTTTCCTTATTTTGACTTTGTCCTTTGACTGAGGAAGACCTGTTTGGAGATCCATGACTAATATTTTGTACTTTAAAATGGCTACAGTAGCAGCAGCAGCTGGAGCATCTGCACCACCACCACCACCACCACCACCAAGAGGACCACCACAACACCGCAGTGGTGGAGATGAAGAAGAGGAGGAGGAGGAGGAGGAGAGGAGTAGGACATTCCTACCAGAAGACAATACCCCATATAGGCCAAAGCAGCACATTGTATAGGAGTTTTTTTCCATCCCAGAGGGCAAGAAGAAAGTGAATGCTTTAAAGGTGACTTGCCAAATCTGTGGCATTGAACTTTCAAGGGGGAACCCTAATAAGAAATACTCATTTGGCAATAACACCATGATTCGGCACATGCAGCGCAGGCATCCCAACAACTATGCGGCGGCAGAGGTGAGAGAACTGGCCAGAAACCCGCCCCAATCTTTACCCAGCACCTCCAAACGAAAGCAACCCACTCCATCGGGACCAGAGACAAGGGAGATGGTCCCAAACCTACAACCACAGTTTGGGGAATACAAGATCTCTTGTATATTTTGTGGTAAGACCACCTCCTATGGTGAGCAAAGCATAAAGCTCATCAACCGTGCTGGTGACAACCACAATTGCCCCAAAAAACAATAATTTTTTCCTGATTTTTTTTTGCTCTAGTTGAGCCGTTTACAATTCCCTGTTTTTTGTTTATCCCCATAAAAATAACAAAAAAATATAAAATAGTTCATAAAAGCCAAAAAAAGTACAAAATGTTCAAAAAAAATAAAAAAAAATATAAAACAACAAAAAGAAGAAAAAAAACAGTTCTTTTTAGAACTACCTCCAATTTATAAAAAAGTCTATATTTTTTAAAAACTCTCCCCGGTCCGCTCCCCGGTGCGCGCACCGGGCGCTCCCCCCGCGCAAATCGAAGAAAAAAAAATGTTTTTTTTGTCCCGCGGGGCCCTTTTATAGCCCCCACATCAAACCTAGGGGGTCAGGGGGGTCTACTCTGCCCCCTTATGGTAATTTCCCCCTTTGTTTTTGCCACCTCTTGTGTCTCGATCCTACCGAGACACAAGATGGCGGCCGCTCCGGACTGTTTGGAATGTTGGAAGACACCCGGGAGCCAATCAGCTTTCCGCGTGCGAACTCGAGTAGCGTGCTGGTTAGCGCCCCGGTGCGCGTACCGGGGCGCACTTATAGATATATATTTTTTTTTTAACCTAAATTACTCAAAATCCACTGGAGCACATATCTTGAGACATAGCAAAGGCACATTGGGCTACCAGTCCCTACAATTTTGCCAAGTTTTGTGGAAATCCATTCAGCCGTTCGGGCTAAAAGTGAGGTAGACCGCCCTATGGAAATTAACATGGGGAAACACGTTTTGGGACCCCCTTTTTTCTCGGCCCCCGCTTGACAAATCCCCCCAAAACTTTCAGGGAAGGACCGGAGCACCGCGAAGCAAATTTGAGGACATTTGCAGGCAGATTCCTCAACCGGCGCCAAAGTTATTCACAATAGAATGTTGCGATTTCCCTATTGAAAATAATCCTAACTATAACTACCTACTGGCGACCGCCAGTAGGTAATATATATATATATATATTTATACATATATATATATATATTTTTATATATATGTATTTATACACTTTTTGGCATTTCTTCTACATGTTTTGTTGTTCTCCCACCTCAGGCAACTTTCACTGTGTCTTTTATGGGGTCTTCTCATATTTATAAGATCGACACGTGCACACTGCCATTTGAACACTGCCTTTAATTAGTAAGACCTAGCATCAAAAGCTAGGTGGGAATAGAGCCAACATGAATTGGCTTAACCTTTTGGTGTTTTTTAGTATGTTTCCATGATTTAAATTCATTTTTGCTGTTTTTTGCACTCGTTATAGTTTCTCTACTGTGAATAAGCACATGAGGTTTTGTTCTTTCCTTGTATTTTAGTCACAGTGTTTATGACATGGTAATACCACTGAGTCTTTTATTTATGTAGAATGCTACCTAGTGTGTCAGGAGTGCAAACTTTACCACTTTGACAGAGCGTGTAATTATGTATATGCCCATTTGGGCTCAATTATTGTGCACCATAGTTAGTGACATGCCAGTATGGATATTTCTTTAAAGAACATTAGTTAAGCAAATGAAATCTAGATGCCGCATTGCAATAACTTCACAGCTCTTGTGCACTTTATTTCTGTGGTCATGTGATTGTTTAAGTAATGTTGGCATTACCATGAAACTTAAGGCCTCATTCTGATGTAAGTCGGACAGCGACTGACAGGCCGTCGGTTGTGGTCCAACCAACATCTGGTGCAGCAGTCCGACTGCCACATTATGATATATGGCACTCGGAGACAGAGGGTGGAGGGACTGACTGACGCTTTCGACGGGCTCAAGGAGCCTGTCTGACCATCTGTTGGAATGTAATATCCTACAAAAGGAGGTTCCTGCTCAGGCACCGCCATAGGGATTACGATGTTCGATTCATGCAGCCTTTCAATAGTGATGTGACAGCCATTGAAATGCTGTTGGGAACGGACCTTGGGGCCCCCGCTTCTGCTGTGAGGCCTGAGGTGCACCTATGGTGCCCCCCAAACATCCATACAACATGTGCCAGGTACCACATGGTGCCTGGCACATGGTGCAAGGATGCTTGTAAACATCCATTTTTCCAATGCAGCTTTTGCTGCGGTCCTTTTCCAGCTGCAGCACAAGACGCAATGGAAAAATGGATGTTTAATACCACCTCATGGGCGGTCACATCATAATTTGTCGGTTGGGACCGCCGACTACTAGTCCATCCCGACACGATGTCGGCCAGAAGTGTGTCCAACTGGCATCTTAATCAGGGCCTTAGTTTGTAGTCTAACTTTCAAAACTGTTTAGAATGCAGTGGAGCCACGTTCTAACACTTGAAAATACATTCAAGTTTAGCAGTGTACTACCAAATCACTGAAACGCTCATTCATATCTGTGCATGATTATGCATGGCCCACTAGGGTTAAATCATGTCGAAATACTTTCAGCGAAATTAGTCTGTAATGGCATGATTCATTCATTGGAGCTAATTAGAAAATACGTTGTGTTTTGTAGACCATAGATAGGACTAATGTACTTTACTTTTCAGGATGTGCAATCTCATATTTAAAGAATGTATTATCATGTAATTTCTTTCTTTTTATTATGAGTTTGTATATTTCAGTGCTAGAACATAACTATGAAGTCAAAATTGGCTTATTACTGTCACATAAAGATTGCAGAATAGGCAAAAAACATGTTTAAAGTATTTTTATTATGTCTATTATGCCGCAAGCACGCTGAGCACGTAAATATCCTAACTAAGATGGCAGCTCCTCTGATGTGATCAAGGCTGTGACAGGTCGAAATGCGTTATTGGCGACTTTAAATGAATGCATTTAAATTGTGAGCTTTTGAGTGCTGGTATCAGTATCCTTATTTGGAAATTGGACATGTGGCAGATATATATCGTGAACAAGGCTCATGTAGAGCTAAAACGTGTAGTTGTGTTGCCGCGATTATGTAAGCATTTAAATAACTCTGAATGAAGGATTACGTGGAGTGCCATCTCTATCTTTCTGCTCTCCCCGCCCTGGGTAGAGGATCACTTGTGCCGGCGGAGAGTGCCAGACATCAATTACCAAACAAACAGTCAAATAAGACGATCACTCGGGGGGTAAATCCAGTGATCAATGTAATATCCAGTTACGGGTTTCGCTTGGCTTGTAGTCTTGCTTACAAACTGGAGGTGAGTTGCATGGCTCAATACATACACATCCTCAGAAATAAAGGGTGGACAAAAAAGAATATTACATTGCACGTAAACAAGGCATCCCTTTTGGAGGGTCTAAATACACACAATCTAAATAGTAATTACTTCATTGCATTCAGTTACAGGCTTAGTGGCTGCTGTGCATATATAAAATTATATAAGTACGAATGACTTAACAACATAATCACTGTATGTACTATGCAAGGTTTTCTGAACGGTTGCGGCGAGGTACACATTTGTCATCACAATTAAAAGTTTGCTAACATTCGTGCCAAGAATTTTCAATTCTATTAAGGACAGGAGGTGAAGATTACGCTTTCTCATTTCTTTACTGAGAAAAATACAGCAGCCAATCAGAACACAGTAAAGAAAACAAAGACTACATTACCCATGAATACCCTGGGCAACCATAGAGGATACATGCTATAAAAGATACCATAGAGGACAACACTTCCTCTTTCTTTGTCCATAAACCAGTTCAACAATAAAAGATCAAAGTCCCAATTGAAACCAAAGGATCCATGAAGAACATCACGAGGAACAGACCACCGGAAGGCAGGATGAAGAAGCAAAAGCTGAAAATCTTCCGGGGCGAACCACAGTCCTCAGATAACAGAGAACACGAAGCTAGAACCTCATTTAGGGTCTGAACCTGAAGAGCAAAGCAGAGCCGTAATACACCACACCCACAATGGATTAATAGCATATAAAACCAAAGAGAGGGAGGGAATGAAACACTGCATAGAGCATCATGAAACATAGCATAGTACAGCTGTATACAAAGCAAAAATGCAATCAACAATAGATATGCAGGCATAAAACAAGGGTGGGATAATCTTTACCTCCTGTCCTTTAATAGAATTGAAAATTCTTGTCACGAATGTTAGCAAATTTTTATTTCTATGGCAGGACGGAGGCTCCGATTATGCTTGTTCAAAGCATAGCCACCACATTTGAAGCAACATCCACAATAGGTTTGAAACGGAAGGTTTTAAACACATACTCAGAAGACCAATCAGCGGCCTTCATGATATCATGGAGACTGACACCCATAGAAAAAGCTTTAGAAGCCATAGCCCCCCGTGCAGAATGGGCACCAAAGAGGGAAACGTCAATGCCAGCTTCCAGCATTAGCCAACGCACCCATTTCACCAATGTAGCAGGAGTCACAGGTTTGAAAGGCTTTTGCAAAGCAATCAACAATTGACCATGCAAATCGTGTCTAAAAGGTGCAGTACTTACCTCATAGTCTTTAATCCACTGAACCACACATAGTTGTGGATTATGTGGAAAAGAAGGATAAGTCACAGAAGACGTATTACATTTAGTACGCCTGGAGACAACAAAAGTAACACCCTCAGGCGAGAACGTACGACCAGCAAGGTCCAAAGCCCGAACATCTGAAAGCCGTTTGCAGGAAATCAAACACAGTAACATTGTCAGTTAAGCTGAAAGTTGTTTGCGGGACAATAAAGAGTTGGAAGGCCAGGATTCCAAGAAACTCAAAACAACAGACACATCCCATAAAGCCACATATTTAGGACAAGGAGGTTTTACCATCCGAATGCCTCTGAGCAATTTTGAAATCAAAGGATGCTCCCCTGGGTAGGGTGTTTAAATATCGATTACAAAAATATAGTTGAGAAAAATATAGTTGTAAAAATATTGTTTAAAAAAATATCGACACCCTATACCTAAACAGGTAAGCACATAAATATCTACTCAAAAATATCGATGTAATAAATATAGATGTTAAAAATATCGACTTTTTAAATTAATTAAAATTATATTAAATAATTAAAAAATATAAGTACTATTAACAAAAGACATTACATTACTTTTATATTTTAACTATTTATATCAAATTAAATACACTTTTTCATTATAAACTTAATAATTGTGTACATATACATATATTTAACACATAAAATTATATAACAACAATAATACATACATTTAATTAAAATATAAAAAATATTATTAGTTAAAACATTTGATAGCAAAGGGGTAAAAATTACTATTCCCACTCCAAAGGATGCAACAGTAGGGAAAGCGCTGGATAGCGTAGGGGTAAAAATTACTATTCCCACTCCAGAGGGTGCAACAGTAGGGAAAGCGTTGGATAGCGTAGGGGTAAAAATTACTATTCCCACTCCAAAGGGTGCAACAGTAGGGAAAGCTTTGGTTAGCATAGGGGTAAAAATAACTATTCCCACTCCAAAGGGTGCAACAGTAAGGAAAGCGCTGGATAGCGTAGGGGAAAAAATCCCTATTCCCACTCCAGAGGGTGCAACAGTAGGAAAAGCATTGGATAGCGTAGGGGTTAAAATTACTATTCCCACTCCAAAGGGTGCAACAGTAGGGAAAGCGTTGGATAGCGTAGGGGTAAAAATTACTATTCCCACTCCAGCTGGTGCAACAGTGGGGAAAACATTGGATAGCGTAGGGGTAAAAATTACTATTCCCACTCCAGAGGGTGCAATAGTAGGGAAAGCATTGGATAGCGTAGTGGTAAAAATTACTATTCCCACTCCAAAGGGTGCAACAGTAGGGAAAGCGCTGGATAGCGTAGGGGTAAAAATTACTATTCCCACTCCAGAGGGTGCAACAGTAGGGAAAGCTCTGGATAGCGTAGGGGTAAAAATTACTATTCCCACTCCAGAGGGTGCAACAGTTGGGAAAGCGTTGGATAGCGTAGGGGTAAAAATTACTATTCCCACTCCAAAGGGTGCAACAGTATGGAAAGCGTTGGATAGCGTAGGGGTAAAAATTACTATTCCCACTCCAGCGGGTACAACAGTGGGGAAAACATTGGATAGTGTGGGGGTAAAAAGTACTATTCCCACTCCAGAGGGTGCTACAGTAGGGAAAGCATTGGATAGCGTAGTGGTAAAAATTACTATTCCCACTCCAAAGGGTGCAACAGTAGGGAAATCGCTGGATAGCGTAGGGGTAAAAATTACTATTCCCACTCCAGAGGGTGCAACAGTAGGGAAAGCGTTGGATAGCGTAGGGGTAAAAATTACTATTCCCACTCCAGCGGGTGCAACAGTGTGGAAAACGTTGGTTAGCATAGGGATAAAAATTACTATTCCCACTCCAGAGGGTGCAACAGTTGGGAAAGCGTTGGATAGCGTAGGGGTAAAAATGACTATTCCCGATCCAAAGGGTGCAACAGTGGGGAAAGCGTTGGATAGCGTAGGGGTAAAAATGACTATTCCCACTCCAGCGGGTACAACAGTGGGGAAAACATTGGATAGTGTGGGGGTAAAAAGTACTATTCCCACTCCAGAGGGTGCTACAGTAGGGAAAGCATTGGATAGCGTAGTGGTAAAAATTACTATTCCCACTCCAAAGGGTGCAACAGTAGGGAAATCGCTGGATAGCATAGGGGTAAAAATTACTATTCCCACTCCAGAGGGTGCCACAGTAGGGAAAGCGTTGGATAGCGTAGGGGTAAAAATTACTATTCCCACTCCAAAGGGTGCAACAGTAGGGAAAGCGTTGGATAGCGTAGGGGTAAAAATTACTATTCCCACTCCAGCGGGTGCAACAGTGTGGAAAACGTTGGATAGCATAGGGATAAAAATTACTATTCCCACTCCAGAGGGTGAAACAGTAGGGAAAGCGTTGGATAGCGTAGTGGTAAAAATTACTATTCCCACTCCAGTGAGTACAACAGTAGGGAAAGCGCAGGAACTCAAAATAAATAATAAACAATCTGTCATAATTTAGTATTAAATTTAATGCAGATTATAAACTTATTTAATATATACATTAAAATATATTATTATTAACAAACACCTACACATCTAAAATTAATTACTCAATTACATTTAATATTTACTAATTAATTTTTGATTAGTATTGTATTTTCAAAATATTCACATAATTAATTATTTGACAGCTTTAACACCATATACATTTATAAACACCACAACACAAACTGAAATGTATTTACTCGTTTAAAATTAAAATGTATTTAATTATAATTAATTAATCATTAATTAATTAATTATTCAATTAAAATGTAATTATTTCACTACATTTTCAATTTAAAATTACAGTACACACACCTAAAATTAATTAAACAATTAACATAATGAATTACCATAATTAATTATCAATTAACTAATTGAAATTAATTACCTAATAATTATTAAACTATTTATATTAAATTAACACATTAATTAATCAATTATTTTATTATATTTAAATTACTTCCCACCCTATTCCCCTATAAACCCACAACCCGCTACGGAACTTTTAACACTAAATTCAACATAAAAAACATTATTAACTAATAAAATACTAAAAAATATACTATTTTGACAAACAATACTCATTAAAAACACAAAATTACTTACAATTATTTAAAAAACGATATTTTTGTAAACTATGTTTTTGTAAACGATATTTATTACAACTATAATATTGTTAATGATATTACTTACCTGTCTGTCGATATTCTTGTCAAACTATATTTTTGACATCGATATTTCTTCTTGTAGATATTTCTGCGGCGATATTTAGGTACCTCGATATTTTCCCGTCTATATTCCCACTCTACACCGCTCCCCTGCAGGTTTACCATCAATAGAAACATGTCCAGCTGAAAAGGCAGAACGAAAACTATTAACAGTTCTATAAGCCAAACCAGACGAAACACTGGACGCTAAAAAATTGAGAATCAAAGCGATATCCGCTGAAGCGGGATCCACTTTCTATTGTGAACACCAATCACACCATCTATTACAAGCTGACGCATAACGTTTGTGTGTGTTGGGGGCCCAAGCCTCAGCGATAAATCTGGCAGCGTCGCTAGATACGCCTGGGATTTGCCAGCGACCCCCGAAATCTTCCACGCCACCAGACGGAGCTGACCCGACAGAACGAGGGGGTGAGGTTCTAGAAGAGGGTCCAGCAACAGGTTCCACCTGTGGGGAAGAAGTAGCGGCGTCGAGCAACTCATCACCAGAAGAACTGGAAGCCAAGCCTGAGCTCCTCACAGAGAAGTGATTAGAATGAGCTCCGATAGAAAAGTGCTTTTTACGGGCCAGGACCCTGGGGATCATCACAAAAGGTGGAAAGGCATAACACAGGAGAGGAGGCCAAGTCTGGAGAAAGGCATCCGTGGCAAGGGCCTCCGGATCCGGACGCCAACTGTAAAACCGGTGAAGCTGTTTGTTGAGGCGAGAAGCAAACAGGTCGATGTGACAACGTCCCCAAATCCGGGACAGCGTCCAAAAAACGTGAGGATGAAGCCTCCAATCGCTGTAATACCTCAGATGGCGAGAGTTCCAATCGGCGATCCGATTGGCGCAGCCCAGAAGGTACTCTGCAATAACAGTGATCTGCCGCTGCAGACAAAGATGCCAAAAGTCTTTTGGAATTTCCGCCAGAAGTTGGGATCTGGTCCCCCCCAGTTTGTTGACATACCGAACCGCTGAGACGTTGTCCATGCGGAGGAGAATGTAACAATTTGTTGCTTCCGGGGCCAGACAACGAATTGCAAAGGAGCCCGCTAGAAGCTCCAAGCAATTGATGTGAAGAGACAATTTCTCCTGGGACCAACACCCCCTCCGTCGCAACTTGGCCGCACCGAGCTCCCAAACCCCATAGACTGGCATCCAATTCTATTACCACATCTGGGGTCTTCCCGAACAGCGCACGGCCGTTCCAGAATTCCATGTGCTCCAGCCACCATAACATCTCCCAACGTGCATCCTCCGTCAAAGGAATGTGGTCTGAATAACGAAGACCCTTCTGGAGATGGATGATCTTGAGACGCTGAAGAGCACGATAATGCAACGGACCTGGGAAGATGGCTTGGATTGAAGAGGACAGCAGACCTACAATTCGAGCCACCGATCTCAAGGAAACAATCTGTTTGGACAAGACCAACCTCTATTCCCTCTTGATCGATCTGATTTTCTGACCGGGCATGAGGAGTTGACAGGAGACCGAGTCGATCCGAAAACCGAGGAAGTCCATTGACTGAGAGGGAATGAAGATGGACTTCTGAGGATTCACAAGAAAACCTAGTGATTGTAACAGATCTATTGACCAATGCAAATGAGTCTGTAAAAGAAGAGGGCATTGCGCCATGATGAGGATATCGTCGAGATATATTATCAGACGAACTCTGCGGGCTCGCAAGGACTCCATCACCAGGCGTAGAAGCTTCGTGAAGCACCATTGACCTGATGAGAGGCCGAAGGGGAGGACAGTGTACTCGAACCAAGTCCCGAGCCACTGGAATTGAAGGAAGCGCCGATGAGGGCCGTGAATCGGAACCGACAGATAGGCATCTTTCAGGTCGAGACGGACCATCCAGTCCCCTTCCTGAAGAAGGTCCCTCAGAAGATGGATGCCCTCCATCTTGAAATGACGGTACACTACTGCGCCGTAGAACTCTTTTAGAATGAGGACCAAGCGTGCACCGCCTCCCTTTTTCTCCACCAGACGAAACCATGTGGGTGAAGGGATGTAGGAACGATGGCCCCTTGGCCAGAAGAGACTCGATTTCCGCAGAAATTAACTCCTGATCTCGTTGGGAAAAAACAAGGGGTAGAGGCAGGTGGTGTTGGTGAGGGTGACTGTAAAATTCTATTCTGTAACACTGCACAGTCTCCAACACCCAGGCATCGTTGGAGATCAATGGCCAATTGGGGAGAAAAAAAACGTAACCTACCTCCTAAAACCACCCTCGAGGCCAGAATCAAGCTCACCTGAGTTAGAGGAGTCATGACGCCCTCCTTGGTTTCCGCCGTATCCGCCTTTCTTGAACTGTCCTCTCCCTTTGCGGGAGGGATAGAAGGATGACTTGTTTGCGTTGTAATCTTGTCCACCACCCTTCTGGTACTGGAAACCACGCTGATTCTGCTGGTTGGAGCGTCGGCCGAACGAGCGTCCCCGTCGTCCGCCCCTTCCAAAAACCAGGCGAAAAGCCCGTCGCAGGTTAGACTGAGCTTTATCCAGCCCAATGAATGTGGCCACAAATTTGGTGAGTTCCTTCAAGAAAGGATGTCCAAGCAATAAACCTTGGGCCAGGGGAACAGACTCAGAAGGGGCCAAATCTGTGAGCTTTGGGTCCAGTTTGAGAAGGATTGAGCGGCGACGCTCACAAGAAATAGCGCAATTTGCGTTTCCTAAAATAGAGATGGCCCTCTGTGACCAACCCACCAACTCATCAGGGTCAATGAGTGCACCAGATTCTTTGGCCCGAAAGCCCAAGTCCAGGATATTTGTCAGGGGACCCAGAAGGTCCAACATCTTGTCCTGACATAAACGCCAGGCTCTGTCCAAACCCTTTTTGGGATCCTTAAAATATTTCTTCATGTAGGTCACCATGGTGGGATCTACCTCTGGTGTACCTGCCAATTTGTCAGAGAGTTGCGGACGCGGACATTCCGGTCACAATCGGGCCCGCACATCCTTTTCAAAGCGCTGGCGAATATGAGATTGAATATATTCTAGCAAAAACCAAGCGAAACCGCTTGACCTAATGCGCACTGTTGCACTTCCTGCTGGAGTGCTACTGTTCAATTTATCAACATAAATCTTTACAATTGTTAAATAACAGAACCATTACATAATCCAAACAATCATTGCATAGTTTCCTTCATTGTTATTTACTTATTTTTTCAAAAAGTATATCATTTGATAACCAATTGTAATTATCATTGGATTACATTTTTAACAATCCTAGTTATGGCATTAACATTTTTAAACTTGCTTTCGACGCCCTATGCATTTCGGGCCCCTTGGCCCTTCCTCATGGGCTGTATCTGGAAAACATCTGAAAAATTCATATTGTTTGTTGAGGTCCTTCAACGATGTAGAGTATGCAGTCAAAGAATATTAAACAGAATAAATCTGTGTGCAACTACTTGTTTGCATGCCATTAATGTGAGAAATGACTGAAGTAAAGAAATAGAAAGGTTGAAAGTAGCGGAAAGAGAACAACTTGCTACGTCGTATTTTAATGTGACTGGTGAAAAAAAGAAAAGAAAAAAGAAAACCTTATGCCATACACTGTGCCCTCGTAACCCAGGGGGATATGCATGCTACCCGTGTCACACACTCTTAACTAAGTGTATGCCCTTGCACTCTTGTTACTAACCTTAACTCTATATAAACCTGGAGTCAATAGTACTTCACTGGGCGCGTTCTGGTTTCTGAGCTGGTTCTGAAATGCACATAAAATACCACTGAATTGTCACTTCACGGTTACTTACACTTCTAACTACCGAGGTGCTACAAACCAGTCGTACCTGGGTGTTTACGTGTTGATCTTAGTCAGTCTTAATGGGATTGTCGTGTTGCATCTAGGGACGCTTCATCGGATTAATCCTCGTGCTAAAAAATACGGAGGACAAAGTTCAATGACGGCTCCGTAGATGGATACGAGCTCTAACATCTACAGGGATGTGGCTTACCTTTCACTAATCAGATAACTCCGCGGAACTCCGCCGGGAGACGCCGGAGTTCGTGCTAGCTTCTTGGTGAGGGATCACACATGCGTGTGCGGTACATTTGATTCCGATACTAAAAACGGACTCAGGCTTATTTTTTAGCACGAGGATTAATCCGATGAAGCGTCCCTAGATGCAACACGGCAATCCCATTAAGACTCCATTAAGACACCCAGGTACGACTGGTTTGTAGCACCTCAGTAGTTAGAAGTGTAAGTAACCATGAAGTGACAATTCAGTGGTATTTTATGTGCCTTTCAGAACCAGCTCAGAAACTAGAACGCGCCCAGTGAAGTACTATTGACTCCAGGTTTATATAGAGTTAAGGTTAGTAACAAGAGTGCAAGGGCATACACTTAGTTAAGAGTGTGTGACACGGGTAGCACACATATCCCCCTGGGTTACGAGGGCACAGTGTATGGCATAAGGTTTTCTTTTTTCTTTTCTTTTTTTCACCAGTCACATTAAAATACGACGTAGCAAGTTGTTCTCTTTCCGCTTCTTTCAACCTTTCTATTTCTTTACTTCAGTCATTTCTCACATTAATGGAATGCAAACAAGTAGTTGCACACAGATTTATTCTGTTTAATATTCTTTGACTGCATACTCCACATTGTTGAAGGACCTCAACAAACAATATGAATTATTCAGATTTTTTCCAGATACAGCCCCTGAGGAAGGGCCAAGGGGCCCGAAATGCATAGGGCGTCGAAAGCAAGTTTAAAAATGTTAATGCCATAACTAGGATTGTTAAAAATGTAATCCAATGATACTTACAATTGGTTATCAAATGATATACTTTTTGAAAAAATAAGTAAATAACAATGAAGGAAACTATGCAATGATTGTTTGGATTATGTAATGGTTCTGTTATTTAACAATTGTAAAGATTTATGTTGATAAATTAAACAGTAGCACTCCAGCAGGAAGTGCAACAGTGCGCATTAGGTCAAGCGGTTTTGCTTGGTTTTTGCTAGTATTTTATACGAGCACAAAATGGACATTGTGCTAACCTAAGCAGCACGCATAACTAGAACGGTGTAACTGAGTTATATAAACTTAGAGATAAGGTGTGCCCAGCCTCCATTTACATATTGAATATATTCTGCCACCTCAGGAGAGGGCAGCCAAGAAGATGAATTTGGATGGATAATGTCAGATGGATCAAAAGTCAGCAACTGGGGAGTGGAAGGTGCGTCTACAAAATGTTCCTTACGTGCCTTTTTTGAAGGTGGAGGAAGCGCAGGACCAGAGGAAGACTAATCAGAAGAGGAAGATCCATCATCAGAAGGAGAGATTGGGGACGAGCGTCCAGACTTTGAAGATTTTTTGGAAGGCTGCACTAAAGACAGAGACTTGGCCAACTCCGCAAAATCTGAATGATGCGGATTTTTGGGAGATTTTTTAACGCGCCCTGAAGACTGAGGTAACCAGCCTTGTTGCGTGGCATATTCTGACAGGTGACGCTTCAAAGAGGCAATGGCCTGAAACAACGCCTGACCCATCAAGTCGTCCACAGAGACAGAGGGCTCTTCTTCATCATAATAATATACTTCCTCGTCATAATAATCTCTCGTGGTGACAACTGCTAGTTGTAATTATGCCCACTTGAGGAAGAATGCAATATAAGTAGCCAAAGGCCAATGCAGGGGGAGTGGAACCCCAAAGCAAGCCAAACAAAATTGCAGGACAAACCTGACTGACAAGGCACAATTGAAAGTGGACTGAGGGCTTGCCTGAAACAAAAGCCACTCTAGGCAAAGCCTATGCGCTGTTTTACTACCCCACTATTGTTAAATAGAAGAGCGTAGGAGGAAGCTAACACGCTGACAGGCAGTGGGCAGAAGCTGTGGTGAACACAGCAATTCAAGGAATGCTCCGTGATGAACACAGAGTGAAATGTAAACAAAGGCTGTCGCGCAAGCGCACTGACAGCCGCCTGCCGTGCTAGGGAGACGCGCGAGCTTCACGCGCAGTCCCCCGCCTCCAGAACTTCCGCTCCACACAGAGACACAGGCACTGACACCGCATGCCTGAAAACCGGGGAGGTGTCTCACGCTCCCTGCAACGACCACCGCGTACACACTAGACCGGCAACACGCGACGGGCCAAAGCCCCGAACAAAGGCAAGCACCACAAGGCAGGCGAGCCAACAACGCGGCACAAAGCAGGTGAAAGCGCACAAAGGCAACAATGCATATAAATACAATGTAATGAGGAATAAAGAAATAATGTGCATTTAACTGGTTGTGAAGCAGCAAAGAAAGAGGAAGTGTTGTCCTCTATGGTACCTTTTATAGCATGTATCCTCTATGGTTGCCCGGGGTATTCATGGGTAATGTAGTCTTTGTTTTCTTTACTGTGTTCTGATTGGCTGCTGTATTTTTCTCGGTAAAGAAATGAGAAAGCATAATCGGAGCCTCCGTTCTGCCAGAGAATTCAGATGAGAATGACATCCATAGTTCGTAAAACAAGAACTTCTTAACACGATCTGTCAAATGTCGGGCACTGTACGTATTGCGTAAACTCTAAACACCAAATAATACATTGTATATATCTACAGTTATAATTGCTAATGTGTACAGAAAAACGTTTATGAGCATGATCATAGGCTACCCTCTGTTAGAAACAAATCTAAGCAGGATAAACACAACCAAAAAATTGCAGGTAAGTATAATATCCAAACAGGAAATTACTATTGCATATGGATTCTCTCAACCAACCACCTAATGCTGTGTATCGGCGGTGTACGGGTATTCTCACTTCAGCAACTCCTAATAGAGAACAACACAGAACCTGAGTGTGCTGGGGGAACACTGGGATTCAGTATGGCCCACTCAGTGGCCACAGACTTCAAACCGAAATCTACTTTTTTCCCCAGTACACCATGTGATAGCATAGACTCATTCCATGAGATTGTGACGACGACCTCATCCAACTACGTCTTCAGAAGAAGAGAACTAACATTCTCAAACCTTTACGTAAAAACAAAGAAAAGTGATCAAAACACTGTCAGAAGCCTTTCTCAAAGTCTATATATATATATTTTTTTCTTTCACTAAAAGGTTAGAGGGACATTACAGTTAGCTTCGGGTTTTATGCACACAATGCCATAGAAGTTCTAAAGTTATAGTTATCTCATGATAGAATTCAGTTTTCGATGCCTCACTCATCCCCATTTTTATATGCGAGTTAGCATCATGTGACTAACTGATAAAATGCGTATATATGCACGTGTTCGCATTACTCTTGCTTGTGACATTATTATTCAATTATATGTGTGACGATATTAGTTCCTTAGCTTAGCCCATGTGCCTCCATTTTGTATATCTCCCTGAGCTTGCGAGTCGCACTCGCTCATCTGCCCCTCCCGTAGGAATAGAGAATTTCACTAAGACAGCAGTTTTCGTTTCTCAGCTAACGGTGGCCGAAACTAACAAGTCTCTTTATCAGTAATGTTCTCATGCCCCAGAGACGCTGAAGCCTAGCTCCGCGGCCTTGAGTAAAGATAGCGATGTATCCCTTGCAGGTGCAGATGCCTACTGTATGAGGACATTGTTCCTCTGTCTGGGTTTCAGTAATTTTCCAGAAGGGGCGTACCCCAATGTACTGTGTTGCATTATAATGTACTGCTGTGATGAAGAGAGTCAGTCCTCTCATTCGCACTCCTAGGAGTGAGGTCGGACAGGGCCCTCTCATATGAGTGTGTTTGGCCTAATAAAGACTATTGTTTATTCTTCTCTACTGTCCGGCTGACTTTCTACAGAATTCCTATAGGTGAGTGCGGTAAGTCACTCGGGTGGATTTGAGCCACGCTTATCAGATGGCGCCCGAACAGGGACCCCGCGATAGAGATCTTTCTCACCCGTAAGTGGGTAGCAGAAGACCGGGGACCCGCTGGTCAGCACGGTGGGCCCGGGTACCCATCTGATGCCGAGCTTGGTTCTCGCAGCGCTGCCCCACCCTGCTGATCGGGAGAGGTCCCGGTTCGGATCTTATGCCGGGGTCCAGAAGGCGGAACTCAGAGCTGACCGTGTTGGTCCTGGCAGCCGGAGGTGGAGAACGGTAGAGGTCGGTACCGCGTACGGAAGGTGAGTGGTCCACCTGTGATTGTTTGAGGAACTGGAGTGTTCCGGGAGACTAGGGTGTCTCCAGTGGTTTGAGGAGCCGGTGTGCTCCTGGGGCTAGTGTGCTCCGGGGAACTCAGAGTGCGAGCAGGCGCTCTGACAGACTTGACGAGGTTGGGAGAATATTTGAATATATTGTTTGTAGTAATCCGACCGGGTGGTACTGTGGTGAAGGCGTGGCTCATAACGGGTGGACTCCGGAACTTACCCTGAACTCCTAGAGTGGTGGTTCAGTGGAGGTGAGGCCTGGGTCTCCCGTGGTAAAGTGCGCAGTGATCCATAGTGCCGCACGGAGAGCGGATGTGTTCTCCACCCTCAGAACAGTGAGTGTACTGTTCGGTCTGCGGTAGGGTCCAGGTTCCCCAGGACTTGGTTGACGGGCCTTGTCCCAGTTGGTAACACGTGTTTGGAAGGATTTATATTTGTAGGATGTGTATGTGTGTGTATGATTCCCCAATGTATATTATATGTGTGTGAACGAGCTCGAGCTAGCGATTCAAGGTAGCGAATTTTGTGGAGAAGTGTTTTATTTTTCATCACAGTAGAGATGCCGTGTTTCAGTAAGTTACGATGTTTTGGGTGTTGTTGTCGTGTATCAGACTCCAGGCTGGCTGAGAGTCAACCTGCACCTCTTGAGGGCACTCCAAACTTTGATATGTATATCAAGCATGGATTGCCCCCGATCTTGTTTGGCACTTTATGGCACCGATATACTGCTGACAATGTGGATTTACAATGGCCCTGGACAGGCTCATTCGAGGCAGCTAAATTGGACTATTTGCAAGAGAAATTGTTTGCTAAGCGTAGCCGTCAAAGTATGTTTGATTCTTTAAGAGTATGGCAGAAGGAAGTCAGGGAACGTAAGTTGAGAGAAGAGAAAGCGGCTCTTAAAAGGTCCGCACAGACAATGGCGCAGAAAGCAAGAGAACACACAAAGAATGAGAATGAGCAACGTTTGGAGCGCGCAGATAGGCTTTGCAGATTGAAAGAAAATAAAAGTTACGTAGTGCGAGAGGATGAACAGGATGAGATGGAAGACCTTTTGAGTACTCGACCCCCTCCTCCTTATGCCCCACAGTCATTGTATCCCACTCTACCAGCTCCCGCCTCCATTAGTGGGGTTCCGGGTCCACTGGCAAGTGCTCCACACCAACTTGGTGCAGCGATTTCTGCCTCCCCACCCTCCACATCGACGCCCCTCGTTTCTTTGCTTTCGGCCAGTTCACCTGCCCCCTCCCCATTTTCTCTGGCACTCCCTACTGTTTCCGCTAGCACCACCCCTAGCCAGGAGATGTCAACGCCGAGTCGAGGCGCAGGTAGCGGGCTGCTCTCACAAGTACGGAAGTTGCTTACGCGTTCTACAGTTGGTTTGGATGAGAAAAGTATAGTAGCCAACCAGGCGTGCCAGTGGGCTAGGAATAACATTTATTCGTTTGAGGACATTTGGTCCACAATGAAAGATTTTGAGCCTTTGATGCAACAACACGCTTTATGGCACATGTCAAATGTACTGATATCGCTATGGGAGCAGGGGTATGGAGGTGTGGCTCCGGCGACTTTACGAGATATACAGAGCGGAGCCTACAGAACGAATACTGGGGTGAAAGAGGTGATGCGCAGTCTACGTGCCATATTACAGTACAGAAATGAATTACCCTCTGCAGGTGTGCCTCATTTTCCAGGTATACATCCAATGCGTGAAGTGCACCCTATCTTTCATCCCGAGATACCCGAGATGGTAGATCCGGTCACGAAGGCTGTTACCAGGAATAGGGTAGATGCACATTTCCAGGAGCAATGGGTGTATACGCCATGGAAGAGAAGTGAGGTACTGGCCTTAAAGGCTGAGTTGCCAGATTCTAGAAAGAACCCAACTGCATACTATAAAGAGTTGACGGAAGCCGCGTCTTCCACAGTAATGACTTTAGCTTCTGGTCCCAGTCGATGTATGGCGGCAGGTGAAGGGCACGGATCATTTGGAGGAATTAGGTGGTACGTGGCAAGAGTTACAGGATTGGGACAAGGAACGTAAGCCAGGGGAAAAGCCAAAAGCTGAGATTCTGGCGTTACCGGGGCGAATAATGAAGTACATGCACTCTCTCATTCCCCCGAAGAAGGTAGACTGGGACAAGTTAACAGCTTGTAAGCAGAAAAAGGATGAGGCAGTCTCGGACTTCTTTACGAGGTTTGAAGAGACGTTTCTGGACTTTAGTGGGTAGGATGTGTCACAGGATGGTGGGTTGCGACTCTTTGTTAATAGGTTTGTATCGAACTTATTACCAGAGATTTCGGCAAGGTTGCAAACGTCGGAGAGTACGTGGACGACGTCCTCTCCTTCCGGTATTCTTAGCATGTCTCAGTATTACGAACACAGAGAAAATGAAAGTAAGGATAAGCAGGAAAAGAAGGCTAAGGATCTGAAGACAAGGGTTTTGTTACAGCAGGTGTCTAGGGGACGAGGGAGAGGTGCTGCTCCAGGACGAGGAGGCAGCGGCTATGGCAGAGGCGAAAGTAGAGAAAGACTGGGACCGAATCAGTGTGCGAAATGTAAGCAAGAGGGGCAATGGTGGAGAGATTGCCCTCTGTTTCAGTCGAATGCCGGTTCAGGGCGAGGACGAGGAAGAGGTAGTGGTGACTCCGGGAGACAGAATGTACGGTCAGAAGGGGGCGGGAGGCCAGGAGGCAATTACTTTGACAATGGTGCGGACAGGCAGCAACTACAAAGGGGTAGTGGTCAGTATTACAATGATGACTACTCTGTGGACGATTTGACAGGATTCTCCCATAACTAGGATAGCGTAGGACAGAGCGAGGGACCAGTGCCTGTGGAAGTTGATCAGAGGGGACCCTATGTCGAGGCGGACTTATTGGGGTCTCAGCAGAAATTTCTAGTGGATACGGGTGCAATGAAAAGTTCAGTGGCTCATTCTCGGGTCCCCGGGGCGGCTCTGTCTGGCAAGAACAATATCTCTGTGGGTTTTTCAGGTACCCTGGTGATTAGCCCCATTTCCAAACCCCTTACACTCACGATTGGCCCTTTCACTGTTGATTCACCATTTTTATTGACATCTAATTGTGGAGAGAATTTACTGGGTTTAGATTTATTGAAGAGGTTGCACGCCACCATTTATTGTTCCCCGGACGGCGTGTACCTCACGCTAGGCCCGACTGTTGCTCACCCTTTGCAATGTTTCTCTAAAGATGATCCGCTACCACCCGAATTCAAAGGAATACCCGACAGTTTGTGGGCTACCAATGATACAGATGTGGGTAAGATGGATATTGCCCCAGTGACAATAAAGGTTAAGGTGGGAGCGAAATTACCTAGAGTGCCACAGTATAGAATACCAAGGGAAGGAGAGAAAGCCTTGTTACAAATAATACAAGATTTGATTCAGTCAGGAGTAGTGGAGGAGACAGATTCGAACATATGTAACAGCCCCATACTGCCGATCCTTAAACGACGGTCACCTGATGCTGCAGATAATACCCCTGATGTCTATAGGTTTGTGATTGATTTGCGCCATGTGAATAAAGTAGTGGAGCCACAATATCCGGGGGTGTCGGACATCACTACTATATTGACAATGATTCCCCCATCGGCTAAGTATTTTTCTGTTTTGGATTTGAAGAAAGCTTTCTTCAGTATCCCAGTACATGAAGAGAGCCGTTATCTCTTCGGATTCTCATTGGCTGGCCGAAGCTTTAGGTTTAAGAGAATTCCCCAAGGTTACACAGAAAGTCCGAGCATATATAGTCAAGCACTGAAGGCACAATTGGATAAATTGGAACTTCCACCTGGCAACGTTATGTTGCAGTACGTGGATGATATCCTGATAGCCTCAGATGAAGAGGAGGGTTGTCGGGATGCCACGATAAAGTTACTACATCATTTGGCCAAGAAGGGGCATAAGGTGTCCCTTCCAAAATTCCAATATTGTCGAACGGAGGTTACCTACCTGGGCCACCTCCTTTCAAAAGTGGGGAGGAGATTGACGCCAGAGCGCATAAAAGCGATAACTAACATGAAGGTACCTAACACGCAACGAGAGGTGCGCGCATTCTTGGGCATAACATCGTATTGTCGCCAGTGGATACCTAATTATGCATTACTAACGAAACCCCTATTGTATCTGACTACTAAAGGAGTGTGCGAACCCCTACCCTGGACTCCTGCATGTCAAGAAGCGTTTGAGTCACTAAAAACTGCTTTATGTTCTGCACCCGTTTTGGGGACGCCTGATTACCAGAAGCCTTTTGTGCTTTATGTACACGAGGCGGAAGGTTGCGCGTTGTCTGTCTTAACACAATGTTTCGGAGGGAAGCAGAGACCCTGCGCTTACTTTTCTGCGATGCTCGACAATGTGGCAAGAGCGCTGCTGAGTTGTCTGAGAGCCACGGCGGCTGCTGCGGTCTCTATAAGACAATCGGCAGGGCTCGTATTGGGTTCAGACCTCACAGTAATGGTACCGCATGCTGTGGACATTTTGTTAAACAGAACACAGACGCAGCATTTAACTAGTGCTCGTCTTACCGGCTATGAGATGACCCTCTTTGCACCCCATGTAACAATAAAAAGGTGTGCTACACTGAATCCTGCCACATTGTTACCTATCCCCACAGATGCAAAGGACGATGACATGCATGACTGTTTGTTTCGGACAGAGGAAGAGACAAAAGGGAGGGTGGATCTGACGGACAAGCCCTTAGATGATCCGGACGGGGAATTGTATGTGGACGGGTCTTGTTTTAAACTTGCAGATGGTACATCGACAGCAGCATATGCGATAACGACATTACAGACGGTAGTGGAGACCTCTAGAATACCTTACAATTCGGCCCAGGCTGCAGAAATTATAGCTTTACTGAGAGCATGTGAACTGAGTGAAGGACTGGACGTGAACATTTATACTGACAGCCAATACGCCTTTGGCGTGGCTCATAACTATGGGCGACTGTGGGCAGAACGGGAATTTTTGACTTCACACGGACAACGCATACAGCATGGTCCGCTGATATTACGATTGTTAGCAGCGCTGACGTTACCCAAGCGACTGACTGTGATAAAATGCAGCGCACACAAGACAATAGTGGATGATGTGGGACGAGGCAATGCCTTCGCAGATCAAACGGCAAAAGAGACTGCTCGGACAAAACTACCACGGATGTTTGTGGCAGGCCCAGCTAGATGGGTACCAGATGTTAACATGTTTGCAGATACTGTACAGAGTGTAAAAAATATACAAGAAAAAGCGACTGAGGATGAATTGAGGACATGGAAAGATGGTGGGGGGCGATTGGATGCTGATGAATGTTGGACAGATGGGACCGATAAGAGATGATGGTTACTTCCGAACGCGTATGTCCTCCCAGTGGTGACGATGGCTCATGGGCCGGCACATATTAGTGCCAAAGGTATATGTAAGCTGTTGGACCCAGTGTGGAGCAATACAAATATCTCTAAAGTGGCGACTCACTTGGTCCAGCAGTGTATGGTATGTTTGAGGCACAATCCAGGAAAGGGAACGCCTGTCCCAGTGGGAAGTTTTGCACCCCCCTCTTTCCCTTTCGAGGTGATCCAGATGGATTATATTGAGATGGAAAGGGTTAATAATCTGAAATACGTACTGGTGGTTGTATGCGCTTTCAGCAGATGGGTGGAGGCATTTCCAACAAAAGATTGTACAGCCATTTCTACTGCTAAAATGCTAATTAAGGAGTACTTTTCCCGTTTCGGATTGCCTAGGGTGATCTGGAGTGATAATGGCACGTCCTTCAATGGTGAATTGATGAAACAGATATGTAAAGGCTTACAGATTTCCCAAAAGTTCCACGCGGCCCAACACCCTCAGGCCGCGGGACTTGTGGAAAGATTTAATGGAACATTAAAATTGAAGATGGCCAAAATACAGGAGAGTACGGGACTCCGTTGGCCAGATGCCCTTCCTTTAGCTTTGCTTTCTACCAGAGTGACAGTTAATTCCAAAACGGGTGTCTCCCCTTACGAGGTAATATTTGGCCGTCCGGCCAACGTTTGGGGAGTACCCAGACCCAAATGCTTTTCTGAGATAGAGTATCCTCTGTTGATAGACTACTTGTATGCTTTGACTAAAGATCTTCGTTCTATTCATCAGCAGGTAGCAGACACCTTGAAGCCGTTGCCGGAGGGGCTGGGCCATGATATCCAACCGGGTGATTATGTCCTCGTAAAAAGATATCAGCGGAAGACTTGTCTGGAGCCTCGGTGGTCGGAACCTCGTCTTATCCTGTTGACTACACGCACCGCACTTCGAGTGGAGGGCAGGAAGGCGTGGACGCACGCCTCGCATGTCAAGAAGGTCCCGCTACCGCTACCCTACGACAAGTGGGTAAGAGTAGGCATTGCTGATGAGGAACATGAGCAAATACCCAGATATGTTCCCTTCTCGGATGCTTCACTGAGGGGAGAGGAGCAAGGTGACAAGACAAAACTAAAGTCACGTGCAGAACAAAGTGCTTCAAAAGGCTCTGTTGCTCCCGTTGCTACTAGTGGAGGTGAATTCGAGAGTTCAGTTCATGCTACGGATGCACCTGTTTTGTTCACTGACCCCGAAGTGCGAAGGAGCACTCGCTATAATCTGCGGCCCCGAAAAAAGTGAAAGTGTACTGGACTAAACACTGGAAGAAGGGCTTAGCGGAGATTCTGATATAAAAGAAGATTTAGTGGTAGGGATGGACTTGTAAGAGCCCTGGTGTTTAGCCGAAGATTGTGTTCCATGAGACTATAGAGTGGTGTGGGGCCCAGATTAAGTGCTCCTCTGTTTCAATTGCTGTGTGTCAAGCGACGTGGGATTAAGGTATGGACGGTAAAAGCCTGCCTGTGAGGCTTTGAAGGACACAGGGAGAAGATCCCTTTTTAGGGTTGAAGAACCCCTCTGGCCGGTTTTTCAGGACTGTCTGGGACTATTTTTTAGAGTATCTTTTTCTCATTTTTAATATATTTTTGCAATTTGAACATGTACCCTTTTGGCCGCCCTATTCCTGATGAGGAGCAGCCCTTTGCGGCTCCTCCAAGACCCTTGCCTGATTCCCCCTGGTTGGCCCTTTCCCGGAAGGGAAAAATAGTACTCCTTATTATAGTGCTCATTGCTTTCCTAGTGACTCTTGGTATATTGTTTTTCTTGGATAAAGCCTATCCCGTTCATGTGTTTGCACCCACACCTACTGCTTTTCCTGAACATAACATTGTTACTGTGGATTATGGTGAACGAATGCTTAGACGAGGTTACAAAGAAAATGTTTTTATAAAGACCTTGCACCATGCACATGCTATGACTAACTTGACTGACTGTTGGGTCTGCGGGCTCCTGCCTTCTGCTGCTTACAAAAAGGATAGATTTTTAGCGCTTCCCTTGACACCTGTGAATAGTTGTGTGGGGTGGTATACTCTTATAGGTCTTGTTAAATATTTTCAGCAGCCAGATTTTCTGACTCCTCGACTGCAGAATAGGGGATCGACAATGACAATGCGAGTTCGCCATATGCCCCCCTCTTCCCTTGGACGGCTATATACTGACGGACGTTTTGATCAGACATTTATAGAGACGTGTGAGAAAAAGGTGGGCCGTTTTTTGACTCCAAATGATACTGACAAAGTTAGAGAAAGTTTCTTACAGCTGAATTCCTCCCTGTCCTACAGACACCCACCAAAAGGAAATGGCAGTGTTAAGTCTTTGATACCCTTGGCTGTAGTGGGTCCACCACCATTCTTTTGTATAGAGGGTAGGGGCCCCATCAAGGTCGGCAATAGTTCTTGTAACGTGACAGCATCAATACGTTTGCCCCTCAGTCCATCCTTGGTTACTCCCCCCAGCATTTATTTTGTGTGCGGAGATAATGGATACTTATGGTTGCCTGAAGGTTGGGGTGGGGTATGCTACCTAGCTTATATGATTCCGCCCGTATATGTGGCACCCTCTGATTATCACAAGACTCATCATAGGTTTCCCAGTCCACAAGAGCAGCGTAAAAGGAGGGAACTTCAGGTAGATGACGTTGACCAGACAGACACTTCTCTACAACAATGGACTGATTTCTCTAAGGGTCTCCTCCCTTTTTGGGGTCCGATATTTAATAGTAGGGCCATTCGACGACTGTCCAGGGTGATGGAAAAAGTAGTCCTTACTGAAGCAGACATTGCGACCAACATGTCTGTTGAGATTCAGGCTATGAGATTATTTACGATCCAGAATAGGATGGTGCTTGACGTCATCCTGGCAGATAGGGGCGGGGCCTGTCGCGTCATCGGGACGTCTTGTTGTGTTTATATTCCTGACTCAGCACCGACTGTTTATTTAGCCGTACAGAAACTCCATAGATTAGCGACTGAACTTCATCAAGATAACGGGACATGGTCCTTACAGGGGTGGCTCTGGGGTGCTTTCTCCTCCTGGGGTTGGAAAATATTGATGGGATTAGTTGGTGTGGTGAGCATCCTACTGACGTGTTGCCTCTGTGTATACTGTCTTCCCCCATGTTGCTCAATGTGTGCTACAAATTTGCGACAACAAAAGAAGGTGTCAGGTCAATATACTGCCTCAATCATTACTGAACTTCCTGATGCACATTGGATGCTGCTTATTGCAGATGATGTTTTTGAATAAATATGATGCCCTGCTCTTAGAATGGTTGTGAAGGCACTACCTTTTGGCAAATAAATGAATGGCTGCAGTTAGCCAATGATGCTAAAAGGAGGGGCTGATAGAATTCAGTTTTCGATGCCTCACTCATCCCCATTTTTATATGCGAGTTAGCATCATGTGACTAACTGATAAAATGTGTATATATGCACGTGTTCGCATTACTCTTGCTTGTGACATTATTATTCAATTATATGTGTGACGATATTAGTTCCTTAGCTTAGCCCGTGTGCCTCCATTTTGTATATCTCCCTGAGCTTGCGAGTCGCACTCGCTCATCTGCCCCTCCCGTAGGAATAGAGAATTTCACTAAGACAGCAGTTTTTGTTTCTCAGCTAACGGTGGCCGAAACTAACAAGTCTCTTTATCAGTAATGTTCTCATGCCCCAGAGACGCTGAAGCCTAGCTCCGCGGCCTTGAGTAAATATAGCGATGTATCCCTTGCAGGTGCAGATGCCTACTGTATGAGGACATTGTTCCTCTGTCTGGGTTTCAGTAATTTTCCAGAAGGGGCGTACCCCAATGTACTGTGTTGCATTATAATGTACTGCTGTGATGAAGAGAGTCAGTCCTCTCGTTCGCACTCCTAGGAGTGAGGTCGGACAGGGCCCTCTCATATGAGTGTGTTTGGCCTAATAAAGACTATTGTTTATTCTTCTCCACTGTCCGGCTGACTTTCTACAGAATTCCTATAGGTGAGTGCGGTAAGTCACTCGGGTGGATTTGAGCCACGCTTATCACTCAAGAAACTATAACTTGTGCCCAAAGGATAATGTAACTCACACCCCCACCATGCAGAGTTTTAACATCACTAATTTTATTGCAAATGCTGCAAGTATATTATGGATGATGTCATACAAAATGCCTTTATTGATGTAATATGTAGGGTAAGTAGCAGGCCATGTCGAGGCCACAATATAATTACCTTGGTGCATGAGTTATAGTTTATTGAGATAACTATAACTATAACTGTTTTATTTCTATGGTTTTGTGGATTAAGAGGGCCATGATTGACCACGAAGGAAAGTGTACCTGTAATCTAGGCACAAAATGCGATACTTTGTACATCTTATTAGATTGCCTAAATGTTCTTGATGCATGAAAACTGTGGCTACGACCAATCTTCATACAATATGAGGTCAGGAATTGTGCGCGGGCAGTAGACTTGTTAACTGATATGCACTCATTAGATGTAGCATGTGCAACAAGGAAATTTATGCTTGAAGTTAGAAAAGTGTTTAAAAATCTGTAGAGGGATGTTTTATTACCAGCAATGTTTGATGAAATATACTCTAGTCTTTATTAATGATTCTTGGAATTTAAATAATTGTTATAGAATATTCTCGTTTTAGAAGATATTTTTTATTATGGATTTTGAGTTTTATATGGAGATTATATATATATAGATCGCTATGTTTGTATGTTTGTATGTTAACAATCTTTTTGACTGACTGACTGACTATGGTTTGGTGCGCATAAAATCTGAACCTAACTATAAAGTCCCTCCCTCTAACCCTTATTTTTTTGTGAATTTCCATGAGTTTTTTAACTCTATTTCCTAACTATAACATCCCTGTAACCTATGTTTTTTAATGCTAAGAAATATTCAATTTCCTTACCATAATCCAACTTCTGTCATGCTAGGCCTGTGGCCTGTGGCTAGGCCGAGCACCCAACCCCCCATAGACAACCAACCCCGCGCCATGCACAGTCTTCAGGGTTGCGTGGCAGGGGTTGGCCACAGCCAATCCTTGCAGGCACCCATCCATTGGGCAGTGCCCGGCAGGGGGATGGTCACACCACTCATATGTAGACAACCCGGGAGAGGGGCATACAGCCACCTCCCTGGGACCAATATGGCCCCTGGGAATCCATCCCCTGGGGCTACCCAATGGCTTAAAAGGGGAGAGTGGCTGCACGGCCCCTCTCCTCTGACCAAATTCAGCCCCTGGGACAACTTCGCCCTATGCCCAGACCATTACTAAAAGGGGAGGGGGCCATCCGACCAACCTCTCCAGACCAATTTCAGACCTGTGACCCCATCATATGGGGTCAGGCCAAGTAGTGAAAGGAGAGGGTGCATACACTAAGAACGATTTTGTCCATTTGGACCCCTACCCCGGGATCCAGCCAATTAGTGAAAGGACCCCTACTCGGTCCAATTTTGACTCTAGGACCACGTTCCCTGTGCCCCGGCCAATTAATAGAAAGAGAGGGGCTCAGGTCCTGTGCCTCACTACAGGGAGGCACCCAACCCACCACCATGCAGGTTCTAGCTATATCTACCTACTGGCGATCGCCAGCAGATAATATATATACATAACTGGCTCCAAACTGAGGTGGCATGATTTGCAAAATAATGATGGATTGGGACTAGGCCTGGGCAGAGTTCTGCTTCGCTGAACTCCACGAAGTGACCAAAAAACTCCACTGTGCTACGCGGAGTTCTGCAAGTTGTTGAGTTTGTTGAGTCGTGCCATTCACGTTGATTTTTTAGTGCCGAGTGTTTGTCCCGCACTAAAAATCAGTGCAGACAGCACCATGCAAGCCAAGAGGGCGCTGCTTCTTTCTGCCCCTAGAGTAGATTTACTACTTGAGCAAAAGCTTCCTCAACTCAAACGGATGGTTTCTTAACTCTCGCTGGGAGGTGGTCTAGCTTTGGATTTTCCTCCCTCACTAACGTAATGTTGGCGAGCATAAGTGAGAAAAAAACTTTGCCGCTCCGCTGAGTTTTTCAGACCTCCACTTGCTCCACAGAGCATTGAGTGCTGAAAACTCCATGAACGGAGCGGAGTTCACTGCCATGGCCGAATTGGGTCAAGGCCTGTGTAATTACCAGTGGATGAGATTAACTCAAACATTTCATCTGTCACTGTTTTGTATACTTATTGTGCCACCCTAGAGTGACGGGAATGCCCAGGCATAGGTCCTGTTCACACTGTGTCACTGGAACCAGGCTATATGTGGCTGATTAGCCCATTACAAGGTAAAAACCAGTCCTGGATTGCTTGTGTTCCTGTTCACGGAGGACCTGGCTTGGCAGTTTAGGCTGGACTGTTCCTACTGGAACAGGGTCAAGACTGATTTCCATATAGCTGAGTCCAAACCGAGGTGGCATGATGTTCTAAATAACGATGGATTGGGATGAAGCCCAAGCAATTACCAACGGCGGAGATTAATTTAGGCATTTCATCTGTCACTGTTTTGCATATATAGTCACTGAAAAAAACAATGGTTACAGGGCATTATAGTTAGCCTCAGATTACACATGCACAAAACCATGGAATTTCATCAGTTATAGTTTCCTGAGCTAACTATGACTTACACCCCGCAATGCACTGCTTATAATACATCATTCATGTCATGGTCAGTGACATCACTGATGGCATCTCAAATGACACCACTGATGACATCATCGACAGAACCACTCACACACTCGGGCATTTGATACTGACTGCAGACTTGTTAACTGATATGCAGCTGAACGAGGGACAGAATTGTTCAGCATTGTAAGCGCAATCATTTTCCTGGATAAATAATGGAAGGACTGGAAATTACATGGCCAATACTTGAAAAATGTCATTTGTGCATTGTGCGATATGCACCCATTGCGGGTAGAAACATGTATGAGCGGGCAGTGAACTCCGCTCCACCAACGGAGTTTGCAGAGTTTTGCCAACCCACCCTTAAGCTGAGGTTTCAAAACGAGAGCCAAGGACAGGCATTAAACTGGCTTGTGGTTACTGCCCCCTGCTGATGGTGTTAGCCTGCAAATACCTGATGTTTTTGGCAGGGTTTCCTGCAAGGACAGGCAGATGTAGCACTTAACAGGAGGCATGTTTGTGGCATTGCGCAACACAGATGCATCCCTCGAGGCACTAGAGAGGCATCGAATTCCAAGAGCAGCAGGATGTGCATGAAAATTCAGAAGGTAACTGCGAGGTGACATGTAAGATGAACTGTGATTGATATCTGCAGCCACAATGTGGCTAAGGTGTGCCGTTAAAGGTAACTAGGGGGTGACATCAGGGGGTGAATACCCGTACAGCAGCACATCTCCCAGCAATGCCTCTCCTCACGGGTTTTGCTGAAGGACAGGCCCAGACTGGCCGTTGAGGGCACCGGGCAATTCCCCGGTGGGCCGCATGGTTGGGGGCCGGTTTTGGGCCCCTGGGGACGTTTTTGTTACAGGGCCGTTATGCTGCAAAAACGGCCCTGTAACAAAAACGGCCGAAAACCGGCCCTGCCACAGAGCGCGGTCGCACCTCTCCCCCCTCCCCTCTCCTCCCGGAGGGGGGGGGCGGGGGCCGGCCGAGCACTTTGCCAGGGCCGGTTCTGGTTCCCAGTCCGGCACTGCTGAAGGACGTGCCTTTTTCGTAGTGGAAAAGATAACAAGGCTACACTGCAAAGTCTTAAAGAAACCTGCCTACAAAAGGACACAGTATGTCCTCAGAATGAATATGCAGCACCTGGTTAAACATTCCCCTTTCCCCTAATAACACACTAAACTCCTCGTTTCAGGCCCGGTTTTAGGGAGGAGAGCGGGTGGGCCAGGCCCACCCAAACATGAGCCTTGGTCCTCGCAGTGACGGCGTAAATGCCAAATACAAAATGGCATCTTTAAAAAAGTTATTCCTAACGTTGTTTTCCTTTCTGTTGTGAGAGTGGAATGATTTGGCCTGACCTCTTCATCACAGCCATCCCTAATCACCCAACTCCTTTTTAGAAAAGTTGGCTGTGTCGTGCAGGAATAATAGGGGCATGGTGAAGGGGACAAATTCTTTATTTAGCACCGAGTAACCTTTGCCTACCACTGCGTGGATATTTCCTTTTCTGTTCAGCACTGAAAAAAAAGGTGGAGCATATTATCAAGGGGGTTTATCTCCGCTTTTTTGGCTTTAAAAGCCAAGAAAGTGGAGATAAAATTATCTCCCTATTACCTGGCTGTCGCTAACACCAGTTAGCGACAGCTAGTAGGAGATAGCAACCATCTTGGGCCCCACTTTGCATGTCAATGATATTTATCACTAATGACATGCAAAGTGGGCGTGCCAAGATGTTAGCGACTGGAAACAGTCGCTAACATCGCTATCTCCTATTATCAAGTTTTGGAGATATTCGCTCTAAGCGCGAATATCTCCAAAAGCTAACACCTGCCCTGAGCAGTTCTTAGCCATGTTATCCAATGGGAGGTGGATAACATGGCTAAGAGCATTAGCTCGGTAATGCATGAATATCGCTGACCTTTCAGCAATATTCATGCATTGCGACCGATTTTTATCGCATTTGCGATAAACCTTGGTAATACCAAGGTTTATCTGCGATAAAAATCGCCGCAGCTCAGCGGTAAATTTTTGTCTCTTACCAAGCAATAGCGATAATTATCGCTATTGCTTGGTAATATGCCCCGAAGTTTGTTTATTGCTATTCGCCTTTCCTGGCCCCTGCAGCTGCATATCAGATCAGGCTGTGACACAAACTTTGACTAAAGGAGTAGATAAGAGAAAGTTTAACTATATGTTTTTATTTTTTAATTCTGCACAGGCCCAGAGAGGTACATACTTTGTGTATGCTTCATTTAAATTGTTTTTATCATAAGCATTGCCGTGGATGCAAGACAACAATAAAAAATGTCCAATGATCCTGCTGGAAAGAAATCTTTTGCCTAATTGTAGTTTTGAAATACAGATAAGCTGTAGTTATTATGTGTATAGCTCAGTGGGTCACTGCTTTTGTCACAGAGATTCTTGTGTTACTTGCAGTTCAGAAGTTACAATCCTAACATAGGACAGTGACCTATGAACTGTCATCAAAGAACTGCCTACAAACACGAATGGTTTGTGTTACTATATAGTTAGAAATTCACCAGTCTTTCATTATTTTAATGTTGCTAAAAAAGAGTTTTCACTGATATACATTTTTATTAGGAAAGCCAACCGCCATCCACTGGTGTATGCTTTAAATCCTGAGTTTGTGCTTCCCTATCCCAAACCCTCTTAAAGTATACTGCCCACCAGTATGATGACATGTGATTCCTACACCTTGTAATCCTCATTGGCTTATGTGGCATTCCCCATACACTGATTTACATACTTATATGATTCGCTGTCTCTGTGTAATGGTTATGTGGTGTAAAGTACTGTGACACACTACACTGATATGAGTAGCGCTATACAACAAATGAAATGCATATGAGAGAGGGGCTACGGAGAGATGAAGGCCACTGTTGGAGAGTGGTAGTAATTGTATCTGCGGAGAAAGAGGTCATTGGTGGGGTGCCAAAAAAAAGTCTTTTGCACTAGCACTAAAGCCAGCCCTTTCATGGTCTTTCTGTTTTTATTTAATTAGAGGTCAGATCATTAGGGCAAGTGTGGAACATAATAAAGTGTATGCTAATTATATTTACTGCTATATTCAATAAAGTTTTAAGGTCATTTTATTAATGTTTTTTACAGGAATAATAAACGTGGAGCTGGATGGTGGCTGATATGTGGCTGGGACCCAAGGTCAGCTGTGAGATAAGGTGCACCGGAGAGAATGGTAGAAACGTGGATAATCGGGCCTGGAAGTATTTGTGTTGAATCCTGGCCTGGTGAAATTTGAGGGTTTGCACTTAGGTCCAGACATTGCTCTTACTTTCAAATAACTCTCCACATGCTCTGTGTACATACATAATGTATCCGTTCTATCATGGTGACTGTTTGCAAGTAGATAAGATGCAATATACGGCTTTTAGGCTACCACAAAAAGCGACAAATTGTGCCAGCAGTGGTCCACCCCAATGCACCCTTGATCCACCCAAAAAAAAATCCTGGAGCCAGGCCTGCCTCATCTTCTCTGAGTCCATACAGCTTCAAGTTCAGACTGACTCAATATGCTTGCCATCTGTGGACAGGCAAGCTAGACAACATTGATTTTCGGCCCAATCAGCTTCACTGTGGCTACTGTCGCACCATCCTCTGCCAAGAGCCACTTGGACTGTGGAGCCATGTGATGCGCACATCCTGTTGTGGTCTGCTCTGGCCCCCCCTCTCTTGAACTCTTCTGCTCCACCTGTACTGCAACAGCAGAGTGCCACTATTCAGCACATGTCTTGGGATAAATGGACAGCTCCTACTCCAGCGATCTAGCCTAGGCCTTTGCTGTCTCTTGGGGTCTCTGAGAGAACAGTGAGTATGACTTGGTGACTCTCTACTGCCAAATGTGCAAATCTGCTCCCATGCCCCCCCCACCCTGCAGTTTTGTGGGGATGGATGAGGGAAGTGGGCGGGGCTTATTTGGGTAGGGGTTATCCCTTTAAAACTCAAATCTTGCACACTCCTGATTTAAGTACATTCAGAATGTAGGAGGAGCGGTCAAGGTCCTGATTAGGGCGCAGCGGAACTCTGCGGAATTCCACTGAGTCTTTATGCAACTCTGCAGAATTCACCATTGTGTAACTCCACAAACTCCACCCACCCTTAGAAACAATTTCCAAAGGCAAAGAGAACCCACCAGCGCACAAATTGAGATCACCTAATGTTAAAAAACATATATTATGATGGCGGCACGGAGAGGAAACAACTCATACAGTCCTCTTCTGTCTACCAGAATCCATCATCCAATTAGAGGGTTTCAAGTCTTACTTAAGACTTGTTAATGGATTTTGTTTGTGTAGCCGACATTGAAAAAGGCACCTATGCTGAAACACGTCTGTTCTTCTACAATAAATTGTCTATTTTAAACCCACTGTGTGCTCCGGTCCTTGTGATGTTTGTTCTCAAAAATAAAAAAATGTATATATATATATATATGTATTTATATATACTGTACTATATGGATTTTCGGCATTTATGCAGGCACAATATCACCATCAAGTCCCCCCCGAACATTACATCTATTTGGGATTGACCAACATACACTTTTGCATTTTTTATTAAGTGCAAAATGTTTAAAGTGCTGCCAGTATGTTTTCTATGTTTATGGGGTCACATGACAGGGGTGTAAGCATCACACAAAAAAACGGCATAAAATTGAAAGTGGACTGCGTTTCCGCCAGTGATCGAAATGCCACTGACGAGGCTTCAATAAATCAAGACCTGCCAAAAACCACGCAAACTGGTGTCCGTTTCCCTTGCTTCGAAGCATTGCCGGCTGGTGTGCGAAAGACGACTGGGGAAAAACTACTTGGAGATATATATAAATATATATATATATATATATATATATATATATATATATATATATATATATATATATATATATATATATATATATATTCTAAACATTTGCCCTGAAGCTTAAAGACGCCACTCCACGAAGGTAAGTTCATCTGAACATATATTGCCAAACCAGCTTTTCCATTCTGATTATTCAAATCCCTTAGGCGTTTCTGAGCTTCTGCTCCTTCATCCAAGAGAAGCCATGAAAGTCACGGATGTGCGCTCCACCCATTCACTAATTAACATCACTTTGCCCTCTAGTGGGCCTCGCAAGTTAGTCTTGACTTCTGGGGGTTGTAGTCCCTGGACAGGAATGGCAATAAAGTGTTCAGATGAACTTACCTTCGTGGATTGGAGTCTTTCAGCGATCCATCCTTTCCTTTTTAACCTTGGCTTTCGTGTGCCTTTTGATAATCGTGGGGTCATTAAAAAGTTATTGTCTCCCTTATCAGTTGTAATTGTGTTTTAACATATTCCAACCTCTGGATATCTTTAAACTATCCGTAATTACAGGTTCAGTAAAAAAAAATGTTTTAAAGTATTTTATATAGTGCAACCTAGACCCGAGACATTGGGTATCAGAACGCTTTACATGAGCACTAGTTTCATTACAGATGGACACATTCATTTTTGTTAGGCACGGGGAGATTAAGTGATTTGCTCAGAATCACAGGATGCTGAGTGTCGTTGCTGAGACTCAAACCCGGTTCCCCAGTTTCGAGGTCGACCGCTCTAGCCCGTAAGGCTACATCCTCTACCTTAATGGTTCCAGATAGAGACCCTTAGGATGAGTGGGGCTAACAAAACAGTCTCTCTCTATCTATCTATCTATCTATCTATCTATCTATCTATCTATCTATCTATCTATCTATCTATCTATCTATCTATCTATCTATCTATCTATCTATCCAAAACAGCAACTCCAGCTACTTCCACCAGCGCAGTAGCGAAGACAGAGATATGGACCACTTCTGTAGGCAAGATGATTTTATTTCAACCTTTCACATCCAATGCAGCATTGGCAGATGACGCGTTTCAGGCCCAAGAGCCCTTGATCACATAAAGCATATATATATTCACAGAAAAAACCATAGGTTATAGTGGATATATAGTTAGGAATTTGCATTTACAAAACCTTGAAAATTCAATGAAAAAACCATTGGTTTTAGGCCATATATAGTTAGGAATTAGCATTTACAAAACCTTATTTTACTCGCATAAAACCATTGAAATTCCATATATAGTTAGAAGCGCTAACTATATATCGCGCACCCGCAATCCACTGCTGATGATGTCACATATTACATCATTCATGACATGGTCAGTGACATCACTGATGACATCACTGATGACATCTCAAATGACATCACTGATGACATCACTGATCCCAACATCCAGTGATTGTATGTGTCTGTAAAGTTTAAATATGTTTTACATATTGAAGAATGAGTGGATGTATAAGTGTCTGGATGAAGAATTTAGTAGGTGCATCACTGACTGTATGAAAGAGTGATTAAATGTGTCTCACTGAGTGCATGGGTTAGTGACTAAACTGTCTTAATTTGTGCATCAGTATGTTTGTTGTTGTGTAAGCTGCTGCATGTGTGGATCAGTAGCTATAAGAGTGGCCATATGGGTTATTGATTGTTTGCTAAAGTATTTGAATGGGAGGCTGAGTGTGTGTGTGGGTGGCTGGGAGGTGCGTGACTCTGTGCATAGATGTGTAAGCAGTTGATTCACTAGGAGTATGAGTTCAAGAGTGCATGTGGAAACAGCTATATGGGCGGTTGACTGTGCATGGGTGTGTTGGTGAGTGAATGGATTTCTCATTGCTACATGTGCAAGTAAGTACGTATGTAAAACACAATACATGTGAGAGTTGAAATATATAAATAACTGAACATAAGAGCCAGTGAATGTGTGAGTGGCTGTATCGATCACTGTGAGCTTGTATCAGGGATTATATAAGAGAGTAAATATGTGTTATTATATGTTTGAATAAGTAAGATGTGTATAACTGTATAGTTGAGGAAATGGAGGTGTGATTGATTCTTTGCATGACTGACTAGGTGTGTGAGTAACTCCATGGATGAGTGACAGTCTGTGAGTGTCTGTTTATACTGAGTGTATGTAAGGTTATATTAGAGTCTGAAGAGGTTCATTGTATTATCACATGAGTGATGTGATCAGTGATGACAAATGAGATGTCATCAGTGATGTCATTTGAGTTGTCATCAGTGATGTCATCAGTGATGTCATTTGAGATGTCATCAGTGATGTCATTTGAGTTGTCATCAGTGATGTCATCAGTGATGTCATTTGAGATGTCATCAGTGATGTCATCAGTGATGCCACTGACCATGTCATGAATGATGTAATATGTGACATCATCAGCAGTGGATTGCGGGTGCGCGATATATAGTTAGCGCTTCTAACTATATATGGAATTTCAATGGTTTTATGCGAGTAAAATAAGGTTTTGTAAATGCTAATTCCTAACTATATATGGCCTAAAACCAATGGTTTTTTCATTGAATTTTCAAGGTTTTGTAAATGCAAATTCCTAACTATATATCCACTATAACCTATGGTTTTTTCTGTGAATTTCATTGGTTTTTTAATAGCAAATATGAAAAGCTTTAAAATGTCAAGTACGTGATAGATAAAAACATTTTCGTATTTATGCACGCTGATGTGCTTTGAACGCTGCACCCCCCCCCTCCCCTCTTTTGTCTTAGTAGTACTCTCTCTTTGCAGATACTGAAGGGTAGTTAACGCAGGCCTTTACCCCCGTTGTAATCCGTCGTGCCTCCTTGTCTCTCCATTTGATTGATTGTTGTCCAAGCATTTACTGTTTTAGAATTGGTTCTCTTTGGATCATTCTCTATTTACAAACAAGCACAAAGTCGCAATACTCTGTTTAGTCTTTGCAGATAGTGAAAAATCGTGTAAAAAAAATAAAAGTAATCGAGCAAAATCAGTAGGCCACTAATTGGATCTCTTTTTGACCTCGCTAAAATAGAAATATTAGGAACAACCCTTCATGAGAAATACGAAAATAGTGAGATGAACTGAGCTCCACACCATGAGGGCTGCAAGACAGCTCGGCTCCGTCACCCATCCCGCCCAAAATAACGACAAACCCTATGCAAATATTAAAAATATAGACAACACACCAGCAAAGAAACAGGGTAAAACATTTTATTAAAAAACTATTTACATAACGTTGGTTTATAAGATGATGTCAGTAGTGGACCGATGTGTGAATAGATCGAAAACAGCACAAGGCTCCAAGATCCGGATGGCAAGCTCCTGGATGTTGGGTGCCATAGTTTAGAGTTCTGAATTTCAGCCTTTTTCAATGCCTGTGCTTTGTTGAATCAAAATGGCGGCTTGACACAAAGCTGACTCAAGCGTTGCTACTGATGCTATGCAGACCAAAACTGGTTTTCAGTTTGTACATTTTTCTAGATTTTTCAATCCAAGTTTGGTTGACTTTGTAGAACGATGGCTTCAGATTTTCAACATACGGTGTGGTGGCGCTGACTGGGAGGGGGCGCTTCGCTCCTGCCCCCTCCCCAAGTAAGATTTTCATACGTGAAAGTACGTTAATGGTTTTGGTCCCTGAGATGCTTCGATGTCACTGCCATTCTCAAATAGCATAAGTTCTGGATGTTGGGTGCCATAGTTAAGAGTTCTGAGCAGTGCTTGTAACACTGTCTGAAGCTTATTTCCACCTACTGCAGCTTCACTATTCTCAAAGTAAGTGAGTGTCGTTTGTGGACCTGACTGCATTAGAAAACAATGTGATATGTTACCTTCCTAAACAGCTTGACGGAGGCCCCTGAGGGGCGGTGTGATGGCCATGGACTCGGAGAAGACGCTTGGCTCCGACACCCTCCCCAAGTCTTATAGCACTGGTGTAGCCTGAGATCGCCCCCGACATAGGCGGCCGGCTCCCGGGGTCCGGCGGAACTTTTTGCCTTTTGATGACTCTTCAATTCTGGACCTTGTCCCACAATCCGTTTGACCTGAAGACAAGCTGTAGTGGGGCGCCCCTTTATCGTTTTAGTTGCCATTCCGCCCGCTTTTGCTACACTGTGCCTCTTCCGCCATTCAGCTGTTTACCGCCCGCTCTTGCGACTACAGTGTCTCGCTCACCATGTAGTTGAGATGCGCCCGCTCTTGCGGTGCAGCAATAGGCGGCTGCCACAGGACTCTCAAAATGGCGGCCGGCTCTTCGGTTTTGGGCCTGGTCCACTAAAATGGCCCTGGGACACCTTGGAACTCGGACGCTTGTCTGCTAGGGCTTGGGTCCCATTCTCAAAAAGCGTCCCCTCAGCCGTGAAGATTCTACAAAAGTCTTGGGGGCCTCCGACTCCCGCAGGCTTCTGGTGGGGAGCGGCTGCCATGATTGCTCGTGGAATGGCCACGACGGAGCTACGAGATGGTAGTGGTCTCATGCTGACGCCAGCTTTAGTCTGAAACATCCAGAAACACTATAGACTACCAATTCGATCAGTTCCGGTAGCGCCCCAACATGACCCGGAAGAGAAGAACTTGTCCTCCCCTCTTTGACTGATGGTTCTTGTTGCCTGTCCCCTCTGTTGTCATTTAACAGAACTTTTTGGACTGCTGAAAGGGGTTGTGTTCTGAACGCTGGTTGGTGGAGACATTTAGACTATATTCTTGACCTACGTTGTCGCGTAATGCGTTTTATGACACGCCGCGTTAGCGCACCCGGAAGTGATCCGAGGCGCGGCGCGCAGCGCGTAACGTAAGCATAACAGGTCATGTGACTTGTTAATAAAACTTTTCATTGGTTCATTTTACTTTTGTTAATTTAATGATGAAAAGCTTGGTCATATGACCTAAAAATTACGCTTTTTATTATTTTCGAACAATATTTTTTTTTCAAACATATGTTATAATATTCCAGGCTAATGTACTTTCCCGGAAAATTTACAACTGTCTTGCAAGTAAAATATATTCCTTTTTCGAGAAAAAGGGCGTTTCTTCCTTCCATGACGGAGCCGTTGAGTAAAAGAGATTCGGCCTGCTGTCTTAGTCGCCGATACGCCTGATTATCAGATTCTTATCGATCACTTTATGTTGCAGACATGAAAAACACAACTGCCCTTGACCATTTATCTTTACTGCGTTCCTACATATTATACCTTTTATCCGTCATGTAATTGGACTGCTTTATTTCACTTGCCTTTTACTGATTCGAAAACAGTCACTAAAAGTAAAAACTTTACCAATGTAAATACTACTACCGTGTTTTGTTTTAAAAACCTTTATTGTGAAAATGTCAGTATACAAATACGGGCCTATAACCACGTGGGCCGGCCACGGAGCAAACTGAAATCGTATATGATGAGGAGACATTTACACTGTAGAGGAACGTAACGAGCGGGCCATTAGGTTGCAAGAACTAAGGTGTCTAACAGTTGCGGAATCGGTGGACATACATTTTGTAATTAAAATAGAACAGGGCCACTTACAATAACATTTTCTAGATATACATTTGCGGGCAAGGAGTTACGAGTCCCATTTATACCGGCGCCATTTTGGGCGAGGCCGGGCAGGTCCAAGATATAGTCAAAATGTCTCCACCAACCATCGGCCAGACCAGAACCCCTTTCGGCCCTTTATGCTACAAGATGGTGTCTTCCATTCAGAAAATATTGTTGGCAGCATTTTGAAAGGAAACAGAAACAGCCGTTCTCCTAGTGAGTTTCACATTGTTACATTTAGGAAGAATGTTGAAGAGTAGTATGTGGAAAATCTGAAGCCATTTTTCTACAAACTCTCAATCAGACTTGGATGGAAAAAAAAAACCTGAAGAATGTACAAACTGAAAACCAATTTTTTTCTGTATAGCACCAACAGTAACGCTTGAGTCAGCTTTGTGTCAAGCCGCCATTTTCATTCAATCAATAGCGTCCCCCTGCACACATTCAGGGACCTGGTCGTGTCTTCAGATGAAACGCATTGTAGGAAAAGAAGCAGAAAGGAAAAGGAAAAAAGTTCCGCCGGACCTAGTGAAGCTGCAGCAGGTGCAAATAAGCTTCAGACAGTCTTACAAGCACTGCTCAGAACTCTCAACTGAGGCACTCAACATCCAGGACTTGCCATTCGGATCTTGGCGCCTTGTGCTGGTTCCGACCTATTCACACATCGGTCCACTACTGACATCACCTCATAAGCCAACGGGGCACCCCACGCCGACTTTCGGCGCAGCATTGTAGGATGGCCACACCAGTGCGGCAACTTGCTGGACACAACATCGGGGCCATCCAGATCTCGGCGCGTTCCACTCACTGTACCGCAACAGTGACCGCAACTCAGCTGGACACGCCGTCTTTCGGCGCAGCATTGTAGGATGGCCACACCAGTGCGGCAATTTCCTGGACACCACCTCGGTGCCATCCGGATCTCGGCGCGTTCGAGTCACTGTACCGCAACAGTGACCGCAATTCAGCTGGACACGCCGTCTTTCGGCGCAGCATTGTAGGATGGCCACACCAGTGCGGCAATTTGCTGGACACCACCTCGGTGCCATCCGGATCTCGGCGCGTTCGAGTCACTGTACCGCAACAGTGACCGCAACTCAGCTGGACACGCCGTCTTTCGGCGCAGCATTGTAGGATGGCCACACCAGTGCGGCAATTTGCTGGACACCACCTCGGTACCATCCGGATCTCGGCCCGTTGTGCTGCCTTCGGCCTATTCGCACATCGGTCCGCTACTGACGCCGCCTCACGTGCCAACGGATTTTCTACGCTTTTTGTAGCCCTATGCCGCATAACAGGTCATGTGACTTGTTTATAAAACTTTTCATTGGTTCATTTTACTTTTGGTTTCCTAAAGATGGAAGGCTTGGTCATATGACCTAAAAATAACACTTTTCATTGGTTTAGAACATTTTTTTTTCCCAAACGATGAAAGCCCCACCTTGTTTCTGGATCATTCAGACTGAAGCTGGCGTCAGCATGAGAGCACCACCATCTCGTGGCTCCGTCGTGGTCATTCCGCGAGCAATCATGGCAGCCGCTCCCCACCGGAAGCCTGCGGGAGTCGGGGGCCCCCAAGACTTTTATACAATCTTCACGGCTGAGGGAACGCTTTTCGAGAATGGAGCCCAAGCCCTAGCAGGCAAGCGTCCGAGTTCCAAAGTGTCCCAGGGCCATTTCAGTGGACCAGGCCTAAAACCGAGGAGCCGTCCGCCATTTTAAGAGCCATGTGGCAGCCGCCTATCGCTGCACTGCAAGAGTGGGAGCAACTCAACAACATGGTGAGCGAGACGCTGTAGCCGCAAGAGCGGGCGCAACTCAGCTAGATGGCCGCCACCTGGGGAGGCCCGTTCACGCCGGCTCCCCCACGCCCCCCCCCGGGCCGCCGCACGCCAATTTTCGGAGCAGCATTGTAGGATACCAAAACCAGTGCGGCAGTTTACTGGACATCACCTGGGTGCCTGTCGTACATGTTGTGTCAGCCATGTGACACTGGACACAGACCGCTACTGACGAGGCCTCCCCCCGCACCACCCGGGACGCCCCACGCTGTTTTTCTGTGCTGCATTGTAGGATCCCTAAACCAGTGCGGCACCCAGGCGACATCACCTGGGTGCCGTCCAGAACTCTGCACGTTGTGCTGCCTTGGGACTATTCGCACAAAAGACAGCTTCTAACCATTGTTGCTTTTTGTGTTGAGAAATGTTTAAATGTTTTTAGTTTTTGTTCCGTTCGTTAAAGTTAGTAGTTAATAAAGTTTTATAACCTTACTTTGTTGGAGTGTTATCTATTTTTTTAAAAACGGGTGAATGGGGCCTTGAATCGGGTTATTGTCATGTGTGGGCTTTGGAAGTGTGCTTCTGCAGGATCGGACATTTCAAACTCAAATGCACGTTCTTTTTCTTACCTTTCCGAAGCATGGAGCGCAATAGCAAGCAGAGAAAGGGTGATGCACGTGTTGAACACTACCTGACCTGGCAAGTTGCTGGCAGTGCCCCCCCGCCCGCTCCTGAAAGAGGGCACACACACACACCGCCGCTCCGAGTACTTCACAAATCTTTAAAAGACCATGCGCTTGTTCATGAGGCTTAAATGGTTTATCACCTCTTCTAGAACCCCTGCATCGACCCTCTGACGTTTCCTGGAAAAATTACCATGTAACCCAATACCAAGCCCTGTCAGCTGAAACCCCCAAGGAATCGTGGGGCATATTATCAAGGGGGTTTATCTCCGCTTTTTTGGCTTTAAAAGCCTTGAAAGCGGAGATAAAATTATCTCCCTATTACCAAGCTGTCGCTAACACCAGTTAGTGACAGCTAAAAGGAGATTGCGACCATCTTGGGCCCCGCTTTGCATGTCAGTGATACTTATCACTAATGACATGCAAAGTGGCGTGCCAAGATGTTAGCGACTAGAAACAGTCCCTAACATCGCTACCTTCTATTACCAACTTTTGGAGATATTCGCGCTAAGCGCGAATATCTCCAAAATCTAACACCTGCCCTGAGCAGTTCTTAGCCATGTTATCCAATGGGAGGTGGATAACATGGCTAAGAGCATTAGGTCGATAATACATGAATATCGCTGACTTTTCTGCGATAATAGCAAGGTTTATCTGCGATAAAAATCGCCGATGTGCGGCGATAATTTTTGTCTCTAAACAAGTTAGAGACAAAAATTATCGCTAGTTGTTCGTAATATGCCCCCGGGTTTTTGCTTGCAGAAATCGGGAGGCGGGAGACTAGCACTGAAACAGTAGTCACACGCCTGAATCAGGAGGATTGGCATGTCTGAATTCTCTACAGCTGGGGCCATAAACTACATCCGCAGGGTTAGGTGATACCCTGGGACCAGCCTGGCATCTAAAATGGCTGCCGTGCACGACAAAATTGTGGCATTCGAAAAAAGGCAAGATGGCGCAGCCGCTGGAAGAGATGTATCAACATATATCAGCCTCCTCAGCCACCCTCAGGAAACATAGGGGATTAGGACACGGAATCGTGGGGCATATTATCAAGGGGGTTTATCTCCGCTTTTTTGGCTTTAAAAGCCTTGAAAGCGGAGATAAAATTATCTCCCTATTACCAAGCTGTCGCTAACACCAGTTAGTGACAGCTAAAAGGAGATTGCGACCATCTTGGGCCCCGCTTTGCATGTCAGTGATACTTATCACTAATGACATGCAAAGTGGCGTGCCAAGATGTTAGCGACTAGAAACAGTCCCTAACATCGCTACCTTCTATTACCAACTTTTGGAGATATTCGCGCTAAGCGCGAATATCTCCAAAATCTAACACCTGCCCTGAGCAGTTCTTAGCCATGTTATCCAATGGGAGGTGGATAACATGGCTAAGAGCATTAGGTCGATAATACATGAATATCGCTGACTTTTCTGCGATAATAGCAAGGTTTATCTGCGATAAAAATCGCCGATGTGCGGCGATAATTTTTGTCTCTAAACAAGTTAGAGACAAAAATTATCGCTAGTTGTTCGTAATATGCCCCCGGGTTTTTGCTTGCAGAAATCGGGAGGCGGGAGACTAGCACTGAAACAGTAGTCACACGCCTGAATCAGGAGGATTGGCATGTCTGAATTCTCTACAGCTGGGGCCATAAACTACATCCGCAGGGTTAGGTGATAGCCTGGGACCAGCCTGGCATCTAAAATGGCTGCCGTGCACGACAAAATTGTGGCATTCGAAAAAAGGCAAGATGGCGCAGCCGCTGGAAGAGATGTATCAACATATATCAGCCTCCTCAGCCACCCTCAGGAAACATAGGGGATTAGGATACGTCTCCCGCACCCCCTTATACCTAGTACTTTAATTAACGAAGCACAAAATGGCGAATTCCCGTTTCGCTACCAGTTTGCGGCCCAGTTCGCGGCCCGTGAAGCGCTTCTACCGTGAAAAATCATTTTTTTTTTATTTTCCCCACGGGACCCTTTAATAACCCCAACAACATTCCTAGGGGGTCAAGAGGGGGATACCTTGCCCCCTTTCATTAAATTCCCCCTTAGTTTTTCACCTTTTCTTCTCTCTCGATCCTACCGAGAGACAAGATGGCGGCCGCTCCGGACTGTCACGCAGCAAAAAAAAAAAAAAGCTCACGCACAGCCGCTGGAAGAGATGTATCAACATATATCAGCCTCCTCAGCCACCCTCAGGAAACATAGGGGATTAGGATAAGTCTCCCGCACCCACTTATACCTAGTAATTTAATTAACGAAGCACAAAATGGCGAATTCCCGTTTCGCTACCAGTTCGCGGCCCGTGAAGCGCTTCTACCGTGAAAAATCATTTTTTTTTAATTTTCCCCACGGGACCCTTTAATAACCCCAACAACATTCCTAGGGGGTCAAGAGGGGGATACCTTGCCCCCTTTCATTAAATTCCCCTTTCGTTTTTCACCTCTTCTTCTCTCTCGATCCTACCGAGAGACAAGATGGCGGCCGCTCCGGACTGTTTAGAATGTTGACAGACACCGGAGAGCCAATCAGCTTTCTGCGCGCAAAGTTCCGATAAGCGAAAAGTAAGCGGACCGGATCGCTGCCCGGAGCGCTGTTACAGATATATATCTTGATTTAAACGTTAATTTCTCAAAATCCACTGAAGCACATATATTGAGACCTAGCAAAGGCACATCGGGCTAACAGTCCCTACAATTTTGCCAAGTTTCGTGCAAATCCATTCAGCCGTTCGAGCTAAAAGTGAGGCCAAAGGCCCTATGGAAAAATGAATGGGAAAAACGCGTTTTGGGACCCCCCTTTTTTCTCGGCCCCCCCTTGACGAAACCCCACCAAATTGTCAGGGGCTGCTCAGAAACAAAATGTGCCATTTTCCTGAAAATTTCAGCCGATTCCGTCCACAAACGCCAAAGTTATTAGACATAGAATTTTCAGAAATCCCATAGGGAATTAATCCTAACTATATATACCTACTGGCGATAGCCAGTAGGTAATATATATATATATATATATATATATATATATATATATATATATATATATATATATATTAATTCAAATTCAAATTCAAAGATAGCTTTATTCAGTATTTGGCAAACACCATAAAAGCAAACAATACAAAGTACAGTCAAAAACACAACATTAGAAACTTGATAATTAAAAAGAAATCACTGCAACTAATACACTTCGTTACATTTATCAATCAATTAATCTAATCTTAAAAGCCATAAAATCTTTTCATAAAATACGTTTGGTAGGAAAATAAGTTCATTGGGTTGGTAGAACGGTTGAGGTAAATATAACATATTTATGTATTATATGATGTTATTAGGCACAAAATAATACTCATACAAACCCTCAGCCTTCTAATCACTTCTCATGGTTCCTCTACATTTTATAATGAACGACAGAAATTTTATCACCACTACAATAGTAAGCTCATCTTGGAGCAAATACAATCTATGGAGAGCAGTTTTACAACTTCTCAAACCCCACAGCTTTAATAGTGGTAGCAGGTGTTTTTTCCTCCCCCACTGATAATACTGGCAGAAAAGAATGCAATGTATATTAGACTGGGTGGCTACTCCATCACACGGGCATTTTATCAAATTCCCAGACCAGTCATTTGGAACAGGGAACGTTATTAGCCTGAAAAAAGAATCCGTCCTCAATCGTGCTATAAGCATTCTATGATAACATGAAAAATTTGGCGCCAGATAAGGATGAAGGCCGTGATCATGGAGGATCTGGCGATGGGCTACGATGGTAGACTTATTCCCATCTAGATAATATCTCCTCTCCTCCAATAGGCCAAGGCATGTCTCTTTTAATACTTTTTTTGACATTTGGGCACATGAGGTTGGGTTTGAAAAGAATTTTGGTTGGCCGATGGAGTTCAAAATTTTTTTAACATAGGCCAGCCATGGCTGCTTAGAGCCCTTGGCTTGCTGCAGGCAATCATAAATTACTTCCCTATTGAAGGTCGTGTCCTCGCATGTCCAAATCTTGTACCACAGCATGACTGGCGCTATCTTTATCAGATCACCAATATGGGATCTGTCAAGTTCATTGTGGCATATGGTAGTAGATGTGGAACGCGGGACTCCTAAAAGATACCTCAGGAAAGCATTTTCCACCCTTTGAATTTGAGAGCTGTCTGCAAGTCCCCAGATCCCCGCCCATAAACAGCTGTAGACACACATTTTGCTGCATAAATCTTAAGTAGTGTGTCTACCGGTTTCCCGCCGAGTCTTTTAGCAAATTGCTTGACCGCCCCTATTGAGCGGGCAAAGGCCAAGTTCCGGGAGGTGATCGCTGAGGACCATGTCCCCCTATTGTTAAAAATAATACCCAGATAAGAAAACGTTTTAGACATAGCTATCTTTGAATCATTAACAAAGGTTTTGCAATCAGGAACTTTTTTACTGGTGGTACATGACATCGTGAAAGTTTTCCCCAAGTTTATTTTTAGGCCTCTAGAGCTCATGAAGGTTGCAAAGCCCATTAGTGCCTTTTGGAGTCCCCGCTGTGTGCGGGCCATGATCACCGCATCATCGGCGTATAACAATAGTGGGACTGCGAGACCATTTATCTTGGGGTAGTCCACCTCCAGATCATTCAAAAAAGCTGCTACCTCGTTGATGTACAGGTTGAATAGAAATGGCGCAAATATGCAGCCTTGGCGAACACCCTTTGCTATGGGAAATTTTCTAGTTTGTTCGCCATTTTTGCCAAATCTCACCGTGGCGCCTGCATCTCTATACAACTCCTGGATAAAACTTAAGATATTTTTATCTATCCCCATTGTGGTCAGGGTTTTCCACAGCATTCCATGATCCAAACAATCAAACGCCGAAGTTAAATCAACGAATGTTAGGAACAGATTCCCTTTTTTTGTTCCAATGTATTTGTTCATTATGAGGGACAGGTTTAGACCCTGCTCTATGGTTCCCAAACCCAACTTAAAACCATATTGGAATTTTGAGAGTATCCCATTGCTCTTGGACCAGGTTTGTAATTTGGTTAGCAACACCCTGCCTGCTACTTTCATTAGGTTATCTAACAGGGAGATGGGGCGGTAACATTTTGGATCTTGTCTGTCCCCTTTTTTAAATATTGGGATGACTATTGCTTCATTCCATGTGTTGGGAAAGCCTAGTTTAGTGTAAGCATTCAATACATTTGCTAGTAAGGGGGCCCAAAGATCTACGTTCCCTTTAAACAAATCAATGGGGACTCCATCAGGTCCAGGGGCCTTTAAACTAGCGCTCTGGCAAATCGCTTGTTCCACGTCTACAGGGGTAAACATTACTTTTAGTGGGAAATTTCCCTGAAACGGTGAAAGAACCCCTCGCCCCGCATCCATCTCATCTTGTGGGATCGAAGCAAGTGATTCTTTCTTATAGAGGGAGGTAAAATAATTAACCCAAACATCTTCTGATATGCCTATTTCCATGGAGTCTACCTTCCTATCCAAAAAGAAGGGGGCATTTATTTCTTTCCAGAACGACGTGTTGTCCCTTAGAGCGCTTGCCTTTATCAGGGCTTCCCAGGCTGCGTTTTTGAGTTCTTTCTGTCTAGTTCGAAGGGTCTGCTTATAAGCTTGTCTAGCCTCCTTAACTCGGCCGCTATCCCTAGGGACGGTCTTTAAGGCCTGTAGAAGGGCTTTGTGTGCTTTAGTACAGGCTCGATCGAACCAGCCATGTAATCTTGTGTCTTCCCCTAACTTTAATTTTTTAGTTAACTTGGCGTTTATTGTGGCTTTGATCCCTTCATACGCCTGTATTATTAGCTCGGGGTTGGTACTTGGTTCCAAACAGGTGGCAAATTGTCTAGATTCTTTCCGCACCAGGTCTTTTAGAAAGTTTGTGGGTTCAATTTTTGCCCATTTAATGGCGTAGCCATTTTTTCTGGCCAGCGCCACTGAACGACCATGAAGTATATTCATAGTACTTATTTTTTGGGTCCCCGATTTCCCTAGACTAAGGGAGGTGCTGATAGGAAAATGGTCGCTTATTGCTAGATCCTCCGTATCAAAAACCCCCACCCAGCCTTGATTCCTGTTAGAGACTAAAATAAAGTCAATTACAGTGGCTGCCCCATGGCCAAAAAAAGTTGTCTGGAACGCTACGGGTGGCTGACAAAGTTCATTTGCGAAGGCCAAATCCCACTCATGCATGAGTTGATTTAACAGGTTGCCCCCTATGGAGTGTTCAAAGTGCGTAGTAGGATCCCCTTTTAAGTCAAAAATGCCACAATTTTTTGTTTGACTATAGGGGCATAAGTGACAATTAAAATCCCCTGCTATAAGTAAGCAGTCTGCCGCCTGCCCACCTCTCTTTAACAGTGAGTCCAACTCCGCTATTAAGGTTTTAACCTCAACTTTTGGCGCGTTGTTATAAAGGTTGATCAGGAAAAAGGAGCGCCCGTTTGATTTAATAAACAGGCCTTGTAATAAGCTCCCTGCGCCTGCTTTCGGTCCGCTTGCCTCATACATACTCTGTTCTATATTACAGAGGTTAGAGGTGAAAATACACAGTCCCCCAGAGCCTCTGCCTCGGTTGCCCTGAATCGAGGGAACATAAAAAGTGCTAAAACCCTCGATGTGGGTCTCATCTAAGTCCCAGCACTCCTGTAGGCAGATTATGTCCTGCCTTTCCATAAAAGTTAGGAATAACTGGTCCCGCATTTTTTTAGCCAGCCCAGCAATATTCCATGATGTTATTTTTAACGAACATTTCCCCTCATTGGGTGGACTGGATTCTTCCTGACTAATTAGTGGGATAATGCCCACGGGCAGGGCTCCAATCTCATTATGAATTTGACTCTTAATCTTATCTACTGTGCTCAGGTGTGAATGCATACAGGTGGTTTCGGTTGTGGACTCAAGTCCATTCTCCTTCAATGGCTTACTAGATTTATCTGTTAGATGCTGGCCTGACAATTTTACACCACCCGTGTCATGATCTAATGTAGTCTCTGTCATCACGGGATTAGTGCTTTCTACCTGGGGAAGGATTGGGGAGCTAAGATTACTGATACCCCTGTAGTGACCTTTGTTGGTCAATCGACCATGTCTAAGCAGTCGTATCTGTTCCTTGTAGGAGCCCCCCTCCAATGATCAGGATTTGGGTTTCCTCTGCTATGGTACCAGGGGCGAGAATCCCAGCCTCTGTTCCAGTAATTATTGCTGTTCCTGTTTCTACTTCTATTGGTGTACCCCACCTGCGTCCAAGACCAGTCTTGGACTTCATCCCACCCAGTTGTATCACCATAATTGGGAATATTTAAGGGTGGATAGAAGAAGGAAAGACGCTGTACGTCAACCCCCCCCCTTTTTTCGAGCGCTGGCCAAGAAGAAATATAGTCAACCATGGCAGGATCGTCACAATTGACTATAACACAGTCACCCTGTAAGCTTTTTTATGTGTCCCCAATCCAATACACTCTTCTCACTGAATTTATTCTGCTAAGATGCGATGGCTGTATGGGTCTGTTTTGACTTAACCATTGCAGAACTTTGTTCCTCAGTGACCACGGGGGCTCATCCGAACCATCTGGCAGTTCTGACACCCCTGTTAGGACGACAGTGTACGGGGTAGCCTCAGGTGGCAGATGAAACGGCCGCCTGAACCTAGTGCCCGTCCTCTGTTTTCCCTGAGATTGGAGGGACTGGGTTTTTTGTGATGTGTGTGAAGTCTCCTTTAGATTAGCTAGCTGAGTATTTAACGCCACAAGGGCTGGGGTGGGTTGCGCATTATCACTGGTGCTATCGGATTGGCTCTTCCCCTCTACAATTAGGGGTTTAGGGGTATTTTGTGAGTTTGGTCTGACACTTTTATTAGTCTGGGTGTTTACTTCTTTATCTTGAACACGGGGCTTTGGACACGCCGCTGGTAAGGTAAGCGGTTGAGCCGGTTTAGCCGGTTTACTTGGCTCTTTGATTTTCCCCTCCCCCGTATCTAGGGTGCCCAGTGACTTCTGAATAAATGCAGGAGTATTTAATTTTGCAAGTTGTTTTTCAATTATCCTTATACTTTTTTCCAAGGGTTTCAGATGGTATTTTAACAATTCCCCCATGCTATTTGTAAGAAAATCATGTAGTGTCACACATGTGGTGCATGGTTTGTGTATACCACCTACAGCACCTAGTGCATCTAGGTTCCCCCGAGGCTCAATGTTCTGTGGGGGCATGTTAGGGACCACTCTATTGGTGGATGGGGGGGTTTGCAGTACTACAATATTGTTACTATTCATATTCAGGTTGCAAGGATTCACGCAGTTAGGTGGAGCCGATGTGATCTCCTGTATAATCAACCCCTTACTTGACCTCTTAGATATGGCACCCTCCCTTTCACCCGTGGAGTTAGGTTCTAATGCCATGTCTTGATTGTGTAGGAGTTGTAGGTCCGGAGTTTTTTCCAAGTCCTCCACAGAATCAGATCCTAATGACAATTGTGTTGCTGACAAGTCCACAGTATTTGGAACTGTGTGAACTAGTGCACTTGCTTGATTCAACAAGGGAGTGATCGGACCCTTGTGAATTGGAGTTTGTGCTAGAGCCAAGGGGCCCATTGACGATCTTTTTCTAGCAATCTCCAGTTCGTGTGACACCCGTCGATCTATCAATTGAATGGTATTATCGATAACTGCATTGGCTTTGTTTAGAAATAAGTCAATGGGTCCGGTTATGTCAGTAGTTTTATCTGTCTTTTTACTTCTAGTGGCTCTACTCATGATCGGACGCTATGCGTCTCAAACTACACAATGATGATAGGGCAAAAACAGACTGGTCTCACTGTTGACTAAGATATGGGTGTAAGTCCCCGCAGTTATTATCAGAACAAGTCTAAGAATGAATGGTAAAACACAAATACCGTGGCCCAGTCCAGTCTCTCACAGTCTGGAACGGGCTGAAACGGGCCCGCCCTTGGCCCGGGCTTCGCCTCGCGCTTCTCCTCGCGCGCGTCCCGCGTTGCGTGTGATGCGGTTCAATTTAAGGGGAGGTTTGTGCACGGGGGCGTTACCGCCGGGGGAAGAGGCTCCAGGTGAAAGAAGCAAAGGCTTCTGGTCCTCGCAGTCCCCCGGTGCAGGCAGCCAATGGAAATGGGGTCAAGCGCTCGCTGGGAGCTGGTAGGCAATCCGTCGACCATGGAAGAGCTCCCACCAGCGGCGCGACCTCCAAGAAGTCTGGACACAGCTGGGCAAAGTTAGCACAGAAGGCGCCCTTCGTTCGGCAGCAGAGAGATCCTTTGTGGCAGTATTCAGCGTCAGGTATGTGAGCGGCACCCGCGAAGCGGGTGTTGCGAAAAGTAAATAGGCGGCAGGTAGGGGGCGTTACCGCCGGGGGAAGAGGCTCCAGGTGAAAGAAGCAAAGGCTTCTGGTCCTCGCAGTCCCCCGGTGCAGGCAGCCAATGGAAATGGGGTCAAGCGCTCGCTGGGAGCTGGTAGGCAATCCGTCGACCACGGAAGAGCTCCCACCAGCGGCGCGACCTCCAAGAAGTCTGGACACAGCTGGGCAAAGTTAGCACAGAAGGCGCCCTTCGTTCGGCAGCAGAGAGATCCTTTGTGGCAGTATTCAGCGTCAGGTATGTGAGCGGCACCCGCGAAGCGGGTGTCGCGAAAAGTAAATAGGCGGCAGGTAGGGGGCGTTACCGCCGGGGGAAGAGGCTTCAGGTGAAAGAAGCAAAGGCTTCTGGTCCTCGCAGTCCCCCGGTGCAGGCAGCCAATGGAAATGGGGTCAAGCGCTCGCTGGGAGCTGGTAGGCAATCCGTCGACCACGGAAGAGCTCCCACCAGCGGCGCGATCTCCTAGAAGTCTGGACACAGCTGGGCAAAGTTAGCACAGAAGGCGCCCTTCGTTCGGCAGCAGAGAGATCCTTTGTGGCAGTATTCAGCATCAGGTATGTGAGCGGCACCTGTCGCGAAAAGTAAATAGGCGGCAGGTAGGGGGCGTTACCGCCGGGGGAAGAGGCTCCAGGTGAAAGAAGCAAAGGCTTCTGGTCCTCGCAGTCCCCCGGTGCAGGCAGCCAATGGAAATGGGGTCAAGCGCTCGCTGGGAGCTGGTAGGCAATCCGTCGACCACGGAAGAGCTCCCACCAGCGGCGCGACCTCCAAGAAGTCTGGACACAGCTGGGCAAAGTTAGCACAGAAGGCGCCCTTCGTTCGGCAGCAGAGAGATCCTTTGTGGCAGTATTCAGCGTCAGGTATGTGAGCGTCACCCGCGAAGCGGGTGTCGCGAAAAGTAAATAGGCGGCAGGTAGGGGGCGTTACCGCCGGGGGAAGAGGCTCCAGGTGAAAGAAGCAAAGGCTTCTGGTCCTTGCAGTCCCCCGGTGCAGGCAGCCAATGGAAATGGGGTCAAGCGCTCGCTGGGAGCTGGTAGGCAATCCGTCGACCACGGAAGAGCTCCCACCAGCGGCGCGACCTCCAAGAAGTCTGGACACAGCTGGGCAAAGTTAGCACAGAAGGCGCCCTTCGTTCGGCAGCAGAGAGATCCTTTGTGGCAGTATTCAGCGTCAGGTATGTGAGCGGCACCCTATACATATTCCCGATCCCGATCAACATATACATATATATATATATATTTCATATGTATATGTTGATCGGGAATTATTTGAAACTCAGGAGAGTTACAGGTTGTGGCGCTGATGTTTCTTGTAAAGGCCTTTTGGGGTAGACTGCAGTGCTTAATTTGTAGTAAAAAACTAAGTACAGAGGACCAAAGTTTTTCTCAGGAGCCCACTAAATGCCCGGTTTATGGCATAGCAAGACTACCTAAACATGATTCTGTCTTTTACCTCTCTCTTCCACCACCCTACACTTCTGTCCCTACCTTTTGCCACTGTTTCCTATATTTCTTTTCCTTCCTCGTCCACACTTTTCTGGTGTTGTCTGTCTCGCTCTGGGTTAAAGACTGATTTGGAAAAATAAGTCCCAGTACCCCAAAATGAATGCCAGTGCCCACCAACTGCAACCATTTGAAGACATTAGATACTTGTGGGACGTTATTGCTTAACACTAAAATACTCTTAGATATTCTCTAGCTGAAAGGAGGAATAAAATAGGCCACGTAGAAGGTATCTTTGCAACATTAACCTTGATCTTACCAGTGCACCGTACTGGGGTGTTTTCTAACAGCCCTAAACCACTGAAGTCCAGATCAACAGGCACAGAGTCAGTCACATGTCAGGCTCCATCATGACATGCGACTGACCCTACCCCACCTCTTCCGACCTTCCACTGGCTCTAGCTTGTTTTGGAAATAGAATGATTTTCCTGCATGTAAGCCCATGTTTCTGCTGGTGGTGCCTCAGGTGCATAGCAGACAGATGCTGACACCCAAGTGGACCAGAAAAAACATGCAACACCTATCTTCCTCTCTTTGATTCATCAGGGCACCTTCTTTTCCGCACTGTGATCATAACTAAGTTCACAATTTACAAAGAGAGATAGAAAAAAAGGCAAACATAGCCATAGCGGCCGAACCTCAGTTAATCTACAAAAGCCAATTATTTCCCCCTAAACGAAAGAAAGATGTTGAATTACTAGCCACGGTCCGTATTGATGCGCACAAATGAAGCTGTTGGGATTTAATCAATTTCCTTTCTTTCTACTGGAATTAGAGCACGTGCTAATTGAAATGCGTGATGCACTTGCTCAGAGAAAGCACTGCGTCAAGCCATCTTCTGAAGGGATTTCATCGAGCTCTCGCCTGACGGACCTGTCACTGTCAGCCGTCGACAAGCATTCGTGTTAATATCAAACGCGCATTAACTTTAATCTCAGCATGGAAATAGAAAATGTCTTTACTACACGAATGGGGCAGGTAGCCCTCCGCCAGGTGTCAAATTTCATTCTCAAGTAGTGTTATTTGGGGCTGCTTGACCAACCCTTAGCTGCCTTCCTGCAGTGCACGTCGCGGTTTTCTGGAAATGTGAAGGATGAAAGAGACGTATTAGTCACAGAGTGCTGGTCGCCATTCAGTTCCATTAGCACCTATCACATTGACTGCAATCATCAACGCTGATACGAGGACGGGGCCAATGTTAGGCACGAAAGGATACGTCATATGGGGAAGATGTGACAATGAGAGGTGCAATTAACGGAAATACTATAATTAACTCAGGGGCATATTACCAAGGGCCTTTATCACCGCTTTAGCAGGACTTTTTCCCTGCTACAGCGGCGATAATTTTGTCGCCCTATTACCTAGCTGTCGCTAACACCAGTTAGCGACAGCTAGTAGGAGATAGCGATCGGCTTTAGGCCCACTTTGCATGCCAGCGATAATTATCGCTAATGACATGCAAAGTGGGGGTGCCAAGATGTTAGCGACTGGAAACAGTCGCTAACATCGCTATCTCCTATTACCTACTTTTGGAAATATTCGCGCTAAGAGCGAATATCTCCAAAAGCTAACGCCTGCCCAGAGCAGTTCTTAGCCATGTTATCCATAGGTAGGTGGATAACATGGCTAAGAGCATTAGCTTTGTAATGTATGAATATCGCTGACTTTTCAGCGATATTCATGCATTTCGGCCGATTTTTATCGCTTAGGAGATAAACCTTGATAATATCAAGGTTTCTAAGTGATGAAAATAGGCAAAGCACGGCGGTATAATTATAGCCGCTAACCAAGCTTAGCGATAATTATCGCTTATTCTTAGTAATATGCCCCTCAGTTATTTTGACAACGGGATGACTGTTACAGACTTTGTTTTGGGATTAATTTCCTATTGTATAAAAACAGGAAAACAGAAATGTTGGCTTCTCCCAGCATGTTGCCTCTATCAGAGGAAATTATTCAAAGCAGGACAGTAGAGCATTGTTCAACATGAGTGCGTATCCAGGGTGACATTTTAATCACTGAATTGCACTAGTTAGTAGGGTTTATTTCCTGTAGGCAGGCCCTTAAGACATAATTACCATAGGTAGCATTATAGGAAGCATATATGTTGTTGCTGTTGGCCAAACTGAAGAGGAGGATCGTGGTTGTGAGAAAATGGGTTGTTTGTTAAGTGGGTGTTAGTGTTTGATGTAGCGGAAATCACATTTATTTGTAGGGGTGCATTATAATCACCTGCGTAGTGTGCACTTGCATATAATCTTCTGTTGTATTGAAGTGAAGTGTCTGAATTTCGAAATGTAATAACATAAAACTAGTAGAAAATATTAACATGAAGAACCTGTGTTGTGTAACTGAATATCATTCATTTAAGAACCCCTTCCCCGCACAGCTAATTCCCCCGCTGTGCTGGGGGAGGGGGGCACGCACAGCTCCGCGATGCTCGTGACGAGCTCAGCTCGTCACGCAGCACGGTGGCGCTGTGTCTTCATGAACGACGTGCGATTCTTAGAAGGCCCAAAAAAAGTAGGGGGATTGTCCTCGCATAGGCGTGGTGCAACGGTCACAGCGAGACCGTGCCTCATGACGAGATGAGCTTGTCATGAGCACAAATGTGGCTAAATGTGTTAGGTAAAAGTGTTCATTTAATGTGCCTTATTTCCAATGCAATTTTTAAAGCTCATATGCCATTTTTCTTCTGTTAGCTGAATCTTGTAGGCCGGAAATACATTTCCCTGAAAGCTCTCGCTTTAGAGTTAATAGCTGAATTCATGTATGCTGTGGAATTCGTTCTTGGTCATGTTTTGTGTTGCAGGTGGAAGAAGTGCCCTTGTTAGCTAGAATAATGTCTTTGTTTTATTAGTCAGGCAAGGAAAGACGAAGTTACATTGTGAACTCAAGCTGATAAGGGAAAATTGTTAGGTTTCACACCAGAGAAGACCTTGGAATGAAGGTCAGAATGTTGGAAAACAGGAACCCCTTTATCCCATGGAAAACTACGTTTGAGATTGTGTTCAGCCTGTAATGCATGACCTGCAAGGACTCTTGGGGAAAAACTCAGTAATAATGCAATGTTAGAGTAGGGAAAGTCCCCCACTTCTTCTCAGCCTTTGGGGAGAGAGCATCTTAGAATGAGCTCTGACTCAGTAGCCTTATTCTACATGGCCCATTATTGTGGAGAGACTTATTTGGGAGACTCCACAGACTGACACCTTTTATTTCTTGTCCTAGAAGATGATTAAGTAGGGATGTCATGGTGGAGTTAGAGTGGGAATAGATTAATGCTTTATATTCATCAGCCTTCAATGCAGTGAAACTTGGCATCATGCTTTCTGATCCTCTGCATCCTGTTTCTTGAATTAGTGCTTTTGTTTATGTTGCGCCACTTAGACCTGATACGTAGGTTTGCCTTTATGCTGATTCTGATACATTTCTACACTCTCATTTTGAGGTGTCTCTATGTTCAGCTATTTTGGCTTTGTAATAAATTAACTAACCTTTCGTAGTTGTCTGTAGTTACTAAGTGTCAAGAGGACTTCCTGTTGAATTGACGTGTAATAATAACAATGTTTCTCCCATCTATGCTTACATGCTGCTAAAAAGATCCATGGATTGTGATTCTAGAATAGGTTCAGAGCTTATGCTCACCCTGCTAAAAATAAAAGCCACAGTCCCTGTCAGGTGAACCACGAAAATCACTAAACCTGTGCTTAACCCTCCAGTAGCTTGGCACAAAAGCGGGCTTTCTTAACTTAGAGGCAGTGTGCAAAGTATTTATGCAGTATAAAAACAGTAAAAAGGTGAAAATACAGTACAAGAAAAATTCCACATAATTTATAAAAATAAAGTAAATTCTAATAAATCTCTTTAAACCAAAACAACAAAAATCCATTCAATAGAACAAGAGTTATGTATTTTTAAAGTTTATGGTAAAACTATTTCCTAAGAGATCAAAGTGGCAAACACAGACATCTAGTTGCGCAAGATCGTGTCAAAGTAAAAAAATATGGCTTACTGCAATAGAGGGCGCATTGGATGTAAAAAAGTGGGATGGTCCCGTTGAGCCCTTACCTTTGAACTTAAAAGAAATTTGAAAACAAAGTCTCTGAGAAAGTAGAAATTCAGGGGGACAAGGCTGCAGGCAGCAATCGAGGAGGAGTCATCGTCGGAGGAGGAGTCATCGTCGTCAGGGAGCCACTGGATGAAGCTACAGTGAAGATTTCTACGGTCTGACTTGGGGCCTGATTAGATCTTGGCAGACAGGCTGCTTTCACAATGGTGATGGATATCCTGTCCGCCGATATATAAATCCCAATGGATATAATGGATTTATATTTTGGCAGGTGGTATATCCATTATCATAGTGATGGAGTACCCCATCTGCCAAGATCTAAATCAAACACTTAGTGTCTTTTTTTGGAAGTTGAAATTCTCTTGATGGAAGGAGCTGGAGGGTGTAGCCAATGAGAGTTCCAGGAGGGCAGATACAACTTTGATGAAGCAACAGTGAACAGGATTTTCTGCTGTGGAGAAGAACTAAGTGGGGGCTGCCGCAAAGACATGCCAACTGGTGATGCAACTTTGATGGATAGACATGCAGGCTGGTCCCTGTCTCCTCTCAGTTTTCAGAGATGTTTTACCCCAAAATATTTAAGTCCCAAATTTTAGATTTTGCCTATTCGGGCCACCAACACCAAGGCTCAATGACTGGAGGGGCACCACTTGAAGGACTAGGACTCACTCAGGCTTAGTCCAGGTACATTAAGATGGTTCGAACCCTTTGTGTCCCTGAGGTTGTGATCAGGACTCCAACCATCTAGACTTTGGACTCACTCTGGCAGTTCTGGATTCAAGAAGTGGAGCATCAGGGCAGGTCTCTGAGGGTTCAAGGCAAGTTCAGGCAGCAAATAAGTCCTTCCAGGTGCAGCAAAGTAGTCTTTTGAAGTACACATCAGGTCACAGCAGGCAGTCCCCTGAGAGTCCTTCCAGGGGTTTAGGGAGCGAACTGAAAAGTGGGTCTGAGGATCCAATTGTTATACCTGGTGCCTTCTTTGAAGTAGGGCAAGTTTCTAGAGAATTCTTGCTGAAGTGCTTGAAGTTTTGTGCCTCCCCTGCCCTGGCTCTAAGATGCGTGCATGAACAATGCAGTGGTGAGAAGTCTTTTGAGTGAAGACAGGGAACAGCCTATTCAGTTGCAAGAGGGACTGTGCCTAGCTCCGCCACAATATACTGCCCGTGAGGGCCCATTCAGGCACACCTAATCCTCTACTGTATGGCTCTCTGGGAGAAATAAACAACTCCCAACCACACCCAGTCATGTGACCCAGGAACAAGCTGCAGACACCAAATAGTTAGGGCAGGAAAATTCCAACTTTCTAAAAGTGTCATTTTCTGAATTTTAACTTAAAATGCAACTTTACCATTAAAGAAGTTAGCATTTTTAAAATGTTATACGACTTCCTAATGTTATCCTATGGGAGAGGTAGTCCTCACAGTAGGGGAAAAAGAATGTAGGAATTTTTCACTAAAAGAGCATGCAGACTTAAGTCATGTTCAACCTTTTAATCACAACACATCCTACCCTATGGGCTACCTGAGTCCTACCATAGGAGTGACTTATATGCAATAAATGGGGAGTTTAGGGCTCAATAAGGGGGTTATATTGTCAAGTTGAATAGTCAGTTTGAAATTGTTTTCAGGCTGCAATGGCAGGCCTGGGGCATTTTAAGGGATTTTAAGGGGTTACTTGAGTGGGTGGCACAATAAGTGCTGCAGGTCCACTAGTAGCATTTGATTTACAGGTTCTGGGTTTACCCGGGACTTACAAGTAAATATTCCAGTCAGGTGTAAGCCAATAGGAGGAACACAGATTAAGGTAGGCAACCAAAATATGTTGCAGGGTTTAAAATTCAAGTCTTGTGCGAAGAGGCTCACAAATGTAGACATGTATTTCAGATACAAGGATAGATGGTAATGACAGGAATACTGGCTACACGAGAGGCAAGGGTTTTCAGAGAGAACCTATGCAACCAGAGGTCACAATATAGCTCTGGATGAGTAAAAGGTGTATTTCTCAAAACAAATGGTAACACGTAGTATGTAAATAAGTCTCTGTTAATGGGATAGAAGTAGAAATACAAGCAAATTTACATCAGTACAAATCTGATGCATGAGAGCCATAGCACTAAATTTGCAAATACCAGTGTCCTTTAGAAGTCTTTATGACAACACTAGCAGCCCGTCCCGACGTTGTCCGGGTATGATTTGCTGCCCGCCAGTAGTATATTGTTTTGTGGGATTTCGTTTTGATAGCATTTCTTATCTGTGACAGGCCTGTGAAACGCTCCGACTCACAGTGCACTGCTGATGCACTTAAGAGTGTGCGTTCAGTAGTGTGTGAGCTCGAGTTTCCCTACTTTATTTTTCCTTTCAATATTATATAGCGCGAACTCGACAACATGGCATGAGCACAATTTACATTACAGAAAAACACATTCATTTGTGGTAGGCACAGGGAGACAAAGTGATTTGCCTGGAATCACAGGATGTTGAGCTGATGCTGAAATTCGAACGCAGCTCTCAAGCTCTAAAGTTCGCAATTCTAGAACTTGTGGCGGGAGGTGTGTCTAAAAGTGTATGTCGGTGCTGGCCATCAATGAGAGAGACCTGTGCATTTTTCAAATGGGTGGTGAAAAAATATGAGTATGTTGCTGGAGATGTGGGCCGCCGTGCCACCAATGTACTTACCGGGGGAGGGTAAAGACCCATTATTCGGCAAATTTCTTTCCGTATTACCATCACTCCGCATACTATCACTCCGCATACTTTCATTACAAAAGTACCATGACTCTGCAATGCCATTATAACGCATGGCATTACATTTTATATGCTTTTACCACGCATATATTTACAACAAAATTCATTGTAATTGCATGAATGGTAAAAGCATGTTTTTTGTAAATGTTTGGATAAGGTAAGTATGGGTATAGGGGTATATGTTTTGGGGTACTGAGGTATATGTTTTGGGGTGTTTGGCTATTTTAAGGGTTCAGATATAGTTTTGGGTTATGGGGTACAGGGTTATTTTTAGGGTTCAGGGCTAGGTTTGGGGTACAAGGGTATTTTAGGGTTCAGGGGTAGGTTTGGGCGTACAGGGTTATTTTTAGGGTTCATGGGTAGGTTTGGGGTTACAGGGTTATTTTTAGGGTTCAGGGCTAGGTTTGGGTTTTGGGGTACAGGGTTTTTTTAGGGTTCAGGGGTAGGTTTGGTTTTTGGGGTACAGGGGTATTTTAGGGTTCAGGGTAGGTTTGGGTTACAGGGGTATTTATAGGGTTCAGGGCTAGGTTTGGGTTTTGGGCTACAGGGGTATTTTTAGGGTTACGTTGTAGGTTTGGGTTTTGAGGTACAGGGGTATTTATAGGGTTCAGGGCTAGGTTTGGGTTTTGGGGTACAGGGGTATTTTTAGGGTTTAGGGATAGGTTTGGGTTTTGGGGTACAGGGTATATTTATAGGGTTAAGATGGGTTAGTGTTTAAGGGTGTTGGGGTATTTTAAGGAGTAAGGGTGGGTTATGATTATGGGTGCAGGGGTATTTAAAGGGAGCAGGGTGGGATTAGCACATGATATGAGACATGGCATGAAGGGCGAAACGTACCACACGCCCCCAGCGTTTGTCACACCCCCAGCACACGCCCACAACACAACGCAGACACGCCTACAAGGGACTACTTTGCTGGCACGGTTCTTTTACCTTTTAAATGTATATGGTGGGCGTCTGCATAGCCTATGTCCTTCTGCTGCAACTGCCCTTTCCAACGCTGTATTGGGTGTTTTGATTGGTGCTGTAGTTCCTGAGATTTCCCGCCTCAAAGGTTTGGGCTCTCTCTTTATTATATTAGTATAGATTTTCCATGGGCATGTGCAGACTAAAGTGGCCTAGTGTTTATTTTCAACCATCGAGGTATGTGTTTGCTAAATGTCCTTGTACATGGCTAATGAAGACAGCAACAATATATTTTCCTTTAATATAAATGCACCATAATCAACAATTTACTCTTGTGGATATATCCTATTTTAAAGTCCCGGTTGCAACTTAAGTCCAAGGTCCACCTACCATTTTGGACTGGTTAACTCTTTGGGTGTGTTTGGGGTCCTCAGTTCTGTGGGTGTCATACCCATCAAGAAATCTTGATTACAGCTGTGCCTCTAAGGTTTGACCCTCCTGGGGTTCACATACACGTGTTTTTGCATGAGACAATAAAGAAGTGAAAATGCTCTCACCAACCGTTTCTTTTTTCATGTCCAAAAATATGTTTCCTTTTGTGGAGCGCTCTTACCCTAAGCGCATACCAGGTTAGGAATGCTCACCTGTCCTTTCCATCCTGGAAAAATATTTACTTCTGCCTCTGACATAAGTGCATTTCTGACCGTTTCCAGGGTGAGAAGGGCTCAGACTGTAGTATTTAAAGGCATTTGAACTCATTCGTGGTTTTGGATCTCGTCCCTATTTGCCATTGGGATGTTGCACGCGGCGTTGTTTAGGCCAACAACATGGGGCAATTTTACCACCTTGTTTGATGTATGATGTCCTTTGGACACTGTGTGGTTTTGTTGAATGAATGTTTGTGAGTATGAGCGATTGTTAGTGTGAGAGAAGGGATGTGTGGGACACTATTGAATATGTACGCTTTGTATTTATGTATGTATTGTATACATTTGATAATTATGTTTTGATATTATGAGAATAAAAAGAAAAACTATTTTTGTTAATTAATCTTGTGGCTATATGACTTTGATATATGGTTGGGTCAGCTCCAGTCAGTGATATATAATATTGGAACCCTTTGGTTTGGGCCACTTGTATTCTTACTGTCAGGCGGGTGCTTTTTTCTAGTGTTGTCATTACTAATTCTCCCCTGCTACACCTGCCTAAGTATTGTCTTCAGGGGTCCCCCTTTCATTGGTAGGAGTATTTAAATGCCCACAGAAGTATAGGTTTGTGGATGTGCACAAACGTTCTGGACATTCCTTTATTGGTACGCCCACACCCTAAAACAGTAGGAGCTATGAACCCCTGTGTCAGTAAATTAATTTGCGAGTGCACAAATAACTTTTGTGAATTGCACGCACAAATGAAAGTATGTCCATATACAAGTCAAAATTACTAATGCAAATAGCTTTGTGGATGATGCCAGGAGAATCTTGACTCCCATAGGGGGCCGTTGTTTTTTGACTTGAGTGGAATCTGTGATGTTTAGTGATACGTTTTTGGGATACATGGTGTTTGTCATTTTTAGGTCCACTTACCAGTCAGCAGATTGTGTAAGAGCTATTGTGTGCATACCTTGTACTAACAGTGTGCGTACAACCCCCCCCCCCCCCACCCATTGCTTACCATTGGATGGCTTTATTTTCAATTTAATTTGCTTTCTTCTTGTTCGATGGCTTGTCTTCCTCTTCTTGTGCTTGCCTCTCCCCTGGAGCACAACCTCCTTAGAATCTTTTTGATTGGCTGACTTACATCCTTCCACTGCTCACTTTCAAGGAACTACTTTTTTCTTTTTAGTCAAGTAGTCCCTGAGAGACCCTATGTTTTCCAGCTCTTTCTTATGTGTGCTCCTATCCCTACACCCCCTTTGCTCCGTGTTGCTCCCCTCCTCATGTACTGCTCGCTCTCTCTCTTTCTCTCTTACTTGTGCTTCTACCCCGCCAAACTCCTCTGCTCCTGGCACTTTGTGCTGCCCTCTCCCTAGTGTGCTCCTCCCACCCCCGTTTTGTTTTCTCCCTTCTGTGTCACTTTTGCCCACTACCCAAACCTGCCTTTATATTTATTTTAGCCCCCTGCCCACTCTCCACTGAATTCCCCACCATCTCCGCCATTACCCCAATCCCCCGCTCCTTTTTTAAGCGAAATATATTTGAATGTTTTTTCGTGGCAGGGCAGGAAACTGCTGGTGGCCCTTCTGCCTTTCTAAAGTCGCTTTCACACTAGTTTTTTTTTAACTCACCAATCCTACCGGATCAGTAAATAAAAAAATTAACTACATCGTCATGCAGGTGCGTGCATGTATGGTGATGCATGTGTGAACTTGTCACGCATGCTCATGCTTATCACCAAGCTAAGCTCCAGCCAAAAAGCACATTCCAACGCCTCTCAGCCATACAAATGTAAACATGGAGGACAATCTGCTTCCTCATTCACACTTAATTAACACACCTTTCAAACCTCAATGTGGTACTCTCCAAAACGTTGGTGGTAAAAATCAGTGGTATGCGTAATTACTTATTTTCTCTAAATGGTCTACTAATAATGACTTAAAGTTATGTAAAGATTGGTTTCTCGTTATATCAAGTTACTTGTGCATGTGAGACCATACTTGCAAACAAAAGTCACAGGAGATATTGTAGGAAACTGATTAGAGCATACATTCTATCTGAGCTATAGTTTTCCTGTTCCCACAAGAGTTTTTGTTCAAGCTAATCTCCCATAAGAATAAATCACGCAAGGAATTCTTTCAGAATGCTTTGTGAGCGTCAAACAATTTCAGTTGTGCAACTAAAATGTTAACTGAGCCCAGTAACACTTGACCAGTCAGCTTGCGATAATTTGCATCCTTGTTAAGGATAGAATATTTGATTAGCGAAACTCATCCAATTTCAGGCACAGAACAACTTTTGATTAGGCAAAAAAAATCTCAGCGTTGCTTAAAGCCATGCTCTTTTTTCAACAGTTCAGTCAACAGTTCTCTGTGTCTTCCAATCTGGAGGCCGTGATGAATTTTAGCTGCTTCTATTTATTAACCTGTGGTGCTTTCCGCACAGCGCTAGTCTTTCTAGTTTGTTTTCCAACTCTTGTAATAGTATGAGATGTGTTACAGATTGCCCTTTAGTTGACGCTTTTCTAATTTTGCCATCAACCCTGACATTTATTAACGTACTGAGTATATTTTCTACAACTGAGCATACTTTGTATTTTTACTAACACAGGGATGTCCACCAGAGGCTCAAACGGGCCTGATCAATGAGTGTAAACTAATTCAATTTCAATTGTTAGTATGTAAATGTATTTATGTGTCTCAGGCAGAAATGTATACTGCGTGGCACTGGAGAGTGTTTGCTGCTGAACTGTGTTATACTGCTAGTAAAATTCTGGTTGTCTCTGCAAGCTTTAGACTTTTCGTCTCAGTGAATATGAAAATCATGTGCGTTAATTGACTGTCTATTGTGTAAAAGGACTGAGAAACCAAAGCATGTCTCTGTGGTCTCGAAGACGCACCCAAAGTGCACCCCTTCTTTTGAGAGGGGCTGCTGTCTTCTCACCAGGCTGAGAGAGATGGATAGTGATGACAGCTTTAGTTTTAGAACAAAGAACAGGCCTTATTTGCCTGTCACATTCAGGGGACAGATGCCAACTGGTCCTTCTAGTTAACAGGTCTGCTTGTCTTCCTCAACCATGAACTTGTCTCCTTTCATGTGGGACATGGGTGGACAGTGTGTGTTCACTGTGCATCCATGAGGCAGAGTGCACATGGAGTGTGTGCGTTGTGCAGTAGTTCCTTGTCATGGGAATCCATCTTATGAATACCTTGTGTGGAGATCTAAACAAAATGGAGGCATTAGCTGAAGATGCCCTGGTCTGTTTTTGAGCTTGCATAAAGGCCGGAAAGATCCCTGAACCTACCCTAAGTCTGGTCACGAAATATTCATTCTTTTTTTAGGTTGAGCCTGCGAGAGCCTGCGTTAGCACTTGCGTCTCGCTTGCGAGACACTGTTGTTAACAAAAGTGGCTTGGAGTCTGCCCGTTGCTTACCTTTTGTTGGCTTACTGTGCTCTCTACTTTAGAGCCTCGTAATTTGTCAAGACAGGCCTAACATAATTTCGATTCTTCTCTGTGGAGAAGGGACCAAGCACTGATTGATTCAACATAATCAGTGCCTGTCCGCTGCTTCCGATGTGATTGAGGTGCTATTTTGTTCTGTTAACTTTTGTGAACTGCAAACAGAAGGCATGTGACTGGCAAAATCGTGTCCAGCAGGGCAAAAAAAATTGCAACAAGTTCTTTTCTATATTTAGCTTTCTTTTATTTTGCCAAGTCTTCTTTTCCCACATTGCATGCATGTTTTCTTTTGATTTTGTTTGTTTTTGTTCGTGGGCACAGTTCTCAAAGATGACGATTATCCTATAGCAAAGCATTGTTTCTTTCTCATGTGTAATGAACACATAATCTTCCAGTACACCCCAACCCCAGGCACTCCAATCCGTCCCACTCCAATTTATGCCACCTCACCACATACCAATCTGTCCCACTAAATCCAATCCAACCCAGACCAATCCACACCACCAACTCTAATCCAAACCACTCACCTCAATTCACCACACTCCAATCCTCCCAACCCACCCCACTCCAATCTGCCCCAATCCAATTCAACCCACTCAATTCAAAACAATCTGCCCCACTACAATCTAAAACAATCTGCCCCACTCAAATCCAAAACAACCTTCCCCACTCTAAACCAAAAAAATATGTCCCACTCAATTCAAAACCCTCTGCCTCACTCCAATCTGCACCACTCAATCCAAAATAATCCCACTTGCTCAATTCGCTCCACTCCAATCCATCAACCCCAAACCAACACAATCTTTCCCGCTCCAATCTGCCCCACTCTTATCTACCCATTCCAATCCAAAATAATCTGCACACTCCAATCCAACCCACTCCAACAATCTGCCCCACTCCAATCTAAAACCACCTGCCCCACGCCAATCCAAAACAATCTGCCCCACTGCAATCCAAAGCATCTACCTCACTCCAGTGTAAAACAATCTGACCACTCCAATCCAAAACAATCTGCACCTTCCAATCCAAAACAATCTGCACACTCCAATCCAACCTACTCCAACAATCTGACCCACTCCAATCAAAAACAACCTGCCCCACTCCAATCCAAAACAATCTGCCCCACTGCAATCCAAGGCATCTACCCCACTCCAGTCTAAAACGATCTTCCTCACTCCAATCCAAAGCAGTCCCTCCCACTCCAATCCAAAACAATCTGCCCCACTCCAATTCAATCTGCCCACCCACTCCAATCAATTAGCCTCACTCAAATATGCCCCACTTCAATCCAAACTGAACTATCCCACTCAATTCAAAACAATCTGCCCCACTAGAATCTGCCTCACTCCAATCCACCCATCTCCAATCTGCCCACTCCAACCAGCCCCACTACAACTTGCCCCACTCCAATCCAAAACAATCAGCCCCACTCACATATGCCCCACTTCAATCCAAAATGATCTGCCCCACTCCAATCTACCCCTCTCCAATCTGCCCCACTCCAATTCACCCCACTCCACTCCAATACAATCCACCCTACACCAACCCCATCCACCTCAATCCAATCTACACCACTCCAATCCTATCCATCTCACCAAAATCTAATCCACCCCACTCTCTCTCCAATCCACCCCACCCCACTCCAATTCAATCCACCCCACTCCAATCCAAAACAATATGGCCCACTGTAACCTGCCTCCACCAATCTGCTCCACTTCAGTCCCAAACAATCTGCCCCACTCAATCCAAAACAATCTTCCGCACTCCAATCCAAAAGATTCATCAGCTCTCCAATCCAAAACAATTTGACCCACTGCAATCCGCCCACTCCAGTCCAAAAAGATCTGCCCCATTACAAACTGCCACACTCTAATCCAAAACAATGCGCCCCTCTCCAAACTGCCCCACCCAATCCAAAACAATCTGTCCCAATCCAATATGCCCCACTGATATATATCCCACTCCAATCCAAAACAATCTGCCCCACTCCAATCCAATCCACCTCGCCCTAATCCAATCCACACCAATTAAACCAAATCCAATCTACCCTAGGACAATCCTACTTATTCCAATCCACCCCACCCCAATCCAGTTCACCCAACCCCAGTCCAATCCATCTCAATTTAATGTACCAAAAAGCAATCCACCCTACTCTTTCCAATCAACCTAACTCCAATCCAATCCACCCCACAGCAACCCAAACCACTCCACTCCAATCCACCCCATGCCAAATCAATTAAACCCACTCCAATTCACCCCACTTTATTTCTCTCCATCCCAGCCCATTCAATTCCATCCTACTTCATTCCTCCTCACTCCATTCCACCCCACTCCAAGTCCACCCACCCCAATAAAATCCACCCACCCCATTTCAATCCACCCCACTCCAATCTGATCCACCCCATCCAGCCCACCCACTCGAATCCACCCGACTCTACTCAGTCTAATCCACTCTACCCCAAACCAATCCACTCCAATGTACTCCAATCCAATCCACCTCACTACCTCAATCTACTCCATCCTATTCATCCTATTCCACCCCACTCCACTCTACACCACTCCACTCTACGCACTCCACTTTATGACGCTGCACGCTATGACACTGCACTTTAGGACACTCTCTGCCACTGAACCTAACTCCCCTCTATTCAACTCTATGACATTCTACTCCCCTATTGCATTCTATGACACACTACTTCCACAAATCCAGTCTACAACACTCTACCCCCCCCCCCCCACACACCACTCAAGGACACTGTACACTGCTAACATTTAGCCACGCCGAACAGCAGCCACCTAGAGTACAAAATGCCAAAAACACATTGCCAAAGCCAATAGCTCTTGTACAGGCGAGACCTATTGGCTTTGCCAATGCTTGTTTTTTGTGTAAATCACACTAGAAAGTATATTATGGCGAATGGGTCCACTACTGCGCCCTCTAGCTGGGTAACCACGGGTTTTATTCAGATTGTGGGGAATGGTCAAGCCTTAATGTCAAACATCCTAGACAAATTACACAAACAGATTTCTTGCCAAATGTCGGCCATCCCATTGTCAGCCTAGCCGTCTTTGCTTAGGGGATGCGGGAGCATGTTTGTGCTGGTGATAGCAGCGCCTGCACCGCATACCCAGAAAAGGTTTGCCTGCACTGTTCCGCTTTGATAAATACCAGCTTGAGCCCATCTCTCCAATTTCCGTCTATTCATTCTGTCGATGTCCGTGCCGCAGTACTTACCTTTAGGTTTTACGCCACACTCCAGCAGACGGCAATCCACAGATATGGCTGTTAGTGCTGGATGGGCAGTCAGGGTGCAGTGCAATGGCTTCAAAGCTGTGCGAATTATCCATTGTTTCCCTAAGTGGCCTCCTTTTTTTATGGTTCTTCTCGTCCATAAAAGCAGGTCCGCGGTTGTAGACCGTGCAGATTACGGCTCTGGCCTGCCTGTAATAACTCACACGAGAATTTTGGATGAGCTGGATAAATCATACCGGTCGCAGCTACCGCCCTCTTCCATTTTGTCACTGCCTCCTCTAACATGGAGAATCTGTAATTGTGTTTGTCTAGCGCAGAGACAACAATCAACAGGAGCTATCTGCTGGGATATTATTCTATTCGCGTTTCACTCCGCTTTCCAATCTCGTCAGCAGTTCTCGCAATTATTTATTGTTCACAGTAATGTCGAGCTCGGGTTTTTACAGTCCACCGTCAGGGGGAATGGATATTTTTAGTGCATGGCGCTATAAACATTTACAGCCATCGCCAGCGATTCCCAGTACAGCTTTCCAGGGAATTGTATTTACACACACTGAAAACTTGTATTACTTGCTTAAATCGTGTTTCAAAATCTTAGCGTAGCCGGTGTGTCATCATGGGCCAAGGTGCAAGCAAGGAATTGATTGATGTTGAGGTAGTAAAATGCAGCAAATGTAGGTTTCAAAGGACTCCTCAAGGTTCTGGCCTCGGGTGCCAAAGCACTTAGGGGCAGATTTACAAGAACTGGCGCATCCCTGCATATCAGCACCATGACCCTGGCCAAAGAGGCTAAGAAAAAACTGAAATTGGATCATAAATTCAAACCTTTACCAAGCAAGGTGACCCCAGAATACTTTTGACCCAGGAACCCCAAATCCTTAAGATGTTCCTGACACCCTCTGCTTTAAATTTCCTTTAACGCTTCCTCAAAGCACCGAGAAGGTGGACAGGAGAGGCGGTCGGAGAACACCAGGGTGGATAAAATGGGGCGCAAGAGAGAGAGGGGATGAGGAAGGAGTTTTTCGATTACATGATCTTCCACAAAGCTGAGTCAATGCATGGGATTGTAGTTGTTACGTGCGACTGCATACAGCTTACCACATGTATGTATGTGTCCATAGTGCTTTTGGAATTTGAGCGCCCTTTACATTTCTGAGTTGCTTTTAAAAAGGTGCCAAAGTTCAATTATTGAGCTTATATCTGTTTCTGTTTTGTAATGTTTAGAGGTAAGTTATATTGAAAAGCAGTCAGTAACTGCAGTCTCAGTATAAGATGCAATCATAGCTTTACTGCTGGGCGTTCAAATGTTTAGCCAATTTTGGGCCAAATGTATGACCATTGGAAATTGCTACTCGCAAAATTGCGCCAAATTTTGAGTTGCAATTTGCGAGTCTCAATTTCCAATATACAACAGTGTCTGATACACTGTTCGCGATTCCCAATGGGGTCGCAAATTGCATGCCTCATGAATATTAATGAGGCTGTTGCAATCTGCGACCCCATTGTGAATGGCTAGCACTCCCAGGGATAGTGGCCTGCTGGGGTCAGAAGACCTCCATGTCTGGGACTGCTTTTAAATAAAGCTTTTTTTTAAAAAACACAGCCCGTTTTCCTTAAAGGAAAATGGCATGCATTTAAAAAATAAAAATTTTACTTTTCATTTTTATTTTTTAAGGGCAGGCAGTGGTCCCTATGATATGTATCATTAAGTGCATTTATTAGTGCTACTGTACCAGCATTATGGTGATATTTACCATGCCAAGATGGCTTTGGCCAATTCATTTACTTAAACTCCTTTTCTGTATTCCGGAAATTATGTTAAAATTGTGACTGTTTCTGGCATGCCTGATACTGACGAAGGGGACTGCTGAAATGCATCTGTTTGTTTGCTGCAGAGTTCTAATAAACCCATTATGAACTCACCCCAGAGAGTGCATCAATCTGTGCGGATTTGGCACAGAGAACTGAAGCATATATATTTCCATATATATATATATATTCTCGCTCCAGGTTGTCCACCTCTTGAGTAGCACACGAGCAGCAGCTTAATTTATGTGTAGGTGAGGACAGGGATCCGCTTGTAGATGCCGCTCCGTAATGGATCTGCCCGACGCGTTTCGAAGCTCCGTCTGCTTCTCTTCAGGGGCTTCAACGGAAGCGGTGTGCGCACCTGCTGACACACTTCTCCAATTTCCATATGACACACCCGCCGAGGGGAGGCTCCGATGAGACTGTGCATTCTGAGAAGTGTGGTGCGGAAAGCACACAATCAAGTCCAGTATGGACCCCACAAGTGGGCCCGTCCTCGATTCCATGTACGGCTGCTGCTTCACTGCAGTGACCCCCAAGGCTAGCGGGGTGGTGCCTACTCTGCGGCTGGACGGCCGCATGTATATTCTCGCTCCAGGTTGTCCACCTCTTGAGTAGCACACGAGCAGCAGCTTAATTTATGTGTAGGTGAGGACGGGGATCCGCTTGTAAATGCCGCTCCGTAATGGATCTGCCCGACGCGTTTCAAAGCTCCATCTGCTTCTCTTCAGGGGCTTTAACAGAAGCGGTGTGCGCACCCGCTGACACACTTCTCCAATTTCCATATGACACACCCGTCGATGGGAGGCTCCGATGAGACTGTGCATTCTGGGAAGTGTGGTGCGGAAAGCACACAATCAAGTCCTGTATGGACCCCACAAGTGGGCCCGTCCTCGATTCCATGTACGGCTGCTGCTTCACTGCAGTGACCCCCAAGGCTAGCGGGGTGGTGCCTACTCTGCGGCTGGACGGCCGCATGTATATTCTCACTCCAGGTTGTCCACCTCTTGAGTAGCACACGAGCAGCAGCTTAATTTATGTGTAGGTGAGGACGGGGATCCGCTTGTAGATGCCGCTCCGTAATGGACCTGCCCGACGCGTTTCGAAGCTCCATCTGCTTCTCTTCAGGGTCTTTAACGGAAGCGGTGTGCTCACCCGCTGACACACTTCTCCAATTTCCATATGACACACCCGCCGATGGGAGGCTCCGATGAGACTGTGCATTCTGGGAAGTGTGGTGCAGAAAGCACACAATCAAGTCCTGTTTGGACCCCACAAGTGGGCCCGTCCTCGATTCCATGTACGTCTGCTGCTTCACTGCAGTGACCCCCAAGGCTAGCGGGGTGGTGCCTACTCTGCGGTTGGACGGCCGCATGTATATTCTCACTCCAGGTTGTCCACCTCTTGAGTAGCACACGAGCAGCAGCTTAATTTATGTGTAGGTGAGGACGGGGATCCGCTTGTAGATGCCGCTCCGTAATGGATCTGCCCGACGCGTTTAAAGCTCCATCTGCTTCTCTTCAGGGGCTTTAACGGAAGCGGTGTGCGCACCCGCTGACACACTTCTCCAATTTCCATATGACACACCCGCTGAGGGGAGGCTATGATGAGACTGTGCATTCTGGGAAGTGTGGTGCGGAAAGCACACAATCAAGTCCTGTATTGACCCCACAAGTGGGCCCGTCCTCGATTCCATGTACGGCTGCTGCTTCACTGCAGTGACCCCCAAGGCTAGCGGGGTGGTGCCTACTCTGCGGCTGGACAGCCGCATGTATATTCTCGCTCCAGATTGTCCACCTCTTGAGTAGCACACGAGCAGCAGCTTAATTTATGTGTAGGTGAGGACGGGGATCTGCTTGTAGATGCCGCTCCGTAATGGATCTGCCCGACGCGTTTCAAAGCTCCATCTGCTTCTCTTCAGGGGCTTTAACGGAAGCGGTGTGCGCACCCGCTGACACACTTCTCCAATTTCCATATGACACACCAGCCGATGGGAGGCTCCGATGAGACTGTGCATTCTGGGAAGTGTGGTGCGGAAAGCACACAATCAAGTCCTATATGGACCCCACAAGTGGGCCTGTCCTCAATATATATATATATATACTAACTCACCTGATCACTCCTGGGCGCTGATGAGGCTACACAGCCGAAATGCTGCATTCCCCCTTTTGTGCCGATTTTGAAAATAAAAGACTCCGAAGTGCTCCCCTTTTGTGGCCTCCGCCTTTCTTTTTTGATGGGATTCTTGCTGCATTTTGTCAGGCCAGCCAACGGCGTGCTACGAAGACCCCCTGCACACAAGTGGTCTGGTCAACACTGGTCTGCTTTGCTCCGGCGAAAGTACTCTTCATGTCTGAGTTATCGGAAGGACCAGACCCGCCTTCGGTTGCGGGAATAATGGAAGCGTCGTCAGAGTCATTGCACCTTGCTTTGGGCAAGGAGCGATTCCGCACTTACCCCCGTGGATGTCATACCTGCTAGCGGAGGTGGTGCAGTTAGGGGACTTAAGGCCCTCGATGTTTCTACCGGCATCACAGGACATTGGTGACTTGGTACACGACTCCCCGCTGCTTGTGCCATGATTTGGCGGCCCTTTCCCGGCAAACCACTGCATGCTGAGAATTGCAGTCCAGTAACCACCCAGGAACCGCTGCAGGTGACACAGATCATCATAATGGGTGGAGCTAACCACCTTTGCTTAGGTGGGGTAGGACTATTAATTCCGTGGAAGCTAACTCACCTCCTTATCACTCCTGGGCGCTGATGAGGCTACACAGCCGAAATGCTGCATTCACCCCTTTTTGCCGATTTTGAAAATAAAAGACTCCGAAGTGCTCCCCTTTTGTGGCCTCCGTCTTTCTTTTTTGATGGGATTCTTACTGCATTTTGACACGCTAGCCAGCGGCGTGCTACGGAGACCCCCTGCACACAAGTGGTCTGGTCAACACTGGTCTGCTTTGCTCCGGCGAAAGTACTCTTCATGTCCGAGTTAGCGGAAGGACCAGACCCGCCTTCGGTTGCGGGAATAATGGAAGCGGCGTCAGAGTCATTGCACTCTGCTTTGGGCGAGGAGCGATTCCGCACTTACCCCGTGGATGTCATACCTGCTAGCGGAGGTGGTGCAGTTAGGGGACCTAAGGAGCCTCGATGTTTCCACTGGCATCACAGGACATTGGTGACTTGGTACACGACTCCTCGCTGCTTGCGCCATGATTTGGCGGCCCTTTCCCAGCAAATCACTGCATGCTGGGAATTGCAGTCCAGTAACCACCCAGGAACGGCTGCAAGTGACACAGATCATCATTTTGGGCGGAGCTAACCACCTTTGCTTAGGTGGGGTAGGACTATTAATTCCATGGAAACTAACTCACCTCCTGATCACTCCTGGGCGCTGATGAGGCTACACAGCCGAAATGCTGCATTCGCCCCTTTGTGCGGATTTTGAAAATAAAAGACTCCGAAGTGCTCCCCTTTTGTGGCCTCCGCCTTTCTTTTTTGATGGGATTCTTGCTGCATTTTGTCACGCCAACCAGCGGCGTGCTACGGAGACCCCCTGCACACAAGTTGTCTGGTCAACACTGGTCTGCTTTGCTCTGGCAAAAGTACTCTTCATGTCTGAGTTATCGGAAGGACCAGGCCCGCCTTCGGTTGCGGGAATAATGGAAGCGGCGTCAGAGTCATTGCACTCTGCTTTGGGCGAGGAGCGATTCCGCACTTACCCCCGTGGATGTCATACCTGCTAGCAGAGGTGGTGCAGTTAGGGGACCTAAGGAACCCGATGTTTCTACCGGCATCACAGGACATTGGTGACTTGGTACACGACTCCCCGCTGCTTGCACCATGATTTGGCGGCCCTTTTCCGGCAAACCACTGCATGCTGGGAATTGCAGTCCAGTAACCACCCAGGAATGGCTGCAGGTGACACAGATCATAATTATGGGCAGAGCTAACCATCTTTGCTTAGGTGGGGTAGGACTATTAATTCAGTGGAAACTAATTCACTTCCTGATTACTCCTGGGCGCTGATGAGGCTACACAGCCGAAATGCTGCATTCCCTTTTTTGGCCTCCGCCTTTCTTTTTTGATGGGATTCTTGCTGCACATATATATATATATATATATATATATATATATATATATATATATATATATATATATATATATATATATATATATATATATATATATGAAAATAGGTTCCTCCCCAGCTTCGCTCTGCGCTCGCAGACGCCGCCTCCACGCCAGCAGAAATGAGGACCGGACCATCAAAGTCAGCAAAAAGATGTTTTTATTATCCTTTCAACAGAACCAGCGACGCGTTTCGAGCAAAAAGCCCTTGTTCACGCTGCAACATGTTTAAAATGATAATGCTTTTTTATACTTGTAGTGATGCTAACACCACCCCCTAGTGGTGTTCACCAAAATCACGTGTTAATAATGAATAGTGAAGAAATACTATCGCTGGTGACGTATCTTACTTGCTATTGATATAACATGGAAATACAATTACTGGTTAAATCCAAGTAATAACACAACTCAAAAATGTATAAGATTGATAAACAACAGACATAATGTCACTCAATGCAAACATTTCAATATATCGCAAAAATAAATTTCAACCGGCCATGATGAGCCTGGTATGTGCAAATATATATATCATAGCAGCGAAAGTTAAAGTGCAATAAGTGTATACAAAAGTGCATAAGTGAAAGAGTTACAAAAAGTGCAAAAATGCAGGGATAAGCCGTTTTTACCATCAGAACAGAGATACTAGATATTATAAGTTGGTCTGCCCTCATAGTATATTGAGTTCTAAGTAGACTGTATTATTCTATACAAAGCTCTCTAAAAAGTTACAAATGGTAAGAAACTGTATCAAAAGAGTTAAAAATGAAAATATGTACAAATAATACCATATTTCATATATATACACACATACATATTCTTGTATAACAAAAAGCCAGAATATACTACAAGACCTATACTGAAAACAAAAACAATTTCAATCTATTTTCATATCTCATATATATATACACCCATATATCTATATACATATATATATACAAAAACATATACACCTACTCCTACATATATATTGAAAATCTACTGTACAATACAAAACCCTTAGGGAAAACTTGATAAAAGTTATTTCATTAAATTTTAGAATAATACAGTTCAAATATAGCACAAGGAGGTGCATATCCAAAGATATACACGTAAAATGTTTGACATATAGAAATACAAATACAAAACCACTAGAACACCACTATTTATGGAAACAGTACTGTTCGGTAAATATCATAACCATTATGTAGATGCTGGAATGCAGTGTAACTCCTAATAGGGAACCTAACTAGGAGAACAAAAACCACACCTGTAAGAAAACTGGATACACACAGATAACTCAGATAGGTGGCTGCCCCAAGGGTATTTATAAAAAATGATGCATTTCTTCAATATTGTTGAGCCCATTGGGCCAACGACTATCGAGTTCAAGAATAAATCTAGATTCCAGTTTTCTAAGCTGTAGTTCACGGTCGCCTCCTCTTTTTAAATATGGTACTGCCCCAATGACAAAGTAACTGAGGCAATTCAGATCTTTATTGTGTACCCGTTTAAAATGCCGTGCAACCGGGTAAGTCGGGTCACTATGTAGAATAGCTCGCAGATGCTGTAATATCCGGACGTGCACCTGGAGCTTAGTACTGCCAACATATCTAAGCCCACAGGTGCACGTCAGAACATAAACAGCATGATCTGTCTTGCAAGAATAGTTACCATTAATCGATTTGGCGACTGTGCTAAAAGGGGTAGAATAGTGTGTGGTGGTAACTCCGAATTTACAAGCTCAGCAACTGGAGCACTTATAGAATCCTCTGGTAGGGCGTAGCCAAGGTGTTTTCATTTTAAGTTCTGGGGCTGCCTTATCCAAATAGTTGCCCATAGTTTTAGCGCGTCTAAAAGTCACAGTAGGGGAAGCTGGCAATCTGGTATTGAGTATATGATCACTCAGTACAATAGGCCAATTTTTGTTCATAATGGACCTAATTTTTCTATCCTCCTTACTGTAGGTGGTAATAAGACGCGGACAGTCCAACTGGGGTTCTATATTGTTAGGGAGTTCAGTCTCAGAAATAGATGTAGAGAAGAGACTTTCTCTGGATCTGTAAAGGGATTTCGTTATAGCTGCATTTAAAATGCGCTCAGAGTAACCCCTTGCTTTTAGTCTTGTTATGAGTTCCCCTAGACAGGTGTTAAAGTCAGAAGGGGAACTGCAGATCCTTTTTAACCTAAGAATTTCACCATATGGGATTCCTGAAATAGTGTGTTTTGGATGCATACTAGTTGCGTGCAATGTAGCATTGCCTGCTGTCTGGTTTCTGTGTAAAGTGGTGTTCAGTGTATAGTTAGTGACATACACCTCAACACCAAGAAATTGCATTAAATTCTTATCAATATGTTCTGTAAAGTTAAGGTTGAGGGAATTGTTGTTCATATCCTGAATGAAGGACAGGGCTTCCTCTTTACTACCTCTCCAGACAATGAAAATATCATCAATGTACCTCAGAAAGCAACTGACATGGCCCTCCATCCACGCCTTGTGGCGTACATTGAGGACCTGCTTCTCCCACCAGCCAACGTGCAAGCACGCATAGCTGGGAGAGAAGCAGGCCCCCATCGCCACTCCTCTAAGTTGTCTGTAAATCTCTTTACCAAAAGAGAAAAAATTGTTATGGAGGCACCATTCCATGAGGCATAAAATGACCTTATTGTGTTCATAGTACATTATTGGTCTACTAGAGAGGTAGTGTTGTACTGCGGAAAGTCCCTGTATGTGATCTATGCTGGTGTACAGCGACTCAACATCTAACGAGATAAGCCACATATCGCTCTCCCACTTAATGGTGAAAATCTTTGTTATAAAGTCACTATTGTCACGGGTGAAGCTGGGGAGTTGTTTTACAAAGTCCTGAAGGAAGAAGTCGATATACTCCCCCACTTTCTCACCCACACTACCTATGGCCAATACAATAGGCCTGCCGGGTATCGGTTGCATGGCCTTTTGTACCTTAGGAATAAGGTAAAGGGAAGGCAAAATGGGAAAATTAACGTACATAAATGTATGCTCTTCAAATGATATTAGGCCTTCTCTTTTCCATTGGCCTAATGACTTATGTAGTTTGGATGTAGCTTTCTCAGACTCTTTCTGTGAGGCTTTGTCATAGCATGAGGGGTCTTCAAGTTGGCGTTTGGCTTCAATGATGTAGTCTAGTTTTGGCCAAATCACCAGATTGCCCCCCTTATCTGATATTTTGATCACAATATCAGGATTGTTACCTAATTTCTTCATCAACTTATCATAAGCATGTTTCATATGTATATCTTTTTTCCGGTGTTTGTTGTTTATTTGAGTATAGAGTCTTTTAATATCATTGGTGACGCAGTCGTGAAAGATGTCGATCGCATCATTAGGCATCAAAGGTATGAACTTGGATTTGCTTCGAAAAGGACTTAAACCTGCTCCTCTTTGAGAAATGGATAATTGCTTTAAGCGAGTCTGTGTAGCATCTTCAAAACTTATTTCTGAAGTGTCTGATGAACTACGTAAATCATTGGCATCTAAGAAAGTATGAGTGTCTGACGCACATAATGCATGTAGCCCATCCGGTTCAGTCTCCTCATCTTCATTGTTAAGATTGTTGAGGTCTTTAGCAGATTGCAAAGCGAAATGTTTTTTTAATTTTAATTTTCTTATAAAGCAAAAGAGGTCCACTCTGGTCATAGTATAGTTAAAGCTTTGTATTGGAGAATAGTTCAATCCTAATGAAAGTAATTGTTCCTCTGCTTTATTGAGAGTGACGTTAGCGAGATTAACAATGGTATTATCAACTAACGGCGTTTTCCCCATGTTTTTTTCTTTTTCTTTAGCTGTTGCTGAGCTCCAGCGCTGTTTCCCTCTGCGCCGTCGTGCTTTTCGGCGTTGGTTCCTCCTTTGCCTGCTTGTAAGTTGTGTTGCCAAGACCTCAAAGTTTGGAGCCTCTCCTCTACCACAAAGTCCATTTCCTGCTGGAGATTCAGTGTTTCCAGTCCCATTAAGTTTAAATCAGAACTAGTGGAACCAGATGACAATGATTCCACGATAGATGCGCTTGTTACAGATGAGTCGGTGGTTTGCTCGGCCCCCTCGATGTTGGCAGTACCAGATGCTGTCATACTAGTACTGGCAGTTACTGTTGCGTTATTAACATTTACTCCAGTAGCATTTTTCTTTTTTGCATATGCCTGTCTTTTGGCTGTATTATATTTTCGGGCAAATGTAAAAATCCTGCCATATCGGTAATCATCAGCATCACGAGTGAATTTAGAAGCCTTACGGATTTTGATTTTTTCCTCATGTTTGTGTAATTGCTCATTCATATTATCTGTCAATTTCTTGATTTCTAAAGGCTCCGGGCAAGCATTTATTTCCATTTCTACAGCCTTGATTTGATCCAATAATTTCGCTCGATCACTGACAGCATATTTAATCAGTATGCAAACAAGGTTCATAGACGCGGCCAGGTTGCTTTCCCCCCATTCTTGTAACATCGCCGGGTCTGGTTTGTCGTAACTGGGAGCCAGTAAAATGCGTAATCCCAGAGGGACCCGACCAACTTCCTCATATTTACTTAGGGATTTGTGTTCCCACCATTTTGTACATTCTGCTTTGCGCAATTTTAATAATTCTTTAAACAAGTGTTTTAAATCCTTTGTTTGCGTGTTGTTATAGTCGCTCTGCGCCGGTCCTTTATTGTGACTTGTGGGTTTATCTGTCGCATCAAACAATGTAAGAGCGGCTTCTTCCCGCTGTTTGTCAATTTCCTCTTCATTCATGTTGGTATCGGTTCTGTTGTTAATTAGGAGATTTAAGCGGGCAAACGTAATTCTTATGCCCGCTTTTCTGCAGCTGCTTGACTACTTCACCACCGGGTAATATTGCAATTGAAAACACTCACTGCTCGTAGATGGCGAGAACTGCTCCGCGTCCCGCGTCCTCCGACGCGATCCTATGAGGCCGCTCAAACCGCCAATCACAATTCGGTCAGGTTTCAGTACACCCGGGGACAGCCGCTCGAGATTCCCACACGAGATCCAACGAAGGTGATTTGAAAGCGGCTGTCAGCTTGCGATGAAGGGGTCCGTTACAGAAACAAATCTACTTCCGTGCACATATGAAAAAAGGTTCCTCCCCAGCTTCGCTCTACGCTCGCAGATGCCACCTCCACGCCAGCAGAAATGAGGACCGGACCATCAAAGTCAGCAAAAAGATGTTTTTATTATCCTTTCAACAGAACCAGCGACACGTTTCGAGCAAAAAGCCCTTGTTCACGCTGCAACATGTTTAAAATGATAATGCTTTTTTATACTTGTAGTGATGCTAACACCACCCCCTAGTGGTGTTCACCAAAATCACGTGTTAATAATGAATAGTGAAGAAATACTATCGCTGGTGACGTATCTTACATGCTATTGATATAACATGGAAATACAATTACTGGTTAAATATATATATATATATTTTTTTCTCAAACAATCGCCAAAGCTTCTCAAGATGCACTCGACAGTGCGTCTGCCATTCGGCATCATGGTTCAGCCCGCCACAGCCATCCAAGTTCGTTGTGCTGCCTGACGCGTTTCTGTGGCCAACGTACCACTTCATCAGAGGCATTACTCCTGTATGCAGTGGAGCACTCTTTGTACTGCATGCTGATTGGTTGAAAAACCCCATTGGGTTCAAAATGGTAGACTAGGTGCAAAGGGCGTATGGCACTGCCCAGCTCTGGTAAACCGTTTCCAGGCATAGAGCACCGAGCGTGGTAGCATGCTATCCATGTCCCAATGAGGAGTAGTGTCCAAAAGCCTGTGTAGCCTCTCTGCCAACTCAGCTAAAATGCCCGGACATTCCAGAGGTGGTTCTCTTGCAATCCACTGCATCACCCACTACAGTTCTGCTGCTGAATAGTATAATTTACAATCCGGGGCTCCATGGCCACCTTCATCCAAGGGAGCAAATAGTTTATGTAAAGCAACCTGTCTCCTAACATTGCCCCAAATTAATGCGGTCAACACTTTCGTTAGATCTATGAAAACGATCTTCCTGAAAGTCAACGGTAAGGTTGCAAAGACAGAGAGAAGTCATGGCAGGAATAACATTTTGGCAATGGCAAACCTGCCCATTGGGGACAAGGGGAATGTGCTCCAAAATGGTAGGGAATGGTGGATTGATTTTACCACCTTCCCCCGGTTCCCCTCAAGTAAGTCATGTCTGTCACAATACACCTGCACTCCCAGTCATTTATAGAATCTAACCTCCAAGTCAGGTCCTTATGCAGCACTGTATCCTGACAGTCTTCAGGGATAGGCAGTAGCGGGAATAATTGGATTTGTCCCAATTAAAACGAGTCCAGACTTGGCTCCAAATGTAGCGAGCACAGCCATGACCCCTGGCAGTAACGTCAGGTCAGCTCTCAAATAAATCAATGCATCACCTGCATAAAGGGACACTATTTGAGGGTGTACAACACAACTAGGCCCCACTGTGGTGCCCAATCCAGAAGCATACACACTAAGGACTCCACCACCGAGGCGAACAGTAGCGGTGAGAGGTGGCAGCCCTGTTGTGTACCCCTAGCCACCAGTAAAGAAGCAGATATCATGTCTCCTGTGTGCACCCTGGCCGTCAGACTATTGTGCTGGCCATCAGACTATTGTACAGTATTGCAACATAGTGCAAAAATGGAGGTACAGATACCATTTGTGCCAGAACTGCCATCAAGAAAAGCCAGGATGTCAAAAACCTTCTCTATGAAAATTGAGGTGGCCCAACCCTCCGTACCAGTGATAATTGTCCAGTCCAGAATATGGAATTGCCGCCGTAAGTTAATGAAGATTTTGCACCAGTGTATAAAACCGTTTTGGTCAGAATGCACTTTGGAGGGGCTATTGCAGTTAGATCGTTAGTCAGGACATTCCCGAGAACCTTGTAATCCAGATTCAGGAGTGACAATATGATGTTACATTTAGGGGATCCCTCCCAGAATTATGAAGAATTACAATCACTGCTTCTCTCAGAGGAGTCAGTAAGATCCCTCTAGCCAATGCACATTCATACACCTAAAGGAGGAACAGGGCTAATCGATTCCTGTAATGGGCATAAAATTCAATTGCCAACCCATCGGTATCTGGAAATTTCCTTCAGGCAGTCTGAGCTATTGTCTCCTGTACCTCTTCCAATGTGAGTGGACTATCTAATTCCTGGTGCTGGAGGGGGTCAACCTAAGAGGTACGGACATGCATCAGATATGCAGCAAGTGCATCTGGATGTATCTCAGTGGGTTCTCTGTACAAACCCTGGTAATAATTCTCGAACTCCCCATTGAGATCTTTCCATGTTTTTAATAACCACCCTACTGCTGTTGGATCACAGTGATCAGAAGTCTGGGGAATTCAAAACATAGCAGTCATACCAGTAGGTGACTCGACTTCTCCCCATGTTCGTGTTGTTGCTGTGTGTATACCTTATAATCAAATATGGACAACCGACTGGCCAATTGCGGATATTCCATTCGAAGGCTGAGAGAGCTGGGAACTAGTCACAATCTATCAGACATGTTGGCTCAATGCCGTCCCCTTGTTTTCCTGAAAGTGAGAATCAATGGCCTCCCCAATTTGAGAGCAGAATCCGGTGTCGACCAGGGCATCATTGTGTAGGCGCCAAGTGGGAATCCTCAGTCTGGGTCTCCCCCACTTCAGTGAAACTAATAAGGGATTGTGGTCCAACAATGTCTTATCCACATACTCTGCTCATGTGCACAATGTATGCATCGCAAGAGGTGCAAAGACCATAGCCACTGTGAAATGTAGTTTGTGTGCCATTGAGTAATGGGAGTATTCCCTGTCATTGGGGTTGCAATGAACGCCAAATGTCCCCTACTTGTAAGTCATGAGCCCACATGTTAAGATGCTGTGACACATAGCAAGGGTGTGCTCCTGGAAGGGGTGTGTGGATCTGTCCATTGCCAGGTCAAGCACCCCATTGTTATCCCCACACCTGAGTGTGTGTGCCACTGGGTCCGGAAGCAAGATGGGCATTAGGGTTGGATAAAATGCAGATTGCCCCGCAGTTGTGAAGTAAACCACTACAAGTGTTAAGGGTGTTCCATCAAGCAACACTTCCACCATGACATAGCGGCCCTCAGGATCAATCCTAGTGTGGCAAATCGTGAAGGGTACACCTGGGGCCACCCATATCAGTACACCCCGTGCATAACTAGAATATGTAGTAACATAGACCCACCTCACTATCCTCTACTTAGTCTTGCAAGTTCCAGAAAGGTAAGGTGCATCTCCTGGAGACAAACAAAGTGGGTCCTACGTCTCCTAAAGTAGGCATAAAGCATGTGGTTCTTCACATAAGAACCCATACCTCTCACATGAGAAACCTGTATTCTGGTATTGTCATGACAAAATGCAAATATCAACGTGCACACACACCAAAACTGAAACCGATCAGACAAATCAAACACCCAACACCACACACACACACACGTTCCAAATTCCCAACATTGTCCTAAATTCCTTTCCCCAGGCCATTGCCCAACACGGCAGCAACAGATCAGAAATCCCACAACTGTGTGAACCACATCATGAGAAAATCCAGTGGTTTTTAGGGGGGGCTGCATGGCCAACAATGGATCGTTACTATCAGGATATCGCTCAACATATCCTACAGTGCCAGAACAAAGGTAAGCTGCGTCCCACTCCATCACTCTCCTTCAAGCATGTCCCCCATTTAAATAACAGAATAACCAATCCAGTGGGCTGTCACAGATATAAGAATATGATATGGGAACATGAGAGTCAGCCAATGTAGTCAGCAGTCATCAGGGTAATCACAGGACACACCTGTAGTATATTCAGTAAATCACCCAGTGCCACTTGTGGACATAGAGTCATCAGCATCTATGGCCCTGGGGCTGCCCCCTTAGTTGGGGGACCCCGCTTGGACCAAGGTGGCCACCATGTGCCCTCTCCTGCATGACCTGGTTCCAGTAGGCGTGGGAGCTGTATTTACAATTGGACCAACGATTCCGAGCTGAATGCCAACTCTCCTCCATGTCCTGTTGGTCCAATGAAGGGTGCTCCCCTTTAGACATTAGCCAGTACTGTGCCTCACAAGCAGATTGAAAAAGAAACACCTGGTCGCCATCCACAATGTGGAGCTTAGCAGGAAAGATTACTTAGTATTTGATCTCCAGTTGCAAGAGTTTGAGTTTCAATGCATAGCAGAAGGCTATCCATTTCTGTGTAATCCGGGAAGATCGTAACTGTCTGGTTGTTCATTTGCCATGGGCCCTTGGTGTGAGCTATCTGAAGGAGGTTTTTGCTGTCCTGGTAATAGAGCTAGCAGCCCAGCACCGGATGTGGAGATGCCGCCGGCAACGGTGATAAGGCTGGTACTCGGTGAAAAATGTAGACAACTTACCTCCCAGGACTGTGTGTGTCAGCCATTGTTCTAAATACAGGTCCATAATCTGGCCTTCAGTCTTCTTGGGCTGGCCAACGCCCAGATGTTGTTCCATCTCGATCATTCCTCCACATCTTCTGCCCTGCGTTTCAGTATCTCTACTTCATGTTTCAGAGTGGTCAGCACAACCTATGTCTCTGAAACCACTGTTTGCATCTCTTTTATGGTTACTTCATGGATGGCTACTCTACTCTTCTGTTTATTATGTTCCTCACCCATGTGGTCCATGTCAATGATCAAGGTGTCTTGGTTAGGTTCCAGTGTTATTTTTAAGCCCTGCACATCTTTAGCAGTTGTACAAACTTGGCATTAGTGCCTGTAACACCTCATCAGTACTGGGGGACAACCCCAGCAAGGGTATCCTCATCTTGAGTGAAGGAGGCTACTGCTGGGTGTCTCCGTTTTGGAACTTTTAGGTCATACCAGCATGACAGAAAAGGTGGTGGTGTGTACAGTCGACCCCCTCTCCATGTCGCTATAACAGGGCAGTACAAGTGTTTTGGAGGTACCCTGCCAAATGCAGTCCAGTAATAAGCAGGCGTACCTTCCTTCAGCTGGTCCCCACAGGCGAGAGTCAAAAAGGGGGCCTCTGTAGAAGGGTCACTCAATCGCCCGCTGGAAATAATACAGCGCAACCCTCTGGTGAGCCAGTGGTACCCCCAAGGAGCCCACAACAGCTGGTCTGAATCACTGTTGATAGCGCTATGGGGGTCTGAAGCCCTAAGGAATGGTTTCTACTCTGAGTGTGAGGAGGCTAGGAAGGGTGCCGGCCATTGGGCCTTCAGTAATGGTGGCGAGTGGCTGACACATTGTGTCGTCCCGAGGCCTCCCTCCTTAGTGAGGAGGTGTAGGCTCCTGCTTGCTAGTTTGGACCTCTCCTTCCATCAAAGGAGCCTTGTCCTCCACTATCCACTTAAGGAAGACCCAGCCTGCAGTGGGGAAAAGGAGTCAAGAACTGCAAAAGCCACCGGATACTCGGCAATCGGACCCATCGGGGGAGGGGCTGACCCACCGCTCTGTTCCACAGCTCCTTCCTGGCAGCAATGGGGTTCAGGCTCCTGTTCCACTGCTGTAAGACACCCCTGTCCTGCCCACCATTGTGTATAGTGAAGGGCCTCCAGCTAGCCCACAGAGAGCGGGCTGTACACTTAACACTCACATCCCTCAGCGTGGCTGGCGCAACTCCACCGATGTGTACAGGAGCTCACACTGGTGGTCTCAGAGTTGCCAAAAAGCTCTAAAAGCCCCTTGGAGACCAGGATTATTGCGGCACCAGGACGGAGCTTGCTTTAGGGACGTTATAGTCAGTTGGACATTTCCCTCAAACAAAATCAGAGAAATTTGTCAGTTATAGTTAGTTGAGCTAACTATAACTCGCAGCACCGCAATGCACTGGTGATGACGTCACATATTACATCATTCATGACAAGGGGTGTAGAAAAAGGTAAGAGGGGTGCACAAAGAAGCAAGAGAAGTACAGAAAGAAGCAACAGGGGTGCAGAAAGAGGCTAGAGGAGAGCAGAAAGAGGCAAGATAAGTACAGAAAGAAGCAACAGGGGTGCTGAAAGAGGCTAGAAGAGAGCGGAAAGAGGCAAGACAAGTACAGAAAGAAGCAACAGAGGTGCAAAAGGAGGCAAAAGAACTACAGAAAGAGGCAATAGAGTTGCAGACACAGGCAAACAGGGTGCAGAAAGAGGGAACAGGTGTGCAGACAGAGGCAAGAGAGGTACAGAAAGATAGAGGTGTGCTGAAAGAGGCAAAAGGGATGCATACATTTGCAGCAGATGTACAGAAAGAAGCAAGAGCAGTGCAGAATAAACCAACAGAGGTGCAGAAAAAGGCAAGAGTGCTACTGAAAGAGGCACAAAAAGTGCAGAAAGTAGCAAGTGAGGTGCAGAAAGAGGCAAGAGAGGTGCAGAAAGAGGCGAGAGAGGTACAGAAAGAGGCTCACAAAGTACAAAAAGAGGCAAGAGAATTGCAGAAAGAGCCAAGAGAGGTGCAGCATGAAGAGAGTGAGGTGCAGAAAGAGGTAAGTGAGGGGCAGAGAGAGGCAAGAGAGGTACAGAAAGAGGCAAGGGAAGTGCAGAAACAGGCAAGAAAAATGCACAAAGAGACAAAAGAGGAGCAGAAAGAGGTACGAGTGGTGTAGAAAGAAGCAAGAGAAGTGCAGAAAGAGGCAAGTGAGGTGCAGAAAGAAGCAAGAGAGTTGCAGAAAGAGACAAGAGAGATGCAGAAAGAGGCAAGAGATCTGCAGAAAAAAGCAACTGAGGTGCAGAAAGAGGCAAGTGAAGTGCAAAAAGAAGACAGTGAGGTGCAGAAAGAGGAGAAAAGGTGCTGAAAAAAACAAGAGAAATGCAGAAAGAGGCAAGAGAGGCACAGAAAGAAGAGAGGTGTGTGCACTGTTAGTACCAGTTTAACACCCACATTATGCAACAAGTAACACATGACCAATCCAGCTTTGCAAAGGCTCTTCCACCATGCTGTAAAATGCGACGCAGCATTATTGGGAACATTTGAGCCATTTGAGCTAGAAACAAAACTTTTTTTGTTCAATATGCAGATTAGGCATCAGATGATGGAATATCTGGAAAATGCGTAAAATGTTTAATTATGTGAAAATTGGTGCAGCTAAACAGTCACATAATTCCAGTTGTAAATGAAAATTCCCACCGCCAAATTAGGATGGCGGTGGGAATCACAATGGTTCCGCGGCGGATGGAAATTTTGTCTGTCATGGTTCCCCAAGGCGGTCCTTGTCCGCCCGCCTTGCGGAATCCAGAACCAGGGCAACTTTGCGGTTGTGCCCTTTTGCCTGCCTTTTTGGGGCAGATATCCCAACCCTAAAAGATAGGTAGAGACTAGCTTTGGAGCCTGTTGCGGGCCCTCTCTGTGCATGTGGGGGGTACCCATGATACCCCCTGCAGTTCCATGCACCAAGTGGCAGGCACTGCGTGGTGCCTGCCATGTGGTGCAGGGAAATCTGAGCATGCTCTTTTGACATTGCGGATGGTGCTGCAGCCAGCATCACCATTCACAAAGGCCAGGATGCGCCCCCCAGTATGGCAGGCGAATCGTAATTGCACTGTTGGGACCGCCGCACATCTTGTGGTTGTACCAAAACCATTATGATGGCAGGTGGACATCATAATGAGCCCCTTAGGTCCAACTAGCCTACCTGATACCTACAGTATGCCCCAGATAGTGGGATTGCTGATAGGTGGGCACAGGCCACACCCCCTTTGTCCCCCACTCAGCAAAAGCGTGTTGTGGCACGCTCTTGGTTGGGGGATGAAGTCCCCTTGCCTTCTGAGGGTCCCTAGGGCCAACTAGCCCACCAGGTGGATGAAGTCCACTGGTGTCCTAAGGTCCTCAGGACACAAGAGAACCTTCTTTGTCCCACCAGCAGTGCGCCAAGAGGTGCGTTTGCAGAGTGATGTAAAATGGAATATGGCCTCGGACCACCTCGCAACAATCTAACTCTGTGGGGCTTACTGGAGGTACTTGGGGGACTAGTTGGCCCTCAGGGACCCTCAGGAATGAAGGGGACTTAATCCAGCAACTTAAAACACACTAGGGGGCATGTTTGCAGAGTCGTGTATGGAGGGTGTGGGGCCTCTGGCGATTTGCCGGCTTTTTTTAAATGTGGTTGTTGGAAGAGGGGCTGTGTGGCACCCACTTCCCTTTATTATTTTTGGGCTTTGGGGACCCCATCCCCCAGGGCCTGAGCATTTTTTGGTCTACTTAAAAAAAACAGGAGAGGGGCCGCGCATGCCCCCTCCCATTGCTGATTTCGGCCCGGGACCCCATCCCTGGGGCATGGCCACATATTTAATATTTTTTATTTATTATTTTGCAGCCCCCCCTCCTGAGGCCATCATTGGCCCAGGGACTCCATCCCCGGGGCTGTGCCTCGATATATATATATAAATTTTTTAAATAGGGCGGGGGCCTCCCTCCCCTGGGCCACTTTTGGCCCTAGGGATCCCATCCCCGGGGCCTTACCTCTTTGATGGGGACTGTGGGGGGAGACCCAATGCCCTCATGGTACCTGCCGATTCCCTGCCTTCTGTTGGAGCTGACATTGCTTTTGGGCAAGGGGAGCTGGTAAACATGCACACACACATATATAATATATATATATATATATATATATATATATATATATATATATATATATATATATATATATATATATATATATATATATATATATATATATATATATATATATATATATATATATATATATATATATATATATATATATATATATATATATATTACCTACTGGCGATAGCCAGTAGGTATATATAGTTAGGATTTTTTTCCTATGGGATTTTTGAAAATTCTATGTCGAATAACTTTGGCGTTTAGGGACAGAATTGGCTGAAATTTTCAGGAAAATGGAACATTTTGTTTCTGAGCAGCCCCTGAAAATTTGGGGGGGTTTCGTCAAGGGGGGGCCGAGAAAAAAGGGGGGTCCCAAAACGTGTTTTTCCCATGCAATTTTCCATAGGGCGGTTGGCCTCACTTTTAGCCTGAACGGCTGAATGGATTTACACCAAACTTGGCAAAATTGTAGGGACTGGTAGCCCGATGTGCCTTTGCTATGTCTCAAGATATAGGCTCCAGTGGTTTTTACAAAAATTAACTTTGAAAAATATATATTGGGCTACATTGGGCTATATATATGTTGGAGCCCAAATGTAGCCCAATGTAGCCCAATGTAGCCCAATGTAGCCCAAAGATGGCCACCAGAGACAAAAAAAACAAATGTAGCCCAAATATCAGCCAGATGTAGCCCAACTATAGCCCAATGACAGAATGTCCCAGAGTGTTCTAAAGAACAACTAGAGTGCTAACAGTCCTACTTATTACAAAGGTATGGCACACCTGAAGCCATCTTGATTGGAATAAAGTGGTAACTCTTAAAACATTTAATTTAAAAAGTAACAAAATGAGGGGGTTCATTTTGCCATAGAAAGTATGATTAGCGAATATATGACGAAATCCTGCATGTACTATTAGGCCGCAAATTAAAATAACGAAAACTTTTAGAACGAATATGCCTTTAGCATACACTAAACAACTAAACTACCCTAAACCCTAAAACACTACCCCCAGCATGACCCTACACTACACAAACAGTACAACACTACCCTAAACCCTAAAACACTACCCCCAGCATGACCCTACACTACACAAACACTACAACACTACCCTAAACCCTAAAACCCTACCCCCAGCATGACCCTACACTACACAAACACTACAACACAACCCTAAACCCTAAAACACTACCCCCAGCATGACCCTACACTACGCAAACACTACAACCCAACCCTAAACCCTAAAACACTACCCCCAGCATGACCCTACACTACGCAAACACTACAACACTACCGTAAACCCTAAAACACTACCCCCAGCATGACCCTACGCTACGCAAACACTACAACACTACCCAAAACCCTAAAACACTACACCCCAGCATGACCCTACACTACGCAAACACTACAACACTACCCTAAACCCTAAAACACTACCCCCAGCATGACCCTACGCTACGCAAACACTACAACACTACCCTAAACCCTAAAACACTACCCCCAGCATGACCCTACACTACGCAAACACTACAACACTACCCTAAACCCTAAAACACTACCCCCAGCATGACCCTACACTACGCAAACACTACAACACTACCCAAAACCCTAAAACACTACCCCCAGCATGACCCTACACTACGCAAACACTACAACACTACCCAAAACCCTAAAACACTACCCCCAGCATGACCCTACACTACACAAACACTACAACACTACCCAAAACCCTAAAACACTACCCCCAGCATGACCCTACACTACGCAAACACTACAACACTACCCAAAACCCTAAAACACTACACCCCAGCATGACCCTACACTACGCAAACACTACAACACTACCCAAAACCCTAAAACACTACACCCCAGCATGACCCTACACTACGCAAACACTACAACACTACCCAAAACCCTAAACACTACCCCCAGCATGACCCTACACTACGCAAACACTACAACACTACCCAAAACCCTAAAACACTACCCCCAGCATGACCCTACACTACGCAAACACTACAACTCTACCCTAAACCCTAAAATACTACACCCCAGCATGACCCTACACTACGCAAACACTACAAAACTACCAAAAACCCTAAAACACTACCCCCAGCATGACCCTACACTACGCAAACACTACAACACTATCCTAAACCCTAAAACACTACGCCCAGCATGACCCTACACTACGCAAACACTACAACACTACCCTAAACCCTAAAACACTACCCCCAGCATGACCCTACACTACGCAAACACTACAACACTACCCTAAACCCTAAAACACTACCCCCAGCATGACCCTACACTACGCAAACACTACAACACAACCCTAAACCCTAAAACACTACCCCCAGCATGACCCTACACTAAACAACCACCACAACTCTACACTACACTAACACAACACTACACTACACAACACTACACTACACTACACAATCACTAACCCACGAAAAAATTAACACAAACCCACTTACCTCTCTCGTCATCGTGGTTTTCACAACGCAAATGCATTTACCATACATGCCTTTAAAACGTAATTCTTTGTAAAGGCATGCGCGATAAATGCACATGCGTTTTGAAACAATGCGGGATAATGGTATGCGAGGTCAATGACCTTGCGGGATAATGGTATGCGGACTGAAAGTCTGCGGGATAAAAAATGCGGGAAAATGGCTGCAAACCATGATTAGCAGCAGACTTCCCTGGTGAGCACTAGCTTTACTACAGTGATCTAATGAGCAACTAGAGTGCTAACATTCAGAATTTATGGCAAATGTGTGACACATCTGAATGCCTTCTTGGTAGAACCAAAGTAAACAAGCATTGAAAATGCAATAGATCTCGCCCTCGTTTAAGTTAAAGCCATTCTGTTTGTAATGAGGTGGCTTTTTAGCTTTGCTTTTATTAGTGTTTTTAAAACTTTCATGTAAATAACATGCATATGTATGCATATATGTATATGTATGCATGCATTTATATTTATATAGATATGCAGATTATATATGTTTATATATGTATATTACCTACTGGCGATAGCCAGTGGGTATATATAGTTAGGATTTTTTCTCTATGGGATTTCTGAAAATTCTATGTCTAATAACTTTGGCGTTTGTGGTTGGAATTGGCTGAAATTTTCAGGAAAATGGCACATTTTGTTTCTGAGCAGCCCCTGAAAATTTGGGGGGGGTTCGTCAAGGGGGGCCGAGAAAAAAGGGGGGTCCCAAAACACGTTTTTCCCATTCATTTTTCCATAGGGCTGTTGGACTCACTTTTAGCTCGAACGGCTGAATAGATTTACATGAAACTTGGCAAAATTGTAGATATGGTTTGCCCGACGTGCCTTTGCTATGTCTCAATATATGTGCTCCAGTGGATTTTGAGAAATGAACGTTTAAAAAAATATATATATCTGTGACAGCGGTCCGGTTAGCGCCCCGGTTCGCGTACCTGACGCGTAACGGAACTTCGCGAAGCGAAGCTGATTGGCTCTCCGGTGTCTGTCAACATTCTAAACAGTCCGGAGCGGCCGCCATCTTGTCTCTCGGTACGATCGAGAGACAAGATGTGGTGAAAAACGAAGGGGGAAATGAAGGAAAGGGGGCAAGGTAGACCACTCCTGACCCCCTAGGATTGATGAGGGGGATATTAAAGTGCCCCGCGGGGCAAAAAATATATATTTTTTTTTTTGCGATTTTACGCCGTAGAGGCGCGTCCCGGTACGCGAACCGGGCAGCTCACCGGGCAGCTCACCGGGCAGCTAACCGGCAGCGTAGCTGTCAACATTGTAAACAGTCCGGAGCGGCCGCCATCTTGTCTCTCGGTAGGTTCGAGAGACAAGATGTGGTGAAAAAAGAAGGGGGAGATGAAGGAAAGGGGGCAAGGTAAACCCCTCCTGACCCCCTAGGATTGATGAGGGGGATATTAAAGTCCCCCGCGATTTTTCGCGGTAGAGGTGCTTCCCGGTACGCGAACCGGGCAGCTAACCGGCAGCGTAACGGGAGTCCGCCATCTTGTGTTTTTGGAGCGTCCGGTTCGCGTACCGGGTAGCGTCCCGGTAAGCGTAACAAGGGGAAAACCAAGAGAAACAGTAAAAAAAAAATTAAGGGAATAGATTTCCAGCAAACTTGGCAAAATTGTAGGGACTGTTTGTTTGATGTGCCTTTGCAAGGCCTCAAGATATGTGCACGTGTGGATTTTGTCTAATTAAGGTTAAAAAATATATATATATCTGTAAGCGTGCTCCGGCACGCTTACGTTACGGGTTTTGTTTGCGCTGCAGAGCCAATACGTCACGGTTATGCGACGCGCCATGAGGCGTCTCACGTGGCTACGTGATACGTCACGTAATAAAGAATATATTTTACAGCTATAGATATTAGCTTTTAAAAAACCAATGAAATTCACTGAAAAAACCATAGGTTATAGACCATATATAGTTAGGAATTTGCATTTACAAAACCTTAAAATTCACTGAAAAAACATAGGTTAGAGACCATATATAGTTAGCTGGACATTTTATTGACATAAAACCAATGAAATTCCATATATAGTTAGTTGCACTAACTATATATCGCGCACCCGCAATCCACTGCTGATGATGTCACATATTACATCATTCATGACATGGTCAGTGACATCACTGATGACATCACTGATGACATCTCAAATGACATCACTGATGACATCACTGATGACATCTCAAATGACATCACTGATGACATCATGACACACCAATACCAGTTACTACATAGGCACTCACTGATTCCTACGTCTACACACACATTCACTCATTCACCCATACAATCACTCATACATACAGTCACTCATTATTACAACACTATCATATGCACTCATACACCTATGCAGACACTCACACACTGCCACTCATCCATGGAGTTACTCACACACCTAGTCAGTCCTGTAAAGAATCAATCACACTTCCATTTCCTCATCTATACAGTTAAACACAGAACACCATACTTCAGTGACATCACTGATGACATCACTGATGACAACACTGATGACATCTCAAATGACATCACTGATGACATCTCAAATGACATCACTGATGACATCATGACACACCAATACCAGTTACTACATACGCACTCACTGATTCCTACGTCTACACACACATTCACTCATTCACCCATACAATCACTCATACATACAGTCACTCATTATTACAACACTATCATATGCACTCATACACCTAGTCAGTCCTGTGAAGAATCAATCACACTTCGATTTCCTCATCTATACAGTTAAACACAGAACACCATACTTTTCACACATATACTAACACATACTTACTCTCTTATACAATCACTGATACAAGTACACATTGATATGCACAGAGTCACACACCTCCCAGCCAGCCACACACACACTCAGTCTTCCATACATCCACTCATTCTTCAATATGTAAAACATATTTAAACTTTACAAAAACACAAAGACACTAGATGATGTCATTTGAGATGTCATCAGTGATGTCATCAGTGATGTCATCAGTGATGTCATTTGAGATGTCATCAGTGATGTCATCAGTGATGTCACTGACCATGTCATGAATGATGTAATATGTGACATCATCAGCAGTGGATTGCGGGTGCGCGATATATAGTTAGTGCAACTAACTATATATGGAATTTCATTGGTTTTATGTCAATAAAATGTCCAGCTAACTATATATGGTCTCTAACCTATGTTTTTTCAGTGAATTTTAAGGTTTTGTAAATGCAAATTCCTAACTATATATGGTCTATAACCTATGGTTTTTTCAGTGAATATATATATATATATATATTTTTTTTTACTTTAAAAAACTGATTACAGGGATGCTCAGTTAGGAAACAGAATAAAAAATCCTCAGAAATTTATAGAAAAAAATCAAAGGTTACAAGGACGTTATAGTTAGGTTCTGATTTCAATAATACAAAACCATAGAAATTCAACTGTTATAGTTACCTGAGCTAACTATAACTCATGCCCCCGCAATACAATGCTTAAGACCTCACATATTACATCACTCATCACATGTATTTGACCCTGGGGGTGAAATCCCCAGGGCTTTTTAAGGCTTGACACGTGGAGCCATGTGCCCCCTACCATTTTTATTGAAACTGCCCTAAGGAATGGGGTCCTAGGTCTTATTAAGGTTCAAGGAGGGCGGCTGCATGGCCCCTTGCCTTAATATATATGCTTTGGCCCCAGAGAATGGGGTCCTCTGGGTCTGAAGGCCAACCCTATGCTGAGCCCGCCAAAGGCCCTGCGTGTAACCCCATGTCACGCACAACAAAAAAGCTGTGCCTAGCATGTTTTTGGCTGCCTCCGGTTGGCTGCCTGTGGGGAGCTGGACACAGGGCCTCGCTGCTAGCCAGGCTCTGCGGCCAACCCCATTCCATGTGTGCTAAAAGGCTGTGTGCAAAGTGGAGTTGGCTGCCTGTTGGTGGTTTGCCACAGGTCCTGTCCACCAGTCCAACCCCCTGGAAAGGCAGGACGGCTTACTGTATGGTAATAATATATTACTTTACAATTTTTAAAAAACCCTATAAAACACAAAAAACAAGGGTTAAAAGTAACATTGTAGTTATGTATGATAACAGGATCTGTTTTTGTTTATAAAAAAACCGCTAATAATTCACTGAAAAATCCAAAGGTTACTGTAGCGTTATAGTATGGTATGATAAAAGAACTTGTTTTGTTTAAAAAATAACCTTAGTAATTCACTGCCGAAACAAAGGTTAAAGTGATGTTATAGTTAGGTAAATATTTCAGTCACAACGTTAACACTTTGCACACAAAAAACACGAAATTCACCAGTTATAGTTAGCAGAACTAACTATAACTTGCCCCCTACCGTGCACTGCTTATGACCTCACATAATACATCACTAATGATATGCTCTATGACATCATTTATGACATCACTGATGACTTCTCATATGGAATCATTTATGACATCATTCATCCTTCTTTTGTGCACCATAACATTTAAACTAGTATGGCATTAGAGGCCTGAAAGTAAGTATAAAATAGCTCAGAATAATATAAAGCATACTTAATGCCATGAGATACAACTCCCTTAGATGTAGAAAGCAGGTGTAATGTACAACATTGACCCCATACCATACACTTCACGAGTAGCTGAGTTCACATTAACAATCAATCACATATATATGGAAAATCCTTATTCACAAGCTGTTCAATTTATATGCAGCTGTTCACAGAAAGCCAAGTTCCTCAAGATACTCTATGTCTGTTCCAAAATTAATGCCATACTATGACAACTTTTATCTGTATCAAATCCCTCATTGTTACTGAACCTACATTAAGAGATGAAGTTGATATGAGTAGGAAAGTGGGCACTGTAAGCAGTGTTTACTCTATAGAGAGAGTTTACTAGGGGTGGGATGAGTTTTATTGCATAGAATTCCGCTCAGTTACATAAAAACTCTGCAAGTGTCAGCGGAGTTCCGCAAGAAGCTGAATTTTGGCATGTCATGCGGCTTGTGCTGATTTTTAGCACCGGACTTTCTTCTGTGGGGTAGAAACTGCACAAATGACACCACATGCCATGCCAGCGGGCACTGCTTCTTTCTGCTGCATACATTTTCGACTTGATCAGCAGCTTTCTCAGCATGTATGGTTGTGCCTTCCCGAAAACACTCGCGTTGAGTAATTCTTCAGAGACTCGTCCAAGTGCACAGTTTTTTGTGCCCATGCTCACTAACTAAACGTTGGTAAGCCACGTGAGATATAACCTTCGCCATGCTGCAGTTTGCAGAGTTTTTCAGGAACTCCATGCTGATAGGGCAAAATGCCTCAAGCTCTGCTGGAGGAGTGGAGTTTACCGCCCACCCTTACTCTGTCTCACACTGTTTGCGGACAGTAAAACTCTCATCAGAAATACACCACCGAGTATTAAAAAGTATCTACTAAGAATAGTGTACACTCTATGCAACACTTCAAAAAAGACACTATTAGCTTAAAATAACCAAGGTCTGAGGTTCTAAAGAACATACTATTTACAGCCTCCTACTGTGGTGAAAACTTTATAGATAGCCCATCTTCAGAAGCAAAATTAGCACATATACATTGGTTACTACCTGGTGCACGCAGTCTTCTGTGTTATTGAGAAATTGTCATATTCAGACTATTAGGCCTGGGTGTGAAATTCCGCTCCGCTTGCAGAGTTTTTCCCACTCCGCACTCCTCTTAGTGCGTGGAATTCCCAAAAACTCCACATAGCGGTGCAGAGTTTTTCCACTCCTTAAGATGGCAAGCTCGAGCGAGGAAAATCTTATACTGGACCACCTCTCGACAAGATTTCTCATTTGCGGGCAATCATGGCTGGTCGCTACTGCTCGCATTGAGAAACCTTCCGCTCACGTTGAGGAAGCAGCCACTCAAGTGAAACATCCACTCAAGTGGCAGAAAGAAGCAGTTACCCCTTGCACTGCACGTGATGCTATTCACACTGCTTTTACAGCACAGGATAAACACCCAGCACAAAAAATCAGCAGGAGCAGCACGACAATTTGTACTCTGCCTCTTGCAAAACTCTTTTTTCATGCAAAATTCCACGAACTCAGCCCAGGCCTATAAATGATTCTGTAATACTTAGTATGTAGAATCTTTGCCCGGTTGGAAACTTTTTCTTCAGGACCAAAAAACTTGTGTGGGACATACTGAACACAAGTCGTAAACTGTCATCTGCACACAGTTACTATTGAATACAAAGATTTATAACCTGTGTTTTACCTCTTTACAACTATCATGCATTAGGAGCACATGTGTTTTGTAAACACTCACACCCATTAGCTGGACACAGGCTGTACAAAATTAATGAGAAAAGTAATATGGCAGACACTCACCACTATGTATACTATAAAACAAACTAACACATCCATTGGATGATGTCATCAGTGATGTCATCAGTAATGTTGACATTTGAGATGTCATCAGTGATGCCATAAATGAAGTCATAGAACATGCCATGAGTGATGTAATATGTGACGTAGTAGTATAACTTTATTTTGACTACGTAAATATAACCATAAAAGCACATCACAGTTATAACGTAACCACATAAAAAGCATAGTACCATAATAATTATATATAAGACAGACAGAATACAACATATGAAAAATAAACATCACCTGTTTATACGATGCTAGGCATTTCCTCAAACAATACAGCATTTGAACTTTCAGTACCCCACTGAGATCCATTATGTAAGTGAACATAAGAGCATGCTAAAGTGAAAGTTGTCATAGTCATACAATAGAAATAACTACAAAAACTCTCTTACATATAGCAACAATATAAGGGAACATTAAAAAAATCAACAAAATGCCCGTCATATTTCAAATGTTGCTTTCATTTTAATATCCATTATCTATAGAAAGATAAAATGCATGACAAACGTTTTCCTATCTAATGAGAATCTAAATGACTCACTGAATAAGGAAAAAAACTCATGTGACAAGTGACTATGGAGAAACATATTCATTGTAAAAGTTCTTCGAACAAGATAAGCCATCCAAAAAATCACATCACAGTAATAATCCAATGTTTACAAGTGCATAAAATATGTAGTAAATGGCTCATACCTCGACCTATGATAAAAGTTAACTGAGAAACCTACAAAATAAACCATCAATATAAAAATGAAAATTATTAGGAAAACAAAACATCAGTCCTATTGGAATCAGAGGCATCACAGTATTAACCTCATGTTCTTCACGGAAGTTGGTCAGTGATTCGATATACTAATGATAGCTTCTGACCCTTATATGCCAAGCCCAGTTTAAAGGTCTCGATAGAGCAAGGACCATTTATTCATATGTGTCAGATCAAAAAATACGCTGTGGCAACGCACAGTGATGGTTGCCAAATGGAGACAAAGCGTAATAATCCATTTAGTGCGGGGGAAGTATATACTTTGGGCAAAAAAATAAAAAGTGAGCCTCACTTTCCCTAACTGATGGACTAAAGGTACAATCCTCTGAATCACTTTTGTTCCCCTTTCATTTTACAGTCAACTTATCAACAGGAAGGGAGCTGATTCTAAAACGAAAATACAAGGTATTAGCTCTTTAAGGGGTAATCCTATCCATGTAGCCTTTGTATTTTGGTATGCACTTGTGGACTAAATACTTGTGTATCAAGTCGTCAGATAGAATATAGTCCTAGGAAAACTCTTGCTCTAGGTACTCACATTACTACTCATATTTTATGGGTTTTCCCACACTTCGGGCAGGTGTAAACTAAGGCCGAGATCTTTAACCACATTAAGCCAAGGTGTAGAACAATTCTAGTCAAGGGCAATCACCTACTTCAGGGCCTATATATATAAAGTCATCTCAGGGAGCGACCTTAGTCTGATCCAGTACTTCAGGATTCTTAAATGGGCAATTTTATCAACCCTAAGTATATTTAAGTCTTTTCTCAATGGCAACATAGGGACACTGCTTGGCAAATTGCGTAGTGACCTTAAAAATGTAGGGCCATATTATCAAGAAAGGGCGATACATTATTGCCGCTTTTATCGGCAGGAAACTGCTGCTAAAGCGGCGATAATGGGCTTGATAATACGCCCTTGAGAATTCCCATGGAAGCCCAGGTTAACACCAGAACCTGGGCTGCTATGAAAATTCACAAGAGCCAATTATCAAGCCCATTATCGCCACTTTAGCGGCAGTTTCCTGCCGATAAAAGCTGCGATAATGTATCGCCCTTTATTGATAATATGGCCCAAAGTTTCTAGTCCAATAATAAGCTAGTGTCACTATAACCCCAAAGTTCTGCGCCGTATAAGGCCCTAACCAACACAATTCCTATATAAACCTCAAGCACTAGTAAAAGCGCCCTGCTGGAAGTGTATCTAAAGTTGTTTCTTACATAACTTCAAATTGGTATTGCTTCAAGGATTTGCTCTTTTCTATTTGGGGTGTCCAAGGGAGTGTATTTGAAGTCTCACTCCTAAATAATCAAAACTCCTGACCCGCTCAATAAGTATCCCTTCTACCTTCATCTTACTTTTAAATGAATGATGGAGATTTAAGGCCACACATTTTTTTCTGTATTTATTTCGAGACCTTTCTTTTCACAGAACGTTTGCATTTCTTCCAATAACACTTGAAGGGTACATAATATGAGTAGTGTGCCATCAGCACAGGAGTCCAGAAGTCAGTTAATTTTGGAGCATCATGTTGACAACTATTCATCCACCCCACCAAGCGATTTATATATAAACAGAACAGAGCGGGGCTAGTATACAACCCTGTCTGACCCCACAATTTATGGGGATTCTGTTAGCGAGGTCTCCACACAGCTATTCCACCTAACTTGAGAGTAAGTACCAGTATAGAGTTTAATTAATATAGGTAAGAGATCTTCAGGGCCAGCATATTGTTTCAGAACATTTCACAGGCATTTCCTCGGGACTAAATCAAATGCGGCCCTCAAATCCATGAAGGCCACATAAAGGTAGTGTAATATAATATCAGCAAATAGCTGAAAATCGGAACCCCTGGTTCATAGTACTTATTTTCTCTCGGAATCCAGCTTGGAAATCAGATAAAATCTGATGCGCTTTCATCCAAGTCTGGAGTCAGAAGAGAACACTGCTGCTGAAAATCTTTTGAGAGTATCTTCCAGAATGATGGGCGTGTAGTTTTCCGGGTTGTCTCTTGCTCCCTTCTTGTGGATAGGGACAATAATGGCCCCTCTCCACGGCTCAAGCATGTCTTTGTCCCCAGGAACGGAATTAATAAGGGTGTTAAGATATGGAATCCAAACTTCAGCTTGGGAAAGGAACAAGTCGCCAGGGATGCGGTCCTACCTGGTGCTTTTCCCTGATTGGTTTAATGTAGGGCTACCTCAGTCTCCTTTAATGAGAAGGTAAATACATGAGATTTGCAATCAGGCATTAGCAAGCCTAAAGAGCAGCGTTCTTGCTTGATTTTATCTAAGGAGATTATATTGAATGTTTCATGGTCTTTGAAAAGGGAAGTAATATGGGAAACACACAGTTCGGCTGAAACAAATGAAACGGTTTGAGAAACACTTGTTCTACTACCAACCAACCGCAATGATTCTCCAAAAGGATTGGATGTCTTTCTTTATTATGGGCTCTGTAAGTTCGAATCAATGTGCCTCTTCCCACGCTCGCTTGTTAACCCTCAGAGTAGACTTGTATAATATCCCAGCAACAATTAGGTCAAATTTTAACCCTTTCTTACAGATTCAATCAACCCCTGCTTAGCCATTCGGCTCTCCCTTGAAAACCATGGGCATGGTAAATTAAAATTAGATTTACCTTTAGCATGGGTTGTAAAAAATTATCTTAGTGTGTCAAAACAATCAATGTGGCACAGAACAAAGTATGCAAAAACAACAATTGATGGACGGAATGTTGCACAATGGCAAAACATTCACCCCCAGTCAGAGATCAGGGTTTAATCCATTGTCGTTTTGCTCACCACACCACCCCAGTTCAGACATGGTTAGCATACCCGTCCCACTCGGAATGCAAAAAAAATGATTGATGGACGGAATGTTTTGCCATTGTGCAACATTCTGTCCATCATCTTGTGTGTTTTGCTGTTCACCCTATGTGGGAAGGGTATGTCCAGACGTGGGTCCCGTGCTCACTACGCCACTGGAGTTAAGCTATCCTGGCTAAAGACGGCTGATAGCCAGAAACCGGTCCTAGGATGCTTGATTCTGGTCCAGGGAAGACATGGCTTGGCAGTTCGGGCTGGACTGTTCCCATGAGGCACAGGGTCAGACTGATTTGCATATGGCCGTGTCTGAACTGGGGTGGCAGAGTGGGCTAAAGAATGGTGATGGATTAAACCCAGATCTCTTGACTGGGTGTGAGTGTTTGATTGGTTCAGATGCTCCGTCCATCACCACCCCCTTTTGTACTGCTTTGTTCGCCATAAGTTGGCAGGGTATGCTCAGACGTGAATCCCTTGCTCTCTTTGCCACTGGATTCAAGCAAGCCTGGCTGAAGACGGCTGGAATGCCAGAAACCGGTCCTAGGAAGCTTGTTTCCGGTCCAGGGAAGGCATGGCTTGGCAGTTCGGGCTGGACTGTTCCCATGAGACACAGGGTCAGACTGATTTGCATATGGCCATGTCTGAACTAGGGTGGCAAAGTGGGCTAAAGAACGGTGATTGATTAAACCCAGATCTGTGACTGGAGGTGAATGTTTTGCCATTGTGCAACATTCCGTCCATCATCTTGTGTGTTTTACAGAAAAAAAGTTATAGCCTTCAAAACCAACTGTTTCATAAGAATTAAAAGAGTAGAGAAAAGCCTGGTATATTCTACTCAAGATTGAAACATTATTGATTATGTCATCCCATTTTACATTACTTTGATCATTAGTAAGTGCCAAAGGCTCAGAATAAGACCTAATTTCATGATCGTGTAATGAAGGAAGAATGTCAGTTGGGAGATCTAGAACCAAAGCATTGTGATCACTACTAGGGCGAAATATAACGAAACGTCAAAATAGGAAGGATTACAATCTAAGTTCTAAAATGTTTTTATCAATATAACTTGAATATTTGCCCACTTTAAGTGGGGTTGGCTGCTTGATCTGATTTAGAGTGGCCATTGTCAGCTCATAGACAATATTTAAGCATAATGTGAAAAAATTGATTTACCTCCTTTTGCTACCTATTAACAGAGTTAGCAAAAATCTTTGGGATTTCCAACTTCTTTTCATTGGCTAACAGCAGAGATGAAAGCAATCATAAGGTTCAACATGTGTATTACAATCCCCAGCTAGAATCAGCTGCCAGTCATGTTTGATTGAATCAAGGCGATTTTGAAGAGGATGTAATATTTGAGACTTACTATTGTCTGTAACTGAACGGACATATATATTAATAACAACAATGTGTTTACACTTTACTTTGGAAGTGTCGGATAGAGTCACTTTAATACCTAAAATGTCTCTAGAACTGTCTCAAGTATTTTAATCTTACTAATAATTGTTGATTTAACCCAAATTATAATCTCACCATAGGCTCATTCAGAGCAAGCAAGAATAGCAATACTATCAAAGGTTCAATAACCAGACCTAAACTCTGGTTGGGTCACCCACGTTTCCTGAAAAAGGATGATATGGAGTTTATCAATAAGCTCACCCCACTGAAGATCTGTAAGTTTTGAATAAATACCTGCTAGGTTCCAGGACAACAATTTCACCAATCCAATAGGCCTTCCATCAGAGACTCTTGACAAATTAATTTGCACCTTGCCCTGCAAAGGATCTGTACCATCACTTGTCCCACTGCCCTGAGATTTTACCTGCTGCAGACAGTCAACATCTGATGTCCCCAATGAACGTGGTCTTTGGGCACGATTATTGGAATATTGGGCTGATGTCGAAACTAGGGAACTCAAACTTCCAGGAGGGATTTCATTGGGTTAGTGGAGTCTTAGGCAAATGGAAGAATCACTAGTCAAACCAAATCTAAGCTCAATTTTAATTAAACCGTCAGCTATAGCATTATTCACAAATCTCACACTGAAACAATCAGTTGGGCTGCTCTTACTCACATATCTTGTTATAGTGACAATATTTTCTCTGATCATCGATCTAAAATTTTTTACAAGGCGAGGTCAATGGATTATTTTGTTAGTTAGTGACACATTACTTTCACGATCAGCCAGCAAAGATTTAGAAACATTTCTCAAGAACACTTCTCTACTTCTCTGGCTTTAGGTCAAGCCATAGCACTGAGATTAGCTTGGTTGCAGTCTCGGAATAGACTAGACTTATGGCAGAAATGCTGTGGTGGTCCTTTTAGATCTATCTGCATCCTTCGATACGGTGAGCCATACAGTCCCATTTTCAGCTGCTGGCAAAAATCAGGATCACCAGTTCAGCCTATGATCTTCTTTTCCAATTTCTACCCAACCAAGAGCAAATGGTGGCTCTTGGGAAGTTTAATTCAAAATCTTTTTCCTATCTTGCAGGGTCCCCCAGGGGTCATCTCTCAGTCTCATGTTTTTAAATATTTACGTGGCTCCCCTAGCCAAGCACATTCATTATTTTGGTTTTACCACAGTAGTGATGGAGCCTAGAAACTAAAATTCTTTATAAATAATGACACATTCCACTATCACACTTACCAAACAATACCAGGCCCATAAACATAGTGAATGAGGTGAATGGATACTATATGTTGAGTAACTTTTAGCAATAAACTATCTACAAAAACAAGACCAGCTTGTCATTTTGAAAAGTTTATTTTTTAAAATTCATAAGTGAAAATCTTTAATAACTCACTTTATTAAAATCAAACATTTAGTTTTATTAATTCAAATCACATAATCATTGGCACAATGTAAGCTGTCAGAAATAATCAAAATGATGAATTTAAGAAATCATTAGCTTTTTCTCCAAGTTAATTTTCAAACCTGAAAGGGAAACAAATAATAAACAGTTGCATGCTTACTCTCTCAAGGCAATCCGACAGCGCTTCGCCCCTCAGGAAAAGACAGTCCCAACCCCCACAAGAAAGCCAATTTTATATCATTTTTCGCTCTCAAAACTAACTAAATGTTATTATTTTGAAAAGTTCAGCACTGTGATTGGTTTATGGCCATAAGGCCACCTCAGCTACCAGTCCAGAGAATATGCGCGTCACCGTGCCATTGTCCATTAGAGTGACAACAACTTCCGAGGCATTTGCAACAAAAAGTTGCCAATCCACTTCCACCAGAGCTCGGCAGATTCACGCTTGTCAATTCCTCGGCCTTGAATAAGAACATCCAGAGCAGTCCATGGAAATAAACTCCATTAAAAAAGTCTCTTTTTTATAAAAAGTCTGAGCCACGAGAAGTAAGTTCAATAACCTCTTGCAAAGTTTTTTTTTCATTTCAACGTGCAGCTTGGCTCAGCTTCTGCTCAGTTCAGGCCGACCAACTTTTCTCCAAAGCAAGAACTAGGCCTCTGCTCACTCTTGAGCTATTATTTAAACAAACACAAAAGGAGTGATTAATTCAAGTAAAGCAAACCCTTGTGTACCACCCAGTCCCTTATTAATTATTAATTAACCCACTAATAAAAACATTTAGCAGAAGCAAACATTTAAAGCAGCACATAAAATAACCACCATTCTTCATGTAGTCCAGCTTTATGTTTCAGAAAGAACAAAAAGATAATTAAATGATACACAGACAGACAAACACAACATAAGACATACATATAAGCACTTATAGAAGCACATGCCATGAATGATCAGCTGCATGTTAATGGTGACAAAGACAATAGGACAGACATAATAAACAGGACAATATTAATAATGTGTTACAAAAACAGACTTGCAAATGCAACAGAAGCACATATAATTAGTTTCCCGCGTGTTCATGTGTGGTGCAAACTTAATCTAGGATGGATTAATAAAATAAATCATGCAACAGTGCATTAATTAATCAGTTAATGTTATAGGGAATTGAATCCACAAGCCAGAATAAAATATTTTCTGCAGCCCGCTTTATCAACTCCCTTATCTGGTGATATTAAAATCACCAAACAACACACCAAAAATTTTAGAAAAATGTTACCCATTTTAGAGACAACACACACTGAATTCTCTCGATATTAGTTTCCCTAAACCCCTGTTTCAGCTGTCTGATTATCTTTATCAAACTGAACTCTTCGCATTTCTTCTACTTCATATTCCTTTTCCTGTTCCTTTCTGAGTTTATAAATTCTTTTCTTTTCATTCTGACGCTTCCTCCTCTTGTGAATCAAACAACTAATTTTTAGCAGCATTATCATTATAATAATGACAATTACTGGATAGAGCACTTTGCCAATGACGGACCTGCCAAGTTCTGAAAACCAATCTTTGATAGCCTCCATTCTTTTCCCAATTTTCTCAGTAAAGGTTTCCTCTTCCATGGGTTCAATTTCTTCATGGAAGTGTGTGATATTTTTAACAAGTAACTCTATATCCCGACTTTTGTCAGGTATGTAAGTACAGCAATGTTGGACATGCAAGACCCCACAGACTCCACCCTCTTTTGCAAGCAGAATGTCTAACGCAAGACGATTCTGCATAACCATACTTCTGGTTGCAACAAGTTCTGTGCTAACTAATTGGAAACCACTTGCAGTATCAGTTGACAACCTATCCACGATTGTGGACACTTTTCTAATTTTGATAGAGTTCATTGTAATCCCCACCATAGGAATAACAGCACCAAAAATGTCTCCCAGGATTTCTGTAAAGCTTTCTCTTTTGTATCTATTTTGATTCAAGTGTTCACCAAATTCAAAAGTACCTTTTTCATTTCTGTCAACATGAAATATTTTTGGAAAGACCAGGCCAAGATAACATGTCCCATACCAGTGGTCTGGGGGGCTAAAATAAGCCTTATTGCCACAAATAAAATAAAAATTCCAGGGAAAATTGGATCCTTTCCACCTTTGAATCCCCATCCCCCTTCAATACGATAAGTATCTTCACATTGACTAGCACCTACAAAAAGATTATCATACAATGTATTATCTCTTCTAATACAAAATTTACCACTAACTGGCTCATCAATATGTATTGCTGCATTAGTATTAACACCATTTAATTTAGCATCTTCTAACTGCCAGTATTTCGATTTAGCATGTTTTAGTTTTTCATTTCTTTTATAAACAGCCCTTCTCTCCTCAACCATGTTAAGGAAAGTTTTTTCTTCAGCTCTCATTTTGCATGTTAAATTATTTCTATAAGCATATTCATAGTTTAGTTCATTAGTAACTAAAAAGAATTCCCTCATCTGCTTTGCAGATCTTGCTTTGTTTAGGCTATTTACAATTTTGAGATTTGCAAAAACCTCATCAAAGTCTGAGTAATAATACTCCAGACGACCAGTTTGATAGAACAGACTAGCAATCACACTACAGGTAATGCCATAAGTGAGAGGTAACATATTATATGTCACTCCCTCAGAAACAGAAGTGGGTAATTTTACACACACGTAGCAATCTTTGACATTCATTACTTTGACATATTCAGATAAAAGCCTTGAAAACGAATTGGTTGAAAAATCACCAATTGATCTATCTTGATGAGACAGTGGATCATGATTAATAACTCTACTGGACTTGCCAGCATGCTTCTCATGATTAGACTCTACTTTACTAGTAATATTAGTCTTAGATTTTTGCTTATTAACATCAAAAGGATAGACCACAGCTAAAATTAGCCAAAGTAAAATTAATAATATCACACAAATTAATGTCATCTTACAGCACCTTTTAAAAATTGAACACCTAGAAGTATCTGATCTAGGCATTTCCAAAAACAAAAATTTTAAATAAAAATGTAAGTATAACAATTATACCCCCCTTTTAAATTTTTTTTTTTTTTGAAAGATTTTAACCCTAAACAGTTTTTCTTCGACCTTGTGCCACAAAATATGTCTTCTTTAGCTAAACAGAATTTCTTCGACCTTATGTCACCTAACAAATTTTCTTCAGCCTTATGCCAGGAAACAAAAAGTTACCTAATACATATTTTCTTCAGCCTTGTGCCAGGAAACAAAAAGTTACCTAATACATATTTTCTTCAGCCTTGTGCTAGGAAATAGATCCTCAACTAATTTCTAACAATTTTAATCCCTGTCGCTTTCTAAGAATTCTTGACCACTGCTTTCCACCTCAACAATAGGTGGGATGATTATATATGTCCATTCTGGAGATCTGTATTTTTGGTTTGGCCTAATTACTCTTTTTGTCTTGCGAGTAATAACCTCTATTTTCTTGTTTTCACCTTCGTTACTTTTTTCAAGTTCACTTCCTTGACTAGAAACTTCATTGACTTGTTCCTTTGATTTCTTCACTAGTTTGAATTTCAGATTATTTTCAGGCCAAATGTCTCCTTTTCTCAAGACTTTTTTCTTTGGCACACTTTCGTTGCATTCAGTTTTCCAAGCTCTTTTTCTGTGTTTTCTTATTTCAGAATCTTCATCACTTTCAGTGTCTGTATCTGAGACATCAAATCTGTACCTAGGAATTTCTTTACTCGGCAACTTCACTCCATTTGAAACAATACCTTTACTGGTACTTGGCAATTCTTCTTCTTCAGGAATCACCTTCAGCTTCCCAGCTTCAAGCTTTTTGTTCACAGAGCTACTTCTTCCTTGCCTTTCAAGAGTATCGCTCAGATTTTCGTCTCGCTCAGAATCTTCTGCTTCTTCTGAATCTCTCTTTTCTCTCAGAGACTCTTCTTCAAGCAAATCATCATCATCAACACCTTGAATTCCAGTATTCAGATCTTCTTTATTCAAGTTCTGACTTCCATCTAGATTTTCTTGATGTTGATTTTCTTGCGGATCACCAAAATCAGAATCTGAATCTGAATCAGAATCAGGATCTTCTGGGTCTCTTTCTGAATCTGAATCAGCTGTTATCTCACCTTCTTCATCATTTTCAGGAGGTGACACACGAATTGTATGGCTTGGATGAATCCACCTTTTTAGTCCTCTGCACTTGATTGCATTTGTTGTTATCAGGATAACCTGACGTGGCTTCTGCCACCTTGGTGACAAACAGTTCCTTCTTCGGTGAACCTTCGTCCTAACCCAGTCACCGGGTTGCAAATCATGAGCTTGTACTTTTTCCTTTGAAATAATGTTAGTTCCCACCTGATGAAACACAGAATGCATCACATCAGATAGATTTCGGCAGTACTCAAAAATAGCACTATCATTAATACTCATCAGTTTGCCAACTGGAACAAATGCTTGTCTCATCAATCTGCCCATCACAATGTCGTGAGGACTAAGACCTGTCTTTCTATCTGGGATGCTTCTCATTGACATTAGAACAAGTGGAAGTGCATCTGTCCACTTTACTCCTGTAGCATCACACATCTTTGAGATCCTTATTTTTGATTGTGCCATTTATTTGTTCAACGACACCTGATGCTTGTGGTCTGTAAGCACAATGCATCTTCTGTTCTATGTCTAAAGCTTTACAGATCTTTTTCATCAAACTGTTCTCAAAATGCCTTCCACGATCATTTTCAATGGTAAGCGGAAATCCATACCTAGGTATGATTTCTCTTAGAAGTAACTTTGCCACAGTAACAGCATTGGCATGACGAGTTGGAAAAGCTTCCAGCCATCTTGAAAACAAACAAACAAACACCAAAATATAATGTAGACCATTATGTCTTGGCATTTCAACAAAATCCATCTGCAATCTGGTAAAAGGACCACCCTCCCGTCCTATGGTTCCCGTGCTTGTAACAATCTTTTTGTGAACATTCATCTGTTGGCAGGTCAAACATCTCTGACAAAGTGACTCCGCAATTAATCTAAATTTTACATTGAACCATGTTTGTCTGAATAATCTAATCATGGAACCTTTACCTATATGACTTTGACCATGGCACAATCGTGCCATATCAGCAATCATGCTGTCTGGCATTACAACTCTTCCATCTTTGTGTTCCCAGATCCCGTCTTCCTCTCTTGGTCTGCAATCACCTTTTAGCCATGTGTTTTTCTCTTCTTCACTTGCCTCATCCTGTAAATCTTTTATTTCCTGCCATGTCTCAACTACAGAAATTTGCATGAGAGAATTCATTGTGTGACTTCCGTCTTTTTCCCGATTGATTGCGTAATTGTTTCTGGCACAATATTTTGCCATCTCATCTGCGAAGGCATTTCCTTTGGTAATGTATTCATCACCCTTCTTATGCGCTGAACACTTCACTACTGCTATTTGTTCTGGTAACTGAATGCCATCAATTAATCTTTTAATTAATTTTGCATTTCTGATTGGTGTTCCTGCAGAAGTTAAATAACCTCTATTGGACCAGAGTTGTCCATAATCATGAACAACACCATAACCATACTGACTATCAGTCACTATGGTTACTCTTTTGCCAACTGCTCTTTCACACGCTCGAATTAAACCAATTAATTCTGCAATTTGAGCGGAACGAATTCCATCCAAAGGTGAACCTTCAATAACATCTGAAACTGTACACACTGAGTATGCTGCTCTCAGAATCCCTTCATCATTTCTCAAACAAGATCCATCCACAAAATATATTATATCTGATTCTTGTAATGGGACATGTTTTATGTCCTGTCTTGGTTTTGTGCAGTAATCTACAACATCCAGGCATTCATGATCAATGTCATCCTCATTACTTACCTCAGTAATAGCTCCATCAGGTAATAATGTGGAAGGGTTCAAGTTCACACATCTAACAACTGTTACATTGTCTGAACCCAAAATTGTTTTCTCATATTTTGTCAGTCTGCTGCTTGTTAAATGCTGAGTTCTACTTCTAGTAAGGAGAATTTCAACTGAATGAGGTACATATACCCTTACAGGAAAACCCATAATGATACCCTCACTTTGCTCAAGGCTTACACTTGTTGCGGCCACTGCTTTTAAGCAACCTGGCAAAGCTTTTGCAACAGGATCCAAAACAGCTGAAAAGTATGCAATTGGTTTTCTCAAGTTACCATGCCTTTGTATAAGGACTAACAATGCACAACCTTCTCTTTCACTGCAGTAAAGTTCAAATTCCTTTTCATAATCTGGCATACCCAGAGCAGGAGCTTCATATAAGCTCTTTTTTAACTGCTCAAAAGCTTCCAGCTCAATTTCTGACAATTTAATGGGATCTTTTACATCTGCCTTTGTCAATCTCTGAAGTGGTTTTGCAATGACTGAAAACCCACTAATCCATTGTCGACAGTAACCAACCATTCCTAGAAACATTCTCACCTGTCTCAGTGTTGTTGGTGGTTGTATTGCTTGAATCATTTTAATTCTTTCAACTGTCACTTTTCTGGTTCCCTTTGCAATTCTGTGACCAAGATATTTCACTTCTTGTTTACAAAACTGCAATTTTGCTGGTGAGACTTTATGTCCTTCATCTGCCAAACGGTTTAACAGGGTAATGGTATCAGTAACACAATTTTCTCGTGTTTTGGCTGCCACAAGCAAATCGTCAATGTACTGTACAATGTGGAATTACCAGGTAACACTAGATCTTCCAGAGATTTCTTTAATAATTGATTAAAGATAGATGGACTCTCAGGATACCCTTGAGGAATTCGACACCATGCTAGGATCCTATTTTGGAACCTGAAAGCAAAAATGTTCTGGCTATCTGGATGTAATGGAACTGTAAAGAATGCATTGCACAGGTCAATGACCGTGTACCATTCTGCATCATGTGGAATCTGGTAAAGAATTACTGCAGGATTTGGAACAATGGGACAGCAGGGAACAACTATCTGATTAATTTTTCTTAAATCTTGAACAATTCTGTATGTTCCATTTGGCTTTTTAATACCCATAATTGGTGAATTGCATGGACTGCTTTCAATTTCTTTTAACACTCCTTGACTTATGAATTTTTCAATCACAGGAATGACACCTTCAATTGTCTCTGCCTTCATTTTATATTGAGGAACATTTGGAAAATCAACTCCCTGTTTAACAGTGATTTTTACTGGATCAATATTTTTCATAAGACCCATATCATTACCTGTTAGGTCCCAAATTGCTGGATTAACTGGCTCTTTGAGCTCTTCTGGCAAATCATTTTTTTCAAATACAGGAAATATTGGTGGTGTTTTTTCTTCTTCCACCATCATCATGGTCCATTTGTAAAGACCATCCTCTTCTGCTGTTTGCATTTCAATGCCTTCTGGTGAGCAATATATTCTGCAATTCCTTTTACATAATATATCACGACCCAACAGATTCACAGGACTGCTGTCACAAACTAGAAATCTGTGTTTATCTTTGTAATTGCCTATCTCCACTTTTACTGGATCTGTCAGACTGGTTCTAATTTGTTGATTAGCTACACCTACAACTTGAATGGTTTCACCCGAGAGAGGAAGGTTTTCTATTTCTGCTGATCTAACAGTAGAACGGGTAGCACCTGTGTCCACAAGGAAAGTGATATCTTTATCATTTACCTTTCCATTAACAAATGGACCAGACTGATCTACCTCAAGAGTGGGTCCAAGCACACACTCTTCCTCCTCTCTCAGGCACCGTCATGAGTAATCCTCTGATGAATCACTCACCTCTTTGTCACTTAACCAAAATTGAGAAGCATTTGCCATGTTGACCTTTGACACATTTTTAACCAAATTATTTCCACAGAAACCTGTTTCAGGAGAAAATCTCTGTGTGTTAGCACTACCAGGAAATGGTGCTTGAGGTAACTGATTCTGTTGAATTTGATTCTGCTGTACCTGATTTTGTTGTTGAAACTGGCTTTGCTGTGTCTGGTTCACTATCTGTCGCTGTAACTGTCGCTGCTGACTTAATTCATGCAGTTGCCGCTGTAGCTGTTGTTGTTGCTGCGGACTTAATTCACACTGCACCTGTGGATTCAATTAATTATTTTTAAAATTTCTGGACGGGTTTTTACACTCTCGCTTCCAGTGTCCAATTTCGCCGCAATTAAAACATGGGAGCTTTTGTTTTAACTCATCAATATTTACATTAAATTTTGGCTTTGAATTATTAAAATTACCCCTAAACTTTCCTTGTTGCATAGAACCTAACTGTTGTTGTTGTTGCTGCTCAGCTACCTTCACCTGTGCCCACATTGCTTTCTCCTTGAGACTCTTCTGCTTTGCATCTATCTCGTCACTACAATATTTTGCTTTTCTCAAGATGTCATCAACTGATAATGATTGCCAACAAACAATTCCACTTCTAATCATGTCACCAATTTCAGGTCTCAGGCCATATACAAATTTGTATATGAAGTGGCTCATGTCTTGTTCACTTAATTTTTCATAGCCACTGTACTGTTTAAAGACTAACAGTAACCTCTCATAAAATGAATGAACTGATTCTTTTGGTTCCTGATTTGTTCTGTCTATTTTAACCCAGTCCACTTCCTTTGGGGGAATTTTCTCTTTCAGCCAATAAATTACTTTCTTATAAAGATCCATGACATATTTTGATGGGGCGCCTGTAATTTTATCTCGGGCAGGTTCTTCCTTTGGCCAATCTATAGAGATCTTGCATTCTGTCCAAAGATCTGATGGAACAACAATGTCAAAGAATCCATCCAGATCAATCCACAGAACCTTTGACACCCTTATGAATCTGTCTACCTGACGGTACCATTCCACTGGTTTCTCCCTCAAACGTGGAAAATCATGGGTAAACAGGAGTATATCCTGTCTGGACCAAGGAACATGCACATACCCACCTCCTGCTATTTCTCTCATTGGAAATTCAGAAATTTCATCATTTCTTAGTCTTTTATCTTGATCTTTCTTTGACCATTTTATTCTCCATTTACCTAACTCACCTAATTTTCTAAGAAGGCTTATTAATTCTCTTATGTGAGTTATTCTTCCAGCAGCGTTTAAATTATCAATGTCCCTCTCAGAGAAATCCACCCTGTAATGTTTCTGTAAATGTTTTTGTTTGCTCAAATCAATTTCTAACTCAGCAGCCATTTCTTCCAGTTGTTCATACCTGTTTTTAGTTTTCCACTGAATGCTCTTGCATATGAATAATAATTCATCATCTTGATACAATTTCAAATTATCAGTACCAATTGTGCCAATGATCAATTCCTCCAGATCAGCTTTTAATTTAGCTACATCAAGCTTTTTATAATCAGGGGCTTCAGGGGACATTCCATTTTGAGATAATTCGGTTCTGTTTAAACTTTTTTCTGACAAACCTGAGTCTGAACCTGCCACTGTTGGTGTTTGCGAACTTGATAAACTTCCATGTAGTGTTAAATTTGGCATCATAGATTTTTCTCTATGAATCTCTGAAAGTTCTGAATAAAATTTTTCAGCAACCTTTTGAATTTCAGCATTTAATGGAACTGTTAAGGCTGTTTGTCTTTTTTCTCCTTAGTCAAAAACTGGTACCACAGGACCAATAGTTACCGGTACTGTAACTGCTTCCATACCTTTTGTCAGCTGTTCAATTAAATCATGCTTTGCTTTATTATAACTAGAAATTTCTTGCTCAGCTGGTAATCTTTCCTGATTTCTTACAGAATTATTTTCTTGATAAGCTACTCTGCCTCTGTTAGGTGTACTACAATTATTTACTGAGCCTACCCTTCCAGGTAATTTTAAAAATCTGGGAGAACCTTCCTCAACTTCTCTAGGTGGTGCGCTTGGAGATGCTTCTGTAGAAACTCTCGGGGTAGATTGAGAACCTGCTTGATAAGGTGGCGGTTTAGGTTTAGTGGCATAAATATCTTCTAAAACTGCGTCATCTAATTCCTCATCAATTCCTCTTCCAGCTGTCTTTTGTTCTAAATCTCCATTAATCATTATTCTTATGGGATACAGACCATCATACATGTCTGCTTTTCTCCAGCGTCTCACTTTATCTTCATGTGTTTCTTTATTTACAACATATTTTGAATATTTAGGTGCTGTACACTTGCTTTCACGTTCAAGTTCCATCATCTCAACCTCCCACTCAACTAGGGCTTCAAATTGTGTAGGTCTTGGCTTTGGTACAAGATCCATCATCTTTCCTCTCAAATTTTGTAAAACTTTCATATTAAATGACCCATCTTCTGGCCAGGCTAGTACACCATCCTTTTTGGTATACTGCATCCAGTTATCAAACCAAATTACAGTATGATAACCATATTCACCTTCCATATAGGCTGCAGGTGTTTTGTACTTATGAAGTAATTTACCACCACGTGTCTCAATTTTCTTGTCAGGTGTAAAATAATTTTTCACCTTTTGAAACCATGTAGGCTTTTTTTTATGATCATCCCAATAACTCATGTTGTTTGTTTTTTAATTCAAAAGCTATAAATTTATAATTTTATTTGTAATTTTAAACAACCGTTTTTATCTAATTTGTATTAATTAAATAATTAATATCCTTATTTTAATCACCTTTGCTACTATTATCCTAATCAGGGTCTTTATTGTTGTATTATTTACTAATTATCAATGACAAATATCAAATTAATTTTTAAATTTAAAGAATTAAAGCTTTGAGCATTAATAGCGTGGGAAAATCACTTCTGGGAAATGTAAACAATGTGTTTGTGTATTTTGACCAATCACCATGTGGCTACACAACACTCAGCCAATGAAAATGCCTACTGTCTCTCGACCAATCCGGTCGCGGCCTCTCTGTGACACTGTAGTGTCAACAACCAATCAGAATAGAGCTAGCCTCCAATGACACAACATGTGACTGCATATGTCACTTCCAGCTTCTTCCTGACACTGCACTGCAATGGCTCGCTTCACAGAGCCCCTCAAAGCCTCCTCCGCCGTCCCTTTTATAAACCCAAAGCGCGTCACCACACACGCTCGCTCCACCAACTAAAACGTGTCAATTTTTAATCACTCGCACCTACGCAGCGCGATCACAGCAATTAGCTTCAATCACAAAGCCCCAAGCCTCGCCCAATAGGAGCGCGGCTCCTGCCGTGACGCGACGCGCTGACGTCCAATTGGAGCGCAGCTCTTGCTGTGACACGACGCGCCGGCGTCCAATGGGAGCGCGGTTCTTGCCGTGACACGACACTCCAGCGTCCAAAGCACGGCTCCGCCACAACACAACAGAGCCTTCAATTTAATGACAATTTAATCCTTTGTGACACACCACGCAGGGGATATCCTTAACGCTCGCGGCTCCGACTATAATAAGTCAGCTTGGGGTCCAATGGAAGCGCGGCGATGAGTGCGCGTCATCAGCCAATGGCTGCGCGACTCTTGGAATGACGCGACGGCGTTCTTAGCCAATGGCAGCGCGGCGGCTGACGTAGGCAGCCGCTGCAGCTGTCAGCTCTCCTCTCCTTCTCACTCGCTCCTAGTGGCCCCCACCTCGTACACAATGCGCAAACGGAACAAGCGAGCAATATATAAGTTAGGCTCGAAAAGCGCTTATAGTTAGGCGGGTTGCTATAAGAAAGGACCAAAATGCAAATAGCAGAAAACTCACAGGAATGAGGTCAAACCTACCCTAAAAATAGCGCAATGAATAGGATATTTACAAAATGAATACCATTTTAAACATTAGATCGCGCTTCAACCAATGAGAGCGCTTACTCTGTCAGTGCAGAGACATTAACCAATCAGAGCGCGGCAGGCTCTGACGTATGCAGCAGGCTGCAGCTGCAGGCTCTCTCCCCACACGCTTTCACTCCTAAAACAGCCCCTCCCTTACAATTTTCGATTGGGGCACTTTTAAATGGATTTAAACAACGCACAATGTTTCTAAATGTATTTAAATGGCGCAAATCACTATATAACACCCTAAAACAGTGTTTTCTTTACTCTAAGGCTCAAAAAACGTTTCTAATCATTTTATAAAAACGCAATTAATAACAACATTTAAAACAAACCATTTGTCTGCTTCTCTAACAAAGAGATAGTTTTAAACATTCATCCAAGTATCCTTAGTGTGGAATAGACGACGCTATTCTCACAGAATAGTTTCAATTGCTAATAGAGTAATTCTTACCCTACCCTTCAGTTTTACAAGCCATTCACACACTTTCAAACAAAGAAAACCCTGTTCATACACACACGAATTCTTGGCAGGACTTGAACCAACCACAGAAAACGTCAGGTGTTGATAAGAATAGACGACGCTATTTTACCCTTCACTCGAGTTTGAATAACTCCTACTACTCTTTTCACAGAAAGCTTTAAAACAGGCTCACCAGGTCCCTCTGCTTAATGCTACAATTTCATAGGCAATCCTCACTAAACATTTAACCATGCAATCTAAGGTCCCTAAACTTGTGTTGTACGCCCACAACACGTGATATATGCTATACCACAATTTTGAAACAGAACAAATGCACTGTGGAACTCTTCTAGCTACACTACTCTTGCCATGGCATACCAGGAATTTTTCACACTGCTGGAAAAATTCCTTAAGACTACATATAACAATCTAACAAAATCAAAAACTTAACATTTGTTAAACATCAATCCTATGACTATACCAACATATATGTAACATACATGTAACATGTATGTCAAAAACAACATATAAACCGTCTGAAGCTACCAAATTGATGTAGCCTAGAAACTAAAATTCTTTATAAATGATGACACATTCCACTATCACACTTACCAAACAATACCAGGCCCATAAACATAGTGAATGAGGTGAATGGATACTATATGTTGAGTAACTTTTAGCAATAAACTATCTACAAAAACAAGACCAGCTTGTCATTTTGAAAAGTTTATTTTTTTAAATTCATAAGTGAAAATCTTTAATAACTCACTTTATTAAAATCAAACATTTAGTTTTATTAATTCAAATCACATAATCATTGGCACAATGTAAGCTGTCAGAAATAATCAAAATGATGAATTTAAGAAATCATTAGCTTTTTCTCCAAGTTAATTTTCAAACCTGAAAGGGAAACAAATAATAAACAGTTGCATGCTTACTCTCTCAAGGCAATCCGACAGCGCTTCGCCCCTCAGGAAAAGACAGTCCCAAACCCCACAAGAGAGCCAATTTTATATCATTTTTCGCTCTCAAAACTAACTAAATGTTATTATTTTGAAAAGTTCAGCACTGTGATTGGTTTATGGCCATCAGGCCACCTCAGCTACCAGTCCAGAGAATATGCGCGTCACCGTGCCATTGTCCATTACAGTGACAACAACTTCCGAGGCATTTGCAACAAAAAGTTGCCAATCCACTTCCACCAGAGCTCGGCAGATTCACGCTTGTCACTTCCTCGGCCTTGAATAAGAACATCCAGAGCAGTCCATGGAAATAAACTCCATTAAAAAAGTCTCTTTTTTATAAAAAGTCTGAGCCACGAGAAGTAAGTTCAATAACCTCTTGCAAAGTTTTTTTTTCATTTCAACGTGCAGCTTGGCTCAGCTTCTGCTCAGTTCAGGCCGACCAACTTTTCTCCAAAGCAAGAACTAGGCCTCAGCTCACTCTTGAGCTATTATTTAAACAAACACAAAAGGAGTGATTAATTCAAGTAAAGCAAACCCTTGTGTACCACCCAGTCCCTTATTAATTATTAATTAACCCACTAATAAAAACATTTAGCAGAAGCAAACATTTAAAGCAGCACATAAAATAACCACCATTCTTCATGTAGTCCAGCTTTATGTTTCTGAAAGAACAAAAAGATAATTAAATGATACACAGACAGACAAACACAACATAAGACATACATATGAGCACATATAGAAGCACATGCCATGAATGATCAGCTGCATGTTAATGGTGACAAAGACAATAGGACAGACATAATAAACAGGACAATATTAATAATGTGTTACAAAAACAGACTTGCAAATGCAACAGAAGCACATATAATTAGTTTGCCGCGTGTTCATGTGTGGTGCAAACTTAATCTAGGTTGGATTAATAAAATAAATCATGCAACAGTGCATTAATTAATCAGTTAATGTTATAGGGAATTGAATCCACAAGCCAGAATAAAATATTTTCTGCAGCCCGCTTTATCAACAGCATATGATGATGACACTCAGATAGTTGTGCCAATCTCAAGCAATGTAGATTAGTGACGCAATCTCACATCTAGTCCTCAAATACAAGCACTTTGTACTTCTGGTTGATTTTAACATTCATATGGACAAACCATTAGAGAAGGAATCCATATCACTGTGGGAGTTTAGGGCAATTTTCAATTTGCTCCCTTTTATCCATCATCCCACCCACAACAAGGGGCACACATTTGATCACGTATTTTATAACATAGAGATCCAAACAGACGTGCCTCTCCCTCTTGTATGGTCTGACCACTGCCTGTTGGGTTTTAAGGTGTGTAAATCGCTAAGATGCCCTCAATCTCAAGGGAAGCACCGGTCAAATACTTCTAAGCCTTTAATTTGAATTACCCCGTCAGCCCTGAGTTAAGCGCTCGTCCTCCACCTGTTATCACACAGTGGCAACCTTGAGAGCGATGCTCTTTTCCTGGAGAATTGGCTTCAGCAGCGCACCCTTGCGCTTGCACCTCCATTCACCCGCCACCTCAAATCCAATAGGATTTCGGCCCCATGGTTTAACAGGAAGACCAAAAGTAGCTGCAAGTGACTGGAGAGAGAATGGCGGAAACATTTCAATTCCGAGGACAAAGAAATCTATAAGCATGCTCTAAAGGTCCACTACAATAAAATTTATGTAAAGAAAAAAAACTTCTTTTCATCCAAAACTGGTCAGCGGATAATGAAAGCAAGGAAACTTTCTAAATAGCGGAAAAATTCTCTTCCTTGATCACTAGAGTTGTTACCCCCACTAGCGAATGGACAAATCAACTCACCCTATACTTTCACAATAAAATTAAAACTATCCAAGATTCCTTTGCAGACTCTGTAAGGGAGGGAGTATAGTCCTGCTACCCTGTCGCATCCCTATTGGGGGTCCCTCTCTTACACAGTTCCCCCTATTCCTTTGGAGACATCCCTCGAGATTTTGAAAGTCCTTAAGTCAGGCTCCCCCTCTGACCTGTGTCCAGCCGAAGTGCTGCCTTCCATAGCAGAGATCATCAACCCAGCCGCCAATATTGTCCTTAACTCCTTGCTGGAGACTGGACAGGTGCCTGGCAGATGGAAAAAAAGCGAAAATCCTCCCACTATTAAAAAAATCCTCTGCCGACCACCTGGTAGCTTCCAATTACAGACCGATATCACTACTTCCTTTTTTCTCTAAAGCCCTCGAGAAGCATGTGAATTCGGTGACCACAGAATGCGTGGAGGCCAATAATTGGCTCCACCATAGCCAATCTGGCTTTAGATCCAACTTCAGCACAAAAACTGCCTTGCATGAAAATTCTGAGTCTACCAAGGAAATATTAGATAGAGGGGGCAAGGCGGTACTGATCCTGCTAGACCTTTCTGTGGCATTGGACACTGTGCCCCATGACTGTCTCCTGCATAGACTTCAGGAGTGTGGCTTGGGAGGCACGGTGCTAAATGGTTTACCTCCTTTCTAGAGGATAGCCACCAAGAGATCTTGTCCCCCCCCTTTGCTACTCCTATCCCCCCAATGCAGGTGGGTGTACCTCAGGGTTCCATCTTGAGCCCAACACTTTTTAATTAATATATGGCCCCCCCCTTGCTACCTTGGCTAAAGAATGCAGTGCTACAATAATCTTTACTTGTCTCAGGGATAATCAATTAAAATGTAACTCCTCATGATGACTGGCGATGGTGTTGGCCATCAGACAGGCCATCTCCTCTAACCCCAGTTAATACAGTTAAGAACCTGGGGGTTAAGTTGGATGACAACCTGTCCATGAAAGCTCAAATTCAGGCAGTCGTGGGATCCTGTTTTGGCCTATTACATATGCTAAAGAAATGTCTCCCTCTCCTGCCCATTACCCACAGGAAGAGCGTGGTCCATGCCCTTATTGTTTCTAGGCTGGACTATGTAAACGGATGTACCATGTTACAACGCATACCATTACAACTACCTACCATTACAACGCTACCATTACAACGCATACCATTACAACGCATAGCGCTTAGAGGTGCTGGATAGTGGTAAGTATAATTTACTATTCCAACTCCAGTCCCCGTGGACACTAGGGAAGGTGTTGGATAGTAAATTAAACTTATTCCCTATCCTAGAGCGCCCCCAGCGCAATGCGTTGTAATGGTATGCATTGTAAAAGTTGCGTTGTAATAGTAGGTAGTTGTAAAAGTTGCGTTGTAACAGGTGTATACCATGTAAACGTTCTGTATCTGGGCCTTACAGAGTATCTACTAAGAGGGCTTCAGGTGGTCCAGAATACGGCCCCCAGTGTGGTCCTCGTGTTGGGACACAGAGCTCAGATTTCGCATCACCTGAAAGCATTGCATTGGCTTCCCATCCGGAAGAGAATTAGCTTTAAAGCTGTGGTCTTGGCTTTCAAGCCTTTCCATGATATGGGCGCTCATTATATCAGGAAGAGAGTCCTACACTATGTCTCTGTTAGAACCCTGAGATCTTCCTCTCGGCAGCAGGCGATTGCTCCTAAGTTTTACCGCACCCGCACCGGTGGCCGCTCCTTCCAAGTACAGGCTACCCGTGTGTGGAATCTCCTGCCGACACCACTCAGACAGGAGCTCGACTTTCTCACCTTCAGGAAGCAGTTGAAAACCTGGTTATTCCGAAACAATCTTAAACCTTCCCATTTTATAGTAATAATAATACTGCTGCCGTGAGCTCTTTAGCGCCCGGATACTCTTCCTGAGTAGCTGTGCGTTCTATAAATACTAATTAACATATGTGGAGAAGATTGCCAACCATTTCAATAGGTGTATGAATTTTATTATCAGCTGGATGAGTGGTAACTCTTTAAAGCTGAATTCACCAAAACAGAGATCCTCCTTTTTGGAAAAGATGTTGCTTTCTGGAACCAATCATGGTGGCCTCAGTCCCTTGGCTCTCCTCCTCAGCCATTTCCTAAAGTGAGAAACCTAGTGGTTGTTTTCGATGCCAAGTTGTCATTTGTGGATCAGTTCAGCAAATTGACATTGTCATGTTTTTTCATAATAAGAATTTGTATGAAGTTGTTACCCTTTATTCCTCCTGACTTGCAAAATCCAGTGGTCATCTCTTCAGTTCTATCTAGGTTTGATTATTGTAATGCCCTTTATTTGGGCATTACACAGAGATCCTTTAAAAAAGTTTCAGATGTTACAGAGCACAGCCTGCTGCTTACTCAAGGAAAATACCCAAGTTTAAGATTCCAAGAATCAAGAAAGATTCATGGGGCTGTCTCAGTTTTGTTATTTCCACCTGTAAACTTTGGAATAGACTGCCCTTGCATCTCAAAAGTCAGGTGAACTTTTTATGCTTTCGTAAATACTTAAAAACCTGGTTGTTCTCACTTTCCTTTAATGGTATTCTGCTGGACATATGATCATGCCAGCCCCAAGACGCCCCAGGGCATTCGCTCGCTATTGAAAATTTCAATTCAATTCAAATGCACTCAATTGCTTGACATAATGCGTCAAATCATTCTCCAATTTTCCCAATATACGTAATTTATTTGAACACTCAACCATGACCATTCAGGATTAATTCCTTGTGGATCTGTAGGTCTCCCAGAGGCAGCTAAACTCACTGACTCTTTACTTGGGCCCTGGGAGATAACTTGATGAACTAAAGCTTCTGTTACAGTATTCTCTTTCCTACTCCCCATAGCCTTAGCCAAAAAGGATCTAATGTTAGCCTTAGCACCTCGAATTGCGACGGGGCTTTTGCTTTTCTTCTTTGTTTTCAAAAGGCCCTCCACTTCTTTTCTGAGAACACCAATTTCATCTAGGGCACAGTTTGATGGCATATGATTTGCCTGATTCCTAGTCTTTTTTGCTTCTGTTGGAAGATCAGAAGCTTTTCTTTTCCTCATTGCAAGTCAGAAAAGCCAACCCTCTAATGTCAGAACTTATAAGGACAGTATTCACTTAAATAGCAGCAATATTCATACTACTTGCACACACAGGTACTGACTGAAGAAGAAGAAGAAAAGGAAACTTTATTGTATAGTTAATTAAAACCATTACAAAAATACAGATATGATAATATACTAAAAACACACTGATGTGAGAGTAATAGAATTTAAAATTGGCAGTAAAAAAAAACAATGTCCATGGTCAAGATTTTGCCAATGATCTTTGCTTTTTCTCAAAATGTTCGATACATTTGATTGATCTGCAAATGAAATGGGGGTCTGTGGTACATAATGTTTGTATAATCGCAGACCTACAGGTATGTGTTCCAAACTGCTTGAACTTGGCTTTCAACCAATTCCGACGTTCCTGTATGAGAGCCGGGCAGATGCAAATCAGGTGGGTAAAGTCTTGCCTTGCTGCACCGCATAGCCCGCACCCTTCACTTTCCTGGGACTTCCACTTAGTACGCTCAGCGTTGGTTGGCAAACTACCCAGCCTTATAGTAAGATATTTACGTTTGATATAAGGCACTGACTGGCTAGACAGACATACCTTCAAAATAGAATACAATTATGTTTTTAAAATTCAATTTAGTTAGAGCAAATCATCATAGGTATAGTAATAAAAAAAAGAAACTAAATACAGAATACCAACTAGCAAAAAACATTTGCTAAAGTGGCAGATAAAATCTACAGGACAAGACCTAATAATATTCCATTAGGGATAATAATCCAGGTACTGTATAAATAAAAAAGTAAGTAATTCAGCTAGTTCAGGGAGTCCAAATTCTGTTATAAGAAATGTAATTACAGCTTAATATTAGGCCCCCAGATACAAGGGCCACACTGTGCCCCCATGTTCAATACAATGTTAGCACAGTTAGGGCTTAATTATGAGTCTGGCGGTCCAGGGACTGCCAGACTTGTGGAGGCGTGGCAGTGACGGTCCAACCACCCTGTTACAATAAGGGCAGACGGACTGCCATTGCCCCAATGCAGCTGCCAGGAACCGCCATTTCCTGGCAGTGTTACGGTGGTGAGGAGGCAGTAAACATGCTTAGTGGTACCACCGCAGTTCCGCCAGGCATATTACAAGATTCCTCTTTACTATGGTTTTCATGGCGCTTCCACCACCTTGAAAACCATAGCGGAGAGGAAACAAGGAAGGCCCTATAAGGTCCCCTTGTGCCTCTTCACCATGTGGATGCAAACAGGGGGGAACAATATGTGACCCCCTGTGTGCATGCACGCCAGTTTCTGCACCACATGCACATTACACTCCATGCCATGCAGGAACTGTTTCTTGAGTTCCCATTGTTGAGCCCATTTTCTGAGGCACTGCTGTGGGAACGCCAAAAACCAGCCCGCCAGACAGGAGGAAACTTTTAATCTAGAGGACAGCCTGACCATGGGTTTGGCGGTGTTTTGACGGGGCAGACCTGACGCCACACTGCCAAACACATAATCAGGCCCTTAGTGGGTTGGTCTGGATAGTCACAATGAAATTCAGACGTGTGCCGCAAAGTATGAATGAAGGCAGGAGTTCTGGTTTCCTATAATACACCTAGAAGATCCTTGTTTCAAAACCAGTATGTTCCAATGTGTTCCAATGAGTTCCAGTAGGCTTTTCATAAAGTTTTGTGCAGATAGAAAGTTTGGGCCGCAGGTCAGAAGAGACATGTGCCATACTGCAGCAAGGGCACATAAACCCCTGGAGCCTGAGGAACACCATTCCGTCCCATATGTAAGTTCCAGTAAATAACAGTAAGCTGTGAAACTATAGTCAATCTTTTTTTAAGAGACAAGCAAGGAGATGCTGGCAAGGATGACTAAATGCTGCACAGCAGATGGAACCCGAATACACCCATCGCACGGTCTCTACATTAAGACGCAAATCATCCTCCCAACAACCCAGGAGAGAGAATACAATCAAGTGGTGTGCTGCTTAAGTGTTCTCGATGATTCAGAAAAGGGGGTGGTGATGAACAGAGTGTCTGAATTAAGCAGACCACTCTTACCCAGTCCAAAGATCAGGGCTTGATCCATCACCGTATTTTAGCTCACTGCACCATCCCAGCTCAGAACTTGGCTATATGCAAATTAGTCTGACCCTGGCCCAGTGCATCATGGGAACAGGGCAGACCAAACTACCAAGCCAATTCTTATACTGGAAAGGAAACAAGCTTCCGGGGACCGGTTTCTGGCATTACAGCCGTCTTCGGCCCGGCTTGCTTGAATCCTGATGGTGCAGTGAGCAAGGGACTCACATCTGAGTATACCCTTCCACGCTTATGGTGGACAAAACGATTCAGAAAAGGGGGTGGTGATGGACAGAGTATCTGAATTAAACAGAACACTCGTACCCAGTCAACAGATCAGGGCTTGATCCATCACCGTTTTTTAGCTCACTGCACCATCCCAGCTCAGAACCTGGCTACATGCAAATTAGTCTGTCCCTGGCCCAGTGCATCATCATCACCACCCCCTTTTCTGAATCGTTTTTGGCCACTATAGGTGTGGCAGGGTATACTCAGACATGAGTCCCTTTCTCAATGCACCATCAGGATTCAAGCAAGCCGGGCCGAAGACGGCTGAAATGCCAGAAACCGGTCTCCGATAGCTTGTCTCCTTTCTGGTGAAGAATTGGCTTGGTAGTTTAGTCTGCCCTGTTCCCATGATGCACTGGGCCAGGGACAGAATGATTTGCATATAGCCAGGTTCTGAACTGGGATGGTGCAGTGAGATAAATAATGGTGATGGATCAAGCCCTGATCTTTGGACTGGGTAAGAGTGGTCTGCTTAATTCAGACACTCTGTTCATCACCACCCCCTTTTCTGAATCGCTTAAGTGTTCTCAGCAGCTACCTTTGTAAAGTGTTTTCCAAAGAGTTAACTTGCAATATGCACACATCCTGCATTAAATCTATCTGACACTATCTAAGAAATATTTTTAGAACATGTTGGCATGATTTAGGGGCACATTTAGGTTTTGCCAGAACAGGAGAACTGTAGTGCACGGACAAGGCTCTTGCCCCGCCTGTCCCCCTGGTTTCCTTGCCAATTTTGTGTAGTGGAGCTGCTGATGGTGAGCTGAAAAAGACTCATTCAAAAAGAACAATTGATGGACAGAATGCAGAACAATGTCATACATTCACCCCAGTACAGAGATATGGGCCTAAATCCATCGTTTTTTTGCTCACCGTGCCATTCCAGTTTGGACCCAGCCACATGCAAATCAGTCTTGACCCTGTGCCCAATGGGAACAGTCCAGCCCGAACTGCCAGGCCAGGTCCTCCCTGGACTGGAAACAAGCATCCTAGGACCGGTTTCAGGCTTTCGGCCCTCATCAGCCAGGATAGCTTGACTCCAGTGGTGTGGAGAGCATGGGACTCACGTCTGGGCATACCCGTCCCACTCAAGGTGACAAATGCCAAAAGAGCAATTGATGGACCGAATGCAGAACAATGTCATACATTCACCCCACTACAGAGATCTAAGCATAAACCCATTGTTTTTTTGCTCACCATGCAGTTCCAGTTTGGACCCTGCCATATGCAAATCAGTCTTGACCCTGCGCCCAATGGGAACAGTCCATCCCAAACTGCCAGGCCAGATCCTCCCTGGACTGGAAACAAGCATCCTAGGACGGTTTCAGGCTTTCAGCCCTCATCAGCCATGCTAGCTTGACTCCAGCGGCATGGGGAGCAAGTTGGCAGGGTATGCCCAGATGTGGGTCCCTTGCTCACTTTGTCACAGGATTCAAGCTAGCCTGGCTGATGAAGGGTGTTACCCAGAAACCGGTCCCAGAATGCTTGATTCCGGTTCAGGGAAGACCTTGCTTGGCAGTTAGGGCTGGACTGTTCCCATGTGGCACACATTCAAGACTGATTTGCACATAGCTGGGTCTGAACTGAGGTGGCAAAGTGATCTAAAAAATGATGATGGATTCAACCCAGATCAGTGATTGGGGGTTAGTGTCTGAAAAGTTTCAGCCCTCCGTCCATCATCTCCTTGTGTTTGCTTTGTTTGCAATAAGTTGGCAGGGTATGCCCAGACATGGGTCCCTTTCTCACTTTGCCACTGGATTCAAGCTAGCCTGGCTGATGAAGGGTGTTACCCAGAAACCGGTCCCAGGATGATTGTTTCCGGTTCAGGGAAGACATGGCTTGGCAGTTTGTGCTGGACTGTTCCCATGTGCACAGGGTCAAGACTGATTTGCATATAGCTGGGTCGAACTGAGGTGGCAAAGTGAGCTAAAGAATGATTTTGGATTAAACCCAGATCAGTGACAGGGGGTGCGTGTCTGAAACGTTTCAGCGCTCTATCTACAATAAGACTCTTTGTTCGCAATAAATCTTACTGGCTCGGCTGGTGGACAATCATTTGCGATGGTCCGTCACCAATGAGCCACCGACCTCAGTGTATCAGGTCTCCCCTGTCAGCTTTCGCATTGCAGATATTTTCCAGCCTTGGTCTCTCATGAGATGCGTGGTGAACCTGAGCATTGCAAATATGCAAATCGTCTCCAAGCACACAGAGAAAACTCACGCTATTACTCTTGCTTTGTTTTTTTATGGAACAAATTCCTGATATAGGGAATTCTTTGTGGAAAACAAAAAAAGAATAGCTGTCGGCAGCTGTGAGAAGATGACATGGTGGCCCTTCTGTTCTTCATTTGTTTCTGCATTCTGGGACTTGCAGGCTTTATCAATCGCAGTAGAGTCATAGAGATGCAGGAAACCAGATTTATTGCATAAACTTCATTTAAAGCGATGTCCCTTCAAGCCAGCCAGCAGATCAAGTGACTCATCGGACACTTACCAAAATTCCTTGTGTCTTAAGATGGACCATCCTAAGGCATCCATGTTCCAAAAAGGCAAAAGCACTGCAACATAGTCGCATTCATCATTTTAGAATCCACCAGGCAAAGCAGAAACCTGGACAGTAAGAGCTTCTCAAGCATGAACTTCGAAATGCTGAGAACTCTAGCGATGTTAGTTTCATTTACACACAGAGAGGAAAAAGAGTAAGTGAAATTTTATATCAGAACGACAATCTGTCAAGGAAAATCTAAGTTTTTTTTTTAAAAAAGCCCTCACCAACTCATAGTGGTAGGCTTCATCATTGGTCATACTACAACATCCCTGCACAGACAGGCAGCTAGGATGGAACAAAGGGTAATGGGGAAGACAATACACACATATATAGAGAGGGATCTACAGTGCAGACAATGATCTAATTAAAACTACCTCGGGGACGTCCCGGGTTCCTCTTGAACATTGGGCCCCTCGGAATGGAATAAAATGAGTAACAATGATGAAATGGGTATATTAGTGCCCCTTCATCATAACTATCTGCTATCTTGTCCACATGTTTCGGCTGGTATTCATCACCAGAGTGGGTCACTCAGCCTTCCCTTGGACTAAACATCCCACACTTATATCCACCCCTTTTATTTGATCCTTATCAAGTGGTTTGAGGTATATTTTCCAACATGCGGTCATCTTATTTTTCTCTCCTATGGAACCACACTCGGAGCTATCCTGAAGTGAAAACATTTGATTGAAACCAATGTCCAAATGAGGGTGCTTTAAACAAACAAACAAAGAGTCAGAATCATATAGTCTCTCGTTCAAACTTTCTATCTCCAACAATACCCATTATATTGCCACTAAAAAATTACCCGCATATCTCTGTTGATGAGCATTCCATCACCATATAAACACCACCGACAAGTGAGGGTCAAAGGAAAAGTAAGTGGAATGCAGATTTTGTAGCTTACCCGGTCCCATTAGGATATTCTCTGAAACTGGAGTGTAAGCGGGAGTGTCTCCATGTAGTCACACACTGTTGTAGGGATTAAAAGCATATGGATCCCAACTATCAATACATCACTTTTCAGCAATCATTCCCTTGCATAGTGCATATCCAGCCCCGTGGAGCTGATCAACAAATCATTATCATACCCATGCCAAGAGTGCTTGTTGTTGGAGGTACTTGAGTGCTACAGTAAATATAGATATACGTACTTATTGCACGTTGCATAAGTGTGACTAGTGGATATCCTTAGGTGAGTTCAGTTCGTCAGACTGCTTAGTATGAGTGTATTGTAGTACTGATTCTATGTATATCAAAAAATGCTATGAACTGGTTGATCCTGCCGCCGCACATTATATATGCACCACCCATGACATAAAGACTCATAGCTGTAGTCCCACTGCTATGTATATGCCACGTGCATTATAGTGATTTATGAGAAAACACAGAAGCGTGATTGTTTCTAAACAGTTATAGAACAGTCACCAGTTATCCTTAACCGGGTTCGTCTTCGTGTATTTAAATGGGACGACTCATAATGCCCGAGTCAGTCGCTGCTATTTTAATCAAGTATTCTAGGGTGCTTCTGGGAAAGCCCCGTTCAGACCCCTCTATTTTTTATTTTTTATTTATTTATTTAATGCGATATTATATAGTGCAAACTTTACCCGAAGGTGTCAGAGCGCTTTACATAAGAACCAGTTGCAAAACATAAGGACTAAGGATTACATGCGTGTGGATGTATGACGTTACAACGCATACTTTTACCACGCATGCCTTTACAACGCGGTATTTACAACAAAAACCTTTACAACGCATAGTGCTTTGGGGTGCTGGATAGTGAATAGTTTAATTTACTATTCCAACTCCAGTCCCCGTGGACACTAGGGAAGGTGTTGGATAGTAAATTAAACTTATTCCCTATCCTAGAGTGCCCCCCAGCGCAATGCGTTGTAATGGTTTGCGTTGTAAAAGTTGTGTCGTAAAGGCACTGCGTTGTAAAAGTTGCGTCGTAAAGGATGTTTCCCCATGTGTTACATAAAAGATACAAACAGAAAAAATTGCAAATGTACAAGATGTAAAGTGACACAAAGAAGAGACTGGTGATTATAGGGAAGGGCTACGGATGGATATACTCTAAGAGTCACATAGGAATGGTAGAGAGTACAAGGTCTACTGCATATACTAGTGATTAGAGTTATCTCTATATACATAGGGAAGGGCTACGAACGGATATACTCTAAGAGTCACATAAGAATGGTAGAGAGTACAAGGTCTACTGCATATACTAGTGATTAGAGGTATCTCTATATACATAGGGAAGGGCTACGAACGGATATACTCTAAGAGTCACCTAAGAATGGTAGAGAGTACAAAGGTCCACTGCATATACTAGTGATTAGAGTTATCTCTATATACATAGGGACGCCTGCTCAAAGTTAAGTGCATTTACATTCACAAAAGACGGACTCCTCTCAGTCTTGCCACTCACCGCTCTCCAAAGGTGCAGTGAGAATACCGGCACCACCCTTCATTACGTACGCCAATGGGGAACGTGGATGTGCTGATCACGTGACCCCCTGTAGGCTGGACCAATACGCCTTTCTTGAAATGACTCAATGATCGCCCCTATCTCCCCGTTGGTCCCTGGGGCGATTGGCAACAACCTAATGTCCGAAAAAAATGAAAAATCTGGCCACTCTTATGTTGGGTTGTAATTCTAAAGCATATATACGCATTCCTTCTCATAAATGAATATGGAACAGAATAGAAAGATTAGTTATATAATGGAAGTGTCCAATCACTGAGTGACTCAATACTCACTGTTACCTTATTACTGGATCCAACAGTGTTTACAATTGTAGAAGAAATAAGGGGATATTCAAATGTTTTTTGGTATGTGGACTAGACGCAGTTCAACTGGCGCCAGGGGATATCATCCATTAATCCAATTACATGGCTAAGTATCCGAAGTATTCATTTTGTTCACGCATCAGCAGGAAGCTTTTTTCATCTTTACCATTCCATGGAATGACAGGTTTGCCCAGCACAGTCCACTTGTTATCATCAGCTATGTGCTTTTTCCTCCAAGAAGTGCACGGTCAACTTTGGCATGGTCTTTTTGCATTTGACTTTACTTTTGTTCCATAATTCTGATTTTAATTTTATGAGTAGTCATCTCCATATATAGTAAGATGCATGGATAGAGGATCAGATATATAACATTGTATGAGTTGTAATTATTGTGTTTGTTCTGGATCCAAGGAAATTCAGGCCCACACCCACTATTTTGGTGTTCATGGTTAGAGGACATATGCTGCATTAACCACAAGCCATGTGGCCAACTACTGGTGGAAGGTCCCACCTCCTGGGCTCATGGTTAGGACCAACGTTTTGTGTTCTCTTATGTACAAGCATATGCCTAATGCTGGCGAGTGGGTCGCCCCACTGCACTTGGAGCAATGTAAAAAAAAAGAATTATAACAACAGAAGGTATTTCTGTTATTCTCATGTAATTGTTTGTATTGGCCAGGTTGGGCAGGGCAGGGCTGGAACTCCTGTGACGTCTGGGAGGAGGAATGGCTGCTGAACTCCAAAGTGTGCGTGACTGCTTGACCCGCCCTCTCCGGCAGGCAAAACATTCATGCGCACTTTGCATGTTCCCCACCAGGCTGCATTACACAACCTGATGGGGAACGTGTCCAGTCTCCCATTCCTCTTCTGAGCGTTGAGCCACGGCGCTCAGTCCAATCAGAACGCTGCATTTCATGTTTTTGATTGGCTTAGGGGGTGGAGCCTCTGTGCTTCCTGGTTCATGCAGAGAGACCATGAGGAGAGAAGGCTGAGGGCTCGAGACGTGGAGAGGATGTAAGTGTGTTTTGTTTTATTTTGTACGCCCCCATGGCCCCCTTCCCACCCTCCCCTCTCATTCGCCGACAGCCACTACTGATGCTAGCATTTAAAAAAAAAAGAAAACATTTGTGTTGTTAGGCCCAAGCCATTAGAGTTAACGATACACCAGTTCCTCGTGATTATTTGTTTCACATGATTGGATGGCGTACTAAATATAGTGATGCAAATATTTCTGTCTATTGTAGGATTTTCTCTAGTCTCCAGTAGGGCGTCTCTATTGTAGTTCCTTGCTCGTTTCTGTGTCCTGGTGTCTACTATGTTATGATAGTTTTTCTCTTCTAGTTTCCTGTAGAGTTTTCTGTGACTTCCTGGAAATCCCTGATGTTGGAACAGTTACTGCAGAGAGACAGAAACTGTCTGAATGGAAAATGTTCTCATAGAGACTTCGTGGGAAGCTGTTACATGACAGAACATTATTTCTATCAGTGAGTTTGTGATATACCTGTATGATCAGTTTTCCCTCACTGGCCTTAATGTCCAAATCCAAGAAAGGCAGTGATGTGTTGGTATTAGTGGATGTATGTTTCTTGTCCATTCAGTTGAACCTAGAATATATGAAAATATATCTCAGAAGTGAATATTACCAGCCACGGCCCGTGGAGGGAGTTTCGGTGGGGCGGAGAGGAGGGGTAGGGGGGGCAGGGTGGGGGGGGGGGGTGCTAAAAACTGGAGTATGGATAATTGAAGGTAAGTAAACAATGTAATAAATAAAACGAATTTCGTAGCGCACCCTGCATTGCAATTTGCGATGCAGGGCGCGCTACAAAATTTGTTTTATTAATTAAATTGTTTACTCAGCTTCAATTATCCATACTCCAGTTTTTAGCACCCCCCACCCTGCCCCTCCCCTGCCCCGCTTCTCCGCCCTACAAAAACTCCCTCCACGAGCCGTGGCTGAATATTACACCCTTTTATGGAATGGTGACCAGCGTAACTATTGGGCATCCTTGCATTTTGAAGGGTCCCTACATACATACATACATCCTAACATACCTAGATATTTGGGTTCGAAATCATTCCTGGGTAGGTCTGTGTTTATCGATCCCTGTAGTGACTGCATGTGTAAGTTACATTTTCGTTTGTGCTAAACATGTTTTTTCTCCCAAGGATACTGAACACAGGATTGTATAGCTATAGTTTTTTGGTTTGTGGTTTTTTTCTATTGGTGCTAACATGTTGCTTGGAGTATTACGTTTTGCGATGACTGTTTCTGAATAATATAGATGTCAAGTCAGGTCCGTAACCATCACCTTGCCCCGACAGAGCTTCTGATCCCCTAGGTGAGGCTGACCGAATACCTCTGAATCCAGGTTGGGAAACCCTTCAAAACGCAACCTTGAGACTCTTAGCTTAATTCCATCTCCCTTTCTAACCATGTTTCAGATAGCTATCATTCAGGTGCAATGAAAACCCAAAGTGAGAACCTCTAGCAAGAATACCTGTCAATTTTCCTCCCAACCATCAAACCCAGTTGTATGGAATAGCTTGAATGTGCTTCCTTTCCCAGCATTGATGTGTTTTTAATGATATTTATAGCAAGCTCTGTAGCCTAGAATGTCTTAGGTGTCCCTCTTGCACCCTTATACCAAGTACTAGAGGAACATAAGTGCATCGACCATCAACACTCAGGCAGTCATCAAAGTATGAGTTCATGTACCCTGCTCGGTGGATGTTAGAGAACCCTGGGCTTTAGTCTAACAAATCATTGTGTTCAGGTGCATCAGTTTCATTGGCTCAAATGCAGTGGACCTGCACTACCACTCTCAGATATTCAGTTTGAATTATTTCTGTGCTTATTAGCTCTTTGATATAGCACTGTGAGCACATCTTTGTAGTGCTGTACCAAAATGTGAATTTTATCAAAATTGCAGCAGCAGGCCATGAGACCAGTCATTCACTTTAGGAAGAGTGACTAATCTGTGAAAAACCCCTGAGCGAAATTGAGTAAGGAGGAACCTATCATAATCTTCAGACACAAAAGTAAGATAAGGTTGAATATTAAAATCAACTGGTTGTGTAGGACAGTGGGTTTTACTATTTCAGATGACAATCTGGCAGATTCTAGCAATGTCAAACCCTTTAGTTTTAAGTCCTTCCTAGTTATTTTCCTAATGACATTAGGATTAGTGAAGTATTCTAAATGGTCGAGATCTTGCAGGAAATTGCGAAATTGGATTAACCATGGAATCCTAAGGGCCCCATCCAATTTCAAAACGTCCAGAAGAATGTCTCTGTTTAATTTTGCCTCTTCCTTAGTCCAGAATCTGTGCCATAAGAGCACAGGCTCAAGCTTGATTATATCGGAAATAAAGGGGAGGCCTAGCTCCGCATGATATACACGAGCAGGAGTGCCATTCGGGATGGATAAAATATATTTTAAGAAAGAATTGTCAACTCTTTGGATGGAGAGCAGATCAACTGGCCCCCAGACCCCAGTCCCATAAACTGCAGCTGAAACACATTTTGATTTGTAGATCTTAACGAACTCCTCAAATGGTCTTTTACCTAATTTTTTAGCGAGACCATCAGGCACTTGAACCTCCCAGGAACAAAGCAACCATAGAGAACAAGTACCAATTCCAATAATATCTCCAATTCGTGTCCAAACATGCAGTCCGAATTGAGGGAGCTTAGAACAGTGAAAAAGATATGAATATACGTTCCACATTAGTGTTGCTACGCCAACAGGTATCTTGTTTGAGAGATTTTCGATTAAAATGGTGTGGAGGAGTATAAAAAAGACTAATATAAAAGTAATATAGCATTTGAGTAAGATTTGCTGGATGTGCAGTGGTATAAATCTGCTCCCATAGTTTCGACCATGGGGGTATGTGCCAGCTAGATTGGAAATCAGATGTCGATGAAAGTTTGAGTTTGGACTTGAGTCTGTCAATGGAGGTGTTCGCAATGTTTTAGTAGATGCAGCTTTTGGAGGGATTGGTGAAGGAGCAAGAGGAACTCTGTGAACCATCATTCCGGATGAGAGGATGGGTAGGAGCTGAGTGTGGCAGTAAGCAATGGTTTCAAAAGCTGATATTGTTTCAGACAAGTGGAGGGTAGATCAAAGGAGGAGGAAAGTGTTTCAAATGAAATGACTACATTATCCTTTTGTATGTTTCTGCATAGCCTCATTCCTTTGGGCCTGTAAGGGTAGGAGACATTTATTAGAATTGGAGAGCTATGCTAACTTTTACCCATAAACTTATTTGTCTCCCCGAGCATACTACATAATCTCCTCGCAACCGTCTCGCAAAGATAAAGGATCTCCATAACATATGTAATATTTTTAAAGGGCTTTTATAACTTAGAATGGTGGCCCCTTTTTATTTAAATGTAGTATCTGTTTTTAAACCTATGTATTTATGTGGCAACCAAGAACATGCAGTTCAGCATCTATTCTTTTGTTATGTTCACTGCACAAATAATATAAATGAATGAATGAATGAATGAATAAAAACTTATAATGCGCGACTTTGCCAGAAGGCATCAAGGCGCCTATAATCAGATCATAAATATTACACATCGAATTGCGTAATTTGTACAGCTCCATTCTATATCCCCATTGTTTTTGTGATTTGCCCTCGTACATTGTTTTTGCTATTTAAATTATTAGTTTTGAATAACTCATATGCATTGAACTGTATTGCACTCAGAGGAATGACATTGTCTTATCTTTTTAATATGTATACTTTGATGATCTATGTTTTCAAATTAGATCAAATAAAGTTATGGAATGAGACTACATTATCATGCTGTTGCTGTAGAAATTGAGAGACTGCAATTAAACCTCCATTTTACCAATATCACTAAAATCGCAACTTGCCATTAATCTAGTGCCATTTGATATACCAGATGGGATTTTTAACACATTGCTCATAGGGAGATAGGTGAATTATCAGATACAGCTTGAAAATAGAACAGAAGTGGGATATAACTGAGGGAAAACAATATTTAGGAGGCTGAGACATATAAAGGGTGTGTGTGTAAGAAGAAGGAGACACCATGGTGAGCTCCAATTGAAACCACAATCTGGAATGAGAATCAGGGGAAATCTGAAAAACAGCCTTGGCCCTGCTTAATATGGAAGGCTTAATGATTTAGGGAAAAATCTGGGAAATTGACTCCTCCAAAAGACTTGGTTGATTTCAGGGGTGGTAAAGATAGATGAGGTGATTTTCCATTCCATAAAAATCAAGATAGAAACTTTCCAAAAGCTATGAAGCATTTCCCGGGAATGGTCATAGGTAGAAAAATAAGATAAAAATTCATCATCAGAAGTATCATCATTTTGATTGTGTCAAGGTGAACCCACCATGACAAAAATAATGGTGACCAACCCAGTGTTAGTTTCGCAATATTAGAGAGAAGAACTTACATATTCGATTGTAAAGTATATAGAAGAATATTGTGATACAAGATCCCTAGACATTTTATCTTATCTGGTCTTAAGGAGAATCCCATCCAAGTGAAAGGGGCTTTGAAACAAAACTTGTGTTGAGGCATCACTTTAGATTTTTCTATATTAAGTTTATATATAGCCAAATATGCTTTAAACTCTCCTAAGAAATATGGAAGGGAGGATTCTGGTTCGAAGTATACAGAAGGATGTCATCTGCTATTGCAGTGTATATATGACTTGTGCCTCTATTGAAAGGAAGGTGTGGGGATTGTACTCCATTTATCACTACAGAAGAATGGGGTGATGAATATAGTGAAGAAATAAGTTGCAGAAAATTTGTCCTTATCCATGCCAAAAAGGGCATATGTTAGGAATTACCAATTAACTCTATTATAAGCCTTTTCAGCAACCAAGGTTATCGCCTCTAAGGCATGTTAAATTTAGGAGCTTTGCTAAGAATGTTCAGAAAGACATGTAAATTATCTATTACATTTCTATTTTTTACATTGGCCTGACTGCCCAATATCCACCAGATCAGCCACCAGATCAGGTATAAGTTCAGTGAGTCTGAGGGCTGGTCCTTTAGCAAAAAGTTTACAATCTGTTTATCAGTGTAATGGGGCAGTAATATTTGCATTGGGATAGATCATGATCTTTTTTTGGAATAAGTAAGATCATAGCCTCTATAATGGTGCCAGAGGAGTTATTCAGTGAGACAAAGTGATTAACCAAAGTAAATATTTTGAGAAAAAGTAATTTTGAAAAATTAAGATAAATTCGACCATAAACTCATCCAGACCTTGCTTTCTTACCTGTTGGAAGACGTTTATCTGCTGAAAACAATTCCTCTACTTATAGTGGTAGCTCGAGGTGAGCCAAATGAATGTGTGCAGACCTTTGCATTGTACAGTGCATAAAATATGGCTTGTTGGACTCCTTTGAAGCAGCTAACAATGTCTGAATCATGAAGCAGGTTGGTGCCAGATTGATTGGTGATTGATATGAACGAGGATTTTTCTTTCCTTCATTTCAAGTAATTAGCTAATAAAGTACCAATTATATTTATGCCCCCAAAATACCTAGCATTAATCTTAACCACATCGCTGCAGTGGCTTTTCCCGCTGTGTAAGGCAATTTTTAAAAAGCTGCGTTACATGACGAGCTCAGCTCGTCATCCGCACACGACCACCGTGGCTGATGACGAGCTCAGCTCGTCATCAGCAGCAAAGGGGTTAAGTATAGTAGCACATGCTTTTTCCATGGTCGATGTATTAAATTGGCTCTTAGCTGCTGCCAGTGCATCAAATCCTCCTTGGTATTTTTGGACGTAAAGTATATGTGTTCTAATAGAATAATATTAATAAGAAGGGAGGGAGATACTTTTTCCATAGCCTTCCATTTATTAAAGACAAAGTAAATAATGAATCCTCTAGTAGCAGCTTTAAAGGCATCGCAAACTAAGTGGAAAGAAGACTCCCCTGTATTATTAATCTCCAAATATTCATGAACAAAAGCTTAATATGAAATGAGGGAAGCTTTGTCAGACAGTAAGCTATTATTGATTCTCCAATGAGATTTGGATGGAGCATCTCGAAGAATATCTAGGTCAGCACATACAGGGGCATGATCCTGGATCATAATTGAACCAATCTCTTAATGAACTAAATGTTGAGTCAGAACTAAGGAACATATAGTCAATTTTGGTTTGGGAGCTTTGGGGTGCTGAGTAAAAGGAGAATTCTTGGAGAGAGGGGTGGACTAGTCTCCAGGAGTCTGATAACGCATTGTAATTGATAGAGTATTTGAATGATTCATGGGCTTTAAGGGGAACAAACCTCTTAGTTGAGTGTTGGTCAAAAAAGGGATCAATTATTTGGTTGCACTCACCACACAGAATTACTTTTTTCTGTAGAAAATTGTGCAATGTTTTATGAGACAATTCTCAAGAAAATTCAATTGGGGTGTATCGTAGCCACATATGTTCAAAATCATGAAAGTGATATCATCAATTTTTATTTTTTTTATTTTTTTTATTGAATACTTTATTTCGATAAATAAATATCATAAAAAGACAATGGTACTATACAAAACTTACATGAAATATAATACATTAATTATACACACTAAAAACAGAGTTAATTATACACAGTAAAAAGTATTAATTATACACAGTAAAAAGTATCGAAACCTTTAAAAATCTCCTTAAAAATTCATAAAATGAGGTCATGATAAGAAAGTAAAAAAAACCCACATCTTTCAATATAGTTACCCTAACTACCATTTCATAGTGCAAACATTATCCTGTATTTCATCCTAATTCATTTCAATACATTTAGGGGTTATCAGTCATATTCTTATTCCTAATCCTAACAGCACCCACTAAGAAACTAGCAACGTGGAAAATGATCCTAGGGGTCTGTAATAATTGCAAATACAAGAGAGCTGGCTTAACCTGCAAAATCCCAGCCTCCTTTCAAATTGGGACCAAAAATGTCAACCTTATTTCCGTGTAATGACCACAGAACATCAGAAAGTGCTTTGTGTTCTGGGTGGAAAAATTATCACAGGAACACGGTATTGCGTTTTCAGGGGTACTCCAATTAGGGAAATAACCAAGGTTCAGATGAATCATATTAAAGCGGAATCAGGTTAAAAGAAACCTATGATATGGGCGTTTCACTATATTAAGATAGATTTCAGGTCCTTGTTGGCTGGATATAATGAGGTTAGTCCTCACAGTAGGTTTTGTAAATTCCAATTGTTCTCTCTCCAGACTTAACATTTGTCCCATTGCACCCTTAATTAGTGCAATGTCCTTTGATGTTATTGACTCTGGTGAGGAAAAAAGCTCTGGTCTCCCTAGCTTGACAAAACTGTTTTTAATGTATGTCAACCACTGAATCTTATTATTGTTGTCTAAATGTAGGCAATCTTTCGAAATAATATGATTCAGGGGAATTTCCTGATTTAGCCAGGCCTTCATCCAAGATATTAAAGGGGCCATTTTGATCATATTTGAGATAAAGCCTACCCCAAGTTCGGTATGAATAGTATATGAGGGAGTAGACTGTGGCCCTGAAAGGACAGATCTCAAAAATTTGTTTTCAGTAATCTGTAGACAATCCGGGGAACAATATCCCCATATTGAGCTACCGTAAGTGGCCATTTTGCTTTGTAAATTTTCATTAATGCTACTATCGCCCTTGCCCCCAATTTTTTCGAGAAACCCTGGAGAGCAGAGGTAGTTCTTGCGAGGGAAATGTTTCTGTTTTTTAACTGCGGTCCCCAGTTCCCTCTCACATCAAAAGTGATCCCCAGATAGGGGAATGTGGATACTCTACAGAGTTCTTCTTTTTTGCAAGTAAAAGTTTTAGAGTACTTCTTCCTAGAGCACCTCCCCATAATCATAATCTGAGACTTCTTAGCATTTATTTTAAGATCCAGGGAACCCATAAAGTTCTACAAGACATCTAGGAGGCGTTGTAATCCAACCCCGGTCCGTGAAAGAAGGACAGCGTCATCCGCGTAGAGGAGAACTGGAATACCAAGTTCTCCTATACTCGGGATGTCATGGGTGGCCTCCCTTAGTGCAGGTTCCAGAGCATTTATATATATCGTAAAAAGAAGGGGAGCCAGGATGCACCCTTGCCTGACCCCCCTTTCTGAGTTAAAATGGCTGGTGCAACGGCCCTCTGAAGTGACCCTGACGGAAGCTAATAGGCCAGAATGTAAGTCCGCCAGAAGGTTGACCTATATTGAGTAAAATTTTCCACAGCTTTGATCGGTTTACAAGGTCAAAAGCTGATGAGAGGTCCATGAACCCCAGGTACATGGACCCCTCCTTGGCCTTGGTGTATTTATCCAGTAGCAGATGTAAGTTAAGACATTGGTCTAAAGTACTCCTCTTTGATCTAAACCCATATTGCACATTGGACAGAACCCCTCTATCGTTCACCCATTCATTCAATTTAAACAAAATGACCCGTCCCAGAATTTTGACCGAGGAGTCAAATAAGGAAATGGGTCTGTAACAAGAGGGGTCCTGCCTGTTTCCCTTCTTGAAGACAGGGATGATGATCGATTTTTTCCTCGAGGCTGGTATGTTATCATGGTTTAAAACATTAAAAACATTACACAAGATCTTTGACCAGAATTTTGGTGCGCATTTAAAGACATCTGCAGGGACCCCGTCAGGGCCAGGTGCCTTGTTTTTTAGGGTCAGGTCTATCGCTCTTTCCACTTCTGAGACCTCGAATGTTACACTAGAACCCTCGATGCTAAGAGGGATTCACCCATTTGTGTTTCATTGCTAGGGTCAGAGTATATTTTGCCAAAGTGTTTTATCCAGCCCTCATCTGGGATGTTAGCCTCAAGTGGGGAGTTCTCCTCACCCGAGAATAACGGTTGGTTGACAATTTTCCAAAACAAACCGCTATTTTTTAGAGTGTCCGGGGCAAGTAATTGAGCCCAGGCGTCATCTTTCAGCTCATTTTTCCTATCTAGGATAGCTTTCTTATACGCAGATCTTAAGCTAGCTATTTGAGCTCGGTCTTTTGGAGTGGCCTTCAAGGCCCTAAGTAGATCACCATGTGCCCTAGAACATGTTATATTAAACCATCTCTTGCAATAATGCGTCTTCTGTCTTGAGCCAACAAGTAAACTTTGGTTTATTTCTCTACAAATGTTGTCAAAAGTAAGAACCACGTCTTTATTTTGCACCTGATTTGGTAGGCATACTGCCACCTCATCCTCAACTTTATCCAGTACTCCTAACAAAAAAGTTTCAGGGACTATATTTGTCCATTTTATCCTACGTCCTTGATCTTTAACGGTCACATTTAGGCCACGCTTGTGTGTCACCGTTTTCATGGAAAATAAGTCCGTACACATTATTTCCAAGAACACCGGGTTATGGTCACTGACGACCGAGACCTCCATTTTATATATTAAAACTTTACACAACAAAAAGGAAGACATAAAAATATAATCAATGATAGTACCATCATCTGTTCCCTTGAAAGTAGCGGAGCTACATCCACCTTCCCCGCAACCCCTAGCCAGGAAGTTTTCTAGGGCCTCCCCCCGTTTAGAATGTTCAAGGTGGGTAGGTAAAGAGAACGGGGGGCCTTCTTCTTCTAAACTGGCACACAGTAAGTTGCAGGGGTGAATATTAAAGTCCCCAAGGAAAATTATTTCAAAAGTATTCACATTTACACTATAGACTGATAAAAATGTTTCCAATACATCCAAATTATAACTGGTGCACTCATTTGCACTTGAATTATAAAAGTTGATAAATAAAATCTTAATCTTATCAGGGATGGATAGTTCCACAATTAAACAGTCCTCACAGCCTAAAATACACTGAGTTAGTGTGCCCTTTATATCAAGTTTGAATACACTTGGTAAGCCTCCCTTGGCTCTACCTGCAGCACTACTGGTTGCTGGGGTGCAAAAATGTCTGTAGCCATCCAAAGAGAAACTGTTTGTCTGGTCCCATGTCTCTTGTAGAGCAATAATGTCAAAAGTTTTTAATGAATTAATCCACGTGTCATTCCCTGCTTTAGCCTTGATGCCAGCAATGTTCCAGGTTGCAAATCTAAAAATAGGAGGTGGGGGCTGTACTTTAGTCCTAGGTTCATTTGACTGTTAATCATTTTCCTCCAATGAAGATAGGGGGGTATAGCGATTGGCCAGTGGAAGGACTTGGTCAAATTGATTGTATGGCCTAGCCAGCCGATAACAATATGGGTCAAGTCTATTTGGTGGTTGATATGCATTTTGCTGGGAACAGGCGAATCCCCGCCTAGGTAAGGAGACGGGAAACTTAGACTGATCAAACAGTGAAGGCGGAGAGTTAATGAGATGATTATAAAAGAAACCAAGGGCCGTGCACATACAATGTTATCCGCGACAGGTAAGGAAGCTGCTCTGAGTAAGACTGTAGCAACATGCTGCGGATGCTTAAAATTTATAATGATACAGTCCCCCCTAGTGTTCTTCCTAGAATTTCCTATCCAGCTGACTCTTCGTGTGGAGATTATATCATTAGAGAAGGCAAGTGGGAAACCACAGTTCCTGCTTAGCCACGATAGTGATTTATTTTTCAAGGCCTCGTGTTTTTCTAGCCTAGAGTCAGTAAGATAAGAGTCCACCTCGGGAACATTAGTTAATACTACAGTATATGGGACACACTCAGGGGGGAGATTAACTGGAGCTCTTCTCTTGGCCACACTCCTCCCTTCATTATTTCCCCCAACTACAGTTGTCTGGTTACTAGAGTTTGTTGGGAGAGATTGAATTACTGGTACAGGGGGTGGTTGAGAGGATGGTACCAATGGAGGTTGAGTGACTGGTGCAGTTTGTATATTTTGTGTGGCCCTATTCCCCCCATTGCTGGAGATACCTGCATCCTTATTAACATTATTGCCAACCTTGGAGCACTTGTGTGTTTTAGTCAAGGATAGGTGAGAGTTCAAAAGACCACCCAGTCTAGATTCCTCTTGTGTTACCTGATCTAATTTTGCCACAAGAGGTTTGATCATAAGTTCGAATTTTGATTCAGTAATGCTTGCCAAGAGGTCAATATGGGCGGGAAGCAGATTAATCATCTCAGCATTATTTGTGGTCTCAGTTTCACTCCCTAGACTAGTTGGTTGAGTCCCAGCCTTTTTTGATTTCCTAATCCCCCTCGCTTAGTTGGTACCTTCCTACAGGCCCTCAATACTCTTTGTAAAGGCGAGGGTCCCGGTGAAGGCCTCGGGGAAGGTGTTGGGGAGGAAAGTGGTGTAATATCCGGGGATTTATCCCGCTCTTCCTGCCTCTGATCTGGAAGTATATCGTTGACACTAATTACAATCGAGTCTTCATTACAGGTACGATCCAGGGCAGGAGAGACTAACGGGGCATGTAAGCTTGTTGGTGAGACCGGAGGGCTTACCCAGTTTAAAGAAAGACACCTTTCTTTGTTAATTTTACTAACCACCTTTACCAAATAATTGTCCATTGTGCTAGTCACAAGTGGAGTTTTAGACGATCTAAGTTTAGACATTGTGGTGTACCTAGATTAGAGTTCCAAGCACATTAATTTTTAGAGACACTGGTACTATTGCGACAGGCAAGGATTACCAAAAGATTGCTACAACTTCAAATACATGAGGCAGGGACCACAATACATAAAATAATAAATCTCACAGTTTTGAAGTATCCAGGGGCAAAAGAACCAAGGTCCGTGGCCCAGCCCAGCCTCGGTCTGCCACGGACGGCCACAGACAGCCCCGCCCTTGTCCCGGGCTTCTCCGAGGCACGCGCCGGCGCGAGGGACCGATGGTGCCTTTATGAGCCTCCTGGCGCTGCTCAGAGGCGTCACTGCTGCTGGTCACGGAGTGGAAGGGACCTCTGCTGCTGGTGCTGCGGCTGAGTTCGGCGGAGCAAAGCCCGGCGATTGCTGCACGCTGGTAAGGCTTCCCCCAGGACTCCGCACCGACGGTGCCTTTATGCGCCTCCTGGCACTGCTCAGAGGCGTCACTGCTGCTGGTCACGGGGTGGGAGGGACCTGATGGAGCCAAGCCCGGCCGGGGAGCAGGCGGAGCAAAGCCGGGCCCTCTGCTGCTGGTGCTGCTGCTTAGTTCGGCGGAGCAAAGCCCGGCCCTTGGGGATTGCTGCACGCTGGTAAGGCTTAGTTGATCTAAAACCCATTTACCCTCCTTTTCATTCTCATGGGTAAAAGGTGATATATTTAAATGCTTATGACATAGTATTGCCACTCCATTTTTATGTAGCACAGAGAGGGAGAAGCAAAGTTCACCAACGCATAGTTTTTACAGTTTTTTAATGTCCGCATCATTGAGATGAATTTCTTGAAGTAGTTCAAGCTGCCTTTTTAGCCTAGATAGATGAGATAAAACACGTTGGTGTTTAATAGGGTTTTTCAAACCTTGCGCATCCCAAGTTGTTATTCGAAGTGTCATTAGGGAAGACGTTGGGGAGAGGATGTAGCCTTATGTCTAGAGCGTTCAACCTTGAAGCTGGGATACCGGGTTTGAGTATCAGCAACAATGGTCAACATCCTGTGATTCTGGTCAGATCCATTATTCTCCCTCTGCCCAAGAAAAATGAATGTGTCTGTGTGTAACGAAACTGGTGCTCATATAAAGCGCTCTGATACCCAATATCTTTGGGTCTAGTTCGAGCTATATACAACTTTACAAAAAAAAGTCATCAATGCACATCAAAAGAAAACATAAGCATCCTAACTGTGTAAATAGCAAGTTACCATTTAGAAAATTGAGTGCGGAGAGGAAGACAGTGATAAAAGAAGAGAAAGAGAGAGAAAAGAAAAGAAAAGAAAAGAAAAGAAAAAGGGGGAAGAAATCCCATAAAAGTAAGAAAACTATGAAGCCAACACAATATTACCATTGCTGACAAAAAAGGACATCCCGAAGGATGAGGAGGGTATGGAGCACCTAAAGAAGATGTAACCAAACTTGGCTCCAGCGAACAAAGAAGGGAGACATGGTGAGTATTGAATAGAGAACGAAATATAAAGTACAGTGATACAAGGAAATAGGGAAAAAAGGGGGACTTGAGTGTATAATTCAATATACAACAATTGCCAGGAATGAAAAACGAAAGGATAAATAGCATAACAAAAAACTTTTAATGGAACACAGGGGTAGGAGTCGGTAGGAGCAATACAGGACAACAGTAGGGCAAGGAGAACGGAGACAGGTGGAATACTCCATAAAACGTTCTCATTCTGAAATACATGGGAGAGAAATATGTTAAATGGAGAATAATCTGGGGATAAGACAATACTCAAAGCTGAAATAGAATTAGATTAATCATGAGACCAGGCATACTAGGCAGAAACAATAATCATCGTTTTGCAGCAGCACCAATCTCCATGTCCTTATCACAATGCTGTCAAAAGGAATCCTGCAGTTAAGCTGGGTCTTCAAAAGTGCAAGAGTTCTATTGTGTAAGTGATTTTGAAAAAGCAAAAGTGGACTAACCCGTATCTAATGTTCAAGGACTTTAGTTGTGGGCTAAATTCGAGGAAGCATTTCCTTCTGACAGCTGTTGCATTAGAAACGCCTTGCGAGAAATAAGTCTTGTGACCAGACTGTTGCAGGGATTCCACTTGTTTGGCAGTAGAGAGAATGTGCCTTAACTCGGTGTAGTGCAAAAAAAAAGAATAAATATGCCTCTTGGTCTAGTGTTAGGAGCTGAAACAGATGGTTTAGGGCCCAAGTGACGAGGTATTTGCATATTAAGCTGGCTGTGCTCTTGTAGATGTAGACCCACCCTGAAGTCACTAGTGTTCTCCATAAGGACTGAGAGGTTCTCTGGGACTAGATTCTGTTGGGGAATTTTGTGGCATATAATGGGGTTGGTTGAGGATGGGAGAGGTGAGGCTTTTTCTTATTGCTTCAGATACCAGGCCATAGAGAGAAACTTGTCTAAAAATCATATGAATATAGCAACATGGAAAATGATACTAGGGGTCTGTAATAATTGCAAATACAAGAGAGCTGGCTTAACCTGCAAAATCCCAGTTCCTTTAAAATTGGGACCAAAAATGTCAACCTTATTTCCGTGTAATGACCACAGAACATCAGAAAGTGCATTGTGTTCTGGGTGGAAAAAGTTATCACAGGAACACGGTATTGCGTTTTCAGGGGTACTCCAATTAGGGAAAAAACCAAGGTTCAGATGAATCATATTAAAGCGGAATCAGGTTAAAAGAAACCTATGATATGGGCGTTTCACTATATTAAGATAGATTTCAGGTCCTTGTTGGCTGGATATAATGAGGTTAGTCCTCACAGTAGGTTTTTTAAATTCCAATTGTTCTCTCTCCAGACTTAACATTTGTCCCATTGCACCCTTAATTAGTGCAATGTCCTTTGATGTTATTGACTCTGGTGAGGAAAAAAGCTCTGGTCTCCCTAGCTTGACAAAACTGTTTTTAATGTATGTCAACCACTGAATCTTATTATTGTTGTCTAAATGTAGGCAATCTTTCAAAATAATATGATTCAGGGGAATTTCCTGATTTAGCCAGGCCTTCATCCAAGATATTAAAGGGGCCATTTTGATCATATTTGAGATAAAGCCTACCCCAAGTTCGGCATGAATAGTATATGAGGGAGTAGACTGTGGCACTGAAAGGACAGATCTCAAAAATGTGTTTTCAGTAATCTGTAGACAATCCGGGGAACAATATCCCCATATTGAGCTACCGTAAGTGGCCATTTTGCTTTGTAAATTTTCATTAATGCTACTGTCGGCCTTGCCCCCAATTTTTTCGAGAAACCCTGGAGAGCAGAGGTAGTTCTTGCGAGGGAAATGTTTCTGTTTTTTAACTGCGGTCCCCAGTTCCCTCTCACATCAAAAGTGATCCCCAGATAGGGGAATGTGGATACTCTACAGAGTTCTTCTTTTCCGCAAGTAAAAGTTTTAGAGTACTTCTTCCTAGAGCACCTTCCCATAATCATAATCTGGGACTTCTTAGCATTTATTTTAAGATCCAGGGAACCCATAAAGTTCTCAAAGACATCCAGGAGGCGTTGTAATCCAACCCCGGTCCGTGAAAGAAGGACAGTGTCATCTGCGTAGAGGAGAACTGGAATACCAAGTTCTCCTATACGCGGGATGTCATGGGTGGCCTCCCTTAGTGCAGGTTCCAGAGCATTTATATATATCGTAAAAAGAAGGGGAGCCAGGATGCACCCTAGCCTGACCCCCCTTTCTGAGTTAAAATGGCTGGTGCAACAGCCCTCCGAAGTGACCCTGACGGAAGCTAATAGGCCAGAATGTAAGTCCGCCAGAAGGTTGACTAAGGCCCTGTCAAGACCTATATTGAGTAAAATTTTCCACAGCTTTGATCGGTTTACAAGGTCAAAAGCTGATGAGAGGTCCATGAACCCCAGGTACATGGACCCCTCCTTGGCCTTGGTGTATTTATCCAGTAGCAGATGTAAGTTAAGACATTGGTCTAAAGTACTCCTCTTTGGTATAAACCCATATTGCACATTGGACAGAACCCCTCTATCGTTCACCCATTCATTCAATTTAAACAAAATGACCCGTCCCAGAATTTTGACCGAGGAGTCAATTAAGGAAATGGGTCTGTAACAAGAGGGGTCCTGCCTGTTTCCCTTCTTGAAGACAGGGATGATGATCGATTTTTTCCACAAGGCCGGTATGTTATCATGGTTTAAAACATTAAAAACATTACACAAGATCTTTGACCAGAATTTTGGTGCACATTTAAAGACATCTGCAGGGACCCCGTCAGGGCCAGGAGTCTTGTTTTTTAGGGTCAGGTCTATCGCTCTTTCCACTTCTGAGACCTTGAAGGTTACACTAGAACCCTCGATGCTAAGAGGGATGTCACCCATTTGTGTTTTATTGCTAGGGTCAGAGTATATTTTGCCAAAGTGTTTTATCCAGCCCTCATCTGGGATGTTAGCCTCAAGTGGGGAGTTCTCCTCACCCGAGAATAACGGTTGGTTGACAATTTTCCAAAACAAACCGCTATTTTTTAGAGTATCCGGGGCAAGTAATTGAGCCCAGGCGTCATCTTTCAGCTCATTTTTCTTATCTAGGGTAGCTTTCTTATACGCAAATCTTAAGCTAGCTATTTGAGCTCGGTCTTTTGGAGTGGCCTTCAAGGCCCTAAGTAGATCACCATGTGCCCTAGAACATGTTTTATTAAACCATCTCTTGCAATAATGCGTCTTCTGTCTTGAGCCAACAAGTAAACTTTGGTTTATTTCTCTACAAATGTTGTCAAAAGCAAGAACCACGTCTTTATTTAGCACCTGATTTGGTAGGCATACGGCCACCTCATCCTCAACTTTATCCAGTACTCCTAACAAAAAAGTTTCAGGGACTATATTTGTCCATTTTATCCTACGTCCTTGATCTTTAACGGTCACATTTAGGCCACGCTTGTGTGTCACCGTTTTCATGGAAAATAAGTCCGTACACATTATTTCCAAGAACACCGGGTTATGGTCACTGAAGACCGAGACCTCCGTTTTATATATTAAAACTTTACACAACAAAAAGGAAGACATAAAAATATAATCAATGATAGTACCATCATCTGTTCCCTTGAAAGTAGCCGAGCTACATCCACCTTCCCCGCAACCCCTAGCCAGGAAGTTTTCTAGGGCCTCCCCCCGTTTAGAATGTTCAAGGTGGGTAGCTAAAGAGAACGGGGGGCCTTCTTCTTCTAAACAGGCACACCGTAAGTTGCAGGGGTGAATATTAAAGTCCCCAAGGAAAATTATTTCAAAATTATTCACATTTACACTATAGACTGATAAAAATGTTTCCAATACATCCAAATTATACCTGGTGCACTCATTTGCACTTGAATTATAAAAGTTGATAAATAAAATCTTAATCTTATCAGGGATGGATAGTTCCACAATTAAACAGTCCTCAAAGCCTGAAATACACTGAGTTAGTGTGCCCTTTATATCAAGTTTGAATACCCTTAGTAAGCCTCCCTTGGCTCTACCAGCAGCACTACTGGTTGCTGGGGTGCAAAAATGTCTGTAGCCATCCAAAGAGAAACTGTTTGTCTGGTCCCATGTCTCTTGAAGAGCAAAAATGTCAAAAGTTTTTAATGAATTAATCCACGTGTCATTCCCTGCTTTAGCCTTGATGCCAGCAATGTTCCAGGTTGCAATTCTAAAAATAGGAGGTGGGGGCTGTACTTTAGTCCTAGGTTCATTTGACTGTTAATCATTTTTCTCCAATGAAGATAGGGGGGTATAGCGATTGGCCAGTGGAAGGACTTGGTCAAATTGATTGTATGGCCTAGCCAGCCGATAGCGATATGGGTCAAGTCTATTTGGTGGTTGATATGCATTTTGCTGGGAACAGGCGAATCCCCGCCTAGGTAAGGAGACGGGAAACTTAGACTGATCAAACTGTGAAGGTGGAGAGTTAATGAGATGATTATAAAAGAAACCAAGGGGCCGTGCACATACAATGTTATCCGCGACAGGTAAGGAAGCTGCTCTGAGTAAGACTGTAGCAACATGCTGCGGATGCTTAAAATTTACAATGATACAGTCCCCCCTAGTGTTCTTCCTAGAATTTCCTATCCAGCTGACTCTTCGTGTGGAGATTATATCATTAGAGAAGGCAAGTGGGAAACCACAGTTCCTGCTTAGCCACAATAGTGATTTATTTTTCAAGGCCTCGTGTTTTTCCAGCCTAGAGTCAGTAAGATAAGAGTCCACCTCGGGAACATTAGTTAATACAACAGTATATGGGACACACTCATGGGGGAGATTAACTGGAACTCTTCTCTTGGCCACACTCCTCCCTTCATTATTTCCCCCAAATACAGTTGTCTGGTTACTAGAGTTTGTTGGGAAAGATTGAATTACTGGTACAGAGGGTGGTTGAGCGGATGGAACCAATGGAGGTTGAGTGACTGGTGCAGTTTGTATATTTTGTGTGGCCCTATTCCCCCCATTGCTGGAGATACCTGCATCCTTATTAACATTATTGCCAACCTTGGAGCACTTGTGTGTTTTAGTCAAGGTTAGGTGAGAGTTCAAAAGACCACCCAGTCTAGATTCTTCTTGTGTTACCTGATCTAATTTTGCCACAAGAGGTTTGATCATAAGTTCGAATTTTGATTCAGTAATGCTTGCCAAGAGGTCAATATGGGCGGGAAGCAGATTAATCATCTCAGCATTATTTGCGGTCCTAGTTTCACTCCCTAGACTAGTTGGTTGAGTCCCAGGCTTTTTTGATTTCCTAATCCCCCCCGCTTAGTTGGTACCTTCCTACAGGCCCTCAATACTCTTTGTACAGGCGAGGGTCCCGGTGAAGGCCTCGGGGGAAGGTGTTGGGGAGGAAAGTGGTGTAATATCCGGGGATTTATCCCGCTCTTCCTGCCTCTGATCTGGAAGTATATCGTTGACACTAATTACAATCAAGTCTTCATTACAGGTACGATCCAGGGCAGGAGAGACTAACGGGGCATGCAAGCTTGTTGGTGAGACCGGAGGGCTTACCCAGTTTAAAGAAAGACGCCTTTCTTTGTTAATTTTACTAACCACCTTTACCAAATAATTGTCCATTGTGCTAGTCACAAGTGGAGTTTTAGACGATCTAAGTTTAGACATTGTGGTGTACCTAGATTAGAGTTCCAAGCACATTAATTTTTAGAGACACTGGTACTATTGCAACAGGCAAGGATTACAAAAAGATTGCTACAACTTCAAATACATGAGGCAGGGACCACAATACATAAAATATAAAATCTCACAGTTTTGAAGTATCCAGGGGCAAAAGAACCAAGGTCCGTGGCCCAGCCCAGCCTCGGTCTGCCACGGACGACCACAGACGGCCCTGCCCTTGTTCCGGGCTTCTCCCGGCACGCGCGGGCACGCGTCCCGCCGGACGAGGGACCGACGGTGCCTTTATGAGCCTCCTGGCGCTGCTCAGAGGCGTCACTGCTGCTGGTCAAGGAGTGGAAGGGACCTCTGCTGCTGGTGCTGCGGCTGAGTTCAGCGGAGCAAAGCCCTGCGATTGCTGCACGCTGGTAAGGCTTCCCCCAGGACTCCGCACCGACGGTGCCTTTATGCGCCTCCTGGCGCTGCTCAGAGGCATCACTGCTGCTGGCCACGGGGTGGGAGGGACCTGGTGGAGCCAAGCCCGGCCGGGGAGCAGGCGGAGCAAAGCCGGGCCCTCTGCTGCTTGTGCTGCGGCTGAGTTCGGTGGAGCAAAGCCCGGCCCTTGGTGATTGCTGCACGCTGGTAAGACTTAGTTGATCTAAAACCCATTTACCCTCCTTTTCATTCTCATGGGTAACAGGTGATATATTTAAATGCTTATGACATAGTATTGCCACTCCATTTTTATGTAGCACAGAGAGGGAGAAGCAAAGTTCACCAACGCATAGTTTTTACAGTTTATTAATGTCATCATCATTGAGATGCATTTCTTGAAGTACTTCAAGCTGCCTTTTTAGCCTAGATAGATGAGATAAAACACGTTGGTGTTTAATAGGGTTTTTCAACCCTTGCGCATCCCAAGTTGTTATTCGAAGTGTCATTAGGGAAGACGTTGGGGAGAGGATGTAGCCTTATGTCTAGAGCGGTCAACCTTGAAGCTGGGATACCGGGTTTGAGTATCAGCAACAATGGTCAACATCCTGTGATTCTGGTCAGATCCATTAATCTCCCTCTGCCCAAGAAAAATGAATGTGTCTGTGTGTAACGAAACTGGTGCTCATATAAAGCGCTCTGATACCCAATATCTTTGGGTCTAGTTCGAGCTATATACAACTTTACAAAAAAAAGTCATCAATGCACATCAAAAGAAAACATAAGCATCCTAACTGTGTAAATAGCAAGTTACCATTTAGAAAATTGAGTGCGGAGAGGAAGACAGTGATAAAAGAAGAGAAAGAGAGAGAAAAGAAAAGAAAAGAAAAGAAAAGAAAAAGGGTGAAGAAATCCCATAAAAGTAAGAAAACTATGAAGCCAACACAATATTACCATTGCTGACAAAAAAGGACATCCCGAAGGATGAGGAGGGTATGGAGCACCTAAAGAAGATGTAACCAAACTTGGCTCCAGCGAACAAAGAAGGGAGACATGGTGAGTATTGAATAGAGAATGAAATAAAAAGTACAGTGATACAAGGAAATAGGGAAAAAATGGGGACTTGAGTGTATAATTCAATATACAACAATTGCCAGGAATGAAAAACGAACGGATAAATAGCATAACAAAAAACTTTTAATGGAACACAGGGGTAGGAGTCGGTAGGAGCAATACAGGACAACAGTAGGGCAAGGAGAACGGAGACAGGTGGAATACTCCATAAAAAGTTCTCACTCTGAAATACATGGGAGAGAAATATGTTAAATGGGGAATAATCTGGGGATAAGACAATACTCAAAGCTGAAAGAGAAATAGATTAATTATATGACCAGGCATACTAGGCAGACACAATATTCATCGTTTTGCAGCAGCACCAATCTCCATGTCCTTATCTTTTTTTTTTTTTTTTTTTTAAACATTTTTATTGATTGCAAGAAATGATATGATTCATTACAATTCAATTCGATACTTAACATACAAATACAATTAATATGAGCAGCATCAAAAATTGAGGAATGACAACAACGTATAATTAATTAATAAACCTACATTTCACATTAGCTCTACTATTACAGTAATAAACTACTAGAGCAGATATACAAAACTAAACTAAATCATGCATCTTGGCCTTCAAAAAAGTGCTTCCATATCTTTTCTTTTCTCAGAAGAGCTTTAGGGCCCCTAAGTTTAGCTAAAGCAAATTCCATAGTTCTAATTTCATAAACCAAAGCTAACCAATCCGCAACATTAGGGGGTTCTTTAGAAATCCAGACTCTAGCTATTGTTAATCTAGCACATGCTAGCAAAATCGTTAAGAGATCCTTATTGGGATAGTTCTTGTCTTGGATGTCTAATAATACCATTTGTACCGTAAGATCCGATGAATTTATCTGGTTAAATTGAAGATGGTAAGATATGCAATTCCAGAAATTGGAGAGTGCAGGACATGAGAATAACATGTGTTCAATTCCAGCCGCAACAGTGTTACATTTAGCACACCTAGATTTCTCTGTCAACGAGTTACCATGTGCCCATCTGGATATTCTTTGCGGCGTGTAGTACAATTCCATAATTGTCCTATATAGCTGCATTTTCAACTTAGACGAGTGAACTATTTCACTTAAATGAGTTAGGGCATTTCCAATCTGTGCTGAATTTATGTTTTGATTTAATCTACGAGACCATTTGGCTGCGATTTGAGATGTGTTTTCGCCCTTCTCCTTAATAAGCCATTGATATCCCAACCTGATTAATGATTTAGTTTTTTCTGAGTAAATACCTTCAATAATATCAGATTGTTTAACTTCCGTTATTTTCAGTTTATTACAGAAATAATCTCTTAGTTGTCTATATTTAAAGTGCATGTCATCCGTAAGCCCGTTTGTAATTTTTAAATTCTCGAAGTCCCTCAACCCAGTAGTGCAATAAAGATCTCCTAATGTGATTATATCCTGTCTAATCCATCGATTACCCAAACCGTCCGAAAATATGTCAGGAAGACCCGAATTGTTCCATAATCTAAGTTCAGTATTGTAAAATGAACTATTACTAATGTACAGAATTTTATCCCAAATTCGTATGGCATGTTTTGCAGTCTTGAACTTTACTCTTTTGAAATAATTTGGATCATGGACCCGTAGTAGAAATTGATTAGCATCTGCCCCCAACATGTATTGATGAAAAAATAAAGAGGGAGTATTTTTTAATAGGCTCCTAGTGCGTAAAAGAAAAGTAGCTAAAAAATAACGATTAAAATCCGGTAAGGTAAAACCCCCTTTAGAGATTGGAAGTGTCAAAAATTTTACCGCCCTTCGTGCTTTTTTATACCCCCAGATAAAGCTACTACAAATGCCATCTAATTTTCTAAAAAAAAGCTTATTTGGTTGAAGCGGTATAGCTCTGCACAGATAAAGTAACTTGGGTAAGATTTTCACCTTTATCAGGTTTAATCTCCCTAACAAACTCAAAGGTATCTTGTGCCATTTTTTAAAACTCGCAGCCGTTTCTTTAAGGAATAACCCATAGTTTATTTCCACAATTTTCTCCACTTTAGCAGTAAGCTTAATACCTAAGTATACGGCTTATTTACAGGATTTGTAGCTACATGTAACCGGAGTATAGTTAAGTATAATTTGGGTTTTGTTAACATTTAATTTATACCCGGAGATTTTCCCATACTTATGTGCTTCTTCTATAATTGCAGGCATAGCTTTACAAACATCCGGTGTATATATTGCGATATCATCCGCAAAGGCTGTTAATTTAAGGGTTATATCCCCATGTTGAGCTGGAATTATATTAATTTGATCATTTAAAGCATTTAGAAAAGGTTCTAGAGATAAAGCAAATAATAATGGGGAAAGAGGACATCCCTGTCTTGTACCTCTTGCAATCTTGAAGTTGTCAGAGTCTATACCTCCATAGCTGATCACGGCCCGTGGATCATCATAGAGAGATTTAACCCAATCTAAATAAGAACCATTTATGCCCATTTTAATTAGTACTGTCCACAGATATTCCCACCCCACTCGGTCAAATGCTTTTTCAGCATCTAACATTATCATACCGAGTGGGGTGTTAGTAGTTTCAGCTACATCCAAAGCAGTTATGGAAGTATTAACATGCAATGTAGTATCTCTACCAATCACAAAGCCATGTTGTTGGGGATTAACAATATCCGGCATATGGGGCGCTAGCCGATTAGCTAAAATTTTTGCAAAAATTTTCACATCAGAGTTGAGTAGAGATATGGGCCGATATGAACCACACTCTTTTTCCGGTTTTCCCTTCTTCAGAAAAAATATGATTTTAGCAAGTTTCCATGAAGATGGTGATTGTTTAGAGACAATAATTGAGTTAATGACTTTTTGTAGTAATGGAGCCAGCTCTTGATAACACAGTTTATAAAGTTCCCCTGGTATGCAATCCTCACCTACCGCCTTACCTAATGGTAAATGGTCCAATTTAATCTCCTCAGTAGTAATATCAGAGTTTAGTTGCTGAATTACTTCGTGATTTAATGCTCGCGATGGTCCTAGGTATTGATCTAGATATTTTACAACCTCTGCTTCATTCGATGGCTCCTCAGGGGTATACAAATGTTGATAAAATTTAACAAATTGATTTAATATTTGATCCTCTTGTCCATATATCGCTGAATCTGATCCAATTATTTCCTTTATTCTAGTTTTTGCTTTTCTATCTGCAGTTTTAAAAGCCAATATTTTTCCAATACAATCCCCACCTTCATACTGATCTAACTTGTATTTATGTAGTTTAGTTGCATATCTTTCTCTCAGCACTTTTCTGAGTCCATCTTGCAGTTCCACCAATTGTGCTCTAAGCACCTCAATATCACTTTTTGATTGCAAAGTCGCTTCAGCCAATTGTGTTTCCAGGTCCAACAATTTAGATGTCATATCTTTATTCTTATTATAATTTTCTGCATTGAGCCTGTATACATATTGCTGGACACACCCTCTAATGCTACACTTACAAGCATCCCATACCGTATTGATACTAGCTGTATCAACATTTAACTCAATAAACTCTTGTATGTGTTTTTTAATTAGTGAAATGAATGTTTGGTCAACTAGTAAATGTCTAGGAAAAGTAAACTTTCGTGGTTTTACATTCTGATTTTCAATATTAACATCCAAAAGAAGAGGGTTATGATCCGATGTGACTTTGGGACAGATTTCAATCGCACAATTTTCTAAGATTTGTTGCGAGGCCCATACCATATCAATCCTAGAACATGACCTGTGCGGGGCAGAATAGTAAGTAAAGCCGGGCACCCTAGGATGTTTGGACCGCCATAAATCTCTAATGTTGTTTAATCTTGCAAGCTCTAAAATTGCAGCTCTTACTTTATACATTCTTTTAAAGTTCATTGGCCCCGTAGAGTCTATTTTATAGTTCATAACACAGTTAAAATCTCCAGCAATCATAGTTTCCCCTTCCCACTCTAATAGTTCTAAACTTAGGTCTTCATATATTTTAGGCTTATCAATATTTGGGCCATATACCACACAAAGTACTAGCTTAGCCTTCACTCCTTGCATCTGTGCTAATACCCATCTACCTCTAATATCAGAGGCAGTTTTAATTATCTCTAATGGGAGTGTTTTTTGTTTTAAAATAGCGACCCCCCTTATGGTCTCATTTAAAGAAGTACAAACAACCAATTCATAGCCCAGTTGGGTTAACACTTTTCTGTCTTGATATTTTATATGAGTTTCTGTCAGCAGCACTATATTGGGGTTATACAATTTAATCTCTTCCTGTACTAATTGACGAGCTGAAAAGTCAACTTAGTAAAATACAAGAAGATAACCTAAGTAATGACTTAAGTTTAAAACTGAACAAGCCTATGGATCTATTAACTGACCCTAGCTCGAGTGCACTTCCCCTGAACCAAGAGGTATCTGGCAACATGGTTATAATCTCGGAGGAAGGAAATGGGGACTTAAGTACTGAGATTTACTCAGGGATTTCTAGAGCTTCACTTAACGCTATTTCAGATACCCCGCTGTCTCATACCATACTAAACGATGCTGAGAAATCCAGTGAGGAGCAAGACCCTGAACTCTCAATTCTGAATTCTGAAGCGATGAATGAAACTATAGTATCCAGTTTGAGGAAAACTCCTACGCAGCTAGAACATAACTTTAGTGCTAAACCAAGAGAAAATGTGGAACACGATTCTTTGGTTGATGTGTCTGACAAAACAAATTTTGGAGAAACAGTACCTGATCCATCTACTACACAAACTAGTAAATTCGCGCTACAGAGCGTTTCTGACACTTCAGATCCTATACCTCCGAAAGCTATTTCAATGGAGGCAATTATGCAGATTCTGATAGAACAGAGAGTAGAGATACAACAACAATACTCTCAACTAAGAGAAGACAATACTAAAATACAAGGAACTATGATGGAGATATGTCAGAATCTAGGAGGAGTAACAAAAGAAATAGAAGACATCAAATCACGAATAGTAGAGGTGGAGGAAGATGTGAACCAAACTTCATCAATTGTCAGACAAAATACTTCAAGAGTGTCCCTTCTGGAAGCTAAAGTGGAAGACTTGGAAAATAGGGCCCGGAGACAGAACATTAGACTTTTCGGAATACCTGAAGGAATTGAGGGGTCAGATCCGAGAGCCTTTATGGTTAAACTTTTTCAAAGGGCCTTCCTGGACCTCACGGATTGGGATTGGGACTCCCAACTCCAGAGAGTACATAGACTTCCGCTAGTCCAAAGAAACACTAATAGCAAATTTCCGAGACCCTTTTTGATTTATTTTGGTAACTTTCTTTTGAGACAAGCAGTAGCATTAAAAGCAAAACCTAATAATCCTGTTACTGTTGATAACTTCACTTTTTTTGTGAAGTCAGACTTAACTAAGGCCACTATGGATAAACGGTGGGAACTTCGGAAGCTGATCGATGCCTTTAAAAATTTAGGATGTTTGGCCTATCTTCAAGAGCCTGCTCGCCTTAAGGTTATCCGTGATGGGCAAGTGGTCTTCTTCACTGATCCTCTATCTGCGGAACAATGTCTGGAAAAATTTTCCCGGGACAATGAAAGAGGAAACCAAAAAGAAAAAGAAAATTAGTGCTGCACTCTTTTGTAAAATTCTAAAGAGACAGGCTTATATATATTGATATGTTTATATATGTTTATACTTCCTCCATGTCCTTATCACAATGCCGTCAAAAGGAATCCTGCAGTTAAGCTGGGTCTTCAAAAGTGTAAGAGTTCTATTGTGTAAGTGATTTTGAAAAAGCAAAGGTGGACTAACCCGTATCTAATGTTCAAGGACTTTAGTTGTGGGCTAAATTCGAGGAAGCATTTCCTTCTGACAGCTGTTGCATTAGAAACGCCTTGCGAGAAATAAGTCTTGTGACCAGACCGTTGCAGGGATTCCACTTGTTTGGCAGTAGAGAGAATGTGCCTTAACTCGGTGTAGTGCAAAAAAAAGAATAAATATGCCTCTTGGTCTAGTGTTAGGAGCTGAAACAGATGGTTTAGGGCCCAAGTGACGAGGTCTTTGCATATTAAGCTGGCTGTGCTCTTGTAGATGTAGACTCACCCTGAAGTCACTAGTGTTCTCCATAAGGACTGAGAGGTTCTCTGGGACTAGATTCTGTTGGGGAATTTTTTGGCATATAATGGGCTTGGTTGAGGATGGGAGAGGTGAGGCTTTTTCTTATTGCTTCAGATACCTGGCCATAGAGAGAAACGTGTCTAAAAATCATATGAATATAGGATAACTGCCCCCTGCTGGAAGTGATTTAAATATATATTTGCCGCTTAAAGAAAACAATATAGGGTCAAAGTAATTAGTTCAGCATAACCAGATGAGCTGGAAGGCATACACTGGTCGTGCCATAAGATTTAAATGAGGGTGAAAGCAGTAATCCATATGGCAGGGAAAAACCATCTGCATGACAAACTATAGTGAGAGAAAAGTGTAGAGAGCTATCACCGTGTTATGTTAGGTCATACATTTTATAAAGAGCATAACTGCCCCAACATGGGGCTTCCCATCACTAGTACAGAAATATACACCAGCTGTAACAACGGCCAGAGGAGGAAGAATGCCCAAAAAGAATATCCCAGAAGGAAAAAAAGCAAGTTCTTCAGAAATTTCCCGAAGGACAAGTGGTTCTAGATGTCCCTGATAGAAGGAGGAAGCGCATTCCAGAGAACTGGGGCTTTTGCATGGAATGAGTGCCTCCTACTCTTAATCTCTTTACACTAGGAACAGCCGCCAGATTACGGTTGGCAGGGTACAGGGGCCATAAAGGTTGATCCAAGGAGAGTAAACTAGACAGAAAGGGGGGCACTGGGGGTAGTAAGATCTTATGGCTGATCCACAAGGTCTTAAAGTGCACACTTTTCTCCACAGGGAGTCAGTGTAGTTTGCGAATAAGGCCGGAAGCAGGGCAGAATTTCTGAAGCAAGAACAACAGATTAACTGTGTAGTTTTGAGCCTGCTGGAGGCTTCTGATCACTGGCTTGTTGACTCCTAAGTATAGAATGTTGCAAAAGTATAGCTGGAATAGGATAGCTGCCTGAATGATGGTCTGTTGAGTGCAAGGATGGAAGAATTGAAGATCGGATTTGAGACCTTGCAAGAGCATGAAACTCATGCCTGCCACCGATTTCGCCAGTGCTTCAAAGTTTCAGGTTCCGTCCACCCAGATGCCTAGATTTTTTACAGCAGTGTTAGGTCAGGGTAGGCCCAAGGAAGGAGGGCCACCAATGGTCGCCCCAAGAGTGGGTCTCTTTTCCTAATTGGAGAATTTCTGTTTTGCTTGTGTTCAGTCGTAAACAGTTTCCATCCATCCACTCTATGACAGCGAGCATTTAACCTTGAAAATGTGCCAGGTCTGATATGGGATTGTCAGAAAAGGAGAGCACGAGCTTGGTGCCTATGGCATAAAGACACCAGTGTAAGCCGCAAAGATTTCACAACCTGGGCCAAAGGTTGAATGTAAATATTAAACAAAGTGGTGATCAGAGAAGAGCCCAGGGAAACGACAAGGTGCTGAGCATGCAACTGGGAACTGTAGGGGAGGGGGAATGACCTGAAAAGATTAATCCAAAAAAAGGTGGAAAACCAGGACAGTGCAGATCCACCCATGCTGATGTCCTCTAAGCGCTGTACAAGATCAAAGCTGCGGATCTGTCTTCATCTACAGTGCAGGGGAGTCGTTCATTAACTTCAAGAAGTGCAGATTCTGTGCTATGAGCCAATCTAAAGAAATTCTGAGAGGTGTCCAAAATCTAGTTCACTTCTGGAAACTTAGTAAAGATGACATTGACATGTCTCTCTGTTACCTTAGCACGAAAAGGAAGAAGAGAGATGTGGCAAACGTTTTCAGGTGAATAGATTAACAGTTGCAAGATAAATCCAATAAATACAGAGTACTCCATGAAAAAAGCCAATAAGTCCTTACTGTGATCAAATTTCTGCTGAAATACTGTCCAAGATAGGGACAGAAGGAAGGAAAAATGTGCCTCCAGCCCCCGTGGTGTAGTGGACAGTTCACCCGAGGAAAGTATGGAGACCCACTATGTTGCTGCCTCCTGAGGTGAGCAGCACAGCATGAAAAATAGCATGCAAATGCTGCGCACTAGTATGAAAAATATGTTAAGAATTTTGGTGCCGCCCTTCCGATTTAAGAATCCATTCAGGAGAGGGGGAATCAGCATGTATGGAGGCCATGTCCCACGGAGTTCACTGTGTCACCCAGGGGGATTATAATGTGGTGGCCATCTTGTGCGGTGCTTGCCTCTGCACAAAAATGATCATAGTACAACAATAAACACTGATTTACAGGCTGTAATGCATGCATTGTGGCCATTGGAGAGCTAGACATCTCTGTAGGACAAGCCCAGATAGACCAGGCACCAGTGGTGGGCTCAGTTGATGTAAGGTCTTCTTGAAATTGCAATTTGAAATCCATTTCAAAGGTGGATATTTTTGTGCTCCATCAGCTATGTCCCAGGTGAGCATTGCAGGTCCTGGGAATCCCAGGTCTCATCGGTTATACTGTCCACTAGATGTGAGACATTAGGAGTTCTGTGCAATTATATTGATTGAGTAATTCATGTCACCAAGGGCTTCCTGTTCATCATGCCAAATTGCAACACCTCAGTAGAGGAACAAAACCTAAAATTCAGTGATTTTCTCATTTGCAAGCACATGTTTGATTGGTGCTATTTGTGTGTGATGTTGCTCATTACCACGTAGATAGTGCATTAGGCATTCAGCACCAAGAGCCCCACAGGTATGAGCACACTTTTCAAATACACATTATGGGCTTGATTTAGAATTTAGTGGAGAGGGTCCTCCATTGCAACTGCATAAGAGTACCCTCTCTGCCAAACCCTGCAAATTTGGTAGAAGGGCCTTAAGCATATCAGCGACGGAGCCTTCTCCCTCACTCTGTCAGACTGTCTGAGTTTTAGCCATTCAACCCCCGGCCCAATTTGGAGTAGAAAAACGAAAACAAGGGGGCCCTACTCACTAAGGAACCAGGGTGAGTATGTAATATCTGAAACAAGGGTTCCTGTGGAATAGTATAGTCATATATTGATACTATAATGCACAATCACAATGGAAGGGTCGGAAGGATGTCAGAAAGAAGGGACCAGGTACACCAATGGTAACGTTTTAACACTTATATTTTGTATTATTCAAATGATACAATTTGGTAAGTAAAAAATAGTGCAGTGTCCCAAGTGAAACAAGAACCTAAAGTATTCGTGGGACAATGTGACAATATTTTCAAGGTTTCAAAATTTCTTTTAACATAAAAGCGACCATTTTATGGGCCCGATTCACAGAACTAACTTAAAACAAAATCCTAAACTTACTACCATTTTGGTATTCACAGAAGGCACTTACTAAATTTTGGTATTCACAGAAGGCACTTACTCATTTCGGTATTCACAGAAGTTAGGAGTCTTAACTTTCGGACTCCTAAACGCCTTCTGTGAATACCGAAAGTCTTAAAATTAGGATTTTTCTCAGTTTAGTAGTAGTAAAGTTAGGACTCCTAACTTTAGAACTCCTAAATGCCTTCTGTGAATACCGAAAGTCTTAAAATTAGGATTTTTCTCAATTTAGTAGTAGTAAAGTTAGGACTCCTAACTTTAGGACTCCTAAATGCCTTCTGTGAATACCGAAAGTCCTAAAATTAGGATTTTTCTCAACTTTACTACTACTAAACTGAGAAAAATTCTAATTTTAAGACTTTCGGTAATTACAGAAGGCATTTAGGAGTCCTAAAGTTAGGACTCCCTACTTTACTACTACTAAATTGAGAAAAATCCTAACTTTAGAACTTTAGATATTCACAGAAGGCATTTAGGAGTCCTAAAGTTAGGAGTCCTAACTTTACTACTACTAAATTGAGATAAATCCTAACTTTAAGACTTTCGGCATTCACAGAAGGCATTTAGGAGTCCTAAAGTTAGGACTCCTAACTTCTGTGAATACCAAAATTAGTAAGTGCCTTCTGTGAATACCAAAATGAGTAAGTGCCTTTTGTGAATACCAAAATGGTAGTAAGTTTAGGATTTTGTCTTAAGTTATTTCTGTGAATCGGGCCCTAAGTGTTTGGATAATGTACATCAACTGTATATGATAATAAGTGCTGAATTCAGTGGTTCGCTTTTCTCTCTATTGTCGAAGACGTTTCGACCCTTTGTACAGTGTAGGGCCTCATCAGGACCTATGGATGTAGGGACACCTAAGAAAGAGAAGAATGAAGGTAAGCAAATGGCCCATTTACCGACACAAATGTGAAAGACTGTAATTTGTGAGCAAGAAGGATGTTTAGCCTGTAGTTTCAAGTTTCAAGTTTATTTTATTATGATAAAGGAACTCTTTATGAGGTCCACATAAAAGCAAAGATATACATACAAAAACAAGAAGCACATAAGATGTCATTTAACAATACTAAAAAATTAACATCTTAATACAGGTCCAAAAAACATTTAAAGAAACTGTACAGTTTAAAACAAAACATTTCATTAGGTGGGTTAATCAAGGCCGCCTGAAATGAAGAAGCTGATAGAATGTTGAGTTGTAGGCAAATTGGTCTTAACCATCTACGCCTAAAAGGCATCAGGGCAGGACAAACAAAAATAACATGATCAAAGTCCTGGTCATACATTTGACAAAGATCACAGAGTGCCGAATGGCCATACCATCTGGCACAAAGAACTTTCAACGGAAGCAGATTTTGTCTTATTAAGTACACTAAGCGTCTAACGCCATGAGAGATGTTCCAGTACATATAAGGTTGAGCTTTCCGCAAAATACAGGACTCAATAACAGGAGTACAACCTTTTTTCAACAGTCGGGAATCTCTGTCCTGACTAAACCCCAGTTCCCATGTGGCAGACTTCAAGATGGTTTTTAATTGATAAGAGGATAAAGAAAATAAAATCTCTTTATCCAATTTCAATTGTGCCACGGCAAATCTGAAATTTTTTACAATTAAGGAATAGTCATTAAAGTTTCCCAGTAATTCATTTTTTATAAGATGTCTTAAGGTGTTAGACTCACTTTTTGCTATACCTACTACCCAACGTATAATACTGGCTAAACCTTGAACCCAGCTACTACGTATACCAAGTTCCTGTCTCAGGGAAGCCGTCGAATTTGCTGTACTAACAGACAGTAAACTACGCAAAATTTTCCCTTCCGCTGAGTTTAAAAAACTCCACTTTTTTAGATCAATTTACTCTATTCCGTATAACAGAGAGGCAGGAACTTTCGCTCTGAATACATCTAAAAGAATAGAAAAATGCCTTCTACCTGTGGCTTTATACAGGGAGACTAAACTCTTTCCCTGTGAAATAGCCTTCCGGGAGTTATTGTCTATATGTGCTTTGTCACTTAGATTATTTGTGACAATTTTGCCAAGGAAGGTGTAGGATTTCACAATTTCCAATTTTTGACCCCCCACAACCCAAGGAAAATTAGGGAATTTAGGTTTCTTCCTACCAGAGAAACACATCACTTTACTTTTTGCCGTATTTATCAATAGGAAATGGTTTTCAGCGTATTCAGAAAGCGCTTGCAAACGATTATTCAAGCCCTTCGGGGTGAGATCCAAAATCAAGATATCATCTGCATACATAAGGCATGCAATTGGAACTCCACCCAAAGACGGGGCAATACCAGCGCAGGCTGAGAGGGCAACGGGTAAATCAACTGTATAGAGGGAAAACAGCAAAGGAGCCAGAAGGCAACCTTGCTTTAACCCGTTAAAAGTAGGAATTATTTTAGATAAACCACATTCACCTCCCAGTAGAACTCTACACCAGGTATCAGAGTAGAGGGCGCAAATTAACTTAATAAGGAAGGGGGGCATACCTAAATCAAATAACTTTCTCCACAGCAATATTCTATCCACTTTATCAAATGCGGTGGAGAAGTCAATAAAAGCGCCATATACCTGCCCACCACGGACTTTCACATATTTTTCCGTGATAACTTGTAATGCCGTCAAGTTATCTAGAGTTCCGTGATTTTGTCTGAAACCTGTTTGTTCAATAGGGAGGATTTTAAACTCAGTTACCCATTGGTTCATTAAAGTAAGAATACATTTTGCGAAAACCTTACCAATGGCATCAAGCAAAGCGATCTGACGATAATTTTGGGGAAGATCTCTTGCCCCTTTTTTATATAAAGGAACAATGATACTTCCTTTCCAGGAGGGGGGGACTGTTCCACTAGAAAAGCAAAATTTAAACACTGGAAAGAGGATTTTGCTCCAAAGTTCACTCTGTTGTTTTAATACAGAGATTGGGACTTTATCTGGACCCATCGCACCAGAGGAACGCATATTCCTAATAGCAAATTCAATTTCCTTTTCCGATGGACAATCAAATACACGTGAGACATTATTAAATTCCACTTTGTATACTTGTGAATTATTGTTACTGTACAGATTCTCGATATATTGAGCCCACGTCTATTCCTCAATGGCAATGGGAGTGGGACTGGCTCTGGTACCACAACCTTTGCCGATTAAAGACCAGAAAGTCTTGGCTTGGCCGTTATAAGAAGCTTCCCTCAGTTGTATCCAAAGAGCGTCTTCCTTATTGCGTTTTAAACGAGCCTTAAGCCTAACTCTCCTTCTTTTTAAAATTGACAACTTGTGCTTGGCTTCTTGGGAAAAAAATAAAAATTGCCCCCTTATAACTTTATTTATTTCTATATTTATAGCCCGTAGGGGATGAGGGACTGCAAAAGATTGTTTCACACAGGGTTTCTTTTTCGCTATGGAAGTTACCGATTCTAAAAAGTTAGCAAATCCCAACAGCTCTCTCCCTTCCCAGAGAGATAAACTCTCAACGGTTAAATTCAAAAGGGACACCAAACTTTCAAATGAGCGAAAATTCCAGAAACATTTCCCTGAGTTGGAGTCAAAATTCACCAGGGCCGTATCCATACTCCAAGGATCCACTTTCGGGAGACTGACAGAGACTGTAAGCATCAACGCATTATGGTCACTAAGGTTAGACTCAATGACTTTCATATCTTTCAACTGGGAAAATAAAGCATAATCTACCATAACATAGTCAATAATAGATTTTCCCTTATTTGATTTATGCGTGAAAGCTGCCGGAGTGTCGGAAGGGAGCCTCCCATTTACTATTAAACAATCAACTTTATGTAGACCTTCTAGGACAAGTTTGCCTCTTTTGTTAGTTTTAATTTTAGCAGGTAACTGGGCCGATGGTATATTCAAGGACTCTTCCCTGTGGATGTTTCTAAACAAATCCAACCCACAATTGGATATATTGCAGTTCAAATCCCCAAGCATTAATACATTAGGAGACGGGGAAGTATCCATCGTTTTAGTTAAAAAGGAAAACAGTGTTTTTAGACCATCAATAAAGCAACTATTTGGGGGAATGTAAATATTTATCACAACCAGCGATCTATTAGGGCAATCCTCGAATACATCTTTTAAGGTTATTGCTTGGAACAATTTCCCTGGATCGAGATAATGTGCGTAGTTCCATTTTATTCTATTTGTTAGCAGGCATGCTATTCCTCCCTTTGCGTGGCCTCGTCTGGAGGAGGTTGCGCTGTTTTCCAAAACATAGTAATCTTTTTCTAGAGCTAATCTACCTTCCACCCATGTTTCTTGTAAACAGATTATATCTGCCTTTTGGGAATGCAAGAAGCACAGTTTCTCCTTATGATCTTTAAAACCTGCAGTATTCCATGAGATGAGCTTCAGCTCTCTGTTAAAAATGTGAATGCGGTTTGGGGCAGGGAGCAGATTTACTCGCTAAAACTCCAGGTAACCAACTCCATTTAGACTGATCATCCTTCACAGTTTGTTTAAGAGGAGGATTTTTATATGAAACTTGCCTTTCATTCCTGGACACACATATTTTTAAGTCCTCCGATCTAGAACTAGACCAATCCGACAACATCAAACCCGTATTGGAGGGAGATGACAAGATGGAAGGAGTACTTTGATTTCGTTTTTCCCCAAAGTATGGTGTAACATCTATCCTTCTGATTTGTAATTCCTCTGCCCACTGTAGAATAAGGTTTGACACAACTTTAGATTGGAATTTCACCCTTGAGAATCTTATGGATCTCCCTAACAAAGAGTTAAGAAGGAAAACTACGTCCAAATCAGATGTTTGAATTAATTTTAAACTTTCAATCTCTTTGAAACAAATAAGTAGGGCAGATCTATTTAGAATTAAATCGGGTTCAAATAAGGGAGAAAAATCAAGAAACAAAGTATCTACATTTATTTTTTCTTTAGGAGGAATGACTACAATTGAGGGAGCATCTTGGAAGGGCCTTGCTGAAGGATTGAGAGAAGAGAGGGAAGGATTAACAGAGGGAGAAGTAACCTTGGGAGCGACTTGGAGAGGCCTTGCTGAAGGATTGAAATAAGAAAGGAAAGGGTTAACGGAGGGTGAGGTGACCTTGGGGAGGAAAGGGTTAGTGAAACTTATGGGACCTAAACCTGTAGACGGGAGTTCCACTTTAGGGGAAGCAATCATATCTTCCTGAGGGGTAGAAGACTGCTCAGCCTGAGGGAGATTTTCTAGAATTGGTTCCACACTCTTATCAAATAGAAGTTTTCTCTGTCTTTTTTTAGAGAATCTTCGAATGGGTTTTCTCTTCTTTATTCTAATCTTTTTGTGTTTTGGGGAAATCGATTTTTCTACCATTCCAGAATTTGCTTTAGGGATCTCCTCCTCTTTGTTTGACTGTAGGGAGAATATAGGGAAGAGAGAGGGGGTTTCAATTTTATGGTTGACTGGGGACGTAGATACTACCTCTATCTTATCACTAATGGAAGCTATGCAATTAGCACCAGCCGAAACCACATTGGAAATCTTAGGGTCAGCTGGTAGCGCTACTGGATTCATTGCTTTTTGGCCTTCCGTCAGGAGAGGAGAATGAGCTAAATCCAATACTGCTTGCGCACTAGGAAAACTCATTTTGGGAAGCTCCATCAGAGTAGCAGATGTTGGAGGGCGATCTGACACTGGACCATTCTTACTTTGCAAGAGAACTTGCAAAATTTGAGTTACCGTGTCAAAAATACACTCAGAACCTCCAACAAATTTTTCAAGTAGGCTCAGGATCGAAGATAATATAGATTCCAAAGAGGACAATGAATTAGAGATTAACCTTCCATTAATACTAGGAGAACCCTCAGCTAAATTGTTCAAAATGGGGCCAGAACAAGAGGTGAGGTTTAGTTGAGCAAGGGAAAAATCTAATTTATTAGAGGGTGTGCTACTTAGAGGACCCGTACTTGAAATTGTTATAACTTCATCTGAATTTGGGATACCCCTAGATTTCCCCTGTTGGGATCTCAACCGATCCCTATGAGCTGTTAGATCAATGTCAGGTAATGTAAAATCACTTCCTAGGGCAGGCGGTTTAACTGGCAAAACTGACAAAGGGCTAGTGTTCACTATAACTTTAGGAACTTCCATAAGAGACGCATGGGGGGGGCCAATACTGTCGGGCTTTAAAACCTTACAACCAGAAGATTCAAGAAGAGAATTCAGTTTCAATTGCGAGTTGTTTGAAGTCAAAGGCGAGCCCCTTACTATTTCGGGGCTAGCAGGTATAAACAAAGATTGACTAGGAACCAAACTCAGGCTAGAGGAAACATTAATAACCATATTAGCAGGCTCCGAAACATTATATTCTGGAATTTCGCTCAGGGGCTGCAGCTCAATCGACTTATCTTTCCCTTTGTCCCATAAATTGAAAAGCTGACACTGGCCTTTCAATTGCATGGAGGAAGTAATTTTATTACGTAAAGGGTTAGATTTCGTTTTAGACCCAGATCTCCCTACTAGAACGCGTCCAGAACGCAGTTTTTTAGCCGTCATGAGACTAGTTTACGCAAAGAGCAATCTATAAAAAACAATTCAGAACCCTAAGGTACAATACAAGCCTGTAGAAACAATGTCGAACTAATTAATACCAGAAATCAAAGGGAGGGGGCCCAGCCCAGCCTACTTCAGCCTCTGACGGCCTCAGACGGTCCCGCCCTTGTCCCGGGCTTCTCCCGGCGCCCTCCCGCACGCTCCCGCGTTGCGGTACCAGGAGGGAGATTTATAGCTGCGCTGAGGCGGGGGAGGAGCCAGCAGGGAGAGCGGGTCAGCTGATGATGATGCCGAGGGTCAGGCGCTCCTGGGACTGGTAGTCCTCGCCTGCCCTCGCTCGCAGCTCTGCACTCACCACCGCCACAGAAGCTCAGTCAGTGATATTCGATACAGGCACAGCGCACTTCCAACAGCGCAGTCCGAGATGACCAGAGGCGATGCGGGACCCGCGGAGCGGGTTCCGCGAGGAGTAGAGTATGGAGGTTAAAGGAAGAGCTGCTCCAGCGTGCTCGCAGTCCAGAACTCCTTCTACAATATGCAAAGTCAAATAGGTGAGCAATCCGACAAGGAAACTGACACGCTGGTTTTAGCTGCACTGGGGCGGGGGAGGAGCCAGCAGGGAGAGCGGGTCAGCTGATGATGATGCTGAGGGTCAGGGGCTCCTGGGACTGGTAGTCCTCGCCTGCCCTCGCTCGCAGCCCTGCACTCACCACCGCCACAGAAGCTCAGTCAGTGATATTCGATACAGGCACAGCGCACTTCCAACAGCGCAGTCCGAGATGACCAGAGGCGATGCGGGACCCGCGGAGCGGGTTCCGCGAGGAGTAGAGTATGGAGGTTAAAGGAAGAGCTGCTCCAGCGTGCTCGCAGTCCAGAACTCCTTCTACAATATGCAAAGTCAAATAGGTGAGCAATCCGACAAGGAAACTGACACGCTGGTTTTAGCTGCGCAGGGGCGGGGGAGGAGCCAGCAGGGAGAGCGGGTCAGCTGATGATGATGCCGAGGGTCAGGCGCTCCTGGGACTGGTAGTCCTCGCCTGCCCTCGCTCGCAGCCCTGCACTCACCACCGCCACAGAAGCTCAGTCAGTGATATTCGATACAGGCACAGCGCACTTCCAACAGCGCAGTCCGAGATGACCAGAGGCGATGCGGGACCCGCGGAGCGGGTTCCGCGAGGAGTAGAGTATGGAGGTTAAAGGAAGAGCTGCTCCAGCGTGCTCGCAGTCCAGAACTCCTTCTACAATATGCAAAGTCAAATAGGTGAGCAATCCGACAAGGAAACTGACACGCTGGTTTTAGCTGCGCTGGGGCGGGGGAGGAGCCAGCAGGGAGAGCGGGTCAGCTGATGATGATGCCGAGGGTCAGGCGCTCCTGGGACTGGTAGTCCTCGCCTGCCCTCGCTCGCAGCCCTGCACTCACCACCGCCACAGAAGCTCAGTCAGTGATATTCGATACAGGCACAGCGCACTTCCAACAGCGCAGTCCGAGATGACCAGAGGCGATGCGGGACCCGCGGAGCGGGTTCCGCGAGGAGTAGAGTATGGAGGTTAAAGGAAGAGCTGCTCCAGCGTGCTCGCAGTCCAGAACTCCTTCTACAATATGCAAAGTCAAATAGGTGAGCAATCCGACAAGGAAACTGACACGCTGGTTTTAGCTGCGCTGGGGCGGGGGAGGAGCCAGCAGGGAGAGCGGGTCAGCTGATGATGATGCCGAGGGTCAGGCGCTCCTGGGACTGGTAGTCCTCGCCTGCCCTCGCTCGCATCCCTGCACTCACCACCGCCACAGAAGCTCAGTCAGTGATATTCGATACAGGCACAGCGCACTTCCAACAGCGCAGTCCGAGATGACCAGAGGCGATGCGGGACCCGCGGAGCGGGTTGCGCGAGGAGTAGAGTATGGAGGTTAAAGGAAGAGCTGCTCCAGCGTGCTCGCAGTCCAGAACTCCTTCTACAATATGCAAAGTCAAATAGGTGAGCAATCCGACAAGGAAACTGACACGCTGGTTTTAGCTGCGCTGGGGCGGGGGAGGAGCCATCAGGGAGAGCGGGTCAGCTGATGATGATGCCGAGGGTCAGGCGCTCATGGGACTGGTAGTCCTCGCCTGCCCTCGCTCGCAGCCCTGCACTCACCACCGCCACAGAAGCTCAGTCAGTGATATTCGATACAGGCACAGCGCACTTCCAACAGCGCAGTCCGAGATGACCAGAGGCGATGCGGGACCAGCGGAGCGGGTTCCGCGAGGAGTAGAGTATGGAGGTTAAAGGAAGAGCTGCTCCAGCGTGCTCGCAGTCCAGAACTCCTTCTACAATATGCAAAGTCAAATAGGTGAGCAATCCGACAAGGAAACTGACACGCTGGTTTTAGCTGCGCTGGGGCGGGGGAGGAGCCAGCAGGGAGAGCGGGTCAGCTGATGATGATGCCGAGGGTCAGGCGCTCCTGGGACTGGTAGTCCTCGCCTGCCCTCGCTCGCAGCCCTGCACTCACCACCGCCACAGAAGCTCAGTCAGTGATATTCGATACAGGCACAGCGCACTTCCAACAGCGCAGTCCGAGATGACCAGAGGCGATGCGGGACCCGCGGAGCGGGTTCCGCGAGGAGTAGAGTATGGAGGTTAAGGGAAGAGCTGCTCCAGCGTGCTCGCAGTCCCGAACTCCTTCTACAATATGCAAAGTCAAATAGGTGAGCAATCCGACAAGGAAACTGACACGCTGGTTTTAGCTGCGCTGGGGCGGGGGAGGAGCCAGCAGGGAGAGCGGGTCAGCTGATGATGATGCCGAGGGTCAGGCGCTCCTGGGACTGGTAGTCCTCGCCTGCCCTCGCTCGCAGCCCTGCACTCACCACCGCCACAGAAGCTCAGTCAGTGATATTCGATACAGGCACAGCGCACTTCCAACAGCGCAGTCCGAGATGACCAGAGGCGATGCGGGACCCGCGGAGCGGGTTCCGCGAGGAGTAGAGTATGGAGGTTAAAGGAAGAGCTGCTCCAGCGTGCTCGCAGTCCCGAACTCCTTCTACAATATGCAAAGTCAAATAGGTGAGCAATCCGACAAGGAAACTGACACGCTGGTTTTAGCTGCGCTGGGGCGGGGGAGGAGCCAGCAGGGAGAGCGGGTCAGCTGATGATGATGCCGAGGGTCAGGCGCTCCTGGGACTGGTAGTCCTCGCCTGCCCTCGCTCGCAGCCCTGCACTCACCACCGCCACAGAAGCTCAGTCAGTGATATTCGATACAGGCACAGCGCACTTCCAACAGCGCAGTCCGAGATGACCAGAGGCGATGCGGGACCCGCGGAGCGGGTTCCGCGAGGAGTAGAGTATGGAGGTTAAAGGAAGAGCTGCTCCAGCGTGCTCGCAGTCCAGAACTCCTTCTACAATATGCAAAGTCAAATAGGTGAGCAATCCGACAAGGAAACTGACACGCTGGTTTTAGCTGCGCTGGGGCGGGGGAGGAGCCAGCAGGGAGAGCGGGTCAGCTGATGATGATGCCGAGGGTCAGGCGCTCCTGGGACTGGTAGTCCTCGCCTGCCCTCGCTCGCAGCCCTGCACTCACCACCGCCACAGAAGCTCAGTCAGTGATATTCGATACAGGCACAGCGCACTTCCAACAGCGCAGTCCGAGATGACCAGAGGCGATGCGGGACCCGCGGAGCGGGTTCAGCGAGGAGTAGAGTATGGAGGTTAAAGGAAGAGCTGCTCCAGCGTGCTCGCAGTCCAGAACTCCTTCTACAATATGCAAAGTCAAATAGGTGAGCAATCCGACAAGGAAACTGACACGCTGGTTTTAGCTGCGCTGGGGAGGGGGAGGAGCCAGCAGGGAGAGCGGGTCAGCTGATGATGATGCCGAGGGTCAGGCGCTCCTGGGACTGGTAGTCCTCGCCTGCCCTCGCTCGCAGCCCTGCACTCACCACCGCCACAGAAGCTCAGTCAGTGATATTCGATACAGGCACAGCGCACTTCCAACAGCGCAGTCCGAGATGACCAGAGGCGATGCGGGACCCGCGGAGCGGGTTCCGCGAGGAGTAGAGTATGGAGGTTAAAGGAAGAGCTGCTCCAGCGTGCTCGCAGTCCAGAACTCCTTCTACAATATGCAAAGTCAAATAGGTGAGCAATCCTAAATGTTTAGCCTGTACCTGGATAGTAGTTTGCGTAGCCAAGTGAAAAAACGAGTGCCAACCGTATGTGATATTTAAAGGGAGAGAATAATCATAAAGGAACCCAGACGGGTTCTGGTAATGCGAGGGGTAGAAGGAGAAAAAGGAGGATTAGAAATGTAGCATAATACAAGAAAAACGGCAGGTAGCCATTATCATTATGATATTGTAGCCGATTATGGGGAACTTACCCCACCTGAGGGTGTGGGCTGGCAATTAAGGAGTAGCACAACGCTGATGCCAGTAGTGATGTCTAGGCTATTGTGGCCCAGTATGGAATTTGGAACTCTGGGGAAAATGAAGTGTTAGGACCCGCGGAGCGGGCGGCCAAGGATGTGACACAAGTCAAAGTACAACAATAAGTGCTGACCATTACACTCGTATCAGGGAAAGCACTCACAGGGGTTAATTGAATCAAATTCCTATCTAATTGTGGCTTCTGTTCCACATGCGTGATATTCATATGAGTGGATCAGCGTCAATTTAACACAGCGCGTATTACAGAGGCATTACCTTGATAGAATAGTAGTTCCAAATGGCACTTGACAATGCTCCGTGCTGCCAGGAAGACCACGTCCATCCGCTTGTTGTGGGTTTATTAACAATGAGCGTGCACTCGCTCGATCTTTACAAGCAAGTGCCACGTAGAGAGTGCATTAGGCATTCAGCACCAAGAGCCCCACAGGTATGAGCGCACTTTTCAAATACACATTATGGGCCTGAATTAGAATTTGGAGGAGAGGGTCCTCCATTACAACTTCAAAGGAGTACCCTCTCTGCCAAAGCCTGCAAATTAGGTAGACGGGCCTTAAGCATGTCAGCGACAGAGCCTTCTCCCTCACTCCATCAAACTGTCTGAGTTTTAGCCATTCTACTGCATGCCCAATTTGGAGTGGGCAGTCCAATGGCCTGTTTTCACTCTCCCGTAATGCCATGGAAAGCCTGGCGGTAAAGGACAGTGAAAAAGTTTAAATGACTTACACACATGGGAGAAACTCACATAGAGTGGGGTGTAATTACTTTTGCTCTTCCAAAAAACTAAATCACCACTATGGAGCAGCAAGGCATGCCACAGGATGCGGCCGTCAGCTTCAGGTAAGTTCAGGCTTCGTTTTTTAAAATCCTTAATCTCTGCCCTCCCACTCCTCTCCCCGCACATCCCCGGTGCCCCCTCTACCCGCCCCACCACCTTTTGTATGTGGCGGCAGCCACTGATTAGAACACTTTACCTGAGCACCAGCATGCATTACGCAAGGTCAGATTTTTCTCGTAGGGATGTGGAGACAAAGGGCCTGATTAAGAGCTAAAGCATAATTTATCGCACATGATAAATAATGATTCCAGGTGGTGCATTATTTATCAGGTGTGTTAAATAACATCTATAAGAACATTGTAATGTTGAGAATTCCATTGAAGACAATGGAGTAGAAGATGTCAAGATGAACTGTTATAGACCCACTGCTCTCAACATTTCAATGTCTGAATACATAGCATCTGCCTTTCTCTTTCCCCTGTATCTCAAAAATATATTATTTAGTTGGAGGAAAGCAAATGTCAGAGGCAGTGTGAAGGACACATGCAGCCTTTAGTATTCCCTCCTCCTGTATCTCAGTGTCACTAGGGCTTCAGAAGGAGGGAGGGGTTAATGTTGCACAGCTTCTGGGTCTTCCTGGCTTGGCTGAACTACAAAAAGTACTTTAGCCAAGCTGGGGAGAACCAGGGGCTGACTTCAACCCCCTTTCACAGCTCTTGCAGTGAATGTTCAACAGTTAACAGCCATGGCCGTGCGGGTGTTGTTAGCTGTATAACATTCACCAGCAAGAGCTGTGAAACTAAGGCTTCGGAGCCCACGAGGAATTTTAAACCCCCTCGGGCTCCGAAAGGCCTTTGTCTTTTTTAATTAGAAAATTCGGGACTCATGGGGCAGAATTTTCTAACAGCTTTGTAGCCCACTATGGTTGGGCTATACTGACCATGAAAGGCCCACTCCTTTGTTAACGCTGGAGCGGGCCTTTAATTGCCAGTATAGCCTGGTTGTTTTAGCCTGCTACAACGGGCTACAAAGCTATATTAGGAGTTCATGGAGAATATAATATGGATTTGGGTGTTTAATGCATCAAAATCCGCATAAAACGGTCAGGGCCGGACTGACTACTGGGCAGTTTGGAATGCTGCCGAGCTGCGGGCTGATTTCATTGCAGTGGGGGCTGATTTCGTTCACGGAGACCTGCCCCATCAACTAAATCAGCCCCCAGCTCAGCAGCATTCCAAACTGCTCGGTAGCCAGTCCGGCCCTGGAAACGGTATATGTTTCCCCGTTAAATTTTAGCAGGTTTGACCTGCCAAAATCTAACGAAGGTTGGGTTATTTAACTCATCCAATAGTTATTGGATGTGGAAATAAGTTCAAACTCGTGATTCTGACCCATGTGTAAAAAAGAGTTTACGCATGGGTCAGAATAGCACGAGGTACTCGTAAACAGGTGATTTGTCCTGAACCAGAATATGTTGAACCAGGACTCAAACCTGGCCCCCTAGAACTAAAGTCGTCCCTCTAGCTGGTAAATTTACAGCTCTCGGTAGACCTTCATCAATCCTGGGCCAAGTTGTAGAGCCAGCCACATGATCTCTGAAAGAAAGCAAACAACTAAACTGAAATACAACTAATGGCATTGAGGAACCAGACAAAGAGCGATCTGCAGAGTCAAGAAACTATTTAGAACTGCATAGTTGAATGTTAATGCTGCTATGGCAACTCCAGATAACAACTCATTTGCATGCCGCTGAGCAGTGGAAAGCTCATACTGTTAAACACATTAGCCCCCTGGGTGCAGCTGAGATAGACCCCAAAATGGAGGAGACTGGGGGCTAAGCTTGCCTCACTGATTTGGCACAGGATGCTAGCACAATCTCTATATGTACCCAACCGTCTCTGAAAGAAAAACACATTCAACATTCTCACAATGGAACATTGAGAGGAGGCTCTGTGTGGCAAAGGATCAGGGCAGAAACAAAATCGACGTTTGAGTAATGAACAGAGAACGGTTTACCAGATTAAACTATGTCGCTAAGGAAACAGTGCTGCAGTCATGGGTTTTAAATCTAGCAACGTACTGCATTCTGGGAGTTGTAGTCCTAGATTATCTCGGTTGATCTAAATTTACTCTTAAAACAATGATTTGTGAGAGAAAAGCACAGGACTAGGTAATTGCATCTTTGGTGACATGGAGTACTAATTTATCCTTAAACAGAAACCATTTCCTTCCCTAGGCTTGTTTTAGTATATGTGAAAACCTAGATCTCCATGTAAAGGCGTAGGCCTTATTGATGGCTGTGGAAAAGATTACCTGAGATTTTGCCTGGAGATTGGAAGGATTAGAAACCGAAAACACATCATTAACCAAAAGAATCAATTTCAGAGTTCGTGTGCCTCTGTAGTGATGTCCCCAGGTGTCTCACCTTTAGATGAAGTAGCAATTAGTGGCTGCTGGAATGCACATTCTATTCGATGAATGCCTACTTGTGTTAAAAAGCTGCACATGCGTATAATTGTAGGTTGAGTTGTTCTGCGTAACTAGAGAGAAGTTTTGTATTTTAAAAACGTATCTTTGCATAAGGCTTCATATTACACTTCTGCTAATTCTAGTCACTGCATTTAATATTCTCAACTATCACACAATTTAAGGTACCTAAGTTACGTATCTTGGAAGCATGAAAGACTGATTCTTACTGACAGGATGCAAGCTTGTGACTTTCTGATTACAGCAGCACTTAGTAACACACTGAGCTATCTTAGCAGTGATGTGCAAACTGGTTAGTTTGAGTTGTATCTGGGTCAAGAAACTTGTAGGCATATTTACTAGAAAATGACACAGCTCGGTGTTGCATGCCATCTTGCAGCGCCGAACTGCATCATTAGCAAAGTGCAGTGATGTGTCGCATTTAAGCAATATGATGCATCCCTGTGCTTTCCTCTGTGCTGACACACAAACACACAATTCACTACCTAGTGCCAAAGCAGGCATCCTTGCACCATGGTGCGAGGATGCCTGTGTAGCAGGGATGATTGTTTTTGTGCAGGAAGGGACACCTGTATCACAGTTCGTTTCATCAACAGCAGAGTGGTAGCCAGATATCTTGCCTCTTTCCAGGGAACAGATTGGGGAAGGAGTTATGAAGAGCATCCCCCTGGCACCTTGTTCATTTAACCATCCCCTAAATGGCCAGAGTAGGGAAAATCAGGACTGTGGTGATTATAATGTTGGTCCAGGTGAAGTTCAGTACACTAATTCCCAGGTTCAGGACACCACACAAGGAACCAGTGTCTTGTGCTCCTGTTGGTGATCACTTTTGGCCTATTTACAGTCACAAACCGATTTCAGCCTCTAGGCTCTCTGGAGGGATTGGATTGACTGACTAAATTAGAAATGGATGCAGGGACTGTAGATGAGGTACCTGGGCAAGCAGGAGATGCACCCAATATAAAGCAGCGGGCACAGTTGAGGATTTAATCCTGGAACCTAGCAGGTCTGGGTGCCAAGATGACAGACCCTAATTGGCTGGACCTTATTAAAAACTATCATGACTTGGTCATCCAGGAAACATGGTCTGCCTCTGGCTCACCTTTTTAATCTAGTTTTGGTCACTTTTTCTGGCATGCCATACCTTCCTTCGCCTTCTGGCTTGGCTAACACGGGACTCTCGATTTTGTTCTCCCTAGCCTTAAAATCAGTGGTCTCTAAAGTAGAAACATTTAGTGCCTATGTATGGGTGGTTTTGTTTACATTTCAAGACAATACACTGATGTTAATAGTAAACGTTTATAATCCAGACGGTAAACTGACTCAATTAGATAGTTTGAAGCAACTGTTGAAAAATGCCTCTCATACTAGGGATTTCTGCCCAGGTGCAAAAATTGCAATAGTGGTGATGGGCAATTTTAATATCCAGCCTTGTCCCAGTCCTTGCTTTTTGCTACAAGATTCCCTGGGGGAGGAAACCACTATGCTCTATCATTTTTAATACCCCACCCCTCCCCCTCCACCAGAGCAATCAAATAACTTGATTCCCTCATTGAATCTGGTTATCCCTGGTGTCTATGCCACCCCCACGTATGTTGGGTGAGGCACGGAATCCATTGTGGATCATTTTTTATTTCTATGCCCCTCCTACAAGCAGTGGTGGATTACGCGGTTAAATGGGCGGTGTGGAGTGATCATAATGCAGCTGTTCTGGTGCTTTCTCAATGGAGCAATCAGTTCACACTGTAAGCTACAGAGCAGGATTCACTGGCTGTCACAGATCAAGGCAGACTGGTAAAATGGGAGAAAATTGTCCCAGAAAATGCTTTTGGGTTACTGTTTAAGCATCTCAGCCTTGAGGTGGAGAACTCCCTCAATCCTGACCTAGGCCCCAAGGAAATCCTTTTAGCCTTTTTTAACATTTGTGCTGATGTTCAATCAGCCCTAACATTGACCGATATAGAACGTCTTGGCTAGAATAATCCCAGGTAGTTTAATAGAGATTGCTCAAGGTGCGGAGGACTTTGAAAGCTGCACTTAAGTTGCATCCAAGAGATAGGGGCGAGATTCACTGGTTAAGAGGCTCATATTAGAAGGGGTTAAAAGAAAGAAAGGAATACCTTAAGGCAGATATATGTGATGAGTTGGTGCAAACCAGTGAATTTAATGACACAGTAGCATTTTGGAAAATTCTAAAGCACTCTTTTCTGGCAGAGACTCTTTACCTGGCGTGGCCCCAGCAATAACTGAAGCACAATGGTTCGTTAATTTTTCAGCAATCTATCTCTTAGAGGATAGGCAAGGACAGACATTATATAATTGTCACCCTGAGGAGGTTACCGCTGACCTATCATGTTCTATTTCTGAAGTTATGGAAGCTATTAGTCGCCAGTTGAGGCATAAGGCTTCATGGCCAAATGGAGTCCCAGCAGATTTATTTAAATGTAGCATCATTATTTGGGCCCCTTATTGACAAATGTTTTAAATGTTGCATTTGCTAATGGTCCCTTGTCGTCTTGAGCGCAATTCATCATTGTTCCAGGGTTCAAGGAAGGGGAACGAGGGGACCCTAAATGTTACTGCCCCATCTCTTTTATAGACACCACAGTGAAAGTGTTGGAGCAAGTTGTTCTAAAAAGATTAGCAATTTGGACGGTGGTCAATAATATTATCTCTAATTGTCAGTATGGGATCAGGCTTGAGTTAAGTTCTACGGGCCTATTTCTGAATCTCCACCTGTTGACCCAGAAATATACTGTGGCCAAGACGGGATCAATGTTCTTGGGATTTATGGATCTCTCCACAGCATTCGATTAGGGGAACTGATTGAAACTGTGGCCCCTGTTATTATCTTTGGGGTGGAGCCAGCACTAGTCTCTTTTTTGGCAGATCTTCATAGGGACATGTCGGTCTCCATCAGATATACTAGTAAGGGTGCCTGTACGAAGAATTTCATTATTTCCTGTGGAGTCTGCCGGGAATGTATACTGGCCTCCTTATTGTTTACCATCTATATAACTGGCCGGAAGTTGGCTTTAATGGAGGTGTAGAGAGATGCCCCTAGGCTAGGTTCAAGGGCAATCCCAGTGCTCTTATGTGAAGATGATGCCGTCCTTTTGTAAAAGACGGACCTAGGTGTCCAACATCTCTTGGATTCCTATGAATCCTTCATAGGGGACTTGGACTTGTCTGTTAATTCCGCTAAATCATTTACTATGAGGTTGGGGCCAAGCCTGCAAAATCGAGAAGTCACTTTTAGGTGGGACCTTTTCATATTTTAGGTGTTTTGATTTGACAATAAATAACCACGTACTCAAAGAAGTTAGCTTTAGTGAGATCGTGCAGAGCAGTGTTGAATTTTAGTTTGTGGGTGGGTAAGAAACCGGTGAAAAGCCTTGATTAAGGTTCAGAAGGCCAAGTGGGTCTCCACAGCCAACTAGTTAAGTGACCTTTGGGGTTATCGGGATTGCAATCCAATTCAATGGAAAGAGAACATATTCCTTCAGAGGCTCCTGGGGTTCCCCTGGCTACCTCTACATTTGGAGCTGGGCATTGTTTATATTTCAGGCCTGCTTAAACCTAGACCCTTATTGAGCTGGATTTATATCTGGTTTAAGACTGGGCCTATCTTAAATAGGTTGCTTATTCAGGATTGTCTTTCCCTGGATAATCATAAAATAATCCCCTGGTTGAACCACATAAAATCTGCATTCTATACCGTGGGTTGCCCCACTCTGTTTGTGCACTCAAAAGGTGTTACCAAAAACAATTGTCAATGGATCAAACATCATTTTTTAATGCAGCTATCCATTAGTCGCGAGGAAACTGTATGGCACAAACCCTTAATGCTGGCTTATTTCCTGACACAGACAGCTCCAAGGAACCATATTTATTTAAAATGTGTGAATAATGTTTTTCATTGACACCTCTTATCCAGATTTAGGAGAAGGTGTTTTTGCCCTTGGTAAGTTTTCCCAAAGGATGGGTGGCAGATAGTCGCCTAGGGCTGTGTGGGTGTGATGGGTTTTCAGAGCAGACTTTGCTGTATGTTTTCTTGCTTTGTAGTCATTATTCCCTACCAAGGAAACAGTATTTTACTCCGATCCTGAAGGAGGCTGCATTTTCCAAAGTGAGGCCGGCCATGTTGTTTCTGGCTACGCTGGCAGATGTCCACACACAAGGGGGTTGGCCATAAAGTGATCAATCTCTAAGAAGCATGCCTCTGTTTTTATGTTGTCAGAAGGAAGAAACCTTTTATCTATTATTTATTGTAAAACGCATGCGGGGATGGTTTGTTATGTTTTTATGTACCTGGTACAACGAATTACGATTTTATGAGTTTATGTATTGTTTTGTATGATTATTATATTTTGTATCTTTTATTGGTAAGCATTTAACAGAGAAAAAAAATTCTATCTATCTATCTATCTATCTATCTATCTATCTATCTATCTATCTATCTATCTATCTATCTATCTATCTATCTATCTATCTATCTATCTATCCTTCTATGTTTGATGCACAGCACATCAAAAGAGCGAAAAACAAGGAGAAATAAAGGTATTTTTCCTTGTTGACCCACTTTAATACCTTCTCTAGGGAGGAATTAGGATCTTACGCATTCCCCACATTTCTCAGCATGGGTACAATACTTGCAATAGAGACTTCCATCCTTTCTCAGGAGAGCTGACATACTAACAGTGGACACCACCAGTACTTCTCAGCAGGGATTCTTTCTATACAACAGGACGAGCAATTCCCAAAATGGATATTTCACCATAAACAATGAGGGGGAATGGGGTTTGACATAAATATCGTGGTTTAAATATTTTTTGCAAATATATCTATCCATTGACTGTCGACTTTCTATTATTTATTCCAATTAAGCAATATTTAGGACACTATGGGCCTGACTACGATGGCGGAAGACCCGGCAGCCATGCGGTGGCGGGCCTTCCGCCATCGGACAGGAATTTCCCACAGCCATATTGATGGCGGGGGAAATTATTCCGGTACTGTGGCGTTCGTAAAGACCACCCACCACTGTTCCTCCACAGGCAATTGTTCCGATTGCCTGGCAGAGCGGTCAGCATGTGTAAAATGGTGGCAGTTTCTAGCAGGCACCGTCCACCATATTACAATACTGCTTCCCCGCCAGCCGGTGTATGGTGGTGAAACCGCCATTCACAGGCTGGCGGGGATTGCATTTGTGGGCCTGTTGCCCTTGTGTTGGGGGTGGTGCACTGGGGGGTACCCATGGTACCCCCTACATTTCCCTGCTCTAAGTGGCAGGCACCACGTGGTGCCTGCCACGTAGTGCAGGGAAATGCATGACATGGTTTTTAGCATTGCGGCAGTTGCTGCAGCCAGCAGCACCCGTCGCACTGTTAAATGGCATGATGCGACCGCCATGGTGGCAGTCGCATCATAATACTACGCGCAGGAACACCACAGGCGTTCCCAGTCACCGCAACGATGGCGGGCGGACTCTATATTTTGGCAGTTGATAGTTAGAATATAGAATTCTTTCACTATGCCATTTGTTCTCATGCGTTTTTTGCTCTTTGTGTTTACTCAGTGTAATAAATTGGGTTACTGACAGGGGGGAGTGAAAACCTTACTCAAGCAATTACCATAATTATTGTCATGGTGAACCACAAAAGTCACTAAATTGACCTGTGCTTAACCCTCTGGTAGCTTGGTAAAAAAACAGTCAGGCTTAACTTGGAGGAACTATGTAAAGCATGTATGCAGTACACACAGTACTAAAAGATAGCACAGGGAAAATTCCAAACCAAGTTAGAAAAATAGAGCACATTTTATAAATAAAATTATACCAAAACAATTTAAATCCAGTAAGTTGAACCAGAGTTATTCGTTTTTTAAAGTTTTTAGTGCCGATCATTATCACACTTCGGCAGGCAGGCAGAAGTCCCTTCTCTACACAGTATGGCATTAATTCCCTCATGCATACTCACCTGTCGTCTGTATATAGAGAAGAGATGAGAGTAGACCTGGCTATCATGGGGCATTTTCTAGATGACCTTGAGCTCCCCTGCCTCACCTGACCTGTTAGAAGCAGTTACCAACATGGCTTGCTGTAAATTTGCAAGCCTGGATGGCCTACCGGTGAAATATTTCCAAACCCACGCAGATCTTCTGCTTTCTCGTCTCCTAGAAACACTTCAGGAGGCCAGTAGGGTGGAGGTTCTGCCACTGTCGATGAGTGAGGCCCAAATTGTGATGCTCCTCAAACTAGGTAAAGACCCATATATGCCTGGCTCCTAACAGCCCTTACCAATGCTAAGGTGTCAACACTAAGATATTGGCTAAAGTATTGGCGTTGTGTTTGGGAGTTGCGGGTTTATGCCAGGTCCGGGAACGCATACAAACTTGTGAAGGTTATCTCATGTCTGGCACACCACAGAGAGCATGGACATTCAAGTTGCTGACCTAGATATTGAAAAGGCCTTCAATACTTTACGGTGGGCCTACTTATGGGAGGCTCTGGGACAAATGGGCCTTGGTCAGGACTTTATTTCCTGTGTTCCACTCTTGTACTAACAGCTGACTGCTTAGGTTGAAAGTGGTGGTGTGATCTCTGACACTCCCTCTATAAAATGGGGCACAAGACAGGGACGCTTATTGACCCCACTCCTTTTCACACTAGCGATGGACCCATTGGTGGTCCGACTGCAGTGGGACTTGGCCCATTGGCGTGTTGTCATGGAAGGCCTTGTTCATTTCGTGTCCCGGTCTGCAGACAATTAACTGCTTTATGTGACTCACCCTGAGGAGGCGTTGCCTGCTCTCTTGGAAGTCCTGTTGGGGTTTAGCTCGGTGTCAAGACTGAAGGTTAACAATCAGAAGTCGGTTATGTGCCTGCTTGTGACACTGGTTGGGAGGGAAATGGTTAACCTCCCTTCCCTGGAGTTCATATGTGAATGCTATAATTTAGGTTATCTGGGGATCCAGGTCGCACACTTAGCTGAGGCACAATACACATTGAATATGGGAGTGAATCTTGGGGGTCTGAAGTCCTCCATTAGCTTCTGGATTCGCCTCTCCCTGTCTATTATGAGTCAAATGGTCTTAGCCTGGATGGGCCTGTTCTCACTCTGCCTCTATGCCCTCCAGAACTCTTTTTGTGTAATTCCCAGAACAACCTTCGAGTCTCTAAACAGTCTCCTTTTTCTCTTTGGTACAGGCTTTAAAATATAGCAGGGTCAAATTAGAAGTTCTAAAATTGGCTATGTATTTGGGCGGTCTAGGCATACGGACCTATGCCTTTATTATAGTGCTGCTCTCCTTCAATATGATTCACAGTAGTGCAAGGAGTACTCAAATATAGAGAAGGATCTCTTAGCTGATTGGGGACAGGGGACTAGTCTCTAGAGATGTCTTATGATGGGTTACGGGGCTCCCAATGATTATCCATTTGTGTATTGCCAAATTGCATGGGCCTGGGAGCACGTGGTCGCTCTGGTGCTGCAAAGGGCTCTATAGGCACGGGCGCTCCCACTGCAGTGGCTACATAGCTTTCCTCATATTCAATCAGTGATGGACTTGACAGGGTGGTTCGATGGGGTTGTCTCACCACGGGTGATATATACCTCTACAGGACCTTTCTCTCCTTCGCTACAAGGGAATGCTTTCAAATCCAGGAGTGGCATTTTTTTTTGCAATATTCAAAGTTTTCACACATGCCCCATGAACTCTGGACATCCTTCCCTGAGGAACCTGTGGAGTCTCACTCTTTGTCGATGCTCCACAACTCAGGCTCCTTGAGGGGACTGATCTCTCTCTTAAGGCGGACCACGTATCAACATTTCCCGGGTCTGGGATAGATGATCAACAGAACTTCTGGTGCCTCTTACTGAGGAAGAATGGAAGCAAGCATTTGCAATGGTTCAAGAGGTGGTCAGCAATGGTCGCTTCAAACGTGTACAATTCCATAACATACACCGTGCATACCTGACCCCAAACAGGCTGGCACAGTTTAACATGGCATACTCGCCAGTGTGTCCCCGCTGTGGTAGCGAGCCCGTGACATTTGCCTATATGACATGGGACTGCACTCCGCTCTGAATCTAATGGTTGGGGGTATTGGAGATTGTACTGGAAGCCACAGGACTTCAAGTCAAAGCTACCAAACTTCTGGCCTTAATGCAATATAAATTTATGATATCAGGACTGGTGTTGGCTAAACACCTCATCGCAATACATTGAATGCACTCTGTACCAGCTAGATTGTCTAAATGGAGAGGGGACATGCGCAAATAGGGGAGTAGCAGAGGAGCGATGTTTACGCTTGGTTTGCATAGACGAGATTGCTGACTGTGATCTGGAAATGTGGGGGATAGTGCTGGAGAAACAGCCAGCTGGGCAATTGGGTGGGAACACGGATGTACTCTCTCAGACATGGAACTCCGAGGCACAAACAGTAGATAATACCAGTCACCCTGACTAATTATTTGCCACCAGCTAAGGGGAACGGACAGGGAGGTGAGGTCGCCTGATTGACCTCAGTGGAGGTGCAACGGTCATCATGGACAATGTTGGCAGTGGTGATATCCTCTATCATTCTTTTATTTTCACACACAAAAGGGGAGAGGTCTATATGTAGTTCTACCACCCCGAACCCCCAAATCAATCTAGTATACACAAAAGCGGGGTGGAGAAGACAGGATACACAAACTAATCAAAAGTGTACAAGCATTGGCACACTTCTGTGTGATGAAAAACTGCTCTCACTCACACACAACGTGTGTGACATGCTTCATCATCGGGTCTGCTGCAATGGCCGGGGCATAGCCACGCTCCGGGCGGAGCATAGGGAGGGGGAACAAAGAAATACAAGGACAAAGTATAACGCAAGACTGAAAGTGACAACAATGTTCACAGACAACAAAAAAGCCAACAATAAATCAAGAATGAGTACAGTGATAGACAAAAAATTGCAGTAAGGAAAAGTTAAAACTGGCTCCTGGATACAACTTTATTAGTAGGTTCCAAGGTCAGGATTAAAAAATGAATGGATGGTGGTGCTAGGGTAGGGTATTAGAACCCCCTAGCGCCCCACCTTTACTGCTCTAATCTCTAGTCAACATGTTTCGACCTCTCTTCACCCTAAATAATGGGTCACCTGGGTCTTCTTCAGGACATCTTACTGTCCCAGTCTTATGTAATACCCCGCTTACCTTAGTTAGGTGTTTAAAAAAAGTATAGGTCGCGCTTGCCCATCAATGTAAGGCTATGTGGAGGGAATTCCGCCAACACGGTGACTTAACTGTGAAAAAAAGTATATTTTTTGTTGTAAGTGAATAACATTCATAATTGTGAACAACTAATATAAATACCCACTACCCACTTATAGTTGGATGAGAACAAAATTCCTTGCCTTGCAAAAAGTCCCTCTAAATCACACAGTGATCAATGCCCTAATTGGACAGACCGTTAGCCATATTTATAGAACCAATAATTCCATGTGTTAAAAACCAGTCATGCATAGACATCAGTCCCAATGTATCAATAGGATTCTCCCATGTGTAGGTCACTAGGATTTTATCGTCAAACCTCTCCCTACAGAAATATTGTACAGATTTCATTATCGCACCAGGAGTATAGTTATTTTCAACCGTGATTATAATTCCCTACCAAGTGATGTAATGCTGAATATAACTCACTGAGTTTATTGACACAAATCACTTAACCTGGCGCATGGAGGGTGGAGTCCCAGAGAACACAACCTATATTCCAATACAGACAAAAAGATATTTATAACTTGACCCATTTACTCGGGGGATACATGTCCCCATACGTACCATAGCTTACATGGAAAATATCCCCACGCAACTGGCGGCGCGAAATGAGCATGCACCCCTGTACCCCCCATCTAATAGGTACATGGATAAATGACAAATATCCTAGATATTGTGGCTTCTGCATCTTTAAAAATTTTGCCCCATCGAGTGCATTCACAGTCGTTTTGATTAAGAGTGTTTCTCAACACCCTCTTTGTTGACATTGCCCTGCTTATACGCTATCAAATAGCATGGACCCATACTTACCAATTTCCGAGTCATTGTGCCGGCATGTAAATCACCCATTAAAGTAAGTAGTAATTCATGCCACACCGAAAACACCATTCCACAAACGCACGTGCAACAAGCACGGACTGGTGTCTACCATACTCCGTGTTGTAGTGCCGGCATGTAGCTAATACAGCCCAGGATGCTGTATTTATCCCCAAGGCAAAATCCCTATTACACACACTCATACTCAGCCACTGTTCAAGCACCCCCTTACTGTTCCGCAGAGAAGCTCCCGCACCAGTCGTGGCCCTTTCTGGTGCGCCGCGACTATGCAGGAGTAGGGTGAGTGCAGCCTGTAAATGATGGTCGGGGGCGTGAACCAAGCATCTCTGACGTCATGACGCATTTGTGCGCATGCGCGAGCCCCTTCCCTTCGTTACCCTGCCGGGAAATGTAGTTTATGGGCATTGATCGTGAAAAGCAGGAAATCTAGACACCTCTCTGACGTTCTTAGGAAAGGATGTCTCACATTGGAGTACAACTTTTTTGGAAAACATCTCTTTTCACAATCTTGCATGATATTTAAAGTCTCTGTTTGCAATGTTCTTTTATGTTTGAGCAGGCAGTGATTAAAGATATGTAGAAACTCAGTGCAACATACCCAGGCAGTTCATTTTCCAACATCTCGAACTTAGAGAAACAGGACCTGAGGGAACTAATGGAATGCACAGAAATCATACTGAAGCCGGCGGATAAGGGTGGTGCAACAGTGGTACTAGATAAGGCCACTTACAATAATGAATGCATCCGCCTCCTGGATGATGACAGGAATTACCTGAGATTGATGGGGGATCCTACGGAGACGATCATGATGGAAATCATGACAGTGGTGGAGGAAGACAGATCCAACAATTGGATCTCGGAACATGAGGCTGAGTTTTAGATTAATAAGCAGCCAAAGACCCCTCAATTTTACATCCTCCCCAAAATTCACAAACCAGTGAGACCCCCTCCCATTAGACCCATTGTCTCCGGGAAGGGGTCTGTAATGGAACCCCTGTCCCAATTTTGTAATTTCTTTCTGAAACCTTTAGTTCAAAAACTTCCAGCTTATCTGAGAGATACCTTGGATATTCTCAATAACCTGAAAGACTTACCTTTTGACCCGGAGATGGAATACCTCATTGGACTTGACATCGAGGCATTGTACACCAATATTCCTCAGAGGGAAACTCTCCGGGTCCTGAAGGATATCCTTTTCCAGGAGAACTGGCAATTTCAGACACCTAGGGCCTTTAACTTACACCTTGCGGAGATTGCCCTCACTAAAACTTCTTTGAATACTGTGGCACCATGTATCCCCAAACCCACGGCACCTCCATGGGCAGTGTTTTTGCGCCAAGTTTGGTGGGCCTCAATGTTGGGGCATTCATACAATCATACATCTACGACAATGCCTGCCCAAGGAGGATCCATCTGAAGCTGTGGCGTCATTATATGGACGATGTGCTCATAATTTGGAGAGGTGAAAAACCTTAGGTGGACGCGTTTTTATTGTGGTTGAATACCATCAATCACCTCTTGCATTTCACTTCCATTGTTACTAAGACCTGCCTTAATTTCTGGATTTGGATATTGAACCCAGGGATGGGGTGATCCACACAAAGGTACACCATAAGCCTCCAGACAAGAATGCCCTATTGGCTTTCAATAGTTTCCATCCCCGATCCCTATGGGAGAATTTACCCGAAGGACCGTTTTTTCGGTTGCGAAGAAACTATTCAGGACGAGAGGCGTTCACATCGGAGGCGAGAATCTTAACCCAGAAACTCAGTGACAGAGGCTACCCTCCCAGGGTTATCAAAAGGGCCAAGAAAAGGGCATTTAATGCCAATCGTGATGTTGTAAATAAACAGCGATAATGTTAAGCATTCGCTGAAGACATGCTATTGTGTCTTCAATCTAGTTTTCCCGCTCATACTTGAAAATATGGCCGGACTCCATTTTGTTCTCTGGCGTCCATCTTATATGCTACACTCCGCCATGTACGAGGCAAGTCCTACTTCACTGACCATCACCCCTGGAGTTTGCCCGGCAACAGGCTATAAATAGTTCCAGCTTGTTTAGCGCATGCTCAGTATATGTACCATCTGTTTCTGCTTAAAGGGGATTGGAATGTGCATCCGGTGGGCTTTGGGAACCGTTAACTCCACCCATGTATCGATCATGTTTAAGAAATGTCCATATATGGCTGTAAATCATGCTTTTGAGTTGTAACCGCCCACCTATGAGTCCCTTCTTTGTGTATAAAAGGGGGCCGCATGTCCGAGTTATTTGTGCTACCTTGTACAATACTGTAGAGTGTTGTGTGGGCTGTAGTACCACCTTTAAAGGTTTATTAAACTATGTTTTTGTATTTCCAGTTTCCGTGCCAATTTCTTATGTAGTCTGAGGACTTTGCGTGCAGAAGGGCGAAACCTTTTCGCACTCACAGGCCTTGCTGAGGCCTTTACTCATCAATTGGCGCCCGTCACGTGGGGCTCATCGGCGACTCGGATGCTCGACTGGTCGTGACGAAGGATGGAACCTTGCCGGGGACGTGATCACTGCCAGCGGCGCCTTTAGTCCTGGCATCCCGAGGTATTCTTCCTATCCTTCCAATCTGACCATCTGGGTGGCGCCGGTCATCGACTGAGATCTCTTCTGTCGGTTTGCCGCGTAGTGGCCGTTTAGGCGAATTTGGAACTTGGCAGTTGGAATCTGGACGCTCTTGATTGGTAAGAATCGTTGTACGATCCTTGCTCCGAGCCTTTGATAGTCTTGTTTGGCAAGGCAGTTTTATACGCTTGCCCCGACTAATTTGATTGATTGTTTGGTAGTGACTAGTCATATCATTGATTCTGTGAATGTATATATGAGTTGCAACCCATATAGGCGGGCAATGTGAATTTGAGCTGCGCAACGTTTTAAGTGCCATTTAATTATAATATTGCATATTCGGCATTATTTTTAGACATGCCTGTTTTTATCGCACTCCGTAAGTGGTGCTGCTGTTTTGGAAATGACCGGTTGGTACTTGAAGAATCACAGCCGGCTCCCCCAGAGGGGACGCCGAATAGGGATATGTACGTGAAATTTGGTCTTTCCCCCATAATGTACAGCACGTTGTGGCGGAAATACACAAAGAAGGATCCTGAGTTGCGATGGCCTATGTATGGATCATTTGATTTGAAGAAAATTGAGTACGTGGAGCAGTGTATGTGTAAGCGGCGAGTGAGGCAAGATATGTTTTAATGTATACGAATGTGGGTGAAAGAGGTGCGAGAGCGTGAGAAGCGTGAGCAAGCACTGATTGATAAAGAGCAGCGGAAGAGTGAGCGTGAGAAGGCTCATGAGGCGAAAAAACACGAAGCAAAAGAATTAGAAGAGAAGCAGGAGAAAGAACGTCGGTTGCAAATATCTGGCCAGTACCCTGTTCGACAGCCTCTTTATCCTGTCCTTAATAAATCGGATGATGATTTTTCGTTATTAGATCGCTCACCGCCCCCGTACGTTGGTCTGTCTGCCCCAAGAAGAGGAGATCAAGATTCTAGGCCGCCCGGACAGAAGGTGGATATGCAGTCTATGTTATCGGCCGACCGTATGGCTGATCTTCGTAAGATTGCTTATCGCGTCAACAAAGATACTATGCCCCTTGCTGATTTATTGCAAGAGCTTGAGGCATGTGAAGATAGAGAGAAACTATATTTTGCTGATTTTCTTTCTAATGAAATAGTGTCAGCCTTTCGGAAATATTCCGATGTTCTTGAACCAGCGGATGTGATAGCTATGCAAAGGTTCTACGTAAAGGTCTTTTTCTTTCTCTCCAGGTACCCGATGCAATCCGACGGCTATTTGCGTTACGGGATTGCGTTACGGGAAGCACGGAAACGGAAAGCTGGCGAAGAGCAGTCGAATCCGACTGGCGGCGGGAAGCAGTCATCCATCTTTTATTCAGATAAGATCGATGCAGTGCATGCTAAACCAATGCGGGAGGCGGCGCCTTTGTATGTTCCTCCTAAAGGAGCGGGTGCTAGTTCGGATAGAGGGTCTCCTGATGCTCAAGGGTATTTTATCTATAATTGGGTTTATACTCCTTGGAATAGGGCTGACGTTATGGCATTTAAGGCAGCATTACCTGATCCATGAAAGAATCCCGCAGCCTTTTATGAGGAAGTTGAGGGGGCTTTGAATTCCTGTACTATGACTCTGTCTGATATTGATTTAATTTTTGGGCTTATATTACCCCCAGATAAGTGGAGGTCAATACGAAAGGTTGATGACCTTCAGGCATTCAAAGCTCGATGGGCGGACCTTGAGGATGAGGACAGGGAGAGAAAACCAGCACAGAAGCCGCCCCAGCCCATTTTAGATCTTCCCGCTGCTGTTTTAGCTAAATTAAAAACACTTATCCTCCTAAAAAGATTGATTGGACTATGCTAGCGTCATGTAAGCAGAAGGTAGATGAATCGGTTTCAGACTTCTTTACACGATTTGAGGAAACTTTTCCTGATTTTAGCAGTCAGTCGCTCACGGACGACACAGGCCTGCACCTTTTTGTTGATAAATATGTTTAAAATTTATTACCAAGTATAGCAGCACGATTAAAAGCGAGTGAAAGCTCTTGGATGACTTCGACACCAGCATCCCTCCTGACGATGGCTCAGTATTACGAGCGTCAGGAACTAGAAGCGAAGAGTAGTGAGGAAAAGAAATCTAAAGATCTGAAAACGAAGGTTATGTTAGCACAAGTATATTGGCCGCCTCGTAGAGATAATGATCGGGTTGGCAGGAATTTTTTTAGCGCTCCTTCAGGCCGTACTGATTTGGCCCGGGATCAATGTGCGTATTGTAGACAGAAAGGCCATTGGGCGAATGAGTGTCCGTTGTTGCCTGCACAGCGACAGGAGCGTGGGCAAGGGTCTATGAGGGGTAGAGGAAACTTTTCAGGCCCTAGAGGGAACATGAATGATCGAGCTAGGTTTGAGTCTAATGTGCGACCCCGAGATGGGTCCAATCTTTTTGATCGACGAAATCAGAACCAAATCTCTGATTATGCACCCCCCGAGCAGCACGATTCACAGTATGCATAGGATTGCTTAGGATGGGGTAAGGAACCAGTTGAAGTGCCAGTAGATCAGAGGGGTCCTTATGTTACAGCACATGTTCTGGGCTCTACTGATCAGTTCCTGGTTGATACAGGAGCTACTCGTAGCGCTTTGTCTAAAAAATTGGTTCCGAGGGCTCCCCTGTCTGGCTCAACAATTACCTCCATAGGGTTCGATGGAACACCTTCTGTTAGCCCACTATCATAACCTCTTGCACTTTATGTAGATCAGTTTGCTGCACCATGTCCATTCCTACTCTCCCCAAAAACTCCTGATAATATCGTGGGTCTAGACATGCTCAAATATTTTCGGGCCACAATACGGTGCTCCCCTGAGGGAGTACGTGTTATTTTGAATGATAATTATCCATCAACAGAAAGGGTGTACATGATTACCGTAGAGGCTGCACTGGCCTCTTTGCCTGAATCTTTATGGGCCACGTCCGATACCGACGTGGGACAGATGATTATCCCTCCGGTGCACATTAGTGTAAAGGAGGGAGCTGTGCTGCCACGCCTGCCTCAGTATCGGATATCACAGGAGGGGGAGGAGGCGCTCATACAGATAGTGCAGGACTTGATTAAAGTAGGAGTGGTTGAAGAAGTTCCATATAACGTGTGCAACAGTCCTATCCTACCGATTTTGAAGAAAGACACTGATACCAGGATTTATCGATTCATTATCGATTTGAGGGAGGTTAACAAGATAGTGATACCTCAATACCCAGTGGTCTCTGAAATTACGACACTCCTCACTATGGTCCCGCCAACTGCAACAACGTTCTCTGTTATTAACTTGAAAAATGCCTTCTTTTCGATCCCTATTCATCCTGACAGCCGATATCTTTTCGGTTTCACGTTGAATAATAGATCGTACAGATTCTGTAGAGTTCCTCAAGGCTATACTGAGAGCCCCAGTATTTACAGTCAGGCATTAAAACGACAATTAGATTCTTTTGTTTTACCTGACGGTGTGGTGCTTATACAATATGTCGATGACATCTTGTTGGCCGCCGACACCCCTGAGCAATGTGACGAGTGCACTTTGTCCTTGCTTACCTTTTTGGCATCTCACAATCATCAAGTATCCAAGAAGAAACTGCAATATTGTAGACCAAAGGTAACCTACTTAGGTCACCTTTTGTCTAAGGAGGGGCGTGCACTTACACCAGATCGTATTCAAGCCATTTTAGACACACCAGTACCATCCACGCAGAAAGAAGTTCGAGCCTTTTTGGGTCTTACCTCCTTTTGTAGACAATGGATATTAGGGTTTTCATATATAGGTAAACCACTGTTAACCCTTCTGACAAAGGATACCCCAGTTCCCCTTCCATGGACAGATGAATGTGAGAATGTTTTTCACCAACTACGCCAGGCCCTTTGTTCAGCACCAGTGTTAGGTACCCCTGATTACACAAAGCCCTTTACATTGTATGTGCATGAGAGAGATGGATGTGCGTTATCAGTGTTAGTGCAGATGCACGGCGATAAGCAGCGCCCTTGTGAATACTTGTCGGCAGTACTTGATCTGGTTGCTCGAGCGTTGCCTGGGTGTTTTCGCTCAGTTGCGGCGACAGCTGTGTCAATATGCCAGAGTGAAGGGATAGTTTTATCTCATAAGTTGTTGGTGTTGGTCCCCCATGCCGTTGATGCCCTTTTGAATCAGACAAAGATGCAGCATTTAACTAGTGCTCGTCTGACAGGGTACGAGCTGACATTGTTGGCTCCTCATATAACTTTGAAGAGATGTGCAACGTTGAATCCAGCTACGTTGTTACCCTTCCCAGCGACTCAGCCTGAGGCGCAAGAAACGCATGACTGTGTCTTTGTGACTGAGGAATAGACAAAGGGTCGTATTGATTTACAAGATACGCTCTTTACAGATGTGGATGGAGAGCTGTGGGTGGATGGGTCCTATTTAAAGTTACCAGACGGAACCACTTCTGCAGCATATGCAATTAATACATTACACACGATAGTGGAGACAGCACGCATACCACAGAAATCAGCTCAGGCAGCAGAACTGATAGCGTTGATACGAGCTTGTGAGCTTAGTGCAGGATTATGTGTGAATGTCTACCCAGACAGCCGCTATGCTTTCGGAGTAGCGCATGATTTTGGCCTGCTCTGGAAGGAAAGGGGCTTTTTGACATCACATGGAACTAAGATAATGTATGGAGAATTAGTACAAAATCTCTTGACTGCACTGATGCTCCCTAAAATGATAGCTATAGTGAAAAGGTAGTGCACACAAGAAAGTGACAGATAAAGTAGGACAAGGAAATGCTTTCGTAGATCGAGTGGCACGTGAAACTGCGATGCAGCCAGGCTCCACTTCGATGTATGTTGTGAAGTCACAAGCTGAACGGTGGCATGATGCTAGGGAAAAGGTATTAGAAATGCAAAAGACTGCTACTGAGAAAGAACGAGACCAATGGTCCAAAGATGGAGAGTTGGACGATGAGGGTTTTTGGAGGAATAAGCAGATGGATACGTGGAAGTTACCCACAGCCTTCGTACAACCTATGGTTCAGATGGCACATGGGCTAGCACATGTTGGAGCTTCGGCAATTGTGAAATTGCTTACGCAAGTTTGGGAGCATCCAGAAATTGCTAGCACAGCTAAAAGAGTGGTACAGACCTGCATGATTTGCCTTAAATATAATCCAGGAAAAGGGACACGAACTCCAGCAGGAGGATTTGCAACACCCACTGCACCTTTTGAAGTATTGCAAATGGATTATATTCAGCTAGAACGCTGTAATAATCTGAAGTATGTCCTTGTTGTGGTTTGTGCATTCAGCAAATGGATTGAGGCCTACCCTACTAAGGACAATACTGCAATGACTACTGCTAAGTTGCTTTTGAAGGAATTTTTCCCTTGTTTTGGTGTTTGTAGATTGTTGTGGAGTGATAACGGGCCCCTTTTTGTGGCAGACGTTATTAAGTATGTTCTAAAGGGATTAGGCATTGCGCAGAAGTTCCACACAGTATTTCACCCTCAATCAGCAGGGTTGGTGGAGAAGTACAACGGCACGCTTAAATTAAAGCTTGCGAAAATACAGGCTTCTACTTCTCTGACTTGGCCAGATGCTCTGCCTTTGGCATTGTTGTCTATCAGATCAGTACCACATTCTCGGACGGGCTTAACGCCCTATGAAATAGTTTTCGGGCGCCCCATGAATATATGGGGTGTGCCCAAAACAAGTTCAGTGTATGATGTACCTTGTGTTTTAATGAATGACTATTTGTCACAATTAACTGATAGCTTGGTTTCCATTCATCAACAGGTTCGAGAAGCACTCCCTGATCGGTCCACAGGAGAAGGTCATAATCTCCGGCCTGGTGACTTCGTCCTCGTGAAGTCGTTTGAGAGGTCGAGTAGTCTAGAGCCGAGGTGGTGCGGCCCTGAACAGGTTCTCCTAGCCACAAGAACAGCAGTACGAGTGACGAATCGCAGGAACTGGATCCATTCTATCCATTGCCGGAGAGTGCAACCTGATCTGCTGGAACCTGCTGTGCTGACTGATCATCGAGATATCTTGACTACGGAGAGAGGCCGTGCTCTGGTACCTGACGATTCTGAGGAGTTCTTCCCGGACCAGACAACGCCTGCATTGAGAAGATACAATCTGCGACCAAGGAAAGAATCTGCAATTGAATGAGCAGTTGTCAGAACGGTCCCTGGGTTTGTGAAACGGAGAGCCAATGAGGCAAGGGGGGGGGATCAGCCATGCATTAGAGTAGTGACACTCGTCTTGGCCCGATGGTGAAGAAAACAACGGCTACCTACGGGGTAAGAGTTCTGACAACACTTTAGTTTCAGGAAGGTACTGTGTACATTTTGCTCGAGATGGATAAAAGAAAGATTTTTGGTTCTGTAGGGTTCATTTTCGTTATAGCAGTCATTGCTACAGTCATGTGGTTCGTTGAGGAGAAAGCTCCTGCCCGTGAACTGTATGTTGTTTCTACTCCAGTCCCTGATGAGCACTTTTTCTATACACTCCCATATCAAGAGTTGAAACATCGACAGTCCTATTTGAATAACACCTTTATTCAGATGTTGCATCATACCCATGTTGGTACAAATGCCACAGACTGTTGGATGTGTGGGATGATGCCAGCTCATCAAAAGAAAGGGGGGACACCGTTCATACCACTTCCCTTTTCTCACAATGGCTCTTGTAGAGCATGGTACACTTTGCTTTTTGCTAAGAGGAAGCCTACAGTAGGACGATAGATTTTCAAACTGAACAAGGGATAAAGACGGCTATCCACAAGCCAACTGAACTATATGGGAGTGGGAAGAATATCGACCGGACAATGAATCGACCCCTTATGTCTTCACGAACACTAGACACACTGTTGGACAAGAGAAATTTGTGATTTCAGTGGCCCAAGCACAAGCTGATTTATGTGTACAGAGCGTAGGCCACATTCCTGTAGGTGTTAGTGACTGTATTGTTGTATTGAACATTGATGGCCTGAATAACAGTACTTTCCTTGCTTCACATTACACCTATTTTGTATGTGGGAATAAGGTTTATTATCGATTACCAGCTGGATGGTCTGGAGTAGGTTATGTATCGTTTCTATTGCCACCTGTATTCTTGGCACCTGCATCATATCATAAAGACTTGAAGTTGTTGAATAATGTAACTGTGAACAGATTCAAACTAACTTTATCTGTAGATGATGTTGATCAGACGGACACTAGTCTGCAACAATATATAGATTTCAACTTAGGATTGTTTTTCTTTGTGGGAACTGCTCTGAATAGCAGAAAGATACGACGGTTAACAAGAGTAGTAGAAGCTGTCACCAATCAAACTGTTACATAATAACAAGAGGAGCTTAGAGGGAAAATAAAGGGTACTATTAGGGAAAGCCCTCCACTCAATGAAATGCAATTCAAAAATTCCCTGTACCCAGGATTTGAGTTAGCATCTGTCTAGCGGGCATGAGAATAGTCTCCACTGGAATTTTCTATAGTAAAATTCTGGATATATCTCTTCGTAGTTCTCTAAGTAGGTATTTATTGTCTCTAATGCCCCACTATCCTAAGCAAACACATTACTTTGTAAATACTAATAAGAAAAAAGGGGGGGTTCGCTATGTATTCAACTCGGCGCGACCAATATAGTAAGCCCTAGATAGAACTATACCAAAATCCACACTTACACTTACAAGCTCTTTTTTCTGCACTTTTTCTTTATCTTCTCTTTTTTCACTTGATTCACAAACTCTGGAAATAGGAATGGCTACCTATGATGAGAAAGGGGCACAATATCTGGTAAACATCTGACCAATCTGCCCCGAGGGTGTTCGCCCGTGAGGTGCCTTCCTCTCCGCCACAACTTTTTTTCTGGTATGAATTGTGTAAGTGTGGATTTTGGTATAGTTCTATCTAGGGCTTACTATATTGGTCGCGCCGAGTTTAATACATAGCGAACCCCCCCTTTTTTCTTATTAGTATTTACAAAGTAATGTGTTTGCTTAGGATAGTGGGGCATTAGAGACAATAAATACCTACTTAGAGAACTACGAAGAGGTATATCCAGAATTTTATTATAGAAAATTCCAGTGGAGACTATTCTCATGCCCGCTAGACAGATGCTAACCAATCAAACTGCTGCAGCTCTTGGGAACCTTATGGAAGAGCTACAAATTACTAGGATTGTTGCGTTGCAGAACCGGATGGTTCTCGATGTTATGCTAGCAGATAGAGGTGGAGCGTGTAGAATTATTGGAAGCAGCTGCTGCGTGTTTATACCTGATCACACTCCTTCTGTGTACAAAGCTATTAAAAAATTACACAAGATTGCAGCTGATATACATCAAGAAAATGGATCTTGGACTTTCTCTGGGTGGTTCTGGACCTTAGATTATCCAAGAAAACCGAATGTCTTCAGCAAATGCTGAAAGGGTCGTCTGTTGTAAATAGAATAGCGATAATGTTAAGCATTCGCTGAAGACATTCTATTGTGTCTTCATTCTAGTTTTCCCGCTCATACTTGAAAATATGGCCGGACTCCATTTCATTCTCTGGCGTCCATCTTATATGCTACACTCCGCCATGTGCACGCCACGAGGCAAGTCCTACTTCACTGACCGTCACCCCTGGAGTTTGCCCGGCAACAGGCTATAAATAGTTCCAGCTTGTTTAGCGCATGCTCAGTATATGTAACATCTGTTTCTGCTTAAAGCGGATTGGAATGTGCATCCGGTGGGCTTTGGGAATCGTTAACTCCACCCATGTATCGATCATGTTTAAGAAATGTCCATATATGGCTGTAAATCATGCTTTTGAGTTGTAACCGCCCACCTATGAGCCCCATCTTTGTGTATAAAAGGGGACCGCATGTCCGAGTTCTTTGTGCTACCTTGTACAATACTGTAGAGTGTTGTGTGGGCTGTAGTACCACCTTTAAAGGTTTATTAAACTATGTTTTTGTATTTCCAGTTTCCGTGCCAATTTCTTATGTAGTCTGAGGACTTTGCGTACAGAAGGGCGAACCCTTTTCGCACTCCTGGGCCTTGCTGAGGCCTGTACTCATCAATGAGGCTCTCCTAACCAAAACTGTGAGAACCGGGGTTAAGAAACCTGTGTTTGTTTCCACCTTCAGCACCTCTTCACAGCAGATAAGACGTACAGTCTTGAAGAATTAGAAAATTCTTAACTCTGGTAATCTAAGAACGGAAAAACCCTTGTTTTCATTTAGGAGAAGTCAAAATCTAAAAGACCTCCTGGTACACACCAAACAAAGAACACCACGTAGAACAGGGAATATAACCACCACGACAGGACTCCCACCGGTTGTAGGTCATTTTAGGTGTGAATCATGTAGTGTTTGTCACCTAACCTCCACCATGAAAAGTATTGACATTGGGCTACCGACTCCAAGGGAGCAAAGGAGACATACTAGTTGCAACTCACAGGGCGTGATTTACTTGATCACTTGCCCCTGCAGGAAACAGTATGTGGGGATGACCAACAGGAAAGTAAAGACCTGCATCACTGAACACCGCAGTACTATTAGATGTGGCAGACCTAATACGTGGTTAACAACTCACTTCAAGGATGCGGGTCACTCCAGAGAGGACCTCGGGTGGATGATCATCAAAAAACCACACTTCCAGGGCTCTGACATGAATAGGGCTTTATATGTATGCGAGCAAAAGTGGGTGTTCCGCCTCAAGAGCCACCTGCACGGCCTCAATGATGAAATCCCGTGGTACTCGCTAAGTAGATGACTCTAATTACTGTATTACGACTATCCAGGTTAATAACATCTATCAATATTTATGAGGTCCCTGCATGTGCACGTATCATGAACAGTGAGGTGAACATTAGTGGTAACAAACAGAGCAAATGCATCTTTTGGACCCTTTAACCAGAATATAACGTAATTGGTGCGCAATAGATCCCTAGTATGACATTGTTCATAGGGATGATCGTGCGTAACAGACTACCTATTCTTCACAGTTTGTACTAGTATTCTGTAATAGATAATAATGCACTATTTAGTGAGATTGAGAGTGAATGCCTTCACCATCTGGCTGCTCCAATATCAGGCACCTTATTTCAATAACATTGGAATATGTGTGTATTTTTTGCATGATGCATAAAAGAACATTGCAAACAGAGACATTAAATATCGTGCAAGATTGTGAAAAGAGATGTTTTCCAAAAAAGTTTTACTCCAATGTGAGACATCCTTTCAAAGAACGTCAAAGAGGTGTCTAGAACTCCTGTTTTTCATGATCAATGCCCATAAACTACATTTCCTGGCAGGCTAACGAAGGGAAGGGGCTCGCGCATGTGCACAAATGCGTCATGACGTCAGAGATGCTTGGTTCACGCCCCTGGCCATCATTTACAGGCTGCACTCACCCTACTCCTGCATCGTCGCGGCGCACCAGAGAGGGGCACGACTGGTGCGGGAGCTTCTCTGCGGAACAGTGAGGGGGTGGTTGAACAGTGGCTGAGTATGAGTGTGTGTAATAGCGATTCCGCCTTGGGGATAAATACTGCATCCTGGGCTGTATTAGCTGCATGCCGGCACTACAACACAGAGTATGGTAGACACCAGTCCGTGTTTGTTGCACGTGTGTTTGTGGAATGGCGTTTTCGGTGTGGCATGAATTACTACTTACTTTAATGGGTGATTTACATGCCGGCACAATGACTCGGAAATTGGGAAGGATGGGTCCGTGCTATTTGATAGCGTATAAGAAGGGCAATGTCAACAAAGAGGGTGTTGAGAAACGGTCTTAATCAAAACGACTGTGAATGCACTCAATGGGGCAAAAGTTTTAAAGACGCAGAAGCCACAATATGTAGGATATTTGCCATTTATCCATGTACCTATGAGATGGGGGGTACAGGGGTGCATGCTCATTTCGTGCCGCTAGTTGCATGGGGATTTTTTCCATGTAAGCTAAGGGGCGTATGGGGACATGCATCCCCCGAGTAAATGGGTCAAGTTACAAACATCTTTTTGTCTGTATTGGAATATAGGTTGTGGTCTCTGGGACTCCACCCTCCATGCGCCAGGTTAAGTGATTTGTGTCAATAAACTCGGTGAGTTATATTCAGCATTACATCACTTGGTAGGAAATTATAATCACGGTTGCAAATAACTATACTCCTGGTGCGATAATGAGATCACGACTTATATTTTCTGTAGGGTGAGGTTTGACGATAAAATCCTAGTGACCTACACACGGGAGAATCCTATTGATACATTGGGAATGATGTCTATGCATGACTGGTTTTTAACACATGGAATTATTCGTTCTATAAATATGGCTAACAGTCTGTCCAATTAGGGCATTGATCACTGTATGATTTAGAGGGACTTTTTGCAAGGCAAGGAATTTTGTTCTCACCCAACTACAAGTGGGTAGTGGGTGTTTATATTAGGTGTTCACAATTATGAATGTTATTCACTTACAACAAAAAATATACTTTTTTTCACAGTTATGTCACCGTGTTGGCGGAATTTCCTCCACATAGCCTTACATTGATGGGCAAGAGTGACCTATACCCTTTTTAAACACCTAACTAAGGTAAGGGGGGTATTACATAAGACTGGGACAGTAAAACATCCTGAAGAAGGCCCAGGTGACCTAATATTTGAGGGCGAAGAGAGGTCGAAACATGTTGACTAGAGATTAGAGCAGTAAAGGTGGGGCGCTAGAGGGTCCTAATACCCTACCATAGCACAACCATCCATTCATTTTTTAATCCTGACCTTGGAACCTACTAATAAAGTTGGTTTTGGTATCCAGGAAACAGTTTTAACTTTTCCCTACTGCAATTTTTTGTCTATCACTGTACTCAGTCTTGATTTATTGTTGGCTTTTTTGTCTGTGAACATTGATGTCACTTTCAGTCTTGTGTTATACGTTGCCCTTGTATTTCTTTGTTCCCCCTCCCTATGCTCCGCCCAGAGTGTGGCTACACCCAGGCGTTGCAGCAGACCCGATGATGAAGCATGTCACACACATTGTGTGTAAGTGAGGTCAGTTTTTCATCACACAGAAGTGTGCCAATGCTTGTACACTTTTGATTAGTTTGTGTATCTTGTCTTCTCCACCCCTCTTTTGTGTATACAAGATATCCTCTATCAATCTAGGTCAACGGATGGCCACACATAGGGAGCGGCGCCATATGACACAGTCTCATTAACTTGTTACCAAGTATACTATAGATCCATCAAGAGGGAGGGGTGGGATGGACACAGATGCGTGATTGAGTTAGTCTATGTTACTTAGTGATATACGTCATATAATGCCTCTGTCATTTGCTGCCACGGTTTGAACTATTATGTTTTATTTGATTTATGTATTACTGTTCTTTGTTCATCTTATCAGGGATACGCAGTGCTTCTAATATCTTCAGATGTACTCTATGATGTTATTTGGGTCTGCACCCTGTATACTCCCTGGGACATTGTATGTCCAGGATTAATGCTTAACCCCCGGACTGCATTTGCCATAGGTAGTGCACAATGCGTTTTCTGCATGTGATCAAAATGTATACTGCTGGCTGTATATATATCCCAAAATAAAAACAAGTATAAAAAACAAAGGACAAGAGAAGTGTACACAAGTGACAGGAGCACTGCAAAGTGAGAAAGTGGCAGGGTAACTAACTGTGGTTAATGGAGGCAAAGTGCTTTTTAGGTCTCGCCTGAGCCAACACGCATGAACTGCTCTGTGAGGCTTTTATTAAGGGCTTTTCGACGCTAAACACTCGTAATTGGCCTTTGCATGCGTTTGTCTAAGAAATACAGCACACAATTGGTCCAAGGCGGGTGCATGTCCCGCCTTCTCTGTGCACTGGCCTAGCCTTCTCGGGAGCAGGCAGCGGCCCGCTGCATTCCTTAAATTGTTTGCAGTGCGCATCAGTTACCAATTAGCGGATTTACCGCGCTGCCCCGATTGTTACTTGTTTGTCCTAGGAAAGACTCGGAGTCTAAATTATAAAAATAGGAACCAAAAGTGGTTCAAATGAAAACAAAAGATACTTTATTTTTATCTTCGCCTAAAAAACTCATCAACAACGCTGGCTCTTATGCGCGTTATTTTTTAAATTTTACTATTCTGAGAAAGCATAACCTTGGCCCGAAGGTATTGGGCACTTTACATGAGCTACGTTACACAAAGAGGCCCGTATTATTTATATGCATCAGGAGATTAAGTAAAGTTGAGCAGATGCGACACTCAAAGCTGGTTCCCCGTTCCAAGGGAGGCAGCTCTATACGTTACACCACACCCTCTCCATTTTCTGCTCGGTTTCCCTGGAGGCTCGAGGGATTCAGAAACTCTGTTCATCACCACCCCCTTTTCCAAAATCGATTTTGTCCACACTATGTGTGGGAGGGTATACTCAGACGTGAGTCCCTTGCTCATTGCACCATCAGGATTCAAGCAAGCCGGGCCGACAACGGCTGAAATGCCAGAAACCGGTCCCCGGAAGCTTGTTTCCTTCCCAGTATAAGAATTGGCTTGGTAGTTTGGTTTGCCCTGTTCCCATCATGCACTGGAACAGGAACAGACTAATTTGCATGTAGCCAGGTTCTGAGCTGGGATGGTGCAGTGAGCTAAAAAACGGTGATGGGTCTAGCCCTGATCTCTTGACTGGGTGAGAGTATTCTGCATCATTCAGAAACTCTGTCCATCACCACCCCCTTTTCCTAAATCGGCTCGAGGGATTCCTGCAGTGAGAAGACTGCATGGCACAAATTCCCCTAACCTTAGGTAATCAGTTGTTGCTTGTCCGCCATATTAAACAGGATAACCACTGAAAGCTAGAAAACCATTTGAACAAATAAAATGCTACAGGTGTTTTTAAGTTTTGTCCCCCCTTTAAAATCGAAAATGGTACTACCGTATCCTGGTTTGTTTATTCCATGGAAAGATTTTATTCCAGGCCAGCTCTTCTTTCCCACTATGTCATTAACATGCAGATTAGTGGTGCCTATTCCGCAGGTTGGTCTGGGTGTTCTCCGTTGTGGGAGCAAGTTCCTGTGCTTCCCCCTGCCTTGCTTCATTTCATGAGTTCGGTACCTCCATGGGGTACAGAAAGGCCTGGAAGAATTCTAAGGCCAGTCAGTGATACATGCCACACCTGCAACATAGGAGATCAGGCTCGTTTATGCAGACGCCACCATCATGCCTGCTACTGAGGCTCTGCTCCACATGTCGATTTGTTTTTTCAAACTGAAATTCGATGCCAGAGAACCCAAAAGAGAAAGTGCTACTCAAGTGAACCAATACCTGTCAATAACTAGCTCTGTATTGACTTCCACTCATGCTTCATGGACCCAAAGGGTAGGATTCACCAGAGCTCAGGAGAAATCATCTCTTTGACTTTCAACAAACCCTGCTCTGAAAGATGCATTTTGAAATAATTATGTTCAAAGAATTGTAAATATATTGAAATTTTAGCCTGAAATTCTAAACAAGCATTGGCATAGCCAATAGGTCTCGCTTTGGGGACCTAACAAGTATTTAGTTATGCAGCACAATATCCTTGGTGCAACAACATCAACTGTTGCATGGCTAAACACTTATAAGCTCCTAAAGGTGAGACTATTGGCTATGCCAATGAAGGTTCTTATCTTGGAGGCAACATACACATTCCCTATTCATTCACGGGGAGAGGAGCTGTGAGGCGGGTTGGTTTGGAGTGACCTCAGTGCTCATTTGAAAGCTGAGGGAACTTTCAAAATGTGCACAACAGAGTTTCAAGAATACTTTTGGGATGCTCTGCACCCCAGTACCTAACTGAAATCAGTGTGGCTGGTGAGAGGGGCATGATTGAAGATCATTTTAAGGAGGTCAGAGGGGTTGGGAATACAACAGTCAGCATTTGCAAGAATGGGATGCTGGTATATTAATGTTAAGTGCTGATAATTGTTTCCTAATAAACAATGTGTTGTATTTTGTTTTCAAGTCAAAAGCATACTTTGTGCGTAATGTTTTGTGAATGTAATAAAGGGTGAGTGTGACATTAAAGGGTTATATTTTTTTATGTTGGACATATGGCAGAAAGAGTGACATGCACAGCTTATGACCAGTGAAGGTTTCTCTGGGTGAAAGGCATCAGAGTCAGTGCATGTGTAAAATTCCAGTTGAATGCGTGTAATTCTTTTGCTTTTAGCAGCACTTTCGTACAGGCTCCAGTATTTCTCCAGTGCTCCCTCATTCATCCATCTCACTCTCCCATTAAGCAGAGAATGCAATAGGAATAATTAAGGCACATTCAAACAGTATGACACATTCCAACCTGATGGCTTCCCTGATAGCTTTCCCCAGAGAGTAGCAGTTCACTTTCTAAAGCTGTGCTTCTCACTCTTTTGGTCTAAAGGGAAATGTTTTCACCTATTTATTTATAAAGGGCTACTGGGACATTCGCAGGTTTGCAGACAAAGAGTGTCAACATTATTTTACTTTGGTAGAAGAAAGACAAACTTTCTCTGTAACACACTCTGCTGCTGTGCAGTGGCTTGGGCTGGAGTGAACTCAGGGCTCCTTTGGAAGCAGAGAGAACTTTTGAAATGTGCCCAACAAAGCTTCAAGAATACTTTTTGGATACTCTGCACATTAGCACCTGATGATTGAAATCAGTGTGGCTGGTTAGAGGGGGCATGAATGAGGATAATTTCATGGAGGTTAGAGGGGCTGGGGCAACGGCAGCTTTAGCATATACAAGAAATCGTATGCCGGAATAATGCACATTATTCCACAAAAAGAGATCAGTGCAATGAAATACTTGCATTCTCAGAGGTATGAATGGAAAACACTGTGTAATCTTTCCTGGGATCTCATGCCCATGTTAGTATCATAGGCAAAAACTGAACAGGTTTCAGTGGCTTCATTTCATTAAAAAATTAGAAAGAGCCTCAATGTCCTCAAAATCTCTTGAAATGGGAACATTTTCAGTTGAATGTATTGTTTTTACTTAATTTGGCGTATATATAATTATATCTAAATCTATAACAACCGAGTGAAAGTGTGCATTATCTATTTAAATAAATGTTAATAAACACTAGTTGCAATATCCATTTTTGCTTGCAACAAAAATTAATGTAGATTCAATACAGATGAATTGACCCAAAAATAAATGTATATAAATACAGATGGAAATGTTGAAAAAATAAACGCCATAAAACTGGGAGACCTCATTATTGGATATCTATATGATTTGGCAATGTAACGGTAAGAAGAAACTAAAAAAGTGACATATACTTCATGGTATTTCTTACAATTGAAGATTAATAGCACTCTAAGGGGCCAATAACGATCCCGTTCAGAAGGGCTCTGAATCGGATTCGGGTTTGCCAAATCCGATTTGGAACCCTTGTTAAAAACCGAATCGTACACAGCTCCCAATGACTGATTACGATGCCCATAGGGCTATCAAAATCGGTTCCGAAAGGCATTCGCATAGGTCGAGTCTTTCGGAGCCAAATCGTACAGCTCTATGGACTCATTTTCCGAGCGAGCAATTAGAATGACCGGTTCGGATAGCCATTCTGAATCGGTTTTTCCGGAACGAATCGACTGGTGGAATCTGTCTTTGGAGGCCCATAGCAGGCCTCTCTTCACCCGGGGCCTTCCGAATAAGGCCCGTGGGGGTACCCAAGGGACCCCCTTTCCAACCATGCATAGAGTCGCAGGCACCACGGGGTGCCTGCCAAAGTGTGCAAGGTTTTCCCCAGCTACCCCTTACTTCAATGGGAGCCTGTGTTCACCTTCGGAACACAGGCTCCCATTGAAGTCAATGGGAGTCCGACAGAATCGTATCCGGAACATCCGAATACATCCAAATCACTTGTTCGGACTCACCCGATCCAAGTTGTCCGGAAAGCATTCCGGGACCAATTCCTATGGAATGCTTTCTGGACGAGATCTTAATCAGCACCTAAGAAGTGAGGAAAGGAAACATTTGAGAAAAAACTTTGTAAGCATATGTTAAGCAATATACATTAAAGCTAAATTATTTACTAAACCCGAAACCAATTGTTGAATTTTTTTTTTTTATGCACAAAAATGAAAAAAAACGAGACTAAACAAGTGTTGGTAATAAAATGTTCTTTACCAGAAAGTTGTTGATAAGTTCTAGTGAAATTTTGTACTTTCATGCATTTCTCCATTCGGATTGTTTTCCTTTGTCGTTTGGTTCTAAGACAGGGCTTTTCAACTACAAACACTTAACTAAAGAATGCTACTAAGTGTTGGTGTACTGCATTGGACATGTTACCGGGTATTTTGTCAGTCAGAACACAGGGGAAAAAACCCTCAGGATGTAAACAAACTGTAATGTAGTAAATCGCAACAACAAAAAGCAGTTACGCTTTTTCAAATATGGATAAAAATATTCGAATTTTTCCATAAGAGAAAGATAATTAATATGAGTCCATAAATATTTCCTATAAACTTTGCACAGAAGAACACATGTTTTCTAACAGTGTAGTATTTATTTAGAAACCTATATTGTTTTTTACCCTTATAGTCCAATAAAACACATATATTCAATATGTAAGGATACTTGACTTTGTAAACATTTATAACTACAGAGATTCTCTGAAATGACCTGATGTTACTATTTGTCCTTTGTGAAATATGATGCTCATAGTTGTGTATGTATTACTGTCCAAGGGAACTTCTATGAGCCAATATTCTGAAAACCATTACTGAAACAGTATAATATTGGCAAAAATGATCAACTACTTTAATATGGTAAGTAATTTATTATGTTTGCCCCCCAAAGGCAACGTCCCGGACATCTTGCGAGCAGGGAACTTCACCACGAACCGGCAGTCTGACTTATTCATCGTACTGGCTCAGTCGTAAATCGCATCCATTGCATTGCCTACGGACGAGATATACGGAGTGGTCCAGACTCGGAAACAATTGAGTAGGTGAATTTTGCGTTGCTCGCATCGTACTTGCTCGCTCGTACAGCTGTACCAGTCGGGCAGAAAACACGCGTACAGCTCGTTCTTTTTTCGGTTGGATCGCCTGGCAGCCATTTTGTGCATTCAGCCAGTGTGCCTTTGCCTTTGGCTTGCATGAATGGATATGATGCTAGTTCAAAAATATGCTTGAGGATCATTATAATACATGTACATCATGAATATGATTGTGCTTATACAGCTCCAAAATAGATTTTTTCTCATCCTCCCATACAAATATCAGCAAATATTGATTTAATTGTTATTGTTTTATTTTAATTATTTGAATTTTAATAGTTTATTTTCTATTTTAATTTGTATTCTTATTTATTTTATGTTAATTTAAATATTTTAATTTACATTTTTATATCTTTTTTATATATACAATGGTGTTTTTATAGCTATTATGACAAGAGCTGTCGAAATAAAGTTTATACAACAAAAAAAATCTTTTTTTGTTTTTAACTTTTTTTACTGTTCATTTAAATTTTACTTTTTACATTTTAATTTGTTTATTTTCATTTTTTATTTTTTTGAGATTTCGTACTTTTTTGTTATTTTTTTTAAATTGTATCTATTTTTTTGTGCATAATGCATTGATACATCTATACATCCATCAATAATAGGCACACAGCCAAGCAACAGCATGTAGTATTTTTAGTTATAATTCCATTTTCTCCTGGACACTCTGGCTGCGGTGATTCTTTCGTTTTTTTAATGATCATTCCATTTCCCCTGGACTACATTGCCTGCCATAGGCACACACTAACCTTCATTTTTTTAAACATTATTATTCCATTTATCCATACACTTTCCTGAGTGCCACAGGTGTCTCCTTTAGAACAGATATACATAAACCAAAGAGCTATATATATATATGTGTTATCCTGATTGGAAATAAAATTTTGTGCTATAGTGGTGTGGTTTGGCTTTAAAGTGGTTGATTTATTATTACACAACCAAAGTAATACTAATTCAACCTGCAACAATGTCACATATCACAATTTGTTTTCTTGCTAGTCTGTTTTTAGATGCACAGACAGGAAGAAACATCACCCACAGCAGTGTCAAACAGAATGTCTGTACAGTGATGTCATATCTCCAATATATTCCACTTGTGCAGCTTAGTCCCACTGCCAACTGAGAGTTTTAAGATGGCCCCAAAGAAAGTTGCTCCCAAGAAAGTGGTAAGTGAGTAGATGCAGCTTTCCACTAGTGGCATGCTGACCATAACCTTTTTCAGGAGCCGTGTACCTGTAAGACCTGCATCCGGGGAGGAACCTGGGATCAACAGCACCACCGTAACCTAAGCCGAAGACCATGTCTGTCAGTGAGGCAGCCACTGCAATCATGGCAACACCAATGAGCAGGGACGCTGAATTTGATCTGTCCCTTTCGCAAAGTAGTACCCAATCACTTCAGGAATCTGAGGAAAGTGGACAGCAGCCACAGTCAGCAATAGTAGCTATTTCTGAACCAGGAGCAAAAAAGGTGTTTGAGCTTCATGCCGGACAAGAATCTCCCCTGTAAGAATCATTGGCTCCCGATCTCCAGCAAGTAAAAGGAAGGGTGCTACTCCACCATGTTCTTCAAGCACCACTTCTAATGATGATGATAGGGGCATGGAGTGGACCACGGCAGAGTCCGGGATACACCATTTAAGGCAAGGGAAAAGAAAAAATCCTAAAAGCCTTGGAATTATGAAAGGGGATGATGAGGAAGGTCATGACGGTGAGCTAGTCTTGTGGAACCTGGCACAGAGTAGTCCAACATCACTAATCAACATGCTCTGGGGGATGTGGCACAGGTAGCACTGCCAGGCCCCATATTTGCAAAGCTCCAGCTGAGACCTGCACCACCACCTACCTCAGTAGTAGTATGCTCTGCAGAGAGGCAATCAACAACAAACCCACCTACCTCCAGTTCTTTTTAATGTATTGGTAGTGGCACAGTAAGAAAGCATTTCTCCCCAGTTTGGGACTTTTTTATTATTATTAACCACAAGTAGCACATTGTAATATGAACCATTTGCAACACAATTATTCGTCAAGGTAAGTCTTGTTCACTTTATGGTACTGGATGGCAAACAGCTCACATGAAATACACCACAAAAAACACTGAGAGGACTACCTTAAAAAAATTGCTGAATGTGGTCTTGGTGGTGAAGGTGAGAAGAGCCAGGAAACATCATCTACAAGTCCAATCATGGTGGGAAGTGTTGAGAAAGAAGAGGGTGACATCCTCATGCAAAGCAGCCCTGTCCCCAGCAGGGCACCAGCATATTAACCCACCTCAGTGACTTCATAATGGCACAAGAAGACTTCCAGTCAGAAGGAGTCACCTCAGCATACTGTGACTGCCCCACCATGATGCACACTGAGTCTGACACCACCTACTTCTAAAAAGGTGCCTGTGTCAGTGGCCCCAGATAAGAAGAAAATATAAACTACTAATATAGGCAAGTTTTGTTAAGAGGGGCCCTACAAGTGCAACCACCAAACGGCTCATTTATACAGTGTTAGCGCTGGACCGCCAACCTTTTACATTTGTGGAAGAAGTGGGGTTCTGAGAATTTGTGGCAGCCATCTGCCCCAAAATTGAACGTTCCAAATCGGACCTAATTTGCCAGAGTTGCTGTTCCAGCCTTGCATCATGATGGACAGTAATTGGTTGGACAAACTTTGCAGCAAAGTGCTGTTCACACTATCCACCTGACGACAGACAGTGCAGTTGTTGGGTGACTGATTGCATGTGCATTACTGCACACTGGATCTCTTTTGCAGGGGTAAAGCAAAAGCTATCTACAGGTCGTGGACCTGAAGAAAGTTTTACGAGCGTACAACAGCATGCAACAGTAGCCATATTTGCCATGGAGAAATCAATAGTGCTGCAAACATCTTGGTTGAATTTAACAGCATGGTGTCCGAATGGCTGAGACCCAAAGGTCTCAGAATTGGATTTGTTGCCACGCACAATGGCAGTAACATAGTCAAGGCTTTCAGCCTCAGTTGAGAGCTTAATCTTCCGTTTAGCTTGTAATGCAAGACTGCAAAATGACATCATCTCATCCATAGAGTACATCGGTTCCACACTACTTGATCCATGGTAGAAAAAAAATCTGCCCACTTTCATTCTTTTTTCTGAAGGGGATGCTTAAAAATATAAGAGGTGGATTAATGAGCAAGCCAGAGACATGGAAGAAGAGGTGAATAGTTGAGCAAGCTGGAGACCTAGAAGAAGAACAGATGGAACTTAGTTCCACTCCATAGTTCTGGGGTGCCACCTTCAATTTCCAGAGAGAGCAGTCTTGCCTCACAGCAGCCAATAACAGCAACAAAAACATCGGCAACAGCAGCAACAGAAGAATTGGACCTAACTTCTGCATTGGCTTGGGTTCAAGTGGCAGGTCTTAAGCCCAGTCCAGAGGCAAAGGCAAAAGAGGTCGAGCAAGTGGCGTCATGTTGAAAACCCCTGCGCCACATGAAACCTGCGTCAGGTTTCATGTGGGCGTTCCAGCGCAGGGTGGGCATTCCCTCGCAGGTACGCCTCATAAAAGCAGTGAAATCTACAAGATTTCATGGAGTCACTTTTACGGCCATGCTGCATCAAAACTCTGCGCCTGCTTGAAGCAGGCGTAAGGAGTGACGCAGCATGTTAGGCATAGGGCACCCCAGAGCTTTGCTGGAGCCGCGTCGTGCTTGTGAATAGAGACTCTAGCAATGTGCCGCAATTCTGCCAGGGGATGCGACACGCATCTGCCCATCTGTGCGCCACGGTGCCCCTCATTGTAAATGTGGTGCTTCAGTGGTGGTGCACGGGTGGTTTTGCGTGTCGCAAGTGTCCTGGCGCACCCCTGCTCATTTGCAGAGATGCACCAGACCTTGTAAATTTGCCCCACTGTGTTCCATAAAGGCTGAGAGTTTGTTTTGATATTGTACATTTTCATTTAGTCTGAGGAAGATTTAAGAGTCACGACTTCATCTGATAAGAATCAATGAACTGTCTAAGGGGGCACATGCATTCATCAAAAAATAAGGTAGAGAATTTTGAGTGCTGCTGGCTGATTAGTGTCAAAGGCTGACAAGAAATGTTTGATATAGGCCTCAGTGCATTATCCATGCTTCTTCTTGGCCTGAAGCCCCGTTATTGTTCATGCAGTTGGATGCCAGTTTTCAGGTAATCTCTAAGTTTTTTGAGTAACTTCTCTCATTAAATTTTTGCTGATGAGTAGCAGATTGTAAATTATTCTGTAGCGGGAAAGTACAATCGGATCTACTGATAGTTTTTCTTAGCAAGGACATGATGGGCACGTTTTAACCTAGCAGGTACCCTATCTTGTTGAATGGAGTTGTTGATGATTTCTGTGACTTGAGATGCCAATGAAAGGAAGAACCCCTGATCCACTAAGCTGTGCAAAGGTAGGTGGGATGACTTGATGGCTTTATTCTTGCACTTGGGCCAGGTCCATATGTTGAAAATGGCAAAATTATGTTCTGAGAGGCAGAGCGACTGGAGCTAAAATGTTGGAAGTTTTTGGCAAACTATTTAGTTTGTCATAAATTTCTGAAATGTTCTTCTTAGAAAAGGTGATGATTTCAATACATATCTAGTTTGAAGGAATGGGCTCGTTTGCCAGGTAGGGAGAACATTTCCATAAATAATTCAATAAGTGTGTTGTTGGAATTAGTTGATTCCAGTATAAATTGGGCACAAAAACTTTTCTTGGGCTGTGATAGCTTTTTGAAAACATCTCATCTAATTTGGACTTTTATATAAATCATATATATGTATATTTATTTAAAAGGTTGAGGTGGAGTGCGGAGAAGGGCGAAGAAGCCTACAGTAGGCCATAATACCTTTTTTCTCCATCCTTAATAGTCACAAATAGCAAATTGCACTCAGTGGATCTGAATGTATAGTTTCTGAAATTATGCTTTTCTTTTTTCTTAGCCAGAATGTACCCCAAAAAATGAACCCCTTAACCGCGCTGTTAATTCTCCCGCAGTGCGCCACACCAGGGAGGTAGTGCTTGCGTCAGCCGGGTTAAGATAACTAGGCCTAATGAGTATTATAACAGTTTTTTCTTCTATAAGTATGTATATACACAGGACACTAGAATTATCCATCAAGAGAGGGACACATTCTGTCGCAAGGTTGAGTAACTGAGCAGCAAAAAAAGGCAAATAATGCAGCATAATGTGGCTCATTACGTAATAGTGTTGCTTCGTTATTTTGTCAATTTTAAACTTGGTAACACTGCATGGGCATTGGTTGCAGCTCATTTATATAAAGTTAATGCCCACAAATTAGAAATAGGCAGCAGAAAAGTGGCCTGTCCAGTTTTGCTAAGGGCCTTTGACTACACAGCAACAAGTGTTGCTGCATGTTTAATAAATTGTGACCCGTTTGAGCTACAAAACAATAAAAAAAAATCCACAGATTATGTGACAGGTGGTGGATGATGTGGCAAATGCAGCAAAATATTTGTTACACGAAAATCGCGGTGGCGGCACAGTCGCATAATTCCAATGGCCCTGGATATACCACATTGGACAGAAAATTCCACAAATAATGACTGAAGACAAAATGAATGGAAACTAGTCTGCCAAAGATCGTGATGCTAAATTTGCATTTTTGCAACATAATTTATATTACCAACATCATATTTTGGCCCTTCATGCTGCATAAGCCTAGCATCTCTGGCAATAATAAAGTGCTGCAGACTCGTTTGGGACGAGCTATTATGGTACCGAAATCCATATTTCGCAAGATATAATGAAATATTTTTCTTATTTTATGGCTTGTGTGAAATATTAGCTTTGCACCACTGCATTTTGTGCAATAAAAGACCCAAACACTCAAGGCCTCACTACAATGTCGAAATCAGGGCTGACTAACCTCCGATCAGCAGTCCCGACTGCAGTATTACAATGCAACCACACGTGGTGCAGTCGCATGCTCCCATTTCTCCATGGGAGCTTGCCCTGTGGACATAAACTGGTTGCAGCAAAAGCTCCTGTAGAGAAATGGGAGAATCTGTTGATCCCCGCACCACTTTAAGGTGCCTGCCACGTGCTGCAGGGATTAGCAAGGGGCCCCCTTAGCCCCCAACCAGAAGCTGCAGGGAGAAGGGGGCTCTGCTAGGGGTCTCCAAAGTCACTTTCTGACAGGCTTTCCATATCGGAAAGCCTGACATTGAAAGCCTGTTGGAACCGACATGGTAATCCCAACAGCGGAAACGCCGTCCATAGGGATTATGGTGGAGCCTCCTGACGGGGTGCTTGAGCCCGCCGGAATGACCATCCGTTTTCACTTTCGACCGCCGGCATTGTAATGCGGCAGTAGAAAGTCAAATCGAGGTCGGAAGATTTCTGATCAACATTGAAATAGGGCCCGTAATGTTTGTGGATGTGTGCATGTTTGTGTGCATGCATGTGTTTTTGTTTGCTTTGGTTATATTGGTTTAAATATTATACACTTATATTATAACAAATGTATTAGTGTGGAAGATGCATGTCCTTTCAACACACATCGATAATAAGTTGCTGGCCAAATAGTAGGTTCATAAAAATATATCAATTAATTACCAGCTACCTACTTAGACTAAATAGGGCAAAATAGGTTACTGTGCTAAGAAGACACCCCTAAACAGACCTAGGAAGATGATAAACCTGGAGCTGAAGTTACTTTGCAGAAAATGGGGACAGGAGTTTTTGTGAAAAATATAACAAGCGGGTGTCACAGTTTTTTTTTAGCTATCAATTATTGAGGCAAACATTTACTTTGAAAAGTTGAGGAAATTGTAAGCGATTTTCTAAAAAGCAAAGTCAGCAAAAGCTCCATATGTTTGAAGCTTTTTTCCAAAAGCAATGCAACAGACAGAGCAACAACATTTATCCCTATAGGGTAATTAGGTCAGAAAGAGAACATGGTCAACACGGGGAAATATCTAGGGCCTAATTTATGAAAAGTGATGCATCGCTGCATGAAAACAGCGATGCGTCACTTTTCACTGCGCTCTCCCTGCGACACTAACGATGCATCATATTTACAGTATGACGCATCATGTCGCAAGGAGTTACAGATACGTCAGTATTTCTGACGTATCTGTAGGCGCAAAAGTGAATCATTGCTGGAGTGTGTCACAAAAGTGACGCAACTCCAGCAATGTGTACTTGCACATGGGCAAGCCCCATGTTGTTAGTGCCTGCGTCAGTCTTACGCCTTAGATTTTGACGCATTAGTGCCCAAAAAATGATGCAGTGAAATCTTATAGATTTCACAGCGTCATTTCTATGACTCTTTCTTGCGTCAAAACGCCCCCCCCCCTTGCATACATTATACCTGGCGCTGGTATAATGTGGCGCAGGGGTTTACAAAGTGACGCATCTACCTAGATGCGTCACTTTGTAAATATGGTGCAACAAGGCACATTTTTTACTCCGCTGGTGCGTCACAAAAAGTGACGCACCAGCAGCGTAAAAGTGACGCAAGGGCTCATAAATGAGCCCCCTAGGGTTTAGGACTATTAGAGAAGAAAGGGGAATTTCAGTCAAGGTGATTGAAGGTGGACTTGAGGCTTGATGTTCGACTTTGAGGGCAGGGGTAGTTGCAGATACCATGAGGTTTGAGTGCATCTGTGTTATCACTGGGAGTTGTGAGGCTAACGATGCTCTATTTGGAAAGTGATCTTTGTCCCTCTTTAAATGTCACCGTTTTCTATAGCAACCCCGTAGTTGTTTGTGTTGCGCAATCCGCTCATATGATGCAGTGCGCGTGTCCACCACTGTACTAGGCTGAATGTACAAGCAGATCAATATTGTAGGTAAAGGATTTCCAATTACACCAACCGCCATTTTCTCTTTGCTTTCTGTTCTCTTGTGAATCTCAGCGCCAGTACAGAGACACTGCCGACAGCAGAAACACAGCTGCTGATAAAAGTACTTTCTATCACTGCATCATCACGGCAGCCGCTAAATGCCCATTGTTTAATCTAAATGGATCTGTTAATTAACACATTTTCTAAAGTTTGCTTATTACTATTCCAGCAATATCTGAAGCGCCAGTCCCAGGGGTGTAATGACTTTTCAGTAATTGGCTTCAGTGACAGTGTTATTTAATAACGTAGAGCAGCTTTCGGGGTATGATAAGAATTTCTCATAATGGTATCAGCAACAGAATCAAAAGACACTCTAGTTATGTGTTCCAAATAATAATGTTTGACAGGATTGTGTTATTTTTCCCAATTGATATTAGTTTCCTTTTCTTTCCAATTTGTAGCTCTATGTAGCACTTTTTTCAGGTCTCCGACCACTCTGTGGGGAACTAAATTTGGTGGATTTGTGCATAAAATGCAGCCATAATTTAAAATACTGCCTTATTTTGAGATGTACATGTTCTCACCCCTCATGTTAGGGGCTGGGGACCTGAACTCCTACAAAAGGTGTACATTTCTGCACATAGGGCCTGATTATGATGGCAGTCGGATGAGAGTCCAACCACCGGACCGTTCGACAGGGAGTCGGCAGTCCTCCCATGCCAATTACGATCCGACCACCGTGGAAGCGGTCGGAAACATACCTGATAGCATTGAGGCTTGTGCTGCGGCCCGAAACAGGGATGCAGCACTAGCCTCAATGCTACGAGGCATTTTTGTAAACATCCCTTTACTATGTGGCAGGCACCATGTGGTGCCTGCCACATGTTGCAGGGAAGTTTAGGGTGTCACCTAGGCACATAGCGGAGGGGCAGGGGGAATGAGTCATGTTCTGCCTGCCTTTTCATGGCGAGTTAACCGTCATGAAACAGCCGGCGGAAAGGGACATTGTGATTCCCTCTGGCAGTGCCTGAGCAGGCACCGCCACTGTTATAGGGATGCAGTCCCTCCGAGGGTCTGATGCCTGGTGGACAGTCTCTCCGTCCATCCACCATCTGTGGGCACCCACGCATGCGCATTCCTCGCAAGAAGTCGGCGCGTCAACAGGAAGAGGGAGCCCTGGGACGCCGCATCCAGGTAAGTGCTTTTTTCTTTTATTTTACTATGTTTAATAGTAAAAACACGAGTGTAGAAGAGGGCGTGAGGGAGGCGGCTGGTGCGTAGTGGGGCTACGCGAAGTGTGTGGGTGGGCGAAGCGCCCACCCCACTTCGCGGAGCATCACGTAGCCCCGCTACGCGCACTACACCCACCCTTAGTTATAAGGCTGTAATGAACAGACTGGAGCCTCCAAACTAAAGATGGCTGCATGTTACAGACGCACGTCTGTGCTGCAGGCCATCCAGAAGCAGGAGTCAACAACAAATAGCGCTGATGTAAGAGGGGATCCATGGTGACATTGGAGGACAAAGGATAAAGGCAAGGCTGCGCGCTATGACACATGCTTACTTTCAAACTGCAACAAAAGCGGTTGAACAATCGTTAGTGCAGGGGCTGCCAAGAATAAGAAGGAATAAAAATAAAAAAACCTACCCCCAAGGCGCATGATGCAACGCAGAAACTGTAGAAGGGGGTTTAAACAAAAGGTCTGAAGACAGTCCTCAGTGCAACATTTACACAGATTGCGCAGGTACATACCTTGGCTCCAGAAAAACACTGTATTACCCGGCAAAAACATAACAAGAGGACCATGGCAGTTTCCTGACTTCTAGCGCTGTCCTAGCTGACAAATAAGGCATGAAGGCACAGTGTGCAGTAATCTGCCATACAGTGCACAGGTAAGGTTGTGCAAGAGTTTGTTGGCTAAAGAACTTTACCTTGAAGAGTTGCAGACACATTTTTATTTACTTCACAACACTGGCACCCCTTGAAGTGGCTGCAGCTCAAATTCTCCCTTGATCAACGCTGTGCTTGATAGGGGAAAAGTACTTTCTCACGGTAGATGACAAAGCAGAAAACTAAGCAGGAATTGGCACAGTTCAGGATGAGTCCATAACATGTAACTGACACATACACCTCAAAGTCCTGGCACACTTAGGTTGTGAAATGGAAAAGCAGTTCTGAGGCAGTAGGGTGAGAAAGTCCAACAGAAACTGGCACTCACGGGTTGGGGCGACTGATGGAGTGGTCACTGGTGGGGCTCTGGGTGCCAGATTCTTCAAGGTCCACTTCAATTTCTTCAGCATTAATTCAGTTACTTCAAGTTTGACAGTTTCAGTCTGATGAGGTGGCACACGCAGGTTTTTTCTTCTCAAATCGTCGCCAAAATGTGTTGTAACTTTTGGCAATGATTTGAACAAGAACCTAGGTGTGGAGGAAGGAGGACTGTACTATACCCTGCTAAAGATACTGGAGCTAAGGAGCCTACTGAAGAGATTTGAATTAAGCAACCTTCAACTTGAAGGAAAAGCAACACCTTGGTAAGCCCCACCAGTGTCATTCATCTCCTGGACAGCCTGCACCCTGGGGCGTTTCACCTTCTTGTCATCTATTGCCTTCATGAACTGATGTCAGCAAGTCTTAAACAGTTTTCTACAAGTGGTGATGCTGCGTGCCTTGATGTGCTGAATAGACTTCTACACAAGTGGTGGAAGCACAGATTCCTTGATGCTCCAACAGCATGCAATAAAGACATCAAGGAGATCCCTACAGCATGATTTTGTTACAAATGACTACAAATGTCTTGAGAGAACAGCTGGACTTCTACAAACTAGTTGGTATGTGATTTGTCTTTTACGCTTCATGGTCATAGCAATACTTACAGTTTGCGCTGTTGTATAAAAAATCAGAAATTTTTGGTTGTATTACCTTTTGTCCGTTAATTTCAACTGTGTGTTTAAAGTAGTGTGCTCGAGTGAGTGCCGCAAGCCGCAACAACTGTGCATGCAGAGGCCGCATGAAGGGAAGCATTGTTAGGTCACTAAAGAAATCCCTGATGCCGCACGCTGAGGAGATGATGGCTGATGTCTGCTCAGGAATTTTCACGCCACGCACTGAGGAAACATGCGCACATCAGCATCGTGTGCGCCAGCTCCTAGAGTTTTTCTTGTCAGCTGTTCAGCTGAGAAAGTGGGCCGCATGAGGATGAAATGAGAGTTCTGGAGCTAGGGTGAGGCAATCATATCAGCTGTGTGTGTTAGTGCACCTGTCAGCACTGCCCTTTGGAAACGGTGTACCTTCATCCACGTTTTATATGAGCTGTAGGGAAAGAGCATGTATTTGCGCATTAAAGGTAACAACGGGGTTTGGAATACTTACTCCGAAAAGCCAGCGTTGCTATGTGTGTCTTCTGCAGTTTTTATCCATTCGTACTTTCTCCACAATCTGAGGATGTGTTTCTCCTGCTCCTTCTCTGATGTGTCTTAAACGAAGATTTCACTTAATTGGATGTCCGATTTCCATTAGAGGAATGACTGTCCCTTCATCTCCATGAGCTCCTCTTCCCGCGTACTAGACTGGGGTTAGGTACATTGGGGTAGGCGATTTTTAGAAGCACCAGTTGAGTACTTTTAGCCCTTGTTATTTATGTATGTATTTATATATGCTTTAGAAACTATACAATGTTCTTACAGTATTATTTTATAATATTGTTCTCGCTGTACGCATTATACTTTGCAGTCTGTATTACGACTGTAATAGTTCACTTTACTTGCATGAGAAAGAAGACTGTTCAATAAACCTTTTTATTGAAAACACCCGTCTCTCTATTTCTCTGCACCTATGTAGAAACAAAGCATGCACGAGTGACTGAGTGAAACACTTATCTATTGTTTCCACGACTCTAGAGACATATTTCTTATTCTTGGGAAACAAAGTTGTCATGTTTATGCGGTTGTCATAAACTAATCCCTTCTTGTGAATTCGAGAAAGTTTCTAGTGACCCAGAGCTAGCTGGCATTCACTATTAAGTTAAATATAGTTGATAGAAACCTAGTCGACCTCAGTCCTACGTCTAATCTATAGGATATATTATTCCAATGCACAGAGCCTATTGGGAATATAGGAACTACACTACCTGGCGCCCAACGTTTAGTAAGGCACTAATTTAACGCTAGATACTAAAGTAACTCAGTCGTGCTTTTCTCAGAGACCCCTTTTTCTCGTAAAATACTCCAATAGATGTCTGTAGTGGGTAAAAGGATAAAAAATCCGCCATAACTGAGTAGGACGAAAATCCTATGTATTCGTTTTTGGTTTTGTTCAACGTTAAAGGATACAGTGTTCCAAAATAGTGTGTACCTTATCTTTGTTTCCCTGAAACTTGCTCTTCAACTTTCATTAAACAATGTTGGTTAACGGCGACAACAACGCAAACGGTGGAGCTGCAGCCCTACCCGGCTTAGATGTCACAGGTTTCCAACAAGATGACTTGGATGCTAAAATCAACCCAGAAAATTTAAGGAAAGCCATCACTATAAAACGTATAACAAGTGGCCTATCATCAAGAGGTGGTAGGGTAATTTTTGTGATCGAGGCACAGGAATATCGGTAGACAGAGGTATTCTATTCATGGATTATCTTCCCTGAAGCAAATTCAGTAACACATGTGTTTCACTTCTACAAAGTGGAGGAACATCCAACCGAATACATTCCTTTAGAGGATATTGAAATTCCACTAACTTACCAAGAGCATGCACTCTGGTTTAAAGGCGGCCTACACCATCAAAATCACATTACCAGGCTTGGTCCACTAGGTGGACCTTGAGCAAGATGGCCGGTACTAGCCAGCTATACACCACATCCTGACATTGAAGAAATGTCAGGTGATGAACTATTAGATCAACTAAAACAACTAATAAAAATACATAGACAATTGCTTCAATATGTCATGCGGACTCTAACTGTCCAACCTCCTATAATGATTCCACAACACACCCCTTACCAGGGGAACACAAATAAAATCACACCACAGACTATACAATTAGTCATTGGTACCTTCAAAAAGGAAAAAACTTCCATTCTGGATAGCTAAAAAAATTACTCAAATCGAGGAAGTATCTCCTGATACTACTCCTCATGAGAAACAGAGGATTTTAACAATCTGTTTACCAATGGGGATCGCACCACACCTGGAAGACTGCGACACTTGGGGTACTGTCTTTGCTGCAATCTACACAAAAACACATGGTGTTCCATCTATGGCGGTAATACCAGACGTCCTGAAGCAGATTCAAACTGAATACGGGGTAGAGCCTGCTTTAAATCTAGGTATGAAATTACTGAAAGATTTCAAACAGGTCAGAACAATAATATCAGCTAATATTAAAGGTGAAGCTGCATCCGTGGCGATCCGCCAAAAGTTAAGAGAATTTGATGTAACAGAGCAACCTCAAGAACTAGCCAGAATAATTGAAAAATCCTATGAAGAACTAGGTAGAGAGACAGTTTGGGTGGAAAACCAATAAAATCCCAGCTGACTGAAAGTCCTAAAAAGGTCTTTATTAAAAACACTCTCACTGCTCCTAAAATGAAGTGGGAGAACACTAAACAAACTTATAAAGAGAAGCGTTCTCAATCCCGGGGTAGGTCTCCTCAAAAGGAGCCCTTCTGAAAGGAGGTACACCTCAGCAATAGGGATAATTTGAGAAAACCTGATAGATATCAAGATACTGATACACGTTCCTCTCGTACCTTTCAGACTTCATCACAGAAATCGGAAAGAATAGGACGATCAGAACAAAAGGAAGAACGCGTGAAGTCCAAAGACGATCAACATGTTTAAAAAAAAAAGAAAATTCAATTCACCAAAAAGAAGGTAGCAGGTCTAAAAATCAGACATGCCAAGGATATTGAGGACACAACTCAAGAACGGGGAGTGGGCTCAGACAATGTTAGACAGCGCAGCAGAAGTAACCGTAGATCGCAAGATCTTGAAGGATCATCTGGAGACAGTGGACTTAAATGAGTACATCCAAGTTGAAACTGCTGATACCAGGGTTAGTGTCCCGCTCAAGTTATATGAAGTAACACTCTGGATGGAGGGGACATTACTAGAAAAATAAGAGCGCTCTTTTGGGAGAAGCTCTCTAAGGGTTATGACATTCTTCTAGCTGAACAAGACTGGCCACCTGTTTGTCAGGGAGTGCCCACATGGCGACAACATCATTATGTCAGCCTTCTCCAGCCAAATTCCAATTAATAAAAAATACACATATGCCAGAAAATGGGCAGTCGCCCAGGCACCTGCATTATATAAAAATCATGTAGGATGGGATGAGGACTCTCCTCAACATAAAATCCAGTTAAAAACTCAACCAACTGCACAAAGGCAGTAGCCAGTTAATCAAGAAGCTAAAAAAAAGGTCAGGGAGATCTTAGATCAACTTGAATACCAAGGGGTGATTGAAACATGCACCTCGTCAATGAACAATCCTTTGTTTCCTGTATCCAAACCAGACAATACATATCGTCTACTTCTGGATTACAGACATCTAAACTCTTGTTGCAAAACTTTTGCAGTACAAAATGCACACAGTGAAGCACTAATGAATAACATTGTGAGTAAAAAATATAAGACAACATTAGATATTTCTAATGGTTTCTTCTGTCAAAGTATTGCACAAGAAAGCAGGTATTTGACTGCTTTCTCAATCATGGAGACACAGTATCAGTTCTGTCGTCTACCCCAGGGATTCAAGAATAGTCCAGGGTTATTTTCAGCCAGAGTAACAGAGTTACTAAAACTTATGAAGATGAGGCATTATCGGATGTCGATGTCATCTATCTAACAGACGATGACTTGGACAGGCACTTGAACAGGGTAAACACCATAATACTTGGCTTCGCCTCTGAAGGTATAAATTTAATTTCAAGAAATCAAGAATTGCCCACCTCAACGTCCTTTTTCTAGGATATGAATTATCAAGTGAAGGCAAAAGCATGGCAGACAACTTTCTTGAGAAATGTGCGCTGCTCCATCCTCCAAAAACGTGGAAAAACTTACAATCAATTCTAGGTTTCCTACATTTTGGAAGAACTTACATTCTAAGTTACACAGAAAGGGTTAAACCTCTCTACGAATTAATGAAACCGGATTTCAAACAAATCAATTGAACTCAAAAACACTCAGACATTTTGTGTTCAGTGCAAACAGACATGTTAGCAACCACACATTTACAAACAGGCGTAAATATACGCAACTTAGTATTCCGAATAATTCCGGGAAGATGCGGATTCACGTACTTAACCTTTAATGATTGGGAAAAAGTACCAATTGCTTATAAATCACACTTGTACACACAAGCAGATATGATATTCACTTCTACAGAAAAGATTCTGACAGCAGTTCAAACTGCAGTAGCAAAAGAGAGAGCTCTCGCACAGGGAAAACGCATAATGGTCGTTACTCCTGTACCTGCTTTAGAAGCAGTAACAAAAGCGAGCATTCCGAATGCAAAGATTTTACATCCAAGATGGATACAATGGGTTAATTCTCTTGTTGCAACAGGCGTTGAATACGTTTTTGACCCATATTTGAAAACACAAGAATTTCTACAATACGAACATGTCCTCTACCCACTGAGATTCTGCCTCTAGAACAGTACGGATGTATAATTTATACATACGGATCGGCACAACCCGCAATTGGGGGTAAACAAGCTTATACTGCTGCGTGTGCGATCTTTAAAGGCCGCTGGCGCGATGGTAAATTCCGACCTATGGTCACAAAAACACAATCTCTCAGAGATTTACAGCTCAGTGAGCTGAACTACAGGCTTTCAAGATGGCGCTTGAAAATACAGATCGCGAATTCCCCACACTCATAGCGTGCTATTCATAATATTGCGTTCAATCTTCTAACGAATACTTGCAGAACTGGATTGAAAACGGTTTCAAAGATGCAAAAGTTGGCACAATGAAGCATAAGTTGCTTTGGGAACAAGTAGTTCAGTTACGACAAGAACTACAAAAAACTCACTTGATCCATTCACTGAGTCATCAACGTGATGGCGTTCACGTTGCAGGGAATTCATTGGCTGATGAAGCCCCGAAGGCAGCTGTGCAAACGGCTTCCGTAGCTGCAATCACTTGTTCAAAAACAAAAATAGACAGCAAAATAATGCTAGCTGTCAATGTGACAAGCAAAGGCAGCAATGCAGCGTTACCTCAAAACTATCGACTCAAATATTCATACATAATTGATGCAAACTCCATTCCTTTTGCTCGAATCCCTGGAGTGGGGGATAGAGTGATGCCAAACAGGAAACGTAGAGTAGCTTTGATACACGAAGCACATTTGGGAGAGGATCTAATACATCAAGGGATCTCTAAATTTATACTAGTATTAAAAGAGACGTACTGGTGGCCAGGGATGAATGGTCACATTCACACATTTACCATTAATTGCCATGACTGCGACAAAGATCGCAGCAAGGAACGCCACCAGATACCCAACTACAATGTAGCCAACCCAGTACAGACACCTTTGTTAGACAGCCTTAGACTATCTACACGCAGAAGTCCGTACGGACAATAGCGGTTCCACAAAAATTAAGATGAGATTCATTTGGATATGGCCCCAGCGCTCGGCTGATGCCCGAACTGTTATAAAAGATCTGCGAGTCTTTATCGGCACATACGCAGTCGGCACGCTACATTCTGACCAGGGTCCTGCATTTAGCTCAAAAGCCTACAAGGAGTCCATGGCCAATCTGGGCCTTGCATTGCAGTATTCTAGCCCATGCCATCCTGAGGGAAATTTGGTTGCGGAGAGAAAAAAATGGGACATAAAGCAATCTATAACAGCTAGGGTACTAGGCTCGGGTGACGGATGGGTCAAACATCTAATAAGTGTCCAACGTAGGCTTAACAATCTGCCAAGAAGTTCTCTAGGGGGAATCACTCCATATGAAATCCTCTTTGGAACTAGAATGATTGTCCAGGACCTTGATTGTCACACTTCAGTGGTAGAACAAAAACCTTTTGATATCAAAGATTGTTTGGCTGTTTTGCAGGACTTAAATGAAACATGAAAAAATCAAAGCAACGTATTCCTGAAGCCAACGACCACGGAAGATAAACCACCCGTCCCAGCAAGGCCTGCCTGGATTCCAAAGATTGGGGATCCAGTCAGAGAAAAGATCGCGGACAAGAAGGAATTTGGGCCTTCATATAGACAACCAGTACCTGTTTTAGCAATTCACGGATCAGGAGCAGTACTGCTGCCGCCCCTTGCTGGAAGAAAGGAGAACGGGTTCCTATCCATCGACCTGGTAAAACCACATCATGTGGCTGATCATAAGTAGTAGGCCAAGTGGACTCCAAAGATGTAGCAGAGCCCCGAATCTGGCTACTATCCAAGAAGTTCAAACTGAGAGACTCATCACCTATGAAGAATCTGCAGTGCGTAAAAGAAGGACTATGCAATAAAGCCATACAACTTGTGCCTCTTGAGACCCAAATACCAGTTTGTCAAGAAACACCTGTCTACAATGAGATAGCATCAGAGTATACTAATATGCCAAGTGATCAAGTGATTCCAGCGATTTCATCAAATCCGAAAGCAATCCCTACAATTGACATAACTGCCCCTGGCTATTTCATTAACTTTGATACGTTTTCCGAGGATCCAAGTGAAACCTGAAACACCGCCAGCTGAAAAAACTTTCAAAAAAAAAATGACAGATCTCCTGCAACAACTGGAAAAAATATATCTGGTTTCACCATGGGTTGAAGTATGGATAATCTTAGGTATACTTTTTCTTCTAATTTGATTGACTCTGGTATTTTCCTCGGGAATGCTGATCAATGGAAAATATGGTCCTAAAGACACGGTAAGAAAGAACATCAACTTACTCCTCAAACCACACAAATCATCCCATCGTAAACAAAGAGACTTGTCAGCAGTAAACATCACAGCCATTCCTATACCAGGTGGTATAGCTTGGGACAGAACTGAATATGACATTCTTGGACTGGCGGAGCTGTTGAAGATTCCACCCCAATTCAAGGTTTCCTTGAGTAATTTTGTTTTACCCAGCACATTTTCTGATGATTGGGACTTTGAGACTGTTAATAATATGATGTCAGACTTAGAAATGTCTGCAAAATTTACAAATCATGAATACTTAGAAGGTTCATCAGATTATGAACAAATGCATTGTTATAATCACTATGGTCATCGTTTCCTGCATAAATCTGCAAATCCTAGAAATGTATTAACTTATAACCAATGGGAACATTGTCCAACACCACCAAAGGGTAGCTCTAAAACATTTTATGACAAATTTCCATACTTTTCAGGTTTTACTTAAGGGTGGGCGTAGTAGGCGTAGTGGGGCTACGCGAAGCTACGTGAAGTGGGCATGATGCTACGCCCGCTCACGCGCTTCGCGTAGCCCCACTGCGCGGCTGCCCATGTATGCACATTTCCCACGAGAAATGCGGATGCGCGGGCGGCTGCGCATGCGTATTTTGATGGGAGAAGTCGGCGCAAAATAGAAGAGGGAGCCCCGGGACGCCGTGGACCAGGTAAGTGCTTTTATTTCTTTTACTGCACTTATTACTTAAATTTATGTATGTGAAGGAGGGCGGGAGGGAGGCGGTTGGCGGGCAACTTTGCTCCGTCCACGGAGCGTGCGTAGTGTTGCCTACTACGCCTACTTTGCAAAATGCAAAGTAGGCAACACTACGTACACTCCGTGGGCGGAGCGTAGTCTTGCACCCACCCTTAGTTTTAATGTTTCAAATCCAGAATTATTTTTACTTTAAAAATGTTAATAGGACAGTAATGAAAATTATGTTATTGAATACAAAGCAAATGTATCCTGCGGACTTTTATGCTCAGCTGTCTACTTAAGGCTTTGACTTTTGGAAAGACACCATTGAGACAAAAACTGTCTGGGGCACAAAAGACTGGCAGGTACAGGGCTTAGAAGCTTTATTTAGAGCCTGCATTATCCCAGAACAAATAATGTTTTTGAATGACACTGTTCAACAGACATCTTGTCTTGGATTAGCTAAGATAAAAGATTTAAACAAACCGTCAGTACATACACCTGGAAAAAGTAACACTTAAGAGGGGGTGGTTGACGTAAAAAATATTTTATTTATCAACAGAACTGATCCTGATTGGAAAAAATGGTTAATCTGGCCCACAGACACGAACAACTGTCAAGATAGATTCCTATATAAAACACAAGGGTTCACATCCACTAGGCCAGATCCAAGATATGTTCAGAGACAACATGCAGGGATAGTAACATCATACGGTGTGGAAAACTTTGCCTTGAGTGGCTCCAAAAATTTACACTGAAGGAAGTAAAACAACACTTATCTTTACTTAAAGATGGCATTGATTTAAGGGACTTATTACGAGGACCTGCGAAACCGCATCATAAACGTTTTATATATGCCGGTATCTATACCATGTATAATGAAGCATGGAAAACAATGCAAGCAGAGACTGCAGAACGGATACGAGAAATTGATTGTATTAATTTAGAGAAATCTCTCTCTGTAGTTGACAATTGGTTAATGACTCTGTCATCCAGAATATATTCTTTGGACAGCATAGTATCCTCTGCCATTGATATAATGGAACCGGACTTGGTCATGTTACAGCATGGTCAGTCACAATTGCGCTCTATAATGCTTTTGGGCTGGTTGTTGCAAAACCTTCGTTCTGGATATGTGCCATGGCGTCTAATCAACACCACGTCATTGTTTTCTGAGTTCAACCTTACAGATAAAAAAATCACTTTGGCACAGAGAGGGGCAGACTATACGGTGCTGAGCATTGAAAAACTGGAAAGATGACCATTAACTGTTTCTGAGAAGCCAGCCACAGAATGGATAATACATGGTACAATCACTCTGCCTGTGACGGTTTTCCATTTTCAGTATTGTTTAAAACATATACCAGCGGGCCTATATGAAAGGTTGGGTAAAAAATACATCAAGACATCCTGGGATTTACCTTATACACACAAATTTTGGAGTGGGGGAAAAGAAGTGTTTCTTAGTGGTACGAATTGTGAAAACACACTAAGCGGTTCACTCTTATGGCAGGGTATTAACTTACACAGGGCCTGCGATGGTTCCTCGAACAACTTATCCTGCCACCTGCAAGGTTCTCCAGCTGCAGTGATGGATCCAATTTTTAGGCAGCTGTCTAATGGAAGTTACATTATGTTGAATGATCACAGCTGTTGTGGCATGTTGCCAGGAACCCCCTATCTCGGTACTGTGTCAGCCAGGGTCACTTGCTGTATGCAAGTATTGTTTCTTAAAACTAAGTCAGATGGGGAGTCGCCATTATGGCCTTAACTGAACATCACTTCTATTTGAATTGATACTTTAAGCAGACTAAAAGCCATTCTTTTACAAAAGACTGTGCCACTGACCTCGGCCAAAGAGACATATCAATCAATCAATCATAGCATTTGTAAAGCGGGCTACTCACCCGTGAGGGTCTCAAGGTGCTGGGGGGGAGGGAGGTGCTGCTACTGCTCAAACAGCCAAGTCTTGAGGTGTCTCCTGAAGTTGAGGTGGTCCAGGGTCATTCGAAGTTGGACTAGGAGGGAGATCCAGGTCTTGGCGGCCAGATAGGAGAACGATCTTACTCCGGTGGTGGTTCAGCAAATCCGTGGGATGGTTGCGAGGGCAAGGCTGGTGGAGCGGAGCTGGTGGGAAGGAGTGTAGAACGTGAGGCGTCTGTTGAGGTAGTCGGGGCCTATGTCATGGAGAGCCTTGTGTGAGTGGGTGAGGAGCCTGAACGTGATTCTCTTGCTGACTGGAAGCCACTGCAGGTCTCTCAGATGGGCGGATATGTGGCTGTAGCGAGGGATATCGAGGATGAGGTGAGCGGAGGCGTTCTGTATGTGCTGGAGTCTTCTCTGAAGTTTTGCTGTGGTTCCTGTTTAGAGGGCGTTCCTGTAGTCCAACCGGCTGGTGACGAGGGCTTGAGTGATGGTTCTTCTTGTTTCGGTGGGGATCCATCTGAATATCTTTCGGAGCATGCACAGGGAGATGAAGCATGAGGATGAGATGACGTTGACTTGTTTGGACAGTGTGAGCGTGGAGTCCAAGATGAATCCCAGGTTGCGTGCATGGTCCGTGGGTGTTGGTGCGGTGCCCAGCGCCGTGAGCCACCAGGAGTCGTTCCAGGTGGATGGGGATGGTCCCAGGATGAAGACTTCCGTCTTGTCCGAGTTCAGTTTCAGGCGGCTGAGCTTCATCCAGTTTGCGATGTCCCTCATTCCTTTCTGGAGGTTGGTCTTGGCGGTGGCTGGGTCTTTGGTGGGGAGAGGATCAGCTGGGTGTCGTCAGCATAGGAGATGATGTTGAGGTTGTGTGTGCGGACTATGGTGGTGAGGGGGCTCATGTAGACATTGAAGAGAGTCAGGCTGAGCGAGGAGCCTTGGGGTACGCCGCAGATGATCTCGGTGGACGCGGAGTGGAAGGGAGGGAGACAGACTCTCTGGGTTCTGCCGGAGAGCAATTTTGTGATCCAGTCCAGGTCTCTTCCTTGGATCCCTGTGTTGTGGAGGCGAGATCTTAGGGTGCCGTGGCAGACGGTGTCAAAGGCGGCTGAGAGGTCAAGGAGGATGAGGGCGGCTGTTTCCACGTTGTCGAGCAGGGTCCTGATGTCATCGTGGCTGCGGTGAGGGCTGTCTCGGTGCTGTGGTTGGCGCGGAATCCGGACTGGGATGGGTTGAGGGAGCCATTTGCCTCGAGGAAGGCGGTCAGCTGTTTGTTGACGGTCTTCTCGATGACTTTCGCCAGGAAGGGAAAAAGGGAGATGGGCCGGAAGTTCTTGAGGTCCTTAGGATCTGCTATGGGTTTCTTCAGAAGAGTTTTGATCTCTGCGTGTTTCCAGCTCTCTGGGAAGGTGGCGGTGGAGAAGGAGTTGTTGATGATGTTCCGGAGTTGGGGTGCTATGACGGCCTTTGTTGAAGATGTGGTGGGGGCATGGATCAGACGGTGAACCGGAATGGATGGTGTTCATGACGTGGGTAGTGTCTTCAATGCTGATGGGGTTCCAGTGTTGAGGGTGGCGGTGGGGGGTGATGGTTCTGTGGCTGATGGCAGAGTCTGGGCGCCGAAGCTGTCGTGTATGTCAGCGATATTGCGGTGAAAGAAGGTGGCGAGGGCATCTCAGAGGTCTTTTGATGGTGGGATGTCATTGGAGTTGGTGCTGGGTTGGAAAGTTCTTTCACAATGCTGAAGAGCTCCTTGTTGTTGTGTACGTTGTTGTCTAGGTGCTCCTTGAAAGAAGTCCTCTTGGTGGTGCGTATCAGTTGGTCGTGTATGCGGGTGGCGTTCTTGAGAACTGCATGGTTTTCTGCCGTCTGTTCATGGCGCCAGGTCTTCTCGAGGGTTCAGCAGGATTTCTTAGAGTCCTTGAGTTCGTCGGTGAACCAGGTGGCTATTCGGTTTCTGGGCTTGCCGAGAGGGTTCTTCAGTGGTGCGACGGTGTTGGCACAGTTGCTGATCCACCATGTGAGGTTGCGTGCAGCGGCGTTGGGGTCAGTGGTGTTGGATGGCGGGTTCTAGCTTAGTGACATTGTGAGCTGGTCGGTGGTGATTTTTCTCCAGCTTCTGCGGGTCATCTGCTGCGGGTGGTGGTGGGATGTAGTCTTCTTGAAGGTGAAGTGGATGCAGCTTTGGTCGGTCCAGTGGAGGCCGGTGGTATGGCTGTAGGTGATGTGGTTGATGGCGGAGAAGATGGGGTCGAGCGTGTGTCCGGCGTAGTGGGTAGGAGTGGTCACCAGTTGTTCTGAGGTTGGCTAGGTTGTCGAGCAGGGTGGTGGGGTTGTTATCGTTGAAGTTCTCCAGGTGGAAGTTCAGGTCCCCTCGGAGGATGTAGTTTGCGGAGGCGAGGGCGTGCAGGCTGATGAAGTCAGCGATGGCTTCGCTGAATTGTGTACGTGGGCCCCGGGGTCTGTAGATGAGGGTTCCGCTGAGGGTGGTCTTTAGGTCGGTGTGGATCTGGAAGTGTAGATGTTCGGCGGTGGTGAGGGTTTCCTCGGTGTTGGTTGAGATGCTGATAGTGTTCCTGTGGATGATGGCAAATCCTCGTCCGGTTTTGTTGGTACGGTCTTAAAAGGTGATCTTGTAGCCGTCCGGGATGGCTATGGTGATGTCGGGGCTGAGGAGGCGTTCATCCAGGTCTCCGTGAGGAAGGCCATGTCCGGAGCTGTAGTGTCGAGGAGGTCCCAGAGTGCGACTGCGTGCTTGTGGACGGAGCGGGTGTTGAGCAGGATGCACTTGAGGTGGTTGTTGTTGCCTGGTGCTAAGGTGGGGTGGAGGTCTGGAGGCAGGTGAAGTTGCATTCTTGGCAGGAGAATGGTCCGTGGGTGCGCTTCGGGGTGGCTCGGTAGCAGGTGGATGATCAGCCGGTGTTGAGGGCATGGAGGGTGGCAGTGTTGTATCTCAGTCGGGTTTCTTGGCTCCTGCGGGGGCCAGGTGTTCTGGCGCTGGGCGCAGTCCAGGGGCGGACGGGTGCAGATGTGCTTGCCTTAGGCTCGCCTTTGACACGCCAGCGGCGCGGCCACGCAGAGGCCTGCATTATGAGGAGACGAGGGAGGGAGGAGCAGCTGGGAGGGGGGGTGGGGTCTCTTTCTGCAGGTTGCAAGGACTTCTGCAGAGATACATGCCCTTTTATCGACAAACTGCCTTATACATTTCTCAGAAGTGTTAGGTCGTATCTTAAACATGTCTAATACCAGTGGTATTGTATATGTATTTAGGACGATTTTTTCGGGACTATTAGCACAATTTGAATCAGTCCTAGGCATATTTCCAAACTTCGTGCACTTTGTGTTTGGAGGCCTGCCTCTCGATTTGGCTCTTGTATCAGAAATACTATTTTATTCATTCTGCTCCGTTATGGCAAGTCAAGTCACCATCGACACCCATATCACCTTGGAGAACACCCTCCTGGCAATGAAGTGTCGTGAGCGCATGATACAAATTCCGGGCTGGCTCATTTAAGAGATATAAATACCACGTGGTTTCTATCATTCTGACCAATCTGGCAAGATTGCATCTTACCTGTTCTACGATGCCTGCTATGTGGAGTAGAATGTGTGCTAGACATCTGTCTGACACTCCCATCAGTCCTGCCAACAGAAGTTGATACTTTGCTCGAACAAGTAACGGCCTATGCACTGTGTTGTCCCCAGCGGCTACCAATCCTGATGACGGCATTCGTTGAGATCTCACAGATGCAGACTGCAGACAGTGATATACGTGGAGCAACAGGCACACAGGTACCTCCAACTTCGAACATTGGTAATGTGGCTGACGCTGACGGCGATGCTTCTCATCTATGTGCGATTGATCTGCTTCACAAGGTAGTACAACTTGCACCTACAGTAGTAGATGAATTCTTTACCAGCTTAGAGGATTTGATGTTTTCTCCAAACAATGACACTGATTTTTGAAGTTAGCACACAGTGTTCTCTGAATTTGACCTTCACTTGTCACAAAACAAACTTCTAACTTTGGAACTCTATTTTTCTACGATTTGACCCTTTTCCAAAATTGAATTTTTTTTGGCCACAAAGTAATCTGCTTAAAATAGAAATATTCCTAGAGAACAAGAATTCTTTGAATACTTCCGAAGAGACAATATTTGAACTTGTCCACAACCAAACAATTGATATAATATGCCATGAAATGGTCTCGACTTTTTCTTCTGTAATTAAGAGCCATTTCATAAATGTATTTTCATGATTCATTCGGATAGCATTTTCAAATGTCATCTATATGCTTTGAATGAAACATTGCTTTTAACTGCGTACAGCACAAATACTCTTTTCGTGTACAACCTTTTTGAATGCATTTTTATGTATTTTGGATGGGGTTTTTAACACATCATGCTTAGATATGTTTTATATGTTTAGAACTTAGTAATGTCGTACATAATAAAGTGGAGTGGGTGTTATATGGCGTTTTAGACTCCGAGTGAATTTTTCCGATTCATGCCCTTATATAGGTACAATTCACAATGCCTTCATATAGGCATAGAAAACATTCCCTTATTTAGACGTAGCCCATGTAGACCAAATACAGGCATAGCTACTTCCACCCGTATCAAAACGTCACAACGATTATTTGGAAAATCGGCCTAAGTAGTCAGGGACCTTCCCTTGCTTGAATATTGATTTGTCCAAGAACTCATGTACTTCAATTCAATTCAATTATAAATCTTTATTCAGCACTTAAAAAGACACCATAAAAGCACATACACAATATATACACATATATTTAAATACAAGATTTTAAAAAGGTTAAAATTTAGCTAAAAAACACATTTCATAAGAATAGGGAAAAGAGGAATTTACTTCACGTAATTACGGAGCATTAAAATCATTTACTTCTCTAGTGTTCCTTAGCCTCAGTGCAACCCGGATAAAGCTTGTAATGCAAAGCAACGTGTGGGCATCTGCGGCTTCCTGAAGAAATCTCAAGGCCTTTTTTGCTTGTCTGAGTTTCGTTTCTTTCATTATCCCTACTAAAAACTTACGTCTAGGGACAGAGTAAAAGGGGCATAACAAAACAAAGTGAAGGGTATCCTGCGGAGACCTAGTGTCGCAGCCGCAGCTACCCTTCGCCTCCACTGTAAGAGTGAATCCCGCAGGGACCGTAAGTAAATGGTGAAGCATATTTAGTCTGAATCGGGTCATATGGTACCGATCCGGGGCATTATGCATGACCCTCAAATAAGGTTCCATTCCTTGCTTCACTGTTAGTTGGCAATAGGATAAAACAGTGGGCTTGTGTCTTTCCATCTCAGCCCTAGTCGTAAGGGACCAGTCTGAAAAGAGTTCTTTAACCATAGTTTTGTTCTGGCCAATTAAGGATTCTGGATCTGTGAAAAAATTTGTACAGCCTATTGCCTCCAGAGAGTCCTTTATGTACTTTAGCCAGGGTATGTGACCCCCTTTGTCACTTTTCAGACAGTCTTGTATGATTTGTCTTGTAAGGACAGCTTCAGGATTAGTCCAGATTTTAACCCAGGCAATGAGTGGTTTAATTTTGATCCGGTCTTCAATGTAAGGTTCTCCAACTTCCTCGTGAATGACATAGGCCGGGATACTCTGTGGTAGTTTCAAAATTCTTCTAAAGAATTTGTTTTCTTCTACCTGGATCTGTTGTAATTTTTTGTCCATGCAGCCCCATACTTCTGCTCCATATGTGACCTTGGCACAACAAATTGTTCTGTACAGGTTCAAAATTTGCTCTGGAGCCCATCTACCCAATCTTCTCCCGTACCCCATTATAGCCCCTGTTGACGCCGCCAGCTTTATTGCGTGTTTCTCCACCAGGGGATTAAACTTCAGTTGGTTGTCAAACAGCAGACCAAGATATGAAAAGATCTTAACCCGGCCAATCTTGTGTGACCCAATTTTGTAGGTAAATGTCCCTTTATCTTTTGCTCCTGTTGACATGACGTAAGATTTTTCCAAATTTGTCGATAAATCAAATCCGGCCATAAATTCGACAAAGCCATCAATCAGCTTCTGTAATCCCAATGGGGTTCTGGCTAACAGTACCGCGTCGTCAGCATACAATAATACCGGCACTGCTCGATTGCCAATTTGGGGTGAATCCACGTGTAATTTAAGCAGTTCTTTTTCCAGGAGGTTAATATATATAGAGAACAGGAAGGGCGCTAGAATGCAGCCCTGCCTCACTCCACTGGTGCATAAGAAGGGGTCAGTCCTACTTCCCTCTTGGTTGTATCTAAAGCTTGCAGACGTATTCCAGTGTAAGGTTTTCAGTATGTCTACAAGGGGTTGATCCACTCCTAGACTTAATAGCAACGACCAAAGTTTTTCTCTATTTACACGGTCAAAAGCCGCGGAGAGGTCCATGAACCCCATGTATATGGTCCCACTGCTAGCGATGGTGTATTTTGCTGTCAGGAGGTACAGGTTCAGGCATTGGTCGGTGGTAGATCTATCCTTCCTGAAGCCATATTGAACATCTGTCAGGACCTGATGCTCCTCTTCCCATTCCTGCAGACGATGTAAAATGACACGGCCCAGTACTTTAGCTGTCACGTCTATAAGGGAAATGGGACGATAGCATTGAGGGTCATCGCGGTTCCCTTTTTTATAGATCGGGACTATGGTTGCTGTTGACCAAGAACGAAGCAGTCCTGCCACCACTGCCTCGTTCAAAACCCTCGTGAGCAGTGGGGCCCATAGGTCTGTATTACTCAGGTAGAGGTCAGGGGGAATCCCATCAGGGCCAGGTGCTTTATTCTTACAGAGCCCCATTATTGCCAATTCCACTTCTTCCAGGCGGAAGTCCAATTTTGTGTTTAGAGATAACCTTGGTCCTTCGCCCTGAAGTGAGTGTCCTGCATAATTATAGAGGCTATGGAAGTGTGACTGCCATTGTTCAGGTAGGATCGTTTTAATTATTTTAGGTGCTCCTGGGTCCTGGAAGCATGGGGTGTTAATGACCTTCCAGAAGCCCACGGTATCTCGCCATTCTGCTGCCTCCCTCAAATCCTCCCAAGCTTGGATTTGTAAACTCTTTTTTCGACTGTTTAGTGCTTTTTTGTATTCAAATCTTTGTTGTGCAATTTTGAGCTTATCCCTAGGTTTAGAGTGGAGACTAAGTTTAAGTTGTTTATGCGCCTTGGTGCAAATAGAGTCAAACCAACGCGGTGTGGAAGGAACTTTGCTGTTTTTAGAAGTCTTTAGTAGCCTATCCATGTGGCGTGCAATTTCTTCAAATGTGCTGACCACTGGTGCTCCTTCCACTTGAGGGTCGAGACATATGTTTATAGCGTTTCGTCCCTCTGTAGTTAGATTTCTGTAAAATCTATCTCCATCTATTTTTGCCCACTTAATCCTCCTTCCCTGATCCACTACCTTTTCCATAGCATCTAATCTCCTTGCAGGTTTTTTAAAATCAAACCCTTTTAGTACAATGATCAAGGGGTTATGGTCACTAAAGATGCTTGCATCTATGGCCATTTTACTGATGTTTCTCTTTATGAGGGGTGGAACCAGAATAAAATCAATATATGACTGGCAACCTCTACCTCTAAATGTTGGATTGAGGTCTCCTTTTTCACCTAACTCTGCCAGGTCCATAGTGTGATCTAAATTGTGCCTTTTTGTTAATTTCTCAAAGTCCCATCCCTCAGTTACATAAGCAAAATGTGGTCCTTTAACTGCCGTGCATCTTGACCAATCTCTGTTGAAAGGTTTTAAATTATCACAGAGATGGCAATTCAAATCCCCCATAAGTATTATGCTGGGGGGTATGGTGTCTTATTTGCGGAGACCAATTTTTCTAGGCAGGAATCCAATTCCTTAACAACGGTCCCCTTTCCCATCATGCCTACAGCATTATACCAGTTCAGTAAAAGAATGTTACATTTTTTAAAAAGAAACCCCACAACTTGTATGTTCCGTGAATTCCAATTATAATTGGTCCAAGTTCCCTGGATGTGAAGGTCTACATACATAAACAATCCCCCAATAGCTCGACCCGATAGAGACTTAGTAGCTGGCACCGAAAAACATTTGTACCCCTCTAGACTATACAAGTTTGAGTCAACCGCCCATGTTTCTTGAAGGCATATGATTTGAAAAATTTTAATGTAATTCTGCCATTCCTGGGATTCAAATTTAGCTGCTAATCCAGCAATATTCCAGAATATTATTCGGAGACTTCCCTGATTGCCCCCCTCAGTTTTTCTGTGGGATCCCTTGCTCGATGATCTTCCTGTGCTTTTTCTAAAGTTGTTTTATTGGTATAGGATTCTGGGATAATGTCACTATCTTTATTTTGCTCTAGGGTTACATTTTGGTCTGGTTGTGCTATTGTTTTGTTTCCCCCTTTTTTGATTTTTAAATTCTTTTTGCTAGCTTCTATACGATCACTGTGCCTTGTAGAGCTTGTGGTTCTAATCCCTGCTACAATAGGCCCTTCTCCCTCTGATCTTGTAAGGATATCTAACCTGGTAGATTTCTGTAGCTCGAGTCAGTCGACCTCTTCAAGAGCACTGAACCTATTCCAGTGCACGTGTTGAGCTAAGAAGGGGTCATAGGCTGAATTGAATTGATATGGGTTTTGCCTTGGGATTGATCTATACTGAGGTTCAATCTGTGGGACCCTATTCAAGGGAAATCTATTTCCCTGCAGTGGTCTTTGAGGTGTATATGGATAAAAGTATGACAGGTGTAAGGGGTGGATTTGTGTGTGAGATCTGCTAGGGGTGCTTTGCATATATAATTTACTGCTGCAATGTCTCTAAAATTAACTGTTATTATATCCCCTGCTATTGTTTTTATTCCTCTCCCAATCCACTTCCCCCTCCTTACTGTAAGAATTTCCCCACAAATGTTAGGGGGTAGGGGTCTATTTATCTGCAACCACTGCACACATTTGTTTTTTAATTCCACATGTGTTTCCCTTTTACCCTCTTTTAGTGGTGGAACTCCTGTTAGTACGACCACAAAGGGCGGAGCTTCGGGTGGTAGATTGATTGTCCTAAATCGGGTCGTTGGTGTTTTATACGTTGACTGAGTGGGATTGGCCGTGGAATTGTCTTTCGGGGGTTGATCTGTCTTCCCATTTACTACTTAAGCGTTTCCTTGGCATTGTTGTTTTGTATGTCCCTGTGTTGTCTTATTAGTACTACAGAGATTGGGAGGTATTGGGGCCTTTTGCGCAGCCTGAGTGTTCGTTTGTTTTGCACTCTTAGCTCTATTTGGTGCCAATTTGTTTGTTGATGTTACCTTGTCTTTTATTGTTTTTTTGGACGACCCCCCATCATGGCCCACTTTTGGTAAAGCGTTGTCCTGTGCCAAATGTCTTGTTTGGCCTATTCCCTTGTTATTTACTAATGAGGTTAGTCTATCGATTTTAGACATAAGGGGTTTGATCAATGCAGTGATGGTATCTTCTAGATCGGCTTTTAGGTCAGCTACCATATTGGTGATCCAGCAAGGAATTCCTGGTGTAGAGGGGGTTATTGGTGCCACTAAATTATGATTCACAGTTTTATTGTGGCCTTTTTTTTTGACCGATTTTAGACATTCTCCAGGTCTTTTCCCTTCCGTGTTATGTGATTTAGCCTTTGTTGTGTCACATGTAAAGCTTGCATTATTATGAGTATTCACTGTCTCCTTAATGTTCTCAATGGGAGAACGGGGGAGGTCCGCAAAGGAAGAGGTCACTCCGAGACTAGTATCTTGATCATCTGTGCCGTCTAGAGTGACTACAGAGAGATCAGTAGCCGCTTCCTGTGTGTCTTGAATAATAGTCATTGGTGGCAGGGACAGCCTTCTTTCTGTGTTTGCTATTGCATTCGTTACATCCCCTATAGTCTGCTGCAACAGTTTGTCGATAGCAGTTAATGTAGGTACTGGTTGTGAGATGTCTGTTTTTTGTTTAGTACTTGATCTTAGAACAGGCATCCTGGTGCTTTTGGATAACTTCCTCATTGTTGAACACTAAACACAGTACCAAAGTAAGTTCGACAGCAGTTTTGGAGGGCTCAGTGCAATAGTACCTTGTATGTGGCAGTATGTAGACTTCAGGGGGGGGCCCTGGCCCAGCCTCCTCTGGCTCGTCCCGCGTGCGTCCCGCGACGTTGGGGAAGCGCCGGTGATTTGAGCGCCTCCGTGCGCGTCAACCGACGTGTGTGGGCGTGGCCGCCGGGAACTCTGGGGGATGTAGTCCCCCCGCTCGGCAGCCGCGAGGTGTAGGCAGCGGCGGGGGGGACCAAGTGCCCAGATGAGGAGCGCTCGTTAGCGCGTTGCCCAGCAGCGATTTCAGGCCAAGATCTTCTCCCAGGTCAGGGTGCAAGTTTTCTGTCCCTTGTCGGTGTCAACCGCTCCTGCAGCGGAGCGCCGGTGATTTGAGCGCCTCCGTGCGCGCCAACTGGCGTGTGTGGGCGTGGCCGCCGGGAACTCTAGGGGATGTAGTCCCCACCGCTCGGCGGCCGCGAGGGGTAGGCGGCGGCAGGGGGGACCAAGTGCCCAGATGAGGAGCGCTCGTTAGCGCGTTGCCCAGCAGCGATTTCAGGCCAAGATCTTCTCCCAGGTCAGGGTGCAAGTTTTCTGTCCCTTGTCGGTGTCAACTCATGTACTTAACAAAGAACTACTATTCCCTTGGGGTTCTTTACTGACGTTATTATGCCCGACTTTATGTCAATCTAGACACTTTCAAGTTATAAATATGCCTTCACTTGCTCTAGCAAGACACAGTGGTTCGGAGCCGTTCAATTATCTACTTGCCCGACGCAGCTCGCTACAGCAAGTGCAGAAGGAAGTCGACCCTTCAGCTGACGCACTGATCGAGAGGCTGAATTTCTCTCGGCGATAATCCAGCTCCAGTGTTTCCAAGCTCCCCTTGCGGGGGGTTGGGAAATCGAGTCCCGAGACTGAGATACCAGACCACCTTCATTCTAAACTAAAGGTATGGAGCTGATAAGAACCTAAAGAAACCTTGGATAGATTCTTGGCAAAGAAAACTAAACCTATGTACTAGACTTAGGTTAGGTACATTGGGGTAGGCGTATTTTAGAAGTAGCAGTTGAGTACGTTTTAGCCCTTGTTATTTATGTATGTATTTATATATGGTTTAGAAACCATACAATGCTCTTACAGTATTATTTTATATTTTTCTCGCTGTAAGCATTATACTTTGCAGTCTGTATTACGATTGTAACAGTTCTCTTTACTTGTATGAGAAAGAAGACTGTTCAATAAACCTTTTTATTGAAAACGCCCGTCTCTCTATTTCTCTACACCTCTGTAGAAACGAAGCATGCACGAGTGACTGAGTGAAATACGTATCTATTGTTTGCACGACTCTAGAGATATAGTTCTTATTCTTGGGAAACAAAGTTGTCATGTTTATGCGGTTGTCAGAAACTAATCCCTTCTTGCGAGTTTGAGAAAGTTTGTAGTGACCTCTGAGCTAGCTGGCATTCACGATTAAGTTTAATATATGCGATAGATACCTAGTCAACCTCAGTCCTACGTCTAATCTATAGGATATATTATTCCAATGCACAGAGCCTATTGGGAATATACAGGTAGATGCAGCAAGCATTTTTGCGAGCGCAAACGGTGCGAATCGCAAAATTCGGCCGTTTGCACCCGCAAACATGGCATTTAAGATGCATCAAGGGTTCATGCACTCGCAATTTAAGAATTCGCAAATAATTGCGAGTTCTCAAATTGCGATTGCATTTAAGGAATCGCAGTTTGTGATTCCTTAAATGCAATGCATGAACCATTCCAAGATTGCGAATTCGCAATCTGGGGCCGCTATTTACCGCAAAGTCAAACTACGTGGTAAATAGCAAAAACTTAGAAATATGCACTTTAGTACATTTTTCTAAATTGTATGTTACACACACACATGTCCTTGGGACATGTGTGTGTGTAACACGAGTGAACATTACCATTTCAGGGGTGCAAGAGGGTGTCCTTTGGACACCCTGGCACCCTTGAAATTGCAGCACATTTGCGATTCGCTAATTGCTAATCGCAAATAAGGATTGACTCCCCATTCATTCCAATGGGCCTTTAGGCCCATAGGAATGAATGGGAAAGCCATTCCTTATTTGCGATTAGCAATTAGCGAATCGCAAATAAGGAATCAGTAGAAATCGCAAATAATATCCTACATGCATCCCATTTTGCGAGTCTTTAATAGCGATTCCTTAAAATTCGCTATTAAGTACTCGCAAAACATAACTTTGATGCATCTGGGGGTTAGGAACTGCACTACAATAGAATGTCAGATTTCCATTAGAGGAAAGACTGTCCCTTCATCTCCATGAACTTGGAAGATAGACTACAATGGAAGAATTACTCGTAATTACATGTTCGGGTGAGACATCGCTCATCAGGTCTACTTCAGATATTATACCGGTCTTGGACTTTGGAACTGTGTAATGTTTTTTGTGTTTTTTTAATTTTGTTGTCTTTGGTGATGCTGGGATGTACAGTGTTGTAGGGTGATGTGTACCCTATTAAAGAGTTAAAGCATGGTGAGTGTCCTAATACAGTGTTGTGGGGTGGTGTGTACCCTAATACATAGTTGTGGGGTGGTGAGTGCCCCAGTACAGTCTTGTAGGGTGGTGTGTACCCTGTTATAGGGTTGTGGCGTGTTGAGCGCCCCAGTACAGTCTTGTAGGGTGGTGTGTACCCTAATACAGAGTTGTAGGGTGGTGAGTGCCCTGTTACAGAGTTCAAGGGTAGTTGGAACCCTAATGCAAAGTTGTGGAGTGGTGAGTGCCCCTGTACAGTCTCGTAGGGTGGTGTGTACCCTATTACAGATTCGGATTGGGGTGAGTCCCCTGCTACAGAATTGTAGGGAGGTTAGTACCCTAGTACAGAGTTGTGGGGTAGTGAGTACCCTATTGCAGGGTTGTGAGTACCCTAGTTCATGTTGGATGTAGCTAACTGAGTGTTGAGTTGCAGGTGTGTGTATTTATCACTGCCTTTGTTAGGCTGAGATTTTTATTGGCTCAGAGGTACAGGGTGTGTTGGGTTTTACGCCATGTCCTCTTTGGTCTCATAATGCTTGTATACTTATGTTCCCTAAGGAAGGGGCATGGGGTGAATCTTAATGTATTTAAGATTCAAGAAGTGTTGATTGCTTTAGGAGTTATCGTTTGCTTCAGGTATATTCTGTCAATTCATTTCCATGATTTTAATGCATGTATACATTGGGAATGTTCCTTCTATCTTTTGTGAATTTAATGTATTTAATGATATTTCCGTTTATTGCATTATTTCCACTGTTAATTTCCTAAGGAGGAGGATGTGTTATAACTTAATTGTTTCCATTCCTTTTCCTTGGCTACGTCTTCCCTACTGCTCATCCAGGTTGAGTGCTGGAGAACTTGGTAATGAATGGAAGGCTGAATGCTTGTTGATGTCATAGAATGCATGGGTGCCTGGTGATGTGTGGAGTGTCAGTTGGAGTATGCAGGATGTTGTTACATAAGAGAGCCACACCAGGAGCAGCCTCACTGTTGCTCAGCCCATCACCAACTGACTCTCACAAACATGAACATTCCATTTACCAATATTCTCTCACACAGACACCCAAGCTGAGCAGCAGTATAACAGGGTCCTTTTTTCTCTAGTGCCTAATGCATAAATACTAGAAAACACTAGAGGTTGTATTTAGTTGTAAGACAGCTCTGCACATTTATGTCTACAAGGTATTATATGCTCTATTAAAGTCCTTTCTAAGCCCTATTCTTCAAAAGTTATGGTATCTGACTTACATTGCCTTGGGGTGTCTCACTCTCTAACACTATACCATCTCTTACAATAAGCCTTAGTTCTTAATTTTGCTTCCAGTGGAGAGTCGAGTGACAACACAAGAAACATGGTTACCCTGTTGGAGTACAATAGTCTTAGCTCCAGATTACAAGCTGCTTGTCAAATTACGACCCATGCGTACACCTCTGTTTATGCTTGGGTGGGAATTACGAATTTGAAGGTATTTAACACATCCGATTATTATTGGATGTGGTCAAATAGGTCAGAATTTGTTACACTGCGGCAGATCACACCTGCCCAAATATACCAGGGGAAAGCATACACCCTTTACCATACCGTGTGGATTTTGGTGCCTTAAACACTAAAATCTGCATGTTATTCCCCAGAAGCTCATAACAGGTGCTATTTATCACACCTGGTAAATTACAAGCACTGTGGTATCGTTATTTACCAGGTGCAATAAATAGCACCTATACTTGTCGGAAGCCCTCAGGAGGTGTTTTCACATAACTGTCACTGTCGTAGCCACACAAGCTACAGCTCAGCAACTAGTGAGTGCCACAGGATTGAGCAAGATGAGTTCTTACAGAATATTGTGCATCACCCTTCACTCACACACTCCTCCATAATTGCACTACTACCTCTACAATTACAAACTCATAACACAGCAATGGTGAATGACCCAGCACTGAAATTATTTGACTCCACACCAGTGCCAGTAATGAGACAAAATATTGAGGACATTTTTTTAACTACCATAATATCGAGTGAAAAATATTTTGGATTGGAAATACAGAGTGCAAGAATATCATTGTCAAGAATATTGATTTGAGGGTGAGTAATATTGATATTAAAAGTATAGAAGTCATTAATATCATTTGTAAAATATAGTTGTTTAAAATATTGTTTTTTAATAATTGTTATGTTTTCTAGTATATATTTTAATTGTGTATGGTATTATTTTTTTGTTTAATTATTGCTTTGGTGTATTACTAAATTAGTAAAATATTTAGTGGTTATGAAACTTAAGTTAATACAATTTTGTGTTTTTTTGTTCTGTAGAGGGTTGTGGGTTTATAGTAGTATAGGGTTGGAAGTAGTTTATTATGATGAATTAAAAACATTTCTTTATTAATATTATTTATTTTAAATATATGTAATTTTGTTAATTGTGTTATTAATTTTTTCTATGTAAAGGTTTTTTGGGGGTTGTGCGTTTATAGGGGTATGATTGTAGGGTTATAAAGGTAAAGGGTGGAAAGTAATTTTATTTGTAATTAATTAATAATTAGCTGTTAATTAATAATAATTATTTAATTGATAATTAATTATGTTAATTGTGTCATTCATTTTTTTAGGTGTGGGTTGTGGGGTTTTAGGGATAAAGGGTGGAGAGTAATTTATTTTTTAATAATTAATAATACATTGTTAATTCATATTAATTAATTGATAATTAATTTTGTTAGTTGTTTAATTAAATGTTTTTTTAGGTTTTGGGTTGTGTGGTTTATAGGGGCAAAGGTTGGGGAGTAAACTATTTCATTTTATTTGTTAGTTACCTAAGAAATATGAATAATTATTTAATTGTAAATTAATTAGTTTAATTTTGGTAATAATTGTTAATTGATAAATAATTGTGCAAGTAAAGTCTAGATGTGGGTTATGGGTTTTGTAGAGGTATGGGGTGGGAAGGACATTAATTTTACATTTTTAATGTTAAATACACTACTGTTTTGTATTCAACATATTTTTTATTTTATTTACTGTTATATATTTAATGTTGCACTGACTGGAGTGGGAATAGTAAGCTTTACCCCTCCACAATCCAACACTTTCCCTACTGTTGCACTGACTAGAGTGGAAATAGTGAATTTTACACCTCTGCAGTCAAACACTTTCCCTAGGGTTTTACTGATTCGAGTAGGAATATAAATGTTACCCCTCAGCAATCCAACAGTTTCCCTGCTGTTCCACTGACTGGAGTGGGAATAGTAAATTTTAGCCCTCCGCAATCCAACACTTTCCCTACTGTTGTACTGACTTGAGTGGGAATAATACATTCTATCCCTCTGTAATTCATCACTTTTTATACTGTTATACTGACTGGAGTGGGAATAGTACATTTTACTCCTCTGCCATCCAACACTTTACTTACTGTTTCACTGACTGGAGTGGGAATATTACATTTCCCCCCTGCAATCCATCACTTTCCCTATAGTTGCAATGACTGGAGTAGGAATATTACATTTTTCCCATTCTTCCGCAATCCACACACCTTCCCTACTGTTGCACTGACTGGAGTGGGAATAGTAAATGTTAACGCTCCGTAATCCAACACTTAGCTTTCTGAGCACTGACTGGAGTGGGTATTATTTGCTTTTGTTAATTATAATATTTATTGTTGTGTTAATTGTACTGAGATGAGTAAATTGTAGTATTTCCCAATGTTATATATATACTTTTTTTATATTTATTGTAGTTAGAGTAGTAAATCTTATTTTTGTAAGATGTAAAGAATGTTTTCATTTTGTATTGTGTTAGGTGAGAGTACCTATTTTTATATTTATTTAGTATATAAATATTTTTTTAATGTAGTGGGAAATTTATATGTATTTATTTAACACTTAATAATTTATTTTATGTTGTAGTAATTTGGATATTTATGTGTTTGATGTGTTTTATAATAATATTATTTAAACATGTCAATATTTATTTTTGTAAATATTCATAATTAAATTAAAAATATATGTTTACCTTTTATTTTAAATTACATTACTTTTCTTTTTGAATATTTTATGTGTGTGGTATATTTAAACATGTATACATATATTTGTGATATTATTTAAAATATATGTCAGGGACATCAGTGATGTCACTGACAATGTCATGAATGATGTAATATGTAACATCATCAGCAATGGATTGCGGGTGCGCGATATATAGTTAGTGCAACTAACTATATATGCGAATTTCAATGGTTTTGTGTGAGTAAAATAAGGTTTTGTAAATGCTAATTCCTAACTATATATGGTCTATAACCTATGGTTTTTTCAGTGAATTTTCAAGGTTTTGTAAATGCTAATTCCTAACTATATATTGTCTATAACCTATGGTTTTTTCAGTGAATTTCAATGGTTTTTTAATAGCAAATATCAAAAGCTGTAAAATGTATTCTTCTTTTAAAGGAAAAATATATTTTATATGTTTTTAATATATTTTTTTATTTTTTATGCATCTGCCAAACCCTGACCTCTTAATAGTGCACTGTGGTGGAAATGATTTGGGCACTATGACTGGGGTTGGTCTGGAAATGCCTTTAAAGGACACCTTTCATCAATTGATGACACTTTTTCCCCAAACTGCCTTGGTATATTCCAATATATGCCAAAGACAGAAATGGAACTGGTCCAACCAATTTTGTCCACAATTTGAGAAAGCACGGAAACATGTGAATAAATCTGTTTCTGCTTACATGAGAGACTTTAGAATGGGTTCAATATACAACAACAACTTGTGTTACAACATGCAAGACATCTACAGAGGAGATGCTGTGCACTTCTCAGATGAGGGGAATAGAATATTCCTCCTGAATTTAAGACTGTGCATTGGAACCTACTTGTAGGTACCCAAATCAGCCACAGAACCCAAAAGCTCTTTTCAGAGCTACCCTACCTCTGATCATTCAAAACGTTTATCTTATTCTAACTTTTTTCACTATTTTTCACCAAAGTACGCTCCCCGGTACGCTTACCGGTGCGCGTACCGGGCGCTCCGCACGTGAATTTTTTTTTTTTTGCCTATATGAGCATCCTAAGCCCCCCTCAGAAAACCTAGAGGGTCAGGAAGTGTCTACCGTGCCCCCTTCTACCCATTCCGAACATTGTTTGCCCTCCATCTTGTGCCTCAATTCTACCGAAACACAAAATGGAGGACTCCCATAACGCTGCCGGTACGCGTACCGGGGCGCGCACCGGTAAGCGTTCGCTAAAAAAAGGTGGGAAAGTAATTTACAGAAAAACCACTGGAGACACTTTCATCAAATATAGAATAGGCCCCTCTACATAGCAGTCCCTACCATTTACCCAAATTTGGTGGTATTCCATTGAGCCATTTGGGCTGTAGCCCTGTCTAAATATCCTGAGGTAAATTACATGACAAAAACACATATGAAACTGTTTGCATTTTTAACCAATTAAAATGTTACTTACATTTTGTACTTTTATGTGCTGACATTTGATTGGTTAAGTACATGCATATATATAAAAAATGTGAGGGAAACACAGCCATTTTGACTAACACTACCTAAGGTACATTTGGAAAAGAATTTGACAGAAAACTTCAACTACTTTGAAGAAGGTAAGTTGTTAATTTGAAAGGAGAACTATGTTATGCACTTTAAGTTAATTTTGTAAAACGTTTTCAGATAGTTATATACTGTCCCTCTATAAGAGTTAGACATTGAGAAAGGCTTATTTATTTAAATTATTGATTGAGTTAGGCTTCTGTGGTATAATTATGAATTTACTTAGGCTTCATCACAGGCACTTTTAATAGTTCTACTTCCTGCCTGAAACCATACAGTGCCCAAAGATAACTTCACTGTTAAAAACTCACAAGTACCTGTCTGAACTTAAACCCAACAGTGCCCTATCTCTACTAATATATTTATTTTTTATGCAATTTACAGCAAGAAAATGGAAGCACAACAACATGAAAATAATATTTCATTTCAAATTAATACTGAAAACAATCCTAAAGAAGACAAAGAAGAAATAGACTTTTTGGATGACACTGTAGACCAAGACTTAATTAACCACATGCGCGCTGCTCTGATTCCGCTAGAATGCTGACTTTTTAAAAAACGCACTTTACATGACGAGCTGGGCTCGTCATCAGTGTGAGAGGAGGCTACACCATGACGAGCCCAGCTCGTCATCAGCCTCGAAGGGGTTAAATGTGTTGAAGAATGTGAATCATGGAATGAAAAGGAGGACATACCAGATGAAATAATGTTGCAAATTCTTTTAGATTTTGAAAAATCACAAACATAAATTTAAATTTTAAAAGTTAAAATTGTTTGAGACATTATTCTTTTTTCTTATATGAAAATTATGAAATAGTACCCAAAAAGATATAATATAAAGTGAGACTTAAAATATACTGTGCAACTTTTTGGTGTTACATAGTAAGTTTGCTCGTAGTTACTTCCTTTCTCCAACTATATTATCTCCAATGTGTATTTAACATCTCTTTATCATATTGTTTCTGCTTTCCTGACAGACTATGGTACGAATTCCATATACCACAATAACTTCTGAAATAACATGCAAGATATCTACAAAGGAGACGGTATATATTAAATTTTAGACTCTGCATTGGTACCTACATGTTGCTACTTAAATAAAAAATAAAATAAAAAAAACAACTAAAAGAACAATCAATAAACATACAATATTTGAAAAGTCTATCATTCTTTTTTCCCCCCGCAAAAAAACGAAAATGTTTTTTATTTTTTTTTGCCCCGCAGGGCCCTTTTAAAGCCCAACATCAAACCTAGGGGGTCAGGGAGGATCTACTCTGCCCCCTTATGGTCATTTCCCCCTTTGTTTTGGCCACCTCTTGTGTCTCGATCCTACTGAGACACAAGATGGCGGCCGCTCCGGACTGTTTAGAATGTTTACAGACACCCGAGAGCCAATCAGCTTTCCGCGCGCAAGTCGCGTACCGCGCCCGGAGCGCTCCCCGGTGCGCGTACCGGGGCGCGCTTACAGATATATACATATTTTTTTGAACCTAAATTACTCAAAATCCACTAGAGCACATATCTTGAGACCTAGCAAAGGCACATCGGGCTACCAGTCCCTACAATTTTGCCAAGTTTCATAGAAATCCATTCAGCCGTTCGAGCTAAAAGTGAGTCCAACCGCCCTATGGAAAACTCAATGTTAAAAACACGTTTTGGGACCCACCTTTTTTCTCGGCCCCCACTTCACGAAACCCCCCCAAACTTTCAGGGGACGCTCAGAAACAAAATGTGCCATTTTCCTGAAAATTTCAACCAATTCCGTCCATCAACGCCAAAGTTATTCAACATAGAATTTGCAGAAATCCCTATTCAAAAAAATCCTAACTATATATACCTACTGGCGACCGCCAGTAGGTAATATACATATATATATATATATATATATATATATATATATATATATATATATATATATATATATATATATATATATTCACTGAAAAAACCATAGGTTTCACACCAGTTATAGTTAGGAATTAGCATTTAAAAAACCTATTAAATTCACTGACAAAACCATAGATTTCACACCATTTATAGTTAGCTGGAAATTTTACTGACATAAAACCATTGAAATTCCCACGTTATAGTTAGTTGGACTCACTATAACTTGCGCGCCTGTAATGCACTGCTGATGACGTCACATATTACATCACTCATGACATGGTCAGTGACATCACTCATGACATCACTGATGACACCATCCAGTGAATGTGTGTCTTTCTGAAAAATAAATTTGTTTTATATATGTATTTGTAAAGGTCGATGGAAGAATAAATGTTTAAATACGTGTGTAAATGGATGTTTTTTAAAAAAAAAATGGTTGGGTAACTGGCTTATTACGTGTATCTTAGTGAATACATATATTAGCGAGTATTGTTTAAATATTTAAATGTTTGTATCAGTGTTTCTCTTTGTGTATAAGTGGCTGCAGGGGTTGGTGACTGACTCACTGTTTGTATGTGTTTTGAAGACAGCATATGTGCAGGACTGTATGGGTGGATGAGTGTGTATATGTGTGTGTTAGTGAGTGAATGACTGTCTCACTAGTGTCTTCATTAGTAACGACATATGTTTTAATCTAGTATATGTGAGTATTGATGTATATAAGTGAGTATAGTATATATAGTGAGAGATTGTAGGAGTTCCTGTTTAAATAAGTATGTGTTTCTATAAGTGATTGTTTAGGAGAGTAAGTATGGGTAAGTTTCCTTAGAAGTAAGGTGGTAGTGTGTGTATAAATGTATATGCAAATAAATGGATGTTCAATAGTTTATTTGCATGTGTGAGTATGTGTGTGAGTAACTTTTGGATGACTGCTGATGTGTAACAGGATGTATAGGTGTATCACTACATATGATGAGTGAGTATATATATGAGTGACTATATAGAACTGTTGGTGAATGAGTGGATGTGTATATAGATGGTGGAATTACTGAATTGGTTGTTGTTACTGGTTTGGGTATCTCCATTTTTTTGAAAATGTTTGTTTCTATTTTTGAATATGTGTTTCAAGCGTTACATTACACTGAAATTAGGTCTGTCACTCTGTCACAAGGATGGTGTCATCAGTGATGTCATGAGTGATGTCACTGACCATGTCATGAGTGATGTAATATGTGACGTCATCAGCAGTGCATTACAGGCGCGCAAGTTATAGTGAGTCCAACTAACTATAACGTGGGAATTTCAATGGTTTTATGTCAGTAAAATTTCCAGCTAACTATAAATGGTGTGAAATCTATGGTTTTGTCAGTGAATTTAATAGGTTTTTTAAATGCTAATTCCTAACTATAACTGGTGTGAAACCTATGGTTTTTTCAGTGAATTTCAAAGGTTTTTTAAATGCTAATTCCTAACTATAACTGGTGTGAAACCTATGGTTTTTTCAGTGAATTTCAAAGGTTTTTTTAATGCTAATTCCTAACTATATAAGACCTGAAAGCCCACCAGGAATCTCCAGTATGCGCCAGGGGACTGCATTGCAGAGAGGTGTAATGAAGCCCCAACCCTTTTTACACCTCTCTGCAACGCAGCCCCCGTGCATGTTTGAAGAGGGGGAACTAATTCCCCTTGCATACTGGGGGCCCCTGGGGGCCAATTAGCCCACCTGGAACCTCCAGTATGCGCCAGGGGCTGCATTGCAGAGGTGTAATGAGACTATGCCCCTTGTTACACCTCTCTGCAACGCAGCCCACTGCCGCGTTTGCAGAGGGGGAACTAATTCCCCTTGCATACTGGGGGTCCCTGGGGTCAACTGGTCCACCAGGAGCCTCCAGTATGCGCGAGGGAGCTGCATTGCAGAGAAGTGTAATGAGGCCACACCCTTGTTACACCTCTCTGCAATGCAGGCCACTGGCGCGTTTGTAGAGGGGGGACTAATTCCCCTTGCATACTGGGGGTCCCTGGATCATATCTGCCCAAACACCGATATTCCGAACGATTGTAAATTACTTTTACTACTCTCTACTACTCACTCTACTATTCACTCTACTACTCTCTACTACTCACTCTCTGCTACTCTCTCTACTGCTCTCTACTACTCTCTACTACTCACTCTCTACTCTCTATTACTCACTCACTACTCTCTACCTCTCTACCTCTCTCTTCTTCTCTCTCTACTAATCTCTACCTCTCTACCGCTACCTCTCTACCTCTCTACCTCTACACCTCTACCTCTCTCTACACGCACACATATACACATATATGCATATATATATATATGCATATGCATTTATATATATGTATGTGTATGTATAAAAAAAACAACAAAACATTTTTTTTTTAAACAGCTACTTTTAAAACTGTCATTCTTTTTCCCCATGGTAAGCTCCCCGGTACGCTTACCGGTGCGCGTACCGGTGCGCGTACCGGGCGCTCACCCCGTGAAAATCAAAAAAATTTTTTATTTTTTTTTTGCTCCGCGGGGCCCTTTTATGGCCCCCACATCAAACCTAGGGGGTCAAGGGGGGTCTACTCTGCCCCCTTATGGTCATTTCCCTCTTTGTTTTGGCCACCTCTCATGTCTCGATCTTACCGAGACACAAGATGGCGGCCGCTCCGGACTGTTTAGAATGTTTACAGACACCCCAGAGCCAATCAGCTTTCTGCGCGCAAGTCGCGGTAAGCGCCCGGTGCGCGTACCGGTGCGCGTACCGGAGCGCGGCTATAGATATATATATTTTTTTGAACCTTAATTACTCAAAATCCACTGGAGCACATATCTTGAGACATAGCAAAGGCACATCGGGCTACCAGTCCCTACAATTTTGCCAAGTTTGGTGGAAATCCATTCAGCCGTTCGGGCTAAAAGTGAAATCGACCGCCCTATGGAAATTAACATGGGGAAAACGCGTTTTGGGACCCCCCTTTTATCTCGGCCCCCGCTTGACGAATCCCCCCCAAACTTTCAGGGAAGGACCGGAACGCCGCGAGGCCATTTTGAGGAAATTTTGAGGCAGATTCGTCAACCGGCGCCAAAGTTATTCCAAATAGAATTTTGAGATTTAACATTGAAAAAAATCCTAACTATAACTACCTACTGGCGACCGCCAGTAGGTAATATATATATATATATATATATAATCACGCAACTGCAAACAGTCACAGGGGGGCCCACTGTGGCAATACAAGAACACTTCAACTACCAAGATGCCGAGAACTGGCCACGCCCATATGGGCGGGACAAACAGAGTAAAAGGAAGTGCTCTAAACTCACCTGTGCTGATGCTGTTACCGGAGCCTATGAAGAAGTGAAAGTACCACGAAACGCGTCGGCATGAACCGGATTGATTTTCAGTGATGGAGAGCATTGCCCTTGCTGTAACCTGCATTAAAGATTGTTCGGCAAATCTTCCACCTGCCTCGAGGCCCTTTCTACAGCAGGCAACTGTTTTTGAGTGAGAGATGGCGGCTCAGCCTGGGCCGCAGAAGGGGCCAGAATGCCGGTCCGGCATTTCTGTGGTGACGCCAACTGACGCCACTATGACAGAAGACAGGAGCCGTTTTTTGCAAGTAAGAGTCATGCAGCAAGGACTCCATGCCGTCCACCACAACCCACACGGGTTTTTAATCACGCAAACGCAAACAGTCACAGGGGGGCCCACTGTGGCAATACAAGAACACTTCAACTACCAAGATGCCGAGAACTGGCCACGCCCATATGGGCGGGACAAACAGAGTAAAAGGAAGTGCTCTAAACTCACCTGTGCTGATGCTGTTACCGGAGCCTATGAAGAAGTGAAAGTACCACGAAACGCGTCGGCATGAACCGGATTGATTTTCAGTGATGGAGAGCATTGCCCTTGCTGTAACCTGCATTAAAGATTGTTCGGCAAATCTTCCACCTGCCTCGAGGCCCTTTCTACAGCAGGCAACTGTTTTTGAGTGAGAGATGGCGGCTCAGCCTGGGCCGCAGAAGGGGCCAGAATGCCGGTCCGGCATTTCTGTGGTGACGCCAACTGACGCCACTATGACAGAAGACAGGAGCCGTTTTTTGCAAGTAAGAGTCATGCAGCAAGGACTCCATGCCGTCCACCACAACCCACACGGGTTTTTAATCACGCAACTGCAAACAGTCACAGGGGGGCCCACTGTGGCAATACAAGAACACTTCAACTACCAAGATGCCGAGAACTGGCCACGCCCATATGGGCGGGACAAACAGAGTAAAAGGAAGTGCTCTAAACTCACCTGTGCTGATGCTGTTACCGGAGCCTATGAAGAAGTGAAAGTACCACGAAACGCGTCGGCATGAACCGGATTGATTTTCAGTGATGGAGAGCATTGCCCTTGCTGTAACCTGCATTAAAGATTGTTCGGCAAATCTTCCACCTGCCTCGAGGCCCTTTCTACAGCAGGCAACTGTTTTTGAGTGAGAGATGGCGGCTCAGCCTGGGCCGCAGAAGGGGCCAGAATGCCGGTCCGGCATTTCTGTGGTGACGCCAACTGACGCCACTATGACAGAAGACAGGAGCCGTTTTTTGCAAGTAAGAGTCATGCAGCAAGGACTCCATGCCGTCCACCACAACCCACACGGGTTTTTAATCACGCAACTGCAAACAGTCACAGGGGGGCCCACTGTGGCAATACAAGAACACTTCAACTACCAAGATGCCGAGAACTGGCCACGCCCATATGGGCGGGACAAACAGAGTAAAAGGAAGTGCTCTAAACTCACCTGTGCTGATGCTGTTACCGGAGCTTATGAAGAAGTGAAAGTACCACGAAACGCGTCGGCATGAACCGGATTGATTTTCAGTGATGGAGAGCATTGCCCTTGCTGTAACCTGCATTAAAGATTGTTCGGCAAATCTTCCACCTGCCTCGAGGCCCTTTCTACAGCAGGCAACTGTTTTTGAGTGAGAGATGGCGGCTCAGCCTGGGCCGCAGAAGGGGCCAGAATGCCGGTCCGGCATTTCTGTGGTGACGCCAACTGACGCCACTATGACAGAAGACAGGAGCCGTTTTTTGCAAGTAAGAGTCATGCAGCAAGGACTCCATGCCGTCCACCACAACCCACACGGGTTTTTAATCACGCAACTGCAAACAGTCACAGGGGGGCCCACTGTGGCAATACAAGAACACTTCAACTACCAAGATGCCGAGAACTGGCCACGCCCATATGGGCGGGACAAACAGAGTAAAAGGAAGTGCTCTAAACTCACCTGTGCTGATGCTGTTACCGGAGCCTATGAAGAAGTGAAAGTACCACGAAACGCGTCGGCATGAACCGGATTGATTTTCAGTGATGGAGAGCATTGCCCTTGCTGTAACCTGCATTAAAGATTGTTCGGCAAATCTTCCACCTGCCTCGAGGCCCTTTCTACAGCAGGCAACTGTTTTTGAGTGAGAGATGGCGGCTCAGCCTGGGCCGCAGAAGGGGCCAGAATGCCGGTCCGGCATTTCTGTGGTGACGCCAACTGACGCCACTATGACAGAAGACAGGAGCCGTTTTTTGCAAGTAAGAGTCATGCAGCAAGGACTCCATGCCGTCCACCACAACCCACACGGGTTTTTAATCACGCAACTGCAAACAGTCACAGGGGGGCCCACTGTGGCAATACAAGAACACTTCAACTACCAAGATGCCGAGAACTGGCCACGCCCATATGGGCGGGACAAACAGAGTAAAAGGAAGTGCTCTAAACTCACCTGTGCTGATGCTGTTACCGGAGCCTATGAAGAAGTGAAAGTACCACGAAACGCGTCGGCATGAACCGGATTGATTTTCAGTGATGGAGAGCATTGCCCTTGCTGTAACCTGCATTAAAGATTGTTCGGCAAATCTTCCACCTGCCTCGAGGCCCTTTCTACAGCAGGCAACTGTTTTTGAGTGAGAGATGGCGGCTCAGCCTGGGCCGCAGAAGGGGCCAGAATGCCGGTCCGGCATTTCTGTGGTGACGCCAACTGACGCCACTATGACAGAAGACAGGAGCCGTTTTTTGCAAGTAAGAGTCATGCAGCAAGGACTCCATGCCGTCCACCACAACCCACACGGGTTTTTAATCACGCAACTGCAAACAGTCACAGGGGGGCCCACTGTGGCAATACAAGAACACTTCAACTACCAAGATGCCGAGAACTGGCCACGCCCATATGGGCGGGACAAACAGAGTAAAAGGAAGTGCTCTAAACTCACCTGTGCTGATGCTGTTACCGGAGCCTATGAAGAAGTGAAAGTACCACGAAACGCGTCGGCATGAACCGGATTGATTTTCAGTGATGGAGAGCATTGCCCTTGCTGTAACCTGCATTAAAGATTGTTCGGCAAATCTTCCACCTGCCTCGAGGCCCTTTCTACAGCAGGCAACTGTTTTTGAGTGAGAGATGGCGGCTCAGCCTGGGCCGCAGAAGGGGCCAGAATGCCGGGCCGGCATTTCTGTGGTGACGCCAACTGACGCCACTATGACAGAAGACAGGAGCCGTTTTTTGCAAGTAAGAGTCATGCAGCAAGGACTCCATGCCGTCCACCACAACCCACACGGGTTTTTAATCACGCAACTGCAAACAGTCACAGGGGGGCCCACTGTGGCAATACAAGAACACTTCAACTACCAAGATGCCGAGAACTGGCCACGCCCATATGGGCGGGACAAACAGAGTAAAAGGAAGTGCTCTAAACTCACCTGTGCTGATGCTGTTACCGGAGCCTATGAAGAAGTGAAAGTACCACGAAACGCGTCGGCATGAACCGGATTGATTTTCAGTGATGGAGAGCATTGCCCTTGCTGTAACCTGCATTAAAGATTGTTCGGCAAATCTTCCACCTGCCTCGAGGCCCTTTCTACAGCAGGCAACTGTTTTTGAGTGATATATATATATATATATATATATATATATATATATATATATATATATATATATATATATATATATATATATATATATATATATATATATATATATATATATATATATATATATACATATATAAATATGTAAATATATATATATATATATATATATATATATATATATATATATATATATATATATATATATATATATATATATATATTACCTACTGGCGATAGCCAGTAGGTATATATAGTTAGGATTTTTTCTCTATGGAACTTTTGAAAATTCTATGCCTAATAACTTTGGCGTTTGTGGACGGAATTGGCTGAAATTTTCAGGAAAATGGCACATTTTGTTTCTGAGCAGCCCCTGAAAAGTTGGTGGGGGTTCGTCAAGGGGGACCGAGAAAAAAGGGGGGTCCCAAAACGCGTTTTTCCCATGTTCATTTCCATAGGGCGGTTGGCCTCACTTTTAGCCCGAACGGCTGAATGGATTTCCACGAAACTTGGCAAAATTGTAGGGACTGTTAGCCCGATGTGCCTTTGCTAGGTCTCAATATATGTGCTTTAGTGGATTTTTAGAAATTAACGTTTAAAACAAGATATATATCTGTAACAGCGCTCCGGGTAGCGCTCCGGTTCGCGAACTTTTCGCGTATCGGAACTTTGCGAAGCGAAGCTGATTGGCTCTCCGGTGTCTGTCAACATTCTAAACAGTCCGGAGCGGCCGCCATCTTGTCTCTCGGTAGGATCGACAGACAAGAGGAGGCCAAAACAAAGGGGGAAATGAAGGAAAGGGGGCAAGGTAGACCCCTTCTGACCCCCTAGGATTGATGAGGGGGATATTATAGAGCCACGCGGGGCCCAAAAAAAAAAAAAAATTCGATTTTTTCGCCGTAGAGACGCGTCTTGGTACGCGAACCGGGCAGCTAACCGGGAAGCTAACCGGCAGTGTAACGGGAGTCTGAGGAGTAGCTGATTGGCTGTCAACATTGTAAACAGTCCGGAGCGGCCGCCATCTTGTCTCTCGGTAGGATCGAGAGACAAGAGGAGACCAAAACAAAGGGGGAAATGAAGGAAAGAGGGCAAGGTAGACCCCTTCTGACCCCATTGGATTGATGAGGGGGATATTATAAAGCCACGCGGGGCCAAAAAAAAAAAAAAAAAAAATCCGATTTTTTCGCTGTGGAGACGCGTCTTGGTACGCGAACCGGGCAGCTAACCGGGCAGCTAACCGGGAAGCTAACCGGCAGTGTAACGGGAGTCTGAGCAGAAGCTGATTGGCTGTTATCATTGTAAACAGTCTGGAGCGGCCGCCATCTTGTCTCTCTGTGGGATTGAGAGACAAGAGGTGGAAAAAAAAAGGTGTAAATGAATGAAAGGGGTAAGGCAGACCCCTCCTTAACCCCTAGGATTGATGAGGGGGCTATTAAAGTTCCCTGCGGGGCAAAAGAAAAAACAATTGCGATTTTTCGCGGTAAAGGTGCTTCCTGGTACGTTAACCGGACAGCTAACCGGCAGCGTAACGGGAGTCCGACATATTGTGTTTTTTGAACGTTTGTGATATGTGCACGTGTGGATTTTGTCTAATTAAGGTTAAAAAAAATATATATATATCTTTAAGCGTGTTCTGGCGCGCTTACGTTTTGGGTTTGGTTTGCGCTGCAGAGACGATACGTCACGGTTATGCGATGCATCATGAGGCGTCTCACGGGCTACGTGATACGTCACTTAATAAAGAATATATTTTACAGCTATAGATATTAGCTTTTAAAAAACCAATGAAATTCACAGAAAAAACCATAGGTTATAGACCATATATAGTTAGGAATTTGCATTTACAAAACCTTGAAAATTCACTGAAAAAACCAAAGGTTATAGACCATATATAGTTAGGGATTAGCATTTAAAAAACCTTATTTTATTTGCACAAAACCATTGAAATTCCATATATAGTTAGTTGCACTAACTATATATCGCCGACCCGCAATCCACTGCTAATGATGTCACATATTACATCATTCATGACATGGTCAGTGACATCACTGATGACATCACTGATGACATCTCAAATGACATCACTGATGACATCACTGATGACATCTCAAATGACATCACTGATGACATCACTGACATCTCATTTGACATTACTGATTACATCACTGATGATATCATTTATGTGATAATACATCTTCAGACTCTAATATAACCTTAGATACACTCAGTGTAAACAGGCACTCACAGACTGTCACACATCCATGGAGTTACTCACACACCTAGTCAGTCATGCAAAGAATCAATCACATCTCCATTTCCTCAACTATACAGTTATACACACCTTACTTATTCAAACATATAGTAACACATATTTACTCTCTTATACAATCCTTGATACAAGTTCACAATGATTCATACAGCCACTCACACATTCACTGGCTCTTATGTTCAGTTATTTATATATGTCAACTCTCACATGGAGTGTGTTTTACATATGTACTTACTTTGACATGTAGCACTGAGATATCCATTCACTCACCAATATACTCATGCACACAGTCAACTGTCCATACAGCTGTTTCTACATGCACTTTTGAACCCATACACCTAGGGAATCAACTGCTCACACATCTATGCACAGAGTTATACACCTCCCAGCCACCCACACACATACTCAGTCTCCCATACAAATACTTGGGCAACCATTCAATAACCCATATAGTTACTGATATAGCTACTGATTTAAACATGCAGCAGTTTACAGAACAACATAAATAATGATTGCCAAATTAAGACACTTTAATCACTAACCCATACACTCAGTGAGACACATTTAATCATTCTCTCATACAGTCAGTCATGCACCTACTAAATCCTTCATCCAGACACTTATACATCCACTCATTCTTCAATATGTAAGACATATTTTAACTTTACAGAAACATACAGTCACTGGGTGTTGTCATCAGTGATGTCATCAGTGATGTCATCAGTGATGTCATTTGAGATGTCATCAGTGATGTCATCAGTGATGTCACTGACCATGTCATGAATGATGTAATATGTGACATCATTAGCAGTGGATTGCGGGTCCCCGATATATAGTTAGTGCAACTAACTATATATGGAATTTCAATGGTTTTGTGCAAATAAAATAAGGTTTTTTAAATGCTAATCCCTAACTATATATGGTCTATAACCTATGGTTTTTTCAGTGAATTTTCAAGGTTTTGTAAATGCAAATTCCTAACTATATATGGTCTATAGCCTATGGTTTTTTCAGTGAATATATATATATATACATTCTCATATAAACATATATCATCTGTATATCTATATAAATACAAACATAAATGCATGCATACATATACTTATATGCATACAGATGCATGTTATTTACATGAAAGTTGAAAAAAACACTAATAAAAGCAAAGCTAAAAAGCCACCTCATTACAAACAGAATGGCTTTAACTTAAACGAGGGCGAGATCTATTGCATTTTCAATGCTTGTTTACTTTGGTTCCATCAAGAAGGCATTCAGATGTGTCACACATTTGCCATAAATTCTGAATGTTAGCACTCTAGTTGCACATTAGATCACTGTAGTAAAGCTACTGCTCACCAGGGACGTCTGCTGCTGGTATTCAAAGTGCATGTTTCAGTCTGCATGTCAGAATTTTTTTAATGAAATAGAAGAGGATTTGAGAAGTCACTCAAAATGATCCCTAATTTTTCTTTCTGAAGCACTAATCATACTTTCTATGGCAAAATTAACCCCCTCATGTTGTTCCTTTTTAAATTGAGTGTTTTCAGACTTACCACTTCATTCCAATCAAGATGGCTTCTGGTGTGCCATACTTGTGTCATAAGTAAGACTGTTAGCGCTCTAGTTGTTCTTTAGAACACTCTGGGACATTCTGTCATTGGGCTATACTTGGGGTACATCTGGGTGATATTTAGGCTACATTTAGGCTCTTTTGTCTCTGGTGGCCATCTTGGGAGACTGTATGTCAGAATTTTTTAATGAAATTGAAGAGGGTTTGAGAAGTCACTCAAACTGTGCCCTAATTTTTCTTTCTGCAGCACTAATCATAATTCATATGGCAAAATATACCCCCTCATTTTGTTCCTTTTTAAATTAAATGTTTTAAGAGTTACCACTTTATTCCAATCAAGATGGCTTCAGGTGTGCCATACCTTTGTAATAAGTAGGACTGTTAGCGCTCTAGTTGTTCTTTAGAACACCATGGGACATTCTGTCATTGGGCTATACTTGGGCTACATCTGGGTGATATTTGGGCTACATTTGGGCTCTTTTGTCTCTGGTGGCCATTTTGGGAGACTGCATGTCAGAATTTTTTAATGAAATAGAAGAGGATTTGAAAAGTCACTCAAAATGTGCCCTAATTTTTCTTTCTGCAGCACTAATAATACCTTCTATTGCATAATATACCCCCTCATTTTGTTCCTTTTTAAATTAAATGTTTTAAGAGTTACCACTTTATTCCCATCACGATGGCTCCAGGTGTGCTATACCTTTGTAATAAGTAGGACTGTTAGCGCTCTAGTTGTTCTTTAGAACACTCTGGGACATTCTGTCATTGGGCTATACTTGGGCTACATCTGGGTGATATTTGGGCTACATTTGGGCTCTTTTGTCTCTGGTGGCCATTTTGGGAGACTGCATGTCAGAATGTTTTAATGAAATAGAAAAGGATTTGAGAAGTCACTCAAAATGTGCCCTAATTTTTCATTCTGCAGCACTAATCATACTTTCTATGGCAAAATATACCCCCTCATGTTGTTTCTTTTTAAATTAAATGTTTTAAGAGTTACCACTTTATTCCAATCAAGATGGCTTCAGGTGTGCCATACCTTTGTAATAAGTAGGACTGTTAGCGCTCTAGTTGTTCTTTAGAACACTCTGGGACATTCTGTCATTGGGCTATACTTGGGCTACATCTGGGTGATATTTGGGCTACATTTGGGCTCTTTTGTCTCTGGTGGCCATTTTGGGAGACTGCATGTCAGAATGTTTTAATGAAATAGAAAAGGATTTGAGAAGTCACTCAAAATGTGCCCTAATTTTTCATTCTGCAGCACTAATCATACTTTCTATGGCAAAATATACCCCCTCATGTTGTTTCTTTTTAAATTAAATGTTTTAAGAGTTACCACTTTATTCCAATCAAGATGGCTTCAGGTGTGCCATACCTTTGTAATAAGTAGGACTGTTAGCGCTCGAGTTGTTCTTTAGAACACTCTAGTAGGCTGCAGTAGAACACAAAGGAATCAACTGACAGTCTCTGTCCTTGTTGGATGTTCATGTTTTACTGAGAATGTCAGACTTCATTTTCACATGACTGAGAAAGATAATGTGAATTTACAGAAAATATGCTTTCAGTTTAGCTTATAGATCCCCTTCCAAACCACTGTGGGAAAATCATGAGATATTAGTTTTCTTTCAAACAATATTCATGATATCACAGCAGAAGGTTTTTTCACATGGTAAAATCACCTTAGAACCCACCACAATTCCTAAAACGAGTATGGTACCATCAACAAATGATTTATAATGTAACTAAAGTCCTAAAACCCTCTATTAACTACAATGCTTTTTAATGAGGTGCTATCATGTATATTGGTCCCAAGATGGCTGCCAACACTTCTTGGATGAAGTGCTGACAGCCAATCAGATCAGATGTGTGGTTAGGCTCCGCCCAGATATATATCTTTTTTTGAACCTAAATTACTCAAAATCCACTGGAGTACATATATTGAGACCTAGCAAAGGCACATCGGGCTAACAGTCCCTACACTTTTGCCAAGTTTCGTGCAAATCCATTCTGCCGTTCGAGTTAAAAGTGAGGCCAACCGCCCTATGGAAATTAACATGGGAAAAACGCGTTTTGGGACCCCCCTTTTTTCTCGCCCCCCCTTGATGAAACCCCCCCAAATTGTCAGGGGCTGCTCAGAAACAAAATGTTCCATTTTCCTGAAAATTTCAGCCAATTCCGTCCACAAACACCAAAGTTATTAGACATAGAATTTTCAAAAATCCCATAGAGAAAAAATCCTAACTATATATACCTACTGGCGACCACCAGTAGGTAATATATATATATATATATATATATATATATATATATATATATATATATATATATATATATATATATATATATATATATATATATATATATATATATATATATATATATATATATATATATATATATATATATATATATATCCAACAACAGGTGCCTAATTTAACACGAAGCCACACAAAGGGAATATGCTTGTTTATTTCGTATGACAGCCTGCCAGCATTCTTCTTCGTGAATAGCATATGTGAAATAAATGCCAACACCAGCCAGACGCGTTTCAGGTTTTGCACCTTTCCTCAGTAGCTTTCGGTTGGCCCAAGATCAGCAGCACAGCGAAGAATGCACGCTTTTAAGTTCCAACAGCTGCCCCAGTGGGCGTGGCCATCCACACGGCCCCATGGTTGTTGTAGTGCATTCATATCATACCTCAGTGGGTGCTTAACCAAAATCTTGAAATATTCAATTGTATTGTTGCCACAGTTCAAGAAGGCTCCTGCCTCACTTTGTGGCTGACTCACGCGAGCAGAGAAACCGGCTCCCTCCCTGTAAGGGCTCCCTTTCTTCCTTTGTCCTCATGCTGCATGCACCAGCGTGGTGCCTCTGCTGGTCCGCCTTCCCCTGGCAGTGGGCTCCGTGTAACGACTGGCAAGGCCGTAAATATCTCCAACAACAGGTGCCTAATTTAACACGAAGCCACACGAAGGGAATATGCTCGTTTATTTCATATGACAGCCTGCCAGCATTCTTCTTCGTGAACAGCATATGTGAAATAAATGCCAACACCAGCCAGACGCTTTTCAGGTTTTGAACCTTTCCTCAGTAGCTTTCAGTTGGCCCAAGATCAGCAGCACAGCGAAGAATGCACGCTTTTAAGTTCCAACAGCTGCCCCAGTGGGCGTGGCCATCCACACGGCCCCATGGTTGTTGTAGTGCATTCATATCATACCTCAGTGGGTGCTTAACCAAAGTCTTGAAATATTCAATTGTATTGTTGCCACAGTTCAAGAAGGCTCCTGCCTTGCTTTGTGGCTGACGCACGTGAGCAGAGAAACCGGCTCCCTCCCTGTAAGGGCTCCCTTTCTTCCTTGGTCCTCATGCAGCAAGCACCAGTGTGGTGCCTCTGCTGGTCCGCCTTCCCCTGGCAGTGGGCTCCATGTAACGACCGGCAAGGCCGTAAATATCTCCAACAACAGGTGCCTAATTTAACACGAAGCCACACGAAGGGAATATGCTTGTTTATTTCGTATGACAGCCTGCCAGCATTCTTCTTCGTGAACAGCATATGTGAAATAAATGCCAACACCAGCCAGACGCGTTTCAGGTTTTGCACCTTTCCTCAGTAGCTCTCGGTTGGCCCAAGATCAGCAGCACAGCGAAGAATGCACGCTTTTAAGTTCCACCAGCTGCCCCAGCAGAGGCACCACGCTGGTGCTTGCTGCATGAGGACAAAGGAAGAAAGGGAGCCCTTACAGGGAGGGAGCCGGTTTCTCTGCTCGCGTGAGTCAGCCACAAAGCGAGGCAGGAGCCTTCTTGAACTGTGGCAACAATACAATTGAATATTTCAAGACTTTGGTTAAGCACCCACTGAGGTATGATATGAATGCACTACAACAACCATGGGGCCGTGCGGATGGCCACGCCCACTGGGGCAGCTGTTGGAACTTAAAAGCGTGCATTCTTCGCTGTGCTGCTGATCTTAGGCCAACCGAAAGCTACTGAGGAAATGTGCAAAACCTGAAACGCGTCTGGCTGGTGTTGGCATTTATTTCACATATGCTGTTCACGAAGAGGAATGCTGGCAGGCTGTCATACGAAATAAACGAGCATATTCCCTTTGTGTGGCTTCGTGTTAAATTAGGCACCTGTTGTTGGATATATATATATATATATTTTATTTTTTTTTTCACTTAAAAAACATAGGTTTCACAGGTGTTATAGATAGCTGGACATTTCACTCGTACAAAACCATTGAAATTCCTAACTCGTGCACCTGCAATCCACTGCTGATGATGTCACATATTGCATCATTTATGACATGGTCAGTGACATAACTGATGACATCTCAAATTACATCACTGATGACATCATCCAGTGAATGCGTTTTTTTGTTATTTAAATATGTATTATATATATAGCAATTTGCATTGAAGAATGAGTCGATATATAAATATCTGGATGGAGGTTTAGTAGCAGTGTGATTGACTGTTTACTTGACTAATTTATAGTGTCTCACTAAATATATTTGATAGTGACTAAACTGTGTGAATATCTGTATCAATTTGTCAGTTATTGTGTAAACTGCAGCACCAGTTGGTTACTAGCTATGTGGAAGTCTATATTAGTTATTGATTATTAACTACTGAGTATTTGCATGGGAGAGTGAATGTGTGTGTGGTTCGGTGGGGTGTGTGTGACTACCCAAAGATGTGTGAATAGTTGATTTAGTAGGTATATGACGTTAAGACTACGTGTTATAACAGTTGTTTGGGTGAGTGAATACCTTTATGGGTGTGACGATGAGCAAATAAATCTCTCAATGGTACATGTCCAACAAACTAGAAAAATGAAAGGCAGTGTATGGGACAGTTGTTGTATATAAATAGGTATACATAAGAGTCAGTGATTGTACGAGTGACTGTATGGATACCTGTATACTTGTAATAGTGATTTTATACCACACTAAGGGGCTCATTAGGATGACTCCGCCCGCCATCCTATCGGTGATAGGGACCGCCCACCATAAGGGCGGGGGCCCCGTGGAGGGTATCAGGATGCGCCTGCCACAGTAGCGTGCGCATCCTGCAGTTTTAACATTGTGGTGGGCGGTGCTCTCAGCACCGCCCGCCACAATGCTAAAAATGCATGTATGCATTTGCATACACAAAGCGGTAGGCACCGCGCGGTGCCTGCCGCATTGCATATGCAAATGCAGGGGGGTACCAAAGGTACCCCCCATTTGCAACCCCACCTTGCCTTCACCATGGGGGCCCCCTGAAGTGAAGACTGCATGCCTTTCCGTGGTGGCATTGCAGCCACGGAAAGGCATCTGTTTTCACCCATTCTAATATGGCTGGCGGTGTTTGATAGACACCCCCATCATATTTAACCTTTTCCGAGCCGGGCCCAAGGCTACGGGGGCGGAAAAGCGGTGGACGGTTTTTCCGTCCGCCGCGGTCCCCCCGCCATGGTAATATGGCAGGGGAAATGGGTTGCGGGTGGACCAGGATGTCGGGCGGATCGCCACCGCCTGCATGGCGGTGGTGATCTGCCCGACATCCTAATGAACCCCTAAGTATGACTTACTATCTATATGAATAAATGAAGTTGTGTTTGTATTATTATTAATATTATTATTATTATTGAGCTTGTAAAGCGCCTGGTTACACTGTACTAGTGTGTCCCCGCGCTATGGACTGCCACGTTAAGCCACTCAGCTGCTAATTCTGCTCACTCGAACCTAACAGAATAGAGCCTGGCCCTAATCTTTAGGAAACAGGAATGTTTTCAGCTCTTTGCGGAACTTGAGCTCTGACTCCTCCAGCCGAGGCTGCAGAGGAAGTCTGTTCCATTTTTGAGCAGCCAAGACACGAAAGGAATGTCCTCCCATTCTTACTCTACTGAACTTAGGTGGCAGCACCATCCCTGTCCTGCTAGAACTCAGTTTACGGGTCGGGTGGTACGGCGTGAGCAGGTTGTGAAGGTAAGTGGGTCCTTTCCTTTGTAGGATACGGTGACCCACACAAAGTGCTTTGAATGCCACACGCTCCCTAATTGGAAGCGAATGCAGTGTTCTCAGTGCTCTCTTGGAGGCAGCTCTTTTGGGCAGCATCAGAACCAGACGGGCCGCCGCATTTTGTATGCGCTGCAGTACAAATGCAGTATAAATGTGTAGCTGAGTAAATGTAAGTATGATCTATTGTTTGCATAAGTAAGTAGGATGACTGCATAAGTGAATAGGATGTGTGCTGGTGTGTAATGTCGATCGAGGTGTATAAGTATACTTGATAGTGTTCTATTGATCATTGACAGGATGAATGAGTGAATCTATCGGTAAGTGATTAGATGTGTGTGTAGATCTAGGAATCACTGAGTGGGTTTTTAAAAACTTGTATTGGTGTGTCAATGAAATCAAATATGGTACTCGGTATTTTACAGTGAGTGATGAAAGGTATACTAGTGTATGATGAGGTGTATCTGATTGTCACATGGATGATGTCATCAGTAATGTCATCAGTGATGTCATTTGAGATGTCATCAGTGATGTCACTGACCATGTCATGAATGATGTAATATGTGACATCATCAGCAGTGGATTGCGGGCGTGCAGGTTATATAACAGAGGAATTTCAATGGTTTTGTATGAGAGAAATGTCCAGCTAACTATAACACCCCTGAAACCTATGTTTTTTTCAGGGAATTTCTACGGTTTTTTAAATGCTAATTCCTAACTATAACATGTCTGAAACCTATGTTTTTTTCAGTGAATTTCAAAGGTTTTTTTAATGCTAATTCCTAACTATAACATGTCTGAAACCTATGGTTTTTTTCAGTGAATTTCAAACGTTTTGTAAATGACAATTTTTAAAAGTATTAATTGTTATATTTATTTTTTTTGATACTGATTTACTACACTATTTAAAACTATTTATTTTTAGATATTTTATTTTTTAAATTACATTATAATTACATTATACATTACATTACAAAATATACTTTCTCAGAATAAATTACTTTAGTTTAAATACTTTGCAAATAGGCAATAGACCTTTTAAGTACATTAGTTACAGTTTTTGCAATGGGCAACACAATTTCAAACACAATGCAACATTGAGCTGAATGTGAATTTCTAGCTAAATGCAATTAGTTACTTTATGGATTACTTTTCTAACCACAGGACTGGATCCTAGATTCAGTCTTGGGACATCTCCTGTAAACAATTGAGTAAAAGTGTTTTGGTTACAGTTGTGATTTTTAAGGAATATCGTTGTATTTTAAAAGTTGACAGAATTTTTTTCACATAGAATCAACAATGTTATCCTTTGGGAGGAAATTCACTTAGCAGGTAAGTAGTGTTATCATTACTTTTTCGTACTCAGTGGTGGATCCTGGATCCAGCACTGGTGCATTTCCTGTAAACAGCTGAAAGAATGCATTTAAGTCATAGAGGCGTTTTTTAAGGAATATTTGTAGTTTGTGAAAATATTCACTTAAAAACTTTTCTGGTGAAAACCAGACAATGGATTCCTATGGAAGGAAATTCAAGTTACTAGTAAGTACGGTTAGAATTACTTTTCAGGGTCAGTGCTGGGCTAAAAGGTGCAGCACAGAGGTCTTACCTAATAACAGGTGACTAAATGGGAATTTGTAGTTTGGCTGATTTTAGAGGAATATGTGTAAGTTTCTTAAATCAACACTTAGAAACTTTTTCAGCAAAAAGCAGGCAATCATATCCTATGTAAGGAAATTCAAGTTACAGGTAAGTATGGTTACAATTACTTTTCAGGATCAGTACTGGGCTCAAAGATGCAGCACTGAAGTCTCTCCTGATAACAGGTAAATAAATCGGAACTCGTAATTCGGCTGATTTCACTTCGGTCCAGTATATATAGAGCCACTTTCATACACCATCCCCTCCCTTCACCACTGTGCAAATACGCCCTCTATCGCGTTTCAAGTTGGAGAAATAAAACCCCTTCAATCCTGAGGGACCCTAGAGTCCAACTAGTCAGTAGGTACATCCAGTAAGCGCCACAGAGCTGCGTAGCAGAGAGATGTAAAAGGGGCATGGCCTGCACCACCTCTCTGCAAAGCAGCGCAGTGGCACTTCCTGGAAGCACTTGGTGGGCTACTTGGCCCCCATGGTCCCTCGGGATTGCAGAGGATTTTTTTCCCCAACATAAAACGCCCCACAGGGCGTGTTTGCACACATCACCTCAGGCCCCGTCCCCTCACTTCACCACTGTGTAAACGCGCCCAGTGGCTGTTCTAAGTTGATAGATTAAGTCCCCTTCAATCCTGAGGGTCCCTAAGGTCAAACTAGCCCACTAGGTACCTCCAATAAGCGCCACAGAGCTGCGTTGCAGAGAGGTGTAAAAAGGGGCGTGGCCTCTGAACATCTGTCTGCAACTCAGCTTCCTGGCACATACTGGAGATACCTGTTGGGATATTTGCTTTTTTTTTGATCAGTGGATTTTGCTGATTTAAAAAAAATATATATATTTTGGCCTTGGGGGTCCTTGTGGGACCCCCTGAACAGGCCAAGGGGTCAGGGTGTTTCTACTCTGCCCCCTTTTCGCGTTTTGCGTGTTTTTTTATAGGTTTCTTGTGCCTCGGTTCTACCGAGGCACAAGATGGCTGCCAACACTTCCTGATTTGGAGTGTTGACAGCCAATTAGCAGCTCGTTCAAGTCAGGGTGCGCTTAGGGTGCGTGGATCCTGCGCGGCCATAGATATATATGTACTTTTAAATGTCATTTTCTCAGGATCTACTGAATGGATTTACACCATTTAAGCAAAAGGCACGAGTCTGAACCAAGGACTACCTCTTTGGCAAAGTTGGTGTAATCCCATTCAGCAGTTCGGGCTGTAGCTGCGATGAAGGGTTCCTATGGAAAATTACATGGGTAAAACATGTTTTGGGACCCCCTATTTTCTCGGCCCCCCCCTTTTTTCTCGAATATGCTAGATATTGACAGCAGCTGCCACTGTCGCAGACACCAGAATCGTTGGAAGTGGACCGACATAGCACAGAAGCAGTCTGGAGATATATATTTATATATGTTTATACATTTATGTATCACTTCTTTCTGAGCAGAGTTTGATGATTCCTTTCCTCCGACATCAGACACGGACCAAAAGATACACACAAATTAATTATTTATTTCGTCTATGCCATCATAACGTTTCGGCTCGTCCGAGCCTTGTTCACATGACATCATACTCATGTAGACCTGCTGTATTTAAAGGGACAAGTGCAATGTAAAACAACCACATGTTTTCAGTGCTCATAGACATAAAAGACATATAGCTTTTGTAGTTCTTCGGCATCTTTATATCACATTATAAAAATAAGTACTATTTAATATAATGATATATAGTAAAATCCATGTAAAAATACCATAAAGATGATTAGATGATAAAAATCAACAGTACAAACAGCGAAATAAAATTGTGATGATGAATTACATATGGTTACTATATGCAATTTTCCATTTTATCAATGTTAGCTTAAATGCTGATGCTGGGATATATATAAGAGTATTATTACCGGAAACATAGTCCCCCTAATCTTGCTAGGAGGGGCATTATATACCTTGCCAGCGGCCGCAGCTGCTAATAGTAATAACTTATCTTAACGTATGCCATGGATTTGTTGTGCCTGACGGGTAACCTTTATTAAAAGTATAAATACCTCAATGCATGGGTTAAATCCCTCTTACCCATAGTTCATTTGCATTGCTTTACATCTATGTCTATAGAGCCATGGTGTGAAGTGTAAGATTACTTGGTAGTGATGAAATTGACCCAATGTGTGTGGCTGATTTAAAAAATCCTTACGATAGTTATTTGTTCAGTTCAGCTACTTAGTGACTCGACTCCCATGAGGTGGGGTTCTAGATACTAATGGTGATCAAGTTTTGACATATAGGGGCCCATTAGGATGTCAGGCGGATTGTCCGTGCCAGGCTGGCGGTGGCCACCGCCAGCCTGGCAGGGGCAATCCGCCTGAAATCCTTCCCTGAATTCCCCCCGCCATAGTACAATGGCGGGGGGGACCGCAGCGGAGTAAAACACCGCCCGCCACTTTTCCGCCCCGGTCACCTTGCGGCCAGGGTGGAAAAGGAATAATATGGTGGCGGTGTCTATCAGACACTGCCAGCCATATTATGATGTGCTTTAGGCAATGCCTTTCCCTGGCGGCAATGCCGCCACGGAAAGGCAGGCAGACTTCACATTGGGGGCCCCGTGCGGGCCCGCAGAGTGAAAGAGAGTAGGGGGGTGCACACAGGAGGTACCTGTGGTACCCCCCTGCATTTGCATAATCAAAGCAGCAGGCACCACGCGGTGCCTGCCGCTTTGATTATGCAAATGTAAAAGTGTATTTTAAGCATTGTGGCGGGCGGTGCTGAGAGTACCGCCCACCACAATGCTTTACATGCAGGATGTGCCCGCCACTGTGGCGGGCACATCCTAATACCACCCCCGGGACCCCCGCCCTTATGGCGGGCGGTCCCGCATACAGGCAGGATGGCGGGCGGACTTTGTCGTCCTAATGACCCCCATAGTATCTACATGTCAACTGTTAAATTATCCACGTTCTATTGCCTTTGAACATCAAGAGGTATGATGTAAATCAAGGCATAGATTCTCCGTTGCCCTAATAGAAAGTCTAGACTCACTATCAGGAAAGACCTTTGCATTCTGTAAGTACCAAAGTCACTACTATTTGGTTTGGTTTAATTTATCATTGTTCCCACAGTAAATATATAAATAAATATAAATATATAAATATAAATGGATAAATACTTACATATATAGAGATTAAATGAAGTACCACATTTCCTTTCAAAGTAAATTGGGATACTTAAAATACTCTTAATAAATACTGAGTTAACAATAGAATAAAAATGTATATATTTATTCAATGGAAAGAATCCCCCTCTCTTGTATATCCCATAGCTCAAAATTAGTTAAAAACCTCCGCATTTGTTTATCTCAACCCAAACATGTGTGTAAACCCTCCGTTATATTCAAACCTCCTTGGGCTTTGGAATAAAACTGGAGGATATATCTAGTTCCCAGTTTGCGCAGTTGTGTTTCCCTACCCCCCCTCCTCTGTTTGGTGGGATGCATTATTGCTACCATGAAACTCCCTAAAATGACGTGCCACAGGATATGTATTGTCCTGGTTAGAAATGGTACGGAGATGTTGCAATATACGTTTATGTACAGATAAATTTGTACTTCCTATGTATTGAAGCTTGCATAGACATGTTAGTCACGGCGTTGGATCTACTCACCTTCTTCTTGTCAGACAGAGAACAGGTGATCCTCTGGAATGGCTACCAATCAGAAAAATGTACTCTTCCAGGGGGAGTTCCGCAGGGATCCTCTCTGTCGCTCACCTTGTTTAACGTTTATGTCGCCCCTTTGGCGAAATTAATTCACCAACAAGGCTTTAAGCTAGTTTCGTACGCTGATGACACTCAGCTGATAGTGTCAGTCTCTCATTCAATTGAGGCCAAGTCAGCAGACTTCTCCTTGTGTATATCCAAGGTTATGTCCTGGAATAATGTGAATTTTTTAAAGCTGAACACTGCAAAAACTGAAGTCCTTGAATTTGGACAAAATGCTTCCATCTGGAATCAGCTTTGGTGGCCTACTTCAGCTGGGCCCTGTCCACTTCCTGTGGGTAAAGTCAAGAATCTCGGCATAGTGTTTGACAAAGACATGTCCTGGCGGCCACAGATTAATCAAGTGGCCTCAGCATGCTTTTTCATGCTAAAAGGGCTTAGAAAGATACTGCCGTTTATTCCATTCTCCCTTAGGAAAACAGTTATAATTGCTACTATCTTCTCAAGAATTGATTACGGGAATGCCCTTTATCTGGGAGCTGGTACGGCCCATATGGCCAAGCTGCAATCAGTCCAAAATGCAGCTGCGAGATTACTTCTCAATTTGCCCAAGTATCATCCTACCTCCCACTCTATCACTCAATTACACTGGCTTCCAGTACGACGTCGAGTGGAGTTCAAGGCACTATGTTTGGTCCATAAGGCTTTGGCTGAAGATGGGGCTTTAGATCTTCAATCCCTATTCTCTCGATATCAGCCAAGCCGTTCCCTTAGGTCTGCCGCGCAGTGTCTGGTTAAGGTTCCTAATATCAAAAGATCACGTTGGGGAGGCAAGCGCTTCTCCCATCTGGCCTCAAGGTTATGGAACTCAACTCCACTTCATCTCAGACAGATCACTATCCGTAGACTGTTCAGAAAGGAAATTAAGACATGGCTCTTTACTCAATGATGCATCGGTCAGTACCTGGTTGGTTACCTTACTCAGCGCCAAGACGCCTCGGCATTAGTGCACTTTATAAATACCATCAGTCAGTCAGTCAGTCAGTACATATATGGCATATTCAGTTTTACTGGTAAGGAGTTTTTGAATCCTGTATTCTCTGTCACTAAAGGGAGTTGATATGATTTGGTATTTACTCCATAAAGGCAAGCCTTACAGGTTTTACACCTGAAAAACCCTTTGTTGGCCTGAAGCCAAGTGGTGTTATCAATCATGATAGGACTAATGTCAACCAACGCATCTCTCATAGAAGGGGCCCTGCTATGTGTGATGGATACTCTGTGTGGTAATGTAGATCCAATCACTGGGTCATTTAAAATAACAGACCAATTCTTATTGATAACTCTATGGAGGCTGTTGTGTTGTCTGCTATAGCTCAAAATGATTCTGAATTGGTTGATGTCACTATCAACTTTGACTGTTTAAATGTTTTTAAAAAACACAATTTAAAGGTTTTATGTAGCGCTGACTAGACCCAGAGGTATCAGAGCGCTTTACATGAGTATAAGATCATAGTTGCAGGATACATCGTTACAAAGGTTACACAGTTATTAGAGCATGGCAATATAGTTGCTTGTAAGGTCAAGAAAAACAATAAGCACACATACGAAAGGGAAAAAGCAGGCAAGCGTAGAGATTAGTGGGAGGGGTGTAGGAGCGGGGGAAGTAGACAGAGAATGAAGGAGGGAGAGAGGATGGGAGGGTGAGAGACCCAGCATGGAAAGAGGAGGAGGAGGGTGATGGGGACACAGACCGGTAGACGAGTCAAAGCTACGTCCACGTTCAATCCAGTAAGCTGTCATCCTAGGGGAAGTGGTATCATTTCCCCATCTCTGTTGCGAGAGGCTCCCTTTATGCAGTGGACTCTCTCAGAGGGGTCTCTGAGACTCCAAGGCCTAAAAACTGGATCCTTCCCCAAAAAGGGGAGAGGGAGTGCTTTGGCAAGGGGTGTCATACCATACCTCAGCTGTGAGTGGCTCCCTTGGCGCTGTGGACTCTCTCAGCTGGATTGCTGGGACTCCAGAGTATACAAATTCGATCTTTCCCCAACAAGGGGAGAAGGAGTGCTTAGTCAAAGGGCACAAAGGACAGAGGGCCAGGCGGTGTAGCAGGTAAGGGGAGAGATTCAGGGGAGAGGGGATAGGAGCAAGCGTTTTACATGAGGAACAATAATGTTGCAATTTTTCATCAGTGACAAGTTACATAAGTATCAAGAAAAGCATTTGAGTAACATAGGGGACAAGGTGAATGGAGCAAGGAAGGTAAGGGGATAGAGTAAAGGGGTAGGAGGAAGATAAAACATAGAGACGAGGGGAACATCTGCCCAAGGTCCGGCTGGGTAGGTGACGGCAGGGGGGAGTCCACAACCAATCTCCTCATTAGCTATCTGGTAGCTCCACCGGGCATCGGCCAAATCGCTAGGTCTCTAAAGTCTGGGGTACGTTCTGCAGGTTTCAAGTCCTGATGTGTAAGCAGGTTAGGGTAGAGGTTCAAGGTCTGGTCAATGTCTAATTATTGTCCCAGGGAAGTAAAAACGTGGAGGGGACTACTATGGCAGCCATCTTGGGGTCAGGCAGGGGACTATTGCCCTTAGTGTTATATTCAGCCATCCCCAAATATATCTGTTGTTCGAGGGGAGGTGATTGATGAAACAAGGAGTAGCAAGAGGCCAGAGTCAGTGTCCGCTAGTCTCTCATGGAGGAGAGTATTGTCGCGAGGAGGCAACAAGGGAGAGACGGCCGCCATTTTCGGATCAGGCGGGGCGTCTCCTATATCCCTCTCTTTCGCAATAGGAACTAGTTGATCTAGATAATGATAGAGCCATGAAAACAAAGTAAGTATCAGACATGTTGGATACTCTACACGCCATTAAGATTGCCAAGACAAGTGTGGTAGAACTGGAAGACGGCTTCATACTTTGTATGACTAGTAAATTAACGCAGGGGCTGTAGGAATGTTATCCATCTGTGTTGTAGACACATCTTTGTCTTTCTTATTTCTCAATAGCTCCACTCTAGTGTATTTCATGGGATTTATTAATGGTCTTATTGATGATGATATCAGTGTCCCCTCTCACCGAATCTCTGCTTGCTAAGCATTTCTGCCTCCTTTAGTTCTTGTTCATTACTACAAATACGTCTAAGACGTAACATCTCCCCATAAGGAATACTATTTATGAGGTGTGCCGGATGTGCACTGCTGGCATGAAGAGTGGAGTTTCCAGAAGTGTCTTTAAATATAGAGCTTAGTCTCAATTCGATTGTGCTGAATATATACCTCGGTGTCAAGAAATGTTATTGAAGTTTGGCATTGACACTGTAAAATAGAGATTCAGATCATTTTGATTGATTTCTGACACGAATTCTTCTGCCTGTTGTTTAGTTCCATCCCATACCACAAATAAATCATCAATGTATCATACAACTGCATTGTCCTTCAAAGCCTTTACAAATCTGTGTTTGAGGACCAGTTCCTCAGAGCTGCCCATGTGTAGACAGGCATAGCTGGGAGAGAAACGGGTCCCCATGGCCATGCCCCTTATCTGTTGATATATAAGGTTATTGTACATGAAGTTGTTATTCTTTAGACAATGTTCCAACATTTCAATTAGCATAGCATTATGGTCCTTGTATTGAGGTGGCCTCTTGGATAGGTAATATTGTACAGCTTGTATACCATCTTGATGATTGATGCTGGTATAAAGTGATGTTACGTCTATTGCTAACATCCAGTAACTTTCCAATTTACTTTATATATATATATATATATATATATATATATATATATATATATATATATATATATATATATATATATATATATATATATATATTCCAAAAAAAACCTCCCATCGAAGATAAGAAGTACGCTTAACCAGGGCCTCGTGGGGTAACTTGTGTTTAATTTCGCCAGGAAAACAGCCTTTATCTTCAACCTAACGCGTTTCAACTGCTGGAGCAGTCTTGATCACAGGTGAGCTGAACCATTCTGTTTGCGGCGTGTCATGTGACCTTTATATCAGCCAGTCAGACTACTTCATCACATTGTAGTTCTGTCATCATGCAAATACCAGAATGCATCAGGTAAGCTCTTGTAATGAGACTTTTAAACTGTGTGCTTTTTTCACCTCCTTTCCCCTTCTGTGAGCACAATTGCAGTGCGTGTAATATTTCAGAGTCACTTACTTGATGCAAAACTTGCTCAATTACAACTGGCTGTCTCCTTCTGTTTATTAAATGCTGACACTTGAAACAATCCCGAAGTCCTTAGTTGCAGCATCCGTGTGCTGTACTTTCCCATGCCTGAAACAATTTCCAGAAATGTGACGGCTGGAAACCTCCGTGCCTTTGCTACTGGAATGTTCGGGCGGGTCCCACTCCTTTTTCTTTCAAATCCATCACAAATGCCCACAAGAAGCGATGGACCTCTTCTCGGGCGGTCACAGCGCTGGGGGCGGGCGACCTCCATTCATATTCCACAAAAAACCTCCCATCTAAAGATAAGAAGTACGCTTGACCAGGGCCTCGTGGGGTAACTTGTGTTTAATTTCACCAGGAAAACAGCCTTTATCTTCAACCTAACGCGTTTCAACTGCTGGCGCAGTCTTGATCACAGGTGAGCTGAACCATTCTGTTTGCGGCGTGTCATGTGACCTTTATATCAGCCAGTCAGACTACTTCATTACATTGTAGTTCTGTCATCATGCAAATACCAGAATGCATCAGGTAAGCTCTTGTAATGAGACTTTTAAACTGCGTGCTTTTTTCACCTCCTTTCCCCTTCTGTGAGCACAATTGCAGTGCGTGTAATATTTCAGAGTCACTTACTTGATGCAAAACTTGCTCAATTACAACTGGCTGTCTCCTTCTGTTTATTAAATGCTGACACTTGAAACAATCCCGAAGTCCTTAGTTGCAGCATCCGTGTGCTGTACTTTCCCATGCCTGAAACAATTTCCAGAAATGTGACGGCTGGAAACCTCCGTGCCTTTGCTACTGGAATGTTCGGGCGGGTCCCACTCCTTTTTCTTTCAAATCCATCACAAATGCCCACAAGAAGCGATGGACCTCTTCTCGGGCGGTCACAGCGAATGGAGGTTGCCCGCCCCTAGCGCGTGACCGCCCAAGAAGAGGTCCATCGCTTCTTGTGGGCATTTGTGATGGATATATATATATATATATTCACTGAAAAAAACATAGGATTCACACCAGTTATAGTTAGGAATTAGCATTTAAAAAACCTATTAAATTCACTGAAAAAACCATAGGTTTCACACCAGTTATAGTTACCTGGAAATTTTACTGACATAAAACCATTGAAATTCCCACGTTATAGTTAGTTGGACTCACTATAACTTGCGCGTGTAATGCACTGCTGATGACATCACATATTACATCACTCATGACATGGTCAGTGACATTACTCATGACATCAATGATGACACCATCCAGTGAATGTGTGTCTTTCTGAAAAATAAACATGTTTTATATATGTATATGTAAAGGTCGATGGAAGAATAAATGTTTCAATAAGTGTCTTAATGGATGTTTTTTTAAAAAAAAATTGATTGGTTAACTAGCTTATTAAGTGTATCATAGTGAATACATATCTTAGCGAGTATTGTTTAAATATTTAAATGTTTGTATCAGTGTTTCACTTTGTGTATAAGTGGCTGCATGGGTTGGTGAGTAGCTACATGTGTGTGTATATGGGTTATTAGATGTTTTTTTTAGTATCAGTATAAGTGTCTGTATGATTTGGTGGGGGTGTTACTTAGCACATAGATGCATCAATGACTGACTCACTGTTTGTATGTGTTTTGAAGACAGCATATGTGCCAGACTGTATGGGTGGATGTGTGTGTATATGTATGAGTTAGTAAGTGAATGACTGTCTTACTAGTGTCTTTATCAGTAACTACATATGTTTTAATCTAGTATATGTGAGTATTGATGTATATAAGTGAGTATATGTGAGAGTGAGAGATTGAAAGAGTTCTTGTTTTAATAAGTATGTGTTTCTATAAGTGATTGTTTAAGAGAGTAAGTATGTGTAAGTTTCCTTAGAAGTAAGGTGGTAGTGTGTGTATAGCTGTATATGCAAAGAAATGGATGTTCAATAGTTTATTTGCATGTGTGAGTATGTGTGTGAGCATCTTTTGGAAGACTGTCGGTGTGTTAACGGATGTATAGGTGTCTCACTACATATGATGAGTGAGTATATGTATGACTGACTATATAGAACTGTTGGTGAATGAGTGGATGTGTATATAAATGGTGGAATTACTGAATTGGTTGTTGTAACTGGTATAGGTATCTCCACTTTTTTGAAAATGTTAGTTTCTATTTTTGAATATGTGTTTCAAGGGTTACTTTACAGTGAAAGGAGGTCAGTCACTCTGTCACAAGGATGGTGTCATCAGTGATGTCATGAGTGATGTCACTGACCATGTCTTGAGTGATGTAATATGTGATGTCATCAGCAGTGCATTACACACGCAAGTTATAGTGAGTCCAACTAACTATAACATGGGAATTTCAATGGTTTTATGTCAGTAAAATTTCCAGGTAACTATAACTGGCGTGAAACCTGGGTTTTTTTCAGTGAATTTAATAGGTTTTTTAAATGCTAATTCCTAACTATAACTGGTGTGAAACCTATGTTTTTTTCAGTGAATTTAATAGGTTTTTTAAATGCTAATTCCTAACTATAACTGGTGTGAAACCTATGGTTTTTTTCTGTGAATTTCATAGGTTTTTTAACTGCTAATTCCTAACTTTTTATAGGGCCTCATACCTATGTGTTTTTTAGTGGATTTCTAAGGTAATTTTTTCGCAAATATCTATAGCTTAGAAAGGTATGTTTTTCTAAAAATGAATCCTATATTGTATATTAATATAATATTATTTTTTAAAGTATATTAATTTTTTTTATATTTCACTCTGGAGCGCTCCCGGTGACATGGTCAGTGACATCACTGATGACATCTCAAATGACTTCACTGATGACATCATCCGGGGACCGTATGTTTCTGTGAAGTTTAAATATGTTTTACATATTGAAGAATGAGTAGATGTATTAGTGTCTGGATGAAAGATGAAATAGGTGCGTGACTGACTGTAGGAGTGAGTGATTAAATGTGTCTTTCTGAATGCATGGGTTAGTGACTAAACTGTCTGAATGTGTGTATCATATGGTTGGGATACCCGTCACCCCCTCCCAACACAATCCCCAAGAATGGGAAGACGGAAACGGTTCTGAACTTTTGGAAGGCGGGAGGGAGTTACCCTCCCGGCCGTATTTATTAAAATATGAAACAAAATTAAAACGTTAAAATAACAGTTTCATATCATGTACAATTCCATTTAGACATAACGAGGTTTCTTGGCTAACCTTAACACATCTCTAATACAAAGGTTCTCCTAGCCGATTCTAAAACATCCTGTAAATGCATTTCTCAAAATTCAAATTGTACATCCTAACATTACGGGCCAACGGCAAGGTCATAACCGGTGTCAGATCCCTAATACCAGAACTCCCCCCTCACTTGTGAGGGGCGGGCGCACAGAGGACTGTACCTCTGTGCCAACTTCCAATTTCCCTTGTCTTAACGGGGGCCCCCTGTTTACTCGACGCCATCTTAGTGGTCGTCCGAGAACTCGTGTGAGGTGTCTAGAAGGTAGCGTAGACCCCCTCCCACCCCACACTGCTTACCACATCTGCCGTCGCAGATGTCCTGGCCCCGGGAAATTCCCAGGAGGGGCCCGTAGCCCCTCCTCCCCAGGGAGGGGCCTATGACCGCCTTCCCTTTCGGCGGCCCCATCCTTAGAGGGGACCGCCTCCCCGTTTGAGGGGCCAATGGCCGCCTCCCCCCGGGCGCTCCCATCCATAATGGGTGACGCCCCACCTCTAGGGATCTTCCAATTACTGCTCACCGATCATGACCTTACCGCCCGACCAAAATAAATACGACATTTTTAAACTAAAGAGGATGAAAAAAGACAATTATACTGAGCAATTCAAAGTATAACTTCTAATAAGCACTACATTTAACTCTGCTGCACCTACTTTGCCGAAATACATGCTGACAGAGCAACCACTTTATTACATACCAAAATTACCAACTTTATTCACAACAACCTGTAAAAGAAACAGTATCATGTCACTCGACTTTATTCAAAACAAATCGCTGTCATCAGGGGCTGGTGGGTGGGTCAAAATTGGCTCTTCGTTCCGTCTCGAGCTCACGTGCAATGGGGAGGTGCAGCTTCAGAGCACAGCAACAAGAGGATGCCTCCTTGGCTTGTTGCTCCTTTTATCCTTCTTCGGGCGGGCGTGGACCCTCCTCCAGTCCGCCTACGGGGCGTGGCCAACGGTGTAGGTGTCTAGGGCAACCCCTCTTGGGCGGGAAAAGGCGCGCCCCGGCTACGCCGCTTCGGGCATACCAGCCGAGACTCGCCTCCCGCCCAAAATGGTTTCCCGGGGGGATCGGGGTACTCCACCATACGTTCGGGGGGACCGAGTGGTCGCCCCTTTCCATATGGTTGGGATACCCATCACCCCCTCCCAACACAATCCCCAAGAATGGGAAGACGGAAACGGTTCTGAACTTTTGGAAGGCGGGAGGGAGTTACCCTCCCGGCCGTATTTATTAAAATATGAAACAAAATTAAAACGTTAAAATAACAGTTTCATATCATGTGCAATTCCATTTAGACATTACGATGTTTCTTGGCTAACCTTAACACATCTCTAATACAAAGGTTCTCCTAGCCGATTCTAAAACATCCTGTAAATGCATTTCTCAAAATTCAAATTGTACATCCTAACATTACGGGCCAACGGCAAGGTCGTAACCGGTGTCAGATCCCTAATACCAGAACTCCCCCCTCACTTGTGAGGGGCGGGCGCACAGAGGACTGTACCTCTGTGCCAACTTCCAATTTCCCTTGTCTTAACGGGGGCCCCCTGTTTACTCGACGCCATCTTAGTGGTCGTCCGAGGACTCGTGTGAGGTGTCTAGAAGGTAGCGTAGACCCCCCTCCCACCCCACACTGCTTACCACATCTGCCATTGCAGATGTCCTGGCCCCGGGAAATTCCCAGGAGGGGCCCGTAGCCCCTCCTCCCCAGGGAGGGGCCTATGACCGCCTTCCCTTTCGGCGGCCCCATCCTTAGAGGGGACCGCCTCCCCGTTTGAGGGGCCAATGGCCGCCTCCCCCCGGGCGCTCCCATCCATAATGGGTGACGCCCCACCTCTAGGGATCTTCCAATTACTGCTCACCGATCATGACCTTACCGCCACAGGCCGGATAGTTGACCGGCTATCCGGACCCCCCACAAAAAACTCCTACTTAAAGGTCATGGCTGCCCAAACTCTTCAACCAAGCTACAAAGTCTCCTATGAGTAAGGTATTCCCCACCCGGGACAAATGGACCCCATCCTCCAGATACATATGGTCCCCCCGAATACATCCATGAGGAATATAATGCAACTTATCTGTACGAAACAACCTACCAAGTTTGTTATTAACTTTCTTCACCGACTGATTTAATGCTGACACCGAAATGGCCCCCCGCCACACCTTCCGCGGAATCATGTGTGACCATGCAATCGTGCACCCCGGAACCCTTTTCGCCAACCAACTTACTGTGGATAGAATTAATTCGAGAAGTACTCGTCGACCAGTGGTCACCAAATCATTGCCCCCAAGATGCACTATGATTACAGATGGCGGTGACCTTGTCCGCCCTAACAAACCTTCCATAACATTTTGAAACTGGTCAATACAGAGCCCGCCCCTTCCGTAGAAGGTCACCCTGTACCCGTATTCCCCAGCCATGTGAATCATGTCACCTGCTTTGAATACGTCTGCGGCGCGCCTCACGTATGAGTGGCCGACGACCCACACCACTCTTCCCTCAGCCGGTGATCTTTGACCGCTGGTCCCCGGGTGTCGGGTCAGTTGCACAGTCCGCCCCGCAAAGCCTGCTCGCGAAACTGAAAACCAAACAGAAAACAAGAAGCATGAGTGCATGACATTAGCTTCACAACATGTGCAACCGCACATACCTCTTATAACAATTCGAGGACCAACGCCCCAACTGTTTCACTTTATCCACACTCATCCCCCTGGCTGTGGCCTCTGTAGCAGCACCTATCCAGAATGAGTGGGTCCCAAAATCGCCCGGGTTCAAGCCCGCTGCCACGATTGCCATTGTTAACACCCGCTGGAACTGAAACCTGGTCAGTGGGGTGGCGTCGGTATGTCTCAGCAAGCTCCCCCCCCATGATGCCGCCCTTTGCGTTAAGTAATCCTCTACGCATTTCACTGGGCACATGTGGGACCCTAGCATGCGCTGAACAACCACACTGTCTCCGATCGCTCCCTGATCGGTTTTGGACTTGGCTATTATGACTACCATCGTGTCACCTTTAATCTGGATGTGTTCTCGACACAGACCTCCCCCCGTATCCTGCTTGTTCCTTGCTACCAGTTCGCTTATCCGCATAGCCCCATGGAATGCTAATGCAAAGGCGGCCCGGAACAGCACTGTCTCTGACCGAGATGAACAAGTCGCAGGGAGTACGGACATTAACTGGGACAACCTTGCTAGCCCTATTGGGCGCCTCTCGTCCTCTCTACGACCCTCAAGGCGTTGCCACCCGCGCAGCGCCTTCTTTACCAGAAAGGACGCTGTGGGGTCCTGAATGCCATGAGCCTGCGCCATGAACGCAATGGCGGCTCGGTGTCTGTTGGCTGTTGCCACTGATCGGCCTGCCTGATGCAACGATACTAGAAATTTCAGAACATACTCTTCCTGCCCCCAATGCTCCCCCCTAGATGGACCCAGAAATGCCCAATAAGAACGGAACGCCCCTTCATATGCCTTCCTTGTCCTGGGGGCTAGACTCTCTCCCACGAGGTTTTGTAATCCGGGGCACCGAGAGACCAGAGAACTTCGGGAAATGGTGCCGCCACCAAGTCCGCAGAGGGCATATGGCCCCGGAAGGCCTGCACGTGGGAACGAGAGAGTGCATCAGCCGCCTGGTTCAGTACCCTAGGCACATGTTTTGCTCTAAAGTGAACGTTCAATTTCATACACAGCAGGACAATTTCTTTCATTAATCTCAAGATCAATTTGCAGGGTGCTGCCTGATTATTGACACATTCTACCACGGTCATATTGTCCGACCAGAACACCACAGTGCGATCACGAAACCCCTCCGGCCATGTCTTTAAGGCCACTAGGATAGGAAACAGTTCAAGAAACCCAATGTTACCTGTGAGCCCACTCTCGTGCCACCATGCCGGCCATGTTCGTGCCGACCAATGATTACCAAATATGGCGCCAAAACCCACACTCCCTGCCGAGTCGGTCCACAATCCCAGCTCCTCGGAGGAAACCGCTGGTTTGTTCCACAGGACACGAACGTTGAAATTTATTATTTATTTATTTTAAGCATTTGTAAAGCGCAGCTGATACCTTGCAGGCTTCCTGGCACTGGAGAATACTCTGCTGAAGAATAGACCGGAGTGGTTAGCAGGTGAGCAGGGATTTAAGGGAATAGCCAGGTCTTGATGCGCTTCCTAAATGGGAGCAGTTGTGAAATCTGGCGTATGTCAGTAGGCAGGCTGTTCCATAACTTGGCCGCTGCGACCCTGAAGGATCTGCCCCCAGTTCTGGCTTTGTTGAATCTGGGCACCTTTACCAGACGAGCTGATGATGATCGTAAATCTCTGGTGGGAGTGTACCATAGGAACAACGCTTGCAGAGGTCTGGGCCCAAGTCCATGCATAGCCTTAAAGACGATGCAGAGGGACTTGAATGCCACACGCTGCTTTAAAGGTAACCAATGTAGCTCGGCCAGGGCTGCTGTGGCCGAAGACCTTCTCGTCCAGCCAAGAGCCAGCTTGGCGGCGGCAGATTGAATTCTTTGAAGTCGATCCATCAGCGTGACTGGAGACTCAAGGAGCAGGGCGTTACAATAGTCAAGGCGACTGAGTATTGTGCACCTGACTATCGACGCCCGGGCTTGTGCAGGGAGGAGTGGCATGATTTTACGCAGGGAGCGTAGCAGGGCTGTACAGATCCCCACTGTTTTCGCCACCTGGGTTTCCATACTCAGCTTGTTATCGAGCATGGCTCCCAGGTTGCGGACTGAGGAGACTGGCAGAGGTTTATCCCTAGTCTCAGGTGGCCAGAATTCACTCGGAAACTGGCGGGGTATGTTGGTGCCCGCACAGAACAAAACCTCTGTTTTGGAGGAGTTAAATTGGAGGGAATTTCTGTGAAGCCACCCAGCCGTCTCTCTTAAACAGTCGTGGAAGGTTGTTAAAGGAATGGAGTCTTCTCCTTCCCAAGAGAGAATGAGCTGCGTGTCATCAGCATAATTGATAGTTTTTATCCCAAAAGACTTAATCAACGTGACCAGCGGGATGAGGTACACGTTAAAAAGAATGGGGCTGATGGAGGAGCCCTGGGGAGTCCCTGAGGCACCGGTGCAAAGGTAGATTGAAATGGGGGGAGGGAGACAGCCTGTCTCCTGTCCCACAAGTAGGAGTGAAACCAGAGCAGCGCTGTGCCATCCACACCTGCCTCACCTAGTCTCTGCAACAGCGTGTTGTGGTTGACCGTATCGAATGCGGCAGACAAGTCCAGCAGTATCAGTGCTACTGGCTGGCCCCTGTCTGCACGCAGGCGAAGGTCTTCCATGGCTGTCAAGACCGCTGTTTCGGTGCCGTGGGCGGGGCGGAATCCAAACTGATGATCGTCTAGAAAGTTGTTCTGTTCTAAGTGACAGGAAAGGCAGGAACTGACCCATCGTTCCGCGACTTTCGCCGGGAATGGCAATAGGGAGATGGGTCGGTAGTTAGATAGACAATCTGGACTCAGGGAGGGTTTTTTTAGGAGTGGGGTGACAAGCGCCTGTTTCCACAAGGTTGGGACAAAACCACTGTGCAAGGACTGATTGCAAATTTGGCGCATGGTGCCAAAAAGTTCATTTCCAAAACTTTTCCAAATTTTAGGAGGCAAGGGGTCGAGTGGGGAGCCCGAGGTAATTCCAAGCGCCAGTCTTTCAAACTCGGAGGTCGGGATAGGAGGAAATTCCCGTAATCTGGCCGTCAGGCCGGAGCCTGGAGACGTCAGGTTTTGATAGCTGGTGCTGGATCCCTGAGTGTTAGGTGCTGCTAGAGAGGGGGGTGTTTTCAGGTTTTGAATGATGGTGTTTATTTTGTTGGTAAAGAATGCTGCGAGGTTATCACAGAGGGCTTGAGTGGGGGGCTGCGAAGAAGTTACACAGTCCGGATGGGTCAAGTTTTTGAGAATCTGGAAAATACTTTTCGAACTGTTAGTGGCATTGGTGATGGTGGAACAGTAATAGTTGGCCTTATTATGGGCAATGGCAGTTTTGTACGCTCGGAGGTTGTTTTTCCAAAGAGATTTATTGGTGTCAGAGTAGCCTTGCCTCCATCTTCTCTCTGCTTGTCTGCAGGCTAGTTTGAGTGCTCTCAGAGAGTCATCGAACCAGGGGGCAGGTGCTCGTCTCTTTGGTTTGGCCTTTTTCTGAGGGGCGAGACGTTCGGAGATGTTGGAAATCCTTGAACAGAGGGACAAATAGTTGTCCTCTACCAACTGAGCGGTGGAAAAACTGTCTTCCACCTCAAAAACCGGGCCGGTCAGTCTTAGTTTCTCCAGGGCTTTCCAATCTCTGAACAGAAGATCGGGGCCAGAGCTGAGTGATGATCTGCTGGCCCTGCCGCTGGCTATGTGAAATTTAATGAGCGCATGGTCAGTCCAGCACATAGGCAGGATGTCGCTCAGGAATACTAGCTGGGGGGAGGAAAAGATTAAATCGAGCTTGTGCCCTGCGGAGTGTGTAGGTTTATTGACCAGCTGGGAAAGTCCCATACCTTCACAGGAGAGTAATAGATTGTTAAGAGCGGAGTCAAGGCTGCCGTTGGGCCATAAGTTGAAATCGCCTAAGACGATCAACTTGTTGTGAGAGGTAGCCATATTAGTAAGGGTGGTAAGGAGCGCCAGGAATGCCAACCATATGCGCATGTCCTGGTGAACCTCTGCCGAGAGTCTTGTGCGGTGATGCCCTTCCTTAAGGCCCACCATGGCTTGAGCAATAGAGCGAGAAAAGGGACGAGCCATTGGTATCACTCTAAGAGCAAAATTAAGCTGACCCACAGCCTGCTGCAACTGATGCAATGTTACTTTCGTCTCGCCCATACATGTCTCGAGGGAGGCCTTAAATTTCCATACTTTCTCTTTAGGCAAACGGAAGCACCCCTCTTCAGAATCGAGCTCAATTCCCAGAAACTCGAGTGAAGTAGATGGCCCCACTGTCTTGGCTGGTGCCAGTGGCACGCCAAATCTTCTCATGAGATCACAAAATTTACTCAAAGCCTGTGCACATTCCGTGTCCCCGGCTGCCCCCAGAAACAGAAAATCATCAAGGTAATGCATAACCTGTGTAAAGCCTGTGGCTCTGGTGAATGCCCATTGTAAAAAACTGCTGAATTTTTCAAAATACGCACAAGAGATGGAGCAACCCATTGGCATACATTTATCCATGTAATAGCGTCCTTGGAACACAAAACCTAACAGACGCTGATCCTGTGGGTGTACCGGGAGTAACCGGAACGCTGACTCGATATCAGATTTAGCCATCAGCGCTCCGGGCCCCAGGCGATTCAACATGGCGACGGCCTCATCAAAGGATGCATACCGCACCGAACAAACTCCCGGGTCAATCGCATCATTCACGGAAAGACCCTTAGGAGCGGACAAATTATGTATTAACCTAAACTCACCTGGGTCCCTCTTGGGGACTACACCCAACGGTGAACAAACAAAATTAGGAACAGGCGGGTTCGCATATGGACCCGCAACCCGGCCTCGGGCCACCTCCTTTGCAATCTTTACCTGTACTACAACCGTATTCTGTTGAACCGACAGTTGATTTTTCCACAGTGCTTCCCCCCGAAAATCCCCCGCCGGGATGCGGAAACCACATAAGAAACCGTCCCTCAACACCCCGGCGGAGACATGATCAGGGTATTCGTTCAGCCAGGGGATCATTGCCATGATGTCGATGGGAGTAGGTAGCAGCGCCCCTCGGCCGTCATTAGACCTGTTTGGCGCCGCCTCTGTCCCCTGTATCGCCATTCTTGGCTCTGCATGCACTCTCGGGGTGTGAAGACTGTCCGCACCCTGCACACTCATGCCTGAATTTGCACGTCCCCTGTGGTCTAGTGCACTTGCCCCTGTTGAAGCTCCAACAGACCCCTTTCTTGCCAGGGTTCCCATTACTCTTTGTGTGCTGACCACTACCGGCGCCCGCTCGAAAGGGCACAGACGGGGAATGGCGGGAAGGCTCAGCCCCATTCCCGCCAAACGAAGATGGTTTTGTCGAGTTTGACCTAACCTGTTTCTGCCAGGAAATGGAGTCGAAACAATCCCACGTCAGGGATGAGTCGTGCTCCTTGGCCTTACGAAATTTGTTATCATAACGCAACCATTGATCACCATCGTATGATTCATAAAACTCCATTATTCGTGTCTGGTAACAAGCCAATTCAGTCAATACTTCAGGCCTACGTTCCCCCATGATTGCAGTGAACATCCCAAAAGCCCTGGCCCAATTAGCGATTGTCTCATCAACTCTGAAACCCGCCATCTTTGCTGGCCATACACTTGGATGCAACAATTCCTTCTGATTCTTAACGTGTTCTATTTCATAATGATCAGTCAATAGCGAAAATATGTTCACGTATTTATCCGCCCATATCATTTTCTTTGTGGCTAACGGGATATGTTGCACCACCTTTTCCCTCCTTGAGGGTAACGACCCTTCCCCAGCCATTGGCAACGGCTTCTTACCCGAATCAGTAGCTGAACTCGCTGCCGCCGCTGTTCCAACGCCCGAAGACGGTTGTTCCGCGGGAACCTGAGGGGGAACAAAAGGACAAGGTGCCTTCGCAGCATCTCGCGAATGCCGCAACTGCTTCATTATTAGTTTGGCCTCTTCGGCCGTATCCCTTGGAGCTATCGCACCCTCATTATTCTTGCCCAACCACGCCGCCAACTGGGCGGCCAACTCGGGTGGCATCTCCCCCTCTTTCACAGGTGTAACTACGACAGGGATCGGTTGTCCTGCGTCCGGAATCGGAACTGGGGCCTCTACTGGCCTGACCGGGCTCGCCGGAGGTGACTCGGGAACCGGAGCCTCACCCCCTGCCGCCCTGTTCCTGGCCCTTTTACCTCTCCCGGCTGGGACTACCCCCGGCAATGCTGGTCCGATGACTTTCTTAGGCCGGCCCGTACCGTTCATGGCTGCCATCTGCTTCTTCATGTTCGCCATGTCCTTCACCAGCATACGAAGCATTTGGTCGGTGCTAACCTTCTTTCCGGCCCTTTTGCCCGGCATTTTCTCACGATAGTCCACCGAAAGGTCCTGGAACCAAAGTTTGAAGCGCTAAAAGAGAGAACACAAAATTACAAATTAACAAAATTGGCTCTTCGTTCCGTCTCAAGCTCACGTGCAACGGGGAGGTGCAGCTTCAGAGCACAGGAACAAGAGGATGCCTCCTTGGCTTGTTGCTCCTTTTATCCTTCTTCGGGCGGGCGTGGACCCTCCTCCAGTCCGCCTACGGGGCGTGGCCAATGGTGTAGGTGTCTAGGACAACCACTCTTGGGCGGGAAAAGGCGCGCCCCGGCTACGCCGCTTCGGGCATACCAGCCGAGACTCGCCTCCCGCCCAAAATAGTTTCCCGGGGGGATCAGGGTACTCCACCATACGTTCGGGGGGACCGAGTGGTCGCCCCTTTCCATTATGTTTGTTGTTGTATAACCTGTTGCATTTGTTGATCAGTAGCTATATGAGTGGCTATATGTGTTATTGATTGGTTGCCCAAGTATTTGTATGAGAGAATGAATGTGTGTGTGGGAGGCTGGGAGGTGTGTGATTCTGTGCATAGATGTGTGAGCAGATGATCCACAAGATGTATGGGTTCAAGAGTGCATGTGGAAACACCTGTATGGGCGGTTGACTGTCTGCATGGGTGTATTGGTGAGTGAATTGATATCTCAGTGCTACATGTCCAAGTAAGTACATATGTAAAACACAATGCATGTGACAGTTGACATATATAAATGACTATACATGAGAGCCAGTGATTGTGCCAGTTCCTGCATGGATCATTGTGTACTTGTATCAGTGATTGTATTAGAGAGTAAGTATGTGTTAGTATATGTTTGAATAAGTAAGGTGTTGTATGTATAACTGTATAGTTGAGAAAATGGAAGTGTGATTGATTCTTTGCATAACTGACTAGGTGTGTGAGTAACTCCATGGATGAGTGAAAGTGTGTGAGTGTCTTTATACACTTTGTGTATCAAAGTTTATATTAGAGTGTGAAGAGGTTCATCGTATTATCACATGAATAATGTCATCAGTGATGTCATCAGTGATGTCATTTGAGATGGCATCAGTGATGTCATCAGTGATGTCACTGACTATGTCATGAATGATATAATATGTGACATCATCAGCCATGGATTGCGGGTGCGAGAAATATAGTTAGTCCAACTAACTATATATGCGAATTTCAATGGTTTTGTATGAGTAAAATAAGATTTTGTAAATGCTAATTCTTAACTATATATGGTCTCAAACCTATGGTTTTTTCAGTGAATTTTCAAGGTTTTGTAAATGCTAATTCCTAACTATATATGGTCTCAAACCTATGTTTTTTCAGTGAATTTCAATGGTTTTTTAATAGCAAGTATCTATAGCTGTAATATATATTCTTCTTTAAATGTATACTATATTTTCTATGTATGTAATGCATTTTTTATTATGTTTATTATTTTTTTTATTTTTTTTTTGCCCCGGTGCGCTCCCGGTGCGCGCACTGGGGAGTGCACCGGTAAGCGCAATTTCGTGGAGTGTCCCGGTGCGCGCTCCGGTGAGCGCCCCGTTAGCGCTATTGCCGCGATCGAAAACAACATTGTGACGCGTCGCGTAAGCGTGACGTATCGCGTAGCCGTGTGATGCGTCTTATGGCGCGTCGCGTAAGCGGAACGTATCGCGTTGCCGCGCGATGTGTCTTATGATGCGCTGCATAAACGCACCCGGAAGCGCTCCGCGGCGCGGCCCGGTGCGCATAACGTAAGCGCGCCGGAACGCGTAACGTAAGCGCATCGAGTCATGTGACCTGAAAATAACACTTTTGATTGGTTCTCATCATATTTTTTTCTCCAAATGATGAAAGCCCCCTCCTTTTTTCCTCATTCTAACTTTCTTCATTGAGAGAGCAAGAGCTATTTTTGATCAGTGCAATGGCATCACTTGTAGCTGCAGCTGGTGCACCCCCACCACCACCACCACCACCAAGAAAAGAAGGTCCACCACCACAGTTCCTTGGAGGAGAAGAAGAAGAGGAGGAAGAAGAGGAGGAGGAGGAACAACCAAGGTGCTTCCTGCCTGAAGAACCAAGGCAAAGGCACGTTAAAGTGCACTTTATTGGGCAATTCTTTTCATTCCCTGAAGACCAGAAAAAGGTGAACACCCCCAAAGTCACCTGTCTAATTTGTGGCAGAGTCCTCTCCAGGGGCAATCCCAAAATAAAATATTCATTTGGTAATTTTACCATGATCCGCCACATGGAGAGGTGGCATCCCAATAACTTAGCCCAGGCTGAAGTCCAGGAACTTCAGAACAACCCACCCCCTGTGGCCAGCACCTCCTCTACTGAAGACTCACTTTCTGGTCCTGAAGGACACCAAATGGTGCCAAATATACAACAAAAATTTGGCACCATAAAAATAGTTTGCATTTTCTGTGGCAAAACGTTATGTTATGGTGAACTTAGTGTCACCTTAATAAATAATGCTGTGGACAACCACCAATGCAGCAAGAAAAGGAAGCAGTAATTCTTTCCTTTTTTTTTGCTCCTGTTGAGCCATTTCCAATTCCCTGTTTTTTGTTTGTTCCCTTAAAAAACACAAAAAAATATAAAATTGTTCAAAAATACAAAAAAATGTTCAGAAAAATAATAAAAAAATATAAAACAACAAAAAGAATTGAAAAAAAGTTATTTTCAGAACTACCTCCCATTTATAAAATATTGCTAAAAATTTTAAACTCTGGCATTCTTTTTTCTCTTTTGTGCGCTTCCTGGTGCGCTCCCCGGTGCGCGTACCGGGCGCTCCCTCCTCGAAAATCGAATTTTTTTTTTTTTTGCCCCGCTGGGCCCTTTTATAGCTCCCACATCAAACCTAGGGGGCCAGGGGGGGTCTATCCCTGCCCCCTTTTGGTCATTTCCCCCTTTGTTTTTGCCATCTTTTGTGTCTCTATCCTGCCGAGACACAAGATGGCGGCCCCTCCGGACTGTTTCGAATGTTTACAGACACCCGAGAGCCAATCAGCTTTCCGTGCGCAAGTCGCTTGGCGTGCCCGGTGCGCTCTCCGGTGCGCGTACCGGGGCGCTGCCATAGATATATATATATATTTTGAACCTAAATTACTCAAAATCCACTGGAGCACATATCTTTAGACATAGCAAAGGCACATCGGGCTACCAGTCCCTACAATTTTGCCAAGTTTGGTGGAAATCCATTCAGCCGTTCGGGCTAAAAGTGAGTTTGACCGCCCTATGGAAATTAACATGGGGAAAACACGTTTTGGGACCCCCCTTTTATCTCGGACCCCGCTTGACGAATCCCCTCCAAACTTTCAGGGAAGGACCGGAGCTTGACGAGGCAAATTTGAGGAAATGTTCAGGCAGATTCGTCAACCGGCGCCAAAGTTATTCCAAATAGAATTTTGAGATTTTGCATTGAAAAAAATCCTAACTATGACTACCTACTGGCGACCGCCAGTAGGTAATATATATATATATTACTTGGAAGAAGACCGTTTGGTCGAAACGCGTCGCCATTAAAGACATCTAAAAACACAGACCCTGGAGTGCGAGTCTCTTTGTGTGGTTCCGGCGTGGATGTTGGCTGGGAGCCCTTTCGGACATATATATATATATATATATATATATATATATATATATATATATATATATATATATATTCACTGAAAAAACCATAGGTTATAGACCATATATAGTTAGGAATTCGCATTTACAAAACCTTATTTTACTCACACAAAACCATTGAAATTCCATATATAGTTAGTTGCACTAACTATATATCGCGCACCCGCAATCCACTGCTGATGATGTCACATATTACATCATTCATGACATGGTCAGTGACATCACTGATGACATCACTGATGACATCTCAAATGACATCACTGATGACATCTCAAATGACATCACTGATGACATCACTGATGACATCTCATTTGACATTACTGATCACATCACTGATGATATCATTCATGTGATAATACGATGAACCTCTTCAGACTCTAATATAACCTTAGATACAATCAGTGTAAACAGACACTCACAGACTGTCACTCATCCATGGAGTTACTCACACACCTAGTCAGTCATGCAAAGAATCAATCACACCTCCATTTCCTCAACTATACAGTTATACAAACTTTACTTATTCAAACATATACTAACACATATTTACTCTATTATACAATCCCTGATACAAGTTCACAATGATCCATACAGCCACTCACACATTCACTGGCTCTTATGCACAGTTATTTATATATGTCAACTCTCACATGTACTGTGTTTTACATATGTACTTACTTTGACATGTAGCACTGAGATATCCATTCACTCACCAATACACTCATGCACACAGTCAACCGCCCATACAGCTGTTTCCACATGCACTTTTGAAACCATACATCTAGTGAATCAACTGCTCACACATCTATGCACAGAGTCATACACCTCCCAGCCACCCACACACACACTCAGTCTCCCATACAAATACTTGGGCAACCAATCAATAACCCATATAGTTACTCATATAGCTACTTATCAACACATGCAACAGTTTACAGAACAACAGACATAATGATGCACAAATTAAGACAGTTTAGTCACTAACCCATGCACTCAGTGAGACACATTTAATCACTCACTCATACAGTCAGTCATGCACCTACTAAATCCTTCATCCAGACACTTATACATCCACTCATTCTTCAATATGTAAGACATATTTTAACTTTACAGAAACATACAGTCACTGGATGTTGTCATCAGTGATGTCATCAGTGATGTCATTGGAGATGTCATCAGTGATGTCATCAGTGATGTCACTGACCATGTCATGAATGATGTAATATGTGACATCATCAGCAGTGGATTGCGGGTGCGCGATATATAGTTAGTGCAACTAACTATATATGGAATTTCAATGGTTTTGTGTGAGTAAAATAAGGTTTTGTAAATGCGAATTCCTAACTATATATGGTCTATAACCTATGGTTTTTTCAGTGAATTTTCAAGGTTTTGTAAATGCTAATTCCTAACTATATATGGTCTATAACCTATGGTTTTTTCAGTGAATTTTCAAGGTTTTGTAAATGCTAATTCCTAACTATATATGGTCTATAGCCTATGGTTTTTTCAGTGAATATATATATATACATACATATATAAACATATATCATCTGTATATCTATATAAATACAAACATAAATGCATGCATACATATACTTATATGCATACAGATGCATGTTATTTACATGAAAGTTGAAAAAACACTAATAAAAGCAAAGCTAAAAAGAATCCTCAGTACAAACAGAATGGCTTTAACTTAAACGAGGGCGAGATCTATTGCATTTTCAATGCTTGTTTACTTTGGTTCCATCAAGAAGGCATTCAGATGTGTCACACATTTGCCATAAATTCTGAATGTTAGCACTCTAGTTGCACATTAGATCACTGTAGTAAAGCTACTGCTCACCAGGGACGTCTGCAGCTGGTATTCAAAGTGCATGTTTCAGTCTGCATGTCAGAATTTTTTTAATGAAATAGAAGAGGATTTGAGAAGTCCCTCAAAATGATCCCTAATTTGTCTTTCTGAAGCACTAATCATACTTTCTATGGCAAAATTAACCCCCTCATGTTGTTCCTTTTTAAATTGAGTGTTTTCAGACTTACCATTTCATTCCAATCAAGATGGCTTCTGGTGTGCCATACTTTTGTCATAAGTAAGACTGTTAGCGCTCTAGTTGTTCTTTAGAACACTCTGGGACATTCTGTCATTGGGCTATACTTGGGGTACATCTGGGTGATATTTGGGCTACATTTAGGCTCTTTTGTCTCTGGTGGCCATCTTGGGAGACTGTATGTCAGAATTTTTTAATGAAATTGAAGAGGGTTTGAGAAGTCACTCGAAATGTGCCCTAATTTTTCTTTCTGCAGCACTAATCATAATTCATATGGCAAAATATACCCCCTCATTTTGTTCCTTTTTAAATTAAATGTTTTAAGAGTTACCACTTTATTCCAATCAAGATGGCTTCAGGTGTGCCATACCTTTGTAATAAGTAGGACTGTTAGCGCTCTAGTTGTTCTTTAGAACACTCTGGGACATTCTGTCATTGGGCTATACTTGGGCTACATCTGGGTGATATTTGGGCTAGATTTGCGCTCTTTTGTCTCTGGTGGCCATTTTGGGAGACTGCATGTCAGAATTTTTTAATGAAATAGAAGAGGATTTGAAAAGTCACTCAAAATGTGCCCTAATTTTTCTTTCTGCAGCACTAATAATACCTTCTATTGCATAATATACCCCCTCATTTTGTTCCTTTTTAAATTAAATGTTTTAAGAGTTACCACTTTATTCCCATCACGATGGCTCCAGGTGTGCTATACCTTTGTAATAAGTAGGACTGTTAGCGCTCTAGTTGTTCTTTAGAACACTCTGGGACATTCTGTCATTGGGCTATACTTGGGCTACATCTGGGTGATATTTGGGCTACATTTGGGCTCTTTTGTCTCTGGTGGCAATTTTGGGAGACTGCATGTCAGAATGTTTTAATGAAATAGAAAAGGATTTGAGAAGTCACTCAAAATGTGCCCTAATTTTTCATTCTGCAGCACTAATCATACTTTCTATGGCAAAATATACCCCCTCATGTTGTTTCTTTTTAAATTAAATGTTTTAAGAGTTACCACTTTATTCCAATCAAGATGGCTTCAGGTGTGCCATACCTTTGTAATAAGTAGGACTGTTAGCGCTCTAGTTGTTCTTTAGAACACTCTAGGAGGCTGCAGTAGAACACAAAGGAATCAACTGACAGTCTCTGTCCTTGTTGTATATACATGTTTTACTGAGAATGTCAGACTTAATTTTCACATGACTGAGAAAGATAATGTGAATTTACAGAAAATATGCTTTCAGTTTAGCTTATAGATCCCCTTCCAAACCACTGTGGGAAAATCATGAGATATTAGTTTTCTTTCAAACAATATTCATGATATCACAGCAGAAGGTTTTTTCACATGGTAAAATCACCTTAGAACCCACCACAATTCCTAAAACGAGTATGGTACCATCAACAAATGATTTATAATGTAACTAAAGTCCTAAAACCCTCTATTGACTACAATGCTTTTTAATGAGGTGCTATCATGTATATTGGTCCCAAGATGGCTGCCAACACTTCTTGGATGAAGTGCTGACAGCCAATCAGATCAGATGTGTGGTTAGGCTCCGCCCAGATATATATCTTTTTTTTAACCTAAATTACTCAAAATCCACTGGAGCACATATATTGAGACCTAGCAAAGGCACATCGGGCTAACAGTTCCTACAATTTTGCCAAGTTTCGTGCAAATCCATTCAGCCATTCGAGCTAAAAGTGAGGCCAACCGCCCTATGGAAATTAACATGGGAAAACGCGTTTTGGGACGCCCCTTTTTTCTCAGCCCCCCCTTTATGAAACCCCCCCAAATTGTCAGGGGCTGCTCAGAAACAAAATGTTCCATTTTCCTGAAAATTTCAGCCAATTCCGTCCACAAACGCCAAAGTTATTAGACATAGAATTTTCAAAAATCCCATAGAGAAAAAATCCTAACTATATATACCTACTGGCGACCGCCAGTAGGTAATATATATATATATATATATATATATATATATATATATATATATATTTTTTTTTTTATATCACCCTTTAGCGTCCTCCTTGCGAACACAAAATATAGCGGCATACGGCTCACAGATGGCAACACTTCGTGATGGGTAAATTACTTCTTTTTATTGAATGGTTTTTGGTATTCAAGGCATATTTTACACAGTCTTCATTTTCTGTCAGCATGGACCAACGCGTTTTGGCGAATTGCCTTCTACTGGGTCCTATATATGTGTTTACATTTCTAAAAGTAATTTTATTTGTTATTTTTGTTCAAATATACCTTTAAATATCTTATGTTTTGATAAATTAATGTTAGTGTTTATTATATGTTTATTTTATTATTTTGAATTATATATATTTAAAAATCGATATTTAATAAAACTATATTATTGTTAACTATGTATTTTATCAATATTTCTGTACTTACCTTTTTAAGTATAGGCAGTTGATATTTTTGTATTCTATATTTTTGTCCTAGATATTTTTCTCTTCTGTATTTTTTCCTTAATATTCTGTCAGTGAACCACCAGTGCCAATCTTAGCACTTATCTCCTTTCCCCAACTGATAATGATACCCACAATTTCTATCAATCATTGCACGAGTCCCTGAACAAGAAGTCTAGACTAAACACAATTCATTGTTTTCTTCCAAGGCTCAACCATCGGGTACCAACCCGTCTTTAAAACTCCCACTCCTCTTTGTTTTACCATATTTTGATTTTGTCCTTACTTCACTGTCCTATGCATCTACCTTGGTTACAGAGAACCCCAGACACTTTTGTAGGGCGGTGGAAGCCTGGCTGTGGTGTGCGCTAGTTTAAAAACCACTAGAAATATGCAACAAGCCACTTTAGCATCTATCAAAACAATTAGTTCTGAGACTATGCAGAATCCATCCCTGAGTTACAAACTCATGGCATTCATGTGATGGCTTATTCCCAGTCAGGCCATGGTGCATATTTTGCGCTATTTAAATTTCATGAATTTTTGCATTTTTTTTTCATTTCCCAGCTGGCCTAACCCATGTAATTTTTGCCAGCAGGAGATTGGTTTGGGCAGGAAATATCTTGTGGAAACTGGAAAATGGTATCCAGAAGACATTTTCTCCTCAAATCAGTCTCCTCTCCTAACTATATTTAGTATGATTTTTGTAAGTGATGTGTGCATAAGCATTCAGTATAATACATTTAAATTCTCATACTTTTAGTCACACTCTTGTTTATGTACATGTGCATATATGTGATATTTATATTACACAATCCTGGCCAAAAGGCAGCTGAGTGGTGTTCAATGTCAGTTTCAAGGATGCAATTGAAGAGTGATTAAAAGGGAGGCTACGTTCTGAGAGTGGAAATTGACTATTACTTTGACCTGTTGTATTGTTTTCAGTCATGTCTTAAGCTCTGTACTAAATTGAAGCAGGTTTGGGGCTGTTCTAATGAATGCAATGATGCTATTTCAGATCCTGGGTGCCTTAATGCAGGAGGCATAATCCCTGTTTTTTACTGTGCTCAGGAGGTGGAGAGCTCAGCAGCAAGATATGCAATGATGGAGGTTCTGATGGATTTGGAAATGATGAGGTGGTTTTTAAGTTAATGTAGGCTACATAGGCAGCCGGTGAAGTTTGATCAGTGTGTATAGACGATACCATAGTTATTTAGACCCACGAGCAGGCATGCTCAGTCATGAAGAATGCCCTTAGTAATGGCCAGTGCAGACTTTGGGAGACTGTAGAAGAAGGAATTACCACAATCCAGATGCAAGAGTACGAGGACTTGGATGGCTGCTCTGAATTCGCTGCCTGAGAGGAGTGGTTCACTTTTTTTTAGTAGAGACAGCAAATACCAGGCTGTCTTGTTATTCTTGACAATGTGTTTCTTCCAGGATGTGGTTGGTTTCCAGGGTGAATCTGAGTAACTTAGCACTGGGTGATTGATGATGTTGTTGAAAGCTGTTCCTGGCAAAGAGTCAGAATTCAAGGAGAGTTAAGTGTTGTCTATGTATTGGTGCATTTTTCAGTTGATATTGTTGAGGGGAGTCCCGATGAACTCCAGTTTGAGGTTGAAGATAATGGGCCACAAAATGGCACCCTGAGGAACTCTATACGTGATAGGGTCGCTGGAGACCTCACGGTGTATATGTGATGGAACTGGTGTTGATTAGATAGGTATGACGAGAACCAGTTAGGACATTGTCAGTGAATCCCATTCATGTCTTCCGGGTGTCAATAAAAGTGAGATGATGAATAATGTTGAAAGTGGCTGAGAGGTCCATCAATAAAAGTAGTCAAGTGCATCGTTGTTTGAGGTCAGGAGGATATCATGCATGAATAGTAATATAGAAGTATCTTTTCTACAGTTTTATCTGAAGCTGTATTAGGAGTCATTCAGAAAACTGTTAGCACTAATGTTTTCTGAGAGAAGTACAGGCTTTTTCATTGGTCTTGTCGATGAATTGTAGATAAGTGACGGGCTTGCATTTGGTGAGGTCATCAAGGTCTAGTTCGTATTTGTTCATGGGTGTTCAAGGTCTGGTCAGTCTCTGGAGCTTCTGGGAAGACATTTTAACAGAGGGAGCCATTGATGATGGTGAGACGGAGTGAGTGAGATTCATCAAAGAGACCATTGATGAAGCACAGGTAAGACATCTTCTTCATACAAGGTGGCTTTGAAGAAGTTGAGGATTTTGGTCCGTCCGCGACCCCAGAGTAGGAGGGAACGTCCGCATGGGCTGCGGCGTTCCCTCTGTGCAGATTAGGATGTGACCGCCAGGGTGGCGGTCACATCCTCTATCTTTAACATTGCGGCGGGTGCAGCTTCAAGCTGCACCCGCCGCAATGTTAAAAATGCATGCACAGCATTTGCGTGCACAAAGCGGCAGGCACCGCGTGGTGCCTGCTGCTGTGTGCATGCAAATGTAGGGGGGTACCATAGGTACCCCCCATGTGCACCCCCCACCACCCCTTCACCCAGGGGGCCCGCAACAGGCCCCCGAAGTGAAGGTCCGTATGCTTTTCCACGTCGGAAAAGCCGCCATGGAAAAGCATAGAAGTGCAGACATCCTAATATGCCTGGCGGTGTGTGATAGACACCGCCAGACATGTTAGTGCTTTTCCGCCACGGTCGGAAGGCGACTGCGGCGGAAAAGCTGCGGACAGAATACCAGACCCACCAGCCATCCTAATTTGGCGGTGGGTCTGTGGAGGCTCCGCAGCGGTTTTCCCGCATCCTCCGGGCCGGCGGTGGCTTCCGCCGGCCCGGAGGATGCAGGAAAACCGCAATCATAATAAGCCCTTAAGTGTGGTGTAGGAGTGTGAGTGGAAGGGTCAGAAGTGAGTGAATGGTGAATGGTGAAAAAATTAGAAAAGTACCTGGCTCAGTGGAAAAAATACATTTTAATGTTCCTTTGAACTGGTATCGTTAAAAGTGGGGAATAAGATGGAGATACTATGCTTTATTGAGCAGTGTCTCCTGTGTCAACATGTTTCGAAGCCCTCCCTTGGCTTCTCATCAGGACCTAGAAGAGATCCCTTCTACACTCACAAAAAACAACTGTGTATATACATGTAATCCTAACTATGTGGTGCACATAAATTTAACATGCACAGTATACTATACCCCAGTAGGTATATTGCTGAATGGGGTCTGGAAAAATAAAAACAAAGTTAAAATAACATAACACATCCAAACTGCACCATATGTGTTGTTGACCTGTAAAGAAAAGTGATATATTTCTGTGAAATATTTTTCTTATCTTTATCCATTATAATTGTAAATAGTGCTGTGTTATGCCGGTATTTAAACAAAGCTGTGTGCTTTCCACCATTGTAGGAGCCACACGTAGTCTGGAGGAACACTTCTATACTTTCCTATAAGGGTGGATCCCTTTGTTTTTTGACAATATAACTTGAGGAGGACGTATCCACCTCTTCTATTCTTGTGAGCATTACCTCTTCACTCCCTTCTTGCTTCACTTTGATATAAGGACAGTGTGCAGCTGAGGAAGCGATCCACTATTGCTGACTATTAAGTATTGGAAATATTATTGATACTATAGGAAGTCATTGAACCCTTTAGAATCTCAGACACAATCATAACACACACTTCTATCACATTTATTTTTCAAGTACCAGAGTCCCAATATTTTGACCATGGCTGAAGCAACAGGTCTCACTTGTTCAGAGGGACAAGTGGATAGAATCCTGGTTTCCATCAATCCCTTTGAGGAGTTAAATAACTCTGAACCCGGTCCACATAATGGACATTGGGACGAGTTGGCAACTTTGAGGAGAACTCAGATCAAGACAGCACTTCATGGTTTGCTGATGTCAGAGTATCTCAGGGCGAATGCAGCACCACAGGGCCTAATTGTTCGCAATGAACCCTTCATATTCCAGCACGATAAGATGTTCAATAAGAATTGGTCATTGATATCATGGCATTGTCCCCGTGAGTGGCTCATCCTAATCATTAAAATGTACACGGTTGACCCAGGAACTCAAGATTCAGATCCAGGCTTTGGAAGTACAACTGAAGAGTTACCAGTCCCCAAGTGTTCTCAAAAAATGCTTGGAAGAACTAAACCAGCAAATGAACACATTTTAGATAACACTAAAACAAAGCAAATACAACAAGCTGAAGAAAGACACAGCGCGTTTGCGGTCATGAAAAGGTATACCCATACATTCGTGAAGACTATATGCCCACATGCATCAAACAGAATTGCATTCGCAAACGGTGCGAATCGCAAAATTCGGCCGTGTGCGAATGCAATTCATTGTTTTGGGATGCATTAACCTTTTTTACTTTTTCGCAATTTAAGAAATCGCAATTTATTTGCGATTTCTTAAATTGCGATTGCATTTAAGAAATCGCAGTTTAGCGATTTCTTAAATGCAATGCATCATCTTAAAAAATTTGCGAATTTGCAGATTAGAAATGTTAATTTAGCATGAAGTCAACCTTCATGCTAATTTTAGAAAAGTGTCAAAAATGCACAAAAGTGCATTTGTGACACTTTCATTTTACACTCACACATGCCCTTGGGCATGTATGTGTGAAAAATGGACTGTATGTTACATTTCAGGGGTGCAGGGGGGGGTCCTTTGGACCCCCCTGCACCCTAGGAATTGTATTCTCATTTTGCGATTCCTTAATTGTGAATCGCAAAAATTAGAATGCCTTCCCATTGATTCCTATGGGCCTCCAGGCCCATAGGAATCAATATAAAGGGATTCCTTATTTGCGATTCGCAAAAATGGGAATCGCAAATAAGGAAAAATAAGAAATCACAAAAATAAATGCGAATTTTTGATGCATAGGTATTTGCGATTTCTAAATTGCGATTCCTTAATTTTCGCAATTTATGAATCGCAAATGCCAACAATGATGCATGTTGGGGTATGTATCTAGGACCTCAAACCAAGATCAGAGCTCAAAAAGAGACAAATAGGACTCAGGGTCGAATAGTTGCAGCAGAGGAGCGGCCCAAGATACAAACGACGGAGTGGACAACACCAAAGACCCCTCAACAGGAGACGAAGAGGATGGGGACACTATCAAGGGCCACCAGCATATCCGCCATATCCCTAAGGCCCACCACCAATGGGAGGGGCATACCCACACTGGTTACCCCCACCACAGGAGTATGACTACGATTATTATGGACCATCCCCTTTTTTAGGGGCACGCCCTGGACCACAAAGGGGTCGGTACTGGAGGGGCAGCAATGTCCACTGGTCAACCATAGAAGACAAGGCGTCACGCGTCTCCATGAGGAGCATGACAGGCGCACTGCCCAACCAACCATCAATGAGCCTGACTCGGCAGATGCCGGGTTTCATTTATGGCACATCGGTGAAAGAGTTTATTAAACCGGCTTCTCCATTTCAAAGCCCACTGGGGCAATACTCATGGACTGATTTCATTGCAGATTTTGCTGCTCCCACTAGGGTTTTACTTTTGCTCCAAGAACATTGCCTACAAGTACCAGCATGCTTAGAGGGTTTAATCACCTGACTAGCCCACCTGGGACTAATTGATGCATGCAGTTAATTATGCTTGGGAGTGGTTTTCAGCATACTGTGACGTCTTCCTCTGACGAAGGAGCTGCCCAACTCTGAAACGCTTAACAATGGATTTGTAATTTGAACTGTGACAAGCTGGTTTCCGAAATGAAGTGGTGTTACAACCTACCTGCTGTTGGCGTGTCCTTACCTCAGGGCACACCTTTGTTTGATGTATGTGCGGCATGCCTGGCTGCAATGGACCCAGCACTGTGAGAGTGAGAGACACAGGGCCATAGACTCAGCAGACCCCGGATTTTGTTTATGGCACAGTGGTAAAAGAGATCATTATACCGGCTTCTCCATTTCAAAGCCCACTGGGGCAATACTCATGGACTGATTTCATTGCGGATTTTGCTGCACCCACTAGGGTTTTATTTTTTCTCCAAGAACATTGCATACATGTACCAGCATACTTAGAGGATTTACTCACCTGACTAGCCCACCTGGGAGTGATTGATGCATGCAGTTAATGGTGCTTGGGAGCGGTTTTCAGCATATCGCAATGTCTTCCTCTGACTAAGGCCTGCCCAAGCTCTGAAACGCGTAAGGATGGATTTGTAATTTGAACTGTGACAAGCTGGTTTCCGAAATAAAGTGGTGTTACAACGTACGCGCTGTCGGAGTGTCCTCACCTCAGGGCACACTTTTGTTGGATGGAGAGTAAGTGCTCGTGAAGATTTTATTTTAAGTGCTTCAAATTGCCATGATGCGTTTCGCGCTGCCCAGAGCGCTTGATCACATGACACAGACAACTCAAGGGACATTGGTTTAAATAAGCACAATTATAATCACATACTTTAGCCTGCAAATCGCATAGATATAGAAGAGTTACTCATTGTTGAAAAACTACAAAAGGTTAAGTTAAAAAAACAAATTGTACAATGTAGACATACCGACTAAAATATTTACAATTTTAAAATATTTTATGTGCAAAACCAATTATCCTAAAAGAACAAATCTATAATAGTGCAAAACAAATAGCAGCTTTCAAAACCCATTTTTCCTATTTTTATGTGTTTTTTATATAATTTTTCAGGCTTCTTTATCTTAACTTTATCATTCATTTGCAGACAAGAGCAGAATATGCCTGAATAGTGAAATCGGAGCCCGGATTTCACTTTCGCCACTTTGTAATTAATAAAGTGCACCGTGCTTGAGCAGCAACATGTGGGAGCAGCATCTGAAAGTCTAATATCGGTATAAATACCAACTGAATCCATATTTACAAGTTATTGCACTAGGGATGTGTGAAAAATATACATTATTTCTCATGTTTAGGGCCTAATAGAACTTTTCTTATATTTGTCTCCACTCCAATTCTTTATAAATACACTGGCAATGATTCATAAATACGCCAAAGAATAAAAACCTTAAAATGGTTATATATTGGCTAACATGAATTAATTCTCATTATATTAAATATGTTAGAAAAAACCTATAAGAAATTCTATTAAAAAGTGTAAATTTGTAAATAAATATTTATCAATAAATATTTAAAACCCATAAAAAATGATTAAGTTCATATATGCATGTATTTCCCTAAGATTCAATTTGATTGATATGTGACCCTTTGGCATATTTTCTTAAAGACAAGTAAACAAATCCTCTGTGATGTTGAGACCCGAAGGTTGTTTTGTGTTTAGATCTATTATATACCGGGTCTCTAGGCGGCGTAGTATTTCCTCTCTGTTGCCGCCTCGTCTACTTACAGGGACACAATCTATTACAAAATATTTGAGCTCGCCACTTTTGGAATCCTGTTTGGATTTAAAGTGTCTTGCCACTGGATAAGTGTTATCTTGATTGCATATTGCTCTAAAGCGTTGAAAGATTTTTTTATGAACTGGGAGTTTAGTGCTCCCCACATAGAGCAAGTGGCATGGGCAGGACAAAACATAGAATGCATACTCGGTCTTACACGTGAGTAATTTATTGATCTTATGCTCCTTCAAATCAAACAGTGAAAGGTAGGTAGTTTTATTCACCGCTTGTAAACAGGCTTTGCAAGTTTTGCAATTGAAGAAGCCTGCGTGCGTCTGTAGCCAACTAGTTGATTCCATAATCTCTGGACTGGTTTTTACGAGCTCATCCTTCATGGATTGGCCTCTACTGTACTTTATTGAGGGTCTTTTAGGAAGATCTTTGCCAATTATTGGGTCACTTAAAATCAAGGGCCAATTTTTGTTGATAATGATTTCAATTTGTTTGTGCTGTGTACTGTATTGGATAATCATCCTAAATTCTTGTTTGGTTTCTGAGGTCTGTATCTCTGCTACGGTGGTATTTAACCCTCCCATCAAAAGATCCAGCTTGTTTTTCTGCATTGACTTAAAGGTAGCAGCTTCAATTGTTTTCTCTGAGATAGCCCCTCTCTATAAATCTTACTTTGCTTTCCTTCTGTGCTTGCTTCAAATAGTTGTCTCTGCTGTGAATACGTCCAAGCCTCAACATTTCCCCATACAGGATACTATTGATGAGGTGTTTCACATGTGAGCTATTGGCGTGTAGGGTAGAATTCCCTGCAGCTAGTTTAGAATGGAGTCTAGTCTCAATTCTGTGTTGTTCAATAAAGACCTCTGTATCCAGAAAGGTAACTGATGTATTGCTAATGGTTGCAGTAAAGTGCAGATTCAATTTGTTGACATTAATATCTTGCACAAACCTTTCAGCTCACTCTAAGCTCCCGTCCCATATTACAAATAAATCATCTATGAAACGTAACCAGGTCTTTACATTGGATTTCATGAGTTCTAATTGTTCGGTCATGAGGACCAGCTCTTCCCACCAGCCCATGTGAAGACACGCGTAGCTGGGAGAGAAGCTGGCCCCCATGGCAACACCCTGTAACTGTCTGTACATCAGATTATTAAACATAAAAACATTATTGCTTAGACAAAACTCCACCATTTCCAACAGCATTTGCTTATATATATATATATATATATATATATATATATATATATATATATATATATATATATATATATATATATATATATATATATATATATATATATATATATATATATATATATATATATATATATATATATATATATATATATATATATATATATATATATATTACCTACTGACGGTCGCCAGTAGGTATATATAGTTAGGATTTTTTCTCTATGGAACTTTTGAAAATTCTATGTCTAATAACTTTGGCGTTTGTGGACGGAATCGGCTGAAATTTTCAGGAAAATGGCACATTTTGTTTCTGATCAGCCCCTGGAAATTTGGGGGGGTTTCGTCAAGGGGGGGCCGAGAAAAAAGGGGGGTCCCAAAACGCGTTTTTCCCATTCATTTTTCCATAGGGCGTTTGGCCTCACTTTTAGCTCGAACGGCTGAATGGATTTGCACGAAACTTGGCAAAATTGTAGGGACTGTTAGCCCGATGTGCCTTTGCTGGGTCTCAATATATGTGCTCCAGTGGATTTTGAGAAATTAACGTTTAGAATTTTTTATATATCTGTGACAGCGTCCTGGATAGCGCACCAGTTCGCGTACTTTTCGCATAACGGAGCTTTGCGAAGCGAAGCTGATTGGCTCTCCGGTGTCTGTCAACATTCTAAACAGTCCGTAGCGGCCGCCATCTTGTCTCTCGGTAGGATCGAGAGACAAGACGAGGCCAAAACGAAGGGGGAAATGAAGAAAAGGGGGCAAGGTAGACCCCTTCTGACCCCCTAGGATTGATGAGGGGGATATTAAAGTGCCCCGCGGGGCCCAAAAAAAAAAAATTGTTTTTTTCGTGGGGTGCGCCCGGTTCGCGTACCGGAAAGCGGTCTGGGGAGCGTACTATAAGTAAACAAGAATGATTGACTTTTAACTTATTGTATGTTTATTGATTGTTCGTTTTGTTTTTTTTTGTTTATTTTTATTTACGTAGCTACAAGTAGGTATCAATGTAGAGTGTATAATTTAATAAACGCTGTCTCCTTTGTAGATATATTGCTTGTTGTTAAAGAAGTTATTGTGGTATATGGAATTCATACCATAGTCTGTCTGGAAAGCCGAAACAACATGGTGGCAGGAGATGATAAAGAGATGTTAAATACACATTGGGGATTATATAGTGGGAGAAAGGAAGTAACTATGAACAAAGTTAGTATGTAACACAAAAAAGTTGCAAAGTATATTTTAAGTCTCACTTTATATTATATCTATTTTGGTACTATTTCATAATTTACATATAAAAAAGAACAATGTCTCAAACTATTTTTAATTTTTAAATAAAAATGTATTGTTGTGATTTTTCAAAATCTAAAAGAATTTCCAACATTAATTCATCAGGTATGTCCTCCTTTTCATTCCATGATTCAATTTCTTCTACACAATTAATTAAGTCTTGGTCCAGAGAGTGATCCATAAAGTCTATTTCCTCTTTGTCTTCCTTAGGATTGTTTTCCATATTAATTTGAAATGAAATATTAATTTCATTTTGTTGTCCTTCCATTTTCTTGCTGTAAATTGCATAAAAAATAAATATATCAGTACAGAGAGGGCACTGTTGGGTTTCAGTACAGACAGGCAGTTTGGTTATTTAAACAGTGTTTTTTTCTTTGGGCAGTGTATGGTATCAAATTGGAAGTAGAAATATGAAGAAAATTATCAAATAAACTCTTAGTCAATTCTGAATTATACTAGAGAAGTCTAACTCTATCCTTAACTCAGGGCCGGCGCTAGGCATGGGCAGCGTGGGCTGCCGCTCAGGGCCTCGCACTCAGCTCACCAGCATGGGGCAACACACTGGTGATGTGTCCTTTTGTTTTCCTGGAGATCTATCACAAAGAAAGGTGTCACCTGCAATTAAGGTCCATTGGCGGGGGCCCCCTCCTTGGGCCTCTCATGGATGGTGTCAGGAGGTATAGGGGAGGAAGAAGGAGACGCTCCTTCAATTGCAAGGAGACCATTCACAGACACTGTGGGGGGCCCATTGTCCAGCATTTTGGCGCACCCTCAGTTTTAACTTTTAGACCACAATCAATTCTCACACCTATGAAGGTGTGAGAAATGCGTGTAGATTAAAAGTTAAAACTGTGGGGGCGTCAAAATGCTGGACAATGGGGCCCCCACAGTGTCTGTGCATGTTCTCCTTGTAAGTGGCCAGTTATGTAATTTGGAGGGGGCCTTGCGCACGTTCCCTTTTAGCCCAGGGCCTCGCAAATCCTTGGACTGGCCCTGCCATAACTAAAACAGAGAAGTCTATTTTATTCTATAAGTATTACCGAGTGAAAGAATAAAACTGTCTGAAAATGTTTTTCTAATTAGCTTTCAGTACAGAACATACTTCAGTTTTAAAAATAATATCTTACCTTTTAAATATAACTTGAAGTTATCAGTTGATTTTTTGTTGTTCTGCACTTCACGAAGTAGTAGTCAAAATGGCTGTGTTTCTCTCTCTTTGTTTATATATATTCAGGTACATAACCAATCAAATGTCATGATATAATAGTAGAAATTGAAAGTAATATTTTAATTGGTTGTCATTTCCAACATTTCCGATATGTTTTGTGAAGTAATTTACCTCAGGGATTTTAGAGAGTTCTACATGCTAAATGGCTAAATGGTATTCCAACTAAATTTGTGAAAATGGTAGGTATTGGTATGTAGTATGAGCTACTGTTTAATTGGTGAAAGTGTCTCCAGTGGTTTTTCTGTAAATTACTTTCCCACATTTTTTAAACGAGTGCTTGTCAGTGCGTTTCCCGGTACGCGAACTTGCAGTGTTACGGGAGTCCTCCATTTTGTGTTTCGGTAGAATTGAGATATAAGATAGAGGGTAAATAATGTTCAGAATGGGTAGATTGGGGTACTTTAGACGTATGCTGTTTCCCTAAGTTTTCTGAGGGTGGCTGAGGAGGCTCATATATGTCGATTAAAAAAATTGTTTTTTTTCGCGTGGTTAGCTGCCGGTACGCGAACTGGGAAGCGTACCGGGAAGCGAATATAGTTGAAAATAAGTGAAAAAAAGGTACATTCGAAATTTCAAAAGAGTACACTAAGTTAAGGTAGCTCTGAAAAGACCTTTTGGGTTCTGTGTATGTTCTAGAAACGTATAAGTAGGAATCAATACACATTCTTAAATTTAGTATGAAAACTCTGTTTCCCTCATCTGAGAAATGCACGCCATCTGCTCTGTAGATATCTTGCATGTAGTAACGCAAGTTATTGTTGTAGATGCAGCCCATTCCATGGTCCCTCATGTAAGCTGAAACAGACTTATTTACATGCTTCCTCGATTTCTCAATTTGTGGACAAAATTGATTGGACCACCTCCATTTTTGTCTTTGGCATATATTGGAATATACCAAGGCAGTTTGAGTAAAAAGTGTCATCAATTGCTCAAAGGTGTCCTTTAAAAGCATTTCCAGACCTACCCCAGTCAAAGTGCCCAAATCGTTTCCTCCACAGTGCACTATTATGAGGTCAGGGGTTGGCAAATGTAAAAAGGTTTTCACCAATGGTATCAATTGGTGACATTTCAATCCTCTTCGACCAATCCATTTGATTTCCACATTTTGTAAATCAAGGTTGTGTAAATTTCTGTTATCAGCATACCTGTGAGCCCAGTGGATGTAGCCATGTCCAAGAATCCAGACTGAAAACATAGCTAGAGGAGTTTTTGCTGCAGTCAGATGAAGTGTTGGAATGAAATGGCAGTTGAAATAGTGATGTTTGTAATGTAAAAAACTGTGGAGTTTAAGTGCAAATGTTTCATTAGCAGTGATTAGTGTATTTCCATTGCTGAAAACAGAAAGTTAGGGTGCATGGATGTGTTCTTTGAAAGATGTATTTTGAATGGTTATTTAAAAATGTTGTTATGAAAGATTGCAGTGTATTGGCAGGTGTACTGAGAGTTCAGAGTTCATTTGAAACATTGTTGTGTGAATTTGTGACCATGACAGGTCAGGCAGGCGGTAGTTGCTATGGAAAAGAGGTAGAAAGGGCAGAGGGGGGAAGGGTGTTGATTTGAAAAAAGTGAGGGAAGAGTTTTTATTGGCTGACATGAGAGATATGTGTGTTGAATATCAGCGTTTCGGTGCCTTTGTTGGTTCCAGCCTCTGGAGTGCATACCTTTAATTCTGGTACAGAATAATTGGTGTGTTTCTGAGACTGTTTTCAATTTCAAAAAGAATTTGTAAAGGTGAGTTACCGTTTATATATTTTAGTTAAAGAGTAGTATGCTTTTTTGCGTAAATAAGAAAGTCAGCTGTGTATTTAAAATGATGTTTTGCGTCAAGTGTTTGCATTCTGCTTTCAAAGGTGATTTTGCATTCTTCATTTACAGAATCGGAAAAATTATTGGTTCGGTAAAATACCGAATCGGTAATTTTACCGATTCTGTAAATTTGCTATGTAGGGGGGACTCTTCTGAGTCTCAAATTACTTAACGAATCGGTATTTTAGCATGAAATCAAACTTCATGGTAAAATACCGATTCCGGTGTGCATGCACATTTGTGCATGCACTCGTATGTCATGTGAAAGGCAGACCTGCCCTTACATGAATGTAGGTGTATTATTGTTTTACATAAAAGGTTTTAAAACTTTGTTTGAAATCAAATGCATGCACACTTAGGGCCCGATGTAGGTGGTCGTTTAGGCAATTTACCGACCGTTTACGGCCGATTTCGGTCGTTTCCGACCTGTAAATGGCGAAAAGGTATGTAGGCGCCTAAATCCAGGGCCACATGTAGGTAAATCTACATTTACAGAATCGGTGAAATTGTTTTTGATGGTAAAATGATGTGACTCCTGCAATGCGTCGCTTTTGCGGAACAGATATATGATGTAATTGTGTTGTTAATGTTACGGTGTACATGTAAAAAATGATGCATTGTAGATACTCTCCTATGTGTGCTTAGCAATTTCAAGTCACTTCCCCCGGGTTCAAGGGCCTTGTAAATACGTCCCCATGTGTGTCTGGTCATTTGAAGTCACTTTCCTCGTAGTGTAAGGCCCTTGTAAATACGCCCCCATGTGTGCCTGGCAAATTTTCATTTTGATTGTTTGAGTTACATAGCCATGTTAAAAGTTATTGAAAAAAAAGGTGCAAGTTCCTTAAAAAAACGTTTTCATGTGTATTAGGGCATTTTAAGTCTGTTCCCCATGAATGTAGGGGCCAGATGTAGGTGGCCGAAAATAGCCATTTACCGATCGGTAACGGCCGAATTCGGCCGTTACCGACCGGTAAATGGCCATTGACATGTAGGGGCCCTTAAATGTTGCATTTTCGGTAATTTTACCGAATCGGTAATTTTACCGATTCGGTAATTTTACCGATTCGGTAATTTTACAGATTCGGTAATTTTACCGAAAATGCAAGATTGAAATGTGGGTGGCCAATTTTCCATTGGCACATGGCTTTCAGAATCGGTATTTTACCATGGAGTACAAATCCATGGTAAAATACCGATTCCTTTTTTTTTTTTTTTTTTTTATTTATTTTTTGTCCTCATATATGCCACCAGAATATATATGCTCTAGATGGGTCTCGCTGTTGCCTCTTATACTGTTGTTTTTTCGAGTCCACCATGGAAAACAGTATCATAGCAGACAGGGGTTCCCAGAGGTAGGCTGCTTTCCTTATCCTACTCCTCCAGACCTATTTTGGGCACCCTAGGCCTGGTGGAGGACAGGACCGACACACCCTCTGGCATAATCACAGGACTGCTCACCTATTTATCCAGACCATCAGTTTAGACCAGACATTCTCCAAGTTCTCGCTGCGGCCAGCCTGATCCATTTTACACACTTCCATTAGATACTTCAAACATACTGCAAATCTAGGGGGAGCCGCTGACTTCCACTCCATGCAGATTTGTCTCCTTGCGATAACTATTGTGTAAAAAATGAATTGAGTATCCAGATTCTTGATATTGTATTCTTTCAGTAAACCAAAGAAGACTAATCTGCGAGAACATGTAATAGTTATTGAAAGTACATCTCCCAAAAAATCCATTATCGCTTTCCAGAAGTTTTGAATGGCTGGACATTCCAGAAAAATGTGGATATCATCAGCGGCATTATGATTACAACGGGGGCAATAATAGTTGTTTCGTGTTATCTTATGCAGTTTGGCCGGAGTCCAATAGACTCTATGAGCCGTAAACAGGTGGTTGCGCCTTAAATTAGCGGGTTTAATTAGCCTCTGTGAAAGGGAAAAAGAGTCTAACCATGCCTTACAGACTTCTTCAGGGGGCTCGGCTATACAGTTTCCCCATAACTTTATTATCTCCGGGTACAGTTTACTCACCTCTTCTTTGACCATTGAATTGTACCAAAAAGATAACTCTTTTACCCATTTCCCCCTTCTGCCAATTGCATCAAGAATATCTGTATCTTCCTCCCTTTGCATGCTTTGACTGGACCACCAGGCGGACAGCTGGTAGTATTTAAACCTAGTCAACTGTCCCTCTGTAAGCTGTACCAACATGTTCCAACTCATCAGGCCCGAATCTGCCCAGAGGTCTCCCCATTTTTTGAAGCCAGCTGTTTTCAGGGGTTATGATAGTTGATCCTGGAGGCATTGAGGTGTACCAGGAGAGTCCCATATTGGGGAGTGTGTGTGATAATTGGGAATATTAAATGTCTTCCTCATGAACCCCCAATTTTTTAATGCAGTCTGTAGAATTTTAAAGCGAATTTTTAAAAAAAAAATTCTGGTCTCCAAACTTGAAAATAAAGTAATCATGGTCATAGGATAAATCAGTTAACAAAGCTTGAAACAGGCGGCCCTGCGATGATGCATCCAGCTTGTTTGCAAGAAGCCTAAAATTTTTAACATGAAATGCATGACAGTATGACAAAATGTCAGGGAGGGCAAGCCCTCCTATTTTTAGACCCCTCCTCAGTTTCTTCCATGCAATTCTTGTTGACTTGCAGGCCCATATAAAGGATCCAATTTTGCCCTGTAGAGTGTTAATGTCTTTCAGTGAAAATGATAAGGGGATGCAGTTAAATAGAAAGGTCAATTTAGGAAGAATTGTCATTTTAATAAGGTTGACCCGACCGTAGATGTTTAAAGGCAAGTTCCCCCATCTTGTTAAAGTTTTATTAATATCTTTAACCACCTTTTGCCAACTGAGTGAAGTGGTATCATTTAAAGATTGAGTTAAGTGAATTCCCAGGTACCTCATGTTCTGTTTTGCACCAACTATGTGTGTGTTGTTATTCCACCCCATGATCTCTGTTTTATCCTTATTAATCTGGTACCCGGACAGTTTCCCAAATTCCTCCGATAGAAAAAATAACCTTGGAATTGCTGCAGAATGATCAGAGGTATATAAAAGAAGATCGTCAGCGTACAACGCCACCTTCAAAAGCAGATTTCCAAGCTGGAATGGTTGAATGATATTGTCCTCTCTAATCCCACAAACAAAGGACTCCATATAAACATCAAACAAAAGGGGGGACAGAGGACAACCTTGCCTAGTGCCTCGAGATATGTCAAACCACTCAGATAAAATTCCATTAACTAAAACCTTAGCCTTTGGGCAGTGGTATAAGGATCTGACCGCCTCTATGAAAATGTTGGGGAACCCGAAAGCCGCCATTGTGGCCCATAGATAGTTCCAATTGACCTGATCGAAGGCCTTAGCCGCATCTATGGCCACCAGCGCCAATGGGAGATTTATAGCATTAGCATAATCTACAGCCCCTATAGCTTGAAACGTTAGTTCATTTAACTGTCTCCCCGGGATAAAGCCTCTCTGGTCAGGGTGGATTATGGATTTTATAACCTTTGATAATCTGGTGGCTAAGATACCTGAGTAAATCTTCATATCCGAGTTCAGTAATGAAATAGGTCTGTAGGACTCTATTCTTTTCGGGTCTTTATTTGGCTTGGGTATAAGCGTAATAATAGCTTCTCCCCACGAAGAAGGTGTAGAATAGCCTTGGATCAATAAAAGATTGAAAAGTTCCCTTAATGGAGTTATTAATTGATCTTTATTGTCAGAATAAATCTCCACTGGCAACCCGTCAGAGCCTGCAGCTTTCCCCCTTTACATTTTCTTCAGCTGGCTTAAAATTTCCCCATCTGTTATCTCAGATTCCAAGTATGCTTTTTCTGATTCGGACATTTGTGGCAGATGTTTTGTACTCAACCAGGATTCTAAATCCGCCCCCGTGGGATCTTTGTCTTCCGTGTAGAGACTCCTCATAAAGGACCTGGCTTCTTCTCTTATTTCTGCGTCTGTTTCTATCAGATTACCTGACTGTCTAAGTACCAACGCTTTGATGTTGTTTCTCGTTCTCTCTTCTCTAGCTTTCCAGGCAAGGAGAGCTCCACACTTCTCTCCGTACTCAAAATTTTTTAATCTGCTGGACTCCCATTTTTCTTTAAGAATTCTTTCATCCGAAATTTTTAACTGGAGCTGCAAGTCAGCAAGTTCCTTCTCTAACGCATGTATTTCTCTGGAGTTTGTTAGTATTGCATTTTGTAGTTCGAGATCCTTTCTAGTTATTGCTGCTAAGTCTTCCTTTCTTTTTATTTTTATACTTTTTCTCTTATGGTACATTAAAGAACTTAAAACACCCCTCAAGTAAGCCTTGTAAGTTTCCCATACTATCTGGGAAGAGGAGGATCCTGAATTTATTAAAAAGAATTCTGATGTTTTGTCTTTAACAACTACTTTTATCTGATTATCCAATAGAGAAGATCTTTCCAGTGTCCACCTTGGTTTTGGTGAAGTTATATTCAGTTTAATTTCCAATTCTAGTACAGCATGGTCCGATAATCCTGAGGGCGTAAAAGAGAGATAGCTAATATCTTTGAGAAGGTGTTGGTCAACTAAGAAATGATCTATTCTGGAGTAATTCTTATATTTTTTACTATAAAAAGTAAAACCTGGTTGAGATTTGTACTTTTTTCTCCAGACATCCAGTAGAGTGAAGTCTTTCATTAAAACATCCAGGATGGCAAGTGATTTTAAGGGAGCATGGTATTTGGCCATAGAAGTTCTATCTAATTTTTGGTCGAAGACCAGATTAAAATCCCCACCAAGAATTAGAGGACCAGTTGTCGTAAATAAAGCTAGTTCTAATTTAGAAAGCGGAACTGGATTGTCCTCGTTAGGGCCATAGTACACTGCGAATGTATATGGGGTAGTTTGAATGTATACTTGTGCAACTAGCCACCTCCCCGATTGATCCGTCTCAAAGCTTCTCAAACTTATCCCGCTGTTTGATCGAATTATAATAGAAACTCCCCTGGTAACACCTAATTGCCTGGAACTGATTATATCCTGAACCCACCTACACTTTTTAAAAAGAGAATCACATACTGTTGCCTCCAAATGTGTTTCTTGTAGCATTATGATTTGGGCGTCCGAATTTCTTAAGAATTCACAAATTCTATTCTGTTTTATTCTTTCCCCTATACCATTGATATTCCATGACAGGACCTTAAGCTTATATGGATTGGTCATAGTTCTAATGTACTCACGCACCCATCTATTTTTTTATACATCAAACAATTATTTATATATGAGGATTTTTTTTATTTCCCCCCCCGACTCCCCCCGCCCATTGAACACCTCCCCCCTGAGGAACCCCCCCAACATACCTGGCGATGACTTCGCCTTTCGGAGCACCCATGTGGTGCCCTTGACCGGTTTACTGTATTCGAGCGAGACAAGTTAAATTACAAATAAATCTGCATGTCCCCCATTTTTATCATACAGCCTACTTATACAGTCATTTACTTTTTCAAGTTCCCCCCTCACCATTTCCCCAGTTACTGTTTTCGAATGAGACCAATTAAATTGCAAATAAATCTTCGTGTCCCCTATTTATCATACAGCCAACTCAAACAATCCATTATTTTTTCTTCTTCAAATTCTCCCCCCACCATTCCCCTTTTTATATTATATCATTTTTTTTTTCCCTTTTTTTTTTCTTTTTCCTTCCCTTTATTTATTTATATATATTTTTTTTCCTTTTTCTTTTTTCCTTTCTCTTTCTTTTCCCCTTCCCCTCCTTTTCCCCCCCTTTTTTTTTTTTTTTTTCCCTTTTATTCCTTTCATCTTTTTATTATCTCTTCGATGAATTACTCAGCTTATTTATCCGGACCTATTCCTGTTCCTCCTGCTCACTTCTTTTTCGGTCTAAAAGATTGTCAACCTCTTCTGGCTGTGTAAAACTATATGTCTTGTTTTTCCACATAATCCTGAGCATAGCTGGAAATCTCATCTGGACATGTGCTCCCAATGACCTTAAGTCCGGCATTCTAGTGCCCAGCTCCCATTGTCTTTGCGCGGTTTTTGCACCAATGTCCGACCTGATGAGATAGGGACTGGACTTATACCGTAGATCTGTTTTCGTAAGGGATCGCCCTAGGATAAGCTCTTTTACACTGTATGTCTGAAAGTTTATAAGTATTTTCCTAGGAGTTTTCCTGTCCGTACGTCTCTTGTAGGGGTCTCTGTGTACCCTCTGGATTTCTTCCTCCAAATTTATATCTGGACGATCATTTAGAACACCATCTCTCAAGAGTTTACAGACAAATCCCTTTAAATCCTCCAATTCTTCCCCTTCAGGTATTTTCAAGATCCTTAAGTTATTCCTCCTAGCATGAGTCTCCATCCGTTCAATGTCCATAACCAATGATCTATTCTGGGCTTTAAGATGTTCTATGTCTTTTTTATTTTCATGTACCGTTTTGTCCAGAGCAGCCGTCTCTATTTCAAGTCTCCCTGTACGCAGAGTGACCTCCTCTAGCTTAGATTCTAGCATATCGAATCTGTCCTGTATTGTTTTTTGATTGGCTTCCGATATCTCAAATTTCGACATCATGTCGCCTCTCAGGGATCGAAAAAGGTCCCCTAGACGGTCACTTTCCTGCTCGCTTGAATCTAAATGGTTATCTTTACTCGCGTGTAATCTCCTAGTCACCTCTTCTGCCTCCTTAGAGCTGCTCTGTGTAAGTTTAACTGTTGCATCCTGACTCTTGGGTCTGGTGTCTTGGTTTCCTCGCATTTTATCTATTGTGGGGGCTTTATTTGAGTTAGCCAAGTTTTCTGTTACACTTTCAGCCTCGTCTGCATTTTCCATATTGTCTAGGTTTTCTAGGACCCTGTATCTGTTTGTTAAAGGGGTAGAGCCGATATTGCCCTCCGACTGCACTACGGAACGCTTAGCCTGATCCAAGACCTTAAAGAAAGATTTTAGGGATGGAGTACTTTTTACCACTTGGCCCTCATGAGATACACCTTTGAACTTTTTGACTGAAATAGTCTTTTTCTTTTTACTTTTACAGGGGGTTAATGGCATAGGTCTCTCTCTCTCTTCAAATTGTAGAGCCTCTTTCTCTTTTAATCCTACCCTGGATCTAAGCTGATACCTATTTCTTCTTACTGGAAGAATGTGCCCCTGTTTTTACCGAAATTGAGCTTATCTCAACATTGGCTCGCTCTATAGTCTTAAATGTTACTGCCTCTGTTGATTCTAGCCCGCCTAACACAGGAGCTTTCAACAAAACCGGCTCTTGCGCTATACTTTCAGTAACTTCAGTGACTTCAGTGGTCCTATAATACTCTAGAGGACCAGGCTGTGTTTGATCCATACAACCCCCCCTCCCAGTAGTAAGTCCACGAGTCTCTTCCACTCTACTCCCCCTCTTCCCGCACTTTGCTGCAAGAGAGTAAAGTTTTTTTTTCTCGAAGTCTGTTTTAATAAGATGTTGTTCAGGTGATTGTATTACTAGGCTTCCAAGTTTAATTTTGAACAGCGCAGAGCGAAACCTGCCCCATAGACATCGTCGACGTTCTTCCAGCATAAATGTAGATATAAGTGTGCACTGAGTGTAAGTGTGCACTAGTCCATGATCTGATCTGACTGGCTTTAACCAAGCTTAGCCAACTGCAACCTCAAAAACGCCCACGAGGAACATGGCGGCGGGCTGAGAGCCGGTCGCGGCAGCACCGTGGTGTCTGGATGGCCGAAAAAATGAGTGCAGCTTGGTAGCGAGAGGTCGCTAGTCTCCCCGCGTCTTGGTGAGTGATTGATGCATTTTTTTCTCCCCGTAATCGCCGACGGCAAATCTAAGCCGGCTCCTTTGCTTCTTTTTCCTCGAGGAACCAGCCGTCTCAGGAGGTATTGCAGCAGGCAGTGTTAGGACCCGCCGGGCTCTTCAGAATCAGGTCGGATCAGCGTGGCTTGCTGTGGTTTGCCGTGAGAGGAGACGCCTCTACAGGACGAGACGGAGACGGTTGCTGGGTCTGTAGGCTTGCAGACCATTTCTTTTCTTAAAAGCGCGTAGAAACGCTTAAAAGCCTTAAAATCAACATTACAGCAAAAGTGGAGAGCAGTAATCAGCGGTAAGGAGATACACAGGGGGGGGCTTTAACAGAAGTTGACAGCAGCAGCTCTTGTGCATTCTCTCCACGATACTGCTTGGAAGAAGCAGAAGAAAGAGAAAAGAGAAAGGGTGTAATAGAAGATAGAAAATAGAAAATAAAATACCGATTCCTGTGTACATGCACATCTGTGCATGTACACATGTGTCATGTGAAAGGCAGACCTGCCCTTAGGGCTGGTTTGCTTGCCACATGGCACCTGCCACATGGCACCTGTGCCTGTTTTGAGGGTGCCAGAGGGTGTCAAAGTGATACCCCCTGCACCCTTGTGAATACTTTTATTTTATTTATTTTTATAGCATTGTTGAATCTAGTTCTTACTGTTATTGATTTACTGTTTGGTAATAGTGGTTAATAACATTTTTTATTATATTTCACCACAGATTCAACTGCAGATTATTTGGAAATTAGACAATGCCGTCTAAGGATAGAATTCGAAAGGCTACGAAACGTCAAAGACAGCAGTTACCTAACATTTTGCAGCAGTCCTCTACATTAGTATTACCTCAACGGACGAAGAGAACACCGGGTAAGAGAACGAAATCATTCCTTAAAAACATTTGTAGAAACAAAAGTATAACTACAGAACAAGTTTTAGTCCTGAAAAAGAGAGTCAATTTAAATGGAAAGGAAAGGCCCGTGAAAAAAGTTTGTGGTAGAGCAGGAGATAACTCTGTGCATGGCAGTAGAAGGGCAAATATTTTCAGGGACATTCGTAAGCGAATGTTCCGCAACAGGGTAATTGTCAATTTGCTAAAACAATTTAAAAAAGGTCAACAGAAAGTGTCATTTTATAAGAAAAAGAAAAATGTAGAGAAAATTATTGATCAGGCTTTCGAAATCAAGCGAAAGTTATTTATTATGGTAATTTATAGAATTAGGAAACTAAACAAGGTAATCTATGTTTTCAAATCTAATAGTATATGGAAGAGAGAAGCTAATTGAAGTAATTTTTGTGAAGTTTTCTTAGGAGAATGGATGCATAGTTCAAATAGTGAGGCATTTTTTAATGAGGAGAGTTATTTTCAGGACAATGTTTTGGTGCATGCAGTTGACAGCAGTCGTCGAGCATATGAGGTAAAAGATGGTCATCGGGTTGAAAAAGAAATACTTGTGTCTGCAGATGCAGAAGAGGCGCTAAGTGATGAGGTTTTAGGGAGACGTCCTAAGGGACCAGTGTACACCTGGAAGTGTAGTTCTATTTGCAGTGTGCGACAGGATTCCATCAATTTGCTTTGTGATTTTATACGGACATTTCATAAGAAAAGTGTAAAGCAAAAAATAAAGTTGTTGCAAGAATTAGATTCTTGCAGAGTGAGACAAGTGACAGGTTTGCGTGGTCATTCACTGGCTTGTCTTTCTAGGAGAGTATGCCAGAGTGTATTTCATCATTTCAGGATGCTAGCAGTGCATCATAATAAAGTGAGGAAATTAGTTAGAATGTTGTATTATGCTAAGAGTCCAGCAATTATGCTTAAAAAATTAAGCAGAGCTCTTTTGCATGGTTCTGAAGTAGATGTGAAGAATATTTGTCAAGAAATTGAGTTCTGTTATTTTGCTGGTAAAGAGAACAATGTTGATATTGAACCACTAGAAGATGGTAATGTGGAAGACAGTGAACAGATTTTCAGTACAGATAAGTTTCACAAGGAAATTTCCACGTTTATGGTGAAATCAAGTGAGAGGCCTTCTTTCACTTGTGTGTGTTGTCGACGGACTTATTATAAGAATCAGACTAAGTTAGTGGATATATATGCAAAGAGTGATATGGAAAACAATAGTGAATGGAAGGATTTTGCCACATACTTGATGGTAGAAAATTGTTTTGATTTGGGAGCAGACCAACGTATGTGTACTTATTGCTATAACAAATTAAACCAAAACCAGATGCCTGCTAGAGCGGTTTATAATAATCTGGAATTAGATGACATTCCTTATGAATTGAAGGATTTAAATACTTATGAATCTATTTTGATTCAAAGTGTCCATCCCTTCCAGGCTATTGTACGAATGGAGCCAAAGACAGGGAAGTTGCCTCCATCAGATTTACAGAGAGGATTAAAGGGAAGGGTTGTTTATTTGCCTTTGGATTTGAAGAAAAACAATAATACAATTGGAGTAGAGAAAGTGGAAGAGGAACCTCTGGTTATCATAGTTAATGGTGTTCCGACAAAGAGTAAGAAAATCTGGCAAGATTTAGTGGATGTTAGGAAAGTTAAAAAGGCAACATTGTATTTGATAAAAAATAATAAGTACTACAAGAATGTATGTGTTGCAGAAGAGGAAGTAAGTGAAGAAGAAGGCAGCGAATTGTGTGCTGGACAAATTGAGAAAGTAGAAGCCTCTAAAAAGGAAGAAATATATGAACATTATAGTGTTCATCCTTTGCATTCTAAGGAAGTCATGGGGAATGCTATTGAGTTGTTTCAAATGAAACAAGCCAAAGGGAGTCCCATTAGTGTTTGGGAGGAAAGTTTGGAAGCTCGGTGTTTCCCACAGTTATTTCCCACAGGTCGAGGAGGACGTTATGATGAGCGACCTGTTCAAATTCCTGCTTCAGAATACCGGACTTTACGATTGTATACAGAAGATCCTAGGTTTCGACAATGCATTCCCTATTTATTTCATCTATTGTTTGAAAGTGATCTCTCTGGATTGTCTTATGCAGTGAACCACATCTTGAAAAGTGGTATACAACTGCGAAATATCTCGGCAAGGGACTTTATGGATAAAGTCAATGTGCAAGACAGTATTTTGGATTCTCACCTGATTAATCTCATGGCTTGTCAGCGTGGTACTAATGAGTATTGGTACCGCCGTCATGGTGACTTAAAATGTATGCTGAGGAACTTAGGAACTCCCACATGGTTCCTCACTCTCAGCTGTGCTGAGTATGGCTGGGAAGACTTACTTGAATTTCTACGAGAGGTAAATGGAAACATTGAAAATATTGAATTCAAGACACCCGGAGAACTGTGCTCTTTGGATCCTGTGAATGTATGCAGGTACTTCAATCATAGATTTGAAGCTATGATGTCTTTCATCACGAACAAGAAAAATCCACCTCTTGGAGAGGTGTTGGATTTCTTCTGGAGAAAGGAGTATCAAGCAAGAGGTGCTCCTCATATACATATGCTACTATGGATCAAAGATGCACCCAAATTTGGAACAGATCCGGATGACTTAGTGATGAGTTTCATAGAACAGTATGCTACATGTGCTGTTCCAAAGACAAACGAAGACAAAAGTCTAAGAGAACAAGTTTTACGGTTTCAAAGTCATCGTTGTGGAAAGTACTGTCGTCGTAAATTCAGAAACAAGGACAAATACTACACCAAATGTCGTTTTTCATTTCCACGGTCGGTGTTATCAAAAGGAAGAGTTAACAATTTGATGTCATCGCTGCGACATAATGTGACGAGGAAATCACCCAAAAACACATACAATTTGAAAAGAAACGAAGAGTCCAAGTACATCAACGACTACAACCCTGTGATTTTGTCCATGTGGAATGCTAACATGGATATACAGTTTGTGGCTGACAACTGTATGGCTGTGGCTCGGTATGTGACGTCTTACATCACTAAAAAAGAAAAGACAGAACTGAAGGATATGTGGGAGGATATTTCCCATGAAAAGAGCCTCAGTAAGAAGTTGTAAGGTTTCAGTCTGAAGATGTTTTCGCATCGAGAAATTGGAGCTTACGAATGTTCTGACCGGTTATCTTCAGCAAGTCTCTATGCCAAATCTAGGAGTATCATTTGGGCGAGTCTTGGTCTTGCTGCAAAGCGTAATCGAGTTCTGAAACCTGTACGGGAAATTGAGTATTTGGCGGAGAAGGAGCCAAACAGTACAGATATTTTGAAGAGCAACATGTTGGATACATATTATCCAAATAGAAGCAGTCACCTGGGGAATGCTTGTCTGTATGAAGTTCTTCAAAATTACGTTTTCAAGAGGAACATCAAAGAAGATATTGATAAAGGAGTGTATGCTGTAATTGGAAGTGAGGGATGTCTGGTCAAGCAAAAAAAATGTCAATTGATAAATCATCGAAAATTGGATTGCGAATCTCCCGAAAGAAAAGAGTTTTTCTATTTAGCTCTTTTGCAACTTTTCAAGCCTTAGCGTGCAGAAGAGGAACTGCTTGGGGATTTCCTCTGTTTCGAAGACTCTTTCAATGCAGCCAAGGAGTCCATAGAATGTCCTGTTTTTCCAAAATATCTACAAATGTTGAATGCAGAAATTGAGCAGGAAGCAACAATTGCAGCCGAGATTGCTAGAGACAGTTCTCAGGACAGTCAGAGTTCTGTTTCATTGAGTCAGGATCCACTAGGAGAACCAGTTATTGAAAATGAAGCTGCCACTGCCATGATTGAAGTGGAAAGAGCCATGGCACATGCTCAGAAGGATGCGGTTAACTTAGAAGAATTGGAAAGACAACTTAACGCTGAGCAGAGGAAAATATATGTCGAAGTTACCAACCAAATTGAGCATGGATTAAGTCATGAGAAGGAAGAGTGCTCATGTACGTCGTTGAAGTCTGTCTGACTGTACGTGAGTGGAGAAGCAGGAACTGGAAAAAGTTTCCTTATTAAAGCAATTTCATGTTATATGCAGAAAAGGACTGATTCATCGCTGTCTTGTGTTGTGACCGCTCCAACTGGACTGGCAGCTCATAACATTAAAGGGATTACTTTGCATCGGTTACAGATGCTGCCAGTGGAGCATGATAACAAATTACAATACCACAAGTTATCTGGAGATGCTTGTTGTGAAGTATCTCGAGTTTTGAAGAAGATGAAACTTCTTATCATTGACGAAGTAAGCATGGTTTCCAATCTCATGCTTGCTTTTGTGCATTTAAGAATGCAGGAAGTTCTTAAAACAGAGTATGATGTGTTATTCGGCGGCAAACACATCATTGTTTTTGGTGATCTTCTGCAGCTGACACCAGTGAAAGGACAACCAGTGTTTAAACTGCTTACACATGAAGATACCAAGAAGTGCCTAGGGAGGATTGGCAACGTTAACATATGGTTAAACTTCAGTTATGCTGAGCTGCGTGAAAATATGCGTCAGGCGAAGGACGAAGATTACAAGAATATTCTACAAGATATTAGAATCGGGAGAGTGACTGAGCGTGGTAAAGAAGCTTTACATGCACGCTTACTGTCAAATTTATATCCAGAAGAAGACGTTTTGCCAGAGGATATTTTTCAGAAAATTACTGTGAAGAAATCTGGAATATGTTTGATGCCAACTCTTGCAGAATGTTCCATCTTCAACAACAAAATGTTGAATTTAGAAAAACAAGAGATTGTGAAACTTGAAGCTATTGACAAAATAGAGCATATGGGAGCAACAATTATTTTGTCAGAGAATTTGAAATCTAAATTGGATTCATTAGAGAAGACTATATCTAAAACTGCGGGTTTTGAAAAGACTTTGAATGTGTGCTTAAATTGCCGAATCATTTTGAGAAGGAATTTACATGTTGAAAGAGGTCTGGTAAATGGATCAATGGGTAATGTTGTTGATTTTGAGAAATACAGAAATAGAGATGGAATTGAATTTTTCAAAATTAAATTTGATGGCATTGAGGAAGTACAGCTAATTGGTCGTTGCTCTGCTAGGTTTTTGCTTGTTAAAGACTTATATGTTCGCCGTAAGCAGTTTCCTGTTTGCTTGGCATATGCGGTGACAATTCATAAATCGCAAGGTTTAAGTGTAGACACTGCTTTAGTGAATATTGGCAGTTCTGTATTCAAAGAGGGTATGGCTTATGTAGCATTGTCACGAGTCAAAACTTTATCGGGTTTGTACCTGATTGACTGTGATGTCACAAACATTTGTGCAGATCTAGATTGTGTTAAGGAATACAATAGGTTAAGAAGAGAGTATGCGCCACATTTGCCTCAATATCCTTTGATTGAGAAACGTGTGGTAGGCCGGAAACAAAGAAATTTCAGTAATAGTAGGGAGGTTGTAGCAAAAAGACCAAAAGTCGATGAACCCAAAAGTGGAAGCAGGAATAAAATGAATTCTGTTGAAAATGTTGTTGGTTTTAAATTTGAAAATAGTTCTTGTGTCAACTGCTATGCTAATGTAGTTGTTAATGTTCTCTTTTCACTAGAGACTTTCAAAGAACAGATTGTGATCAATTCGGAACAAAGTTTATGCTGTTTGTTGAATTCTGTGTTAGAGAAATGTAGTGCTGATAAAACGAGAGTAGAAAGTGTGTCTGAAATTCGTTTTCTGATAGACTAATGTTCAGGTCAAACAGAATTCTCTGAAAATATTCAGCAGGATTGTCAGGAGTTTTTAATGTATATGCTTGATGTATTGCAAGATGAGGGTGTAGATGTAGATTATCTATTTGGCCTTTCTTATCAATGGCAGCATGACTGCGAGAACTGTAGGCTATCAAGTACTAACAGTGTAGACTCAGAAAGATTTATATATTTAACTTTGCCTGACAGTAAATCAGTATCCTTCAATAAGCTAGTAAAGGCAGCCGATCAAAATATGGAGTGCAGCCAATGTAAGTCTGGAATGCTGTCCACGTTAATTTTACGAAGTTATGGCCAGTATGTCATTTTAATGTTCCAACGATGTAGGCCTGATGGAACTAAATTGACAACTTTAATTAATAATTTTGTGGCTTCACAGTTGTCAATATCAGGAAGGACTTTTAAAACTACTGCAATTATATATCATAATGGTCCTTCAACTAATTCAGGACATTATACAGCTTATTTGAAATCTGGAAACGGTTGGTCATTCTGCAATGATTCTGTTTTAACTTTCCAAAAAAGATTGCCTTTCCACCTTCAAAATTCTTACCTGGTGTTCTTACAACCAAAATTTTAGGAAAAAAAGCTTGGGATTTGTTCAGAGGAATTTCAAGATGTTCTAATGGCTCCTACTCTATATGGCCTTGTGGATAATTGTAGTACAGAGCGAAAACTGTTTGTTTTTATAAGCAAAGTCAAGCAGCAGATCAAAATAAGGAGTAGAGTAAATGTAAGTCTGCAATGCTGTCCACATTATTTATGGAAACTTATGGATGAAATGTCATTTTACAATTTCAACTACATAAACTGGAAGAAAATAGGTTGTCCAGTCTAATTAAAAATGTTTTGGCTACATAGTCATCGATTTCAGGAAGAACATTTGCAACTGCAGCTATTATATAATATACTGGTCCTTTGACAACATCTGGATATTACACAGCTTATTTAAAATTTATAAAATGGCTAGTCTTTCAGCAAACATTACTAATTGAGTATGAAGCAATGTTGCCTTTTGACTTGTTTTTTGAAGTCAGAATTTAGGGTAGGTAATTGGACTATAATGATTCTAGGTGTTGCTGTAACTTAGTGTGCTGTTTCAAATTGCTTTGTATGTCTCAGTTTTCTTAAAACAATTGAGTTTATCTTTCAGAAAGTGGCGGGCAGAAAATAGTAACAGCACAACAGAGTATAAGCTGTTCATAGGATATCCTTTGACGTCATAGAAAGTAAGTTACTTTGGAGAAGTTCCTATTTCTGCTTATTTATATTATTTGGGTTTTTTAAACACAATCATTTTGATTGTGTTTTTTTTTCCCCGCTGTTATATGATGAATACCTTCAACTCACTGTTTTCAGTGAACTTTGATATTTTCTGATAACAGCAAAAATAAACCATTTAATATGTTTAATTAATTTTCTACTTTGAATTGTGATTTCTAATATGTATATGGACTGGTGTGGCTCACTGGTTAGAGGCGGCAGACCCAGAAGCAGAAGTCGGGCCGGAACCAGGGTTCGATTCCTGACGTGGCAGGATCTTGGGCCATGGTGAGCGGACTCGATAATTCTCGCTTCGGTGCCTACTGCAACCATGGGTCCCACTCAGCAACTCTGGGCAATAGCTTGCTTAATCTCAACTAACAGCCCTATTCGCGCCGGGGATGCCTGGCATCACCTTGGGGATGCCCAGGAGGGACCATCTCACAGGGAAAGCCAGGATGGGTTCCCCAGCGGTATACAGCGCCGGGACGCTTCTTTGCTGGGGCAGCTGTACGCATTACTAGTATACCACATTTAACATTTAACATTCATTTTGTCTCATGCTCACTCTTTTTTTACCACCTTGTATTAATTTAAATTTTTTTGTTCTTTCTTACACAGATTAAAAGTATAAAAATGATAATACAGTACGGTAATGACAATTATATGGTAAGCGTTTAGTACTCTTTACGTTACATGTCTATCAGATTTAACTTTTATTAGTTTCTCTGCTTTTTTTTATAACCCTTAGTTACTGTCTTTGCTAGTTCCTTCATTTTTTTCTATTACTTATTTATACTACTCTTTTCACTTCTTTTATCAGTCCCTCTTTCAACAGTAACTGTGTGTTACTCCTTCTATTTGTCTTTCTTTTCACATTACTCTCTGTTTATTAACTCGTCTTTTTTTTTTAAATATTTTTTTTTAGTTCGCTCCCGGTTCGCGTACCGGAACGCAAACCGGGAAGCGTACCAAAAGAAATAGAGGATGCTAGAGTGCTAAACATTCTAGCAATTTTTTTAAAAAGGGAAGGTAGTTCTGAAAAGAACTTTTTTTAAAATTATTTTTGATGTTTTATATTTTTTTGTGTTTTTTTTGAGGAAGGGGAAACAAAAACTGATTTGCTTCAAAGGGCTCAACAGGAGCAACAACAAAAAAAATTACTTTCTAGGACGTTTTGGACATTGATGATTTTCATATGATCTATTTATTAAAGTAATACTCATCTCTCCGTATGAAATTAATTTTCCACATGCTACACAAGTGAATCTCATCTGCCCAAAGTTCTTTTGCAGATTTGGGACCGTCTCCCTTGCCTCTGACTCACTTATTGCAAAGTCATTGGTGGATGTTTTTGCCGGTCGGGGGTTATTCACCATATCTCGAAGTTGCGCTTTAGAATAATTAAGAGGGTGCCACCTCTCCATGTGCCGATGCATGGTATGATTACCATAGCTATATTTTTTTTCGGTCCCTCTCGAGAGTTTTTTTTTGCAGATGAGGCAGGTAATGAACCTGGCATTAACTTTCTTTTCATGAGAAGGAAAAGAAAAAAATTGCCAGATAAAATTCACTTTCACATGGGACGTTCTTGCCATTTCTTTCAGAAAGCCACTTGTCCTTTGCTCCTGTTCCTCGTCTTCCTCTTCTTCTTCTTCCTGGTCGAAGATGACCTGGCTAGTCGGTCCTCTCTTATTTGGTGGTGGTGGAGGTGGTGGAGAGCCACCAGCTGCAGCTAATACAAATCCCATGTCTTAGCAAACAAAAACAGGTCTTTCTCTCATAAAAATGAAAGTCGGAGTGAGGAAAAAAGGTGGGACTTTCATCATTTGAGAAAATAAAATGTTCTAAACCAATGAAAAGTGTTTGTTTTACGTCATATGATCAAGCGTTCCATCATTAGGAAACTAAAAGTAAAATCAACCAATGAAAAGTTTTATTAACTAGTCACATGACCTGTTATGCTTACGTTCCACGTTCCGCGCCGCGCCTCGGATCGATTCCGGGGATTTACGTTTCGCGCCTTGGTTCGCGTTCCAGAACGCTTCCGGGTGCGCTAACGCAGCACATCATAAGGGGCATTACGTAGTAACGCGATATGTTGCGTTTACGGGACGCGTCACGATGTGCCTTTCTAACGCGGTATTTGCACTAACGGAATGTTTACCGGTTCGCGGATCGGCAGCGAAACAAGAAAAAATAATTTAAACTATGATATAAATTGAATTAAAAAAATATAATACAAATATATATAAAATATATTTGTGAATTAGAATAAAAATATATGTTACAGCTATAGATATTAGCTTTTAAAAAACCAATGAAATTCACTGAAAAAAACATAGGTTATAGACCATATATAGTTAGGGATTAGCATTTACAAAACCAAGAAAATTCACTGAAAAAACCATTGGTTATAGACCATATATAGTTAGGAATTAGCATTTCCAAAACCTTAATTTACTCGCACAAAACCATAGAAATTCGAATATATAGTTAGTTGCAATAACTATATATCGCGCACCCGCAATCCACTGCTGATGATGTCACATATTACATCATTCATAACATGGTCAGTGACATCACTGATGACATCACTGATGACATCATTGATGACATCTCAAATGACATCACTGATGACATCATTCATGTGATAATACGATGAACCTCTTCAGACTCTAATATAAACTTAGATACACTCAGTGTAAACAGACACTCACAGACTGTCAGAAATCCATGGAGTTACTCAAACACCTAGTCAGTCATGCAAAGAATCAATCACACCTCTATTTCCTCAACTATACAGTTATATACATCTTACTTATTCAAACATATTTGAACACATATTTACTCTCTTATACAATCACTGATACAAGTTCACAATGATCCATACAGCCACTCACGCATTCACTGGCTCTTATGCACAGTAATTTATATATGTCAACTCTCACATGTACTGTGTTTTACAAATCCATTCACTCACCAATACACTCATGCAGACAGTCAACCGCCCATACAGCTGTTTCCACATGCACTTTTGAACCCATACATCTAGTGAATCAACTACTCACACTTCTATGCACAGAGTCACACATCTCCCAGTCACCCACACACTTACTCAGTCTCCTATACAAATACTTGGCAACCAATCAAAAACCCATATAGTTACTCATATATCTACTGATCAACATATGCAGCAGTTTACAGAACAACAGATATAATGATGCACAAATTAAGACAGTTTAGTCACTAACCCATGCACTCAGTGAGACACATTTAATCATTCTCTCATACAGTCAGTCATGCATCTACTAAATCCTTCATCCAGACACTTATACATCCACTCATTCTTCAATATGTAAGACATATTTTAACTTTACAGAATCATACAGTCACTGGATGATGTCATCAGTGATGTCATCAGTGATGTCACTGACCATGTCATGAATGATGTAATATGTGACATCATCAGCAGTGGATTGCGGGTGCGCGATATATAGTTATTGCAACTAACTATATATTCGAATTTCTATGGTTTTGTGCGAGTAAATTAAGGTTTTGAAAATGCTAATTCCTAACTATATATGGTCTATAACCAATGGTTTTTTCAGTGAATATATATATATATATGATTATTCTCCAATACATCTTTGATTCCAACACTTGTAACTCATTACTTCTCCACTGATCAATTCGTGAATTTTATGTGATTCAATTGCAACACACGTGTTAGATCATTCGCACACTCATTGGGACATCAATAGCAGTTTGGTGACTGCCAAGTTTCACCACATTAAAAAAAACTTTTTGTGGAACTTCAGAGTTCATAAACATGAATCCTCCTACACACATATAAATGTCATATGCTTGCATGAGGACAATGTTCTGTATACAAGTCAGAGCCTGGCATTACTGGCTTCCATATCCCATTCTAAAATTGGCAACATTCCTTTATGTCTGTGATAATATACATGAAAACAATATAGCTAAAGTATTCATCTTATTTAGCATAGATTATAGTGGCGTAGAGTACAGTGGTACTTAGGAGTTAGGCAACAAAATCTACTTGATGTACGCTGCGATTTAATCTCATATTTTGTCAGTATGAGCGCTGCATTAAGATACATTATGTGGGTGTAGCGTGCCTCCGAAATGCCCAGCTGCAAGATATAATGATGTTTCAATTCAATCCAGACAATTAAATAGGTACAGAAATGCTTTGCGAGATGCAGTGAAAAAAGGACATTAGAGACTAATCCCAATTCCCTGCTCGCTTTATATTTTTAAGGTTAATTTGGAGAAGCATTCATCCTCATGAAGAGCATTGTTTACACCTGTGCTTTATGATATTTTTTTGTCTTGCAATGTAAACTTTTTGCAGAGTAACAATACATCAGAATCTGGGAGGCCATGGGCGAGGCCCCCTGCTTCTGAAAACAGTTTTCTAATAACAGTTCTAACTGGCAGATTAAGTCTTGAGAACTGTGAATTTTTGTCATAAATATAAAAGATTCAGACATGTTTTTTGCCCATTTTGATCCATGCCTAAAAGGATGCACTTGTCTGTAACCTTTAGACATTCACTTTTGTATCTTTGGTCCCGAGACAAGAAATGAAGTTCTACTTGCTAAGACAAAAGAGCTTACATTCTTGTAATTCTAATGAAGGTATTCTTCTTCTATTCACATGATCTCACACTTAGGCACCGTGTACTCACTTTGTTTTACAATTCCTTGGAAGTCTCTCTGTAGAACTGTATACATGTGTGCCTTGCCTTGTCTTTTCAAGCTCACTCCATCATCGTTGTATGGTGATCCCCTGGGTGATTGATTGTGATACACAGAATATTAACTTTTCTTCTGGTAATTATCGTTTCACACTTTGATTGGCTTGTGCAAAGACTTTCTTTAATAATCCCACTCATAATTTGGGCTTGTCACTTATGAGCTTCTTCTTGCTTTTTAGGTTGAAGCCTACACATCTTGGAGAGACAATTGGAAAGCTTCTCTGGGAATGCATTCCATTGATTTTGTGGTTTGTACCTCACATTTGCTTGTTTTATATATGCTGTCTCCCTTCGTTGTAGGAAGTCCAGCTGAGAAAGGCAGGGGCTGTGATCGGCCCCGCCGCGGGTATGGCGGGGCACTAGCCCCCCTCCCCCTCACCTGTTGTCCATGGTGGGGCACGCCCCATCGCGTCATTGTGACGCGGTGAGCACGCCCCATCATCGAATGGTCCGAGGGCTCCCAAGTGACCCGGAAGCGATTGGATCTCTTCCAGGTCAAGGGGGAGCAGGGGTCAGGCCGGTCAGAACTGGCCTGGCCAAACATGGGGTTGAAAATGCCGGAGAGCGCGGAAGGCTTTCTCTTGTTCCCGCGCTCCCAGGCCTGCCCTAAACCAGCCTTTTAGGAGGCTGTAATCTTTTTTCCGTCTTTGTTCGTTGCAGGTCATCCGGTGGACAAAAGAGGAGATTCGGCTTTCTGTGTTCCAACATCACTGGATTTGGCATGGACGGGCTTATTTTTATTTATCCTATACAGGTCTGGTTGGAGCAGCGGCGTAGAGTGTAACGGGAGCCGGCAGGGACGTGCGGCGTGAGTGGGAGCGGACGTATTCTGCTGACTCGAGAACTGGTGAGGAGTCGGCTGCCAGCATCGCTGTTCTAATTCGAAGAAGGCGCATGCACATGCCTTTGAGGTACGGAGAGGGCGCGAGCGGTTCGCCACAGGTGGGGGGCAGGAGCCGGTGTGTGAGCTCACAGACTCAGGAGACACTCGCTCTGCAGATCCGCTGATGCTGCCCTGCGCAGGGCTTGTTCAGGTAGCGGTACGAGCTGACTGTATTTTTGTCTCTGTCTGCATAAGCCTTGCAGCATTTCAGGCACTTGGAGGTCTGTTTCCGAGTGATGGTTTGGGATCTCTTTTTAAAAACTTACCGCATTGCGCCTGCTGTTGGGCCCATTTTCGTAAAACAAGGATCAGTTTAAGGGTGCGCATTGGGTGGCAATCTTGCTCTCTGGCACACATCGGCCGTACTCTGCCTCTCGACCCCCGCAGACCAAGGTTCTTATCTCTGGTCTGCTAGCTGGCAGTTTATATAAAAAAAATGGGTTCTTTATAAAGGGAGGTGGTACAACAATAAGCAGGAGGGCAATTTTAAACAAGTAAGGCTGCCATTTTTGAGACTGCAAGAATAACTGGGGAGAGCTGGGTACAAATTTAGGCAGCAATGCTGGCATTCTGTGACTCTGGGCAAATCATTATATCTCCTTCAGTGCTGGGGGCATTTAAGTGGTGTTTAAAGCGAGATCATCTAGCAGGATCATTTGTGTGTGGCACCTAGGAATTAATTTTGGTGAATATCGTGACTGTAGGATTGGAACCCAAGTTCGGTTGTTTGTCTGTCCTTAACATACGCTAAACTTGTTTTTCATCGTAGGAGTACACAGAGGGTGCTCTGCCTACTGGACCAACAAGGGGCAAGGCAGTGGACATCGCCCTAAGGGGACACTTACAGGCCTGCACTTCACTGCTTCTGAGGGCCGCCAGACTTGAGTTCGCTCGCCCAACACCCAGGCTAACTGGTGTGGCGTGGTCCCAGTTGAGTGGTGCTCACGGCCAGTTTGTGTACCCCCAACGTGCGTAGGTAAGGACCTGGATAGGTCCCATTCTAGGTAGAAAATAACATTGTGCTCGCAGTGTTATTACCGATCAGGGTGTTGGTCACCTAGCAATTTCTTGGCTTAAGGAACATGGCTAGTAAACGTGGTGCAAAGCGTTCCCGCATGGAACATATGTGGAATCCATGATGCGTAGGATGGCAACAATGGATAGGAGCTGGGGGAAGGTAGAGCAGATTGGGCATAGTGTGGCGGAGCTCAGGCAGAAGGTAGATGAACTGAATGGCCCAGCAGGCAGGCCCAAGAGAACAATAGTGCCCCCAAAACCCAGGGGGGAATTAGACCCACTCCCCAAGCGGGCTAGAACCAGGAAAGGGAAGAATCAAGATCCCACACCAAGGCAGCCTTTAGAGGAAATTCCTTCAGGGGAGGGTCCCTCAGGAATTCCAGTGACACCAATGCACCCTATACCTATACCGGAGATACCGGCAGGTGGCCCATTGATCCCTACACCTTCCCTGCATGTGCCTACAGCAATTTCAGCGCCTCCAATATCAATTCTTATGGTCCCAGTGATAACCCCTGCGGTGCACGCTCCAAGCACAACACCATCCACTGGGGTTCCTGTCCTCAATCCCATGCCCCCCACTCCGGTCATTGCAACACCAGCAGAAGTTAGTCAAGTACCGCCGGAGTTAGCGGTCTTAGATAGCGGCAGTTTTCCCTAGGTTAGGAAAGGGAGGAATGTTACCGTCTTCAGTGGGCACTAAAAATAGGGGAGGACCCATTAGCGGAGGCACAGAGAATGGTGGCAAAGATTATGGCTGCTCCAAACGGGGTGCCAGGACCGGGGCCAAGTACTCCCAGTCCACCCCCATCAGCGCAACAAGAGAGCAGCACTGGAAAAGACAAGATGTCGGCGCAAGCGTCATCCAGGGCAATAGGTAATGAGGTGGCATTGCCATTGCTGGGCGCGGGTGTACTACCCTCTAGGAGGGAGCATTTAGCAAGGCATGTAACACGGGAGGTGAAGGAATTGATATGGTCTGGGGCTTATGTCAATATATTTTCTTTGCTTGTGGATAACCGGGAAATGGAGTATGCCAGGAAGCAGAAAGATTGGATGCTTCCCAGTGAATTGCGTGTTGAAATGGCAAGATTCAGGGTAGAAGAGACTTTAAACAACTGGATTAGGGCCTTCTCTGTATTTATGACTATAATAGCTGAGCGTTTGCTTAATCTGCAAGCAGAACTGGCGTGTTACCAGAGCAGGGTCACTATGATGCATGATAAATATGGGGTCGTAGGATAGAAGGATTATGACATGAATTTCAGGAAGGCTAAAGAATTTGACCCATCACTTACCTGGGACCGGGTTGACTCAATCTCGTGGTTTGATCAGTTTACCCCAGGACAGCCTTGTAATCCAATGCAAAACTGGAATAAGGGTCACACTTCCAATGCACCTCAGCCCTTTCGGCCAGCACATATTGGGGGCACGGCCCCTAGTCCAGGGAGCAGTGGGGGACAGAAAGGGGTCTGCTGGGATTTTAATAAACGGTTGTGCACCAGGGCACAAGGCATTTGTAAATTCAGACATGCATGCTCCATATGTAATCAGCCTTCCCATCCAGAAACAAAATGCCTCAAAAAAGGTAACACATTCTCAGGAAATAGTGGAAGAAAGAAACAGGAATAAGGAGAAGGTGCGAATGGTGTCACACTCCCCCATTGACTTTCTGGCTATGACTTCTTGGTTAAACATGTACCCAGACCATGCTGCTGCTAGGATTTTACAAGAAGGTTTTTTGTATGGTTTTAGGATTCCTGCGGTTGACTACACAGGGACACCAAAATATAAAAATCAGCTGTCAGTTAAGATCAATCCGGGGGTAGCAGCAGCAAAAATTGCAAAAGAACTGCGCCTGGGCAAAATAGCGGGTCCTTTTGATCACCTCCCTGAGCACAACTTTGTTTTCTCACCCCTGGGGTGGTCCCAAAGAAAGAGGAAGGGGAGCTCAGGCTGATTCATAATCTGTCAGCACCCAGAGGCAATGACGCCATCACCGAAGAAATCTGTAGCGTAAAATATGCCTCTTTTGACCCGGCAGTGGATATGCTAAGGGTTTTGGGACCGGGGGCCGGGCTGGCCAAATCAGATATCGAATCTGCCTTCCGGCTACTGCCTGTACATCCCCTAGATCACCACCTTCTTGGTTTTTCATTTCAGGGCAAATTGTACATGGAAATGTGCATGCCCATGGGTTGTTCTGTTTCCTGCGCTTACTTTTAAAAATTCAGTTCATTTTTGGAATGGGTTTTGAGACGGGCACCAATATGTCATGCACTATCTGGATGGCTTTCTCTTTCTGGGGTCCGCTGGCTCCCCGAAATGCGCTTGGGCATTGCCGGAATTTTGCATGCTCATGCGTGCTTTTGGGGTCCCTCTGGCGCTAGGGAAGACGGTGGGTCCAGCAACCACAATAGAATTTTTAGGCATAGAGTTGGACTAAGTACAGGGATGTTTTAGGTTACCTAAAGAAAAAATATTGACATTTAGAGCAGCACTCCAGCAATGTTTGGCAAAAGACAAAGTAACCTTGCATCAGCTACAACAGACAGTGGGCCGGTTGAACTTTGCACTAGTAACCTTGCATCAGCTACAACAGACAGTGGGCCAGTTGAACTTTGCACTAAGGGTAATACCCATGGCATCACCATTCTCCCGTTCCATCTCACAGGCCATGACAGGCCTGCAGGAAAAACACCATCACACAAGATGTCTGATGTTCGCCAGTCCATGCGGATTTGGATCGCATTTCTGGAGGGTGTCAACAACAGAGTAGTGTGGCCCAGTCCCCGCTCTACTTCTGCAGGACTGACGCTGCGGGCAGTGTGGGCTTTTGTGCCATACTCGGGAACGAATGGGTGGCTTTGCATTGGCCGGCTTGGTGGGGTGAGAGTGGTCTGACAGCCAATATAGGTTTCCTGGAATTCTTTCCCATCTGGGTTGCACTGACTGTTTGGCCTCATCATTTGCGTAATCAAATTGTGATTTTCTGGTCAGACAACATGACAGTGGTGGAATGCATCAACCAACAGGCTGCCCGGTGTAAAATTATACTCTGCCTATTGAAAGAGATAGTGCTGTTGTATATAAAGCTGAACATACAGTTTAAGGCTAAACATGTCCCCGGGGTGCTAAATAATGCAGCTGGCGCACTCTATCGCTTCAAGATGCAGGTTTTCAGGGAACATCTACCATCAGAAGAGGCGACGCCAACACACTTCCTGAAGCACTCTGGCAGATTGGTGCCCCCAGCTACAGAACCTTGTGGCTGCTAGCCTAGCACCCAGGACAGGAGGGCTTACGAAGGGGCGTTTTGGTCTTACTGCACTTTTTGGGGCAAGATTGGGCAGATAGCTGGAATAAGTCAGAGACTTTACTCCAGTATTTAGACACTTTGAATAAAGAAGGGCGTTCTGCGGTGACAGCCAGGCGGCATGTGTCAGCAGTTTTTTTCTTTGCGCAGATCAGGGACACCAGGGACCCCACGAATAGTTTCATCATGAGGAAGGCTCTAAAGGGGTGGCAGCGCCTCCAGGGGACCGCCCCAGACACAAGACAACCCATAGGTTTTGAGCGGCTGGCATCACTGTTAACTGCCCTGGGTGGCATTTGCTGTTCAACAAGAGAGGCCTTACTGTTTATAGCTACCTTTGCACTAGCTTTCTAATGTGAAAAGAATTGGAAGATGGCCTTCGAATTGTTACAAGCGCTATGTGCGGCTGCACATGTTGTGAGGTTGGCAAGACAATTGTAGACTGATGCCTGTCCTGTTTGTTTGCTAATATTTCAGTTTCTCGAACCTGTCACGCAGGGGGGAAACTGCCATCAGCACATTACCAGCAAGATTCTTCACAACGGCGGCCACATCCGCAGGAAAAGGGAGCACATGTTGTATGGGTCATTGGTCATTCTTATGTACGCCGTATGAAATCTGTTTTTCTTGCAGGTAATTACAGACAGAGAGCTGAGCAGGATGGTTTCAAGGTTTCTTTTCATGGTAAAGGGGGTCTCTGCCTCAGTCAGTTTCAGGGCTTTGTGACAGATCTGTTGAATAGACACAGTCCGCCACCCACAATAGTTATCTTGCATTTGGGCGGGAACGATCTGGTAAACCTGGGGAGAAGGATTTTTTTTATTTTTTATAATTGTTTTAATTAAATCGAGGCATCAAACAAAAGACATAGTACAGAAGAATTACATTATAATCTGTAGTACATCTTCAGAGGGGGAGAAGAACCTAATTACATACATGTCAAAAACATCACGAGGAGGAGGGAACATCAAAAACAGAATCTCTAGGCGGCACACAGATCTCTCCTCTATACTTATTCCACTGATCCCTAATTGAGGCCCATTTTCGGGGACGTCCTATCTCCATACACTCAGTTTTTTCCCGAAACATACTCCAGTCTAGGTCATTTTTCCAGTTCTCAAGGGTGGGAGGCAACTCGGAACCCCATCGTTGGGCTATAGTCCTGTTCGCTATCATGAAGCCTAGTGTGGTCCACTGTGTCTGTGCAGAGTTAAGATCAGTGGGTTCCCAGATGTTGAGAAGACATCTTTGTGCCTCCGGTAATAAGGAGACACCCGTGACCTCGTGAATAGTGTTATGAATCTCACCCCAGTACTTGACTATGTATCAACACTCCCAGATGATATGAAGGAATGTACCCACAAGACCACACTTACGTTTACACAGTCCAACATCCAATAACCCCATCTGTACAAGGTGGGGGCCCGTGACATAGACCCTGTGTAGTATCTTCAACTGTACGAGCCGCAATCTTGCAGGAATAGCAACCACTTTTGGGGAGGATACAGCCGACTGCCAGTCCTCATCATCCAATTCTATTCCGTCTCGTGTCCACTTATTCCCCAATTCCCTAAGTAGATCCACCCTATTATTAATCAGTTTATTGTAGATCTGGGAGATTGTTTTTTCGGGGAGATGACCATCTAAGATTCTATATTCAAGGGGCGATGCCTCCGGCAGGTCCACCTCTACAGGCAGGGCCGCCTGTAATGAATGCCGAATTTGCGCATAGCCGAAATATTCAGAGCCTGAAAGCGCAAATTCGACCTGCATTTCCTCAAATGTTTTAATCCGCCCTTTCCACCACATATCCTTAATAGTTGAAATCCCTATCAGCTCCCATTTATCAAATCCCTTAGTGTTCTACAGCTTACTCAAACGTTCCGAATCAAAATGAGCGGTAGCTAGTGTTAACTTATCCCTCCAACCCAAAGAACTTGTGGCATCATGCCAAATCTTCACTGCATGTTTAGTTGGTCCCGTCAATCCCAGCTTCATTGGCTTAGAATACAGTGCCCTGTTATAACTACCCCCTGGGAGGAGCCACTTGCCCATAGCGTATCCTGGATCGGTTACGGGTCCGTACATTCCATGGTTAATTGCAGCCAACTGGGAAGCCCAATAATAACGTTTGATATCTGGGAGGGCAATAACTCCGTCATACCTTGGGAGCGTCAGCTTGGTTAGAGCAATACGGGACCTCCTCTCCCATAACAAGCTACGCTGTAGCCCCCCTACCTCATGGAAATAACTAGAGGGCACTACATCCATGGTATTCTGAAGGGCATAAAGGAAACGAGGCAGGGACATCATCTTGAAGAGGGCTGCTTGACCCAACAGATAGATCGGAAGTCTCTGCCAATGAGCGGAGTCACTCCTAAGCCTCCGCAATGGGGGAAGAAGGTTTTTAACATATCTGACTGCCGCGTTCAGAGAAATGAAAATACCCAGGTATTTGAACCCACTCGTATTAATCTGGATGGGACAGTTTCTGGGAGGAACTGGGACCTCCCCCCAGAGGACAAATAACAGAGATTTCCCCCAATTGATGGAGAGCCTGGCGTTTTTACCAAAAGAGGCCAGGACGTTGCACACCACAATGAGGGACTTCCGATTGGAAGTGAGGTAAAGCAAAATATCATCCGCGTATAGGGAGATCCGATCTTCCCACTCAGGGGACCACCTCATGCCTCGGATTGATGGTTCCCAGCGCCAGGGGTTCTAGAGCCAGTGAGAAAAGGAGGAGGGAGAGGAGGAAGCCCTGTCGAGTGCCCCGACCCAAACGAAAGGATGCCGAGAACCCGGCCGTTAACCACCACCTGGGCAAGCGGCTCAGCGTACAATAAACGCACCAAGCCAATAAAGGCAGGTCCAAATCCAAATTTAGCCAGGACCGCCCACAAATAGGTCCATTCTACGGTGTTAAAGGACATGGTTGCGTCAAGGGAAGCGATCACGGCCGGCTCCCACAGGGTGTAGGCTCTAGCTATCATGCCATGCCACCTGCGTAAGTTCAGGGTCGTATTTCTATGAGGAATAAAGCCCGATTAGTCTGGGTGGGTCAATCTAATAATCACTTTTACCAGTCTATTAGAGAGAAGCTTGGCCAATATTTTGGGCTCCGTATTTAATAAAGAAATAGGTCTATAAGAGGCACAGTTGGTCTTTGGTTTACCTTCCTTGTGAATTACCACCACCTACGCCACTCTCTGGTCCCGAGGCAGAATCCCTTTCTCCCGTGCTTCGATAAGCATACCCCTGAAGTAATGAGCCAGCTTATCTGGCCTAAACTAATATAGCTCGATTGGGAGCTCGTTGGGTCCTAGCACCTTGCCCGAGTTCAACGAGCGAATGGCTTGCGCTATTTCATCTACTGTCAGGGCACTAACCATAAAACTCTCCTCTGGCCAATGCGAGACCGAGGTATACATAGTTTGAAAATACAACGTAAAGCTATTGACAATACTCTGGGGGTCAGTAAGTAACTCTCTCTCATCGGTAACAAGTTCTGGGATGACACGCCCAGCACCATCCCTTTTGTCCAACCAAGCAATAAGCTTCCCTGCCTTATCCCCGAGATCGTAAAGCCTACCCTGCTGCTCCCTGCTGAGAGCTTTAGCCCTATCAGTGACCAGAGATTTATAATCATGTTGTTTAAGTCACAGAGTATGTAAGTTAGCCTGTGTTACCTCCCGCTCCAGTTCCTCCTCCAGTCGACCAATCGCAGTCTCCGCCTCAACAATCTCTTTATTCCGTTCCTTTTTTGTTCCAGCTATCAATGATAAAGCTTGGCCCCTTATGACCGTTTTAAATGCTTCCCACAGAGATACTGAAGAGGGCACCAATCCTTCATTATCTATAAAATAATCGTCTAAAGCCTTGATGAGGTCCTTACGGATTTTGGGATTCCGCATATACCAGGGGTTAATAGGGGCGATCCTACCTGCCGATCTTGGAGAGACACAAAACCGGAGCCAAAGTGGGGAGTGGTCAGAGATACCCCTAGCAAGATGGACCGCTTCAACAATATATGATGCTTGAACCGCCGGGACCTGACAGTAGTCCAGACGGGTGAGGCTTCCGTGCCCTCCCCAGTGAAATGTATATTGTTTCCAGTCTGGGTGGAGCAATCTCCAGCTGTCCACCAATCCCATTGCATCTAGTAAATTGGGCAACCACCTCCTGGCATGCCCAGTATCCCATGGGGGATGTCTATCTAGGAAACCAGAAACTACCGCATTGAAATCACCACCCAGGATCAAGAGCCCCACCGGCAGTTCGAGTAATAGCTTTTCCAAATCAAAAATGAGGTGGACTGCATACCCGGGGAGGCATAGGCCGACAAGAGGGTAAGAATATGTCCCTCCCATCGACCCGTGATCCCAACATATCTTCCCCTGTTATCCGCCAATGTGGATTCTATCACTAAGGGAAGCGCCTTCTTAATCAGGATACCCACCCCCCTGGACCCAGATGTGAACCCTGCATGGGCTACCAACTTGTACCACATTCTATGCATCGCCATACATGAATTTCCAACCAAATGCGTTTCTTGGAACAAGACCACATCCGGCGCCTGGCGCCTGAGATATTGAAGAACCACACTACTTTTAATTTTGTCCCCCAACCCATTCACATTCCAACTTAAAACCTTCAGTTCACTACCCCCCATCGTCGTCATATGAAAAAAGGAAATTGCCCTCTACTGCCTGTTGCATGCTAATCAAATACAATATACTGATGCCATCGACAACGCAAAACATAAGAAAATGTAAACAAATTGCCAATAATGTGACACACAATAGTACAAAAATCCCGCCAACTCTCTTCCCACACCCCCCACCCTGCACCCCTGCATGCCGCTTACGCGCATCCCCAACTAGCAGTGTGCCTGTCGCCCCTTTTCACCCAATACTAATCTACAACTAACTAGAGGTAGAAAATAGAGGAAGGGCCCAAACTAGCCCGGCACCCCACCCCGTTCCCTGCCTCATCACCGCTACCGCATTTAAGGTCTACATATAGCAAAACTTTTACTGACGCAGCAAATCAAGAGAAAACTTTACATTCCCGTTCCACTCCCTGACCATTACATAATACTACTGAAGCCTACTGACACCATTTACACTTCATTATTGTTCTTCCGTCTCGCCCCGGTCTTGGCCCTCCATCTCAGCCGCAATCACACTGTCCAACTAATCCAACGCCACCTCAGAGTTATCAAAGAACCAGGCCTTCCCATTGAGTTCTACCCGGAGACGGACCAGAAACATCATAGCATATTTTAGTCCCTTGTCTCTCAGTTTCTTTTTCACCGATAGAAAGTTCTGGCGCTGTTTTTGAACCATCTGGGTAAAGTCTGGAAAAAAGGTGAGGGTCGCGTTTTCATACTTCAAGGGGGGTCCATTATGTGCCGCTTGTAAAACCACATCCCTGTCCCGAAAATTCAAAACCCTTGCAATCATGGGACGATGGGGCGCTCCCGGCCTCGGCCTACCTCCCGGGACTCGATGTGCATGCTCAACCATGAATAAGTTGCTAAGGCCTTTAGGCATGAGGTGGTTGAGGACAAGAGTTTCAACAAATAGATCTGGTGTTTGGCCTACTGATTTCTCGGGTACCCCAAGAATGCGGATGTTGTTACGTCTGACCCTTCCTTCATAATCTTCCAGCTTGCGATCAGTGAGGACTCTCAAGGCCTTGAGGTCCCGCACCTCCTGCTGTAACTGGCTCACATCGTCAATTAGGCTGTTAGTCTTAAGCTCAAGTGATTTGACCTTTTCATTTGTCTTAGTGAGGTCCGTCCGCATCAGCCCCATCTCGATTGTAACAGTGTCCAGTTTGTTATCTAGGGCTTCCATCTTCTGGCCCAGTGACGCTTGCCCCCCGTTGATAGCTGCCATAATATCCGTTAAAGTTGGTTCAATGGGGGCATACAGGACTTCTCTACCCTACATGGATGTCTTCTTCGATTCTACCAGGGACCCCTTAGGCAAGGTACAGCGATCCAGTCTATTTGACTAGATCGTTCTGGATCCCTTGGAAGACCGAGACAGGGGCTTGTCCAACTCCGATCTTGCAGCCATTGTGTCACCCTCTTTCCACTAGACCAGATCAGCGTGAGCTCACATCCAAGGTCAGAGTCACTATTTACTCCGACTCCTCTGATGTTCTCCAGCGGGCCACGTGCGATCACACCTCTCTCTAGCCTCCACTAGGCCACGTTCGATCACCCGGTCCGAAGCACCCCCACCAAACTTCACAGCTTCCGAGCAGTAAACAGGGATGCAAGGGGTATACTCTATCCCAAAGTGTTCAGGCCAATTGCAGCATAAAAAGGACTCTGACAGGGACTGATTACTTCATTGCGCACTATATCTGTCCTCCGTATCACACCCTATAACTGATTCACCTTTTCCAGAGCTGTTTCAGACCCAAGTATTGCCCAGCCAGTGATCTCCCCCGTGCTTTCTTGGCGAGCCAGATAGCGCGCCACAGATATGGGTTCACAATCCGTTTTTGATGCTCCCTCCTTCTCTTCAAAGCGGGACACCAATGGGCACTCAACAGACACTGGCGGTGCACGATGAACAAATGGGGCTCCCTCTGGTCAGCTTGGGCAGGTCCTCTCTTAATCAGGCCATCAATATGCTCCGCATCCCCCACCGGTCCTTACCTGATGGCTCCTGAACAGATTTCAAACCACCAGTAGTTCGGGAGACCCCGGGGCGATTTAGGGCCAGCTTCTGGAATCGGCAATCCCTAGGCTCCTAAACACCATCGCAATCCTCAGGACGGGTTCACCAAACTCTCCAGGGTCAATTACATTAAAGTCCCACAGACGATCAGGGACGGGGAGTTCAGCATCAATGTGTGTGTCCCGGGGAGGTCACAGCGCCCCGCAGTTCTGCAATTTGCTCCCGGAGCCGGGCCAAAACGTCACAAGCGCCAGTGCTCCACTCAATGTAATATGACCATCCTGGCCGAGGCGGCGGGGCACAGCAACAATCCCGGGGCATCCATTCACAACCAAGGGCCGGACCAACTGATCCGGATTCGCGCCCCCCGTTATTGTTGCACTAGCGGGCGGCCTCACCGTCATGCTAGGCCCCGGCTCCCACGTCAGACCAGGCCCTGAACTTCCGGACAGCGCTGCTCAGCGTCTGGATCACGGAGGCGATTGGAAGAAGATTGTACGGGCGTCGCTCGTATTCCCAAACCAGGAATATGAAGTTTGGGTTCAGGATAGGTTACAGGATAGAGTCGCGAGGAACAGAGGTCGGCGGAGTCGAGTCTCTACGCAGCCATCTTGGTCGCCGTCTTGGCTCCTCCCCCAGGGGAGAAGGGTTTTGATGGAGGATATCATCTTTGAAGTAGGCTGGTTAGCTAAGGCATGCCAAGGCTGCACAATAGTTTGGTCCCAGATGATACCCAGATTCAAATGGAGGGGGGGAGATTCTCTAAAAGCGTTAAATCACTAGGTAAAGAGAATCAACAATAAAATAGAAAAAATGTTCAGGTCACCTCAGTTGCAAAACATATTGCATGGGTATGTCAGGGGGGAACAGTGCTTCTTAAAAGACGGGGTCCATCTGTCTAGATTAGGCAATAAAATCTTATTGGAAAATATAATGGCTTGGCTTGGGAGTGTCAGGGCTGGGCATGACCTTTTGGTGTAGGAGGATAGGGGGGCCAGATAGTCGGGCAACTATGCTGGCCTGTGGCGGCAATGTCATGATTGGTGAGAAGTCAATTTAAGGTCTTAGGGGCGGCGCCATTCTTGAATGGGGTCACCCAGGGGGAGGGACAAGTGGTCTCTCCTAGAACTCCAGGGGCGGTACATCCGGTTGGCTGTATGGGTGCGGGGGAGTCACACTTTCTTAAGGCTGGTTGGCCACCATACACGGGCACAATGACATCATTAAACGTCCCAGAGTGCAAGGGCCCCCCTTTTTAATGGAGTTCATGGAGCGTACGGGGGTAACTGGGGGAGGAAGTACCCTCTCGATAAACGGGCCCTCTGCGCATGCGCACTCTTATGGGAGGGCGTGGCTAATTGATAAGGATCTGACACCAGTTAGCGACCTTGCTGTAGGCCAAAATAGGATGCACAGAAAAGTCATTAATGTATGATTATGATTCAGATATTAGACTCGGATAGGAAATACTTTGTATTAGAAGTATGTTAAGGTTAGCCATCTGATATCTGTACATATGAATTGTAATCAAATGTCAAGTACATTTTCTGCGAAAAATTTGTAAATATTGTTTATTTCAATTTTTATTTGATTTTATGTTTTATTAAATACGGTTGGGGTTGAACGACCCCCCACCTCCAAGGAAATCCTCCCTCATGTCCATTTGTAATAAATGTTGGTTAAACAAAAGGCGGGGGAGGGGGATGTTCGGTAGTCCCTGGCCATATGAGTTCATCCCACCAGTAGGGCAAATCTTGTTTACTAAATCCTTCCATAAGTGCTCAATTTCTGCAAACAGGCCTTTAAATCTTGTTCTAATCTTGTCACATATGCTGTGTATTCAAAGACAGATGTTAAATGTCAAACCCAGTCTTCCAAGGGAGCTTGGAGTTTATCTTTCTTTCTCAGACTTCAAAGTGAGAAGATTTATGTGACAAAAATGCTGGCTACTGGGGAAGCACTGGAGGAAGGCTGTAAGTTTTATTTGTTTCTTGAACACAGCAACATTAACATTTAAGCAAATGAACTGCGCAGAATTTTCAGAATGTATCAGAATTAGGAAAGAACAAATGAAGCACATCTTTTTTGCTAATCCTGAAGTGTGGCGGAAACAAATATTTTCATACAATCAAATCAAATAAATACACTAAGTGATGACATTTCCACACATAATTGTTTGTATGCTTTATACTTTCATCAGTAAAATTGTATGTCTATGCAAAGTTAATGATCATTTCAATTAAATATATGTTGTCTGCAAAGGCAGTGCTCTGCCACACCATGCATACTCCACTTTACACCACTTTACTCTGCTTTGCACCACTCCACACCTTGCCACTCCACTTTACGCCCCACACTCTATGCCTCTCTATTCTGTACTACTCTACTCTATGCCAATGCACTCTATGCCACTCTACTCTACTCTTCACCACTCAACTATTCGCCACTGAACTCTACACTACTCCAGTCTAGGCCATTCCTCTCTACTCTACACCACTCCACCCTTCGCCACTCCACTCTACAACACTCTACTCTCTGCCAATGTATTCTATGCCAATGCACTCTACTCTGTACAACTCCATTCTATGCCAGTACACTCTACCTCAATCTACTCTATGCCACTACAATTTACACTTTACCACTCCACTCTGCACCACTGCACTCTACGGCACTCTGCTCTATGCCACTGCACTCTGCCCTCCACCACTCCACTCTCCATCACTACTTCCTACTTGAAACATTCTACTCTATGCCACTGCACTCTACACCCTGCACTCTACGCCACTCTACTCAACTCAGCAACACTCCACTCTCAGCAAATCAGCACTATGCCACTGCACTCTGTGCCACTGAACTCTATGCCACTGCAATCTATGCTGCACCACTCTTTTCTGTGCCAGTCTACTGCACTCTACACCAATGCACTACATGCCACTACACTCTATGCCACTCTGATCTGCACCACTCCACTCTCTGCCATTGCACTCTATGCAAGTCTAATCTACTGTGCAGCACTGCTCTCTACAACGCTGCACTCTACACCACTCTACTCAACGGCACAGCACAGCACTCTAAGCCACCCTATTCTATGCCACTTCACACTAACCTGCACCATTCCACTGTACCCTGCACCACTCCAATCTATGCCACTTCTCTCTCCTCTGAAATAATCTACCCTGCAGCACTGCACTCTATGCCACTTTACTCCATTCTACACCACTCCACTCTAGGCTACACCACTCCACTCTACGCTGTGCCACTCCACTCTACCGCACTCTTCTCTGTCTCACTGCACTCTGCGCCACTGCATTCTATACCACTCTATACCAGTGCACTATATGCCAATCCACTCTATGATGTTGGATAATAAGCTTGCTCTGGGTGACCAAATAGGTATGGTAATCTCTGCCTGCTTTTTGGCACTGAAAATAGTCTCAAGACAGTGGTCACGGCCCTCATAATATCCTGTCTTGACTATTGCAATGGTCTATATTTGAATGCCCAAAAACAACACATCAAGAGGCTTCAAATTGCACAGAATGCAGCAGCCAGATTGCTGTCAAGGACTCTGAATTTATTTTCCATAAAGGATAAACTTAAACAACTCCACTGGCTCACGGTAAAACAAAGAGATTGCTTTAAAGCACTTTGCACTGCTTTTAAGACCCTCAATGGAGTAGGACCCGATTTCCTGAGGCGAAAATTCCAGTGGTATATCCCAAGAAGAACGCTATGCTCAGCAGGAGCAAAACAAGTTCTTGTCCTCTCATTTAAAAAAAGTTAATTGGGGAGACCGGAGCTTTATCCTCTGCCCGTCAAAGGCTTGGAATGATCTCCCTTTCCACCTAAGGAATGCCACAAACCTCTTCTCTTTTAGGAAGGGGTTGAACACATGGCTTTTTACTCAGTAGCATACTCCATTACGCTCTCCAGCAGTCAGTGCTTAGCACCAGGACACCCAGGGTAACTGTGCGCTCTAAAAATGTGATTAACATAACATAACGTTATTCTACTCTACACCACTGCACTCTATGGCACTCTTTTCTACTCTACACCACTGAACTCGATGCCACTGCTCTCTATGCCACTCTACTTTACTCTGCACCACTCTATGCCAAAGCACTCTACGCCGCTGAAATGTGTGCCAATATACTCTGCACAACTGCACTCTAAGCCACTGCACTCTACTTTGCACCACCCATCTCTATTCCACTCTACTGCACTCTACACCAATGCAGTTTAAGCTACTGCACTCCACACTATTCTATTCTGCATTGCTACACTCTATGTATAATGGCACATAATTGTTAATGCTAGAAAACAGTACAGATGACTGTACTTGTTTTGCAGGTTCCTTCTCTTTAACTTTCTAGAATGTAAAAAATGAGCAAATTGCTGGTATTTTTCTCTGAAAAATGTGGCAGCACTCAGTCCACCTGTCTGCTGACTTCACAGTAGCTTTGTGGTTTTTGAAGTTGCACAGTTTGTATCTCCACCTGACATCATGGATCCATAATATTTTAATTCATATTTTGCACCTGTATGCTTCAAAGACAGCAGGTTACTAGCCAGTACCCTAAATCCTGAGTTTAGCCGGTTCTTACCTAGATTATCCATGTGTTTATCCTTCCAACCTGACTGTCTTCCTCCATTCAATTTGCTTCTTACTTACGCTGTTACTCCATTTAACTTGGTTTACTGACCCATTTCGGAAGAGTTTTATTCTTGTGCTGTCTATTCCTTATTAATCTAACTAATGAGTTCTTATTAAGTATTGCATACTGACTCACCTGTGGTTGTCATGCCTTCTGTAGCATCCCATCAGCCTAGGCACCCACTAATAAGTACACCACACATGCAGAGAGGTTTTACACATCTTCATTCTGCTACATGTAAATCAGAATTCAACTTTCTAAGCCTGTCTTCAACTCATCTCTTCAACGCGGTGTACAGTGGGAAGCAAAAGAGCCCCAGAGTTCTTTTTATTACAAGACACTACATCTCCCGGTTTGTTAAATAAAAAGTCACAACTTACAAAAATAGGTAACTAAATAAATACATAAATAAATATACAAATAAATACATGAATAAATACATAGATACCCAAGCAGTTGCAATTTTTCAATTAAGCGTCTTGGGGCCTGAATAACACATCCTGATCAGGTTACGGGAAACCGGGAACTGGCAGTCGAAGTGTCAGCGATCTGCACAGGTGATGTGGAATTATCAGCAGACAGTCAAGAACAGTCTGTCTAGACCCAGTCTGTACATTGACACTGATGTTTGGTGAGTAATGGGTCACAGGCTGAAAATGAGAGGAATCACTCATAAGGGACTTCCAAGGATGCTGGGCAGTCACCATGTGTCCTTTGGTGTTGGTAGTAGAAAAGGGTTCAACTTCAAAAGGAGCATCAGGTTTCCTTCTTCTGTGTTGTCTAACAAGCACTCGATTTCCTCTGATAAAAGTGGTCCTTTGAATGATGTAATTGGATAGCGTATATTTTAATGTTCTGTAAGTGACCAAAGTCTGTAGTGTGAATGTCTCCCTCGATCTGAGGTTGGGCCATTGGGGCAGTTGTTCATTATTGGTCCTCCAAACATGAGAGTTGCAGGGCTGTTCCCTGTCGTTGAGTGAGAGGTTCAATGGTAAGCTTGAAGAAGAGTGTTAAAAACAGCTTTGAGGTCCAGCTTCTCTAATGCAGCACACTGAACGTCTTTCTTTAGAGTACTCATGCACAGTGGCGGGTGGTGGAATTTTAAACTGGTGAGGCGTATGCAGAATGAATCAACTGATGCTAGCGAGCACAGCGAGCAAGCCCGACGGCAATTAGGGTGGTTCGGGGGGGTTCTCCCCCGTGCATCATTTTTTTTTAAATTGACATCTTTTTAGTGCGATTTTCAGCAGTATTTCTGTGATAAATGGACTAAAAATTCAGTTCTTCTAGGCATTCATAAAAGAAAACTCATACATTATTTCAGAGAATTTCTGGGTTGCCAAGCAAATCTGACTTCTGAAGAGGGCTAGGGTTCTAAGCACGACTGCTTTGGCTCTACCCTTTCCAATAGAAAACACTAGTTAGTGATGTGAACAAGTTTAATGGACAAACCTGGGGTCTAAGGAGAGTCCCTCTCCTGTGAAAGAAATGTAAAAAAGATTGGCAAATGGTGCATTTTAAAGCAAATGAATGCAGCAATAAAGCAAGGCTTATTAAGCAGTTGGAACGTATAGTCTTGAAATATTAAACATATTAAAAACTGCCCGTATCTTCTTGCATTCATTTGTTCAACAGTTACTGTAATATGTAAATTGTTCTGCATGACAACTTTAGCTCTTTACAATGTATGCTTGCCCAGTGTCTTGCACTACATGCAGCATTAACTTTGGAAAAATATGCTCTAACCAGACTTCGGGAAGCACCCACAGCTGCTGGCTATAACCTGTCATATAGAAATATGTTCAGACAGGTCTTTAAGAGAGATGAAAAAAGTGGGTGCTCCCTACAAAGGAACATGCCAAATATATTTCTGTGATTCCCATAGTGTGCCATCAGACCGGTATTTTAGTTTCTCTCTGAGATGTAATTTTATCCAGATAAATGGCACAGCAACTGACATATTCCTAAAGCATGTCAGTATGATTGGCTTTGCCACTGGGTGTTAGTTGTTTAAGATAAATGAGTAACAACAATGATATCCTATAAATAATTAACATTGAAAATGTTTACATTCTGAAATTCTGAAATAGTGAGTCTGTGAAATAAATAGCATTGAGCCCTGTGAAAGACAGAATTTTTGGCCTTCAATTATGTGAGCTTTATGTTAGATATGTATCCTATTTTTCTCTGTATATCTTGTCCATCTGCACATCTTCAACCTCCTCTCTTTTCTCTGCAGCATCCTCTTTTCACTCTTCCCTGAATGCCTTTCCTCAAATCTGTCACTTCACTGCCCCCAACATGTATTGCACTCCCTCAAATATAAGCACTTTGGCCCGATTTACAGAACTAACTTAAGACAAAAACCTAAACTTACTACTTTTGGTATTTTGGGGTGCCTGCATAAACTGCTTTTGCCAGCTTTGGGAGAAACGCTGCCACATCTACCTGAGAGCCCTTGTTAAACCGCCGTCACTGCTGCCTTCGCCGCTGCTCCACCGCTGCCTGTCTCCTCCCCCCGCCGCAGCCTCCCACCATCAGTGCTGCCGCAGTGTGGGGGAGTGGGCAAACTACAACTCCCAGCGGCCTCCGCGACCGGAAGTCGCGTTGAGGCGGAGCGCGCCAGGAGGCGCTTAAAAGCGGCCTTCACCTGCCGTGGAGTGGGTGCCTGCATAAACTGCTTTTGCCAGCTTTGGGAGAAACGCTGCCACATCTACCTAAGAGCCCTTGTTAAACCGCCGTCACTGCTGCCTTCGCCGCTGCTCCACCGCTGCCTGTCTCCTCCCCCCGCCGCAGCCTCCCAACCATCAGCGCTGCCGCAGTGTGGGGGAGTGGGCAAACTACAACTCCCAGCGGCCTCCGCGACCGGAAGTCGCGTTGAGGCGGAGCGCGCCAGGAGGCGCTTAAAAGCGGCCTTCATCTCCCGCGTCGCGGGAGCGCGCGGGGCCGCACCGGGCTAAGCCCGGGCAAAGGGCGAGCCCTCGGTGGCCCTCAGGGGACCGAAGAGGATGGGACGGGCCACCCCCCTAACAACCGTACTGGAAACACCTCGTCCAAAGGTTTTAAACAGGGTCTATCGATGTCGGGAGGCTATACATCCACTTTTAGAGGATGACGAAAGTGCCAAAAACTCCAATGGCCACCAGATCAACAACGAGACTGAAACCTGTGAGTACCCCACTACCAACTATAACTGCTATTGACATAATGCTGCAAAAAACTATCAGTGTAGTGGCGGATGCTATCCAGGACACAGAGAGACGTCTCTCTTTGACCCCAGATATGCGTTTTCCAAATCTCTCTTTACACACCACTAATAACTCATGCATTATGGATGATAGTTCCAACTCACAAGAATCTCTATTGATGCAATCGTTTACAGACCTACCATCCTCGCACATGAAGGATACAACATCAAAACCCTTATTTACGTGTTCAACTACGCTCGCAAATGAGAGCAGCCCCCCAACCCTAAGTAACAGTGGAAATAACATAAATCACCTGCATATATCATCTCCAGACCCTGAGGTCCAGCTAATAGAGAGCCAGTCACCAGCTAGCAAAATTGCCCTGATGCCTGCACTTGATCAATCAACCCCAAAAAAGAAGTGCGCAAAGAAAAAGCGTAAGACCAAACATCCCATGAAAAATATCCACCATCCTGTAGGCAAGTCTAAGCGATCAATCAAAGACTTATGGCAGAAACTCACCCGGGAGAAACCCACTGACAATATCTCAACAGGCCCCCTCCATATTCTCCCTCCAGACTCGGCCCAGTCCGGTAATCATAATAACAACTCAGAGACCACCCAGGTTAACGAGCAAACTGGTCACATAATCGAAGCACCTACATTGATTAGGCCATCTCTATCCGATATTGAAACATTGATTAAATCTCTTTTACACCCCATCAATAATCAGATAGTTAATATAGAGAAGGCATTAGGGAAATTTGAAAGAGCACAGAATGAAGTTTCATCTAAAATTCTCATTATGCTCAAAGCACCTATTACAACCTCTACCTTTGTGCCAGTGAGCACAAATCTCAACATTAGCAACCCGAAACCTAAAAATTCCAATGTTACTAGCTCAGTGGCTAGTCCTGCTAAACAGGCTACAACACAGAAACGGGGCCCGCCATCCGCAATTAATCTTCCCATACCTCAACAAGTAACTCAAACCCCAGCCCAGATAGCACCTACAAATAACGTGCAGAATACTATCGCTCCTGTGGATGCCGATGACAGTGAATGGGCTGCGGAGAGTTCCCCCATAGCCACAACTAGTGTTAATAACGAAACATCCAAAACCCTTAGCATCCCACCCAGAAATATCTCTTCTAATGTACCTGGGACAAACCATCTTAAATTTAGGCTCCCAAGAACGACCACACACATAAATCTTCCTCCCGAGTCTAACGCCCACACAATAGTCATGATTGGGGTACCCAAGTTAGCTGAAAATACGAGGGAAACTAACATTGAACTAAAGAATAAGGTTATGCAGTGGCTAACCACTCATAGACCACTTCCCTCCCACATAACAGGGACAATCTCTCAAGTTAGGAGAGTAGATTGGGTGGGTACAAGATATAAATCAACTGAGGGAGATTGCATTGTCATTAACTTTAAAGATAGGGGAGCTGCTAAATGTATTGCCAATTGGAGGAGCTCCTCTTCAAGCAGCCTGATCCGTACAATGGGATTAAGTTATTTCTATCCACGCAACCCTGATGGCCTTAGATATAACATCAAACGTCCCTATGGTTATGATGGGTCCCCGGCGGCTGATACCTACTCCCAAACATGGGCCCCCGCCCTAGCCCCCAATCAGGGAAGAACCACGGATTTAGAAGCACAACACTATGCTCACTCTTGGGAAGATAGAACTTATAACTATCCTACATATCCCTTGTACGAGAATCCAGAATCTGTCTACCAACCATATACAAGACCGCATTTAACCCATGATTTATACCAGATTCCAACCTCTAATAGATATGACGCCCTATACAACTATGACAACGACTACCTTGATGAGGTAGATTGACTAGCATCCGTCTCACCCTCCAGTCCTTTAAGTAATCAGTTAAAACCCGTTGTCCCTCCAAATATAACAAAATCTGTTGCCAGTGAAATCACTCACGCTACCTCTAGTGCACACGTAGATATCTCTAATACAGAGACGACAATATATAGTTCTGAAAGTTTATCTCCTCAAGGTGCACCTGCCCCTTTTCTTGCTGACACAGGCCTCCCTCATATTAATATACACCCCATCCACTTAGATAGTGATAGAAGCTCCCAGACAGATACCGAAAGGCATGGTGACTTGCACCTGCCCTTACCATCATCTGCGATAGGGAATCCCCACAATAATCCTAGCTCCATCAAAATTTTATCATGGAACATTGCAGGTTTGGCCGCAAAAATCAAAGATCACTCTTGGATAGCCTTTGTTAAAAATTATACCATACTGTGCTTCCAGGAAACTTGGCTCATTGACAACAACGTTTTTATTGAAGGATTCCAAAGCTTTTTTGTTCCCGGTCTTCCCTCACCCAGTGGAAGGGCAAAGGGGGGGCTGGCAATATTTATTAGCCTTTCCCTGGTGATACAGATAAAAAATAAACACCAGGACAACACCAACATACAGATCTTGGAGCTTAGAAAAGGCAAAAAAGCACTAACCCTGGTGAACTTCTCTAATGCCGTATCGCCATCAGGTGATTGCAATATCACCAAACTTCACGAGTACCTTCACGATAATCTGGCAGTTCTACCACGGAATAAAATAATTGTAGGTGATTTTAATGTGCATATCTGTGGTCACCCGACATCGGCATCTCTGGGCTCCATGGGATGTGGAAACAGGTCAGGCCTTCATTTAGTGCATTGTCCACGAGGCTCTAATATGAATAATCTAATAGACGGCCTGGATCTGAGAAATGCGATGACCCTGAAAGAGGATTCCTTTATCTATGAAACCCCAACCTACAAAGGTTCAGAACAAGGCTCCTTTATCGATCAAATACTGCTCTCCGTTGATATGGCATTTTCAGCTTCTAATTTTAATATTCATGAAAGTGTCCATAGTGACCATAACCCGATCTCAGTGGAAGTTAAAAGTGGGCTGTTTGAACTCAGCAAAAACCGCAAAGACCCGGGTGTCTTAAAATTAATTAATGGCGACCGACGACTAAAGTGGTCTTCAATAAACAGTGAAGCTTTACTCGAATCTGTTAAAACGAGTTGTGTTCAAGAACTCACCCTCTGCTCCTCAAATATCACTCCCCCGGATCTTATACTATCTGCCTTTGCTGCACTGACTAATAGAGTGGATCAACTACTCTCAGTACCATTGAAGGGCCATGACAACCAACAGCCACGATGGTTTGATCACACCTGCTCAAAAGCCAGTCGACAACTAAAAATGGCTCTTAAGATCAAACCAAGGGATCCCACATTAATCAAAATATTACGCTCTGATTATAAATCCGCTTTGGCATCACGTAAAAAAGCTATAAAGGCGAACATCTGGGAATCCTTACTTGATCCATCCATTTTGGGCAACAGCTCCAAGTTCTGGAGCTTAATAAATAAACCAATGTTTGATGATCCGAACGCTGCCACCATTGGAACCTGCATACCTGAAAGTGAGTGGGTCTCTCACTTTAGTGCAATCTTTAACCTCTTGGCTGCTAATGACAAGGGTAACTCGTCATGGACTTTCCATTGATTTCAATGGAAATTAAATAAGAACCCTAATAATGCCTTAGCAGCCAAGAGGTTAAAAGGAACGATACACGGCATATGCAAGCTCCAGATTTTCCTGTAGAAACTCCGTTGCTATTCACAGATAAAGAAGTGGAAAGGGGGATTCGCTGTCTAACTAGCAACAAGGCCCCGGGCCCAGATGGCCTCCCCCCAGACTTATTTAAATCCAACGTCTCCTTCTGGGCCCCAATCCTTACGGCAGTGGTTAATGCTGGAGCTGCTACCAGGGCCCCTAAGTCCTGGGGAGCCTCAACTATTGTCCCCGTGTATAAAAAAGGAGACAGAAGCAACGCAGCCTGCTATAGGCCAATCTCACTGATTAATTCTGTCGCCAAGGTTGTTGGTGGGATCATCCTAAATAGGTTATCCACTTGGGCCAAAAACAACAAAGTCATGTCACCAGTACAATATGGTTTTAGACCAGGACATTCTACAATATCACAATGCATGAATCTATACCTAATTAGTGGCAAATACACTCTGGCCAGAAACGGAACGCTTAATATGGCCTTTATGGACCTTTCATCGGCATTCGATTGTGTCGACAGAAATAAACTTTGGGATGTCTTGCTGAAAATGGGGGTTGAAAAAAACCTAATCAACTTCTTGGCCGATCTTCACAGCGACACACAAGCGAACGGGCGGTACTCCAAAGACCTAAAAGTGACCAAAGACCTTAAAATAAACCGGGGGGTCAGACAGGGCTGTATTTTGGCGCCTTTTCTTTTTAATTTATACATCAATGAATTAGAGGAGCATCTTTTAAGAACAAACCCTGACTACCCATACATAGGTAAAAGGGGCGTCCCTGTCCTTCTCTACGCTGACGACGCCGTCCTTATTTCAAGAACTGCACTTGGCCTTCAAACTTTATTGGACTCATTTTTTCATTTTATGAACTCACGAGGCCTGAGTATTAACAATGCCAAGTCATACATCATGAAGGTAGGACATGGGTCTAAGAAGACTTACCCTTTATTCGTTAACGGGGAAAAAATACCCTATACAACAACCTTTTTCTACCTCGGTGTATTGTTCGACAGTAAACTTACATGGGGACCAGCACTAAAGAAGAAGAAATGTGACTTAATAAGGACCAATGCGGCAATAATTGACTTTGCTCGCAAGATGGGTAACACACCTGTGGTTGCGATAATGAAATTATACCATGCCAAAAGCATATCAGTTGCCTGCTATGGGAGCGACCTTTGGGGGTTCTTTCCAGTGTCTGATTTAACAACCACAGAAAATAACTTTTTAAAACAAATTTTATGTTTACCAAAGAGTACGGCCAACTTTTCCACCCATGAGGAACTGGGCACGCCATTTCTGGAGGATAAAATTGCAGTAAACCCCCTCTTGTGCTGGCTAAGCTGTTGGATGAACAGGGAAATACCTTTTACCCAGAATATTTTATCCGAAGCACTGGCATGGGATGGGAAACTAAAGATACCCTGGATAAAGTACATTCGAGACTGTCTTCAAGACCTAGGCAGGTTGGACCTCTTCTTAACACCACAGACAGTAACAAAATATGATGTAACATCTGTAAAGACTACTTTTCTAATGACCCGTCAGATGACGAGGGAAGAGACTGAACTGAAGAAGGGCAGTGTGTTGAGTCACACTCTATCCAAAACATGTATTCAAATAGAGCCTTACTTATCCTGGGCCACCTCCAGACATGAGCGCTTTTTATCGACTAGACTTCGTTTTGACCTTTTTCATCTGATGCTAGCCGTGCCCAGTGGTGCCCATAGGGGACAAGTGCTGCCAGCTTGCAGCTGCGACAATAAGTCTCCGCAAGATCTGGTGCACTTTTTATTTATATGCTCCTACTACATCTTACCTCGAAAAATGTTTTTAAAACCTCTATTTAAAAAATGGAATTTCGTTCAAATAAGGTCTGCACTAATTTATCTCAAAATGTTGCACTGTGAAAGCACTTTATACGTAGTCAATTTTTTAAAGACAGCCCTGAGATTTAGGAAAAGTATGGAAGGCTATTAAGTCTCTTGATGAATTGTACTGTTGCTCTCGCATGAGCTGTGATAGGCTACATTGTAATCCACTGTTTTTTATCTAAATTTTTAATTGATGAACTGTTTACATATGTGTTACTTTTTTTCTTTCTGTACTTTTATGACTGATTTTTCCTTCAGTCGAATAAAGAAATTTTGAATTGAATCGAATTGTATTCACAGAAGTTAGGATTTGTCTTAACCCCTTCTGTGCTGCGCGGATTTTCCCCCGGTGCTGAACGTTCCATTGGGCTTATGGAACCATGACGGAACGGTTCCGTCATAACCACAGGCCACCTTATGCTCATGACGGAACCGTTCCGTCATGAGCATGGAAGGGGTTAAGTTTGTCTTAAGACAGACTTAAGACAGACTTAAGACAGACTTAAGTTAGGATTTTGTCTTAAGTCTGTCTTAAGATAAATTTAAGACAAAATCCTAACTTCTGTGAATACCAAAAGTAGTAAGTTTAGGATTTTGTCCTGTGAATCGAGCCCTTACATTTCTCTTGATTTTGCCTTGCAAATATTTTGACATCAGTGTACCCCTTCGCACACATTTCCACAGAATTTCAGTTGCAGATGGAATACAGAAATATTGTTCTGTGTGCTCTGCAGAGGCCAACTCACTGACAGGCACTTTCTTTGGCTTTAGCCTTAGCGCCTGCGTGCTCAATCAACGCCCCTCATAAACACCTGGCATGGCTCAAGCCTCAAAGTATGCACAGAAAAAAATACAGATAAACAACAACATTATAAAATAGCTAACTCATGGGGAATGCAAGATCAAGTAAACATGTAAAATAAGAGAGGAACTAAATCTCTGAAATGCATTCCCTCGACGTTTTTGACATTCATTGTTTGAAAGTCTATCCATGTTTTTGGCATCAGTGGTAACTTAGGGGCATGTACACAAGGACAGTTTTAATGCCATACATACTGCTTGCTAATCTATCTATGCACTTGTCCCCCCATTTGTTTCATTTAATGATTCATCCATTTCTTCCATTCAGCCAGCCACCCGTCCAGCCTGCTCCTAGCCTGTAAAGAGCATGGCTTATCTGCTCATGTGCTGTTGACTGGCCCTATCTGAGGAATCTGGAGTTATCCCTGAAGGGATGCACAGGCCAGCGGCAGGTGTTTGGAACCGAAGAAAAATAATGTAACTCTGGAAAGAGGCTCCAGGAACAGCGAGTTTCAGGGACATTAACATTAGAACTCGGGTCAAGTGTTCTGCAACTGCAGATTTATGCACACAGCTCTGAAATGAAGGGTCTCCACCAGGCTTGGGTAACTTGACGGAGCCAGCCAGCCGACAATGGAAGAAAAGAATAAAGAAATTCTGCTAGTGTTCCGGAAACGGTTGTATACGTCGGCAGTATTTGAATTTGGGATCAGCGTAGGCCCTAATATGGAAATAGATGAATGTTGGTGATGTCTGATATTTGTCGGTGGTGAATCCTATCCGTGGTATTTTAAGCTGATGGGCACCAAAATAGTTAAAGATTTACCTTTGGCTGCAATAAAATACCGCACACTTTACCGCTGCTCCATTACAAAACTGCTGTCAGGTTTCACCGCCCACAAACTCACATTGCGCTGATGCAAATCTGTTTATGAGGTGTGTCCATGTTTGCGGGATAATTCAGACAGCACCAATGAAACTGTTTTTGTGATTCAAATGGTGGTACATAACAACAGCGTTGGCAGTCATTTTAACAAGATTCTGCAAGGAGGCATTCCTCCATCTTGGCTTTCTGTTAGCTGCGCATTTGTTTTGTGTTGTTGGGTTTGAGTTTGTCAGGTGTTCTTAATTTATGGAAAAATAAACCTTACTGATGAAATTAAAAATAATGAATTAAACAGCATCAAGCATAGAAGTCAATCTTGCATGAACCTTCCTCAACACAGACAATTGTGACAGACAATTTGCTGTGATCCTCTTCACTAATGACCTGGCATGCCATAAGGAACACACAATAGGGAGAGTAAACTAAGCTTTCCCGAAGAGTCCAGAGGCTACTTCAAAAAACAGAATGATTTAGGGAAAGGGGCGATCCAAGCAATAGGGTGCTCATTGTGCGACAAGTTCAAGATGGACAGTCTGCACTTCAGAATACAAAGCCTTATGTACAGTTGTTTTGATGAGGGGCACGTTATACATGACGGTTTGCCATTCCAGCAGCATGCTTTGTGGATTTCATTCTAGGTTTACACACACACACGAAAGTCGCAGCTCACAATACTTGTGGGGCGGTCGCACGGGGCGGGGGCCGGAGAAGATTAAAATATAATAAAAGAAAACTTACCGGTCCGCAACGCCTCTGCTCGACTGCTCCTGGGCCAGTGGTTCCACGCTCTTCAACAAACAGGAACAGCCGCAACGTCACTGCCAACCCCTCTACTGACGCTGCTCCAGCAGCACCAGGATTGGTTGAGGGCAGGGATACTCCCTGCCCATTAGGACACCGAGGGCTGCTGCATGAAGCAACCCTCGGTCTCCTAAGGGAAAGGATAGTGCGCCTGAATGGGCTGATCGTAAAAATAATGAGCCCAAAAATGAACATGCGCACTATCGCTGTGACTGTGCGCTGCTGCCACTCAACTCCCTGAGTGCTGCCGCAGCCCCGCCCCCACCCTCTTCAGCGTCTCTCGTTCTACTTCTCCGACGCTAATTCCAATCAGGAGTCCTGATTGGAATTAGCGTCGGCGAATTAGAAAAAAGAATTTGAATGGGGCCGTGGCATTAGTGGGGCAATGCCCCAGAGCCCCCAATGGACACACCACCACTGCTCATGCACATTTTGCCAGTTCATTGGCCTGGGGCCAAATAGGAGTGCTTTTCTAATGCTTTATATTGAGGTGGTTAACAAATTCTTTAAATTCTTGACTATTGAAAGGTGGGCCGTTGTCAGACTTTAATACTGCAAGTTCAACCGATGTTGCAAAGATGCCGTATCATTTTTGAATTACCTTTTCATGTGTAGTGGATAAAATGTCTTCCAACAATGGAAAACTGAAGTATTCATCAAAAAATGACTAGAAGATGATGTCCATTCTCAAGAGGATCAAAGAAATCAAGAGCAATTCTCTCTCAAGCATGATGTGAAAATTCGGACATGTTCGAAGGATGCTGAATGACTTGAGATGAAAGACAGTAGCATATATGACAAGTCTTTAATTCTTTTATGACCCATTCATCCAGATACGGAAACCAGACTTGTCATGGAGTGCTCTCTTGAAGCCAACTATTTCTCAATGTCTCTCCTGGGCGGCATCGATTATTTGTTGTTGTAGACTCTCAGGAAAGCAATTTGTATACCTTGCAAAAAGAGGCCTTCTTAAGACACTGAAAGTTGATCTCTTACATTTTTGAACTTCAAATACTCACTGTCACTAGTGAAAGGTCTGGAGTGCTGGTTCCACGATGGATGAGCAATAATGCCTTTTAATTTTAACTTGTCACTGTCTTTGCTCGTGACAGTGACAATTTGTTCTAAAGACACAACAGCTTTTGTGCTCTATTTCACAAAAAAATCAGAGGCCTCTGCTGTCTTAGATGGGGTACCAGGGCATTATAATGGTACTCTTGAAAACGAATCAGCCAGACTCTGATCAATATTCAGTTTGAGGAAGCATTTTGGCTTTGTGAAATATCGTCAACAGTGCTAGCTGATCAGTCACTGCTGTGAAAGGGGTTCTATACAAGAAAACATGGAAACATTCACAAGCCCAGACCACAGCCAAACCTTCTTTTTTTGTGAATCTGTTTTATTGCCTTTTCATATATGTACACCATAAGACTTACATATGCAAGCACTGTTGAGCGTTTCAGTTGTTACATAACGCATAGGACTTGTACACATTATTCCTTCACAGAACATTTTGCAAGGCATTATATACAGCTGTGGATAGCAAGACTCATAAGTGCATTTACAGTTCATCTCCAATACGTAGATAAGGGAAGGAAAAGAAGGGGGAGAAAAGAGGGGACAAATAGACACGATAGCCACTCCATGTCTTGCAGTCTTGAGGCTCAATTGATGCGTGAGTATTCATACATGTCCACCTCTGCACGTTCGCGCACATGTTTCCTTGCAGAACGAGCGGTTGCACTAGCGCTCATATACAGGCAGGCGTCAATAATAGATTTGCAGGTAAATAAAAAGGGAAAAGCAGAACTTTGCATTTACTAACTGCAAAAAAGGGGAGGGGGAAAAAAGGAAGATGAATGCAAAAAAACCTGTACACTAAAATGTACACTTCCAAACCTTCTTTCTCAGGTTGCGAGTAGGTATGTTCTGTTTGTGACAGGCTCTTACTAGCCCAACAGACAGGGTAAGTATCAGCTACAACCTCAGTATGCAGTTTGGGATCAAAGTAAGACATGTCAGTGGCACTCTCATTGGCTTGCCTGATGTGTTGGAAGCTCTTCTCACACTCATATGACCAATGAAAAGTTACACTTTTTTCCCATTAGTTCTTGTAATGGTGTACTGATCACAGCAAAGTCTGGTATGTATCTCAAACAGTAACTGGTCCATCCAGTGAAGGATCGTAACTTAGAAATGTCTTGTGGGGGATTTGCAGTAGACAATGCTAGCACATTTGCTGAATAAGATGTTATACCTCCATCAGAAAAGACATGGCCAAAGAATTTAAAGCGTTTCTTGTGGAATTCACATTTTTTGGCATTCAGAGTGTCGTGGCTAGGTTAGGCCCTGACAGAAACTCTGTCATTTTACATGTACACATTACTTATGTTGCCTTCTTTTGGCTTTTGGCACACATTTGTTTACATGACAGAACAGGATTAGTTTCTCTGAAGCCACATTGATTACATTTCCACTTCTTAAGTACGCTATCACAAAATCTTGAACATTTATTACGAGGCCTGAACACACACTGTGCAAATGTTGTTGTTTGTTATACATCTATGAGTCGATATGGCTATCACAAACACAATAAACAATGTTGGCCGAGCTGAAACTTCAAAATGAAAGTACGGATGATGTTATTAAAAATGCACATGCATTTCCATGCTCAAATTAGAGGAGCCCTCTGCTGCCATTGCAAGGTCATCGCTGTGTTGGAGTCTCAGCCCAGTTGATTCATGTTTACACTCTCAAGGAGGGATGTCCCATTGTGACCAAGACAGGGACCTACATATCTTACCTTCAGGTAATGGGAAGTTTGATCATCCAGGAGGGAACATTTGGCAGAACACCTGCCATAGGCAACTTTGTAGGGTAGTGCATAGTATGAGTACACTATACCAAAAACTTATATGATGGCATACATATATATATACTGTTTTAACACAGTGGGTCAAATCAATTCCCTTTTCAATGTTCTTATACAGCTAATCACCTTTGTCTGCTTCTGCCTAATAATTTTTGCGATTAACAAAAAATGGTTCTGTTGGGTGGTAACACAAATTACTTTAAAGGAAGGCTGAAACAGCTCAAAACACAAAACAAGCAGACCTCTCTGAAGACAAAGTTTTTATATTGAAAAACAAAGATAAACAATACACGGGAATTAATTCATTCTGTTTTGGTCATGATAAAAGCTTCAAATTTGTGAACAGTGACTGTGGTGAACAATGTGACTAGTGCGATGCATATAGTGACACTTATATACAAAATTATACAATAAAACCACAGGGGGGGGCTTTGGGAAAAGGGCCGAGGGTGTTATCTTTCGTTAAACGGCCAGTATTGCAATGTTAATATTCCAAAGAAAATAGATGGTTAATGTCCAAGTTCCTGGAGCTATCTTGGCCAAGTAAGAGCGTTGACGTTTCGACCCTAGTTGCGCCCCAATTGGCGGTCGCGGCGGGTTTTATCAAGACAGGGGGGCTGCAAGGAAGGGAAAGAGGTATCAGAGAGGTGCTGGTATTTAACGTCAAAAATGACAGGAGTAGCTCAAGGTTACTTACAAGGGGTCAGGTCGAATGGAAGGTAAATCCAGAGGAAAGCCCGTCGGTCAATCTAGATGGAAGGGAATTATTTAGAACCTATGAAGTCGAACTGTTATCACCTCATGAACTGTACAGATCAATAATGGGAAGGCAAATTAGAAAGTGCCTAGGTGATTTACGCGGAGTACTACGACAGGATGTGCCTGGGTGATATGATTGTAGACAGTAGGTTTAATTAACCTGGTTTAACCTTAGGGACTCATATTGAGAGGGAGGTAATCTTAAAAAGTGCCTAAGTGATTTGCGCGGAGAACTAGGATTGGATGTGCCTTGGTGATTTAGATTAGAAAAATCGGTATTAATCTGAGGTGGTTGGAAGTCTAGAGATTCAGTTAATTAAGCTGGTGAGAGATTCGTTCAGACCGGCCGATAGGATTGCTTACCCTCGGTACTGCAGAATCAGAAATTAACGTAGGCGATCAGGACGAAGTCAGAGAGCCAAACGAGCTGTCCGGGAAGGCTCGGACTGAAAAACGAGCCCGGGATGTTAAGTAAGCTCGTAACCGGGCAACGCGAGTCGGAAGTTATGACAAACACCGACTGGCCCAATCAGAATGGAGGCATGGGCTGGGGAGACGTAGGGCTTGTCTCCTAGAGGACGCACGAAGCGTCAGTTGCTAAGCAACTTAGGAGAGTTATGACGTGCCGATCGTCGCCCAATCAAACAGGGGGCATAAGAAAGTGAGACGTGATGCTCATAAACTCGTGGACGATAGGTACGTGTGTAGCCGGGTAACTCAGGAGCAAACATATGCTAGCCTATGATGTCATGGGGTGATGAGTTGAGCACAATTCAAAAGTTTAAACAGTTGCCGCAATTCAAGGGATTACAATCACATAAAGTTGTCAAACTCACAAAACAACATCCAGGATTACATTGTTCAAGGGAAATAGATGGTTCAAAGCGGAATTCATGTATAAACCAAATAAACATTCATATACTATGATCACAGTAAGCCCATTTCAAAAGGATAGAATTTACAAAAGGCAACAGTAAAAATGTCATTGTTCAGTATCAAAAAAGGAGGGTGAGTCCATATTCAGTCTATCAGGAGATTCATATACCCCAGCTATAATAAGGCCATTTGTTTAGAAATCTCCTCGTGTTCATTCATTCCCTGACTCACAGAATTCAGTGTATGGATCCATTTGCACTCCTTTTTGTTCCATGTAGTAGACAGAGAGCCCCCTCTTGGGTTTGCATTGATTTTCTCTAGGATGCGCCAACGCATACTTTCAGGGTCATGGTTCTGAGTTACAAAATGGTCTACCATGGGTGCTACTTGCACCTTGCACCGAATCCTGCTCATATGTTGCAGTATGCGGGCCTTCACTTTCTGGGTCGTCTGTCCCACGTAGGGTTTATTACATGGACATAGGGCGATATAAATGACATTGGAAGTGTTGCAGTTTGTCAGGGAAGGCAAAGTATATGTCTTGTTGTTGTAAGAAAATGATGGTCCATCAATGCACACAGGACATGCTTTGCAGGTACTACATTTAAAGTGTCCTTTCATGGGAGGTAGACCCAGATGGTCTCTGAGGGTTGCTGGTTTGGGTGGTCCCAGGAAGGCTTTAACCACGTTATCCTTTATATTCCTACCCCTCTTAAATGCAAAGAGTGGAGTCTCATCGGTATTGAGTTCAGATGCCACCAAGTTCCAGTATTTCTTTATTGTCTTCTTCATGATGTTGCTCCTTGAGTGGAAGGTGGTGACACAGACTAGGCTGGCAGCGTTAGATTTTTTGTCTTTAGGGGTCATTAATTCTTCTCTCGGGCAATACCAGGCTCTTTTCTTAGCCCGTTTGAGAAGCCCTGATGGATAGCCACGTTCACGTAGGCATCTAGTGAGTGTCTCACATTCCTTAAAGAAGTCTGTTTTTTTGGTACAGTTACGCCTAAGCCGCAGATACTGACCAAATCAAATTGTCACGTAAATTACGTGGGTGATGAGAATCATATTTCAGTAGGGTGTTTCTCTCCATGGGTTTCCTATAGATATCACACAGTATTAGGCCATCCTCTGTTTTGAACAAAAGGTCAAGGAATGCAATGCTCCTTTTGTCATAGTTTATGGTGAATTGTATGTCTTTGCACCTTGCAGTAAGCCAGAGGAAGAAGTCTTTTAAATCAGCTTTCTTCCTCTGGCTTAATGCAAGGTGCAAAGACATACAATTCACCATAAACTATGACAAAAGGAGCATTGCATTCCTTGACCTTTTGTTCAAAACAGAGGATGGCCTAATACTGTGTGATCTCTATAGGAAACCCATGGAGAGAAACACCCTACTGAAATATGATTCTCATCACCCACGTAATTTACGTGACAATTTGCCACTTGGTCAGTATCTGCAGCTTAGGCGTAACTGTACCAAAAAACAGACTTCTTCAAGGAATGTGAGACACTCACTAGACGCCTACGTGAACGTGGCTATCCATCAGGGCTTCTCAAACGGGCTTAGAAAAAAGCCTGGTATTGCCCGAGAGAAGAATTAATGACCCCTAAGGACAAAAAATCTAACACTGCCAGCCTAGTCTGTGTCACCACCTTCCACTCAAGGAGCAACATCATGAAGAAGACAATAAAGAAATACTGGAACTTGGTGGCATCTGAACTCAATACCGATGAGACTCCACTCTTTGCATTTAAGAGGGGTAGGAATATAAAGGATAATGTGGTTAAAGCCTTCCTGGAACCACCCAAACCAGCAACCCTCAGAGACCATCTGGGTCTACCTCCCATGAAAGGACACTTTAAATGTAGTACCTGCAAAGCATGCCCTGTGTGCATTGATGGACCATCATTTTCTTACAACAAAAAGACATATACTTTGTCTTCCCTGACAAACTGCAACACTTCCAATGTTATTTATATCGTCCTATGTCCATGTAATAAACCCTACGTGGGACAGACAACACAGAAAGTAAAGGCCCGCATACTGCAACATATGAGCAGGATTCAGTGCAAGGTGCAAGGAGCACCCATGGTAGACCATTCTGTAACTCAGAACCATGACCCTGAAAATATGCGTTGGCACATCCTAGAGAAAATCAATGCAAACCCAAGAGGGGGCTCTCTGTCTACTACATTGAACAGAAAAGAGTGCAAATGGATCCATACACTGAATTCTGTGAGTCAGGGATTGAATGAACACGAGGAGATTTCTAAACAAATGGCCTTATTATAGCTGGGGTATATGAATCTCCTGATAGACTGAATATGGACTCACCATCCTTTTTTTGATACTGAACAATGAAATTTTACCTGTTGCCTTTTGTAAATTCTATCCCTTTGAAATGGGCTTACTGTGATCATAGTATATGAATGTTTATTTGGTTTATACATGAATTCCGCTTTGAACCATCTATTTCCCTTGAACAATGTAATTCTGGATGTTGTTTTGTGAGTTTGACAACTTTATGTGATTGTAATCCCTTGAATTGCGGCAACTGTTTAAACTTTTGAATTGTGCTCAACTCATCACCCCATGACATCATAGGCTAGCCATAGCATAGCACATGTTTGCTCCTGAGTTACCCGGCTACACACGTACCTATCGTCCATGAGTTTATGAGCATTACGTCTCACTTTCCTACGCCCCCTGTTTGATTAGGCGAGGATCGGCACGTCATAACTCTCCTAAGTTGCTTAGCAACTGACGCTTCATGTGTCCTCGAGGAGACAAGCCCTACGTCTCCCCAGCCCACACCTCCATTCTGATTGGGCCAGTCGGTGTTTGTCATAACTTCCGACTCGCGTTGTCCGGTTACGAGCTTACTTAACGTCCCGGGCTCATTTTTCAGTCCGAGCCTTCCCGGACAGCTCGTTTGGCGCTCTGACTTCGTCCTGATCGCCTACGTTAATTATCTGATTCTGCAGTACCGAGGGTAAGCGATCCTATCGGCCGGTCTGATTGAATCTCTCACCAGCTTAATTAACTGAATCTCTAGACTTCCGACTACCTCAGATTATTACCGATTTTTCTAATCTAAATCACCAAGGCACATCCAATCCTAGTTCTCCGCGCAAATCACTTAGGCACTTTTTAAGATTGGCTCCCTCTCAATATTAGTCCCTAAGGTTAAACTAGGTTAATTAAACCTACTGTCTACAACCATATCACCCAGGCACATCCTGTCTTAGTACTCTGCGTAAATCACCTAGGCACTTTCTAATTTGCCTTCCCATATTGATCTGTACAGTTCATGAGGTGATAACAGTTCGACTCCATAGGTTCTAAATAATTCCATTCCATCTAGGTTGACCGACGGGCTTCCCTCTGGATTTACCTTCCATTCGACCTGACCCCCTTGTAAGTAACCTTGAGCTACTCCTGTCATTTTTGACGTTAAATACCAGCACCTCTCTGATACCTCTTTCCCTTCCTTTCAGCCCCCCTGTCTTGATAAAGACCCGCCGCGACTGCCAATTGGGGCGCAACTAGGGTCGAAACGTCGACGCTCTTACTTGGCGAAGATAGCTCCAGGAACTTGGACATTAACCATCTATTTTCCTTGGAATATTAACTTTGCAATACTGGCCTTTTAACGAAAGATAACACCCTCGGTCCTTTTCCCAAAGCCCACCCCCCCCTGTGGTTTTATTGTATAATTTTGTATATAAGTGTCACTATATGCATTGCACTAGTCACTTTGTTCACCACAGTCACTGTTCACAAATTTGAAGCTTTTATCATGACCAAAACCGAATGAAGTAATTCCTGTGTATTGTTTATCTTTGTTTTTCAATATAAAAACTTTGTCTTCAGAGAGGTTTGCTTGTTTTGTGTTTTGAGCTGTTTCAGCCTTCCTTTAAAGTAATTTGTGTTACCACCCAACAGAACCATTTTTTGTTATTCACATATACCCAGGTTCTAAGGGACACAGGGTTTCCCCTTTTTGTAAAAGTAATAATTTTTGCAGCTCATATATTTTATACAAGAATCACAATAGTTCAATAATATTGAAATGCTTCAATAATATTGAAATGCTCCTTTGTATATCTTTCTTAGAAAGCACAAGTGACTGAGCGGAAAGGTTCTAGATATGCTACCACCATTCCTTGGGGAGTCAGGGTTGTCATGTTCTGTGGTTGCCCAATCCACTTGTTACCTTACTCAGTTTAGGGGTACATATAGTGGCACTGGGAGCTAGCAAGTTTATTAACCAGCATCTCCTAAGGGGGTGCATTGAATCAGTCTGGCTCCATCCCATTGTTTATGTTGTTCAACAGACAAACAGTTCCTACTGAGAAAGTGGAAACTTAACGACAAACGTTAGACCAGTACTGGTCAGCAAACGACATACCTACAACAGAGCTTTGTCATGTTTTTTCTGTGTGGCTCGGAAAACTAATATGTCCTCACTATAGTTAAATTGATTTGCCAAAGGCTTTGTGATATGTCGAATGACATCTTGACAAAGTTTTGCAGCAGAGGATACACCAAAACTCAATTGTTTCTAGTGAAACAGGACAAAATGCGTAGAATGGTTGTAATGTACCTGGATTTTTCTCCACGCTCCAACTTGTGATAATCTTTATTTAAGTCAATACATATGCGTTCAGCTCCTTCACTGTCTCTTTTGGGCACTACTACAATTGGAGAAACCCATGGTGTTGGATTAGTGCAGAGTTCATGAGGGTAGAGCTCACTGTATGTCTGCACATTTTTTGTGTAAGTGTTGAACCTCCAGGCCTTTTGTGTATCCTACTATGCAGCGCTCCATGTTCTTGAGTGTAGGCCCTATTAAGAAACTGGTGGGTATAGAAATTTGTATTTATTTGTAAAAAATCAGTTACTTTGTGGTACCATATAACCCTGAAACCAGAGATTAGAACTTAATGACAGAAAAATAATTTGCTCACTCACCAAATACATTTTTAATTGGAGGGAAAAGTTCATTTAGTTACTTGAATGACTCATTTGCTAGATGTTCCACAGCTTTGAGGCTGCACTCCAAAGACACATTCGCTTGAATGACTGCACTGTCACTGAGGTCAATTTGTTTGTCTGAAATGTCCAGCAAGGAATATATGGTTGGAAGGTTTTAGCCAAATACGATGGTTCTCCACTGTATTGATAACCAATGAAGGTTAACCAGGACAGGTGTAATAGTCTGACAAAAGATGGTTTTGGTTGCCACATGTGCTGTCACAACAACCAATATCACTTCCTTGAAATGTTAAAGGAAAGAAAATGTGCATTGATCCTAAAGAAAACACAGAAAAAGTCTCAATTGCAACTGTCTGTACTGAGTATCTACAATCATTATATTGAAGCACTTTGATTCTTCCACTGGCACTTAGGCAAATCATATTTTTGTAATCCTTATATTTGTTTTGTCAAGGAAAGCCACAATAAAGGGGATTGATGTAATACCACCACCTTGTTTTAGGAGAACCAAGGAATCCACTAATAAAATAAGAAGAATAGGTGAATAAGTTTGGGAATTACTAGGAAACCATTAATCGTCAAGATTTTCACCCCAGCAGAAAAAAGCTTTGATACTCAGTGCACTGTGGAAAGAGGTACAACTTGTTTATAAACACTTGCCCATCATCCTTGAAAAGATAGTGACCCAGTGCCAGAGTTTGATATGGAAGCAAACAAAAGACTTCAGAACAAATTTGTGAAAGAGAACAACATTGTCAAGACTAGTATGAGTTTTACACTCAACCTCAGAAAGTCCGAGAGACTGTGGAAAGGTTTGTTGCAAGGTTGCTTAAAATATCACTGAATTGCCAAATTGGTAACATGACAGTAAAACGTATTTGCAATCAACTTATAGTAAAATGTAGAAGTAAAAATTTGCAAGAGATACCATGGGGATTAAAAAAAGAAATCCCTAAAAGATGCATTTCATATACCCAAAGTCGTTGAGGAGACAGAGTACTGCATGAAAGAAATAGAGAAAAGGAAGGTGAACAATGGGAAAGATGTCTTGTTGATAGAAAACTTCGATGGGGGAAGAGGGAGAAGAAATGTTACTACTTAAAGTGTCAGTAAAATGGGGAGATGCCACAATAATGAAAACCAAGATGGCAAAGCATATTGTAGATGTGGTAGCTATAATCACAAATCAAAACCAAAGTATTGTAATACAATTAATAGCTAGTATAGTCAGTGTGGGTAACAGGGCCATTTTGCCAATATGTGCAGAGATAATGGTAGGAGTAGCAGAGCGGTGGTAGTACCTGAAAAATATGTTGAATAATATTAAGAGGACAGGCTTCTGAGGGTTGGGGTGGATTTAGAAGGAGGAAGAAGAGAATGTAGGCCAAAAGCTGAATTTGAAATTCCGGAACAAAGGTGTGTCTTGTCGTGGACTCTGGATCACTGTACACAAACGTATTGAGAAATGTATTTCTAAGAGAATAATTTGCGATTAAGTTGAAACCTAATGACATTGGGGTGTACTAAGTTAAAGAGAGTGACATATTGCGGAATATTTTTATGAAGATTGTGTATCAGGGCAGGAGACATTGATGGAAAATTTTACGCAGCAGAAGATTGCCCACCAATTCTTGAGTGGGTCCATAAACATAATTTGTATATCATCATTAATCCTAAGGAGCTGAACCAAGTGATGATTGTCGAGGAGACCACAGTTGATGACATCATTAAAATGTCTGAAAGTGTATTTAGGCAAAAGCGTGGGAAAGCGAAAGTGGATGTGCACAAGATCATTGTAAAACATGATGCTATACCTATTCAGCACAAGCTGAACAGAGTTTCGATATATGTGGGCAATGAGGTGAAGACAATGTTGGGAGACAGTAAAAGAAGAAAATATTGGGTTCAAGTGTATTCCAGAGAACGATGTCTGAAATTTCCAAGGGAGTTAATCAATCAATAAATCAATCAATCAGGTTTCTTATATAGCATGCCTACTCACCCGTGAGGGTCTCAAGGCACTGAGGGGTGGGTGGGGGACCTGCGGTTAGGTCGAAGAGCAGGGTCATGAGGTCCTTCCTGAATTGTGTCAGTGATTGTGTTTGCCTGAGGTGCAGAGGCAGGGAGTTCTAGGTCTACGCATCGAGGTAGGAGCAGAACCTTCCTCCAGCCGCGGTCTTGCTGATCCATGGGATGGTATCCAGGCCAGTTGGTATTATTTTTAAGGTCTTATTTAATACAATGCTACATTATTAGAGAATGTTACAAAATAAGACTGAGAATTTAGGAATATTACTGAGAAAGGGGTGCAACTTTGCATGGAGAAAATTTCAACAACGATGTTGTGACAATATTATTGAGGATATTTGTTCTGCTGGAATATTGGTTCCATTTGCATCAAGGTTTTGTTACCTTGTGGAATGGTAAAAGTATCAGTAAGGTTGGCCAGGTAAGGTGCTTGACTTGAGTATTTTTAAAAGTGAGGAGAGCATCACAGTTTTTCAGCAGTTACACGAATATGTGATAAGATACCACATACTCCAGTTGCACAGGCATCAGTAGTCAAAATAATTTGAGCTTGTATCAAATGGAACCAATATTCCAGCAGAACAAATATCCTCAATAATATTGTCACAATATCGTTGTTGAAATTTTCTCCATGCAAAGTTGCACCCCCTCCTCAGTAATATTCCTAAATTCTCAGTCTTATTCTGTAACATTCTCTAATAATGTAGCATTGTAATAAATAAGACATTAAAAATATTACCAACTGGCTTGGATACCATCCCATGGATCAGCAAGACCGCGGCTGGAGGAAGGTTCTTCTCTTACCTCGATGCGTAGACTACTGATGCCTGTGCAACTGGAGTATGTGGTATCTTATCGCATATTCATGTAAGTGCTGAAAAACTGTGATGCTCTCCTCACAGTCTTAATGGAAAAGGAGAGGAACTATTCTGTATTTCTAGAAGTACTAGCTGCATCATAGGACACAGAATATTTCAGAAGGTGCATCAAGGTTTTGTTACCTGGTGGAATGGTAAAGGTATCAGCAAGGTTGGCCAGGTAAGGTGCTTGACTTGAGTATTTTTAAAAGTTGGAAAATATCCTGGGTTGGCACAATGTGCAAGCAGATTGCCTGTCTCACTTCCCTTTGAATTGGGATGAGTTGAATTTTCAGGCTATAAAGATAAATGAAAAAGAGGACACTGGGGCTAGTGTGATGAATTTCCTTGAGTGGAGTTGTGTTAAAATGAAGGACGATACATAGACAGGTCATGTAGACATAGGTTAAGGATTTATTCTTCAAGTTACTTCTTCAGGTACAGGTTAAATGATGATAGTAAGATCCATATAATGCCCCACCAGGAGCAGCCTCCTTGCTCCTCATCCCATCCACTCCAACTGATTCTTCCTCAAGTACCAACACACTAAACATTCCAATGACCTCACCATTGGCTGAGCAGCAAGGCAGTGAACAACATTGGGGAGGGTTCAATACCCAACATGTAGATTATAGCACATCTCCCCCCTTATAATGATTATAGAAAATAAAATATATGCAAGATGTTAAGACACACATAGGACATATCCAATAAATCCATCAAAAAACTACATGCCCATCCATTCCAGGAAAAGTAGGAAAAACACAAGTAAAAGTTCCATTCTATAAAACAGTGGGTGCACACCCATGTTAACTCACACTCCATACACAACTAAGCACGGGGTATATCTCACCGCTCAAACAGTGGGCACCACATCACCTCGCCTGACCCTAAAACACAACGGGTACCCACCTCGCCTCACTAAGAGGCAAAATTACACACAGTGTATCTTCACAACCCCTAAACAGTGGGTAATCGGTATCTCAACCCACCTCTCCTCACAACAAAGCAGAACTACACTGAGTATCTTCACAACCCCTGAACAGTGTGTAATACATAAATTAACCCACCTCGCCTCACAACAAGGCAAAACTACACACATGGTGACCCCTAAACAGTAGGTAATACATAACTCAACCCACCTCACTTCACACAAACAGGGTATATATCATCCTGACAAACAGTGGGTATTTCATTCCACCTCGCCTCATTCCCAAGGCAAAAGTACACACAGGGTATCTTCACAACCCCTAAACAGTGGGTAATGCATAACTCAATCCACCTCGCCTCACAACAAAGCCATCCTCGTTGCCAGTGTTAAAATGAATGATGATACGTAGACAGGTCATGTGGAAATAGGTTAAGGATTTAGTCTTCAAGTTACTTCTTCAGTTACAGATTACAGAATGATGGTAAGATCTATATAATGCCCCACCAGGAGCAGCCTCCTTGCTGCTCAGTCCATCCACTCCATCTGATTCTTCCTCAAGTACCAACACACTAAACGTTCCAATGACCTCACCATTGGCTGAGCAGCAAGGCAGAGAACAACAATGAGGAGGATGCAATAACCAACATGTGGATTATAACACATTGCAGTGCAGTAATATGTGGAGAATGGATGAAAGAGAGGGATAGTAATATGACATTGAAAAATTATGTTTAGCTAATACAAAACGACAGAAAACGAGACAGCACTGTAATTTTGCTTCTTAGACCTTACCTTAAGGTATTCGTTGGGTTGTCTTTGTGTAGTGATAATTTAGTCATGAGTGTGGTGATAATTTAGTCATGAAGGGTGACAGATTGGTACCTCCCGGGGAAGATGTGAAGGAAAATTATCTATTTGGTGAATGAGGACCATTTTGATCAAACTTGAGTGAAAAATAAGCTATAGTCTGAATTTTGGTTGCTGGTAAGGACTGTGATATGATGTTATTAGGCCTAGGCAAACTATCAATTACACCGGAGTAATCAGCATAATTTCAGTGATTATGCATTACTCCTGTGATGCAAAATACAGAAATTATTCAATTGCACAATCTTGAGTAATTAAGAGTAATTTGGGACAAAGGTCCTACCACAGGAGCACAAGAACAACTAACTAAGAGAGAGTGAGTGGCTTCTGGCTAAATCTGTTGGTGTCCTGTAGCATTTAGTGCTATTTTCTTTGCACAAAAATCATCATTGGGACAATTTTGGATGTGAAGAAGCATTTTGCACAAAGGAAATAGCCCTAAATGTTTTTTTATGAGTAATTATGCTAGAGAGAATTATGTCATGCCCACCCCTATATGTAATGTCATGGGTGAAAGACTGTGGAGAGAACAGCAGATGAGAAGAGACTGAGAATGGGACCTCAGTCACAGAACACACACATGACGCTTTGAGGTGTGGCAAAGTGTATATGTGGTCTTTGTTGGTCTGTTTCTGGAATTCAGGGGGAAGTTGAAATTTGCTTTCTGTTGGTGGATGAGAAAAGATCCCTTGGAGAACACCTGTCAGTATGCTAAGATGTATAAATTTACATCATTGTAGCCCAAGTATAAGAAATAGATATTTTCACAACATACACTTTTCTTTTGGTTATCTTTTTATTTTGAAAAAAATGGGGGAAATTGTTATCCAGTATATATACAAAGTTAAAAACAAAGCATCACCAAATACATCAAAAACAATTATAATTACATCACTTCATGTTAAAATCAATCCTTTTGTAGAGAAGGATCTCTTAATTAATAAAAGATTGAGAGAAAAGACAAATGGATCAAAAGAGAATATGAGGAGAGAACAAAACAGACAGTATTCTTTGTCATATAGATACACATCAGGGAACCTGAATTTTAGAAACCACTCCAGGATACATAGTTATTTTGTTATCTATGGAGTAAGCTCAATCCCTTGATTGTGTTTACACTCGGCGTCGACGCGTTTCGATGGTTTATTTATGATTGACCATCTTTTTCAAGACCAAAATGATAGGTCTCTCCTGTTATCAGGCACTGGGTGGTTGTCGTTTTCAAGAAAAACCTGTAAATAAATATACTTAAATAAGTATTCTTTTAGCGATAAATCAAGCCTGTCTACAATCATATGGGTGTGATCCCACTCGATTTTCAATCGTGATGCCTTGCATTATATCCGTTATATTGATGGTTCCATGTAGATCTGTTTATAAGCTCATAGCAGGGCACTTTCTCAACATTTTAGTACATTCAAATAGCCATTATGGTCGTTCATTATCATACGTTGTTGGCTTTTAACAGTTTCATACATGCCAAGCCTCAAGTTATAATATTTTTCATTTCTTATCTGTGGGCTCTTCGTATTTCTCATCTCTAAACCTTGTCATCCCTCCCAGAGGTTTTATATTGCAGCGACCCACTCTATCAGTGCCTTCGGGCCAGTCTAGAGGTCTTGCTATGGTATTCACCTTATATCATCTTTAACTATTTTCTTCCATTTGTCCTAATTTCTTCTGATATTGTTGTTCTTAACCCGGAGCTATGAATGAAAACAAAGGTTTTTTAATTTCTTTCTTTGTCAGGATATTCTACCTCTTAGACTAGGTTATGCTGGCCTGAGTTCTGTTGTTCTGTTTTTACTTTTTATTATCAATGGTCTGTCTTTTATTGAGACTCTTATGTTCAGGCTTTAGTCGATATCCTGAAGACCAAGGGGGGATGCGATGTTCCCTTTCCAATTCTGAAATGGAATCTAACATCAGGTTTGTTGTATCTGGGTGTTACTCCTATTCTGCTCGTTGTTTCTAAAGCTAGGTCTCACAACATCCACATACCTTTTTAGTTTTTAATTTCTACTTCCCAGACGGATCCTCCCGGGTCCCGGTTGTTCTACTCCTCTGGTAATTGGTTTTGTGTCGTATTCTGTATCTTCTACGCTAGAAATTAAGGGAAATTGCCCATGGGTGTTAAATCGAAACGTGCATGATTTACCGGTTCCTACAACTTATTTGTATAACATCGTCTGTCAATTACATTAAAAAGGGGTAGGTGGAATCTTCCCTATTGATCGTGCGGCCAGGGTGGTTTATCTTTAAAATATCTTGCTCTGCTCAAATCGTTCTTGTGGGAAGAAATGGATATCATTTCAATCTAGCACTCCTTAGCTGGTTATTTAAACTTTATTTATACGAAGCATCCTATCACTTACACTTGAAGGGGGTAAATTGAATCCTCCCTGTTGTTCGTGCGGCCGATGTGGTTTGTCTTTAAAATCACTCGCTCTGCTTGAATTATTCTAATTGAAAATGTGGGTGGACGATTAATGAAATTTGGAGCCCATGAAACATCAGGAAGGAGCATGACGTATGTCCTTTTAATGAACAGTGTGTGGTTTGTGGCTAAGCAGGACCACAGGTTAGGGAAATGGGTTGTGCCCATGGGAACAGAGACTTTGGAGAATTCTTGCATATTTAAAAGAATACGTGAAGATTTGATTCTCAAATGAAATTCACCTCTATTTTTGCTGCTAACACAAATTCTTTTCTAGGATTTTGTTTACTTTTCAAAAACGAGCTGTAGAACCTATTAGTATTCTTGTCTAATGTTGGTGTACATGTAAATGGAGGAGAGGAGATATGTTATTACTTTTAGGAATAGAATGTTACTTAATTAATAATTCTAAATGTGTATCGGTTTGAGTCTTGTGGCTCCAAACCTGGACACTTGACAGCTGGCTGGTGAGGAAAGACTGCACTTTGGGTCATGTCTGTGAATAAACTCTTCATTTAACTGCACAGAGGCACCACAGTGATCAGTCCCATGTTCATATACTAGAAGAATATTCATCATGGGGACAACATGTTGCTTCCCGATGTTTTTGGAGCACCTTGTGTTTTATGGATATACAAATAAACAGTGTCATATAAAATGAATAAAGAAAGTGATGAGTACCTGTCTGATCATTTGCCCCACATGGTAGCAACTAAAGGCTGTCATTGAAAACGTGCTGTTCTGTTTGAGCTGTATGTTGTTGTTTTTTTTTATGTTGTTTCTTTGATGTCAACCACATTTACATATAGTGCCTTTTAAACTCTCAGGGCCCGATGTAGGTAATTCCGATTTACCTACTCTTAAATACCGAATCATACTGATTCGGTATTTAAGAGTAGGTAAATTGGAAGTAGGCAGATGTAGGTAGTTTTTCTTTTACGATAACCGATTCTGTAACATTCGGTATTTACTGATTCGGTAAATACTGAATCGGTATTTCCCATTGATTCCTATGGGCCTTGAAGCCCATAGGAATCAATGGGAAATACCGAATCAGTATTTACCGAATCCTGGCAGGGGGAACGGGGTGTCACTTTGACACCCTGTAGCACCCCAATTGCAGGCTTGTGTGCCATGTAGCACACATACATGCCCTAAGGGCATGTCTGTGTGTCACATTGCATAGGTGTACATGCACAGATGTGCATGTGCACATAAATTCATAATTTACCACGCAATAGTATTGGGTGGTAAATTAAGAATTCCTAAGGGCCTGTGGCACTGCAAACTGTGCCACCTGCAAAAAGGGAGTTACAGAATCAGTATATTTACCGATTCAGAAAAATACCAAAGCGGTAAATTTACCGAATCGGTAAATATACCGATTCTGTAAATTCCGAGACACCTACATCTCAAAAGCCAAATACCGGTCGGTAACGGCCGAAATCGGCCGTTACCGACCGGTATTGGGCGACCTACATCGGGCCCTTAATTTTGCCCGCAGGGCCTTAATAAGAGAGCCCAGTTAGGAGCAGGGGATCATAATCTAAGCCCTTTCAAAGAGGAATCATAAGTTAATATTACATTGATAATACTGAATTTTCATACAGTGGTTCCATATCAGCCTATGTGTCCATTTGGAAGCAATCAGAGCTTTTATCCGGTATAATCCAGTATCAAGAATCCAAGTAAGTCTCTCATGTTTGACTTCTTCAGCTTCCTTTTCATTGCCTGACTGACTAAAGGGAGAACAACGGTCTAAAGAGTGTGACAGTATGTTAGAGCACCTGCAGTTCACCAGTTATACATAGCTTGTCCCATCCCAGGCTAGAGTAAGGTTTCCATCAGCCGACCCATTTGGCGGAACTTCGTCATCTGGAGAACCAGGAGAGAAGGGTCACATATAGCCAAGATAGTACACAGGCTAAATGTACAAAAGTACTGGACCTCCTACTCTCTGGATGACTCAGCCTCTATGTTTGTCCAAGGTATATAAGGACCGGTGGAGTGCAGTGCAAGTGATAAGTGCAAGTGTAACAAAAATGACTAGAAGGACAAAAATTATGTTTATTGGAGATTGTCCTAATGCCATCTAATAAAAACCGCCTGATAGTTTGGGATTTTTTTTTTTACTATCATTTGGCAAGGAGTGAGGTCAACATGTTTCAGCCGAGAGGGTTAATGACCCGGCTTTCTTCAGGACCTAATGGATGATGTGTGACATTCCAGATGTTTTGAAATGACAGTGCTGCTGCTGCAAGCCTCCATTTCTCTAGTCCCCACATTTCCTTGCATAGAACATGTTGATTTTCCTTTCAAACTATAGACCTTCTGAGTAAAGGCGCTACCTCCAAAACATAGTGAGGCACAGCTCCAATCTTGGGGGCCCATTAGGATGGCGGGCGGATTGCCCCCGCCAGACTGGCGGTAGCCACCGCTGGCCCGGTGGGGCGATCCACCCGTCATCAGTCCATGATTAACCCTCGCCACATTAGAATGGCTGGGGGGTCCGCGGCAGACGGGAAGACTGTCTGCCGATTTTCCGCCGGTCGACACGTCGACCGGGCGGAAAAATGCTACAATATGGTGGCAGTGTCTGTAAGACACCACCATCCATATTATGATGAGGGCGAAGATGAGCCTTTCCAATTGAAAGGAATGCGGTCTTCGCTGTTGGGGGGGGGGGTGTAGTGTAGTTCCTATATCCCTGATAGGCTCTGCGCATTGGAATAATATACACTATAATTTTGACATACGACTGAGGTCAGAATGTCTCTATCGAGTACATTAAACTTAATTACTTGTGTGTGCAGCTAACTCAGAGGTCACTAGAAACTTCGCGAATGAACAAGAAGGGATTAGTTTCTGACAACTGCATAAACATGTGAACCAAATGGAACTGTGACTCCGCACTCAGGTGTCTTTGACAGTGTGATTTGTTTAAACAAAATTTTGTTGGAGTGTGATTGGTGCTTGATGTGAGTACCCTTCTGAGTCACAGGGTCATGTATCAATGTCAACACGTGTTTCTTGAGCCTCAAGATTCACATTCACATCCGCACTCAAATATATTTCATACAAAGGTGAAAACGATTATTTCATTGGTCGTTCGAAAAAACCTTTTTTCACAAGTTCATTGTTCACAAGGGTTCAGGTTAGTGATGTTGAAGTAGACAGACGTGTATTTATACACAAGCACGCACTCATTCAAAATCGGCAGGGTTATAAGGTGATATATAGTTATAAGCTTTTTTGCATGTATCACATGTTGAGGGAATGTGACAATTACAATATGGTCATTTGAATGAATCTTTGCTTTATTTATGTCTGGTACACCATTAGTAAAGGATCGTATTTTTTGCAGATAAAAAAGTCCCCTGAGGAAGAGCTGTGTAGCTCGAAATGCATCGGGCAATGTAAAAAGTGATATACTATCATGACAATCTTGGAATAATCTAAAGAACATGAAAATTGAAAATTGATAATTTCATGAAAATCTAATGAAATGAACAATGAACTTGTGAAAAAAGTTTTTTTCGAACGACCAATGAAATAATCGTTTTCACCTTTGTATGAAATATATTAAAGTGCGGATGTGAATGTGAATCTTGAGGCTCAAGAAACACGTGTTGAAACTGCATAAACATGACAACTTTGTTTCCCGTAGAATCTGAACAATCTCAGACTTGTGGAATCAATCGATAACAGTTTCACTCAGTCAATCGTGCATGCTTCGTTTCTAAAGAGTTGCACAGAAATAGACAGACGGGCGTTTCATTAAAAAAGGTTTATTGAACAGTCTTATTTCTCATGCAAGAGATATGAACTGCTACAATCGTAAGACAGAATGCAAAGTATAATACAGCGTTAGCAGTAGGTGTGAGTGCAAAATTCGTTCCGCTCGCGAATTTCGCAGCTTTTCAGTAAATCCGCAATCCGCGAACTCCCGCGAATTTACCGAAAATCCGCGAGCGGCGGATTCGGGGGGCAAAAGTTCAAGCCTTCAAGCTTGAAGTTGTAACTATTTTAGGATGGTGCTGGCAAGCTGCCAGCGTCATCCTAAAATAGGTACTAAGTTAGCTTCAACAGGAAGCATTAATAGATAAAATAAAGCAGGTGCTCGAGCACCTGCTTTATTTTATCTATTAGTGCTTCCTGAAGAAGCTAATTTAGTAACTATTTTAGGATGGCGCTGGCAGCTTGCCGGTGCCATCCTAAAATAGTTACAGGATTATAGGATGAGAGCTCACTCAAGGAACCCGCTGCGGGACCGCGGCGGAAAAGCTGCGGGCGGTCTTCCCGACCCCCCTGCCATCCTTATCTGGTGGGGGTCTTTTCTGACACCGCAGTGGTGAATCCGCATCCTCCGGACCGCAATCCTAATCGGGCCCTAAGAACTGGATTTCTATGCCTAAATAAGGGCAATGTGAATTGTACCTATATAAGGGCATGATTCGGGAAATCTATATACGGTATCTAAATCTACACACAACAGTTGGAGGTGTACCTACATTGGCATTGACAAGATGGCAGGCACCACTCAGTGCCTGTCACCTTGTGCATGCCAATGCACAACGTGCATTCCCAGCATTGATGTGGGCGGTGTAGTAAGCACCAGCCGCCACAATGCTGGGAATGGGGGATGCCCCCGCCACTATGTTGGTGGCATCCTAATTGCAGGTGCGGGACCGCCGCACCCTTGGCAGATGGACCCGCATTCCGTTACGGTGGCGGGCAGACTTTGCCTGCCAGCCATCATAATGGACCCCTAAGCTTCTTAAAAGTGTAATACTCATCAAAATGTGTTGCATATTACTAGGGCACCAGTCAAATCCCATGGACATTTTAGATGCTAGAGTTCCTCTTTGAATGGGATCGCTCATGATCAAAAGCCTGGATTCCTCTTCTACCACAAACTGTCAAAAAGGGGCTTTTTAAAATGTACTTTCATGGATTCAGCCACACAATTCAGAGGTACTTTCACCGTTGTGAAAAAATATCTTGCACAGGAGGATGGGATAAAGGTGTGTTCTTCAACCTATATGGAAAAAAAAGGAAAGAGGTGTGGCTTTGTAAAATTAAAATTAAAGTTGTGCTAGAGCACTGATGTTTAACATCTTAACTTGAAATACTCTGAGATTCCAAGGGGGAGATTTACCAAAAAGTCACGCAATGCAGCGCAGCCCCCTGCAAGGCTGCACTGCAGTGCGTGACAGGAAGGGAGCAGGCGAGCACCATATCTTCAGATATATGCCTCTCTCCTCCCATTTTCCTTGTGCCGGCACTGATTTCCTCGGTCATGCGCCACACACACACCTTAGTCCAATAGCGCTAAGGTGTGTGGATTATTCTAGCATATGTTTTGTACAGTAAGGGTATTCTTCCTGTACACCATACAATGCTCAGGCATGATACAAAGCTGTTCCCACTTTGTATGCATGCTGCACAGTGCAGCACGCATGCAAAGTTGGAAAAGGAAGGAGAAATGAAAGCATTTCTCCTTCCTTGCGTCTACTTGAAAAGGGCACAGTTTTCTCACGCTAAACCCAATCAACTTTATATAGTAAATTTAGTTTAGGAAGCGAAAAACCTGAGTGGTTGCATGGGAATGCCATTGCTTCACCCTTGCTATGCACAGCTTCGCATTACTTTTCCATTTTTTCCAGCACTAAACAACTTTAGCGGTGGAAAGTAAATTGGGAAAAAAGACTTTGTTCCAATTTGCATCACTTTTGTGACACAAACACGACACAAAATCTTAGTAAACCTCCCACAAGCCTCTTTCACATTTCACTACGAACTTAGGGCCTGATTGAGAGATTTAGGGCCATATGTAGGTAAATGGCATTTACAGAATCGTAATTACCGAATTTTACCGATTCGGTATTTACAAATCTGTAAATGCCATGTAGGTAATTATTCGGTATCTATTACCGAATCGTTATGAATTGGTAATTACCGAATCGGTATTTACCGATTTGGTAATTGCCATTGATTCCTATGGGCCTTGAGGCCCATAGGAATCAATGGCAATTACCGAATCGGTAAATGCCGATTCGGTAAATTTACCGAATTGTCAAGGGGGACAGGGTGTCACTTTGACATCCTGTTGCACCCCTGATTCTGGCTTGTGTGCCATGTGACACACATACATGCCCTTAGGGCATGTATGTGTGCCACATGGCACAGGTGTACATGCACAGATGTGCAGGTACATGTGCATGTGCATGTACAAAGAAATTCGTTATTTACCATGCAATTGTATTTCATGGTAAATAACGAATTCCTAAGGGCCTGTGGCACTATTTCCAGTGCCACCTACATCCCATATTACCGATTCTGTACATTTACCGATTCGGGAATTTACAGATTCTGTAAATTTACCGATTCGGTAAATATACAGAATCGATAATTTTACGGCCCCCTACATCTGAAACTACAAATACATATGGCCCTTAGTGACATGTTACTCCTTCGGAAAATTACTGGATATCCTATCCACCACATTGCAAGTCCATTATATCCTCTGGGACTCGTAATACGGCAGACAGTGTATCCATCACATTTGTGACAGAGTAACCCATCCACTGAACTGTAAATCTGGCCCTTAGTCATATCAGGTGTTATATCGGGACAGCAGAGTTGACTTATAAGGAGAATGCCATTTTGAAACCTTCCGAATAAATATTTTCTTCAGCATAACAAATACAATAGAATAAGAATGAGTAAATGTGACCTTTTATGAAAAAGGAAAATATCCAGACTCTGCAGGCCTTCGCGCGTTGCAGATCTCTATCCCTGGCAGCCTGTGTCTGGGTGATTAATAAAATAACTAGGTGTATAAATCGCTACGATCATACATTATTTTCAGGAGGCCCAAATAATGCGCTTGTTTATAGCATCACCCCAAATGGCACCTCCCTCTGTGAGGATAACCGAGTCACAAATTGATTTTCAAATACCCCGGAGGGATCTGAAGATGCTTCAGACTTTGGTGCTTGGAATGCAAATGTTTCAAACTCTCAAAAGCTTATTTTCTACACAGAGGCGCGCAGGCAAACACTTTTTTAAGCATCAGCAGGGCTTTAGGTGGGATGAAAAAACTGGGGGGTCTGTCAAAGGGGTGCAGCCGATGTAATTAAGGGCGTGGATTAAAAACACGTAAGCTAAAATTCTGTGCATAGCATGGTGTACCGCCCGATGGATATTTTTTCTGTTTCTGTCATTGCATCCAGATATATGATACAATTAACATTATAACTACAACAAGCCAGGACTATTGGCTTTGTCAATGATTATTAGTTGCATAAAATAAATAAGCAACAACTATGGATTTGTAGTATATAATATTGAAAATAGTTCCTTTCTGCCATGAAGAGACTGTGACATTTCTATAATGAGTCTCTTTGTAGTTACTTAAAAGGCAGTGAGGTTGGTACTGCTGCAAAGGTACGTTTTTTTCACCCTGGGGTGAGGGCAAACATGGAGAGCCCAATAGGGACCGGTCTCAGCACCGGCTTTTAAGAACTGCCAATTCTAAGCACTGGCAAGACCCGGCCCACTTAAAGCCCTGAGCATCAGCACATGTACCAATGGAGCTTTCCAGAGGCAAGCATTCTTATTCTGAGTGCTTCAAGTATCATTTGGAAGGTGTATCTATCTTGATGTATATGGCCCTTGTTTCTGCTGGATAGGGGCCCACTGTTTACTACTGACAATCTGCAACTATCATGTCATCTGATCTGGGTCGGGGATATGAGTGTGTCAGAGGCTCTGGAAGTAGGGCTGCAGCAATCCAGATAACCTTTGAAGAATAGAAAACAATAAAAAATAAAAAGCATTGAAATATCCAATAGGTCTTGCCTTTGAGACTATTGGCTCTGCCATATTCTTTTGTTCATGTTTTACAGCATGGGGACTGCTGATTTTTGCATTGATTTGTAGCTTGCTGTATGGCAGTGTGGCTGCTGTTCAGCATGGCTAAAAATAATATTAAAAAAGGACTATGATGCATCCAGAGCTAATGCACTTTTAAACAAAACGTGTATGAGACCTTTTTTTAATTAGTTTTAACCACAAAATTCTAATTTGTTCTAATTTAAAACATTTATAAAGCGCAGCGTGCACCGAACGGTTTCTTGGCGCTAGTAAAAGGGATTGGCTACAGAGATGAAAGTGGAGCCCGGGATTGAGGCCGGGGGAGGAGGATTACACTGGGAATGCCTGTTTAAAAAGATACGTTTTTAGATCCTTACGAAAGGATACATAGTGGGTAGACGCGCGTAGGTGGTCTGGAAGAGAGTTCCAGAAAGTGGGGGCCAAGGTGGAAAAGTTAGACCCACCCCACTTTTTGCGTCTGAAGCGTGGGATCTGGAGGAGGGACTTGGAGGAGGAACGGAGTTGTCTAGAGGGAACGTATTCTTTTATTAGTGAGAAGAAGGCGGGCGCGGTGCCTTGACGAGCCTGGAAAACCATGCAGGCGGTTTTGAACAGAGAACGTTCCTTGATCGGGAGCCAATGAAGCTCCCTGAGGAGGGGTGTGGAGTGGTGGTAACGTGGGGGACCAAAAACCAGCCGGGCGGCTTGGTTTTGGACCACCTGTAGCCTCCTTAGACTGTATGCAGGTATGCCATTGTAGAGGGCGTTGGCGTAATCCAGTCGTGATATGACTAAAGCGGCCATGATCATTTTGAGTGCCTGAGGGGAGAAGAAACGAGCGACAGTGCGGATAGTTCGGAGGGTGAGGAAGCAGGAGGAGACCACGGAGCTGATTTGAGAGTGGAGGGAAAGCTGATTATTCATTTTAACCCCCAGTGTTTTGACCGTGGTAGAAGGAGTGGGGGCGGGACCAAGGGTGGGGGGCCAGAAGAGAGAGTTCCAGGGACTGGAAGAACCTCCGGTAAGAACCAGCTCGGTTTTGTCCGGATTCAGCTTGAGATGGTTGTGGTTCATCCAGTCCCTGATGAATGTCATGGTGTGCTGGAAGCTGGAGACAGAGAGGGGAGAAGAGGATAGGTCAAATATGAGCTGGTGGTCATCCGCGTAGTTAAACACGGTGACCTCCAGCTGTTGAAGAGCGAAGATGAGGGGGAAGATGTAAAGATTGAATAGTAGGGGGGACAAGGAAGAACCCTGGGGGACACCACACGTGACGGGGAGAGGGGTGGTTGTAAAATCTCCGAGCCGGACCGCCTGAGTGCGGTCCCTCAGGAAGGAGGAAAGCCACACCAGGGCTGCTCCCTCAATTCCAGCCGCCTTGACACAGGACAGTAAGATGGTATGGTCTACCGTGTCAAATGCGGCCGAGAGATCGAGGAGTACCAGGGCCTGGTGTTTGTTATGATCCATGCCCTTCCTGAGGTTGTCCAGGACTGATACCACGACTGATTCAGTCGAGTGCCTGGGTCGAAAGCCAGCCTGGCGGGAAGCCAATCCCCCATTGGCCTCTACATGGGTGCTGAGTATCATGGTGACATAGCGTTCCAGCACCTTGCCCAAGTAGGGCAGCAGGGAGATGGGGCGGTAGTTGGCTGAGATGGAGGGGTCAGCGCCAGGCTTTTTTAGGATGGGCACTATGGTGGCAGATTTAAGCGTAGGGGTCACTACTCCCTGCGCTAGGGAGCTGTTGAGAAAGGTAATGGGGAGTTCAGGACAAGAGGAGTAGATTCGTTGGAGAATACGCGCCGGACAGATGTCTGCCGGTGAACCTGACTTTACTTTGGGAAGTAGGTCCAGGAATACCTCTTCAGTGAGGGGGGGGATGGAGGTGAGAAGGTTTTGAACGGTAGGAGGGGAAGGGTCGACGTAGGCTGAAGAGGGGGGGGATGTTGGCTTTGATGGTAGTGATCTTATCAAGGAAGAAAGTGTTTAATTGATTGCAGAGAGGCTGGGATGGGGGGATTTGAGGTGAAGCCCTGTCGGAGTAAGCCAAGTCCTGTACTATGCCAAAGATCACCCTAGGTTTGTTTTCGGCAGACATAATTTTTGTTGAGAAGTAGGAGGTTTTGGCGGCAAGAATTGCGATCTTGTATTCGGCGAGTGATTTCAGATAAAGGGATTTGAGTGAGGGACAGTAGTTTTTCCTCCAGTGCCTTTCTGCCTGTCGAGTGGACAGTTTTAGTACTTTTAGGTGGTCATTAAACCACCTGTTAGACTCCTTTGGTCGCCGAACAGAGATGCGACACAGGGGAGCCACTGAGTCACAGCCTCTAGCCAACCAGGTGTTAATTGTGTTGGCTTGGGAGTCGGACGAGAGACCAGAGAGAGACGGGGTGGAATTCTGAAGGTGGGACGTGAGGGTGGGAAAGTCAACTCTATTCCAATTCCATGCCCAGGTGTTTTTAGCGTGGGGGGCTTTGGATATCGGGTTGAGAGAGACGGAGAAGGAAATAAGGGCATGGTCGGACCAAGGACAGGGGGAGACGGTCGCCGGGGAGACTGGAAGATTAAGTGACCAAACCTGGTCAAGAGTGTGACCATGAGAGTGAGTAGGGACAGAGATGTGTGGAGTAAAGTTTAAGGATGTGAGAGTCTCTGTGAATTCTTTCGAGGCTGCACACTCAGAGGGGTCCGAGGGCCAGTAGTTGAAATCCCCTAGTACCAAGACCGAGGCATAATTGACCACCATGTTGGCCAGTAGGTCTTGAAAAGCCGGCAAGAACAGAGGCAAAGACTGGGGAGGGCGGTACATTAGGAGACAGGTGATAGGAGGGGAGAGGGCAAGGGAGCGAACAGTGAGGAATTCAGTGGAGGGGATAGAGGGAGAGGGGATGGGCTGGAAATTTAGTACAGACCGAGCAATAATCGCCACTCCACCGCCAACCCTGCCTGCTGGGCGGTCAGCGCGTAAGGCCACATAGGAGGGGGGGAGGGTGGCCAAGAGAACGGGCAGGGAAGAGTCGCAGAACCAGGTTTCGGTCAAGAGGAGTAAGTCAGGCTTCTCAGAATCAAACAAGACGAAGAGCTCATGATGGTGCTTGACCGCTGACCTGGTGTTGAGCAGGAGGATGGATAGTGACGGAGTTGGAGGGGAAGGGTCGGGTGGGAGAGGGCATTGCGGGGAACGGACGGGCAACGAGGACGGCAGAGTAGGAGTGGGAGAGGATGCAATCCCTAAAGAAGTAATATGCATACGGACAGAGTCTGAGAGTGGCAAGTGGCCCTGTAGGGTGACAAGCTCCTCAGCGGAGTAAGAGATGAAATTGGCATAGAGTCGTGCCCCTGGCCCTGTCCGGCCGCGGACGGGCGCAGACGGGCTTGCCTTAGGCGCGCCTTCGGTGCGCAAACGTCGCGCCCGCTGCGCTCGTCCGCTGCACTTCCGACCAAGACACATGTTTTATGCCGCTAGGTCGGGAGGTTGGAGTGGGCGTGGCCAGCCGAGGAGGCGTGTCTCGCCTCGCCCTCGGGAATGGCGGCCGAAGGAGGGAGTCGTTGCAGCGAGTAGCGCTGTTTTTAAGAAGCCAGAGGTACAGTTTAAAATCACAGTGTTGCGTGCTTATCTAGGTTCCTGATCGATACTGTGACCTTATGCCCCTATTCGGCTATAAAGCCCTTTATTCCCTATATTGGCATAACCGTTCAAGTGCGATTTTCTGTAAAGTCATCTCTGGCCTCACACGAACAGAGCCACATTCCAGCATGACTCTCTGCTACTTCCTTTGCGACCAATTAGTGCAATGACAGAGCAGCAGTCACTATCTGATATTCCTAGATAACACTCCGAGTTCTTCAACAAGATAAAAACTTAGCAAACCTGGAAATCCCCGCTTGCTATGTTTTGATTAGTAATGGAACTCTAATGAGCAACTGATAACTGTCACTTCCTAGTGACATCTTTAATTGACGTCTTATGTCCAGCAAACTTGCGTCAAACCCGGCACCTGTCAGGTATAAATATTACCAACGTTGCCTTAAGCAATGAGCGAACCTGTTGCTGATGCCAGCTGCCTGCATGACCCCGTGTTGGTAACAACTAGCACTCTGTCGCTGCAGCCTGCTATCCTGTGGTGGTGAAGCTACTGATTACCATTATCGCCGCTACAGCGCGAACTGTGGTTCAGTACGCTTGAGGAGCCGTGCAGCCGTCCTCTGCGAAGACATCCAGCCCAGCTGCCCGCGGACGCTGTCACCCCTCCTTCCTCGACGCGCTGAGAGAAGCCGCTGCATTTCTCGTGCAGAGAAATCCAGTCCCGGCGCTTCCGGTTTACCCTCGCAGGTGACTGGGATATCGAGAGAGACCCCTGAAGGAGATACCAATCCTCCATCATTCTATTCAGAGGTATGGTGTTGACTAAACCCTTAGACGAGAATTCTTGAAACAAACCTTGGCAAAACCAACTTAACTTAAGCTACTTACTTACTCCCCTTCTCACGTGTTAGGCTTAGGTCAGGCACACCGGGGTAGGCTTAGTTAGAAGCACCAGTTGAGTATGTTAGCCTAATGTATATATAACTGTATATATGTTTTATTACTTTTAAACCATTGTATGGCTAAGAAACCATATCAATGCTTTTACAGTTCTATTTCGCAATTCTTATCTTACTGTACGTACTTTTTATAATAACAGTTATTGCAATTGTGGCAATACATTTCTCTTGTACGAGAAGAAAGACTGTTCAATAAATGTTAACCCTTTATTGATAAACGCCCGTCTCTCTATTCTCTACATATTGTGAAAGTAAACTGCACTAGACTGACTGAGTGAAATCTATGTCTATTGTTTCACACGACCCTAGAGATCGACTCTTGATCTGAGGAGCAAAGTTGTCATGTTGCACGGTTGTTGGAAAACTGAATCCCTTCTTGTCTGTGCCAAGGAAGCTGATCACTTCCTATGCAGAGAAGAAAGTTTCCAGTGACCTCTCAGCTAGTTGGTAACACAACCCAATTAAGTTCAGCATAGTCAGTGGAGGCCTGGAATATCCGCAGTTCCACGTCGATACTACTGTTTATGTTATTCCAATGCGCAGGGCCTAGTGGGAAACTAGGAACTACACTACATGGCGCCCTAACGTTTGGTAAGGCGATAAACTAACGTAAGACTTGTAGAGTAACTCAGTCGTGCATATTTCACACCCCTTTCTCCCGTAAATACTCCAATAGACGTCTGGAGTGGGTGAAAGGTTAAAATCCGCCCGACCTTAGTAGGAAGAGATTCCTATGTAAAGCTCTGGTTTACTCAACGTTGAAGGATACAGTGTTCCAAAATATTGTGCACCTAATCTTTGTCTCCTTGGAGACCTACTCTGCAAAAACTGCATTTTTAGAATGTCAGAAAATGAAGAAGCAGTTAGACTGGCTTCCATACTAATAGAGGAAGACACGAGTCTCCTACAGGCAGACCTGGATGCTATTATCATCCCGGTCCAGTTAAGAAGATCTATAACTTTAAAACTTATAGATAACGGACTGCCACCTCAAGGTGGTACAGTAATTTTCGTGATAGAGGCTCACGAGTATCGGCAGACAGAGGTATTCTATTCATGGATAAACTTTCCAGCGGTAAACGCTATAACACAAGAGTTTCACTATTACAAAATAGAGGAACCTCCGGATGAGTACGCCCCTTTCGAGGAGGTTGAAATTCCACTTAAATTTCAAGAGCACCTGCTCTGGTTTAATGGCGCCCTGAAACACAATGATCACATTACCAGGCTCGGTCCACTAGGTAGACCAGGAGCCACGTGGCCGGTTCTAGCCAGCTACACACCACATCCTGACATTATAAGAATGTCTAGAGAAGAGCTGTTAGCACAGCTAAACACATTAATAAAAATACATAGGCAATTAGTCCAATATGTAATACGGACTGCAACAGTCCAGCCAGCTGTTAATTCACACCAGCTGACCCCTCATCAGGGGAACACAAATAAAATTACACCACAGAACATACAGTCATGTCTTGGTAAAACACCCGTAAAACGGGAACAAATTCCTTTCTGGTTAGCCCAGAAAATCACTCAAATAGAGGCAGTATTTCCTGATACTACCCCTATTGAGAAACACAGAATCTTGACCATCTGCCTTCCTATGGGAATCGCACCACACGTGGAGGACTGCGACACTTGGGGTACAGTCTTTGCTTCCATTTACACAAAAACACACGGTGTTCCGTCTATGGCGGTAATACCAGAAGTGCTAAAACAGATTCAAAATGAATTCGGTCCAGAGCCCGCTTTAAATCTAGGTATGAAATTACTGAAAGACTTCAAGCAGGTCACGGCTATATTATTAGCCAACGTAAAGGGAGAAGCAGCATCTGTGGCGATCCGCCAGAAGTTGAAGGAAACAGATATAAAAGATCCTGTTGAGCTTGCAAAAATCATAGAAAAATGCTATGAAGAATTAGGTAGAGACAGCTTGGGTGGAAAACCGGTTAAGCCCCAACTGCTCGAAAATCCTGAAAAATTATTTATTAAAAATAATTTAAACACTCCTAAAAAGAGCTGGGATGGAAATAAACAATCCACTCCCAAGGAAAAAGTTTTCCAGTCCAGAGGAAGGTCTCCTCGACGGAGGGAAAGAACTCCGACTCGAGAACGTCAGTCTCCCCAACGGGAGCCCTCTGAGAAAAGATATAACCTTAGAAATAGGGATAATATAAAAAAACCTGACAGATATCAAAGTATTGATACACGTCCCTCTCGATCTTCTCCACAGAATTCGGAAAGAAGAGGACGGTCAGACCCAGGAGAGCACACCAAGTCCAAAGACAAGGAACCTGCTCAAAATAAGAAATCTCAATTTCAGAAAAAGAAGGTAGCCAGTATTAGAGTAATCAACCATGCCGAGAATACTGAGGACACAGTTGAAAAACGGGGAGTGGGCATTGACAATGTTGGACAGTGCAGCAGAAATCAGTATAGCGCGCAAGAACTTGATGAGTCATCTGGAGACAGTGGACACGAATGAATACATTCAGGTTGAAACTGCCGACGCCAGGCTTAGCGAGCCCCATAAAATATACGAAATAACATTGCGTATAGAGGGTGATAAGACTAGGAAAATTAAGGGTCTATTTTGGGATAAGCTCTCAAAAGGCTATGATATTCTGTTAGCTGAAAAAGATTGGCCCCCGGAGTTTGTCAGGGATTGCCCTCGTGGCGAAGAAGTGATTATGCCTGCCTTCTCGAATCACATACCGATTCACAAAAAATATACATATGCAAGGAAATGGGCAGTAGCCCAGGCACCTGCATTGTATAAAAATCATGTAGGATGGGATGAGGATTCTCCGCCTCACAAAATCCAATTAAAAAGTGAACCAACTGCCCAACGGCAGTATCCCATAAAGCAAGAAGCTAAAAAACAGGTCAGGGAGATCTTAGATCAACTTGAATACCAGGGGGTGATTGAAACATGCACCTCTCAAATGAACAATCCTTTGTTTCCTGTCTCCAAGCCAGACAATTCATATCGTCTAGTTTTGGACTACAGACATCTTAATACATGTTGCAAAACCTTTGCAGTACAAAACTCGCATAGTGCAGCCGTAATGAATAACATAGTTAGGAAAAAATATAAAACGACATTAGACATTTCTAATGGTTTCTTTTGTCAAAACATTGCACCAGAAAGAAGATACTTGACCGCTTTCTCCGCATTTGGGTCGCAGAAAAAATTCTGTCGACTCCCACAGGGGTTCAAGAACAGCCCAGGACTATTCTCAGCTAGGGTAACAGAGTTACTACAAATCTATGATGATGAAGCATTATCTTACGTAGATGATATTTATCTCACAGACGACGACTTGGATACTCACTTGAAAAGAGTGAACACCATCATACTTGGGTTCGCAGCAGAGGGTTACAAATTCAACTTTAAAAAGTCCCGAATTGCCCATCTGACAGTACTATTTTTAGGGTACGAATTATCAAGTGAAGGGAAAAGCCTAGCGGACAACTTCTTAGAGAAGTGCGCTGTACTCCAAGCTCCAAAAACGCTGAAGAATTTACAATCAATACTAGGTTTTCTGAATTTCGGAAGAACTTACATTCTAAATTACGCAGAGAGGGTTAAACCTCTCTACGAACTAATTAAACCTGATTTAAAACAAATCAATTGGACTCAAAAACACACAGAAATTTTGAGATCACTGCAAACAGACATGTTAGCAAAAACAAAATTAGATACACGTGACAACACACGTGATCTTGTAATCCGAGTCATCCCAGGAAGATGCGGATTCACGTACCTAAGCTCTAATGAGGGAGAAAAGGTACCAATTTCAATTAAATCTCACTTGTACACACAAGCAGAAAAAACATTCAGTCACACAGAAAGAACTGTGAACGCAGTGCAAATCGCATTAGCAAATGAAAGAGAACTAGCACACGGCAAACGGATTAATATCCTTACAGCGGAATCCGCCTTCGAGGCGCTATTCAGCCCAGTAAACCTGCCTACAGTGTCACTGGATCCGAAATGGATACAGTGCGTAGATTCTCTTGGAGCGGAAGACGTGAAATACTATTTCGCCCCGCAATACAAAGAACTGAATGATTTAGAATATGAAGAAGAATATCCTCTGCCAATCGAAATTCTGCCTCTCCCACAATGCGCCTGTATAATCTATACAGATAGCTTTGTACAGCATTTTAATGTAGAGAGCAAATCCTACAATGCAGCATGTGCGATTATTAAAGGTCGTTGGCTGTGCGGTAAATTCAGACCGAAAGTAACAAAAACTGAATCAGTAAAGTACTGTTCGGTTCAAAGAACTGAAATCAGATCTTTAAAGATGGCGCTCGAAAATGCAGAACGTGAATTCCCGACACTTATAGTGTGCGATTCTCATTTTTGCGTCAACTCTTACAACAATAAGCTGCAGACTTGGATCGAAAACGACTACAAAGATGACACAGGTGCCACAATAAAGCATAAATTGCTTTGGGAACAAGTAGCTCTTTTACACAAAGAACTACAAAAGACTCACGTGATTCACGCACAGAGTCTTCAACGTGATGGCGTTCACGTTGCAGGGAATTCATTGGCTAATACAGCCAAAGCGGAAGCAACTAAACCGGCTTCCGTAGCCACAAAAAAGCGTACAGATAAGTACATAGACGGGGAAACCATGCTGGCAGTAAGAACGACCGTAAAAGGCGACTGTGCAGCACTACCCGTAAACTATCCACTCAATTATGCATACATAATCGATGCAAACTCCGTTCCTTTTGCTCGAATCCCTGGAGTGGGGGACAGAGTAATTCCAAACAGGAGCAGGAGGGGCTTCCTCCTACTGGAAGCACACATGGGGTTGGGTCTGAAACACCAAACAATCAAAGCCTCTCTGAAAGAATTGCAATCAGAGTACTGGTGGCCAGGAATGAGTATAGATATTCAATGTTTTGCTCAAAATTGTGAAGACTGCAACAGAGATCGCAGTAATGAACAGGCCAGTGTAGTTTCAGGATCCCTTCTAGACAGCATAAGGCGGTCTATCTGCGCAATCAAAGAAGAGAAGCGCGTCCCAGTGTACAACGTTTAAGACGAAATACACTTAAATAATGAGGCCTCCAGCGCTCGGCTGACGCTAGAACAGTTATAAAAGATTAGCGAGTCCATATCGGCACATACGCAATTACCACGTTCCATTCTGACCAGGGTCCTGCTTTCAGCTCTCGAGCTTATAGGGAGGCCATGGCCAGCATGGGAATTGTGTTGCGGTATTCTTGTCCGTCGCATCCCGAAGGGAATAGTGTGGTAGAAAGAAAAAACCGGGACATAAAGCAATCTATAACAGCGAAGGTATTAGGTTCAGGCGCTGGGTGGGTCAAACATTTAATAAGTGTCCAGACTAGTCTTAACAACATGCCAAGAAATTCTCTAAAAGGTTTCAGCCCATACGAACTATTGTTCGGAATTAGAATGAACGTTCAGGACCTCGATAGTCAGATGTCAGTGGTACAAGAAGAAAAAAAGCAGTTTGAAGTAAAAGACCGTTTGGCTGTTTTACAGGAACTGAATGAAACAAGAAAATCATTAAGCAACATAAAGTTAAAGCAACAGCCAAGTACCACTGACGAGGCACCACCCGCAACAGCCCCAGCAAGGCCTGTCTGGATTCCAAAGATTGGGGATCTAGTCAGAGAAAAGTTCGCGGTTAAGAAGGAATTTGGGCCTTCTTACAGAAAAGCAGTACCTGTCTTGGCAGTCACCGGAACAAGATCAGTTGTGCTACCGCCCCTTGCTGGTAAAAAGGAGAACAGAATCGTGTCCATCGATCTGGTAAAACCACAAGCATGTGGCCTATAATCAACAGTAGGCCCAGTGGACTCCCAAGAAACAACAGAATACCCAAACTTGCAACAATCCAAGAGGTTCAAACTGAAAGACTCATCACATTCGATCAGCCTGCAGTGCACAATGAAGGACTATGCAATAATGCCATGGAACTCATGCCTCTTGAAACACAGATTGAAACAGTTCGTCAGGAAACAACACCAGTCTACAATGATGTGGCATCAGAAAGTGCTACCGAGAGAAAGATTGAAAGAACAATCCCATCAATTGACAGAACTGCCTCTGGTTATTTCATCAACTTCGACAAGTTCTCTGAAGATTTTAACGACCCCGAAGTGATGCCAGAAACAAAAAAGTATTCTAAAAGAAAATACAACAGGACTCCTTCAACAAATCAAAGAATTATATCTGGATTCACCGTTGATTGAGCATTGGATTATTTCAGGGGTATTCATACTCCTACTCTGCCTAATTTTAGTTTTAATTTTAGGAAAGTTCATTACAATTGAATGGACACAGCAAGTCAGAACATCAACCTAGTCCTGAAACCACACAGATCATCCCACGTGAAGAAAAGAGAACTGTCAACAGTAAATGTCACAGCAATTCCAATACCTGGTGGGGTAGTATGGGAGAAAACAGACTATGAGATCTATGGTCCGGTCGAAATCCTGAAGTATCCTCATCAACTAAAGGTTTCCTTAAGTGACTTTGTGACACCAAGTACATTCTCTGATGATTGGGACTTTAACAGTATTAATGACATGATGTCTGATTTAGTAATGTGAGCTAGATTCACAGATCATGATTATTTACAAGGTTCATCTAGTTATGAGCAGTTATTCTGTTACACCCACTATGGGGATCATTACTTGCATAAATCTGCACAGCCTAGAAATGTTTTTATGTATAATCAATGGGAACATTGTTCTACACCACCTAAAAGCAGTTCTAAAGCATTTTTTGAGAAATTCAAATATTTTTCAGGGTTTAACACAAGTGATGCAGAAACGTTTTATTATAAACTGTTAGATAAAACAGGAATGAAAACAATGCTGACAAATTCAAAATTGATATATTCAGAAGCATTTTATGATAAAATGATGACATTTGGTTTTGATTATTGGAAAAATAATATTGAAACAAAAACAATTTGGGGTACAAAAGATTGGCAGGTGCAAGGCTTAGAAGCACTGTTTAGAACCTGCATGATACCAGAACAAATGTTATTTTTAAATGACACTGTACACCAAACATCTTGTCTTGGCCTAGCTAAGATCAAAGAAATGAAAACACCTTCTATACCAAAGCCAATACCTGAAAATACAACAGCTGATATTGAGTTAGACGTGTCACACATTTTACATTTCAACAGAACACATCCTGATTGGAATAAGTGGTTAATCTGGCCTACAGACACAAATAACTGTCAAGATAGGTTCCTGAATAAAACACATGGTTTAAAAATGACCAGATTAGACCCTAGATACTCCCAGAGACAACATCCAGGGATTATAACCACATACAGTGTAGGGAAACTCTGCCTAGAATGGCTAACTACATCCACACTGGCTGAAATTAAGCAACACTTGTCTTTATTAAAAGATGGTGCTGATTTGCGCGATTTCATTCTTGGACCACGCAAACAGCGTCAAAAGCGTTTCATAGCGACCAGTATCTATGCTGCTTACAACGAGGCTTGGAAAGTAAAGCAAATTGAAACTGCTGAAAAAATACGAGAAATTGATCGTATTAATTTGGAGAAATCACTTTCTGTGGTAGACAATGGGTTAATGACTCTGTCTTCCAGAATATATTCTTTGGACAATATTGTATCCTCTGCCTTTGATGTGATAGACAGCGATTTGCTAATGTTACAACATGGCCAGTCTCAATTACGCTCTATTATAGAACTAGGCTGGACGCTGCAAAATCTTCGTTCAGGCTATGTGCCTTGGCGTTTGATAAACACAACGTCATTATTTTCCATCTTTAACCTTACTGATAAACAGATCAGTTTGGCACAGAAAGGAGCAGACTATACAATCTTGAGCATCGAGAAACTCGAGAGATTACCATTGACAATGTCAGAGAGCCCTGTCATTGAATGGATAATACACGGAATTATCACAATTCCGATAACAACTTTCCGATTTCATAAATGCCTTGAGTACATACCTGCTGGCCAGTATGAACAATTGGGTAAGGGATATATTAAATCCGAATGGAAATTACCATACACTCATTCTTGCTATAGTGACAGCGACAAAAATGTATTTCTTAGTGGTGACAACTGTAAACACTCACTAAGCGGTATACTTTTGTGTCAGGGTATTAATTTACACGGAGCATGTGATGGAAATTCAAACAACCTCTCATGCCACCAGCTACTCACACCTGCAACTCAGATAGAGCCCTTCTTTATGCAACTTTCGAACAGGAGTTACATTCTTAGAACGGATCACAGGTGCTGTGGCCTCGCGCCCGGACTAAGTTATCTAGTACAAGTAACGTCCATGGTCAAATGCTGTATGCAAGCATTGTTCCCGAGCGGGCCTCCAGACATAGTGACTCCCCTCTGGCCTCGTCTGAATCTCTATTCTATACGAATTGATACATTAAGCAAAATGAAATCTGTGCTTTTACAGACAACAGTGCCTATAACGTCATCTAAAGAGACGTATGATCTTCTAGTCGCAAGGACAGCTACTGAAGTCCATGACCTTTTATCAACAAATTGCCCCGTGCATTTCGTAGAAATGTTTAGCCAACTCCTTAACATGTCTAGTGCAACAAGCATCCCAGGCATATTTAAGACAGTCTTTACGGGACTGCTAACACCCTTCCAGGCAATTTTGGGAATCTTTCCTAATTTTGTGCACTCCATCTTTGGTGGTATTCCACTATTTTTGGGACTCATCGCAGGGATTCTATTTTTGACCATCCTGCTACGTTATGGCAAGCCTCGGCTCAGACATAGCTCCCATGGGAATGGAAGAGACAATCCTAGCAATGCGCTACAGGGACAGGATAACTAACGTCCTCGGATTGGCCAGGCTGAGAGATCTAAACATGACCTGGTTCCTTTCATTCAGACCGATATGGCAAAATTGCATTTTACCTGTGCTACGGTGTATGCTTTGCGGCGAGGAATGCGTGTTGGACATCTGTCTTTCACTTCCATCAGCAGTACCAATGGACGTCGATACTTTGCTAAGTCCAATAACGGCTCACGCATTGTGTTGTCCCCAGCGGCTACCAATCCTGATGACGGCATTCGTGGAGACTCCTGTACTACAGCCAAGTGGTAACAGTGGAGCGAGTGACAAAAGCAACATCATCCAGGTACAACGTTCTGTGAGCATTGCTGGTCCTGCCTTCGATGACAGCAATCATTCTCACACCTGCCAAGTTACAGCGCTATCTAATTTGGTTGAACTATCACCTGATTTTGTAGACCAATTCTTTGCGAGCCTGTCTGATACGATGTTCTCACCCATAGAGAAACAATAACTTTTGAAAAGCTTTCCGACACACAGCGTTCCCATGAACTCTGAATTCGGCCTTCAGTTTTGATCAACAAAAAACTGCCAGGAGCTTTGGAAATCTATTTTCTTTGAATTGGACAATTTTTTTAATATTGACCCTTTTTTTGGCACGAACAATTCTTTGCTTAACGTAAAAACTATTCTTAGAGAACAGAAGCTTCACACTTCTATTTCTAAACACATCTAGAGACATAACAACATAACACCAGCCTCTAGCACACATGTTATTACAATGCATTTTTATGTGATGATTTATCTCGCATTTCTTCTGTCAGAGATACTTCATGTGTAATTCTTTTTGCATAATCGTTCATTGATTTTATATGCAATAACCTTTTGAATGATTACTATGCTTTAAAAAACGTACAGTACCTAAATTCCATGTATTGCAAGTACGCCTATTTCGAATGCATTTATGTATTTTGGGGTGGGCAATGTTACACATACATCTAATTGCTTAGTTTTAGTAATTTTGATGGACATGTATACGTGGAGTGGGTGTTGCGTGCTTATCTAGGTTCCTGATCGATACTGTGACCTTATGCCCCTATTCGGCTATAAAGCCCTTTATTCCCTATATTGGCATAACCGTTCAAGTGCGATTTTCTGTAAAGTCATCTCTGGCCTCACACGAACAGAGCCACATTCCAGCATGACTCTCTGCTACTTCCTTTGCGACCAATTAGTGCAATGACAGAGCAGCAGTCACTATCTGATATTCCTAGATAACACTCCGAGTTCTTCAACAAGATAAAAACTTAGCAAACCTGGAAATCCCCGCTTGCTATGTTTTGATTAGTAATGGAACTCTAATGAGCAACTGATAACTGTCACTTCCTAGTGACATCTTTAATTGACGTCTTATGTCCAGCAAACTTGCGTCAAACCCGGCACCTGTCAGGTATAAATATTACCAACGTTGCCTTAAGCAATGAGCGAACCTGTTGCTGATGCCAGCTGCCTGCATGACCCCGTGTTGGTAACAACTAGCACTCTGTCGCTGCAGCCTGCTATCCTGTGGTGGTGAAGCTACTGATTACCATTATCGCCGCTACAGCGCGAACTGTGGTTCAGTACGCTTGAGGAGCCGTGCAGCCGTCCTCTGCGAAGACATCCAGCCCAGCTGCCCGCGGACGCTGTCACCCCTCCTTCCTCGACGCGCTGAGAGAAGCCGCTGCATTTCTCGTGAAGAGAAATCCAGTCCCGGCGCTTCCGGTTTACCCTCGCAGGTGACTGGGATATCGAGAGAGACCCCTGAAGGAGATACCAATCCTCCATCATTCTATTCAGAGGTATGGTGTTGACTAAACCCTTAGACGAGAATTCTTGAAACAAACCTTGGCAAAACCAACTTAACTTAAGCTACTTACTTACTCCCCTTCTCACGTGTTAGGCTTAGGTCAGGCACACCGGGGTAGGCTTAGTTAGAAGCACCAGTTGAGTATGTTAGCCTAATGTATATATAACTGTATATATGTTTTATTACTTTTAAACCATTGTATGGCTAAGAAAACCATATCAATGCTTTTACAGTTCTATTTCGCAATTCTTATCTTACTGTACGTACTTTTTATAATAACAGTTATTGCAATTGTGGCAATACATTTCTCTTGTACGAGAAGAAAGACTGTTCAATAAATGTTAACCCTTTATTGATAAACGCCCGTCTCTCTATTCTCTACATATTGTGAAAGTAAACTGCACTAGACTGACTGAGTGAAATCTATGTCTATTGTTTCACACGACCCTAGAGATCGACTCTTGATCTGAGGAGCAAAGTTGTCATGTTGCACGGTTGTTGGAAAACTGAATCCCTTCTTGTCTGTGCCAAGGAAGCTGATCACTTCCTATGCAGAGAAGAAAGTTTCCAGTGACCTCTGAGCTAGTTGATAACACAACCCAATTAAGTTTAGCATAGTCAGTGGAGGCCTGGAATATCCGCAGTTCCACGTCGATACTACTGTTTATGTTATTCCAATGCGCAGGGCCTAGTGGGAAACTAGGAACTACACTACAACAGTATCACACAAGAATGGTTAAAAAGCAATTTGTCCCCGCTCCCGGCTTTTCGCCTCAGTAGCCAATCGTGAGTGCGGCGCCTAGCGTTGGCGCGCTCTATTTGTATGTTTTGGCGGGGGGGCGTGGCCAGACTATGCTGCTGAGCAGCATGGCTACAAAACATAGTTAAAACCAATAGTTTTCATAGGTGTGATGTATTCACTATGCTGATACGTGCTTATTATGTTTCTTTCTGTACAAAAAGCACACGTGCACCATTGTGTGCATTGGATGAAATAAAGCATTATGAAAATTAAACAATACAGAATGATATGATTATTGTATTAAATGCAGAAGGGCAACTCTCAGCATATTCAATTGCCATTCAATAAATGAAAGTAACTGAGTTATCAAACTTATCTTAAACTGTTGTGCATAGAGGAAAACACATTTCAAGAGATCAAGAGAACAAATAAATGTTTGTTCACAGCACATTCACAGTTGTTCCCAGTACACCCCATTAGAAAAGTAAATTAAACTGTTTATTACTGCAATGTAGAATTCCCAAAAGAAATAAAAGCATGTGCTCATGTACTTTCCTTCCTGTTAAGGGAACATGTTTCATTTCCAGTGTTAAAAAAATAAAAGCAGGGGGCGTGGCTAAGGCAGCCAACATGGCGGACGCAGCTTAACTGAGCTCCGTCCCGCCGCTCAATTATCCGTCCAAATTATCCTTCCTCCCTCACACCCGAAGGCATCCCGATATGGTGTGGTGCAGCGGAAGGTGGCAGGCACACGAGGTGCGAGTTTGAGCCGAATTGCGGGCTCGGAAGGCACCGTACAGCCGATACTAGCAGAGCGGCCTACTGGAGAGCAAGGCAACGGGGAACTCGAGTTTGGAGACGCCCGGAGGAGAGGAGGGCTGACGGCGACGTGATCGGTGTGGCATCTACGGCGCTGCTGAACGAATCAGACCTGCGGTGGTGGACCCGGGAAGGTATCGGGCTGCTCTATTCAGCGCGGAGGCCGTCTGATTGACTGGAAGCGGGGGCAAAGACACGCAGAACAGACGAGAGCCATTTGCACGGTGGCGGACCCCTGAGACCGCAGGGGCAACTGAGATCGGTGGTTGGAGCAGGAAGGCTCCCACAGACACCCCGGCGGAGGAACGAGACCCCGGACCAGGCGAGTGAGCCTCTCCTTGCAGTGGGGTGCTGCAGAGGTGCCCTCGGCCGGGCCCCCGAGACTGCCTATTTCCATCCAGAGCGCGGCTGGGTTGTGATGGCGCCGAGGGCCTAGTGCGAAGTACTATACCCAAGGGGCGGGCGCTCCTGCACTGATCGGCCGATGCTGGACCCGGATACATGGAAGCTGGGGCCCCCCGCGCAGACAGTCACGGATCAAGACCGGCGGTGAATCTATGGGGAAAGCACCCAGGCCTGACACTGAGAATTGAGGCTTGCGATGTGGGCCTAGATTGCGGGCCACCTGGCAGTCTACTATCTAGTGATTAAGTGAGGAGAGGCTGGTGAGCTGGAGAATGATATTCTGAGAAGGGGGGCCCCAGGCGGTGAGGAACTGTAGCCACGAGGGACTCAAGAGGGGTCCGGCTGCCAGAGAACCATGACTAGAGGTGGGAGCGGCGGCGGAACCTCCAAACAGGGGACCATCAACAAATTCACAGGCCCGAGTGGGAACTCTGGGGCCGCGGGAAGCAACCAGACTCAGGGTCCGGACAATGCGGCCCTTCTGGCTGCAATTTCCCAATCAAGGGATACGCTGGATGCCAAAATTGGGGCCGTTGGAGCGGACATTACACTTTTGCGCCAAGACTTGCGAAATGTGGTGGCCCGCATTACAGAAGCTGAAGCACGAATCACCGGAGTGGAAGACGATATGGTGATCCTTAAAAAGAAAGTGGCCAACATGGAGGGCATACAGAAAGGCCTGGCGCTTCGGGCCGAGGATGCCGAGGGACGGGCTCGGCGCAACAACCTACGGTTTGTCGGCTTTCCGGAGGACTGCGAGAAGGGCAATATGGAGGCCTTTCTTATGGAATGGCTAGAGGGGTGGCTCCCGCCAGAGTCCCTCTCCCGCTGCTTTGTTATTGAGCGGGCACATAAAGCGCTTACACAGTAGGCGAACGCCCGCGGCCAGTCATAGCCAGGCTCCTCAATTATCATGACCGGGACACAATTCTTAAACAAGCCAGATTGAAAGAGCCCCTCATGTATGACAACCAGCGGATCATGATTTTCCCAGATTACACAAAACTGGTGCAGCAGCAGCGGCAGTCTTTTACGGCGGCCAAGGCCCGCCTGAGAAACCTTAAAATCCAATATGCTCTACTCTACCCGGCCCGTCTGCGGGTGGTTTTCCAATCACAAACCCAGTTCTTTAATTCTCCCAACGAAGTGTTTGCATGGACAGATGAGACAGTACGGGTAAGACCTCATACCCCGCCGGCCAGAGACTAGGATTCATCCTCCTCGACAGCGCCACTGCGGACCCCAAGGCGTTCCCGTAGCAGAAGCAACTGGAGGTCTCGCTCGTCGAAACGTTCTCCTGCGAAAAAGGGGAACACAGAGGGAACCGAAACACCGGATGATCCAAAGGTAGATCCATGAGGGGCGTTGGACAGTAGGGGGGCCCCCCCTGTGTTGGATTGTACACTATAACATTGGCAGGTGGACTTCTTCGGTGGCCTGGCTGCAAAAAGAGGTACGCCTTCAGAGGCGCCACAACTGTGCGACTTATATACATGGGGTGCGGGATGGGTGGGGAGGGATGGACTAAAAGGCGGACACGTACCTCTAGTTCGGGGAGGTTTGTTCTTTTAAGGGGACCAGTTGGTATTGTTTTTTGGGGCTGTTGGGGGGGGCTCCATTGGGATAGACAGTCTCAGCTCTCCCGTTGGGGACTAGAGATGTTCTATACCGCGATAGATACTTCAATGTTGCTGAGGTTTGGGGTGGGGGGCGGCTGGGGGACTGAGGGTGGGTTGGGGACATGTGTGCTGAGTGGGGTGAGTTTGGAGCAGGGGGGAGGGGGAGGAGTATGGGAGACTAAGGGAGGGTGGGGGAATGGGTTGTTTTGCACATGGTTGTCTTGAATGATGCTGCTAGAGCGTCCAGGCCCGGAATGCCTGCTGCTACCTACACTATTACGATTACGCCTAAATGGCGGTTGAAATCTTGAGCGAAGGCCCGATGGGGCCCTAATGAAAGTGATGAGCTGGAATGTAAGGGGCATGCTCGATAAGATTAAGAGGGGTGCAGTGCTGAGGCTGGGGAAGAGAGAGAAAGTGGATGTCCTCCTCCTACAAGAAACACATTTAATGGGCAACAAAGCGTTGGGCCTGCAGAGATATGGCTATGATCAGGTTTATCATGCAGGATTTGTGAGGGGATCCAGAGGAGTAGCGATTTTAGTGCACCGCAGGCTGTCCTACACCCACACAAGACAGTGGACGGACCCACAGGGCAGATATGTTTTTATTCAGGGGACAGTAGGCACTGAGACGCTGATACTTGGGAGTGTATACGTTCCACCACCGCTCCAATGGGCATTGATAGAGAAACTGTTTACTGTATGGGTTGAAGTTCCAGAGGGACTCGCGATGATTGGTGGGGACTGGAACGACGTCATGAATTGCTGACTCGATCGACTTCGGCCTGGGGGCGATCCCATTTCAGATACTCCAACTAAACTGAGTGATATGGTGCGGGGCATGGGTTGGGTAGACACATGGCGACACCTCCACACCCACAAACGGGAATATTCCTATGTCTCGGCAGTTCACCACTCATTTTCGAGACTTGACTATATATTTGTCCCAGCTCTTGTGGCGAGAAGGGTTGCCTCTGCGTCCATCCTGCCACAGGGTCTTTCGGACCACTCTCCGGTTGTGATAGAAGCTACCTTAGACAAAAGGAGACAGCCATTTCGGTGGCGCCTTTCCGCCTGGAATTTACAACAGGCGGCCTACCAGCAGCATATGGGGGCGGCTATTGCTAACTACTGGGAGGAGAATTTAGGCACAGTGTAGGACGCGAGAACGGCTTGGGAGACCCTGAAACCCCCATTGCGCGGGATAGATATAGCCTGGTGTGCGACAGCGCGGCGGGAGCGGAAAGAAGAGATCGTGAAGGCAGCGGCAGCTGTGGAGCAGTTGGAAACTCAATGCGGGGTTGCGAGCCACCAGGAGGGAGTGGGGCAGCTGCTTTTGGCACAACAATCATATGCGTCCCTCTTGCTGAATGAGGCCCGACAGATCTGGTTGGCAACCAGAAGTAGAATATATCAATGGGGCGACAAGTGCAGCACAATGCTCCACAGGCTTTGCCAGAGTACGTTTCAGGCGTATGAGATGCCAGCCCTCAGAGATTCCACCGGAGCCTCTATTTCAGACCCGAAAGAGCTGGCAGACAGCTTTGCTTGCTATCTTGCTGCCCAGTATGCCCCGCTGGACTCCCTCCCGGCACTAGATGTTGAAAAGTTCATTGATGACCTTCCGCCCGCGCACTTCCAGACGATGTGCGGGAGTGGCTCGAGATCCCACTATCAGCGGAAGAGTTAGGTACAGCCTTTGGAGAGCTTAATACAGGCAAGGCCCCTGGGCCTAATGGGTTCCTGAGCGATTTCTTTAAAAGATATCACCTCCAGCTGGGGACTCACTGTAGGGCGGCCTTAGAGGTGGCGAGAGAAGATGGTCTCCAGCCAGCGGACTGGAGGCATGCAGAAATCGTAGTGTTCTGTAAACCTGGACGGCCCCCAGACCGCCACGAGTCCTATCGTCCAATTTCCCTGTTGAATATTGAGGCCAAAATATTGGCCAAGGCCCTTGCAAACCGGCTACTCCCGTACATCACAGACCTTGTTCACCCGGATCAGGCTGGCTTTATGCCTCACAGAGTGACGAGGCACAATATCAGGCGTGCACACGTGGCGGTAGAAGCGATGGCTAGGACCGGGGATCAGGCGGCACTGCTATTAGTGGACATCGACAAGGTCTTTGACTCCCTGAGCTGGACATTTTTATTTGCGCTCCGGCGCAGCTGCGGGGGTTTGAATGGGAGGCGGGACCTTCAGATAGAATCGCATTATATGCGGACGATGTCTTGTTCTTCCTTACGAATGTAAACCGGTCCGGGCCTTGGGTCCTCGAGATCATGAAAGTTTTCGGGGAAGTGTCGGGACTCTACCTGAATCCACGGAAATCCATGCTTTGGATGCTTAGCAATAGCTCCGGGATCGGGGCGTGGGCATCGATATTACAGATGGCTGCTGGGGGTCTCAAATATCTAGGGGTGTTTTTGACAACCTCGCCGGCTATTGCCTGGGAACGCAATATAGTTCCAGTGTGGGACGAGGTAAGGCGGGAGCTTAAGTGCTGGTCTCAGATGCCTCTTAATATATACGTCAGGTCAGCCATATTTAAGATGGTGGCCCTCCCCCGCATGTTGTACCAGCTGCAGAATCACCCGTACCCAATCCAATCGCAATGGTTAAAACAGGTTAACTCCGCTTTGGGCCTATTTCTATGGGCCGGAGGGGCGTCGAGAGTGGCTTTGCATACCTGATTTTTGTCCACATATTGTGGGGGACTGGCGACGTCCGATATGTTGTCAAATTACCAAGCATCACACCTTGTAGAGCTAAATGATTGGTGGTATGGTGACAGGGGAGACCCGGCTTACGCCCTCGAAAGGTACCTGATGGACCCAGGCACGCTACACACTATTTTGTACTCAGCGCGGTTGAGGAATGGGCTGCCAAGAGCAACGCAGGTGGTATTCCAGCGCTGGCGACAAACACTGCGCCGTAAGTGATGTGAGGGAAACTGACGAGGGAGACCCCACTCTGGCATAATGTACAGCTCCCGTAGCTGGCGTCGCTGCGGGGCTTTGGAGGCTGGGACTCAATAGGAATCTCCGCACTGGGGCATATCTTGAAGGGCACTACGCTTAAATCATTTCAAGAACTCAGTGAAGAATTCAGTATGCCCCGCACACAGTTCTTTCGATACTTACAGTTGAGACATGCCATCACCCCCACGCTGGAACGCCTAGACACCCTGCCAGAATTCAGCCCGATAGAAGCAAAGGTACTCTTGGGGGACCTGGGGGAGAAGAAAATCTCCTGTATATATCAGACACTAGTCACACATTGTACTTCTGACTTGCAGCCCCTACGTGATCGCTGGGTGAGAGATGTGGGAGAGTTGGGAGAGGAAGACTGGCGAGAAGCCCTCGAATCCCCAAAGGGGGCGGCTATTGCCGTGCGCTTGCGCCTGATACAGTTTAAGTACCTACACCGTGCTTACTATACCAGAGAGAGATTGTGGAGGGCTGGCATGATTGAGTCTCCGATGTGTCTGAGGTGTAGCCGGGAGACAGGTGACCTTCTACATACAGTGTTAGGCTGCAGTGGCCTAGTGAGATTTTGGACAGGAGTATGGAACTGTCTGTCTGATGTGCTGGGGTGGGACCTCCCTCGTACTCCAAGGCTGGGGCTGCTACATGTTTTGGAGGCAGTAGGAGGCAACATTTACAAAAGACATCTGCTTCTGCTGGGCCTTACAGTGGCGAAGAGAGATATAGCCCAGGCCTGGAAAGACCCCTGGGCCTCCACGGTGGTCAGATGGAAAAGAGGACTAGACTTTTGCATGGGACTGGAAAGACCGGTGTTCGAGGCCAGGGGCTGTCCCAAAAAACATTATAAAATATGGAAAAGATGGGCGGACTACAGGGGCCTATGGCTTGAGCCCCCAGCACAGGCGGGAGGTGAGGAGGAGCGGGTCTGATGGGCATATGGAGGCTAAGAAGTATTCATTACACTGTATATATATATGTTAGACGGCATCGGTGAGACATTGTGCAAAGGGGGGAGAAGGAGGGAGGGTCTTGGGGAGTTGGGGAACGGGGCAAGGGGCTGGGGGGAAATTTTCGAATGAAAATAAATCGCTGCTTCTGATGTACTGTATTGCTACAGCTTCTCCGGAATGCGGAGTGCTGTGTCTTCTATGCGATTTTCTCAATAAAAAAGTTGGGAAAAAAAATAAATAAATAAAAGCAGACAGAAGTGGAAACAGAAAACATTTTGACAGTTTATATATTTTACTGTCTGTTCAGGGCCCTCAAACAGCAAGTGGGCCAGGGGTGTTTGTTAGCATACAATAAAGGTAACACAATGCTCTCTTCACAGACTAATTGACCTAAAAAATCTTAAGCAGTTGTAAAAACAAAATGACTGCATCTGGCATCCGAGTGGAAGGCATGCTGTGGCAGCTAGTGAAGCACACCCTGTGGAAAGTGACATCTAAATAAAACATACCATTTCATGCATAAAAATGTGCCTTAAAAACTGAGGCAAAAAACACAGCAGCGTCTGGTAAAAGTAACTCTATAATCCACAAAACACCTTACAGAGAGCATTGGGGGAGGGTAGAAGTATGCAAATAGAGACATCTTTAAAACATGTATTCCTATGAAGTGCTTTACAAAAAAGCAAAAAGAGTTCTTAAAGTGCAAGCAGGCATGAAAGAATAGAAGGAGCCAATCGAAGAGGTAGTAAAAAGGCTATGCTCCATGGAAGGGAATAACTTAAGCAGGACAGAGATGTTTTAAGGCCGATGAAATGTGGGCAAGTGCCCAGCGCCCCCACCTTCCAAAAAACAATACTTTACATAAAAATGACCAAAACTATTAAACCTATATATTCATAATTAAATATTAACATAAAAGAATGTTTGTCACTACTAATAATTAATATACTTTTTAAATACTTCTTACTATTCCTAAACTTTGAACCATGAAATCAAAAATAACCTTTAAAAATTGTAAAATCCATTTATAAACCAAAAAAATAACATAATTATTTTCACAATATTATAATTTTCTAAATAAAATGTTGTTAACTATTTTATTGTAAAATGTAACATTCTATTAAAAAAATTAAATTAATCTACTTTATAAAATTTCTGTGTTTTAGATTTTTCATTTTTACTACAGTATTTTAATGTATAGAGTAATTTAAATATTTGCAATAAGATATGTCTTTAATTTTTATTTTTCATTTAATTATAAATGATTATTTATTAAGATAATTAAAGAAACAAATGTAAACATTTTATAATATTAACTAGCAGCCCGTCCCAACATTGTCCAGGTATGAAATAGAATTTGTGTAATGTGACACGCTCATTCGCGTGTGCCCCTGCTTGAGGGCCATCGGCGACCGTCTAACAATTAGAATTGTGTGAGTCTTGAATGATTGTTTCCCGCGGTAAACACCCATTATTCCGCAACTTTCTTGCCGCATACCAACACTCTGCATACTTTCATTACGAAAGTACCATGACTCCGCAATGCCATTATAACGCATGGCATTACCTTTTATATGCTTTTACCACGCATACATTTACAACGAAATGCGTTGTAAATGTCTGAATGGTAAAAGCATGTTTTTTTTAATGTTTGGATAAGGTAAGTATGGGTATAGGGGTATATGTTTTGGGGTACTGAGGAATATGTTTTGGGGTATAAGGGTTCAGATATAGTTTTGGGTTATGGGGTACCGGGGTATTTTTAGGGTTTAGGGATAGGTATGGGTTTTGGGGTACAGGGGCATTTTTAGGGTTCAGGGCTATGTTTGGGTTTTGAGGTACAGGGGTATTTTTAGGGTTCAGGGGTTGGTTTGGGTTTTGGTGTACAGGGGTATTTTATGGTTCAGGGATAGGTTTGGGTTTTGGGGTACAGGTTTTTTTAGGGTTCAGGGGTAGGTTTGGGTTTTGGGGTACAGGTTTTTTTTAGGGTTCAGGGGTAGGTTTGGGTTTTGGGGTACAGGGGTATTTTTAGGGTTCAGGGCTAGGTTTGGGTTTTGGGGTACAGGGGTATTTTAGGGTTCAGGACTAGGTTTGGGTTTTAGGGTACAGGGGTATTTTTAGGGTTCAGGGGTAGGTTTGGGTTTTGGGGTACAAGGGTATTTTAGGGTTTAGGGCTAGGCTTGGGTTTTGGGGTAAAGGGGTATTTTTAGGGTTCAGGTCTAGGTTTACCGAAGAGCGTCGGTGTGGGTCATAAAAAAATAAGAACAGCGGGAAAAGAATATGTGATGATATTCTGCAAACCAACATCCCGCATACCATAACTCCACAATTTTTATAACGCAGGACTATTACTCCGCAAAGCCATCATTTCTAAAACGGTTACAACGAATATGACTTTATCACGCATGCCATTATAACGCAAATACATGTGTGGTAAAGTCATATACATTGTAAAAGTACATTATTAAAACATTAAATATATGTTTGTATATATGTGTGTATATAATTTTTAATCCATCCACAATTTGCTTCAAAGCAAGATGCGCACTCAAGGAGTTACAACCAAAAGGAGTTTATTCCTGGTTACACGCTACGCGTTTCAACACCACTTGTGTGTATATATATATATATATATATATATATATATATATATATATATATATATATATATATATATATATATATATACACATTTTATTAAATTTAATTAAAACATTTATTCTTTTAAATTGCATTACTTATATTATTTTTATTTAATTATTATTTTATTTTGTTACCTTTTACACCCTAAAAACGAATCCCACCCTGGCCCTTTTAAATACCGCTGCACCCCATGATCATGCCCACAACGTTTGTCACGGCCCCACCGTGTCACGCCCCCAGCGTGCCCCTTGATGCGGCGCAATTGCGTAATTGGCGCTTGTATGTACGACTCACATGGCATGAAGGGCGGAACGTACCACACGCCCCGAGCGTGTGTCACGCCCCAGCACACGCCCACAGCAGTTTGAGTCACGCCCCCAGCATATGCCCACAGCAGAACGCAGACACAACCACAAGGGACTACTTTGCTGGCAGGGTTCTTTTACCTTTTAAATGTTTATGGTGGCCGTCTGCATAGCTTATGTCCTTCTGCTGCAACTGCCCTTTCCAACTCTGTATTGGGTGTTGTGATTGGTGCTGTTGTTACTGAGATTACCCGCCTCAAAGGTTTGGGCTCTCTCTTTATAATATTAGTATGGATTTGCATAGCATTAAAATAATTAACATTAAATATACATTAAAATATACACTTTTTAAAAATCTCCCCATCCTTATCACCTAATCACCCAATATCCAGCTGCAAAGAAAATGCTAGATCCATTATTTATATACATTAATATAACTAAAAGCATAGATTTCAACAATTTCATAATTAATAATGTATCTTACTAAAAAACATAAATAAAACAAATAATAAACATATAAATCAAGCACAGTGCACTAGATTACTTACAAAGTAACTCTTACAAATAATATTCCATACAACAATGTTTGCTTAATCAATATATTTTACAACATTAAAAACAACACTTAAAAAGATATATTTTTACCTTAGATATTCCTGTCAATATATTAAACTCTGCTATTTTTGATAATCCTCATTGTTTTGGCATTTCGTATTTTCCATTATTTGTATCACATTGAAGTTGCCTCTTTTTCCACTGTACCAATAAGTGGTGATCAAATGCTTATTAACCTTTTGCTTCTGTTCCATTCGGTCACGCTTAAATTGCTTTCATCGTGAGTGTTATAAGTAGCATGTCAGAAATATAAAGACTGATTCACGACAGCATTTTGTGAGTACAGGAAGTTGTAATACAGGAGTACTCTTTTACATACTCTTAACCACGGAGGGATTTCCCTCCTGTGCGGGGGGGGGGGGGGTGGAGGCCGCGTGCGGCGCCGCGGTGCTCATAACGAGCCCAGCTCGTCATGAGGCACAGGGCAGCTGTGCTCATGCCGAGCTGGGCTCGTTATGACTCCACCCACTCCTTTAGAACGTCCGCACAGGAGTGGAATTCACCGCGCGGGGGAGTGGCGCAGCCGTTATGACGAGCCCAGCTCGTCATGAGCAGAGCTCCACTAAGCCTCATGACGAGCTGGGCTCGTCATCAGCAGGCAAGGGGTTTTAAACGCTTTGCGAATCAGCACTACAACATCCAATTCCCTGTTAGTAAAAGTGAAAATAGGGCACAATCCTATTAGCATCAATTGTATATGAACAGTCTCATTTTATGCCTATTGTAGATTGTTTTGGGGTCATTTCACAAAGCCATCTCAGGGGTAGCAAAATAGTCTGCTGCACCACCCCCAGAATAAACATGCTGGAGGTCAGACGGTGAATGCGGCAATAAAGATACCTTTACATTTTATCTTGTCATTTGGCAGGCTTTGCCTCCCAACAAATTGCTTTTAATTATTTTTACATGGAGATTGGTGTTTTCTTTCTTTGAAAAGTGAGAGGATTTTGCAATGTTACCGTTTGGACGAGGGTGAAAGGAAAGGCTGCAGGATGTTTATTTTTTTGTTTTGAGCACGCAACTAAACTTGAACTGCACAAATATTAAAACGTATATCAGCAAAGAAAAGCACACATATAGCATTTTCTTTTGTAGTTTTGAACTGTGATCAACTATTTTAAAAGGATCAAAACAAATCAAGACACTTTACTTGGTATTGAGAAAATTATAAAAATTCTTTGCAATCCAATATTTGTGCGCTGTATAGTGTTATCAGTAAAACTACATGGCCCTGCAAATGTAGTGGCAATTTCAATGGATAATGTGCTGTAGGTAAATAAAAAAGTGCGCTACCACACTAAGGCTTGGTAATATATATTTTTGACAGTATGCTCCAAAATGCACCCCCCCAGTTATGTACCACACCCTTACCACTCATGCTAAATTGGCGTTACTCATTTGCTACACTTGTTTTTCACAATCCAAATGACTCCAGTGACGTACCATTGATTGCAGCATCGCCGCTATGAAAATTCTTCCAGCGCCACCGTACTTCTCATGCTCCAAAATGTCTTTGTGATAAGCTGCGTAGTGGTCAACAAATATACTAAGTTGCAAGATTTTATAATGAAAAAAACTAATTAGTTAATTAAATCTGATATTTATTGATGTTAAGTAAAATATTTTCTTGTTTAAAAAATGTAGCACAAGAAAACAACAAATATTAGGTGACCGGTAGTTTTATCGTGAAGCAATAAACAATAGATAACTTAAAGTACATTAACCAATTAAATTAATTTACAACTAGTCGATTTGGGATGCAAAAGCTTTGGGGGCTGGAAAGTTAAAGACTAGCATGAACCGACCTTCCCCCAGCGAGATCTGCACCAGCCTGCATGCACACCTTGACATTTGCAACTGCTGTACCTGGACAGGAAGCAGGAAGGGCAATTAGGTGATAGTGATGGCGAAGCATGGGTTCTCAGCTGAAAGGACCTTGCCCATATTTGGCACTGTTAAGCATAGGGTTACCAGATCACTCCATTTTGGTCAGACACCATGGATCCAATTCACAATAAAAGTTTTAACTGTTCACTTACAGATTTACACTTACTTGTGAGTGTAGATTTAGTGTTTTCTGCAATTCATAGACATTCCCAGTGAGGCCAGGTTTTCATGAGTACTCATGAGAAGGTCAAGGGATATTCCCAGCAGGATCCTATTGACACAATGTGGAGTTTTCTATAAGCGGGGTATATGAACCACTTTGTAAACCAATGTGCTTTGTTTTTTTTCTGCGTGATGAAAATATTTTTCCCCATGGAAAACCTTGCCCCTCAGAAGCCCATCATATCTGGGGAGCATACATTCCACTTCCAATCCCCTGTCTGGAGTAAAAGTTCGACCCTTTCAAGGGTCGAAAAGGGAAGGAATGGAGTTTTTGAATGCAGACAAACATCCCTGTTTGCTGGTCTACACAAATTTCTAAGGCTAACCATGTCTTCGCACACTCGCTTTCCCATCCTACATGTGGGATGCATGGTGTTGGAGCGATATGCAGGGGACACAAGGGGCTCGATTCACAGAACTAACTTAAGAAAAAATCCTAAACTTGCTACCTTTATGGTATTCACAGAAGACACTTACTTATTTTGGTATTCACAGAAGGCATTTACTCATTTCGGTATTCACAGAAGTTAGGAGTTCTAACTTTTGGACTCCTAAATGCCTTCTGTGGATACCGAAAGTTTTAAAGTTAGGATTTTTTTCAGTTTAGTAGTCCTAAAGGTAGGAGTCCTAACGTTACTACTCTTAACCTGAGTAAAATCAAAACTTTAAGTCTTTCGGTATTCACAGAAGGCATTTAGGAGTCCTAAAGTTAGGAGTCCTCACTTATGTGAATACCAAAATGAGTAAGTGCCTTTGGTGAATTCCAAAACGAGTAAGTGACTTCTGTGAATACCAAAATGCTAGTAAGTTTAGGATTTTGTCTTAAGTTAGTTCTGTGAATCAGGTCCTAGGACCCTGCACAGGACACAAGGGGAGGGAAAGAGCCACTGGACAACAATTCTGGTCAGGGAAGGTGGACGGGGCATTTTTCAGGACACCTGCAAGGAGGAAGTTAGGGCCTGCATGCACAATGACCGTGCAACAGAATAAAGAAGCGTTGAAGCACCTACCTATCTCGTGTGGTATTTGTGGGACGGGCCCGAGTGTGACAGGACATGTGGGTGTTGAAAAGTCCACACTCATGGTGGAGATCTTCACAGATGCAAAAGGGTCTTACACCTGCCAAGAATCCCATTGTGAATTCCTGGCAGATGTATGTAAGGTAAATACACTCATAAATGTATATTTAGAACCAAATTTGACTTTGTTAACAGGGCACTTTGCTTCACAGGGATTCCATTAGCAAATTAGTGCATTTTTTCAGTTGTGTTCTTCATTTGCTTTTGATGGAACCTAATCGCCTAACACTTTGAAAACAATGTGTGGGAAAATCAATGGAATGGCAGAATGGTGTCCTTCTGATATGGGCTATTCTGGCAAACCTGGTTAGGGAGCCTTATATGACATAGGCCACTAACCTCAGTTTGATTGGAACTTGCTAGTGGTACAAATATATATATACTTGGTACTGGCAATACATTTTGAGACACACTATTCTATGTTAAAGTGTGGAGGGCCATTTTTACATTGCAAAATAAGCACCATGATGCTATTGATGGCAGTAGTGTCTGGCACAAACAGGGTTGCTCGTCTTCCTCATTTTTCAATGATAATTTACTTATGATGCACATTGCTACATCTGGAACACTATTTACGACAGGTTTGCCTTGTGCCATAGCTCAATATTTCAGAATGTGATAATGTCAGAAACCAGGGAAACAACAAAAGACCCCTGAACTGACCAATAAAACGTGGTATACAATGACAACCTGATAGATGGTCAGAGATACCCATCAGTCACCACTCGGAACCGCCCTTCATCATTTGAGATTTTTTCAAAACCATCTATGCAGATATGTTTTCTTCAGACAGAAAGAGACCAGGATGTAAATAGATCTCTTCCACTGAACAAACAAATGTATGGTTTACCACTCCTCGAAACTGGTGAGTGGTCAAGTGTGGTGTGACTGGGGGAGTGCAGTGCAGAATTTTTTTTGCGTGAAAAAATAATAAACATAAAGAGGTGTATTTAAAATTGGATGAGGGAGCATAGAACAGTCTTTATTCGGATGATGCTCACTCCGCCAATATTAAAAATTTGTTAAAGACAGTTTGAAAAATGCGCTGTCTAGAGGTGGAACCAGGTCGACATGTTTCAGCAACAAGTGGACACAATTGTCCTTGCTTTCTTCAGGACCTTTACAACAAATAAACGTTACTGCATACATAAATTAAATAATAAGTGACAACTAAAAGACAAGTATGACAGACAAGTACAGAGATCACCTGCAGTTTCCAGGTGATGAGTCTTGTCTTTAGCTTACAGCTTATGTCGTTCACTAGAAGGTCAGAACAAGAAAGGGTCACAAGTCAGACAGACTGACTACACACACACAACCTCACATAAAAGCTAGGCCTAATAAGTGTAGACTTTAGACTAAGTCAAACTGATAGTGCTGACTATGAACACTCGTAAAAGTAGTGTAGTTAGTATACCATGTCTGGATATATAGTTTATATGCCAAATATACGAAAGTACATCTTACCATAGCTTGTAAGAAGTGAAGACCTCACCCCACCTGGCAGTGGCTCAGGAGTAGAGTGAAGCATCGCTCTATAAAACACGAACAAAATGAATGAAAACATGTTTTTCCAAAGTGTACAGAAACCTGAATAATAAAAAAGCCTTCAATAGACTGAACGTGTACAGGAGGTTTAAAAATACGGAATATGCAGAGTCGTATCATACAACTCCACATCAGTCTTGTGAGCCTCTCGAAGATAGTTTACAGATTTAGCATATTACCGAGTATCCCCGAAAATAAGGCTCATGTATCCGTAGCAAGGTGCATACTAATTGTTAAACTGAAGACTATCGCTTAATGTCTTGTTCGCTACCGCAAAAAAACGTGGCAGTCTTACCTAACCGTCGGTACTTCCGGGCCGGCGTCTGAATCGACTGGGGAGGCACCGAACGGTCGATTCGTGTCTCATTAAAAGGTGAATCCTGATTGGCCGAAATGGACACGTGACAGGCTCATCGTGCCCTGTGATTGGCTAGCTAACGAGCCAAGAAGTTACAGCGCTCGTCATTCGTGGTGGTACGTTACCTGGGTAACCAGTGTGTTTGTATACTTGATTATCTAGCCGATCGCTTCAAATTTGTGGGTTTATTTATCGCCCGCATTTGTATCCATAAGGCTATAACAGATGATCGCAGGCTTAGACACCTTAAAGAAGAGGAGTACTCCTCTTAACCACAATAGCGGGAGCGAGATGAACACCCAAGTTATAAAAGGCTGCATCATAGCAAGAGCAGGTCGGCAGGGTAAAATCAGACACGGCCGTCTCCTGTATGGAATAATAAGTAGTGTTGATAAAAAATATTGTTTATAAAAAATATACCTCTGAAAAGTTATGTTATTCTCTCAAAACCAAGCACAATGGATTGGGTTGCAAGTCATAATATTGACAGGGCTGTGTGGTTATGTGGCAGAAGATGTTAATGACAGGGGCTGGTGTCGATAATGAGACTATAGATATTGGTATGCTCACAGGGTGGACCAAGGAATTTCATCGTTGAGCCCGTTGCGTGGGTGTTAAGCTTGAGGACCCATTTCTGTTCCTTCAAAAGGAGGAATTTTGCTACATCCGCAGTGTGGGAAGGAATGAAGGGTTGTTCTAGCACAGTCCATTGGAATGCAGTAGAAGGATGATTAGCTTCTAGAAAGTGTGTGGTGAGCTTAGTGGCCTCCGTCGTTTTTTTAGTTTGTGGGCAGGCTTGACATGCACCACAAGGGTGATGTCCTGTGACTGGTGGGAGGTCCCATAGTGACCCCAGAGCCCTAGGTTGTTCTTCAAGGGGTCTTGTGTGCACCAACCTATCTCTCAACGGAGATCGATATAGGAACATTGAGACCTTGGAAACAAATGAAATTCACTAACTGTAATAGTGAACGACTAGTCTATCTCATCCCATGCCCATGTGGATACAAGTATGTGGGAATGACCACACGTAAAATACGCATCAGGATATTAGAACACAAGAGCACTATCCATTGCAAACGGCAGGCCACTAAGCTCACCAAACATGTTTTCATTCATTTTGTTCGTGTTCTATAGAGCGGTGCTTCACTCTACTCCTGAGCCACTGCCAGGTGGGGTGAGGTCTTCACTTCTTACAAGCTATGGTAAGATGTACTTTCTTATATTTGGCATAAAAACTATATATCCAGACATGGTATACTAACTACACTACTTCTACGAGTGTTCATAGTCAGCACTATTAGTTTGACTTAGTCTAAGGTCTACACTTATTAGGCCTAGCTTTTATGTGAGGTTGTGTGTGTGTAGTCAGTCTGTCTGACTTGTGACCCTTTCCTGTTCTGACCTTCTAGTGAACGACATAAGCTGTAAGCTAAAGACAAGACTCTTCACCTGGAAACTGCAGGTGATCTCTGTACTTGTCTGTCATACTTGTCTTTTAGTTGTCAGTTATCATTTATTTTATGTATGCAGTAGCGTTTATTTGCTGTAAAGGTCCTGAAGAAAGCAAGGACAATTGTGTCCACTTGTTGCTGAAACATGTCAACCTGGTTCCACCTCTAGACAGCTCATTTTTCAAACTGTCTTTAACAAATTTTTAACATTGGCGGAGTGAGCATCATCCGAATAAAGACTGTTCTATGCTCCCTCATCCAATTTTAAATACACCTCTTTATGTTTATTATTTTTTCACGCAAAAACTTTTTCTGCACTGCACTCCCCCAGTCACACCACACTTGACCACTCACCAGTTTCGAGGAGTGGTAAACCATACTATTGTTTGTTCAGTGGAAGAGATCTATTTACATCCTGGTCTCTTTCTGTCTGAAGAAAACATATCTGCATAGATGGTTTTGAAAAAATCCCAAATGATGAAGGGCGGTTCCGAGTGGTGACTGATGGGTATCTCTGACCATATATCAAGTTGTCATTGTATACCACGTTTTATTGGTCAGTTCAGGGGTCTTTTGTTGTTTGCCTGTTCTCCACACACTATAAACCCACCTTTTTTCCAGACCCTCTGGTACTCCTTTGTTGTTCTGTATCTGTGGGGGCCGTTCCCAGAGCTTGATCTTTAAATATTCCCCCGGGTCCTACCCTACCGTAGTGGTTTTTGTTGTAATGTCAGAAACCATACAGACCAAGTGCGAGATACTTCTATTACGAATATATCAACTATTTTGTAGCTACAGTTAAGTAATGCATACAGGCTCTTTTAAAAAATTACGAGGTGTTAAATCATTTCCTGGTGGTAACTATCAGATCTGTTTTTTGTCTCCACATTGAAGAGAGACTCATGGAGGGGCACGTCAGAACTGCCCTAAATGCAGGCTATATGCGGCTGGTATTTTTCATATATTTGTTCTGTGCCCTTCCCTGAAGGTGTTTTGGGATAAGATATAGTAGCAATTAAAGATAGATGAGGTAGGGACCTCATGCTCTCAGTAACTGAAAGGATGTTAGGGTATAAGGATGACTGTGAGCAGAATAGGCCTATGTTGACAATTATGCTGGTTGCTGCCCGGTTGGCGATAGCTAGAGCCTGGATCTCCCCTAAATCCCCTACGGAGATGGAATGGTGGCTAATTCTTAAAGAAACTGGGGAAAGGGAAAGGGCACTTGCCAAAGCTAGGGGAACTCAAGAACTGCAAAAATACAGGTCCATTGGAGGGTTTAGAAGAGCTGTAAAACATCTGCGCATACCCAATTGATAGATACGATGGCTATATGGATATATAGATGGCTCAGGAGAAATCCCACTTCCTTGGTCTTTTTTTTTTTTTTTTTGTTTTTGTCTTATTTTTTTTGTCTTGTTCTCTGTTTGTTTTGCATTTGCTTTTCAATAATGCTTTGCTTATATTTTTTCTGGCTGGACTGTTTGTGCTTCTTTTTTTTAACCATAAAAAATTAATTGAAAAAAAAAACAATTGAAGAGAGACCTAATAGCGAGGAATGAAAATTATGAGACCTCAACCAACATAGTTATGCAAATAATCTGCACAGTCCAGGTGGCACTCGTACGTTATTCCCCTACTTTTTGCCACTTCTCTTCCTTTGAAAACTGAGGAACATATTGCTTCCATTACAAGTGTGAGAGATAGAGAGAAAAGAAAAAGAGAGAGAAACTAAATTCATTTATCAGCCAGTTTTCTCTCCCATCATTTGAGTGACAATCTTGTAATTTTTCGGATGTATCAAACTGTGTGGAGGTCTCCTGAAGGGCTGCACTTTTTTTCTTTGTTAAGAATAAGCATATGATAAAAATCAATCAAGTGGCTTGTAAAGTGCACCTACTCACCCTTAAGGGTCTCAAGGCATGGGGTGGGGAGGACTGCAGATCTGTTGCAAGGCACTTGTGGTTCAATCAAGAGCCAGGTCTTGAGGTCCTTCCAGAATTGGAGCAGTGACGGTGATTGCCTTAAGGGGAGAGGCAGGGTGTTCCAGGTCTTTGCTACAAGGTAGGAGAAGGATTTTTCCCCACCATGGTCTTGCAGATATGTGAGGTGTTGGCCAGGGCCAGTTGGGCAGAGCGGAAGTCTCTGGTGGGTGCGTGAAATGAGAGGCTGTGTTTGAGGTATGCAGGTCCTGTGTCATGTAGGGCTTTGTAGGTATGTGTGAGGAACTTGAAGGTGATTCGTTTGTTGGTAGGGAGCCAGTGGAGCTCTCTCAGGTGGCTGGTGATGTGGCTGTGGTGGGGGATGTTGATGATAAGTCTGGCAGAGGGGTTCTGGATGCTTTGCAGTTTCTTGAGGAGTTTCTGTGTGATGCCAGTGTAGAGTGCATTGCCGTTGTTGAGTCACCTGCTGATGAGTGCATGGATGACCATCTTTCTGGACTCTGGGATATACTTCAAGGTCTTTCAGAGCAGGCGTAGCGTCTGAAAGCAGGATGAAGAGACAGTTTTGATCTGTTGGGTCATGGTGAGTGAGGAGTCCAAGATGATGCAGAGATTTCGTCCATGGTCTGTGGGTGTGATTGGAAGTGCAGGAACTGCGGGGCATCAGGACGAAGACTTTGGAGGAGGAGGACTTTGGTCTTTCCTGTGTTTAGCTTGTGGCAGCTGTCCTTCTTCCAGGTCGCGACAGCGTTTATCCCTTTGTGGAAGTTGCTCTTGGCAACTGTGGGTGTCGTCGGTTTAGGAGATAATGTTAAGCCTGTGCTTCCTGATGATGGCTGTTAATGGGCCACGTAGATGTTGAAGAGAGAGGGGCTCAGGTAGGAGCCCTGAGGCACTCTGAGCTGAGGCGGTGAATCAAAGATTAAGATTAAGATAAATTAAGATGCAATATATTCTTAACACAGCAGAGGCGACTGCACAATACGTATCAGTACATTTATACTGAAAGGTCCAACAAATGTGGTAAAAGCTTCAACATCATTTTCATGAAAAAATTGATAATTTACAATGCTCTACCACTAAAATTTTACTTAATGTTTCATTCATGCCAACATTCATGAAAAGCCATGGCACCCTTACCATCCACCAGCAAAAATGTTATGCTTCTTTTATACATACAGGCATCTCATCTGCATTTGAAGTCATCCCCATTGTGCAATTACACATTTTCAATTTGTTTTTCTCCAAAGGGAAATCATTTTTCTTTGTAGAGAAATCCCTTCCCCTATGCCCCCAAGAACTCACAAGTATGTAGATATTTCTAAACATAGTGACCTGCCAACTTTCCACCGTCTGCATTTGGTTTACTGCAGTGCAATTGCATTTTCAAGGTAGGTTTCCAATGGAACATTTTACAGTGATAAATGTATGTTCATGGACAAAAGGAGAGAGCAGTAAGTAGTATAGCAGAATGCCCAGTAAGGCCAATGGAAGAGGAAGATCTTACTCTGTGAGATTTCCAGTGCAAGTTATCATATCTTGCCCCTTTCAATTACAATCTGTGTCCATGTGTCCATGTGCCCAGGACTAGGAACGCCAGTATCTTACTTCCTCTTCCAACTTCATTAATTGGAAGTCATTACCTTAAAGTTGAAAGCTTAGTGTGTGATATCCCAGATTATTAATCAGATGACTATTACTTTTAACAAAAGACTCTGAAGGATGAAAGTGTAAGTTGATTCTGAAAAGATTTTAACCTGAGATCTGAACTATAGGCCAGCAGCTTTTAATCTTTTGACTTCTGTGTACCCCCACTTAATTATTACTGGAATACAGGGACCTCCACTGAATAAGTATTGGAATCTGGAGACCCCTCTGAGCCATTACTGTAAGCCAGAAACCCCTGCCTAATCAATTTTGATGATTTGAACTTCCAAGCAATACACAAATGAATACATATTTAATCAATTCACATACTGATATTTAAAAAGAATCACAATTTTCATATTAATGGGATGATGGAGCTTTTCTAAATTCAATTAAGGCGACCCACCGTCCACAGTATATTCTGTTTGATGGTCTTGTATTGTGTCGGAGTCAATCTGAGCGTACAAGCTTAATTTTAGGCCTCCAATTTCAAATTTGTTCACATTTACAGAACATTTTAAAATGTTCAATTTTACATTTGCTTCTTTAGTTATACACGCTCTGATATTCCTATTTATTTTTTGAAGCAGTCAAAGACCCCCTGCGTATGTTTGCTGACCCCCGGAGATCCACAATCCACAGGTTAAAAAACACTGCTGTATAGCTAATATACAGAACTTTTTTGCCATTAACTCAAAATCCATTAGACTATCTTACTCCTCTTCATGATGTTGTATCCCTCTGCCAGTGAAGTCCGGAGTATTTGTCTCCTATGTTTAGTGCCTTGGAAGGTCAGGAATTGTTTTGTAGTGGTTGTCTCACTTCTTAGAAGCATCAGATGGGTTAGTTCTTCTCAGATGTATGATGTTTAGTCAAACCTGTGAATTCTAAAATGGCTGTCTCTCCAGATTGTGAAGAAACCTCAGTCTGTGTAGTCTTCTCCTTCAAACAATTTAGAACACTCCTCTTACTCAGATGAGAGTGCCAAAGTATCTGTATTCAGAGCTATACATCTCATCAGTGCAGTTTCATGCATGAAGGGATCACCATACTCTCAGGACAAGCCACAGGTCTCTTGCTAGAGGTGTCAAAGGAACCAAGCAATATCTCACTGATGAGATCTAATAAGGCTGAAACTGGTCCGACGGTGCTTGTCTCCCATTCAGCAGGGGTCCTCCTCTGGCAGTTCAGGATGAACTTTTTCCGTAAGCAGCAAGTTCAGAACTGATTTGCATAAAAAAGACTCTAGAGTGGCATGGTGGACGAAAAAATGGATTTGAATACTACTTCAAATGATTGCCAGTGATTTTAACTGTTTTCAAGCATTCCTTCCATCACTTTTTGTGTGCCCGGTGGGATTTGAATCTGAGACCTGCAATGTATTGAACATTCACATCGTTTTAACAAAATTCAACTCATTTCTCTATCCTGCTACTCGACATTATGTAGTGTCCTTCTACAACTAAGCATTGTCTGTCTCTAAATGCAGTGGGGCAGATATATAAGCCCCTTGCGCCTCTTTTACGCCGCCGTTTCATCTCTTTTGTGACGCAGCGGCAGCGCAAAAGATGCGCCATGCTGCGGGGTATTTACAATGTGACGCATCTCACATTGTAAAAAAGGAGGCGTTCCTGAGCAGGGGGGGGGGGGGCGGTCCGGTGCAGGAACCCCTCCTAAAAGTGGCTGAGAGACATCTACAAGATTTCACTCAGTCACTTTTGAGCTCATGCTGCGTCTAAACCTTGCGCCTGCTTGAAGCAGGCGTAAAGATTGACGCAGCATTGTAGAAATAGGGCACCCCTGAGCATTGCTGGAGCTGTGTCGCGCCTGCGACGCAACTCCAGCAATGTGCCGCCTTTACGGTACAGATGCGTCATGCATCTGTGCCGTTTTACCACAAATTCAACTCTTTTCTCTATCCTGCTACTCTACATTATGTAGTGTCCTTCTACAACTAAGCATTGTCTGTCTCTAAATGCAGTGGGGCAGATATATAAGCCCCTTGCGCCTCTTTTACGCCGCTGTTTCATCCCTTTTGTGACGCAGCGGCAGCGCAAAAGATGCGTCATGCTGCGGGGTATTTACAATGTGACGCATCTGGGAGATGCGTCACGTTGTAAAAAAGGAGGCGTTCCTGAGCAGGGGGGGGGGGCGTTCCGGTGCAGGAACCCCTCCTAAAAGTGGCTGAGAGACATCTACAAGATTTCACTCAGTCACTTTTGAGCTCATGCTGCGTCTAAACCTTGCGCCTGCTTGAAGCAGGCGTAAAGATTGACGCAGCATTGTAGAAATAGGGCACCCCTGAGCATTGCTGGAGCTGTGTCGCGCCTGCTACGCAACTCCAGCAATGTGCCGCCTTTACGGTACAGATGCGTCATGCATCTGTGCCGTTTCTGCGCCAAGGTGTGCCGCAATGTAAATGCGGCACATCCATGGTGGCGGAGGACTGGCGCACAATAACTGGCGCATCCCTGCTGATAGTGATGGGAGGTGGTGGCAAGAGTGTGGGAGCAGGTGGGTTGTTTCTCAATTTGAGCAGGGGTGTGCTTCCAGCTGGGTAGTAAGGGGGGCAGGGATCTGAGCGTCAAGTTGGTAGTGATGGGAGGTGGTGGCAGGAGTGTGGGAGCAGGTGGGTTGTGTCTGAATTGGAGCAGGGGTGTGCTTGGAGCTGGGTAGAAAGGGGGGCTGGGGTTTGTTCGTCAAGTTGGTAGTGATGAGAGGTGGCAAAAGAATATGTTGGCACAAGATGGGGCAGATGGACATGACTGAGGTACGGCAGGAGTGCGACTCTAAAGGGTTGGCTGTGGCTTGAGGTGAGCAGGTGAGTAGTGACAGATAGAGCAGACAAGTAGTGATTAAGGTTGCACCTATGGTCTAGGGGGCTAGTGGATAATGAATAAAATGAGGTGTGGGCAGATTTGTGGACGGGTTCTGTCTGGAATGTGGGTCTTTAACGCAACTCATGTAAAGCGCTTTGATACCTTTGGGGCTAGTTCACGCTTTATAAAACTCCAAACACAAAAAAGTTTTATTTTTTTCATTCATATTCTGAAGTAATGTCTGCCCATTCTAAAATTCATGTTAAAGGTCCATGCCTTCCCAGCAGCAGCAGCAGAAGCAGAATCCTGGGAACAGAACACTAATGACGTGCAGACAATCGAGTGTGAGGTCACAAGGCCAAGGGTACGCGCAGCGTGGAGGCCTGCTGCAGCAAAGAGAAAAGGAGAACTCACTGTCGGGGGAAGTATGTCGGGTAGGATGGGATCTTCTTTCAGGTTAATTGTGGGATCATGTCTGTGACTAAATAGTTGGAGTTTGTTAAGAAATTGGACAATACCTGTGCCATGTTTGCCTCTCCTCTTAGATTGAAACACATGGCATCACCCACAAAGTCGCGTTGTATGATGACATGTTGAAAATTCTCCATTGTGAGGGTCCTTGGTATAAAAGGCTGGTTACCAGGCAGCTGCAGCATTTCAAACAGGGACATTCGACGGAGAGGACCACTGCTGGCGGCTGGAGCAGGGACAGCGAGAGGCTAAAGGTGCAATGGCTGAGCAAGCTCCAAAAAGGAAGGAGGCAGGGGTGGGTCTAAGGGTAGATGGGGAGTGAATGGACCAAACCAAAACGTAACTGAATACCAAACTGAACTGAAAACTGAACCTGAAACCAAACTGAAAATTACCTTGAAATAGGCTTGAAATTCCAATTGACCTTAATACTTATTTATTCACCCCCATTCTTTCACCCCAATCTTGAAAAAAAATAGCCACCCTACTGAACTATGCTTACCTACCCATCATTCTATTTGACATGTTCAGACCTGTCCCTTCCTGTCATTGTCCATTTCTTGCCTCCCTTCCACCTTCACCCACTCCCTTCTCCAGTCTTACCCCAGCCCCTAATCTCATCTTGCCTTCCATTTCCTTCATCACAGGTTCCCATTTTCCTCTGCTCCACAATTCCTTTACTACCAATTCCATCTTTTAATTTGAGATTTATTCCCTTCGCCCTTTCTTTTACCCCCTACTCTCTAATACTCTCTCATTTCCTGCATCCTTTCAATTCTCACTCATTCCGTTCCTCTCTTCCCAGCACTTTTCCATTCCCTTCTGTACCCAGCACTTTCCTTGCCATATACCGTCTTTCTCTTAACCTGTCCTTAGTACCCTTTCAAACTCCCTTTCTTTACCTCATTCTTTACTGCCTGCTCTTCTCCCTTTCTCCATTTCTTCTTTCTTTACATCCACCCCCTTTCCTTCCCTTCCCTTCCCTTCCCTTCTCTTCTCTTCTCTTCTCTTCTCTTCTCTTCTCTTCTCTTCTCTTCTCTTCTCTTCTCTTCTCTTCTCTTCTCTTCTCTTCTCTTCTCTTCTCTTCTCTTCTCTCTACCCTACTCTTCCCTCGCATTCTCTACTCTTCTTTTGTCTTGTCTTGTTTTCTCTTGTCTTCTATCTTTACCCCTCCTTCCCTTCCCTTGCCTTTCCTTTCCTTTCATTTCCTTGCTTCTCTCTTCTCTTCACTTCTTTTTCTTCTATTCCTGTTCAGAAACGTTTGAATCTCCCTGCTCCCCTTCCCGGCAAAGGTCATCGAGAAAATCGCCAACATACAACTGACCCATCACCTCGAGGACAACAACATCTTAGATCCATCCCAGTCCGGATTCAGATGAAACTACAGCACTGAGACAGCCCTCATCACCGCCACAGACGACATCAGGTGCCAACTAGACAACAGCAAAACTTCAGCCCTCATCCTCCTGGACCTGTCAGCCGCCTTCAACACAGTCTGCCACCACACACTAAGAACACACCTTCAAGAAGCCGGAGTCCAGGTGAAGGCCCTGGACTGGACCACGTCCTTCCTCTCCGGCAGAACGCAGAAAGTCCGCCTCCCACCCTTCCGATCCGAAGCCACCGACATCATCTGCGGCGTACCCCAGGGCTCATCCCTCAGCCCGACCCTGTTAAACATCTACATGGCCCCCCTCACACAAGTGGCCCGCCAGCACAACCTGAACATCATTTTCTACGCCGACGACACCCAGCTCATCCTCTCCCTCACCAAGGAGCCGCACACCGCCAAAACCAACCTCCACGAGGGAATGAAGGCCGTCGCTGAGTGGATGAGAAGCAGCCGCCTAAAACTGAACTCGGACAAGACAGAGGTCCTCATCCTCGGCTCCACCCCCTCTGCCTGGGATGAATCCTGGTGGCTGACCACACTGGGAACAGCACCGACACCCACGGGCCACGCACACAACCTAGGATTCATCCTCAACTCCTCCCTCTCCATGTCGAAACAGGGCAACTTCATCTCCTCCTCCTGCTACCATACCCTACGCATGCTTCGCAAGATCTACAAATGGATCCCAACCGAAATCAGAAGAACAGTGACCCAAGCCCTCATCAGCAGCAGGCTGGACTACGGCAACGCACTCTATGCAGGAATCCTGGCCAAACACCTATGACGGCTGCAACGCATCCAAAACGCCTCCACCCGCCTGATCCTCAACACCCCTCGGTGCAGCCACATTACCCTCCACCTAAGAGACCTGCACTGGCTCTCCGTCAACAAGAGGATCACCTTCAAGCTCCTCACCCACGCACACAAAGCGCTCCACAACACCGGACCAGCCTACCTGAACAGTAGACTCAACTTCTACACCCCCGCTCGCCAGCTCCGCTCCGCCAGTCTCGCTCTCGCCGCCGTCCTGCACATCCAACGAACGACCTCCAGCAGCATATCCTACTCCTTCCTCACTGGTAAGACCTGGAACACGCTCTCTACCAATCTGGGTCGGACCCAAGACCTCCTCACCTTCAGAAGGCTCTTCAAGACCTGGCTCTTCGAACAGTAGCTGCACCCCCCCCCACCCCAGCGCCTTGAGACCCTCGCGGGTAAGTAGTGTCCTCTACAAGTTGACTGATTGATTGATTGATTGAATTCATTTTGTTTTGCAGAGCTTTTTGTTTTTGATTTTGGTGACAGTGGGCATTTGGTGCAGTCTGTTGAGAGAAAGAGGTGTATTAGGGGACCATTAGATTAGCGGGCTGAAAATCACCCCAACCACCATGGAGTCGGAAAACAACCGCCCGCCGGGACCGCGGATAACCCATGGTCAAATTTGGATCAACTTCCACGGTTGCACACTGCAGTGAATGGGAGAGACAGCAGAAGAGCTGCAGCATAGCCACCGCAGCAGACTTTACATGAAAAACATGGCGGATGTAGCCAAAACACTGCAACGATGCCTAACTGAGCACAAATAAAAGAAGCCATGCCCATCAAATACACAAAACACATACCAATGTAAAAATAAAATAATAATAATAAAATACTCCCAGGACAACACCCACAATACACCTCACAGGAAAGGCTCAATTGGACACACCCACACAGCTGAGTATAAAGACAGGTCCTTCACTGACCACAATTATTTGCAACACTCCAGAAGAGAAGGGCATACACCAGATCTGAGAGGAGAGGCAAAATAGCACAGCACACACACATCACCACCACCACCATCACACCAGCACTAAAACTCCCCAGCACACAACATATCTCACACCTCAACACCACACCCCCAACATTCCACCCCTGCACCCACAAACAATGCAAACACCAACCACCATGGCAGTACAGAAAATGCCAAAATTCACACAGGGTGAGTTGACAGTCATTGTCAATGAGATAGTGAGAGTGGAACCACAACTGTTTGGTAGCCTGGTCCAACAGACACCATTAGCCACAAGGACACAAATGTGGGAAAGGATAATCCAAAGGGTCAATGCAGTAGGGACCACCCCAAGATCCAAGAAGGAGATCATAAAGCGGTGGCATGATCTCAAGAGGGTTGTCAAAGAGAAGAGGAGCAGGAACTGGGAGATGGTGAACGTGACTGGCAGTGGCCCTCCCATCCCACAGAAAACATTCACACCATTGGAGGAGAAGGTGCTTGCCATACTGCATTCTGAGAGTCTCACAGGAGTATCCTGGGGAACAGAGCCTGGTAAGTACAAACAAATGCCAAACAACACACTGATAAGTACGTCCTTTCACAACCCAAACACCATTGCACTGTTCACCCTCACCTAACAGGTAGCCAGCCATCTTCACTGTAAGGCCTGTTTGGGGGAGGGAGGCCTCTACTACCACTCCCAGCATGCCCCTTATTCACACTCCAGCAGCATGGAGACCTCACCCACCCTGGAGCGTGTGTCAGCTATTGTACTGTCCACCCTCACCTAACAGGTAGGTAGCCATCTTGTATTGGAGGACTGTGTGGGGGTCGGAGGCCTGTATCAATCACTACTCCCAGCATGCCCCCTGTCCCACAACCCAGCAGCATGGTGCCCTCCCCCATCCAGGGCCATGTGTCAGCCATTGCACTGTCCACCCTCACGTAACAGGTAGGTAGCCATCTTTTATTGGAGGACTGTGTGGGGGTGGGAGGTCTGTATCACTACTCCCAGCATGCCCCCTGTCCCACACCCCAGCAGCATGGGGGCCTCCCCACCCAGGGGCATGTGTCAGCCATTGCACTGTCCACCCTCACCTAACAGGTAAGTAGCCATCTTGTATTGGAGGACTGTGTGGGGGTGGGAGGCCTGTATCACTACCACTCCCAGCATGCCCCCTGTCCCACACTCCAGCAGCATGGAGGCCTCACCCACCCTGAGCATGTGTCAGCCATTGCACTGTCCATCCTCACCTAACAGGTAGGTAGCCATCTTGTATTGGAGGACTGTGTGGGGATGGGAGGACAGTATCACTACCACTTCCAGCATGCCCCCTGTCCCACACTCCAGCAGCACGGAGGCCTCATCCACCCTGGAGCAGGTGTCAGCCATTGCACTGTCCACCCTCACCTAACAGGTAGGTAGCCATCTTGTACTGGAGGTATGTGTGGGGTGGGAGGCCTGTATCACTACCACTCCAAGCATGCCCCCTGTCCCACACTCCAGCAGCACGTAGGCCTCCCCCACCCTGGAGAAGGTGTCAGCCATTGCACTGATCACCCTCACCTAACAGACAGGTAGCCATCTTGTATTGGAGGACTGTGTGGGGGTGGGAGGACAGTATAACTACCACTCCCAGCATGCCCCCTGTCCCACACTCCAGCAGCCTGGAGTCCTCACCAACCCTGGAGCATGTGTCAGCCATTGCACTGTCCACCCTCACCTAACAGGTAGGTAGCCATCTTGTATTGGAGGACTGTGTGGGGGTGGGAGGCCTGTATCACTACTCCCAGCATGCCCCATGTCCCACACTCCAACAGCATGAAGGCCTCACCCACCCTGGAGCATGTGTCAGCCATTGTACTGTCTACCTTCACCTAACAGGTAGGTAGCCATCCTCACAGCTCTAGCTGTTTCTGTCTGGGAGACTTGCAATACTACACAGGGCACCAATTGCATGCAATGCAGTGACACAGGCAGGGCCGGACTGGGAACCACAACCGGCCCTGGCAAAGTGCTCAACCTGCCCCCCCCCCTCCCCACAGGGAGGGGGGGCTGGCCGAGGACTGTGCCGGGCCGGTTTTTGGCCGATTTTGTTACAGGGCCGATTTTGCAGCTGCACCTGTAACAAAAACTGCCCCCAGGGGCCCAAAACCAGCCCCCACCCTTGCAGCGCACCGGGGGATTGCCCGGTGCCCGCTATGGCCAGTCCGTGCCTGGACACAGGACATGTATGAGTTCATGATGTTGGCATGCACCATGTAATAACAGCCAGTATTGCCTGTAACAAGAATACAAAAGTTGTCTCAGTTGTGTAGTATACAGACAGCAGATGACATGCAGCTAACAGAATCCCTGCACATCGCCCAACACTGACCATTTTCCATCTAATCCACAGGTGATGAAGATCTTGCTGCTGTGGACAACATCAACCAGCAGAGCCAGTCTCCAGCCCCGGTACATGGACTCTCTTATGTAGACTCCCAGGACAGTTTGGAGGATGAGCTCCAGGCCGGCACATCTGGTGTGCCAAGGTCCAACCGGGCCCAGGACCCCATCCTCCCCACCACCACGTCTGCTGTACCAACAACTACACAGCAGACCCCTGCAGTCACGCCCTGTGCCTCCACGGCTGCCACCTCAGACACCACCACCACCACCACCACCCTCCCTGTCCAAAGAGACGACCAGGACACACCACAAACTGTGGAGGTCAGGGAGAGTGTGCGAGGACCCATCGTGGTGAGGCAACAGGTCCATGGCAGCAGGGAAGGTGGGAGGGCCAGGATCCCCCCAGACATCAGGAGGTTGGCACACCATCCCTGGACCACTTCACCATATGAACAGGACCAGGGACAAAGTGGCCGGTCGGACTTACTTTTAAATGAGCTCATCCTGCTGAGGAGGTCCATCAACAGACTGTTGGACTTGGCCCTTCTGGCAGGTTCACCCCTGAACTTTTTGCCTTTTTAATGTGACATCAGTATAATGATTTCTGGTCTTTGCGCACTTTAGCACTGTGGCGCAGTGTAAAGTGCGTGCGCTCTCTGCGTGTCTGAGATTGGCCTGCCCTCCCATTGGAATGCATGGGGAATGTGTGTGTCCATGATAATTCCTGATGCGCGGGGAGTGCAAGGTCGAGTTTGATATGTCCGAAATCGTGAGATTGAATGCTGCGTGATGATGTGTGCGGCGTTCATGTGTCTAGTGTGGAAGTGCCACTTCTAGAAGTTGGGTTGTCTGCGCCGTGACTGTCTGGCTTGTGATTGGCTGGGGCTGACTGGTGTGCCTGGCTCCAGAAGTCAGCATGGGTCTGCCCTGGTGGTGAATGGGGAGATCTGCATGTTCATTGCAGGGAGGGGCTGTACCTGGGACCTGAATAGGGCTGAGCTTTCCCCACACAATGCTGGCTCCGCCCCCTGTGGTGCGACTGATGACCCTAGCCTGGCCAGTGAATGGGGAGAGGGGCTGAGCAATATAGTGCTCCATAACCAACTGCGTCTGTTTTTCCCCCACCCTGCACCCTAGAGACAAAGGGATTTTGTGTATAAAAAGAGCCTGTGACCTCATGTTAAATGTTCTTATTTCCTGACTTGAATATACCAGGGGCATGCTGCTGCTGGGGGCCCAGTGGACGGCTTGCTTCCGTGGGCCCTGCCCAGCCCCTGGATGCCTGATGGACTTTCCTTTTGGACCTTGCTGCTTGGGACCCCCTCCTTTCTGCTTTAAAGGGTCATTCCTTGGGGGCTTGGTTGTTTCTTTGCCCCAGCACCTGAGGAGTGCTTTAATTTGCTTGTAAAAATTTCCCAGCAGATGGAGAGCACGTTGACTATTTTGGGAGCGCTTCTGTCTCTCCCCAGCCCCCCCCCCCCCACCGGCAGCGCAGGGCTGCGATCACCACTGAGGGAATCCCGGCATAGGGATTCCCCCATTTTGTTCAGGCATTACAGGTGCCCACCCTGCATTGTGGCCGATTCCTCATTATAAATTTACACGGGTGCCCACCCCGTTTATAGGTATAGGAGCCTTTAACGGGTGCCCACCCTGTGTTTACTTTTATTTCTTCCCCTAGGGAGCCTACCCCTCATTATGCCCAAAATGAGATCACCGCCGCAGCCGCGGGTCGAAAACAGGAAGCCAGGCAGCCATATGCCTGGCGGTGGACGGGACTTCCGGTTTCGGAGGAAGTCCCATGCACGCACGGGCAGCAGAGGAAGAGGAGCAACCAAGATGGCGTTGCCGGTTCCAGCCGGGCTCCCGTGTGTTGGAGAGAGACCTGCCGGTGGACTGTAAAGCCCCGGGTCCCAGGAGGGGGCCCGGGTTAATTGAAGGTGGAGGCCAAGGAGCCCCCACCAGAGGAAGAAGCCCGGTGAGTGAGAATGGGCTGGGGGGCTCCGGACGGCTGAGTATTGGTGCCGGTTTTAAGGCCCAATAGGTAGGGGGCGTGTAGGGTGGCCCCGGATGGCAGTGGGCCGCCCCCACATTGTACTGGTCACTTCCCGAGCCTGAGGGCTCCAACGAGGCCACAGTTGTGTCCGGAGCCAGATGGCCTCCAGAGGCAGTTTATGTAGTCCCTGAGCCCCGTGTGGCTCCACCGGTTGGCGCATTATCCCCTCCAGAGCCTAGAAGGGATCCCCGAGATGCACACATTTTGTTTAGAGCCTAGAGGGCTACCACCTTTTGGGGGCACAGCTGTTTGAAGAGCTTGTAGGGCTCCCATGTGCGCAATTTGTATTCCTAGAGCCTGGAGGGCTCCCACGTTTTGGTGCATCTTTGATCTAGAGGGCTAGCGAGAGCCCCTGTCGCAGTTATCATTACCAGCTGCCCAGCAATTAGTGGACAGCTGCACCATTTAGGTTTCTGCCTATGGACATGAACTTTGGACTCAGGTGTGCGTCACACTCCTTCATCCCTACTTTGGCCTTCCCCAGCTGCGCAGCACTTAGTGACAGCTGCAGCGTTTAGGCCCCTTGCTATTGTCCCCAGCTGCCCAGCAAGTAGTGGGCAGCTGCTACATTTAGGTTTTGGCGCAGTGGCGCGACCTGGACTTTGATGTGAGTTATGTGCTAAATGTGATTTCTGAGCTAAATGTGATTTAGGTGCTATTATGATTCATGCGCTAATCCTTTGGGTGTTAGGAAATGTACTGTGTGTAGTATGTTTTGCGCACCCTGTGTACCTACACCTCTGAATGTGTTTTTATGCATCATGTGTCTTATCTACACCGCTGAATGTGTTTTCATACATCATGTGTAAAGCTTCTGGCCTATACCCCTAAATGTATTTTTATGCTTAGGTGGTTGTTTTTCCTAGTATAGTTATGCTAGTGAGTTCATGGTTCCCTGCGTGATATTTTCCTACGGTGGTTAGGGTTGCGTAGGGGGTACTTACCTTTTACCAGTGGTTACTGGATGTGTGCTACCATGAATATTTGGTGCTACAATTGTTCTATGTTCTAAGCGCTATTCTTATAATTGTTCTATGTTCTAAGTGCTATTCCTACAAAGTGCTATTTTTGCAAAGTGCTAGTTCTACCAAGTGCTTGTTCCTGACAGTGGTCCATGAGGCCCTGTCCTGTGTATGTAATCCCTTGTAAATATTGCCCGTGCCAGTTGGCACAATGTATATGGTGTGATTACTATCTGATGTGTTTTGATAATACAAAGGCTATTTTTGATAACTTGTGTGGAGTTCCGTTTGTAAGGGGTCTGGGATATTGTTGCTGGTGGTTCCGGGCACAAATTCTTAACTTACATTGCCTCCGGGATCAGCCTTACTGCTCGTGTCACGTTGCCAAGGGGATGAGCAGTGGTTATCTTTGGAGTGTAACTTCCTTGCCCTAACTAGAGTGGTGGTTTCTGCCTAGCTTAGGCGCAAGCCTTAGCCAACCAGAAATCCCATTTCTAACACAGACGTATAGGTCAAATGGTGGACCTCATGGCCCAGCAAGTGGCGTTGCAGAGGGACAGGCCTGTGTCCCAGCCAAAACCTCTGCCCCCTCCTGTTGTGCCGCAGGATGACAGTGCACCATCCTTCCCTGTGCCAACAGAGAGGGGCGAGTCCTCTGATGCCGCTGGCCACTCAGCAGGTCCCCCACTGCCAAAAAGATCAAGGGGGCGTCCAAAGAAGAGCCTGGGAGTCTCCGTAGGCAAAGCACCTGCCACACGCCAGTCACAGAGCCAGCCCTGATGGCAACCCTCTTCCCTACTGCATTGACTGTTTGGACTGTCTTTCCCCACATTTCCTTGGCAATAGTACTTGTCTGTTAGACTGGGTCACCACATCCATGGTGTCTACTCTTGCATCTCATCTACCATGACTTTCAACTCACTGATCATTCCCCACCTTCATTTAAATATTCCCGCACAAATCACATGTCCACTTTCCAAATAAAATAACTGACGCACCAGATTTTGTGCAGTATCAGTTTAGTGCAATATTTACAGTGCTGACAATGTCCATGGTGTGTCTAAAATATGTACAGTATGTAGGGCAGGATCATTCTGAAGCACATAGGGAGACACAACAGAACACCAGTCACTGGTGTCATTGTGGCATCACAGACAGAACACTACACAAAACATACACAAGAGACTACTGGCATACAAGACAGTGGGCTGCAGGTATGAACAAATAGAGTCCAGCATACGTCCTCATATGGAACGTCAATGCCACATTTACCACACACAGGTGACTGAACGTGTGCCTGTCTCTACCATCCGCAGATAGCCCTGCACAACAACAACCACCACAACAACAGATAATGTACAAGTTGAACATCTGTACACACCGCCATATGTGTGGCGCAGCATGCCCACCGCCAGCAACTCATGCCAATAGCTACCGCACTTGTGGACGGGGGTGGTGCTGGCGTCACACTGCCGTGGACAGGCGGTAGATGGACACCAGCACCACCCCCGTCCACAAGTGCGGTAGCTATTGGCATGGGTTGCTGGTGGTGGGCATGCTGCGCCACACATATGGCGGTTGCTACCGCCTGTCCGCGGTGGTGCATCACCTCCATGGGGCATAGCCTACAGCCAATGGGAGCAACGATTGCGGTGGGATGATGCAGGTTTGAAAATCGCGGAAGGAGTGCTCCGCCACCGCGAAGCCAGTCATTGGATGGGTTTGAAAGATGCACCATTGCGGTAGCTCACCCCGAGCCCCTGTGGTGCATCACCGCCATGGGACATAGCCTACAGTCAATGAGAGCGACGATTGCGGTGGCATGATGCAGGTTTGAAAATCGAGGAAGGCGTGTTCCGCCACCACGGAGATGATCATTGGATGGGTTTGAATGAGGCAGACCTGGACAACCGATAATTGCAGCTTTGCACCTCACAAACGAGCCCATGGGGCTATAAATCTGTGGGAGTGAGCCCAACATGTCCACTGCTCACAGAGCCTGCTGCCTGGGACCCTCTCCTGCAGCTGCCTGAAGTGCCTGCTGTCTGGGACCCTCTCCTGCTGCTGCCTGGGACCCTCTCCTGCTGCTGCCTGAAGTGCCTGCTGCCTGGGACCTTCTCCTGCTGCTGCCTGAAGTGCCTGCTGCCTGGGACCCTCTCCTGCTGCTGCCTGGGACCCTTTCCTGCTGCTGCCTTGGACCCTCTCCTGCTGCTGTCTGAAGTGCCTATTGCCTGGGTCCCTCTCCTGCTGCTGCCTGGGACCCTCTCCTGCTGCTGCTGGAAGTGCCTTCTGCCTGGGACCCTCTTCTGCTGCTGCCTGGGACCCTCTCCTTCTGCTGCCTGAAGTGCCTGCCGCCAGGTGTCACATGTCCACAGGGATGGCAAGAACAGAGAAGATCTGTGCCAGCCCATTCACAAGCGAGGAGCTGGAGGTGCTAGTGGATGAGGTGCTGGCACAGTACCCAAGGCTGTATGGTGGCCACAATGTAGTGGTAAGTTATCATTGAGTGTGCTGTTGGGCAGGGGGGCATACATGCATGGGACTGGTGATGTGTGCGGCACACAGAGGGCTTTCATTGCAGTCATCCTGCATGTGTGTATGTTTGGCATGTAGCCTGTACGCCCTCATGTTTGCATGCCATGATGACTATTTGGCCCATGCAGAGTGCCCTTGTGTGGTGTCCCCCAGTTTGGGTGTTTGTGGGATTCTAATATGTCGAGACTCTGCATAATGCTACTGTAGTAATAGATGTGTGAACATGACACTGTGCAACTGGTAACTTACCCTACTTTTCTCCCATACCTGCAGCTCAAGGTACACCAGCGTAAGGCCGTGTGGAGGGCCATTGATGCCAAGGTGCGGGCCCTGGGGTATCCAACAGACAACGCACCCACTGCCACAAGAGGTGGGACAACATCAGCCGGCTGGCAAAAAGCGTGGCCGAGATAACCTTGGGGCTGCTACCACGCACTTGGCGTCTGGCACGGCGAAACTTAACACCACTGATGTACCGCATATTGGCAGTGACTAATCCAGAGTTGGATGCACTTCTGAAGGAGCATAGGCAGCAAGGCAGGGGTGAGTATTTGGTGAGGGTGACTTTGCCTGGGAGCCAATGCATGTATACAGAGCCAGTTGCAGCGGTGTGCCATTTCATGTTTGCGGTGTGGTGCAGTGATGTGTCATGTGAGTGGCTGCAGGGATGTGTGTTAGTGTCAGGCATTGTGCCTAACAGCTCATGTAAAGGTTGATCATCCATGTCGTGCTTTATCATAGCCAGGTGTGCTGGGATACACATGGTCATTCTGCATTGTGATGGTGTGGGAAATGTATTAGGGGATAAACTGAATGGTCCACTATCTGAGTGTGAGTTCATGTATTCCTACTTCTCATGCACCATGATTGTTGAGGCTCACACGTATGACTACGAGGTGCCCCTGAGTAGCACATGTTGTTTAGTATGGCCTACTTGGCATTGTGGACTGTCATGTCCTAATAGGTGTGTGTGTTCTCCCATCCCGGTCCCTGGAGGCATGTCAATGTCACTGAGTTTGGGTGCATGATAGTTGTAGGCATGTGAAGTTGTGTGTGGTACACTTCATCCACCGGCAAGGTGTTGTGCGGTGTGGCCTGAACATGGCTCGGTCATGGCAGGTAGTCAGTGTTGCAGACACTGTTGTAGTGTATGTAGTGTGTTGCTGCAATGTTTGTGCAGGGTGTGGTGGTCAGCATGTTGATTTGTGCATCCCCTGTATGCATAGTTTAATTAGCTTGGTCCTGATGATGTAATTTATACAACTCTGCATCTGTCTCACATGCAGATTCGCCAGTGTGCACGGAGGAACCGGAGCCGGAAACCAGTGCAGGGGAGAGTAGCACTACAGCTGCACTGGAGGCCAGTGAGACAGAGCTCACCAGCACATTTGAAGGGGACAGGAGTTTGCAGGAAGAATCCGTGGCACAGACACAGAGTACTTCATCATCTGATGCTAGTGGTGATGCATCCATGTTGTCAGGCACAGGGGATGGGGAGTCTGCTACAGCACCTGCCACTCAACGGGCAGTGCCCAGCCTCCCATCCACTTCCTCTGATGCTGGCCGTGTCCGTAAGAGGGGACGTGTTACATTCACACCTGGTACCGCTGAGCCTGCACCTGTCACCCCTGCTGCCATCAATGCTGAGTGTGTAGAGTTCCTGCGTCAGCTTTGTGTGGGCCAGACCACCCTGCTCAATGCCTTCAGCGACCATGAAAATAAATTGGGGCAGATGGTTGCCTACATGGAGGGCATACACTCTGACGTGGGTGGGCTCAGCCGTACAGTCCAGGGTTTGTCAGCCGCAGTGACGTCTGCCCTTCAAAAGGCACATCCTCACATTCTTGTTCAGGTGCCTTTGTCCAAACCCCAGTCAGTGCCCACATCAGAGGACAGTGACCACGGTTCACATGCATCACAGAGACGATACAGCACAAGGAGAACAAAGCAGACGCAAGCCAAGCGGTCCCGCCCACAGACACAATCCCTTCAGAAGAGCAGAGCCAGCCCAGAATGCATAGACAAGAGCCCGTGAGGGAAGAGCAAGGCTGAAAAAGCAATGAGTGGTGACCCACCGGTTTAGCAGGCCAAACGAAGGTTGCACAGCCGTATATACGTCGGTATTCCAAATCATACACTTCCACCATAGTAATCCAATTTGAATCATTTTCTTTTCTTTTAGTTTCTCAAGTTCATCCATTTTTTAACCATCACGTCAAAAGTTCAAAATTTATCAACTCTTTGGTTTTTTATAATTCGATGTATTGCCCATCCAGGCCTATACAGGAACATTTCAATGGTGAATGGTTGAAAATTCGATATATGTCATTACGAAATGTATGAAAATGAAAAATTTCAATGTTTTGCTCACCGAACCAGACTCGAAACGTATAGACAACCAAAAAGATGTTTTTGTATATATTGTAACATAAAATATTGAATGTCTTTATTTACAGTGTCCCCTGAAGAAGGGACTCAAGGTCCCGAAATGCATCGGGCCATCATTTCAACACTGTACTCTTAGATGGATTCATAACATACAGAATGTATCAGGAGTTCTTGTTAAAGAAATATTACGTTGAAATCCTTAAGTCATAACTTAAAGAATGAATGTATAATTCAGAATTGTGGCATATTTCGAACTTGTTGAAAAATTCAGAATTAAAGAAAATATTCTTTGAAAAATAAATTTGTCAGAGAAGGTAATCATGAACAGAATTGTTTCATAAAATGTTGATTTGCATTTAAACTGTGAACAGAAGGAACTAATTCACATTTAGAGCTGTGCACAGGGTCAGGTCGTGACAGCAGGTCTCGCACCTTAATTCACAGAATATATTACCCCAGGGACAGACAGCCCTCTGACACCCTATAGCACGCTAAAAACAGAATAATTTTGATAAAATAGTCAAGTTGACTAACTTTAGAGTCAAAAATAAAAGGAATGCTAGTGACCCACCCAATCCTCTAGAATACATTTAACTGCCTCCATAATATCACCAGCACCCACCACAAGATGGCATCTTTTGAAAGCATTGCGAGTACTCCAGAAAACCGCGCAGATACAAAAGCATCCACGAATGAACAAGCCTCAGAAATCTACGCCTTAATTAAAACTTCTAAAACCTTCGAGTCACATCAAGGTTCGGTCATACAACAATTGAAAAACTTGGAATTCATCATGCGCAGGGAGCTCAATCAAAGACTTCACACGTCTACGCTCATTCAATATCATAAACACCAGCGTATACCAAGAGGTTTGAGGCTGGCGATTAAACCTCTCCTCTTTCATCTGCAATACAACAAAGCATTCATGGATAAATGGCATGCAGTACTAAATAAGTGCTCCCAAGATTTAATTCTTCTAATCATAGAAGAATTATCTAAATCCATGAAGGAATTAGAAGAAGAAATTTACAACACCCAGCGAGACCTGTCAGCCCGTATGCACGGTGATGAATGGACAAAATTTTGGGAAGAGATGAACACCAAATTGGAAAGCTATGGAAATGATCTACAAGAAAGAAAACTAAGAAAATTTAAGAGAGATATGATTGATCATCGTTTGAATGAAGTGTATACTTGGGCCGAAATGTATGCCCAACATCGACCTTACAAAAAACAATTTACATCATCAGAAGAAAGTGTTGTTTCAGACAAAGATTTAGCAACAACAAGACCACCATTACAGATAGAAGACAATGGGGAACCATCCACGAGCAACCAAGGGAAAAGAGACACAACACAACAAAGTGTATCAAGCACCACAGTATCTTTTTTGTCCAAAGGACAACAACCAACCCAACCACCGGATCGAACCACACAAAAAAGCAGTGGAAACGTTCAAAACCAGGAGAGGACAAACCAAAGGAAAAAGGAAAACCGAACCTAAGGAGTCAAAGGACATAGTGATTAATATCTCATCCACAGGATTGACTGAGAAACAAACAAATGTTTTGAACAAAGGAACTTAATTTGTCCCAACATATAACACCAATTTACTAGACACAGAAATAGCGTTTTTTAAATTTACCAGAACCATCAAACTTCATAACTTCTTTCAAAAATGTCATTTCTGAACAAATTCCTAGTGAAGAAAAAGAATATATTGAATTTAAACCCAAGAATACATATACAGCACCGACTTCACACAAAACCATTGATTTATTTGAAAAGTTAGTTCTGCAAGATCTACAATCATTGAACTTTCAAATCAATAAAAGATCGAATTTAACGAAAGACGAAAGGAAAACACTACAACAACTATCCAACAAAAAGGAACTCACATTTCAACGGGCTGACAAAGGTGGGGCACTTATCATAATGGACACGACATATTACCATCAAAAAATAGAACACCTGGTCGACGAATCAACATGGGTGTGGGGGCACTCAGTGTTTTGTAAAATACCCCTCACACACCAACAGGCCCATTGGTGTCATGCTTCATCATAGGGGTCTTCGCACCCCTCTAACGGGATGCGGCGTGCTGCGACCTACGACTACGCGGGAGCACTGATAGTATGGACTATGTGTGGTGCATGTGGTGTACGTGGTTGGGGTATTAATGTGAGTGGTGGGATATAGTGAAGGTTTAAAAAGTACCTGGCTCGTGGGTGTATAGGAAAAAACTTTATTCACAACCCCGGGCTGGTACTGTTAAAAGATGTGCAGTGCGAGGTAGTTCTCTGTCGTGACTATGGACAGTACCTCAGGTGTGCGTCGACATGTTTCGGAGCATATGCTCCTTCTTCAGGACGGGGGCACAACTTCCCCACCTTACTCACGTATCTCTATTACTTGTGTGTAAATAACCAAAAAGTGCAGGACTTTTTCAGGTCATGCAACTGCATGTGTCCTGAGCCAAAAACGGCTGTAGGCACATTATAGCCTATAATCTTTGATTAAAACACTGTAAATAGTCCTGCACTTTTTGGTTATTTACACACAAGTACTAGAGATACGTGAGTAAGGTGGGGAAGTTGTGCCCCCGTCCTGAGTGCCCCCACACCCCTGTGGTTGACACTTTCCCCTTTCACTGCGAGTAGGATTCCTTTTGTTTACATAACTGTGCCCGCGGAGTAAGAATCCTACTTCTATACTCTACCTCCCTCTCCTGATGTTTTTTCAACGAATCTACATACCTGAAATTTGACTTAGATCCTACAGATGAAATAGCCAAAACATTGGGAGATATATTGGAACATGCTTCATCCATGGACTGGATTTCAGGAAAAACAAAACAATACTTAACCAAACACAATCCAAAAAGGCCCCATTCATATCTGTTACCCAAAATTCATAAGCATCCCATCGATCTTCCATTCAGACCCATCGTATCTGGAGTTGAATCAACCTTTGAACCAATTGGGAAATACATTGACTATTTTTTACAAAAATTTGTGATGATGTGGAAAACCAACATAAAAGACACTACCGACTTTTTGAATCAAATCAACAATCTCAATACCACTGAGAGTGAACACTGGATTCTATGTACGATTGACGTCACCTCCCTTTATACATTGATACCATTAAAAGAAGGAATAGAAGCAGCAGAATGGGCTTTGCTACAAATGGATCACATTGGAGTCAATAAAGTTTTTTTGCTTGAATTATTGTCATTTTGTCTACAACACAGATACTTTCGCTTCAACAACACCTTTTATTTACAAACAAGCGGGAACAGCATGGGATTTGGGGGAGCCCCCACATACGCCAATATATTTATGGCAGCATTTCAAGAACAACACATATTAAGCATCCAAGAGTGGAACCAGGAATTGGTAATTTACAGACATTTCATTGACGACATCTTTTTAATATGGTCAGGCACTAAAGCAGCCCTAGAGGCAAATATCAAAAAAATGAACAGCCATCACAGCAGAATTAAGATCACACATCACTTGAGTACCAATGAAATATCATTTCTGGATGTGAAGATCAACAAAGAAAATATGACTATTCAGACCAGAACATACATTAAACCTACAGACAGCAACAATACTCTGATGTTTCAAAGTTTTCATTCCCCACAAATTATCAATAATCTTCCATTTTCACAAATGCTCCACACGAAGAGAATTTCATCAACTACAGAAACGTATCTCCAAGACCTTAAACATCTAAAAAATAAATTTCTCAACAGAGGTTATCCTCAAGAGTGTATTGACAAAGCGGAAGCAAGAGCAGCAGCTATTGATAGAAAATATTTACTGGTACCCAAACCTAAACAATCTTCTAGCAACTGTACTGTATTTGTATCTAAATATTCTACAAGATCAACACGCATAAAGAAAATAATACTAAGAAGATGGGAACTGCTCCAAAAGGAAACAATTTTAATGGAATCTTCACGGAACGCCCGATATTTGAGTACACTAGAAGTCTCAATCTCAAGGAAGTGCTCAATGTATCGAAAAAAGTCGAAAACACACAACACAAAGGCCTGAGAAGATGCAATAATTGCACCCACTGCAATAATATCGTGCAGCAAGATTATATTACACACCCACGAACAGGAGAAAAAACAACACTACGCTTCACAGCTGATTGTAATTCAAATTTCGGAATCTACAGCATCAAATGCCCATGTGCACTTCTCTACATAGGGAAAACGGAGAGAAAAATAAAAATCAGAATAGGGGAACATAAAAATATGATCCGAAACAAAAACACTAATTTCAAATTAGTAGTACACTGGCTGAAGCATAACCACAACATAGCCCAAGTCCGATTCATGGTGATTGAAAAAATCACAACTCAAGAGGGGAGAAATCACAGCCAACACTTATCACAGCGTGAAGTATTATTAATCAAGAAATTCCAAACAATGGAACCCTTGGGTCTCAATGATAACATAGATCTCAGTTGCTTTCTATAACTCAAGGGTGTTATGGTTAGAACATTGATATTAGAGTTTAAGAGAATAAAGGTGTCATTTGAGATGTATTTCCGTAACTTCTATTATATTTAAATTATTTCGAAAGTATTCAGTACTAGATCATTTATAACAAGAAATATGTAGTTTCTCCCTTCATAAACAGCAACGAAAAAGCTTACATGATGTCTTGTTAAATTTCAGTCATATCGTTACCCACATTGAAACTGAGATTGTACCAGTGTAATGAGAAGTACAATTGTTGTTAATGTCTTCAATTAGAATCTTCTATACATGTTTATTTTCTTTGCACCATTTGGTTCTCTCACTTCAGACTAACGCACTAATATGGCCGCCATGGTTATAGTACTTGATCGCGTAGTTGTTGGTTTAATAGTCCACTCTTAGTGTTGAGTGATTCATGGGTCGACACGGTTATTTTAGAATGGAAACTGCCGAGAATGACTAACAGCGGAGCAAAAGTAGACTGGTTCATCAAGCCGTCCATAGAACAGCATAGGTAATCCCACACAATCGCTAGAATTACGAGTTTTAAAATCGTGAAACTGTTAGTTCAGGTTCTCAATGTTTGCGTTTACATTGCAGGAGCGTTCACCACGACAAACTCCAGATTCAAGGTAGATTGACTCAAGTGGCGTTTTCACTCATATAAAACTAACACTTGCACACTCTATTCTTGACGTTGTGTTGTTCGCTTCTTCAGACTACGCGTCATCCTATTCTCCATTATACCGCTGTCTGTGGTATCGAGTGCAGAACAGGTCAGCAAGCTACCCGTCACGGTGCATGAAACTATATGTTACGTATAAACATAATGCATGATCCAACTTTAGAGTTCGAGCGTTCGTTGCACTACTTGCAAAGTAACTCCTTCCAGTTATGCACTATCAATGTAGTATCGTCACATAGCTGCATGATATAAGCCTTACACCAGTTTCAATTGAAAACAACACGATGCATGGGAACACATTTAATAATTTTTGCTGTTTTTGTTTCTCTGTACATCAGCGCATCTCTTACATATTTCTCACCTTTCTAAACTCAATATATGTCATTACGAAATGTATGAAAATGAAAAATAAAACTTTTTGTTCACCGAACCATACTTGGAACGTATAGACAACCAAAAAGATGTTTTTGTATATATTGTAACATAAAATATTGAATGTCTTTATTTACAGTGGCCCCTGAAGAAAGGACTCAAGGTCCCGAAATGCATCGGGCCATCATTTCAACACAGTACTCTTCGATGGATTCATAACATACAGAATGTATCATGAGTTCTTGTTAAAGAAATATTACATTGAAATCCTTAAGTCATAATTTAAAGAATGAATGTATAATTCAGAATTGTGACATATTTCAAACTTGTTGAAAAAGTCAGATTGAAAGAAAAAATCCTTTGAAAAATAAATGTATCAGAGAAGATAATCATGAACAGAATTATTTCATAAAATGTTTATTTGCATTTAAACAGTGAACAGAAGGAACTAATTCACATTTAGAGCTGTGCACAGGGTCAGGTTGTGACAGCAGGTCTCGCACCTTAATTCACAGTGTGTTGTGGTTGTGCCAGTTATGTCTGTGTGTATCTGTTGTGCTTTTTGTGCACACACTGCCTGTTGTGCATACAGTGTTGTGTGTCTGTGTGCTTGGCATTGCCTGATGTGCATCCCCTACTGTCCTGTGGTGTTTGTGTATAGTTTTGTGCAGACATCTGTTCAGGCTACCCTGTGTGTGTGTTCTGTTTGTGGTTACACCCAGGTTGTGTGTATGTGCAGGGAAGTATTGTCAGCCTTGAGTGTGTGTGGCACTGGTGTAGTGGGTTTCTTGTCAGCTACTCCTGCGGTGGCTGACTCCCTGGTTGTCTGTTGTGTGGTGCATGGTGTGTATTGTGCTTGCTTGTACCTGTGCTTGTTGATGTGCATAGGGGTGTACAGGATGGGCACATGGCATGTGACTTGATGGTGTGTGTTGATGTGTAGTTGGGGGTGGTGTGTCCCTGTGGTGTCAGTGCCCTGCCCATGCCTTGGAGTGGCCCTGCCTTCTGCATTGTGCGCTTGTATTGACCGCGGCGGTGACATGACCGGGAGTGGGACGTTGCTGCTAGTTCGTGGTCGATGTGTGTCCCGGATGCAGAGGGGTGACTTGTTGGCAGGGGGGTAATATAGGGGTGCCCTTGTGGATTTGTTGTGACCCCCAGCAGGGTGTCTGTGATGGACTTGGACCCTGTGTCGGGCCGTGTGTTGTATTGGTTTATTTGCGTACCTGCGGCGGCGTCCGCGGCGGCCCGGTTGATGGTAGTGCAGTAACAGGTACATGACCTGATGCATGTGGAGGGCTCGGTCCATGACGTTCATGGCCGGGTTTCGGCTATAGTGTTCCGCTATCGACTTTCCGCCGGCTCTGGTTATGGAGTGTCTCCGTTGCGGTGCATCTGCCTGTTTGGGCCATCCTAATTTGTGGTGGTGTGCGGACGTCATTCCGCACGGCGGTGAGTCTTGATTGGCTCCATAGCCGCAGTGGCGGGTGCACTTTGTTGACGGTGCGCGTCGCTCCGTGGCGGACGGGAAATGAGCTATGTTTTACTATACTAATATGGCGGACGTGAGTTCCGCTGTTCGCGGGTGAAAAAAGGCATTTTTCTGCTCCGCCAGCACCGCAATAGTGCCACCGCCCGACATCCAAATGGACCCCTTAGTTGGGTCAGTTTATTATGAATAGTTATTTTTTAGTTTGGGTTTCCTAGGTTTAGTTTTAAATAATGCCAAGGCTTTATTTTTACTTTAAATGTTTATTTCATGCATTAGTTATATTTCTTTAGATGTCGTCTTTAATGAGCTTGTGCTTTTCAGATGTATGCGGGTCTATTTTCTCTTTTGTATGCTTTTGTCTTATAGTGCAAGGTTCGTTTTTGGGATATATATATATATATATATATATATATATATATATATATATATATATATATATATATATATATATTACCTACTGGCGGTCGCCAGTAGGTATATATAGTTAGGATTTTTTCTCTATGGAACTTTTGAAAATTCTATGTCTAATAACTTTGCCGTTTGTGGACGGAATCGGCTGAAATTTTCAGGAAAATGGCACATTTTGTTTCTGAGCAGCCCCTGAAAATTTGGGGGGGTTCCGTCAAGGGGGGGGCGAGAAAAAAGGGGGGTCCCAAAACGCGTTTTTCCCATTCATTTTTCCATAGGGCCTTTGGCCTCACTTTTAGCTCGAACGGCTGAATGGATTTACACGAAACTTGGCAAAATTGTAGGGACTGTTTGCCCGATGTGCCTTTGCTGGGTCTCAATATATGTGCTCCAGTGGATTTTGAGAAATTAACGTTTAAAAAAACAGATATATCTGTGACAGCGTACCAGATAGCGCACCAGATCGCGTACTTTTCGCGTAACGGAGCTTTGCGTAGCGAAGCTGATTGGCTCTCCGGTGTCTGTCAACATTCTAAACAGTCCGGTGCGGCCGCCATCTTGTCTCTCGGTAGGATCGAGAGACAAGAGGAGGAGAAAAACGAAGGGGGAATTTAATGAAAGGGGGCAACGTAGATCCTTCTTGACCCCCTAGGAATGATGTTGGGGTTATTGAAGGGTCCCGTGGGGCAAATAATAAAAATTTGATTTTTCACGGTAGAAGCGCTTCTCGATTCGCGAACCGGGTCGCAAACTGGTAGCGAAACGTGAATTCGCCATTTTGTGTTTTGATTTAATTAAATTACTAGGTATAAGGGGGTACGGGAGACGTATCCTGACCCCTTATGTTTTCTGAGGGTGGCTGAGTAGGCTCATATATGTTGATACATGTCTTCCAGCGGCTGTGCGTGAGCGTTTTTTTTTTTTGCTGCGTGACGTCTGTTAACGTTCGATTTGATGGAAATCAGGAACTGTTGACCGCCATTTTGTCACTGCGAGTAAATATTTTGTTAAAAATAATTGTTATAAATTAATCCTTATTGATAAACATTGTCTGCGCCATCTTGCCTTTTTTGCAATGCCACACTTTTGTCGAGCACGGCAGCCATTTTAGATGCCTTGACCAGACCCACTCTCTGCACACCGCCGATACTCAGCATGGCTCTTCACCCTCGCACGCATCTCCCCCACGCACTGGTTACCCCCGCTCTCTCTCTCATGCATGGGCCAGAAACCTCCTCCCATCTGCGCTGTTCGTGAGCGTTTTTTTTTTTGCTGTGTGACGTCTGTTAACGTTCGATTCGATGGAAATCAGGAACTGTTGACCGCCATTTTGTCACTGCGATTAAATATTTTGTTAAAAATCATTGTTATAAATTAATCCTTATTGATAAACGTTGTCTGCGCCATCTTGCCTTTTTTGCAATGCCACACTTTTGTCGAGCACGGCAGCCATTTTAGATGCCTTGACCAGACCCACTCTCTGCACACCGAAGATACTCAGCATGGCTCTTCACCCTCGCACGCATCTCCCCCACGCACTGGTTACCCCCGCTTTCTCTCTCATGCATGCGCCAGAAACCTCCTCCCATCTGCGCTGTTCGTGAGCGTTTTTTTTTTTTTTGCTGTGTGACGTCTGTTAACGTTCGATTCGATGGAAATCAGGAACTGTTGACCGCCATTTTGTCACTGCGATTAAATATTTTGTTAAAAATAATTGTTATAAATTAATCCTTATTGATAAACATTGTGTGCGCCATCTTGCCTTTTTTGCAATGCCACACTTTTGTTGAGCACGGCAGCCATTTTAGATGCCTTGACCAGACCCACTCTCTGCACGCTGCCGATCCTCAGCATGGCTCCCCACCCTCGCAAGCATATTCCCCACGCACTGGTCACCCCCGCTCTCTCTCTCATGCATCGGCCAGAAACCTCCTCCCATCTGCGCTGTTCGTGAGCGTTTTTTTTTTTTTGCTGTGTGACGTCTGTTAACGTTCGATTCGATGGAAATCAGGAACTGTTGACCGCCATTTTGTCACTGCGATTAAATATTTTGTTAAAAATAATTGTTATAAATTAATCCTTATTGATAAACATTGTGTGCGCCATCTTGCCTTTTTTGCAATGCCACACTTTTGTTGAGCACGGCAGCCATTTTAGATGCCTTGACCAGACCCACTCTCTGCACGCTGCCGATCCTCAGCATGGCTCCCCACCCTCGCAAGCATCTCCCCCACGCACTGGTCACCCCCGCTCTCTCTCTCATGCATGGGCCAGAAACCTCCTCCCATCTGCGCTGTTCTTCTCTGAGAATCACACCCTGTGCCGGCCCGACACCTCCCTTTCACCCTATTCACTACCGCACCCTCTGACACTCCTCTTCCGCTGTGTCCGGTTGTCCAGGCCGGTCCCAGGCTATCGCCTAGCCCTGCAGATGTAGTTTATGGCCCCAGCTGTAGAGAATCACCCTCTTCATAGGAGTTACAGTAGATCAAGGCCCCCACCCGATGAGATCCGTCCCACCACACGCGTTCCTACTATCTGATAACCATCCTGTATTGTGCTTGGGGAGGGGATTCTCACTGTGAGGGTGTGTGGGTCCGAGCCTGAAGCGGAAGATTCCAGGGATGCCTCTTTGTGCATCAAAGTTTTTACAATTATGTGTCACATTATAAATATATAGCACTCCAACAAAGTTGTAGGATTATAACATTTTAATAACTTATAAATATATACAACGTAACAAAAACAGTAAATACATTAAAACATTTTTTAAAAAAAGAAGCAACAATGGTCAGTAGCTGTGTTTTGTGCGAATAGTCCCAAGGCAGCACAACGTGCTGAGTTCTGGACGGCACCCAGGTGATGTTACCTGGGTGCCGCACTGGTTTTTGGTATCCTACAATGCAGCTCAAAAAACGGCGTGGGGCGTCCCGGGTGGTGCGGGGGGAGGCCTCGTCAGTGGCGGTCTGTTGTGCGAATAGTCCCAAGGCAGCAGAACGCGCTGAGATGTGGATGGCAACCAGGTGATGTCCAGTAAGTTGCCGCACTGGTTTTGGCATCCTACAATGCTGCTCCGAAAAACAGCGTGGGGCGCCCCGGGGGGGGGGGGGGGGGGGGGGCTCGTCTGCTGTACTGGGGCGCCCCTTTACCGTTTCAGTTGCCATTCTGCTCGCTTTTGCTACACTGTGCTGTCATATGGTTATTACGTTTCCATAGATTGTGTTAAGTTAGCATGTGCTTATTAAATGTTTAAACGCCATATTTTCTTTCTGCTTCGGTTTGCACACGACACCTAATTGTTATTACAGCTTTTAACCTAGACGAAAGATGTGATTTATTTCAGAATAATATATTATTGTACTGGTATCAGTCGTGCCTGGAACACTTGGTACAACTGTCTGCACACTGAGAACTGCACACTCTAACACAAGGTTACTGTAGGCCTGATCCTCGCACTACGTTAGTCATGTGCCAACTTTGGGCTTTACGTGAGTTCAAGATACAGTTACAGGGAATTAGAAAACACACTTGATGCTGGACATGCTGAGAGCTGGTAGCTGTTGATGTGATCTCCTCCTACTGAGAATTTGAGGTATGGGTTCGCCCAGCTAAAGCCCAGATGAGACCTTCTTAGATATAATATAATATGCTAATTAGGGTGCGCGAAATATAGGTGATACAGAATTCTATAGATTTTTGCATCATAATATGTTATCACAATTTGCTTACTATGGATTAGTGACTATGCTGCTGACTCTGATTTTTATAATATGTATGTTGATATTATACAAGATACTGCGTTTGAGAATGTTGCATTGAAAAAATAAACATTTCAAACTTGCACGTGTTCTCATTGCCTCCCAGTTTCGGTTTGGAATGATAATATAACGAAAGAGTGTTCATGTGTTCCACGATACCTGAGGTATTCTAAGTTCATGTTCTGGATTGTCTAAGACATCGGGAAGTATTCACTGCCGATGAGATACTGTAGCTAGCCTGGTAAGGGGATTTCTGAAACGTAGGTGAGTTGTGGGTCACCCTGACTCACCCAGGTTCTAGGTCTCTGAGCACAGTTCTGTGAGAGAACGGAAACCCTGCGACATGGCGCCCATACGTTGGTTGGCCTTATAACATGACACTCGAGTAGTATATCATTCAAACCTTAACGCCTACATTCCCGTTTCCGGAAAACGGCAGTGTCGGAGAAACCTACCTATTTTTGAAAATAGGTAATTTTCAAGCTTGAATCTATTTAAAACGGTTTCTTTGAATTACTACCCAGTTGTGCTACAAAGTATACTTTGTTTTTTCTTATTCCTGTGCTAACATGGCTCAGCCCGTGGACATCCCGCAGCATAGTCGCATTGCGGTGCGTGACCATTTGCGGATGTATGATGTTCCTTTGGAAGGCTTGGCTGTGGTTCTGGTAGTGAGCGCGGAACATGCTTACCCGTACGAACTGTTTTATTCGTGGGTGACATTTCCAGGGGTGGACGCAAATACTGGTGTGTTCCACACATACACTGCTTCGGTTGTACCGGCGGCGTACGCTCCGTACAGAGCACTGGAGGTACCTATAGACGCTTGGCAGCATGGAGTTTGGTTTGGTGGCGCCCTACCGCACGCTTTGACCGCTCCGAGGTTAGGTCCTTTGTCCATTGCGGGCACTAATTGGCCTGCTTTGGGTGGATTTACTCCTCACCCTCGACGTAACGCTTGTAATGTGGGCGAACTGCGGCAGCTTCATGAAGTCGCGGTGGGAGTGATTAGAGCGCTTGTTCATTACATTGGCCGTAATGTTCAGGACGCGGCCCCTAGAGGCGCACAGCTTCGAGCAGAACATGCTGGTCTGAAAATCAACCCGGTCATGGTTAATTCCGTGATGGGTAAAAAGCCCTTAGAAAAGGACGATTTTCCGTTCTGGCTTGCTGAGAAATTCGGCCAGCTGGAGGCTGTGTTTCCTAATACGAGTCCGGGTGATAAGCACCGGATTCTTACACTGAGTTTACCGAAAGATCTGGCTCCTGACCTTGCTGACTGTGAGACCTGGGGAAAAACGTTTGCAGCGGTCTATTCGAGGTGCTATGGCTCCCCGTCTGTGACCAATCTAGGTGGGGTCCTTAAACGTGTTCAGGACGAACACGGACCGGAGGCGGCTGTTGAATTAGGCATGCGCCTATGTGGCTCCTTTGAAGTGGTTTGCGGTGTGATCCTTGCCAATGTCAAGGGGGATGCAGTGAACTTTCAAGTTGCTAACGCGTTAGCGTTGGTTCCCGAGCCCGACCGACCCCGACAGTTAGCAAAGATTATTGTGAATGCTTACAAAATGGTGGGCCGCAATGCAAAGGGGGTTAAAACTTTTCCTGATAAGGAGAAGAAACAGCTCCAGAGTCAGACATCGGAAACTAGTGGACAACAAAAGACCAAGAAACAAAATTGGCCTAAAAAGCAGAATCAGGGTAAGCAACAACAACAACAAATACAGGTTTCTGCTCCTGCGTCTCCATTGCCTGCGCAGTCGGATCGTGTTTATGATTTGCGCGACCGCGCGATGATTAAATCGCCTGAGAGGTTTCAGGCTTCTGAACAACGCTCTCCTCGTTCCTTTCAGGACTCATCGGCTCCGTCAACCGGTGGTGGAGGGGGTGGCAAGGGCCGGGGTGGCCAGCAAGGACGTGGTCAGCCCCACCCGCGTTCCAGTGGAGATCAGCAGGAAGGCTCTACGCCCAAGAGACCTCAGTTTGCCACGAAGAAAGTCGCGGCCCTGACGCGCATCGTTATGCCCCAGATAGTGAGAACGCGTCTTCGGAATCTGACGTGGGCTCTGACCTTGCTGGACAGCGCTGCAGAGATTACCATAGTGAGAGAGGCCCTCCGTCCACTGTTGAAGGTGACAGCGACTGAAACTTTTGTTGTGATTGAAACTGCAGATACGCATGTTGCTCCCCCTGAAAGACTTTTTGAAATTGTCCTGTTAATTGAAGGTGACATGCAGCGAACTGTAAAAGGGGTATTTTGGGAAAATCTCTCGTCTACGTATGACATTTTGCTTTCGGAGGCTGACTGGCCCCCACCTTTTGTTCTCGCAGCTCCGCGAGGGGAGGAGGTAATCCTACCCAGCTTCGCGCACACAGTGCCGAGGGTGGAGGCGCTGCATTTTGCAGAAGAGTGGGCTCTGGCGCTTGCGCCGGCTGTGTACCGCAATCAATGTGGCTGGGATAAATTGTCACCAAGCCATGAGATTCCTTTACGGTCACAGCCACAGCCTCAACCACAATATCCCATACGGCGTGAAGCGAAAGCTTCAGTCGCAGCTATCCTTGAACAATTGGAATATCAAGGTGTAATTGAAACGTGTGTGTCACCGATGAATAACCCCCTTTTTACTGTGAACAAGCCGGACGGCTCATATCGTTTGGTTTTGGATTATAGGCATTTGAACTCGCATTGCCGTAACTGTGCAGTACAGAATACGCACGGCTCTGCATTAGTGAATAGTCTTGAGCGTAAACGGTTCAAAACCATGCTTGACATTTCCAATGGTTTTTATGCACATAGATTAGATGGTCTAAGTTCCCAATGGACCAGTTTTACATGCGCCGGAGTGCAAAAAATGTTTAAACGACTCCCAATGGGCTACAAGAACAGTCCGGGAGTTTTTTCCGCGCGCATAGTCTCTCTTTTGGAGAGCTTCGACCCAGTTGCTTGTTCGTATGTGGATGACATTTATCTCACAGACGACGATCTTTGGGAGCATCTGTGTCGAGTAAATAGCATAATTTGTAACTTTGCTGACATGGGTTACAAGTTTAACTTTGCAAAGTCGCACATTGCAGAGTACACAGTGTTGTTTCTAGGTTACGAGCTTAACCATGAAGGGAAGGGTTTAGCACCCCATTTCCTGGAGAAATGTGCACAGTTGTGCTCTCCGACAACACTGAAAAAATTACAATCTCTTCTGGGTTTTCTGAATTTCGGGAGGACTTACATTCCGGAATATGCCCAGCGTATCAAGCCTTTGTATGCTTTGATACAACCATCTTTTTCCAAATCATGCTGGCTGCCTGAGCATTCGGCCATTCTGCAGTCTTTGCAGGCTGATTTGCTCGCTTCTGAATACTTACAGACTCGTGATAACCAAACCAACCTGGTGATAAGAATTATCCCTGGGGCGGTGGGTTTCACGTACCTGACTTTTAATGAAGGAGATACAGTACCTATTGCTTACAAGTCACACTTGTACACTTCGGCTGAATTGCGTTTTTCCACTGTGGAGAAAGTTTTAACGGCTGTGCAGATGGCAATTCTTAAGGAACGTGCCCTGTCACAAGGAAAGCGCATGTTGGTTGTTACCCCGTGCCGTGCCTTAGAGGAGGTTACGAAAGCCAGTGTACCTAATTCCAAAGCTTTGCACCCTCGGTGGATTCAATGGGCTGCGTCCTTGACGTCCCAGGATGTCACGTTTATTTTTGACGCCACCTTACGGTCCCAGGAGTATTTACAGTATGAGTTTGTTCATCCTGCTCCATTAGCAATGCGGCCGTTGGAGGATTTCCATTGCATCATTTACACTGATGGTTCGGCGCAGGTTGCGCATGGCTCTAAACATGCCTACGTTTCCGCTTGCGCCATTGTGGTCGGTGCCATGGTGAACGATGAGTTCAAGTCCAGTGTCGTGCACATGCAGACGCTTGGAGACTGCACCGCTCAATTAGCAGAGCTTCGTGCTCTGATGCTTGCATTGGAGTACGCAGATCCTAGTGTGACGACTTTAATCGTAAGTGATTCTTACTACTGTGTCCAGTCTTACAATGAAAACTTGTTCTTTTGGATTCAGAATGATTTTCGTGACTCCAAAGGTAGCACAATAAAACATAAAACTATCTGGGTCCGAGTGGCGGAACTTAAAGAGAAGCTGCCACTCGTGTTTGTGATTCATACTCTCGGTCATCAGCGCGTGGGGGTCCACGCTGTTGGCAACTCGCTTGCTGATGAAGCAGCGAAGTCAGCGGTATCAAAATACTTAGTTGCAGTAGTCACGAGGTCCAAAAGCAAAATCGATGATGACATCTTGGCAGCTGTAGCTGCAACGGAGAAGGGAGGTAAATATCCTGCGGGATTCCCTTCTAAATACACATACCACTTAAGTCCCAATAAGGTTCCTTATGTGAAAATCCCTGAAGTTGGCGAGCGTTTAGTTCCCAACTCGGATCGCAGAGCTGCTTTGATTACAGCGGCACATGAAGGTGTGGCGTCTGCGCATGCGGGCGTCTCTGCCACTGTAACTCAGCTACAACAGAGATTCTGGTGGCGGGGTCTGTACAAACAGACGCGTGAATATGTTCTTCAATGTAACATTTGCCAGCAGATTAAGCCTTCTACTGCTGCGCGTCCGCCTCAGACACAGTTGTACATCTCTAATAAACCGCTTGGTTGCATTTATTTGGATCACTGCGGTCCTTTTTCTTCTGATACTGCGTTTAAATACATCTTAGTAGCAGTTGATTCATGCACACACTTTGTATGGGTATGGCCGCATCGAAGCGCTGATTCGCGGACTGTCATTAAGGGTTTGCGTGTCTTTGTGGGAATTTTTGCCTGTGGTACTTTCCATTCGGACCAGGGCCCGGCTTTCGCCTCTAAGGCATACAAGGCTGCTATGGTTTCGTTGGGAGTCCAAGTCAAGTTTTCAAGTCCCTACAGGCCTGAGGGCAATAGTGTAGTAGAACGAATGAACCGGGACTTAAAGCAATCTTTGACAGCCCGAGTTATAGGTACTGGTAGAAACTGGCTAGCCCACCTCATAGGCGTGCAGCGTGCGCCTAATAATCTCCCTAGAAGGTCTCTGGGTGGGCGGACCCCATACGAAATGCTCTTTGGTATCAAGATGTATGTACCTGACCTTGATGGGCCGGACTACAAGGCCCAGGCCGGGGCCTTTGACGTAGATGAACATTGCAATGTTTTACAGAATCTACAAAAGACCAGAGACAGTCTTGCAAAGGAACATTTGCCCTCCACATCGGATGATGCGTTGCAGATCCCGGTAGTTGGCTGGCTACCCCAAGTTGGAGAACTGGTTCGAGAGAAGATCGATAACAAGAAAGAGTTTGGTCCCTCATATCGAGCACCAGTTCGAGTCCTTGGAGTGAAGGGCACAAGAACAGTCATTTTACCACCACTTCCAGGTCGTAAGGAACACAGATTTATTTCTATTGACAATGTCAAGACACACAGGGTGGCTGATTCTTCATAGCATGACACCGGCTGTATCCTGTCCTTCCATGGTGAGGCACTCTGTGCTGGCTATTACATCTGGTACAGAACAGGAGGTGTCCCTCGAGATGCCTGCCATATCCAGTCCTTTATTAAATACTATTCCTGATACTAACATTGATGAGCTACACTATACTTATCCTGCTGATTTATCGATGCCTGATTTGCAGACCCGTTTGGCAGGCCAGTCCAGATTCTCTTTTGACTCTGTTTCGGAAACATCAAAGAAACCCACAAACATTGCAAGATATGCCACGTTGTTCAAAAAACATTTTTTAATTCCGCCTTGGACATACATATGGTTGATCCTATTTTCATTCTATCTTTTTATGTCAATTGGTTTTGTGTTTTATTTTTTCCGCCTGATTGATGGTCACTACGTACAAGAAAGAACAGGAATTCGGTACCTTAATGGAACATTGGCCCCTGTTTCCTCTTCACATTCTGCGCACAGACTGAAACGAAACTTAAATACAGTTAACATTACAGCTTGGCCTGTCCTTGATGGGATTGTGTGGGATGCGGTTAGGTTTCAGATACACGGACCTACTGAAGTGATTAATGTTCCAAATGTGCTTAGAGTAAACATGGGAGATGTGATTAAACAAAATATACGTTCTGATGATTGGGATATTCAGGCCGTAGAAGCATTATTCTCGGATTTGAAGTATTATGCTGCCTTCGATACTGAGGATCTGTATACAGATTCTGTTAATTATGGTGATTTGTTTTGTTTTCAACACTATGGTAATCATTTTTTGCATAAGACAAATTCCAGGAGGGTTGCTGTAAATTATACACAATGGGAACATTGCCCTGCTCCATTCAGTGGCAATTCCAATACATTTCTGAAAAAATATACCTATTTTACAGACTTTGATCAGTCTAATCCCGAGTCGTTTTATTTTAAAATGACACAAAAGCCCATTTCCAAAGTTAGACTTACCGATACAAAATTACTGTATTCGAAGTCCTTTTTAGACAGATTGGCTGTAGATGGCTACGAGTTCTGGAAAGGAACAATTGACCTTAAATCGGTTTGGGGTACCAAAGATTGGCAGGTACAAGGCACTGAGGCTTTGCACCGTGCATGTCTCATCCCGAATCACATGTTGTTTTTAAATTCTACCATTTTCCAGACAACATGCTTTGGATTGGCTACTTTTAAAAAGTTAAATACACCATCCATCCCAGATTTAAATGAATATACAGGTTGGGGTAATTTCACTGATTCTTCCATTCAAGGGTTGCAAACTCTTTTACACAATTCGTCCTTTAACATTTCCAGTTTGGATTCCAAGGGTTGGCTGGTATGGCAAAAGAGTGCTGATTCTTGCCAGCGCCGATTTATGGGTTTGGCTGAGGGGTTCACAAAACTCAGGCCCGATCCACGTTTTGAAGAAGACTATACTGTCACGACTTATTCTGTGGGGAAGCTGTGTCAAAATTGGTTACAGCATTCAACTTTAGCTGCAGTTAAACTACATTTGTCTCAATTACATGATAATGTGGATTTAAACGATTTTATAAAAGGCCCTGCTAAAGGTAGATCTAAACGATTCCTGTATGCAATTTACAATGAAATTTGGAAAGTTAACCAGGTTGAGGCTGCTAAACGCCTAAGGGCTATTGATCAAGCTAATTTGGAAAAAGTGCTTGCAGTGGTTGATAACAGCATTAACACGCTTTCTTCCCGAATTTACACTTTAAATAATATTGTGTCTTCTGTTGTCGACATTGTACATGATGAAGTGTCCGTGTTATATCATGGTCAAAATCAATTGCGTTCTGTGATGCAGTTTGTGTGGACACTACAGACTCTTAAGTCTGGTCGAGTGCCATGGACTTTTTTGAACGCGTCATCATTATTTGCCCCGTTTAATTTAACTGAAAAACAGCGCATGTTGTCAATGAGAGATGCGACATTTTCTATGTTACATATTGAAAAATTAGAATCCCTGCCATTTTCAGTGGCTGAAGTAACTGCAGCAACATGGCTTATTCATGGTGTTATAACATTACCTTTTGCTTTGTACAAATTTACAAATTGTATGAAATATATTGCCATTGGGCGATATGAACCATTAGGCAGCGCTTTCCTCCATGAGACATGGTCTTTACCATACACTTACAGATGCCTTAAGGAGGGGAATGAAGTGAATCTGAATGGTGAAGAATGTACACAGTCCCCTGACCGCTCACTTATTTGCAGACACATCCAGTTGCATGGTTCTTGTAATCAGGACAAACCTAATTTGGCCTGTGTTTTGAAAGGGACACCAGTTCCTGCAATAGTTCCCACGTTCACATTGTTGTCCAACGGTAGTTATTTACTTTTAAATAACGAGTTTTGTTGTGGGTTAGAGCCTGGTATCGCATATGTGGTTACCGTGTCTGAAAGGGTCGTTTGCTGCAAGAATGTGTTGTATCCACCCACGCATGGGAATTCAGAAGTTTTAATTTGGCCAAGAATACCAACCTTGAGAGCTGAATTCAATGGTTTAGGCCGTATAAGAGACCTTTTGTCTCAAAAACAGGTGGCCCTGAGCTCTGCCCGCGAAACTTATGTCCTTCACATAGCAAACACACGCACAGAAGTACAAGCGCTTTTAAGTACTGATTTGCCGTTTCATTTTTGCGAGCTGGTTCATCAAATCTTTAATGCCTCCTCCACATCCAGCCTCGCTCATTTTTTTAAAATGGTTAGCAGTGGTCTCGTGACTACATTTGAAAAAGTATTTGGTATTATCCCTGCGTTCTTTCATTCTATATTCGCTAGTCTGTTTGGCGGATTTCCTGTTTTGCTGGCTTTGGCTGCAGGCGTTCTGGTGATATTTTATTTCATAAAACATGGATGCCCATCCTGCGCAAGGAAACGCACAGCACCAACTGATGCAGTTTCGCAACCGGATGCTTGATTATTATGGATCCCTGCCGCTTGCGACTTTAAGCACGGCTTTTGGATTATCTTTCAGATTTTCCTATTTCACCTGTGTCCAGCCTGTGTTTCATTGCCTGAGCTGTGATTTCGACTGGGCCATTGATTTGTGTCTCTGTTTACCGACTTCTCCTGACGTCGACTTTGATCAGCTGATGTCCCCCGTAGTGGCTCATGAGTTGGTCTGTTCTGGCGAAAGGGTTATGGCTGTGGCAGCGATGCATGGACTAATGGGTCAGTGGGACATTTTCGCAGCGGCGCATGACTTTCTGGCACAGAGCGTTCTCGAGAACCCACTGAGTTGTCCTCTGATGATGCTAGAGGATTCAGTACTGGAGGAGCACGTATGTTCTTTCCCATTGCTTAATTGGATGGCTGAACTGTTTTCGGATGATGACAGTGATTTCATATTGGAAGCTGTTGCTACATATTTTGCATATTCATTCAACGAGGAATGACTCTGAATACTTCCATCTATATGGCACGTGACTTTTTAGTAATTCTGAATGGTGCCAATTTCAATACGAACATTCGATTTTTTCATATGTTCTAGGCCTATTTATTATATTTAGGCCTCAAGTTCGACTTTTTATATTTTGTGTGGCCACTATAGGCATTCATACATATTTTTTGTATTTTTTAAATTTTACATACATTACATACATTTAGCTTGGCTCAATATCATTGAACTCTGCTTTCAAGTCTTGCCTCTCATAGAGTATTGGCTTATATATTTGTCTTTTGACCGTCCTCGGATCATTGGGGGGGTGTCATATGGTTATTACGTTTCCATAGATTGTGTTAAGTTAGCATGTGCTTATTAAATGTTTAAACGCCATATTTTCTTTCTGCTTCGGTTTGCACACGACACCTAATTGTTATTACAGCTTTTAACCTAGACGAAAGATGTGATTTATTTCAGAATAATATATTATTGTACTGGTATCAGTCGTGCCTGGAACACTTGGTACAACTGTCTGCACACTGAGAACTGCACACTCTAACACAAGGTTACTGTAGGCCTGATCCTCGCACTACGTTAGTCATAACACAAATAATGTTTGTGCCAACTTTGGGCTTTACGTGAGTTCAAGATACAGTTACAGGGAATTTGAAAACACACTTGATGCTGGACATGCTGAGAGCTGGTAGCTGTTGATGTGATCTCCTCCTACTGAGAATTTGAGGTATGGGTTCGCCCAGCTAAAGCCCAGATGAGACCTTCTTAGATATAATATAATATGCTAATTAGGGTGCGCGAAATATAGGTGATACAGAATTCTATAGATTTTTGCATCATAATATGTTATCACAATTTGCTTACTATGGATTAGTGACTATGCTGCTGACTCTGATTTTTATAATATGTATGTTGATATTATACAAGATACTGCGTTTGAGAATGTTGCATTGAAAAAATAAACATTTCAAACCTGCACGTGTTCTCATTGCCTCCCAGTTTCGGTTTGGAATGATAATATAACGAAAGAGTGTTCATGTGTTCCACGATACCTGAGGTATTCTAAGTTCATGTTCTGGATTGTCTAAGACATCGGGAAGTATTCACTGCCGATGAGATACTGTAGCTAGCCTGGTAAGGGGATTTCTGAAACATAGGTGAGTTGTGGGTCACCCTGACTCACCCAGGTTCTAGGTCTCTGAGCACAGTTCTGTGAGAGAACGGAAACCCTGCGACAGTGCCTCATCCTCCATTCAGCTGTTTATCGCCCGCTCTTGCGGCTACAGCGTCTCGCTCACCATGTAGTTGAGTTGCGCCCACTCTTGCAGTGCAGTGATAGGCGGCTGCCACAGGACTCTTAAAATGGCGGACGGCTCTTCGGATTTGGGCCTGGTCCACTAAAATGGCCCTGGGACACCTTGGAACTCGGATGTCCCCTGAGCCTTGAAGATTTTACAAAAGTCTTGGGGGCCCCCGACTCCTGCAGGCTTCCGGTGGGGAGCGGCTGCCATGATTGCTCGCGGAATGACCACGGCGGAGCCACGAGATGGTGGTGCTCTCATGCTGACGCCAGCTTCAGTCTGAAACATCCAGAAACAAGGTGGGGCTTTCATCGTTTGGGAAATATGATCAAGCCTTCTATCATTAGGAAACCAAAAGTAAAATGAACCAATGAAAAGTTTTATAAACAAGTCACATGACCTGTTATGCTTACATTACGCGCTGCTATAAAAAGCGTAGAAAATCCGTTGGCACGTGAGGCGGCATCAGTAGCGGACTGATGTGCGAATAGGCCGAAGGCAGCACAACGCGCCAAGATCCGGATGGCACCGAGGTGGTGTTCAGCAAGTTGTCGCACTGGTGTGGCCATCCTACAATGCTGCGCCGAAAGTCGGCGTGGGGTGCCCCGTTGGCTTATGAGGTAGTGTCAGTAGCGGACTGATGTGTGAATAGGTCGGAACCAGCACAAGGCGCCAAGATCCAGATGGCAAGTCCTGGATGTTGGGTGCCATAGTTGAGAGTTCTGAGCAGTGCTTGTAACACTGTCTGAAGCTTATTTGCACCTGCTTCAGCTTCACTATTGCCCTGGTGTGGCCAAAGATCGCCCATGACATAGGCGGCCGGCTTCCGAGGTCTGGCGGAACTTTTTTCCATTTCCTTTCTGCATCTTGTCCCACAATCCGTTTGACCTGAAGACACAACCAGGTCCCTGAATGTGTGCAGGGGGACGCTATTGATTGAATCAAAATGGCGGCTTCACACAAAGCTGACTGAAGCGTTGCTGGTGATTCTATACAGACAAAAACTGGTTTTCAGTTTGTACATTCTTCAGGATTTTTCCATCCAAGGCTGGTTGAGAGTTTGTAGAACAATGGCTTCAGATCTTGCCCTCCCCTCTTTTGACTGTTGGTTCTTGTTGCCTATCTCTTCTGTTGTCATTTAACTGAACCTTTTTTGACTGCCGAAAGGGGTTCTGGTCCGACCGCTGGTTGGTGGAGACATTTTGACTATATCCTGGACCTGCCCGGCCTCGCCCAAAATGGCGCCGGTATAAATGGGACTCGTAACTCCTTGTTGTGTACTGGTTGTACATCTTTGATATCACGAGATACGTATGCAGTTTTGAAGCACATGGCGGGCGGGGACGAGAATTGATTGAATATTTCGACATCCTTATTGATATTAAGTTCTGATGTGTTATTGATTACTGTACTATTGAAAGTTCGAATTAACGTCACCCATGGTACTTGCCCGCAAATGTATATCTAGAAAATGTTATTGTAAGTGGCCCTGTCGTATTTTAATTACAAAATGTACGTCCACCGATTCCGCAACTGTTAGACACCTTCGTTCTTGCAACGTAATGGCCCGCTCGTTACGTTCCTCTACAGTGTAAATGTCTCCTTATCATATACGATTCCAGTTTGCTCCGTGGCCGGCCCACGTGGTTATAGGCCCGTATTTGTATACTGACATTTTCACAATAAAGGTTTTTAAAACAAAACATGGTAGTAGTATTTACATTGGTAAAGTTTTAAATTTTAGTCACTGTTTTCGAATCAGTAAAAGGCAAGTGAAATAAAGCAGTCCAATTACATGACGGATAAAAGGTATAATACGCAGGAACGCAGTAAAGATAAATGGTCAAGGGCTGTTGTGTTTTTTACTCCTGCAACATAAAGTGATCGATAAGAATCTGATATTCAGGCGTATCGGCGACTAAGACAGCAGGCCGAGCATCTTTTGCTCAACGGCTCCGTCATGGGACGAAGAAACGCCCTTTTGCTAGAAAAAGGAATATATTTTACTTGCAGGACAGTTGTAAATTTTCCGGGAAAGTACATTAGCCTGGAACATTATAACATATATGTTTAAGAAAAAATAAAGTTCGAAAGCAATAAAAAGCGTAATTTTTAGGTCATATGACCAAGCCTTTCATCATTAGAATAACAAAAGTAAAATGAACCAATGAAAAGTTTTATAAACAAGTCACATGACCTGTTATGCTTACGTTACGCGCCGCGCCCCGGATCGCTTCCGGGAAGCTGCACTTTGCGCACCGGAGCACTTCCGGGTGCGCTAACGCGGCGTGTCATATAATGCATTACGCGACAACGTAGGTCCAGAATATACTCAAAATGTCTCCACCAACCAGAGGTCGGAACACAACCCCTTTCAGCAGTCTAAAAAGTTATGTTAAATGACAACAGAAGGGACAGGCAACAAGAACCATCAGTCAAAGAGGGGAGGGTAAGTTCTTCCCTACCGGATCACGTTGGGGCGCTACCGGAACTGATCGAATTGGTAGTCTACAGTGTTTCTGGATGTTTCAGACTGAAGCTGGCATCAGCATGAGAGCACCACCATCTCGTAGCTCAGTCGTGGCCATTCCACAAGCAATCATGGCAGCCGCTCCCCATCAGAAGCCTGTGGGAGTCGGGGGCCCCCAAGACTTTTGTAGAATCTTCAAGGCTCAGGGGACGCTTTCGAGAATGGGGCCCAAGCCCTAGCAGACAAGTGTCCGAGTTCCAAGGTGTCCCAGGGCCATTTTAGTGGATCACGCCCAAATCTGAAGAGCCGGCCGCCATTTGGAGAGTCTTGTGGCAGCCGCCTATCGCTGCATCGCAAGAGTGGGAGCAACTCAACTACATGGTGAGCGAGACGCTGTAGTCGCAAGAGCGGGCGGTAAACAGCTGAATGGCGGAAGAGGCACAGTGTAGCAAAAGCGGGCGAAATGGCAACTGAAACGGTAAAGGGGCGCCCCACTACAGCGTGTCTTCAGGTCAAACGGATTGTGGGACAAGGTCCAGAATGGAAGAGTCATCAAAAGGCAAAAAGTTCCGCCGGACCCCGGGAGCAGGCCGCCTATGTCGGGGGCGATCTTAGGCCACACCAGGGCAACACGACTTGGGGAGGGGGCAGGGGCCAAGCGCCCCTCCCAGTCCGCGCCACCACACCGTATGTTGAAAATCTGAAGCCATTGTTCTACAAACTCTCAACCAGCCTTGGATGGAAAAATCTTGAAGAATGTACAAACTGAAAACCAGTTTTTGTCTGCATAGCATCATCAGCAACGCTTGCTATCAGAGTGCATGAGTTTCATGCTCGATCGATTGAGCTAGCCGGATCAGGCAACAAAAAGTATAAAATAGTTATGTAAATAGTTATTTAATAAAATGTTTTACCCTGTTACTTTGCTGGTGTGTTGTATATATTTATAATATTTGCATAAGGTTTATCGTTATTTTGGGCGGGGTGGGTGGCGGAGCCGAGCTGTCTTGCAGCCATCATGGTGTGGAGCTCAGTTCATCTCACTATTTTCGTATTTCTCATGAAGGGTTGTTCCTAATGTTTCTATTTTAGCGAGGTCAAAAAGAGATCTCATTAGTGGCCTACTGATTTTGCTCGATTACTTTTGTTTTTTTACACGATTTTTCACTATCTGCAAAGACTAAACAGAGTATTGCGACTTTGTGCTTCTTTGTAAATAGAGAATGAACCAAAGAGAATCAATTCTAAAACAGAAAATGCTTGGATAACAATCAATCAAATGGAGAGACAAGCAGGCACGATGGATTACAACGGGGGCAAAGGCCTGCGTTAACTACCCTTCACTATCTGCAAAGAGAGAGTACTACTAAGAGAAAAGAGGGGGGGGGCAGCGTTCAAAGCACATCAGCGTGCATAAACACGAAAACGTTTTTACCTATCACGTACTTGACATTTGACAGCTTTTGATATTTGCTATTAAAAAACCATTGCAATTCACTGAAAAAACCATAGGTTTTAGCCCATGTATAGTTAGGGATTAGCATTTACAAAACCTTAATTTACTCGCACAAAACCATAGAAATTCGCATATATAGTTAGATGCAATAACTATATATCGCGCAACCGCAACCCACTGCTGATGATGTCACATATTACATCATTCATGACATGGTCAGTGACATCACTGATGACATCACTGATGACATCTCAAATGACATCACTGATGACATCACTGATGACAACATCCAGTGACTGTATGTTTCTGTAAAGTTAAAATATGTCTTACATATTAAAGAATGAGTGTATGTATAAGTGTCTGGATGAAGCATTTAGTAGGTGCATGACTGACTGTATGAGAGAGTGATTAAATGAGTCTCACTGAGTGCATGGGTTAGTGACTAAACTGTTTTAACCCCGCCCTTTGGGTGCCCTACATAACAAAGATTGCTAATGCAATAGCCAAAGGATCCAGATTTCCCAAGTCGTTGAAGGGGGCGGAGATACTCCCAATACATAAAAAAGGTGACAGGTCTAACCCGGGCAATTATCGCCCTATTAGTCTCATTGACTGCATTCAAAAAATCATTGCACACATGGTTCTGGGCAGGGTCCAAGGTTGGGTCGAACTAGAGGACATACTATCTCCCATGCAGGCGGGCTTCAGATCGGGAACGAGTACCATCGACCAGGTGTTCAGATTTTGTCTGATCTACTGGAAGGTGGTCCTGCTTGGCGGTTGTACCATCTTTGCAGCGTTCATCGATCTGAAGTCTGCCTTCGATCTAGTGCCGAGGGGCAAACTGTGGGGTGTCCTGAGGGAATTGGGAATACCCTTGGAGCTACTTGATCTAATAGTTAAAATGCATGAAGACAACTATGCTAGGGTGAGGTGGGGTGGCCAGGGACAAGTGACGGAACCTTTTTCCGTAACCCGAGGTGTCCGTCAGGGGTGCGTCCTGGCGTCTACACTCTTCCTTTTATTCATTGATCAGGTAGTCAAATTCTTTGCAGACACTCCCACTGATGCCCCTTTGCTGGCAGGGACAAGGTTCCCAATGCTCATCTTCGCCGATGACACCCTACTCCTCTCAAGAACACGTAGCGGACTACAGCGGGCGTTGGACCGCTTTGAGGAGTTCTGTGTCATTAATGACCTTAATGTAAACGTGGGCAAAACCAAGTTTATGGTCCTTACAAGGAACCATCCTGTCCGGAGCTCTGTAAGCATGAGTGGAGTCAACCTGGAACAAGTTGAGACTATGACATACTTGGGGGTTACTCTTGACCGTCGTCTGAGATAGAAAGACCAAGTCGGTGCCCAACAGCTTAAGCTTGCCCGACTTACTGGTTGTTTATTAAATGAGCAAAAGAGATCAATTACAGAACGGGTTACCCCAGCACTTAAGATTTATGACACCAAGAATAATTCAGCAATCTTATATGGTGCTGACCTCTGGGGTTACATGGATCTCTCTAGTTTATTTAAAACCCAGTGTAAGTTTTTACGGAACTTAATAGGACTACCCCAATCGACCCCATCCATACCCCTTTGTTTAGATCTGGGGTGCCTTCCCATTAATGAGATGGCTAGATTTAGACTGGTGGCCTTCTGGAGGCGTATATGGACCTCCCCCGATCTCACCCTTTTTGCAAAGGAACTGGCTGAAGTCAGGTCAATCGGGGGTACCGGGAGAATCCCTTGGCTTCAAATGGTTAAAAACATTCTAGTAGACATGGGGCTGGAACAGTTGTGGACATCTCCTAGCACTAGCACCTTTCCCTCTAAACTGGAATTCAAGGCATTGTATTGGGCTTCGCTCCGGCAAACACGTGTTTCTGTCTTCAGCTCCACTAGTCTCACGGGAAGGTTTCTGACCTTCAAGTTGGATCCCTCCCTTGAGTCATATTGGGATGTTATTACCAAACCGCTAGACAAGAAACTCTACCATCAGTTTCGGGTAGGAGCTTTGCCACTAAACACCTTCACAAATAAGTGGACTAATGGTGCCACTGAATTTTGTAGATGGTGTCCAAGTCATAAGGAAACCGAGGGCCATTTTTTGTTTGCCTGTCCTATCTACTCAGCACCGCGAACTAAATGGCTAAAACCCCTGTTTCAGCGCCTCCCTTTTAGAAAGTCTGCAGAGGCCATTTGGGTTTTAAGAACCAACACCTCTGAGGTGATTGTGGTGAGCTTAGCCAAGTTCTTAGGGTGGGCATTGATTATCAGGTCAAAAAGTAGATAAACTCCCTGATAGAGTCTCCGATGCCCCCACTATAAGACCAACTGTTTTTCTCCCTCTTTAACATAGGATAATAATATATTATGTATCATGTATTAGGAATGGTTTTGCTTAATTGTATATTCCCAAACCCTTCGAAGTTTATAAAATTCTTTATGCTTTGGACAGGTCTGTCTTTGTATTTCATGTAGTTTAATAACATTTTAATTTTTTTAATGTGGTCTTGTTTCGTTTTGCTTTGTTTAGTTCTATCTTATTTCGCTTAGTTATTGTATTAAGTTGATGTTGTGGTGTTCTTAAATTATAATTATTACAAATGTATATTGTTAAGACTATTTAAAAAAAATTGACATTTTTAAAATATGTTACAATGTGTCTTTTATGATTTCTTAAATCGAAATAAAGATTATAAAACCTGGAACCTGGACTACAGTCCGTCAAAACATTTGTTATGATACTTTAAATGTCTCACGCCCAAAGAGATACAGATAGTCTTCCTGGCGGACCGCAGTGCGAAATTTGAGCCGGTAGTTTCCGGTACTCGGCACTGGCACTTATGACAGTCTGCTACATGGTGACACTATCTAATTTATGGATGAGCAGAACAAGAGTTGTATATTAATTCAATATACGTTAAAATGGCTAATACCTGCCGGTCAAGCCATTTTTTTAAATATAGCTTTGGGAGGGGGGGGGGGGGCTGGAATAATATGAATTGTCACACTTGTATGAGTGAAATGCTTTGCAGTTGTGTGGGTACGGTCTTTGCTAGCCCTGGCAGGGTCAATGTATAGTACAAGTTGCAGTGGCCTCCTGATGAGGGCCCTGGCACTTATCTTTTTTACAAACTAAACACCTGAGGACCATCTTGGTCTTGAGTATGCAGGGCAAAATACATGCTCGGCATCCTCTGTTGCCTCATTTCAAAACGTGCAGTTTAATGGTTTAGAATTGCTATATTAGGTTTCCATTTACAGGTACATTTATTCACCAGCAGTGTGCCTAGTCTAAGTTTCATAAACAGGGTGCGGGCCTATGGTGGCAAGTATACGATATAAGGTTCATCACAGTTGCAGGTTTGATAGATGGAAAATCATCAACCAGCCCTGCTGATTTAGCACTGCGATGGTATGAATCAATGGTGTTTTTCCTAAATGCCTCTTTAACAACTGCTTTGGTGTTGCTGTTTATCAGGGAAATGTTACTCAAATAAATTCTCAAACCTAAGTTGCTAAAATGAAGTTTAATGTGTGAAAACCTTGGAATGAGATTACAATTTCCTGTGTTCATTACCTGTTCCAATCCCGACCTATAGGAGGACAGTTCTGGAGTTTACCATAATGTTACCCAGAAAAGTAGAGGTTTTAAATAGCTAAGTAACCAATCCTTTTGAGATCTGTTTCAAACAACAAGGGAATGCTTGGGGTCCTTTTGGACAGACTGAATAGAGATTTTATAAAGCTATTTTATTTAGATATCATGCCGCCCGTGTTTCCTGCACCATAGATTTCTGTACCATAAAGAGTAGGAGTCTGTACCTTTATCCTGTGTACTTAAATGACTGGAGAGATCGATTTTGGGGTGGTGGCTTGATATCTCTTGATAACTGCAGAGGCACAATCTGTGGAGTAAGGACCAGGCACAGCCGATGCCAGGCGTTATACTGGGGCGGTGACATCAGGCAGGGGAGGGTCAGCGTGGGGGGTTGTAAAATGCGGGATATGGACCATTAGAGGTAAGTACCGGGAAAAAAACCGAATTTCGTTGCCCACTCTGCATCCCAAATGTGGTGCAGCGTGGGCAATGAAATTCGTTTTTTTCTATCTTTTTTCATTACTTACTTCTAATGGTCCATATCCCGCATTTTACAACCCCCCACCCTGACCCTCCCCTGCCTGACGTCACCGCCCCAGTATAACGCCCGGCACGGGCCGTGCCTGGTAAGGACATATCTGATTTTCATATTTCAGACTTTCAGGCATTAGTTTGTCTATCCAGACACCTAGTCAAAATTATCTACTAATTGCAGTTTCATCCCCCTCTGATGGAACCCTCTTCTACAAGATATATGATATACGCCATAATCTCTCTCTTAGAGATATTTACTTCCAGACCTCGGGTCTCAAGGTAATCAGCAAATTTTCGGAGCTTATTTTGTAGCTCAGCCGGGGTACACAGTAGTAGCAGGGTGTCATCTGCGAATAGTAATATCAAAACAAGAGAGCCCTCCAATCTAGGTGAGTCATGGACAAAGGTATTTAGAAAATTGACAACATCATTTATATAAAGGGGAAACAAGGTAGGGGCGAGCACATAAACCCTTCGCACTCCACAATCTATTGGTGTGTGGTCGGTGAGCTTGCCCCCGGCCCCTTAATTTACGTATTCTATTTGAGCACAGTTCTTGTCATGAAATCTGATAAGAACATCTAGTAATCCAGAATCAATGCCCATTGCAGCCAAAGTGAACCAAAGTTGTTGTCTGGGGACTAGGTCAAAAGCATCTGGCCGGTCCACAAAGGCCATCTACAGGTGATCATTTGAAAGCTCCAGATATTTACATACTATAAGATTCAGTCAAAGGACCTAGTCTATAGTGCTTACTCTGGTACAAAAACCTGCTTCGAAAGCATACTAATAGTACCCATGTAGCAGGGTTTCGGCTCCTACACAGAACTGTGCATAGAGACTTGGAACCTCAGTGAATTAGGGTGTACCAAAACTCACCTTAGTACCCAACATCCCCTACCAGACTAGCATCAGTGTCTCATTGGCTCTTCCAAAATACCAATGATTAGACAACCCAGAACATGGAACTTAGATTTCCTCAGGCAATGTGGAACACATGAACACTCTTTCGTTATACTCTCATACCAGTCCAAAACAGGGAGTAAAAGAGGACACGTGCAAGTTTGAAAAATTTATTTCTAATGCCGTGTTCTCATGCGCGGTACAAAAGGGGGTGGTGATGGACGGAGCTTCTGAATCAATCAAACACTCACACCCAGTCAAAAGATCTGAGTTTAATCCATCACCGTTCTTTAGCCCACTCTGCCACCCCAGTTCAGACATGGCTATATGCAAATCAGTCTGACCCTGTGCCTCATGGGAACAGTCCAGCCCGAACTGCCAAGCCATGTCTTCCCTGGACCGGAAACAAGCTTCCGAGGACCGGTTTCTGGAATTCCAGCCGTCTTCAGCCCGGCTTGCTTGAATCCAGTGGCAAAGGGAGCAAGGGACTCACGTCTGAGCATACCCTGCCACACTTATGGCGACCAAAATCGGTATAAAAGGGGGTGGTGATGGACGGAGCATCTTAATCAATCAAACACTCACACCCAGCCAAAAGATCTGGGTTTAATCCATCACCTTTCTTTAGCCCGCTCTGCCACCCCAGTTCAGACATGGCTATATGCAAATCAGTCTGACCCTGTGCCTCATGGGAACAGTCCAGCCCGAACTGCCAAGCCATGTCTTCCCTGGACCGGAAACAAGCTTCCGAGGACCGGTTTCTGGCATTCCAGCCGTCTTCAGCCCGGCTTGCTTGAATCCAGTGGCCAAGGGAGCAAGGGACTCACGTCTGAGCATACCCTGCCACACTTATGGTGACCAAAATCGGTACAAAAGGGGGTGGCGACGGACGGAGCATCTGAATCAATCAAACACTCACACCCAGTCAAAAGATCTGGGTTTAATCCATCACCGTTCTTTAGCCCACTCTGCCACCCCAGTTCAGACATAGCTATATGCAAATCAGTCTGACCCTGTGCCTCATGGGAACAGTCCAGCCTAAACTGCCTAGCCATGTCTTCCCTGGACCGAAAAAAAGCTTCCGAGGACCGGTTTCTGGCATTCCAGCCATCTTCAGCCCGGCTTGCTTGAATCCAGTGGCAAAGGGAGCAAGGACTCACGTTTGAGCATACCCTGCCACACTTATGGTGGCCAAAAGCGGTACAAAAGGGGGTGGTGATGGACGGAGCATCTGAATCAATCAAACACTCACACCCAGTCAAAAGATCTGTGTTTAATCCATCACGTTCTTTAGCCAACTCTGCCACCCCAGTTCAGACATGGCTATATGCAAATCAGACTGACCCTGTGCCTCATGGGAACAGTCCAGCCCGAACTGCCAAGCCATGTCTTCCCTGGACTGGAAACAAGCTTCCGAGGACCGGTTTCTGGCATTCCAGCCGCCTTTAGCCCAGCTTGCTTGAATCCAGTGGCAAAGGGAGCAAGGAACTCACGTCTGAGCACACCCTGCCACACATATGGTGGCCAAAAGCGGTGCAAAAGGGGGTGGTGATGGACGGAGCATCTGAATCAATCAAACACTCACACCCAGTCAAAAGATCTGGGTTTAATCCATCACCGTTCTTTAGCCCACTCTGCCACCCCAGTTCAGACATGGCTATATGCAAATCAGTCTGACCCTGTGCCTCATGGGAACACTCCAGCCCGAACTGCCAAGCCATGTCTTCCCTTGACCGGAAACAAGCCTCCGAGGACCGGTTTCTGGCATTCCAGCCGTCTTCATCAAGACGAGCATCAGGTGGAGAACTCAATAAAGGACTGGAAACCGCAGGCATCTCAAGTGCAACATCAGGCGTGGTGTTAAGAGCCTGGGCCAGAACTGAATGTCTTAATATAGATGGACTGGAAACCGCAAGTGTCATATTAAGAAGAATCAGCCACTCTGTGTAATTTGACATTGTCAATGGAGATGTACCTTTTTTCTTTATGACCTGGAAGCGGAGGTAAAATGACTGTTCTTGTGCCCTGCACGCCAAGTACAGGAACTGGAGCTCGATATGAGGGACCAAATTCTTTCTTGTTTTCGATCTTCTCTTGAACCAGTTCTCCAACTCGGGGTAGCCAGCCAACTACCGGAATCTGCAACGCAGCTTCAAATGTGGAGGGCAAGTTTTCCCTTGCAAGACTGTCTCTCGTCTCTTGTAGATTCTGTAAAAATGACAATGTTCATCTACGTCAAAGGGGGCAGCAGCCGCCGCCCGGTCTAGACCTTCAAGGTCCGGGATGAACATTTTGATACCAAAGAGCATTTCGAATGGGGTCCGCCCACCCTGAGACCTACTAGGGAGATTATTAAGTGCACGTTGTACGCTTTTGAGATGGGCTAGCCATTTCCTGCCAGTACCTATAACCCTGGCTGTCAAAGACAGCTTTAAATCTTGGTTCATTCATTCCACAACACTAATACCCTCAGGCCTGTATGGAGACGAAAACTTGACTTGGACCCCCAATGAAATCATGGCATCCTTGTGCGCTTTAAAGGCGAATGCTGGACCCTGATCCAAATGGAAGGTGCAACAGGCAAAAATTCCTACAAAGAAACGCAAGTCTCCTAAGACAGATCGCGAATCAACGCTGCGGTGTGGCCATACCCAATCAAAGCGTGTACAAGAATCAACTGTTATGTTTATGTTATGTTATGTTATGTTATGGGGATTTGTATAGCGCTCAGCTGCCCCAGCCAAGGGGCGTCCGGGCGCTGTATGGAAGACTGGAGGCAGACGGGAAGGACACAGAAGAGGGAAAGAGAAAGGTCATTGAAAGAGGTGAGTTTTGATGGCTTTCCTGAAGGCCAGAAGATCCTGCATGCCACGGATGGTTTCCGGTAGTCTGTTCCAGAGTTTGGCGGCCAGCAGGCTGAAGGCTCGGCCGCCCATCCTGGCTAGTTTAGTGCGGGGAATGACCGCAAGATGTTGTCCTTCAGAACGAAGTGACCTCCTGGGGATGTACTCTGTCAGGAGGGGGCATAGCATAGGGGGGGAGGCGGTTTTTACGATTTTGAAGGCCAGACAGAGTGCCTTGAACTGAATCCTCTTGCCCACCGGGAGCAAATGTAGCTTGTAACTGCAACTAAGATATAATTATACGCAGTATCAGAAGAAAAAGGACCTCAGTGATCTAAATTAACACAACCAAGTGGTCTATTAGAAATGTACAACTGTGTCTGTGGCGGACGCATTGCAGTCAAAGGCTTTATCTGCTGACAAATGTCACATTGAAGCACATAGTCTCGCTTCTGTTTGTACAGTCCCAGCCACCAGAAACGTTGTTTTAACTGAGATACGGTAGCCGAAACGCCTGCATGGGCAGATGCAACACCCTTGTGGGCAGCTGTAATCAGTGTGGACCTGCGATCCGCGTTGGGAATAAATATTTCACCAACGTCAGGTATTTTCACATAAGGAACTTTATCAGGACTTAAATGATAGGAATACTTCAAAGGAAATCCCTTACGATATTTACTTCCCTTCTCAAAAGCAGCAATTGCTGCAAAGATGTCATCATCAATCTTACTTTTGGAATGTGTAACTGCTGCAACCAAATATGTTGAAACTGCTGTTTTTGCAGCCTCATCGGCCAAACTATTGCCAACAGCATGAACTCCCACACGTTGATGACCAAGAGTATGAATTACATACACGAGTGGCAGCTGCTCTTTAAGTTCAGCCACTCGGACCCAGAATATTTTATGTTTTATTGTGCTACCCTTGGAATCCCGAAAATCATTCTGAATCCAAAAGAACAGGTTTTCATTGTAAGACTGGCCACATTAGTAAGAGTCACTCACAATTAGAGTAGTCGCACCAGGATCTTCATACTCCAATGCAAGCATCAGAGCACGGAGCTCCGCCAATTGTGCTGTACAGTCCCCTAATGTCTGCGTATGTACGACATCGGACTTGAATTCATCATTCACCATGGTACCTACGACAATGGGGCAAGCTGAGACATATGCGTGCTTAGACCCATGCGCAACTTGCGCTGAACCATCAGTGTAAATGATACAATGGAAATCCTCCAAAGGCCGCATAGTCAACGGAGCAGGATGAACAAACTCATACTGCAAAAACTCTTGTGACTGTAAGGAGGCATCAAAAATAAATGTGACATCCGGAAATGTCACTGATGATGCCCATTGTATCCACCGTGGTGCAAAGCTTTAGAATTAGGTACACTAGCTTTCGTCACTACCTCTAGTGTAGGATACGGGGTAAAAACAAAACATGTGTTTTCCCTGCCACAGTGCACGTTTCTTAAGAATCGCCATTTGCACTGCTGTCAAAACTTTTTCCACAGTGGAAAACCGCATTTCAGCCGAAGTGTACAGATGTGACTTGTAAGCGATAGGCACTGTGTCACCTTCGCTAAAAGTAAGGTATGTGAAACTCACCGCCTCAGGGATGATTCTTATCACCAGGTTGGTGTGGTTATCACGAGTCAGTAAGAATTTAGATTCTAGAAGATCAGCCTGCAATGACTACAAAATGGTTGAATGTTCAGGCAGCCAGCATGATTTGGTAAAAGTAGGTTGTATCAAGGCATGCAATGGCTTGATACGCTGGGCATATTTGGGAATATATGTATGCCCGAAATTAAAAAATCCCAGCTAGGACTGTAATTTTTTCAGTGTTGTAGGAGTGCGCAGCTGTGCGCATTTCTCCAAGAAGTGAGGATCCAATCCTCAACCCTTTGTTTAGCTCATAGCCCAGGAACAACACTGTGTACTCTGCAATGTGAGACTTTGCAAAGTTGAACTTGTAACTGAAGTCCGCAAAGTTACAAATTATGCGCTCAACGTGACACAGATGCGCCCAAATTTCATCGTCTGTGAGATAGATGTCATCCGCATACGAACACGCATCTGGGTCAACTCTCTCGAAGAGAGAGACTATACAGGCAGAAAACACACCTGGACTATTCTTATAGCCGATAGCCAAGTGCTTGAAATGGCGTTGTTTGCCTCCACAAGTAAAACTGGTCCATTGGGAACTCAGACCACCCAAATTGGGGGCAATTAAAACGTTGGATATGTCAAGTGTGGTTTAAAACCGTTTTTGCACAAGACCCTTTACTAGAGTAGAGCCGTGGGTATTCTGTACTGCACAGGTACGGCAATGCTAGTTCAAATGCCGATAGTCCAATATCAAACGGTAAGATCCGTCTGGCTTGGTCACAGTAAAAAGTGTGTTATTCATCGGTGACACACAAGCTTCAATCCCACCTTGATATTCCAATTGTTCAAGGATTTCCGCTACGGAAGCCTTTGCTTCACGTCGGATGGGATATTGAGGTTGAGGCTGTGGCAGAGACTGTAAGGGAATCTCGTGGTGTAGGGAAAATCTATCCCAACTACAGTGCGTATGGTACAGAGGGCAAGGGCTTTAGCCCACTCTTCTGCAAAATTCAGCGCATGCTCCTTCGAGACTGTGTGCACAAAACTAGGGAGGATTACCTCCTCCCCTCCCAGAGCTGTGAGAACAAAAGGTGGGGGCCAGTCAGCCTCCGATAACAAGATGTCATAGGTAGTTGTAAGATTTTTCCAAAATACCCCTTTTATGGTACGTTGTATGTCACCTTCAATTAAAGGACTATTTCATAAAGTCTATCAGGGGGAGCTACTCTGGTATCCGCTGTCTCCACAACAACATAACAGTCAGTCGCTGTCACCTTCAGTAGTGGACGTAGGGCCTCTCACACTATGGTAATCTTTGCCGCGCTGTGCAACAACATCAGCGCCCATGTCTGATTCCGAAGCTGCGTTCTCACTATCTGTGGCATATATCGCAGTTAATGCGGCGACTTTCTTTTTCTGAAATTGGGGTCTTTTCGGTGTAGAATCATCCTGCTTGCCCTTGCCATTTTCGGGCTGGGTTGGTCGCGACTTTGCTGGCCACCCAGACCTCTGTCGCCTCCTCAACCACCGGTCGATGATGCCGATGAGTCCTGAAAAGAACGAGGAGAGTGTTGTTCAGAAACCTGAAAACGATCAGGTGATTTTATCGTCGCACGGTCGCGCAAGTCATAAACACGTTCTGTAGATGCAGGGAGATGCAGGACATGACTTCTGCTTCTGTTGTTGTTTAACCTGTTTTTTTTTCTTAGTCCAATTCTGCTTTTTGGATTTGGACTGTTCATCATTTTCTGACTTCGGCCCTTGGGGTTGCTTTTTCTCCTTAGTAGAGAAAGGCTTGACACCCAAACTATTATGGCCCACGGTCTTATAAGCCGCCGTAATAATTCTCATTAACTGTCGGGGTTTATCGGGAACAGCCTGCAACGCGTTAGACACCTGAAAGCTTACGGCATCTCCCTTGACATCTGTAAGTAGGAGATCAGAAACTACGTCAAAAGTGCTGGATAGTCTCATCCCCAATTCAGCCGCTGCCTCAGGTCCGTGCTCATCTTGAACACGTTTAATGACAGCGGGAAGGACAGTCATTGACGGAGTGCCGAAGCACCTCGTATACACTGCTGCAAAAATCTTACCCCATGAGTCACAATCACCAGCCTCCGGTATCAAGTCTTTCAGCAAACTAATTGTAAGAATCCTGTGTTTTTCAACAGGAGTCGTGTTAGGAAATACTGCTTCCAGCTGGTCAAATTTCTCGGCAGCCAGAAAGGCATATCATCCTCATCTTGAGGACTCTTGCCCATTACCGCATTAACCATTACAGGACTAAGTTTCATTCCGCTCGGTCCGGCTGGAAGTTCCGCAACACCTGGGGTCCCGCCCAGGATATTGCGGGTAATGTATTGTACCAAGGACCTAATATCACTAATCGCTACAGTATGTAGGCATCTTAGATCTGCTACGGGAACCGCTCCTGCTTGAGGATGGGATGTAAATCCAGCCAAAACAGGCCAAGAAGCGCCTGGAATGAACAAAGGACCTAATCTAGTTGTAGTTCAAGAGTAGGGAAGGGCGCCATTAAACCAAACTCGGTGCTGCCAAGCATTTATTGGAACTTCCTGTGTCCTATAAAGAACATATTCTGCGGGCACGGCTGTGTGAGTATATGTGTGAAACACACCAGTATTTGCATTCACAGCAGGGAAGGTCACCCACGAGTAAAAGATCTCAAAATGGTAAGCTACTTCAGCACTCACAACCAAGATTACTGCCATGCCATCCAGTCCGACGTTATACGTTTGCACATGATTGCGAACCGCTATGCGACTATGCTGCGGTATGTCAACGTCACCCATTACGACACAGTAAGATAGTGATACAATGAAGAATCTATGTAGCACAACTGGGTAGTAATTCCAAAGAAACAGTTTTGATAGATTCAAGCTTGAAAAGACCTATGTAACTATAGGTAGGTTTATCCGTCAGTACCGTTAACCGGTAACGATAGTGAGGGGCTTAAGGACTGATATAAGCACTACTCAAGAACCTCGTAAATACAATCAAAGCACATTGGGCGCCATGTTGCAGGGATTCTGCTCCTACACAGAACTGTGCATAGAGACTTAGGACCTCAGTGAATTAGGGTGTACCAAAACCCACCTTAGTGCCCAAACCCCCTACCAGACTAGCATCAGTGACTCATTGGTTCTTCGTCCTATAGCAAAAACACCAATGATTAGTCAACCCAGAACATGCGACTTAGGATACCTCAGGCAAGGTGGCTAACAAGAGCACTCTTTCGTTACAGTCTTACACCAGTAAAAAACAAGGAGGAAATAGAGACACGTGCAAGTTTGAAATGTTTATTTCTAACGCCGTGATCTCATGCGCAGTACCTTAGATAATACAAGCAAACATATTATCAGAAACAAGGTTGTCAGCATTGTTACTATTCCATAAAATACAAAGGGAGAAAGCATCTTATAATGCTAGCGGGAAACAGATTTAAAATATACCTATGTTTCACCCTCCCTAGTTAGTGAGTTAGATTATAACTAATGAAGGTCTCATAGGATTACATGGGCGGCCCCATACCTCTGATACTCAGCAGTAGTGGATCACATCGAGTTCTGCACAAGCTGTCAGGATATGAAAGTTCTCCAAGTATGTGTGATCATGCCTGCACTGTGCATTATTAAACGCAGCAGTATCAGAGGTGGCCACAGCTGCATATGTGTTATGTCTAGAACGTGCGCATATCATTCCGAATAACAGACACAGTGTCCAAGATAACCTTGACAGTCTCGGCTCTCTATGTGCAGACTAAACTAGCGAGGCAGTTTAGAAATGCATAACAAGCTATTCTTATGTGAAGCTAAAATACTCAGCTTTCTCTAAACAATATCGCAAGTGCGTGTTGTGTGCAAAGCAGAGCAGGAAAGTAAAAATGGTGTTTAAACTTCTAATAAACCCATGTTCACTTAACACTGTGTAAATGTAAGACACTGCCCCACTACAGTTACCTTCGCTTTGGCTTCAAGCTGGACTGGGGCTGACGCTGACTCTCCAGGCTAAATCTGATGTCCGGGGCCCTCTGGCAATGGTTGTAAGGCAGCAAATATCTATTAGTGGACAGAACAAAAGGTCTTTAGACAAGGCACAGAAACAGTCTATCAACAGAGAGGATAGTCTCAAAATATTTCTTAGTCTTGGGACGCCCCATATATTAGCAACAAAACACACAAGATGATGGACGGAATGTTGCACAATGACAAAACATTCACCCCCAGTCACAGATCTGGGTTTAATCCATCGTTATTTTGCTCACCAAGCCACCCCAGTTCAGACATGGCCATATGCAAATCAGTCTTGACCCTGTGCCTCATGGGAAAAGTCCTGCCCGAACTGCCAAGCCATGTCTTCCCTGGACCAGAATCAAGCATCCTAGGACCGGTTTCTGGCTCTCAGCCATCTTCAGCCAGGATAGCTTGACTCCAGTGGCTTAATGAGCACTGGACCCACATCTGGGCATACCCTTCCCACATAGGGTGAACAGCAAACCACACAAGATGGTGGACAGAATGTTGCACAATGGCAAAACATTCACCCCGAGTCACAGATCTGGGTTTAATCCATCGTTATTTTGCTCACCAAGCCACCCCAGTTCATACATGGCCATATCCAAATCAGTCTTGACCCTGTGCCTCATGGGAACAGTCCAGCCCGAACTGCCAAGCCATGGCTTCCCTGGACCAGAATCAAGCATCCTAGGACATGGCTTGGCAGTTCGGGCTGGACTATTCCCATGAGGCACAGGGTCAAGGCTGATTTGCATATTGCCATGTCTGAACTGGGGTGGTGTGGAGTACAAAAAAGCGATGGATTTAGGCCAAGATCTCTGTACTGGGGAGAATGCATGACATTGTTCTGCATTCTGTCCATCAACTGTTGTTTTTGCATTTGTCACCCCGAGTGAAATGGGTATGCTCAGACGCGAGTCCCATGCTCTCCACACCACTGGAGTCAAGCTATCCTGGCTGAAGACAGCTGATAGCCAGAAACCGGTCCTAGGATGCTTGATTCCGGTCCAGCAAAGACATGGCTTGGCAGTTTTAGGTCAGACTGTTCCCATGAGGCACAGGGTCAAGGCTGATTTGCATATGGCCATGTCTGAACTGGGGTGGTGTGGCGTGCAAAAAACGATGGATTTAGGCCCAGATCTCTGTACTGGGGTGAATGTATGAAATTGTTCTGCATTCTGCCCATCAACTGTTGTTTTTGCATATATTAGCAAGGCACCCAAAAACCACTTCCATCTATCTATGTGAGAGTAAAAAAAAAACAGCAGCCTGGACCTATTGGCAAGTATAAATGGAACTGTTTGGTGAACTGACAAAATTGTTACATCACCCAATCCCAAGCAGCCAAGGAAGTCTGTATTCATTTAATAAATTGTGAGGAAAAGAGAAAAACAACACAGGCATACCCTAAACCCTTACATTGGTGTATTCCTGTGTACTAATCTGAAAGCCCTAAAAAAAGGACATGTTCTACACTTTTGCTCATAAATTTTACATTACTTGTACAGGACTGCAGACGCTTCTAAAATGATTCTTCTTAATAAAAGCACCTACTTACCTACATTGTACGCTTAGGACCATGCTCTCATGTTATAGGAGCAGCAGGAAAATCTAAAACTGCTAATTTAACAGGGTTTCTTAGCTATAAAACATCATTTTCTTCAAATTATTTTTTTTGTTGCTAAGGATCACATGGGCATCTTCCCTGCGTTCTACTTTTCATGATCCAGACTATGCAACATCAGCTCTAATAAGGACTGTCAGTTTATTTACACGGACTAGCTAATAAAAAACTAGCAATGCCCTTGCAAAACTATGTAGCATGGAATAACATACAATAATGGTGTTATCACCTAAGAATTTCAGAACAAAAACTACCCACATCTAGCTGGGTAAAATAAGGGAACAACAATCTAGACTATTTATCCAGGCTGGGCAGTAACATAACATATATTTTTATTCATTTTATTAATGCTAACAATGTTTAAAACAGTATTACTGAATAGCCAATTAAATGTCACATTGCTATTTCACAGACAGCTTTGACAGGCAAAAAAATTGAGAAAAGGAGAGAGTAACATACATATTACCTAGCTTTAATTTATAGAGGACCTAGCCTCCTTCCCCCATTTTGACAGTAGGAAAACTGAAACAGGTTTCACTTCTGTCAACACTATCAACCCCTATTTGTAGCAACTGGGCATAAACAAAGTTATAGGAGGTAGATAGCACATTTGGAGAACTAAAAAACATGAATACCCAAACCCTAATCCTTTTAGCAAATGTACAAATGTAACATGGGGGCGAATGAATTCAAACTAAATCCCATTGGCTCAGCCCTAGAAAGCCCCAAACTAAAAGCATTAGTGCCTTATAAATATGGCAAAGCTTATCTGTTAATCAAAGTTCACATATACCATTATATAGGTTTCTATCACATGCGTGCATAAAGTGCTTGGTTTTTTTTGCCACAAAAGTAAAACTTCTCCTTTTCTCCCCTGTCCTCTTTCAAAAAAGTTTCAGAAGTCAAAATGGCAATGCAGACCTTGCTCTGTGAGCCCTGCCAGGCTTCTAAATATAGAACCGACATTTAACTCTTACCAGCTGTCCTATTCTGTATTCAAGGGTGTCCATACGGCTGTCCCAATTCGCCTAGAGACAGAAAGCTGGAAAGCACTGTTTGTAGTTAAAAGAATAACGTCTGCTGGTTTTTTATATTTATTTTCAATTGTAAGCAGTGTGCAATATACTTGTCTAACAATATAGAAGTCAGCTGTTTGTATTATACCTAAATGTATGCATTTACTGAAGCCTAAGGCACTTCAAAAGCTGCTCTGAATGGAAAAAATGCTGTTTAAATAGTAAATTTTGCCCAATTTCGACTTTGATATTTGGGGCACTTAAAAATTAATTTCCTATATTTTTTTTGCATAATATTCATTATCAGAATGTTCTCTACATAGCCCTGAGATGGGATATCAGAATTATCTCATGTTTACCCGTATAAAAACGAGTTTTTTACGCCTGCACAGAGTGATATTTCATATGCAAATATCCTCATTATGCGGTACAACACAACTTAAATAAAATTTTATTGCTAGGAGGTCAAAGTATGAGTATTAATCTTTATAAATATTAAAAAAACAAATTTAAAAGCACTCATTTTTTAATATATATATATTTTTTTAATAAAACCAATCATTTTGATAATTCCACATAGGAAAAGCAGGCTTAATTCCTTGCCCATCATATTTAGACACATTCATTCACAAGCCTAAGCACAGAAGCCTAACTTAAAACATGAAAAGTTTTTACGCTACTTTTTAAAAGGACAGTCATAGTCATTATTTAAACATCAGAACCAAGAATGTGCTAATGTAAAAAAGCTTTTAAGAAAGGAAATCCCTACTTGAAATGCTTTCCTGGTATCTAAAATAATGAACCTGATGTTTGTAACTTTTTAAAACAGCAGTCTGAAATGCAGGCTTTTACCCCTTGTTTAACTGAAAAAATCCTGGCCGAGTCAACATTCCTGTCTCTCCGTGGCCTACAATCAAAACAACAGCTGCTGCTAAGCGGCAGTTAAAACACAGCTGCCGCAAAGCTCTTCTCAGTGTTAAAATGTAAGCATGGGGACAGTCTATTTAAAACTGAGGCATTTCAATGCATGTTCTATAATATGTGTTTAGTTCAGCAAAAATGTACTCAGATGATGTGTTTGCCTGTTAATATCGAATACAATGTATCTAAGGAAAATGCTGTAATATTTTTATAATTGTTAATTTATTGCAAAACACATAATTTCGTTTTTTTCGTTAAGGCCTAGTTTATTCCTACTCCATGTGAATTCTAATTTTATCTTTTAAGCATTGTCAGTTTGTACATGTGTATAGTTCCTTACTCTATCAATTAAATAGTAACATATAATTATTTAGCACATCATATGGTTCATTTCTGGATTTTTATTATTTTTATTTAATATTAATTAAATGACATTTTGCAGAACAGACTGATGACAGCAAGAAAACACAAACACACACATTGAGCTCATTCCAGACATGTACAGAAGGGGGGTCAAACACTTAAAACACACAATACAGCGCGCTTAAGGCCAGCAATCCTTACACAAAGTGTGCAATCGTTATTTACTTACAGAAGTATCACTAATGTGAAAACCACAACCCACAAAGACATTTAAACACACATTTAACCAACAGATAAACACTTAAGACAGAAGCAAAGGACAACCCACAGACTGATCTTAAACCAAACCATTTGTAAATACTAGTTATAAGTCAAATTTACAAGAAGAGCTTCTTAATAGTATTCCAAAAGACTGCAAAAAAAAACAGCCCAACAGACTGTTTTATTTTCAAGAAGCCAAAATACACTCAATTCACTAGCTTTGGCCGGCAGAACACTATCAATCAATCAATCAATCATGACATTTGTATAGCGCGCTACTCACTCGGAAGGGTCTCAAGGCGCTGGGGGAGAGGGGTCTGTTACTGCTCGAAAAGCCAGGTCTTGAGTTGCTTCCTGAAGGAGAGGTGGTCCTGGGTTAGCCGTAGATGAGTAGGGAGGGAGTTCCATGTCTTGGCTGCCAGGTAGGAGAAGGATCTTCCTCCAGCGGTGTCTCTGCGTATGCGTGGGACGGCGGCAAAGGCGAAGCTGGTCGACCGTAGCTGTGAAGTAGTGTGGCTCACTGGTTAGAGGCGGCAGACCCGAGAGCAGAGGACGGCCCGGGACCAGGGTTCGATTTCCCGGCGCGGCAGGTCTCTGGACCAGGGTCAGCGGACTCGATAATTCTCTCGCCTCGGTGCCCACTCTGATCAGCGATCACACTCGGCAACTCTGGGCATTAGCTTGCCTCATCTTCACTAACGGCCCCACCAGATCGCTGGGGATGCCTGGTCTCACCCTGGAGATACCCATTAAGGGAACATCTCTCAGGGAAGCCAGGAAGGGTTTCGCAGCGGTCGAAGCGCCTTGGGACCCTACGGGTAAGTAGTGCGCTATATAAATGCCAATACACATTTTAGCTGGTGGGTGGGCGTGTAGAAGGTCATGCGGTTGTTGAGGTACTTGGGGCCCAAGTCGTGGAGAGCCTTGTGTGCGTGGGTCAGGAGTCTGAACGTGATCCTCTTGCTGACGGGTAGCCAGTGCAGGTCTCTCAGGTGGCCGGAGATGTGGCTGTGTCGGGGGATGTCCAGGATGAGTTGTGCAGAGGCGTTTCGGATGTGTTGGAGTTTTTTCTGCAGTTTGGCTGTGGTTCCGGCATAGAGGGTGTTTCCGTAGTCCAGTCGGCTGGTGACCAGTGCCTGGGTGATCGTCTTCCTGGTTTCGGAGCATGCGTAGGGTGTTGAAGCACGATGGTGAGACGGTGTTGACTTGTCTGGTCATCGAGAGGGAGGAGTCCAGGATGAAGCACAGGTTGCGTGCGTGGTCCGTTGGCTTGGGAGTAGTGCTCAGGGCGGGGGGCCACCAGGAGTCATCCCAGGTGGAGGGCGATGATCCCAGGATGAGGACTTCAGTCTTGTCTGAGTTCAGTTTCAGGCGGCTGTTCTTCATCCACTCTGCGACGTCTTTCATCCCTTTGTGTAGGCTGGTTCTGGCGGTGGCTGGGTCGTTGGTGAGGGAGAGGATCAGCTGGGTGTCGTCGGCGTAGGAGATGATGTTGAGGTTGTGTTGGCGTGCGATGGCTGCGAGGGGGCTCATGTAGACATTGAAGAGGGTGGGGCTGAGCGATGATCCCTGTGGTACTCCGCAGATGACTTAGGTGGCCTTGGATCTGAACGGGGAGGCAGACTCTCTGGGTTCTTCCGGCGAGGAACGAGATGATCCACTCTAGTGCCTTCTCTTGGATTCCGATGTTGCTGAGGCGCTGCACTAGGGTGCGGTGGCAGACAGTCTTGAATGCTGCGGACAGGTCCAGGAGGATGAGGGCTGCTGTTTCCCGTTGTCGAGCAGGGATCTGATGTCGTCAGTGGCTGCGATGAGGGCGGTCTTAGTGCTGTGGTTGGCACGGAAGCCAGACTGCGAGTGGTCGAGGGATCCGTTCATCTCGAGGAAGGCGGCAAGCTGTCTGTTGACGGTTTTCTCAATGACTTTGGCAGGAAAAGGGAGGAGCGAGATGGGGCGGAAGTTCTTGAGGTCGGAGGGGTCCGCTGTTGGTTTCTTCAGGAGGGCGCTGATCTTGGCGTGCTTCCAGCTTTCCGGGAAGGTGGCCGTGTTGAAGGAGGCGTTGATGATGTCCTGGAGTTGGGGTGCGATGATGGAGTCGGCCTTGTTGAAGACGTGGTGGGGGCAGGGGTCGGTTGGGGATGCGGAGTGGATGGTGTTTATCATGCAGGTGGTGTCTTCGGTGCTAACCGGGGTCCAGTTGCAGAGAGTGGTGGTGGGGGGCGTTGGTTCGGTGGTTGGGTACGAGGTTGGTGCGCCGAAGCGGTTGTGTATTTCGGAGATCTTGCGGTGGAAGAACGAGGCGAGTGAGTCGCAGAGGTCTTGCGAGGGGGTGATGTCGTTGTTTCCGGCGCTGGGGTTGGAGAGCTCTTTGACGATGCTGAAGAGTTCCTTGCTGTTGTGGGCGTTGTTGTCCAATAGTTCATTGAATGCTGTCATCTTGGTGGTGCGGATCAGCTGGTGGTGTTTGTGGGTGGCGTGTTTGAGGGCAGTCATGTTGTCTATGGTCCGGTCTTTGCGCCAGGCTTTCTCGAGGGTGCGGAAGTTCTTCTTGGAGTTCTTAAGTTCGTCGGTGAACCAAGAGGCTTTCTTGCTGGCGTGTCTGCTGGGAGGGGTCTTCAGAGGTGCGAGGTCGTCTGCGCTGTTGGTGATCCATTCTGTGAAGTGGCTGGCTGCTACGTTGGGGTCCGTTGTGCTGGCGGGAGGGTTCTGGCTGAGGGAGGTGGTGAGCTGGTCGGTGGTGATCTTGTTCCAGTTCCTGCGAGGGACCTGCTGCGGGTGGTGATGGGTCGTGGTTCTTCTGAAGCTGAAGTGGACGCAGCTGTGGTCAGTCTAATGTAGTCCGGTGGAGTGGCTGAAGGAGATGTGCTTCCTGGAGGAGAAGACTGGGTCAAGCGTGTGGCCGGCGTAGTGGGTGGGGGTGTTCACCAGTTGCTTGAGACCGAGGTTGGCGAGGTTGTCCAGCAGGGAGGTGGTGTTGCTGTCCTTGTTGTTCTCCAGGTGAAAGTTGAGGTCCCCTAGGAGGATGTAGTCGGCGGAGGGGAGGGCGTGCGGGCTGATGAAGTCTGTGATGTCTTCGCTGAATTGTGTGTGTGGTCCCGGGGGTCTGTAGATGAGGGTGCCTCTGAGTGTGGTCTTGGGGTCGATGTGTATCTGGAAGTGGAGGTGTTCGGCGGCGGTGAAGGTGTCGTCGGAGCTGGTCGTGATGCGGATGGTGTTCTTGTGTATGATGGCGACGCCTCCTCCAGTCTGGTTGACGCGGTCCCTTAGGGTGATCTTGTATCCGTCTGGGATGGCGATGGCAATGAAACACTCTGCATATCTACATTCTCCATTCATAAAATTATGCAGAAAAAGGATCCTTGTTTGTATTATATCCATATTTGAATTCCATGGGGATACAGAATCACCATTGAAGAAATATGTTTTTATACCTAAACCTATTTTGGTATTCCCTCAGGGGAGCCGGCTAATTTAATTCACATCTCACTATGGTACCTCCAAAAGCAACACATTCTTCGATGTGTGCTTGAAACAGGCATGCCAAAAATATTGCAGAATATGCAGTATTATTATCAAAGTAGTGCTTCGTACTCTTCGTACGTTGTGCCGTTCAAATCTTATACAAAGTTGAGAAAAGTCTCCTCATTACCTACCTCCACAAATTGCAATTCGTATATCTATTCCACATCGGCGGCCCGTGGAGGGTGTTGCAGTGGGGCGAAAGGCGGGGCAGGGTGGGGGATGCTAAAAACCGGAGTATGGATAATTGGAGGTAAGTAAACAATTTAATTAATAAAACGAATTTCGCAGCGCAGGCTTCATCGCATTTTGCGATGCATGGCGCGCTACGAAATTTGTTTTATTAATTAAATTGTTTACTTACCTCCAATTATCCATACGCCGGTTTTTAGCATCTCCCACCCTGCCCCTCGCCCGCCCCGCCTTTAGCCCCACCGCAACTTCCTCCACGGGCCGCGGCTGCTATTCCATACAAATCCAAAGTTGGGCAACACAAATTCCAAAATTCCAAAGCCACAGTAAGCGTTACTAAACTACTTTACCAATCCAAGGCATCACACCAACAGCAAGTGCCACAGAACGACTCTTACCAAACAAATGGTTGTCCAAATTCTAACTGCCAAGTGCTGAATGACCTAATGGTCTTTTTAGAATACTCACACCAAAAAGGTTCTCAGTCAGGGGTGACATCATGTGGAGGATCAAAAGCAAGAAGATCAGAAATATACAGGGCTGCAGAGACAGAATCCCCAGGATATCTTTGCACAGAGTACCTCCTTAGTAGAGTCCTGTCCTGTCCTCCTCAGTAGATTTCTCTCTCCTGACAAGATCATTCCTTAGATAGCCACTTCCCTGACGAGGTCCACGTTGGAGCGCCATTTGTAGAAAATAGAAACCTTCTCAGGGGTCCCACTGATACTCGGTCCTTTTAAACCAACAAAGAATAAATTGGCATAGAAGCTGTAATATAAAATACATATTTATTAAACCTCAGAGGAGGGAGACTACGTAACACAGAAGCCTTAGCAAATGAATGAGGCAGTCTAAGGAGTACAGAAAACGGGGGCCTTATATATGCTTAGGGTTACATAGTCAGCATAAGACCAAGGGGAGGTCCTGGCACATGTAAGAATGCAAAATGACTAATATGGGCATGCAAGATCTGCTTGCTCAACAAAGTGGGTGGAGCTAACAGTGGCTGTTTTTGGCAAACACATCCTGACATTTACAGACTAGAAACAATTGCAAGAACAGCTGCAAGCTCAACTGAGCATGTGCGAAGATGGAAGATGCTGAATATAGTTTGTTTCTAGGAAGATTACAAGAGCAGTCAACACTGAGGGAGGACAGAGCACAAGGCGATCACGTGGCAGCACATGACTAACTAAAATGGCTGCCAGAAATACAAAATGGCTTTCAGCTCATGCTAACAAATCTGTCCAATATTTAACATTCTCAGGACCCCAGCAGGTGACCACTAGACTAGGAGCCGTCCGATCAAACGGGTTGGGCAGCCAAGAGAACCGGGCTCTTATTGTGTGGGTAGTCCCGATCCACCTGACAGACCAGATGCATCCCCGACCGTACAACCCGATTAAGGGTGAGCTGAATCACCTTGCGGAGTACCTGTTCAGGAGCCATCTGAAGGAAGTGTGCCTTAGGGGACCCCGGAGTTATTTACAACCTCCTGCTTGCCTTATACTAAATGAAGAGTCAGTCAGACAGTAGAAAATATAAACAAGCATTTATTAGCAATACTCTGTAGAGGAGTCCAATTCTGACCTGCACCATAAGATGTCTGCAGAGGGACTAGCTCCCCAACAGTCTTCAACAAATAACCATTCCTCCAAGAACCTCCAACCACGCTCACAGTGGAAAGTTACCAGCTTAGGCCTGACATGAACAGAAGAATGGGCTACTGCCTGCTAGATAGGTACATACTATCACAGTCTCAAGGTTGCCATGATGGGTCTCAGCATCTCCTAACGTGGGAGCAGAACTACACACATGGATAGGTATGCGAGGGCAGAAGGGCCTATTCATTAGTAAGTCAGAAGGCAACCTTGAACAGGAAAGGAAATAACTAAATGCTGTGTTCTCCTGAGGCAAGCAATACAAATAATGAGGCCTAGTTCAGACACAGCCTAATAAGGATTACAAAATACAAAATGGAGTCACACTCGCCAACTGAAGCTTGCACATTGCAGGGATAACTCAGTGGGTTGCATAACGTGAATACAAATGGTGTTTAATTTAGCTGCACACTGCTAACCTTATATAATACGGGACAAGTGCATAACGAGAATGGGGTTTTCAAGCCTAACAATTTGGCAAGCTTTGACCTTAAGAACCCAAATAGAAAATAACTCTTAAGAGGTTTTTGCTAAATAATCTGCAAAACAATGACGCGGCCAACTGAGGACTAGTAGTATAGGAAGTGCAAATGTCGATGCATACATTTAAAAACATTGCCTTTCACTTTCAGTAAAGCAGACGTAACAAGTCAGTTAATTAATGTATTTCCTTTACTACTGGTGTCCATCCATGTCACCGTTAAGATGGCAGGATGATTATATGTTGTAATGTATCCTACACTAAGGTTCTCATAAACAATTTAAGTGGTATGAAGATAATCATCTAAAAAGACGTCCAGCAGGTGTACAAAATAAACTGTATTAAATATATGATTCATTTTCTGTGGGCGTAAATGAGCCCCGCACATCCTCTCAACAAGGCTTGCTTCAAAGCATAGCGGCTAAGACCTGCAGCACATAGTGGTGCTTTCCACGTGTTACAATGTGGAATGAACATTCTGTAAAGACAAGGGCGAAGCAACAAGAAGGACTTTAAATGAAGAGGTGTAAAAAGAAGAGAAGGCAGCGAAAGCACGGTAACTGAAGAAGGTACCCCGAAAATAAGCAGAAAGAGTACAAAGTAGAGGCAAGCAAAGAAAAGAAAAGGCAGAGTGAAGTGATCGAAATCATGGAGAAGCGAAGAGGTGAAAAAGGCACATGGTGAGGTGTGTCGAACGGGCCAGTGTAGTGTAGTTCCTATAATACCCTTCATGTAGTTCATGCGCTATTTATGGATAACATATACTGGGGTCTGGTGGCAGACTGACTCTGTACACCACCGCCGAACATGTTAGCCTATGTTTTGTATTAGCTAGCTCGCACTGCCACTAGAATCTCTTCTTATCAGAGAGATTAGTTTTTGGCAACCTCAGGACACAGCAAACCCTGATTTCTCAGACTCGTGGAAACAATATACTACTTTTCACCCAGTCACTCGTGCTTGCTTTTTTTGCTCTCAGAGATATAAATACAGAAGAAACAGGTGAGCGTGTTTAAAATAAGAATTTATTGTACAGTTGTTCTTCTCATGTAAAATAAGTTTGCTGCTACAACTGTAACACAGTAGCAGAGATATAGAAACAGCAGTACAGTGAATAAAAAGGAATACTATTGTTCTACCATTTTGCTATAGTTATGAACATATACATGAATATAAAATGCATTTATAAAATAAAGTGGGTACTCCCAAGATGCCTGTCTAGATGTACCTAAGTGTACCTAGCATGTGAGTAGGTGTGAAGGAGCCTAGGAGTCTAAGAGCCAAGAATCCTGCTAGGATTTTGTCTAACCCCATTACCTGGATAGTGAGAGTGTGGGACTTCATCCTGGACTTGAGTTGGACACCCCGCAAGGGATAGTCAGACCACTGTAAGCTGGAGCGATGGCATGTCGGAGCCGCAGCATCTCTGGTCAGTGTGTCGGCCTTGAAGTCTCGGTTCCCTCCTGTCTACTGATAGCAAGAGGTGGTGAATGTGTTCAGTCTATGTACGTATGTTACCCTTTGTTCAGTATGAGGATGATGTTAGGGATTAAACCATGTGCTTTGATGGGAGAGGTGAAGTATACCTCCTGGAGCGTTTACTCATAAGTTATTCATATGTGATAAGGTTGACCTCTTAGCAATATTGATTGCGAACCCCCCCCCCGCGTGGAACTAGGTGAAAGGTTTAGTCCATAAAAGGCTGCAGCCCTTATAAGGTGTTATGTTCCTTTAAGGCATTCTGTCCTTATTTGGAGTTATGTCCTTATAAGGCTTGTTCATATGAAATGACGCAGAGATGATGTAGGGAAAGTGTATGATGTTCCCTGGACCTATATTAGGGTACCTATACGAAATATAACACCCACTCCACCTTATACTTAACAACAGCCACGGCCGGTAGTAGGTGAAACTGCAGGGCGGTGATGTACGGAGGGGGAGGAGCAGGATGGGGGGTTGTAATGTATGGATTACGGACTATAACAGGTAAGTAAACTTATAAATAAATAAAATGAATTTCGTTGTGTGCACTGCATCACCAAATGCGATGCAGTGCACACAACGAAATTCGTAGGAATTGCATCGGGTTTAGTTGATATGTCATTTTCCTCCCGACGAGGCATGTTGATGTAGACGTCTATATTAGGTCTAATTGCAACTTGTGAATTATTCAGATTTTCATTTTGAATTTGAATGTTTGGTTCAGGTGCAACAAGTTCCATAGCATTCCATAGCATTGCTACGCAGTCCTTTATTCCTTACAGGTGGCAAGATTTCATTTGGAAGAGGATAATCTTATTTGTATTGCAGGAATGCTTGTGTTTTTAAACTTGGATCAAATCTGTATTTAACGTCTGTTGCAGTAAGAGAATTAACCCCTTGTATCCATCATGGATGTAACGCTTTCACATTTGGGATGCTGGCCTTTGTAACAGCTTTTAAAGCCATCATCAGAGTTACGAAAATAATGCGTCCCCCGAGCCAGTGCTCTTTCTCTTGATACAGCAGTTTGAACGGCTGCCAGTATTTTTTCTGTTGAAGTGAAATGCATTTCTGCCTTTATGTACAGGTGTGAGTTGTATGTGATTGGTACAGTTTCTCCTTCATTGAAGGTCAAATAAGTGTGTTACAGTGTAAACACGTTTTTCCCTTGGCTCAGTTCAATAGCTATTGAAGCCAAAATACTCGTCTTGGACACAAGCAACTAGAGGTTAAATCATAAACATGGCAACATTCTTTGTATGAAAATATATAAAATATTTTATTAAAACAATTATCAATACCGGACCATATGGACACAACACTTCATAAAAATAGAGTTGAAGAAGACTCTATGCATAAATTATAAAAACATCATCACATAATTGTATTAAAAAACATGAATGAAACATGTGTGTAAAGCATTAATCAAACAATTAATCAAAAGGAAGACCTACTCAAGTTGAATTGAGACATAAAGGAAAGGTGTTTGGGGGAGAGAAACAAAACAAACACAGACAATCACAATTTGTCATTAAATCTTGCACATTAAATATCCAATCTGACTCAAACCCAGACCCGACTTGTTCTCGTTGTTCTTGGGGCGAGTTTGGTTGTTTAATTGTGCACTAGTATGCGTCGACGCGTTTCGATGGTCTTTTTAGATGAATGCCATCTTTATCAAGACTTGTAAATCTTGTTTATTGCTCTCCTACAATGGCACTGGATGGTTGCCTTTGTACATAGATCCTTAAATCATCTTTCTTGTGAGATATACAGCTTTAAGCATCTTATAATGATGGATAGTACTCGTGGACGGGCTTGGTCTGCAAATGATATCCCCTTCGAGAATTATTGGTCCTGGTCAAAAATTCTTGATCTTGAATCAGGAGATATGGAGGCATAAATACGGTCACACCTCAAATATTGTTCTCCTAAGCTTGGTACTTCCGTTCCTTTTTGCTTACTGTTTGCTGTGTGATGGGATTCTCTCTCTTTTTTACTTCATGTCCTATTGGTAACAAGTAAAGAGTCTTGGGATCGGGTGGTTATAACAAAGAAGGGCGCCGTGTTCCCTCGTCGGGTTAGCCTGGTGTACCCTGTCTCTCTGTTTCTTCTCTCGTCCCGCCCGTCCGTATCACGTCTGTCTTGTTCTCCGTCTTTCGAGAAAGTGTACCAGCATTGACCCACAATTATTTGGATCACTAAGTGGCGTACATTTACGCATGTTTGTAAGTGTTTGGAAGCGATCATGTCTTCCTGGATTAAATGAAGAATATTAGTATGTTCTTGTGTCCAATCTCTGGCTGAAAGGTCAAGTTTTATTAAGTCATAGAATGGTTTTACCCTTTGTGCGTAATCTAAAATGTATGTCCTGCCAAAATTTAGGAATCTTCGTATTGATTGTAAATTTTTTAATGATTTTGGAGGCTGGAGCAGCACACCCTTTTCTAAAAAGTTAGCTGCCAGACTTTTGCCTTCACTTGACTCATATCCCAAAAATAGGACATTGAGGTGTTTTTTTTTGATTTTTTAAAGTTGAATTTGTAGCCCTCTGTGGCAAATCCCATAATAATGGTGCTTACGCTGGTCAAGTGCCTCTCTAAGTTGTTGTCTGTCAGATAAATATCATCCACTTAGGACACCGCTTCTTCATCAAATTTTTGCAGTAACTCTTGCTGAAAATACACCGGGGCTATTCTTATACCCTTGGGCTAGTCGTCAAAATTGTCATTGGGACCCTAACGCACTGAATGCAGTCAGATACCTGATTTCAGGTGCTATATTTTGGCCGAAAAATCCATATGAGAAATCGTGTGGTTTTGTATTTTTTGCACGCACAATGTTATTCAAATAATGCGGCACTATGTGCACTTTGGCAGCAAATGTCTTTGTGCATGAGTTTAACTCCTTCTGTGCTCATGACGGCTTCCAGCCGTCATGAGTCACAGTGGGCTTGTGCTGATGACAGCTGGGAGCCGTCATGACCACGCCTGTGATCGGAATGTTCAGCACCTGCATGGAATTCCAGCCGCAACCAAGGTGTTTAATGTCTGTAATCTAAAACTAGACAATATGTATTGTCGGGTTTAGAACCGGGAAACAAAGAGTTGTTCCTTATAGAGGTACATTTTTCAATGACCCCCTGGTATTCAAGTTGATCTAAGATCTCCCTGACCTGTTTTTTAACTTCTTGCTTTATTTGATATTGCTTCTGAGCATTAGGTGAGACTTTTAACAGGATCACATGGTAAGTTGAGTTCTCATCCCACACTGCGCGGATTTTGTACAATGCTCGAGCTTGAGCTACTGCCTACTCCTGTGCATATGTATGTTTAAGGCAAATAGGAATGTGGTCGGAAAATGGAGGAAAATCTCCCCTGGGGCACTCCATTACGAATGCAGGCGGCCAATCTTGTTCTGGTAACAGGATGTCATAACCAGACGATAAGTTCTTCCAAAAAAGAACTTTTACTTTCCTGGGTTTGTCCCCCTCCATCCGGAGTGTTATTTCATATAACTTATGTGGGACGCTCACCCTGGTGTCTGGTGTTTCCACCGTGATGTAATCATTCAACTCCGCTGTCACCAGAAATTTCTTCAGGTTCAGGCAAACTATTGTTACTTCTGCCGCACTGTCTAGCATCGTCAGAGCCCATTCCCCGTTCAGAAGTTGTATCCTCAGAATTCTGGACATGTCTGATTTTCAGACCAGCTTTTTCCTAAATTGAGGTGATAGAGCCCAGAAACTAAAATTCTTTATAAATGATGGCTCAATCCACTATCACACTTACCAACAATACCAGGCCCATAAACATAGTGAGTGAGGTGAATGGATCATATGTTGTTAATGACTTTTTGCAATAAACTATCTACAATAAACAAGACCAGCTTGTCATTTTAAAAAGTTTATTAAAACATATTTAAGAAAACTTAGGTTTGGAACTTTATTAAGCAAGCATTAGAAAAAGTCATATAAGATTTATTCAGCATTTTATAAAGAGAGCTTATTTCAAGAAAACATTATTAATTAGCAGAAATAAGTGAAAAGGAAAAGCATTTCCAAAACCTAACTATCTCTCTGACGCTACCCTCATCGCCTGAAAACAAAGTCTTAAAAGTTACATTTCTTACGTGTAATCATCGGGCAGCAGAACACGTCCTTCTGGAATCAAGAGCGTAAGCCAAAAGTTTGCAGCTAACGCCTATTCTTATACTCTAAAAAAGCTGAGCTAACTATTTTTCACATTCCAACAGCTGAATTCTGGCTCTCCATTGGCTGAATCACCTCACGCCACAGTAAACTGTGACATCTTCCATCACGAGACCAGGCTTTACACAAAGTCATTGTCCATGCACAGAATCCTGGCAACAGTTCCATAGTCCGCTACAATTTGTAGCAAAAATGTTCAAGCAATAGGAAATCTTGTCACGTCTCTTCCTTTTAGCCTTGAGCCAGTCCGTTCTAAACTTTCGTGGCACATCCAAACCCACTCCACAGAGTTGTCTTTAGCAGTTCATTTTTTTGAAGCTTTCAAAATAAAAGTTTGTAGGCTTGTCATCTTTTTTTTCAAAATAACTTTCTCCTGTGGCTTAGCATCAGTAGGCCTCTTTTAGAAGGCGTCAATTTTCTGCGCCACTTTTTGCTTGCGACCCACTGCGTCACTTTTTCAGAAAACTATTATTTAAACAAACACAAAAGAATAATTAATTCAAGTAAAGCAAACCCTTCTGTACCACCCAGCCCCTGCTAATTATTAATTAACCCACTATTAAAAGACATTTACCAAAAGCAAACAAATAAAGCAACACATATAATAACTACCATTCTTCATGTCATCCAGCTTTATGTTTCTGAAAGAGTAAAAAGATGATTAAATAATACACAGACAGACAAACACAACATAGGACATACATGTAAGCACATATAAAAGCACATGCCATGAATGATCAGCTGCATATTAATAGTGACAAAGACAATAGGACAGACATATCAAACAGGACAATATTAATAATGTGTTACAAAAACAGACTTGCAAATGCAACAAAAGCACATATAATTAGTTTCCCGCGTGTTCATGTGTGGTGCAAACTTAATCTAGGTTGGTTTAATCAAACAAATCATGCAAACACTCATTAATGTATTAATTCAAAATATGGGAGTATGACATCACAAGCTTGAATAAAATATTTTCTAAAGCTCGCTCTATCAACTCCCTCATCTGGTGATTTCAAAATCACCAAACAACACCCAAAAATTTTAATTAAAATTTTATCTATTGAACATGTTTCAGGCTTACTCAGGATTAGTATTTAAGCTCTAATTTCATCTATATTTCTGCAACTCTCATAATTAGTATTGAGTACTACATTCTACTAATTCTATATCCTATACCCTTTCTTTATTCAGCTAAGTTGGATCCTTTCCACCTTTGAATCCCCAACCCCCAATGAATTTAGGGAACTAAGTTTTAAATTGCATAACTACGTTTTGAATTGCACCAACAAAACACATATCAATCTGAGTATTATAAAAATAAAACAAAAAACAAAAAGTAAATTTTTGAAAATTTTTGAAAAATTAGTACATAATATATACCCCCTCCTTTTTTTTTTTTTTTTTTTTTTTTTTTTTTAAACTAAAACATGTTTTCTTCGACCTAGTGTCTTACATAGAAGTGTTTCCAGCTAACACAATTTCTTCGACCTTGAGTCACTCTAACATAATTTCTTCAGCCTTATGCCAAAAATAAATCTCAACTTAAAGAAAACTAACACAATTTCTTCAGCCTTATGCCAAAAATAAACCTTAACTTAAAGAAAACTAAATTTAGTCATTGTCACCATTTTCTTTCAAGACCACCTGACTGCTACTGCGTTCCTCAACTATTGGAGAAATAGTTATGTAGGCCCATTCTGGAGACTTGTATTTTACATTTGGTCTCAAAGGTCTTTTGCTTTTCCTGGCAATCATTTCAATTTTCTCTTCAGTTTGCTTTTTTTTTTTGTCTGAATCATTCTTCTGACTTGACACTACAAATTTGAACTTTAAATCTTTAGGCCAGACATCACCTTTAGGCCAGACATCACCTTTTCTCAAGAGTTTCTTCTTGGGCTTGCTCTCTTTACATTCAGCTTTCCAAGCCTTTTTTCTGAATTTTCTTATTTCAGACTCTTCATCACTCCCATCTGTATCTTTTTCTGAGACTTTAAATCTGTACCAAGGAACTTCTTTACTCGGCAGCTTCACTCCATTAGGAACATCATCCTTACAGCTGGTACTTGGTAATTCTGCCTCTTCTTCAGGGATCACCATTAGCTTCCCAGTTTCAGGATTCTTGTTCCCGCACACAGAGCTACTCTTCTGCTTTTCAATACTCTCCTGGACTTGATTAACTTCTTGCTCAGAATTTTCTGCTTCTGAATCTTCTCTTTCTGCTTGAGATTCTTTTTCTAGCAGATTTTCTTCATTTTCTGAATCTAGAATCACAATCTCTAGATCTTCTTCATTCAATGTTTCATTCACATTGACATCATCATCCAGATGTCGACCACCTTGTCGATCTTCAATATCTGAATTTTTGACATCATCATCCAGATGTCGACCACCTTGTCGATCTTCAAGATCTGTATTTTCTTCAGGAATTTCTTTTTCAGAGTCTGAATCAGTTGTAGTCTCTTCACTAACATCATCAGTGTTATCAGGTGCAGATGTACAAAGGGTATGACTGGTATTCATCCATCCAGTATCTGTTGTGACTAGTTTCACCTGTCTTGCCTTCTGCCACCTGGGCACTAGACAGTTTCTCCTCCGATGAACCTTTGTTCTGACCAAGTCTCTTGGCAATAGATCATGAGCTTGCTCCTTTTCCATATCTGTTCCCAACTGATGGAATACAGAAACTGTATCATTCTTTCTTGTTGGAAAAGCTTCGACCCATTTTGAAAATAAACAAATGATGACTAGGACATATCTCACTTTGTTATGTTGGGGCACTTCAAAAAGATCTATTTGAATTTTTGCAAATGAACCACCCTCCCAGCCTATGGTTCCCAAATTCTCAAATGTCTTTTGATCTGAAATGTTTTCTTGGCATGTCAGACATGTTTCCCTGAACTGTTGAATCATTATGTCTCTTGCTAAATGACCTGGACCATGGTACATCTGTGCCATGTCAGCAATCATGCAATTGGACATAACAGGTCCGCCATCTTTGTAAACCCTTTCATCTTCTTCTCGCTGTCTGCAACCTTCTTTGAGCCATGTGTTTTTCTCCTCATCATGTGCCTCATCTTGTAATTGTTTTAGTTCTTGCCATGTCTGAATTGCAAATATTAGTATGAGGATGCTTGAAACATGTTCATTGAATTTTTCCCCTTTGATTGCAACCCACTCCTGAGCACAAAATTTAATAATGATACTTGCGTGCTCATTACCTTTTGAGACATGATCATTTTTCTCTCCAGCACATTTTGTCTCTGCTATTTGGTCTAGAAGCTCATATTCTCTGTTGAAGTCTGGCATGGCCAGAACAGGAGCTTCACTCAAACTCCTTTTAAATTGCTCAATGGCTTCGAGCTTTATTTCTGTCAGGACAATTGGGTCTTTTATATCTGCTTTTGTCAGACTCTGCAATTGTTTTGCAAATACTGAGAAAGCACTAATCCACTGGCAACAGTATCCAACCATGCCTAGGAGCATTCTTACCTGTTTTTGTGTCTTTGGAAATTCCATTGCTTCAATCATTTTAATTCTCTCAATAGTTACCTGACTAGGAATTCTCTTTCTCTCTTGTAACCTGAAAGCAAAAATTATTTGACTCTCTGGGTGCATTGGAACCCAATACCACTCAGTATCATGTGGTATCTGACAAAGGATCTCTACTGGTTTGGCCACAATAGGATAAGAGATAACTATCTCATTAACCTTTCTCAGGTCCTGTATTATTTTGTACCTTTCATCTGGCTTTCTAATTCCCATATCTGGTGAGTCACAAAGACTGTTCTCAATCTCTTTTAGGACACCCTGCTTAATGAATGTTTCAATAACAGGAATTGTTTCTGGCTTCATCTTGTACTGTGGAACATTAGGAAATGAGTTTCCCTGCTTGTTTGCAATTTTAACTGGATCAGGTCTGTCTTCCTGAACTCCACTGAATCCTGTATCTGTATTGTATTTCTGCTCATTAACATAATTTAGAAATGGCGGTGGAGGTATCTCATTCTGCTGAATCACCACCTGTCGCTGAATTTGTAGCTGTTCTTTCAATAGCTGTTGCTGCTGATTTATCTCATCCTGCATCTGTGAATTTTTACACTCTCCTTCAAAAGCTAAAGTCACTTTTTCCTTCTCTTTTTTCTTTGTCCATTTTGTTTTCCATTTATTCAGACTACCCCTTTTTCTCAAAGCCCAAATTAAATCTTTTATATGGGCAGAGGCAAACCTACCTGTATTGTTCAAGTCTTCCATGTCCTCATTATCCTGTAATCTTTTTAATCTGTCTGTACTTATTGTATTATCCAGTAATTTGTACTCACCAGGCTGTGTCAGGCCAATCAGGTAAACGTCAGAGTTTTCACTAGATGAAACTAAAGTCATCACTTTCTCTTGCTGAGTTTGGATCATTACTAACTCATTTTCAGGTACATTAGAATAAAGTTTTTCAGCAAACTTTTGAATTGGGACCGTTAAAGCTGTGGGACTAGTTTCATCTTTTCTAAGCACTGGGGAAACAGGTTCATTAGTCACAGGAACTGTCACTACTTCCATGACGGACGATAACTGCTCAATTAAATCACCTGTAGAACTTACATGATCAGGAATATTAATTTCAGAGGTACTAGGCATCCCATCATACCTACCTGTTGTGACACCTTGAGAAAGGGTCTGGACTGGGACTCTATTAATTTGAACTGGGACTCTTGGCGACACATTAATCTGCTCTGGGCGTTTGCTTGAATTTCTATCTTGATCTGTATTTACAACATCATTTTTACAATGATCAATAAATTCTACTCTGACATATTTATTATTTATTTTTGCTAATTTGGGAAATATTAATTTGCTCTCACATGTAGCAACAACCCTTTTAACCTTATTTAATATATTTTCCATTTTCTGATAGCAGATAAACGTTTTCTTCTTCATTGAATAATTTTGATCCATATTTTAATATACTTACCTCTATTAAAATTAATTAAAATAATTACAATAAGTAATTACGTTCACTTAATTGGCCTAATAGCGTTTACTGATCAATTAATTAATTTATTTAACAAGGTCAGGTGAAGTATAACTTTATAACCTGATCAATTTAATATAACTCCTAATTTACCTGTATCTTTATTTTTAATAAACCTGGAAGGGAAAACATAAATTTGCAAAAACAATAACGACGCAAAATATTTATTTATTTACAACATTAAAAATAATCACATGTGTTTTAATTGTACTTATTTTTCACTTACACACCTTCTGCAACATATACCTGTAAAAAAATAATCCTAAACACTTTTTCTAATGTACAATGCTGTTAATACTATAATTTTATTTGCAATTTAAAATAACTATTTTTATCTAATTTGTATTAAATAAATAATTAATATCCTTATTTTAATTACCTTTGGTACTAATATCCTAATTAAGGTCTTTATTCCTGTATTATTTACTAATTATCTATGATAAATATCAAATTAATTTTTAAATTTAAGAGAAATGAAGCTTTAGGCATAAATAGCGTGGGAAAATTAATTCTGGGAAATGTAAACAATGTGTTGTGTGTTTTGACCAATCACCATGTGGCTACACAACACTCAGCCAATGAGAGTGCTTATTGTCTCCTCCAATCCAATCACGACCTCTCTATGACACTGTAGTGTCAACAACCAACCATCACAAAGCTAGCCCTTCACCCTCCAATCAGGACACAACATGTGACTACACACGTCACTACCAATTCCTTCGTGACACTGCACTGCAATGGCTCGCCTCACAGAGCTCCTCAAAGCCTCCTCTCAGCTTCAGCTCCACAAGAATTTAAATAAATGCTAATAAACAAGAGCGTGTTATCACAGCACAGCGCTCGCTCTCTAAAACCCTGCGCACTTCCTAACACGCGCTCGCTCCTCAAACGAGAGCGTGTCACTTCTTAAACACACGCGCTCGCACTTCTAACCAAAGCGTGTCATTTTTTAATCACTCGCGCTTACACAGCGCAATCACAGGAAAAACCTCGCCGGAGATTAGCTTCAATCACGAAGCCTCGCCCAATGGGAGCGCGGCCTTTGCTGTGACGCGTCGCGGCATCCAATGGGAGCACGGCTCTTGCCGTAACACGACGCTCCAGCGTCCAATAGGGGCGCAGCTTTGGCAATGACGCGACGCGTTGGCTTCCAATGGGAGCGCGGCTGGCTAACAACACAAGAGAACCTTTTAATACCGGCGCAACAGCTGACACGCTGCCAACTTATTGAAGGGACAAGGAAATTAACAATTACTAAAGCCTCTCTTAAGAGCACGGCTCCACCTAACCTTGCACAACACACGGAGCTTCGCCGGCTCCTCCGTGGGGCTGGTCAGCCTCACCCAATCACAGCGCGAGCTTCGTCGGCTCCTCTGTGGGCTCGTCCAGCCTCGCCCAATCAGAGCGCAGGAGTTTGCCTATTCTTCTGGAGGCTCGCCGGCCTCACCCAATCAGAGCGCGGCTCTGCTATGACGCGCCGGCGTCTCCTCCAATGACAGCGCGGCGGCTGACGTAATCAGCCGCTGCAGCCTGTCAGCTTCTCACCACTCACTCGCAGGCCTCCCCCCTCCTTCACAAACACGGAGAACGCTCGGTCAAATATAGAATAAAACGAAGGAAAGGAAACAACCCACAATTTAGAGGGAAACGAGCAAAATATTTAGATAGGCTCGAGGTGAACAACTCATATAGTTAGGCGAGTTGTAAAAAAGACTTAAAAAAAATAAAAAAAAAAATATATATATTACAAAAGAAAGCGAGCGCGCAACAATAACAACAGGGAAATCCAAGGATGAGGTCAAATCCACGCAATTTAAAAGATAAAGAATATTATAAAAATACTTATAACACTATTTTAAACAAAGATCGAGTTTTAACCAATAGGAGCACTTGCTCAGTCAGTGCAGAGACATTAACCAATCAGAGCGCGGCAGGCTCTGACGTATGCAGCAGGCTGCAGCTGCAGGCTCTCTCCCACACGCTTTCACTCCTAAAACAGCCCCTCCCTTACAATTTTCGATCGGGGCACCTTTAAATGAATTTAAACAGTGCACAATGTTTCTAAATGTAATTAAGTGGCGCAAATCACTATATATTACCCTAAAACAGCGTTTTCCTTACTCTAAGGCTCAAAAACGTTTTCAATCAATTTATAAAAACGCAATTAATAACAACATTTAAAACAAACCATTTGTCTGCTTCTCTAATAAAGAGATAGTTTTAAACATTCATTCAAGTATCCCTGATGTGGAATAGACGACGCTATTCTCACAGAATAATTTCATTCACTAGTAAGGCAATTCTTACCGCACGCTTCAGTTTTACAAGCCTTTCACACACTTTCAAACAAAGAAAACCCTGTTCATACACACACAAATTCTTGGCAGGACTTGAACCAACCACAGAAAACGTCAGGCGTTGATAAGAATAGACGACGCTTATTTCCTTCCTCAGGACTCTAACCTTGGAAGAGAAATCCACGCTTATTTTTCCTCCTAGGACTCTAACCTTGGAAGAGAAAACAACCCTTACCCTTCACACAAGCTTGGATATATCTACTACTCTTTTCACAGAAAGTTTTAAAACAGGCTCACCAGGTCCCTCTGCTTAATGCTACAATTTCATAGACAATCCTCACTAAACATTCAACCATTCAATCTAAGGTCCCTAAACTTGTGTTGTACGCCCACAACACGTGATATATGCTATACCACAATTTTGAAACAGACAAATGCACTGTGTAACTCTTCTAGTCACACTACCTTGCTGGCCAGCAATTTAACCAGGAATCTTTCACACTACTGGAAAAATTCCTTAGACTACATATAACAACCTAACAGAATCAAAAACTTAACATATGTTAAACATCAATCCTATGTCTATACCAACATATATGTAACATGCATGTCAAAAACAACATATAAACCATCCTCTGCTACCAATTGATAGAGCCCAGAAACTAAAATTCTTTATAAATGATGGCTCAATCCACTATCACACTTACCAACAATACCAGGCCCATAAACATAGTGAGTGAGGTGAATGGATCATATGTTGTTAATGACTTTTTGCAATAAACTATCTACAATAAACAAGACCAGCTTGTCATTTTAAAAAGTTTATTAAAACATATTTAAGAAAACTTAGGTTTGGAACTTTATTAAGCAAGCATTAGAAAAAGTCATATAAGATTTATTCAGCATTTTATAAAGAGAGCTTATTTCAAGAAAACATTATTAATTAGCAGAAATAAGTGAAAAGGAAAAGCATTTCCAAAACCTAACTATCTCTCTGACGCTACCCTCATCGCCTGAAAACAAAGTCTTAAAAGTTACATTTCTTACGTGTAATCATCGGGCAGCAGAACACGTCCTTCTGGAATCAAGAGCGTAAGCCAAAAGTTTGCAGCTAACGCCTATTCTTATACTCTAAAAAAGCTGAGCTAACTATTTTTCACATTCCAACAGCTGAATTCTGGCTCTCCATTGGCTGAATCACCTCACGCCACAGTAAACTGTGACATCTTCCATCACGAGACCAGGCTTTACACAAAGTCATTGTCCATGCACAGAATCCTGGCAACAGTTCCATAGTCCGCTACAATTTGTAGCAAAAATGTTCAAGCAATAGGAAATCTTGTCACGTCTCTTCCTTTTAGCCTTGAGCCAGTCCGTTCTAAACTTTCGTGGCACATCCAAACCCACTCCACAGAGTTGTCTTTAGTAGTTCATTTTTTTGAAGCTTTCAAAATAAAAGTTTGTAGGCTTGTCATCTTTTTTTTCAAAATAACTTTCTCCTGTGGCTTAGCATCAGTAGGCCTCTTTTAGAAGGCGTCAATTTTCTGCGCCACTTTTTGCTTGCGACCCACTGCGTCACTTTTTCAGAAAACTATTATTTAAACAAACACAAAAGAATAATTAATTCAAGTAAAGCAAACCCTTCTGTACCACCCAGCCCCTGCTAATTATTAATTAACCCACTATTAAAATACATTTAGCAAAAGCAAACAAATAAAGCAACACATATAATAACTACCATTCTTCATGTCATCCAGCTTTATGTTTCTGAAAGAGTAAAAAGATGATTAAATAATACACAGACAGACAAACACAACATAGGACATACATGTAAGCACATATAAAAGCACATGCCATGAATGATCAGCTGCATATTAATAGTGACAAAGACAATAGGACAGACATATCAAACAGGACAATATTAATAATGTGTTACAAAAACAGACTTGCAAATGCAACAAAAGCACATATAATTAGTTTCCCGCGTGTTCATGTGTGGTGCAAACTTAATCTAGGTTGGTTTAATCAAACAAATCATGCAAACACTCATTAATGTATTAATTCAAAATATGGGAGTATGACATCACAAGCTTGAATAAAATATTTTCTAAAGCTCGCTCTATCAGAGGTTTTGAAATTTGCTTATCTTCTTTTTTAGAAGTAAAGTCTTAAGCACGCTGCTTTACTCTGGACTGTGTGCGCTCCTCTTTATTTTCTGACCGTACTTATTTTTTGGAGCATTTCTTCGAGTCCTGAAAGGAACGAGAGGAATGTGTATCAGTATCCTGATACCTGTCAGGTTTCCTAATATTATCCCTATTCCTAAGGTTGTACCTCTTTTCAGGGGGCTCCTGTGGAGGAGATCTCTTGTCTTTGGAGTTTTTTTTGTTATCCACTTCTTTTTAGAAGAAGTAGGTGTCTGCTTAGAAGTGTCCTTCTCAGGACTGCCCTGTAGTTGAGGTTTTAAAGCTTTTCCCCCCAAACTATCCCTGCCTAACTCTGCATAGGCAGTTTCAATTATTTTGGGATGTTTATTCGCCTGCTCTAATGGAGAGAACTCCCGTAGACGTTGGTGGATTGCCACTGATGCTGCTTCCCCTTCAACGTTAGCTAATATTATGGCTGATACCTGGTCGTAGTTATTTAATAACTTTATCCCTAAGTTTAGGGCAGGTTCTGCTCCGTACTGATTTTGTATTTGACTTAATACATCTGGTATTACTGCTACTGAAGGAATACCATGAGTTCTGGTTTATATGGCAGCAAAGAAAGTACCTCAAGAGGTGCAATCCTCTAACTGTGGTGTAATTCCCACGGGCAAGCAGATTGTTAACATTTTGTGTTTTTCAAAGGGTGTTGAATTTGAGAATACTGCTTCAACTGGGTCATTTTCTGAGCTACCCAGAAAGGAATTTGTTCACGTTTTGTAGGCACTTTGCCCCTTCCCACGTGTAATGTTTGTGGAGTAATTTTAGTACCTGTGCTCTGTGTAGGAGCTGCAGTAGGTGTAATTAATATAGGTTGAACCGCAAGTGTCCTTAAGACGAAGTGTGTCATGTTTCTGCAGAGTTTTATCAACTCTTTGTGTTGAACAAGTAGTTCATCAGCTGGCATTGTGTCAATGTCTGGATGTGGTGCATAGGTCGCTAATATCGGCCATGTTGCTCCTGGTCTTCCTAAAGGACCAAGCCTTGCTCTTGTTCTTGTGTGGGGTAGGGTGCCTTTAAACCAGAAAATATGTTCCTGGTAAGTAAGTGGAATCTTAATCTCATCAAACGGATTGTAGATCTCTGGAACTTCTTCATGTTTGTAATAATGAAAAGTTTTTGTTATGGCATTCGCTACCGGGAATGTAATCCATGAGTAGAATACCTCTGTTTTGAAATCATTGTGTGCCTCTATCAAGAATATTACTACACCTCCTCTGGGTGCTAACACATTTTTGAGTAGTCTAACTGTCAGAGTATGTCTTACAGTGGGTGCAATCGGTATTGCATTGTCATCTTCCTCACCTTCTGAGTGATTAAGCACCTCGTCTATTGTCTTTAAGGCTACTTCTTCGGTAGTCTTTGTGTATAGAACCAGACTGTTTGTCCAAGGAAATTTAGGAAAAAGGTTTTATGCACAATTTTGGGAAAATTGTCCTTCAAGCTTGATTAAGCAACAGCCAACAAATAGGATATCTCGCCAACTCAGCTGTGGCAGAGTTTTTTTGCCTACCTACTCCAGACGTCTCTGGTTTTGTAAGTGGGGGCTACTGAGAATAAGCACGACTGAGTGATACATTTAAAAACGCTGCCTTTCACTAGCAGTAAAGCAGACCTAACAAGTCAGTTAATTACTGTATTCCCTTTACTACTGGTGTCCATCCATGTCACCGTTAAGTTGGCAGGATGATTATATGTTGTAATGTATCCTACACTAAAGTTCTCATAGACAATTTAAGTGGTATGAAGATAATCACCTAAAAAGACATCCAGCAGGTGTACAAAATAAACTATTAAATATGTGATTTATGTTCTGTGGGCATAAAGGAGCCCAGCACATCCTTTCAACGGGGCTTGCTTTAAAGCATAGCGCCTAAGACATGCGGTACACAGTGGCGCTTTCCACGTGTTACAATGTGGAATGCACATGCTGTAAGGACAAGTGCAAAGCAACGAGAAGGACTTTAAATGAAGAGGTGTAAAATGAGGAGAAGGCAGCAAAAGCAGGAAAACTGAAGAAGGTAACCCAAAAACGATCGGAAAGAGTACAGAGGAGAAGCAAGCAAAGAAAAGAAAAGGCGGCGTGAAGTGATCGAAATCATGGAGAAGCGAAGAGGTAAAAAAGACACATGGTGAGGTGTGTCAAACGGGCCAGTGTAGTGTAGTTCCTATAGTACCCTTCATGCAGGACCTCCACTGTTTACGGATAACATATACTGTGGATCTGGTGGCAGACTAACTCTGTACACCCCCGCCGAATATGTTAGCCTATGTTGTGAATTAGCTAGCTCGCAGTGCCACTAGAATCTCTTCTTATCAGAGAGATTCGTTTTTGGCAACCTCAGGACACAATAAACCCTGATTTCTCAGACTCGTGGAAACAATATACTACTTTTCACCCAGTCACTCGTGCTTGCTTGTTTTGCTCTCAGAGAGATACACAGAAGAAACAGTTGAGTGTGTTTAAACTAAGATTTTATTGTACCATTGTTCTCATGTAAAACAAGTGTGCTGCTACAGCTGTGACACATTAGCAGAGATATAGAATCAGCAGTACAGTGAATAAAAAGGAATAGTATTGTTCTACCATTTTGCAATATTCATGAACATATACATGATTATAAAATGCATTTATAAAATAAAGTGCATACTCCTAAATTGCCTGTCTAGATGTACCTAAGTTTACCTAGCATGTGATTAGGTGCGAAAGAGCCTAACCCTAAAAGCCTAAGAGTCAAAGAGCCAAGAATCCCGCTAGGATTTAGTCGAACCCCATTACCTGAATAGTGAGAGTGTGGGACTTCGTTCTGGACTTGAGTAGGACACCCCGGAAGGGATAGTCAGACCACTCTCAGCTGGAGCGATGGCATGTCGGAGCTGCAGCGTCTCTGGTCAATGTGTCAGCCTTGAAGTCTCGGTTCCCCCCTGCCTATTGATAGCAAGAGGTGCTGTATTTATACAGTCCATGTGCGTTTGTTACCCATTGAACAGTAAGAGGATGACGTTGGGGATTAAACCTTGCGAGTCGATGGGAGAGGTGAATTATACCTCCTGGATAGTGTACTCATAAATTATTCATATGTGCTAAGGATGACATCTTAGCAATATTGATTGGCAAAAACCTTCCCTCAGGTGATAGGTTTAGACCATAAAAGGCTGCAGTCCTTATAAGGCGTTATGTCCCTATGAGGCATTCTGTCCTTATTTGGAGTTATGTCCTTAGAAGGCTTGTTCATATGAAATGACAGGAAGATGATGTAGGAAAAGTGTACAATGTTTTCTGGACCTATATTAGGGTACCAATATGAAATGCAGCACCAGAAGGCTGACTTGGAGCACTGGGCTCACGGTTCAATCCTGGCGCCAGCTCAGCTCCATGTGATTCTAGGCAATAGTTCACTAGGGGGATATTTTTAGGCTTTACTAATTGGACTTATCTGTAGTTTGCCAGCTGTTCGAGAAACACACAAAAAAAACAGAATAAATTTGACCTGCATTTGTTACTAATTAATTTGAAGATGGCAAATAAAAGGCATTTACCCAAATTTCAAAGTAATGGACAATGTGCTTTTTACGAGATTACGCTTTGTAACAATGTAGAAGGAAGGAGTGTGTTTGTGTTGTAGGTTTGTAAACTGTTTAAATATCAACAAGGGTAATACAAGTTAACAGAAGCTAAGGTGAGGTAGCCATCAACAATTGAGTAACTTTTATAAAATGTATTCCTATTGGCTACAAGTAAAAAAAAGTTGTAGGTGGTCACAAGGGGACGGTAACCTTTAGGCTACCTTTAGCACATCGGTGTAAAGCGCCCACACCTTTTATTGTAGCCAATAGAAGGGTGCGCCAAGAAGACAATTGTGGTGCTAGAAAATTGCAGAGTTAGGCTGTGTTGAGAAATGATCCCGCTGGCCTCCAGTAAAAAGAGAATTAGCAGAGCTCTAAAGATAACCGTAATTAGATTACCCAGCGTATGTAAATGCTGTTGGCACCAAACATCGAGTCATTGGTCCGAAATCTATGTCTGTGAACCTTCACATCGAGCTTGGATATTTCTTAAAACATTATACCAACAAAGTCCGTTTCGCGGAAAATAAACTTTTCCAAACATAAATTAAAACAAGCATTTGCAATGCAACAGGTCTCGCATTTACGCAAGTTTGAGCTATTGGCATTGTAAATGACAATGCCTTTTATATATGTTTTGATTTTTGAAAAATAAATAAAATGCATTGTCATTTACAATGCAGATAACTTAAACTTGCGTAAATGCAATACCTATTGCATTACAAATGCTTGTTCTACCTATTGTACCTGAAGTATATTTTGGATTTCAGATCTCCAGACTCTTAATCACTGACCTCCAGATTCTTAATCACTGACCTACACACTGACTGACCTATGGCTTACACTTCCAGATAATCTACCAGTCCTCAATTTTCACCAGCTCTTTCCTGATCTACCAGTCTCACCCCACACAGAATGATCCTGGGAAAAGACCTTGAATATATATTGGTACAGCCTCCGTAGGTGAACTATCAACTGGAAACAAAAAGAGCTTACTGCCTGCGATGAAGAGATTTTCGCTCTCTGTCAGACAATGTACATAGATATCTCTGTTTGTATGATTTTCTGCTCTTCCTTAATTCCCAAGACTAATTTTCAAAAATGGCTTCATGTTACTGATGATTTGTCTCAAGCATCCTGTGTATCTTTTTTTGCCTGTGTATTACATTCTCACTGGGTCCAGATTTATCCCAATTTGTGTCTCCCCTGCGCCATGCAAGTGGGCGCAAGGGTGAAGCAAAACCTAAGAGAGATTTATCGAGCCAGGCAAGGCCACCTTGCATATCCCAAATGGTTTGGTAAATCTGGAGTACTGCAAGGCAGTGCAAATCACTGCCTTGCATTACTTTGCCACAGTGATGCGTTCCATGGGTGGAGGGTGTGTGTTCCAGCACGTCCACCCATGGATTTGGGCACATTCCTAGGTTTTCCATTAGTGGTAGACCTTGGAATGCATCAAATACTATTTGTGCAGGGAGGCATCTCTTCTGGCACAAGAACAATCCTGCCTACAATGCAGTCAGCCTTGCACTATGACCCAAGGGTGCCTGTGTTGGTGCTGGTCAGTTAAAAGTGTGCCAGCACCAGGAAAGGACCGGAATATGCTGTATAATGTTAAATATGGTGCATTGCCACCCTTTAAGGCAGTGCAGCAGGGTGGCTTGTTGCATTGTGCTGCATGAAAAAATGATAAATATGTGCCTGAGTGCAGGGAAGATATCATATTCACCTTTTCAAATCATTGGTAGAGTATTTAAATCAATGTGATCGCAATCAGTCTTTATATCTTTTTTCTACAACATCATGCTTGTCTCAAGATTGCAAATGGGGCATAACGTGTGGCACACATGAGAGATACAAATCATAAATCTAGAGGCTGCACCATGAGGCAGTTGGCAATTGGTTGCCCCTTTGAGGTGGTGATTTTCTTTCTTTTCAAAATAGATTGTTGATGTTTTCTAATACTGTAAACAGTTTTGGGGAATTTCAATTCAGGGGTTTTGTGTCGGAATTGCTGGGACCACAGTAGCACTGTACACTTTTTCATACCAACCATAGAGTGGCACTTTCTTGGTTGACACTAGTTGTTGGATTTCTGACCTTGCATAAACATAGTATGGCACTTAGTAGGCAGCAGAGGAGAGGCTGCCCTATAAGGCAATTGCTGATCGGTCTCTCCTTTGAGGTGGTGATTTTCTTATTTTTAAAAACTGATTGTGGACATTTTTTTAAATTTGTAATGGTTTGGGGGAATTTTAATTGGGGGTTTTTGAGTGAGAATTGTTCTGATCGCAGTGCCACTGTGCACTTTTATACCAACCATAGGGAAGCTATTTCTTGGTTGACGCTATAGTGGTTGGATTCCCGACCTGCCATTAAACATCAGGGCAGCAGGTGCACCGCTGGCGCACCATCTGCTCCTGGTGGGACTTAGGGCCAGGGACTCTGCCTCTCAAACTTCTGACTGGGGAATATATCCCAGAGACTTTCTGCTTAAAGTTAGAGGGACATTTAGTGCCAACTGCAGCTATTCAATGGATGTCTCAAAGTCAGACAGTCCCTGTAAGTACTGTTCCTATAGTTTTTGTGTTGGTCCTAAACTTAGGAAACCCCTGCACAAAAGCTGGAGGTAATATGTTTGTCTTCAATTGCGGGTCCATCCCAGGTCATAAATTAGGCATCCATTCCCACCTGGAGGATTATAAATCAGATATAGTTTTCTTTACGTAAACATGGCTTTATGATGAATTCAGACTGGATATAGTCCAGCCCCATCCCCATGATTATCATATCATCTGGAGAGATAGAGTGAGTAGAAAAGGCAGAGGGCTAGCTATTATTTTGCAAAAATCATTCAACTGTAGAACCGATTCCCTCATGCTCCCCCACTGTGAAAATCTTGGGGCATATTACCAAGGGCCTTATCGCCGCTTTAGCAGGAATTTTTCCCGCTAAAGCGGCAATAATTTTATTGCCCTATTACCTAGCTGTGTCTAACACCAGTTAGCGACAGCTAATAGGCGATAGCGGGCATATAGGGGCCCACTATGCATGTCAGCGATAATTATCGCTAATGACATGCAAAGTGGGCGCGCCAAGATGTTAGCGACTGGAAACAGTCGCTAACATCGCTATCACCTATTACCAACTTTTGGAAATAATCGTGCCAAGCACGATTATCTCCAAAAGTTAACGCCTGCCAAGAGCAGTTCTAAGCCATGTTATCCAATGGAAGGTGGATAACATGGCTAAGAGCATTGTCACGATAATGCATGAATATCGCTGCTTTTACAGCGATATTCATGCATTTCCCACGATTTGTACCGCTTTTGAAGTAAACCTTGATAATATCATGTTATCTCAGCGGAAAAAATCGTAGGAGCGCGGCAATATTTTAATACCCGCTAACCAAGCTTAGCGATAATTATCGCTATAGCTTGATAATATGCCCCCCTGTGTTTTCTATCTCTTTTTCCCATACTTCCACATTCTCTGGAGCTGCTAGTTTATTATCCCCCAGGCCCAGCTAGTCAATTTAATGGAGATGCACCTGAAGTTCTTGTGAGTGTGACAATAAACCTTACTCATTTTAATATCATGGGAGATTTAATCATCACTTTGATGACTTCAAAAATTCCCACGCTTCCAGTTTTATGCATGATCTAGGTGCTATACAACTTGAGCAAAGGGTCCAGGGCCCCACTCATTCATGGGGTCAATTGTTACACCCTATCTTTACTAATAAACCCCTTTTGGAAGTCCTTGATCCAGTGCCTTTCCTTGGGACAGATCATTTTCTGATTCCTATGATGCTCAGCCTACTTAAATTGTCTGCACCCTCTAAGAGCAAAGTAATTGTAAACCGACAATAGCCTCAGCTAAATCGGGAGAGCTGGAGTTGTTCTCGGAATCTCTCCCTACCCTGCCTGAACCTTAATCCTCAAGATGCCTGAAATAAGATCATGGACTGGCTGACTCAGTCCTTAGATCAAAATATCCCTGAGCAGATAATAACTTACATGCTGACAATCAGTTTCCTTGCGGTATTCGCCCCACCTTCGAACTCTACAGAGGAACTGCAAGGTTGCAGATAGGGAGTGTGAATCTAAAAAAACATATATAGGGTGAAAGCTAGGGTTTACCATCTGAAATCCATCTAGCCCAAGCATCCTAATTTGAAACTAGAATTTACTAGGCTTGTTATATGCCCACAAAAATGTTTTAAATTGCCAAAATGTTGTTTTACTCTTCCTCCAACACAACACACCTCTATCCAAAAACCTCATCTGATAGATGCAACATTTTGGTTTTCTTTTTTGGACAAAAATTCTGGATATCTTATCAATCCTATGAAAAAGACGCTGGAATGAAAAATTTCACCCCGACAACAATAACAGGGATATCTGTCCCTCCAGCCTCTCCAAATTACCTCCCTTCTCATTGGAGGAGCTGACTGCTCTTTTTAGTAAAATCAAATCAGGATGCCCCCTCAACCAGGATCATTTGTTTGAGCATGAAACTATCCTCCCCATTATTCTCAAAATGGTTAACCTGTCTCTGGAAACAAGGACTGTGTCTCATACCCAGAAGCATTAAATGGTTAAAGCCATTTTGAAGAAACCCAATCTGCACCATGCCTGTATTAGAAACTTCCCCTCTATCAGCTTTTAGTAAGGTGACTGAAAAACATATCAATCGATGTCTTTCTGGAGGTCAACTCTTATTTGCACCAAACACAGACAGGCTTGTATCCCAGACAAAGCACCAGAATTGCCCTTTTAGCTGTGGTGTAGGAGGACAAAAAGAGACAAAGCACTTGGATTGCCCTTTTAGCCATGGTGTAAGAGGCCAAAAAGAGATTTGATCTACGGATAACGGTTGCCATCGTACTCTTGGACTTCAGTGTGGCCTTCAACACTGTTGACTACCCTACATTCCTGGACAGGGTTGGTAAGGATGGTGTCCCAGTGAAAGCCTTGGACTGAGTTGGTTCCTTTCTAAAGGGGCGAACATTTCAGGTTTTTGACAAGGGCTGTACGTTGAATATCCGGATTGTCAACTGTGCGGTCCCGCAAAGGTCCTCACTAGCCCCTCATTTTTTAACATCTTCCTGCAACCACTGGTGGACATTGTAGTGCCTTTTGGGATGTCTATAGCCACGTACGCATATGACATCAAGCTTGTATTTTCATTTACGCCTGGTTCTGATCTGCCTTCAGTCAATCTTGCTGGTAACAGAGAGCCAGCTTGATGAATCAATTCCTTCTCAACCTCATTGGAACGAAAACTAAATTATTGATTCTAGGGAGTATGTTTTGTTCCCAACACGATTTGGATTGGCCAGCTCATCTGGACCCCCTTCTGGGGAACTATAAAAAGTCTGGGGATGTGGAGTGATGACACTCAGATGATGGTAGTCCAGGCCTCCAAAATATCATCCAGCTGCTTTGGCCGGTTATGGATTATTTTCAAGATCTTGACACTGCTCCCCAAGACCTATAGGCAGTTGATAGTCTAGGCATTAACTCTTTCGCATAGACTATGGTAACTCTTTATACCTGGGTTCCCCCAAAGTGTCCATCCAGAAAGTTCAAGTAGTACAAAATGGGGCTGCACATATGATTCAGGCTATTTCAAGGTCCCAATCATCCCAGCAGGGGATGGGGATCTGCATTGGCTCTCCATTGCTCAAAAAATGTGCATTGCACATAGAGTCCTCCATGGGAAAAGCCCTCCCATCCTTCAACAGCATGTTACTCATTATGCTCCCAATAGGGCCCTTTGCTCTTCCAACCTACATTTGGTCACCCTTCCTGTAGGTTAAAGAGCCAATAAAGGAAGGCGCTCACTCTGGTTCAATGTTGCTCGACTCTGGAATTCTCTCCCCTTGGCCATTAGGTGTCTGGACAATAAGCTGCGCTTTTGCAAAGCCATTAAAATCTGACTCTTTCAGCAGTGGCCTCTTAGATGATTGATCTTTCCCAATCTCCTTCTTGCTGTGCTCTTTCTCTCACTTAGAGCTTGGGTGCTTTGGGTCACGATGCACTCTACAAATCCTATAGCATAGTATAGTATAGCTCTCTGCATGGATCTGATTTCAAAAAAGTGCCAGAAGTAGTGGAAGTGACATTATGCATCCCTTGACCCTCAATAACATTACACGGTTGACCCCTTGTACCACCCTCTGCCCTTAAAAAATTTCTTATTTGAAGCAGAGAGGCTAGAAAATTGCATGGGGGGAACTGTCAGTTAGTGCCATGTTTCCTGTCTGCTCCTGTTTTGAGATTCATGACCACAAGATCAGAAGTAGCGAGAGTATTCAAGAGAAAGCTGCGATAGAACTGGTACTATCCCTTGCAATACCTAATTGGGGTTCACTGATGTCTGTCATTTGGCCATGCCAAAATGCCATTGTCTTCCCTCTGTTGTGAAGACTGAAGTATTTTGAGTGGATGAGAGAAATGCATCAATGACCTAGTCTACTAGAAAAAGCACTCGCTCATCATCTCGGAGAGCGAGTGGCTCCTTTCTTGTTTGGAACAGTTATTGTCTTTGCTTGTTGAGGTTCTGATTTCTACTCCAAACAGCGAGCTAAAACTTGGGTTTCAGCCCACTCCTGTCTAAATTTAGCTCTACACCGGCTACGGTAATTGTCCTTTCCAGTGCCAGTGAATGATTAATGTTGAGTAAGTGTAAGCTGGGGTTCATTTGAAAAATAAACTGTTTCTTATTTTGAAAAGCTTGTTTGAGATTTACAAACCTATTGCTATATCTGTTCTTGGCTCTTAATCTTACCTGTGTGTTTACACCGTAGACAAACGGTCACTCACACCGTCATCACCAGAAGATAGGACCACAGCAATGCACTCTACGCCTGAATCAACAAAAAACTCCTCTGCAAACTACAGATCATCCAGAATGCCACAGCCAGACTAATTCTCAACATCCCAAGGCACAACCAGATCACCCAACATCTCTGCGACCTCTTTTGGCGCCCAGTCAAATGAAGGATAACTTTCAAGTTGTTCACGCAGCCATACAAGGCCCTCCACAACATCACACCCAATACCTCAACAACCGCCTCTCCTTCCATGCACCCAAGAGAAACCTATGATCAGCTGACCTCTTCCTGGCCACTGTCCCATGCTTCTACAAGGAACAGAGCGGGTAGAAGATACTTCTCCTAACTTGCAGCCAAGACATGCATCGAGCTTTCCCTCCACCTCTGGCAATGCCAGACATTGGGCCAATTCAGGAAGAACCTTGAAACCTGGCTCTTCGAATGACCCCAACGAAGCTGCATTCCCCCCTCCAGCACCCTAAGACCCTAACGAGTGAGTAGGGTGCATTAAAAGACTCTGATTGATTGTATTATTATACTACAGTCATACGTGTACTGTTCATTTATGTATAAAAAACAGTTAATAATGAGTGTGAATGCAAGAGTATTTCTACTCTGCATAGTTGTTAAGGAAGAAGTTCTCCTTTACCACTAAATTTGATATTGTATGGTATGATTATTATTAATACAACACATACTACTCGTAACCTAGTCTGGAGTGGGAGTATATATAGAGATCCTTAGATTACTTTTGTATTCTAATTATATATATATTAAATGCATACTTCTGCCATAAGCTCATGTCAATTGAGATTTAAAGCGATGATTCATTATTAATGTGAATGGTGATGTGATATAGGATGTCATTAGTGATGCCATCTGTAACAACATGTGATGGCGCGAGCAGCACACCTGTCTCCGTTACTTCAGAGGTCGAGCTTGGGCCCACTACACGGTGAAACTGCGTCTCCATTTCCATCCCTGTTAATTTCCTGAAGTTTTGGAGCGTTTTGTGGCTGTTTAGTTGCAAAACTGCATAGGTACATTGAACTACCTAGAGGAATACAGCTAGTGATTTACTCCTCACCCCAAGCAAAGAATCGCTTTGAACACAACAATGGAATATTTGAAGACATTAACTGTTGGCAACAGTATTGCACCTCTGGTTCTTTTTAGGTTGAGCCTGTAAAAGCATGTGTGCTGCATACACTCTCACTTGTGAGACACTATTGGTTACAATAAACGGCTTGGAGTCCACCCAATGATTAACATTTGTTGGCTTCAGTGTCACTTTTTTTTGCAGCCTCGTAATTGGCCAGTGCTGCCAGGCGTCACTTTTGTTCATTTTTGTGGAGCACCGTCCAATCACAGATTGATTCACCTTAATCAGTGCCCAACCGTTGATGCCAATTTGATTGAGGTACTATTTCTTTCTCTTCCCAACTCATTCCCCCTACCCCATCTGGTACTCCCACACTCCTCGCCCACACCTCCCTTGTTTTGTTTACTGTTTGCCCGGACCTCTCGCTGTCTATTATTGCTGCTCTCTCTATCCCCCCTTGTGTTGCTTTCCCCTTTCTGCTTTAAAAAAAACATATTACATGACAGTGTGGGCTGCTGTGCAACAGGGCTTTTAAAAAAGTACTATGATTGTGTCATGTGTTTTTTTTCTTTACTATAATCCACTTTGCACAGCTGTACAGCATGTCTTAAAAACTTTGAAAAAAGCCAATAGCTCTCATATAGGTGCGACGTACTGGCTTTCCCATTGCTTATTAAATTTGCTTGCCGCATTTGACACAGTCCCCATGAAACCTGACTATTCCTCCATCATAACCCAATCATACAAGAGTGGAATCTCCAAAACAGACCAATATGGTCTTAATTAGAATTCTCAAGAATTTTTTGAAAGACCCTCACCTGCCAGAATTCACCAGTGCAAAAACCACAATTGATTGACAGAATGCAGAACAATGTCATACATTCACCCCAGTACAGAGATCTGGGCCTAAATCCATCGTTTTTTTGCACTCCACACCACCCCAGTTCAGACATGGCCATATGCAAATCAGTCTGGCCCTGTGCCTCATGGGAACAGTCCAGCCCGAACTGCCAAGCCATGCCTTCCCTGGACCGGAAACAAGCTACCGAGGACCGGTTTCTGGCATTCCAGCCGTCTTCATCCCGGCTTGCTTGAATCCAGTGGTGTGGAGTGCATGGGACTCACGTCTGCGCATACCCATCCCATGGAATATGGATTAAACCCATATCTTTTGACTGGGTGTGAGTGTTTGATTGATTCAGATGCTCCGTCCATCACCACCCCTTTTGCACCAGAATTCACCAGTGGCATGCTTCATCATTGGGTCGCCATCCTGGACACCTAATGTATTGGAGTGGACTCATCCTCCACCAGGAGGAAGTACTTTCAAATGTGTAATGTCTTTTGTGTGGGACCTGAAGACCACTGAAAAAAGAGGTTAAAATGATCCCAAGTTCTAGTATTAGCTTCTAATATGTGGCAGGGGTTGGGGTAAGGTTAAAAACAGTAGAGTAGGTCAATGATCTCTTCCATCTTATACACAACGCGGTCTCCATGTTTCAGCCATTATGCACCCCATCAGGTTATGTGGCGTTCTCCCGGTCCTTAAAGAAACAGATCCCTGAACTGGATATAATGACAGTTTCGTTTTGTCTATAATATCAATCTAATACTATAAAGTAAGCACAATCACTTACAGTTCATCGGGGGGTTCACTTGCTGCCCATAACATATGGAGAAAGATGAGAAGGCATGATAAAAGTAATGCATATTTTTGCGCTACATATGATAAGTAGAAGACAGGTCTCATCTCACCCTATGTGTGCCTTATAATAGCTCTTTTAAGAAATGATAAGGAATGAAACAATTTCCTTTTGAAATACCCAAGTGAGTATTCTCATTAAAAATGGACAGAGAACACCAACACAGCACTCATATGGTTTTGTAGTCAGAGCCTCCACGCATGTTAGTAATAAGGCTCCTCCTTGCGGGGCAGTTCATGTGGAAAGAATGATGAGGATGTTATCCATATAACATTTCCATAGGATCCTCTGTCCATATGGATTTTGATCAGTCAGTACATGTTTTCCTCAAAGTGGTGTACATAGAGACCTACCACGCTGGGAGTGAACGTGAGTGAAAGACAACGAAATCGTCATCTAGAACTCTCGAATCTTACCATTCTTAGTGACTCTAAAGGTTGGGGTGTATGCATCATGACACTGCTTTGAAAAAAATTACATTTTTATCAGCCAGTCCTACACCAGTTTGCTTTCATAAACATTTAGGGTAGTTGAACAGAATCAAAATACAAGAAGAAATTACTTTAAACACATCTGCTATTTTAAGTATTAATTTCAAAAGAAAAACTAAAAACTGGGGGCTTCATTTACACATTTTTGGCACAGGGCAGTGCCACAAGGCTTCTTGCTGGGCTGTCCTGTGTCGAAAGGGAAAGGCATGAATGTGCCATATTAATGAAATATGGCACATTCCTGCCCTTTCCGCCTGTGCCAGCTCACAAACTGGTGCCTAGCACCAACGCAGCACCCTTGCGCCATGGTGCAAGGGTGCCTACATTGCTGGCATAACTTATTTTGTGCAGGAAGGGACACCTCCGTTAACAAAAACAATCAATGGAGGCATTGTCCTCTTTCTATGTGTGCTGCAGATGTGCACAGTTTTGACGAATTTCCAGGTTTATAGATCCGTGTAAATCCGGGTGTTGCATAGGAAAGCAACGACCATGGAATGCCTCTGTGATGGAGAGTAAGGCCTTGCAATGCTTTGCACTGACTTGCCTTAATCCATAACTACAAGTCCATCCAAAGCAATGTGACGTGACTTTTTGTTGCCTCATAGATATGATTGAGAGTCCTGCGCCACTGGAGCGACATGCTCTGTCCTGTAATAAAGGAGTAGAACACACAACAAAAGTGAATATAGCCATACCTAGAACTTTTGATACAGTCAATTTTCATTTAATGTGTAATGCAAAAATAATTCCAGTTAAGGGTAGCTTTGTACAAAATCTGGTGAATATTATTCTGTGGTTGACATTGGCAACCACGGTAAGGAATTCAAAAAGTGAATATAAAATACAGTGCAACATGAGATCTTGGCTCAGTTGAACTTTCAGATCAGACCTTCGCTCAAATCAGCTTGCAATAAGTCTACAGGAAGGAGCTGACCAGGTGCTGAAAAGGCCACGTCACTGGCTGTTCACATTCACGCTGTGCATGTGTTGCCCTTATCTACCTACTTCCAGGCAGATGTGTTAGTACGTGAAGTCTGCCTGCCAGGAAGGGCACATAATGCCTTTACTTTTATGTTATTACACTGTGCAACGCTCACATTTTTAAGGTGCTTAATGTTGGCGTCTATCTTTGTTGTCAGTAAGTGGGGGCCGGTAGGAATCGAGGGAGGGGGAGGCGGTAGAGAGGAGTAAAAATAAAACAAAAGAAGTACCTGATTACTGGGTTTCTCCTCTGCCGTCCCTCCGTCGTCTCTCCAGCCAGAACAGGGAAGCAGGAAGAACCCGTTCCCCAGGGCCAATCACAACACTACAATGCAGCACTGTGATAGGTCTGTGCGCTGTGGATCAGTGCTCAGTCAGGGAATAGGGGCCTGGGCATGTACTCAATGCAGACTGTAATGCAGCCTGCCTTGAGAACAAATCAATGTACTGCCCATATCCTTTCTAAAGTCGCATGGTCAACATGCTAGATTGGCAAATACAGCTGTGTTCACAACCAATTTCCTAATCCCCGCAAAACATTTTCTGCTCAAACCAATGGGCTTATTTACATGCCAATTGTACGGCTGTGTCACTTCTAATACTGGAAAAAGTATGACGATTTTTATGGTAAGCTCAAGCGAAATAAAAATATTAGGGGAAATATGGGTAACTCGAGAAACATGAATTCCATAATCTTTCATTTGTGTACTAAAACGATGTGCACACCCCTATTTAATACTCAGGACTTCGGTTTCAAAAGAACGCTTTCAGCCAGAAGAGTGCAACCCCAGCAGTGGCATTTTATTTTCGGTTTTATGAGCTTGTCTCCTGCCTTTAAAATTGCTTGTTATGCATTACATGTTCATTTACAAGTTTTACGGCGTCTTACCGGGACCTGTACTTGACATTCCATCTTTTGCCTGCAGCATTGCGTAGGTTCGTTTTCGACTCTGGCAAGTGTCCAGCAGATGTCCTGAGCCACTACTTCAGCTAACTTTGAAGGCTGCACGCTGTTCAGTTCTGAATGCCATACAATTCAATGTGTACATTAAAGATAATTCGCAATATATGTGATTAAAGCTAGTTTATGCAAAATATTATCGTATATTATACATTTGTTCTCTTTATGTGACTAAGTTGCAGCCTGTCCCTCGAGTATCGGCTCGGTTGGTCCATGTGACTGACATTTTATTAGCAGTAAGCTTAGCCCTCTGCTATTTCATTAATCAATCAATCAGGGAATTTTGAAGCACGCTACTCACCAGTGAGGGTCTCAAGGCACTGGGAGGGGAGGGGGTACGAGCAGCTCCTCGGGTAATTCAAAGAGCCAGGTCTTGAGTTCCTATCTGAATTGGTGCAGTGTCGGGCTTCATCTGATGCAGAGGGGAAGTTAATTCCAGGTCTTGGCTGCGATGTAGGAGAAGGCTGCCACCTGGTCTGTCCCTGTGAATGTGGTGGACCGTGGTCAGGGCTAGGTCGGCACAACAGAGGTTTCTCTTGGAGGGGTGAAAGGATATTTGTTCGATAAGGTATTGATGTCCGGTGTTGTGGAGGGCTTTGTATGTCTTGTGAGCAGTTTGAAGGTGATTCTTTTTTTGACGGGGAGCCAGTGGAGGTCGCAGAGGTGTTGGGTGATGTGGTCATGTTGTTGGATCTCGAGGACCAGTCTGGCTGTGGAGGAGTTTTTTGTTGATTCCGGCATTAAGGGCATTTCCGTAGTCCAGTATGTTGGGGATGAGTGTGGGGGTGACAGTCTTTCTGGCATCGAGGGGACCCATTTGAAAGTCTTGCGAAGTATGCAGAGGGTGTTGAAGCAAGTGGAGGACATAGAGTTTGTCTGGCGGTTCATGATAAGTGAAGGGTCGGGTATGATGCTTAGGTTGCGAGCGTGGTCCATAAGGGCGGGGGACCACCAGGGGTTGTCCCATGTGGAGGGGGTGTAGCTGAGGTTTAATGATTGCGATGTATTGGTGCCATGTTGTCTGTGCGGGTTACCATTATACAAAGAAGTCTTATGGGTTACCATGCAAAGTATACAGTTTAAAATATGTCGATGTAGTGCCACATAAAAGTTAATCTCTTTTCTCTCCATTGTGTGCGTCAACCTTTCCTACGGAAGCCTTTCAGAGATTGAGTGACACCTCTTTCAATGTTTATTCCACCTGCGCAATGTCCTCTTGTTTTGTGGCATAGCATTTTCTTCCAGGCACACTCCTACCTCAATGAGTAATTACTGCCCTTTCCTCTGACGCAGTTTTATTATGCTAATGCTAGACCTGTCATGTGAGTTTTGAAGAGTTCAAATAAAACACAGAAATTATTGTTTATTCCAGTAGTGTTTTTGTTCCTTCTTTTTCAAGTGGATTTCATGACTGAATGAACAGCTTCCGTTTTCTTCTTTTTAGATAGTTAAACATGCATGGACACATGTTGCTGTAATGCTGGTGTTGAAAATATAAAAATTAAAATTCTGAGAAAGAGGTATTAATAATGGTACAGTAGCTATGTAATTGGCATAAGGCTGTCGCAGTGGCAGTTGAAATGCTAAATGTTTACTAACAGTTGTCTACTGGAGGGATGATGTGTGGTCTTAGAGGGTTTTATTACTGCCACTATAACTGTATAATGCCAACTGTGGACATTTCAGAAACACCTTTTCCATCTTGAGTGCACTTTGGTTGTTTTAGATCATTTCTCATGACTAGAATAATATAGATCATATGCAGCAACTTTATGGCACCCCGTTCCATAGTGTACTGTGGCTTCCCTTTCCGTCTGATTTTTTTCATCGTATATTCGGAGTCACTATCTAATCCACTAAGAGATAGAGTAGCAGAGGGATTTCAGATTGTTCTATATTTTTTAGATACTCCAGAACTTGGCAGTTTACTGGAGGCTTTCAGAAATTGGATGAAGATTAAGGGCTTAATTTACAAAAAAATTATACAGCGTGGCGCCGCAAGCCATTTTGCTGCATCTACCTGCATCATATTAAAAGCACAGGTATGTTTCATATTAACAACAAATTGATGCATCTGTGTGCTTTCCCCTGTGCTGGTGGTACAAAAGGGGGTGGTGATGGACGGAGCATCTGAATCAATCAAACACTCACACCCAGTCAAAAGATCTAGGTTTAATACATCACCGTTCTTTAGCCCACTCCGCCACCCCAGTTCAGACATGGCTATATGCAAATCAGTCTGACCCTGTGCCTCATGGGAACAGTCCAGCCCCAACTGCCAAGCCATGTCTTCCCTGGACCGGAAACAAGCTTCTAGCTTGAATCCAGTGGCAAAGTGAGCAAGGGACTCGCGTCTGAGCATGCCCTGCCACACTTCCCCTGTGCTGGTGCAGAATTGGCTGTTGTGTACCAGCGCTGGCACAGTTGCGTCATGTTGCAAGGTGCCTGAAGTGCGCTGATTATTTTGGATGGTTTTTGTTCAGGAAGTGATACCTTCCTTCGCAAAAACAATCATTAATGGCATTTTCACATTTTCAGCATGCATAGAAAGTGGAAAAACGAGGTTAAATAAAAGTATTTCTCCTCATTACACTACTCTTTTGCTTCCCCTGGGGAGGTGTAGGATTCTGGGGCATTCCTAGCTTTGCAAAACTTTGTAAATCTAGGAATGTGGCAGATTCCATGGATGTTGCATGGGAACACCCACATCAACACTCATGGAAACACCCTTTCACTCAGAGTAATGAATGGAAGGAGCCCATATTTACAAGGCTATGAAAAGTCACACAAGGTGACTTTACGTGGCCTTGTAAATATGGGCCGGCACATTGCAACGCCGATGTGTCAAAAACAGTGTAAAAAACAGTCATGCACCAGCTGCACAATGGCCTTGTAAATGAGATTGGTTTTACATTGGTTGACTCCCGGTGGGCCACCAGTAATCTTGGTCCAAATTATGACTAGATCCGTAATGGTGGAGAGGTGGATGCCCACCAATCTCCGATTCTTCTTTGATCAGCACCTCATTCTTCAAGAAGAGTTATTGCTTTGATGAAGAAGTGTAAGTTCTAGACAACACTTTGGGCAATCCTTGTTGTATGTGACTGAGCTAAGTTGTGTTGTGATTGCCCAAAATGTTGTGGAAACTGCAATTTGTAATTGTAACACATTTGTTGTAATTTGCCAGCGATGGGGTTAGCATTAGCAGAAGCCATCCTGTATTTAGAGACTATCTTGTCCGTTTTGTGGACTCCGTTTTGTATTTCTGTCAGCCATTTTGTTTGCCATGTGCTACCATGTGCTCACCATGTGCTCTGTCCTACCTTCCTGTTAACTGCTCTTGAAATCTGCCTAGAGACGAGATATATTTAGGCTTTTCTGCTTCGCACATGCTCAGTTGAGCTTGCAGCTGTCCTTGCAGCTGTCCCCAGTCTGTAACTGTCAGGATGTGTTCACCAGAATTAACAACTGTTAGCTCCTCCCACTTGTTGACTGTGCATTTCTTATGACTTTTTATGTACCTAAAACCACCATTTTGTGTTTGTACCGCCTTCATTTGAGCCCCTGTGTGGGTATAAAAGGACCAAGCTCCTTCCATTCGGTCTGCTACTTCATACATGCTGTGTGAATGTAGTTCCACCTCATGAGGTTTAATAAACTCTGTATTTTCTATTCCAGCTTCTGTGCCACCTTCTTTCTATTGGTCTGAGGACTCTGTGCAGAGAAGGGAGAACCCCTAGCACTGGTAGGCCTTGCTGAGGCCCACTACTACAAATTGGTGCTCAAACGCGGGGCTCATCGGTGACTCGGATGCCTGAAGGACTGGCCGAAACGAAGGATTGGAATCTCGCTTTGGACGCAATCGCTGCCTGAGGAGACTTGAGTCTTAGCAACCATAGCGTTTTTCCTTTCTTTCTGATCTGACCATCCAGGTGACGCCGGTCCTCGACTGAGATCTCTTCTGTTGATTCACCGTGCAGTGACCATTTGGTTGATTTGAGAACATGGCAGTTGGAACCTGGACACCATTTGATTGGTGAGAGTCGTTCTGCCTCACTTGCTGTTGGTTTTTAATGCCTTGGATTGGTAAGGTAGTTTAGTAACACTTACTGCGGTTTATGATTTGTATGACTGGCCAGTATTCGTATTTGTATATATGTGATATATATGAATTGCAATTTATAAAGGCAGGTAATGAGGAGATTTTTCTCTATTTGAATTTGTTTGAACGGCGTAACATACGAAGAGTACCTTAAGCGCTACTTTGATTATAATACTGCATATTTTGCACTATTTTTGGCATGCCTGTTTCTAGCACACTTCCGTAGGATGTGTTGCTTTTGTAGAGGTACCAGTTTGAGACTCAATGAAGCACAACCGCCCCCCCCCCCCCGGAGGGGACGCCTAACAGGGACATGTATATTAAGTATGGTATTTCTTCCATAATGTACAGCATGTTACAGAATAAATACACTCGTAAGGATCCTGAGTTGATTTGGCCTACGCCTGGGTCATTTGATTTGCGAAAGATTCAGTATGTGGAACAATGTATGTTTAAGCGAAAGTCTTGGCAAGATATGTTTGACTGTGTGCGAATTTGGGCGAAAGAAGTGCGTGAACGAATGAAGCTTGAGCAAGCCTTGATTGAAAAAGAACAGCGAAAGAACATTTATGCGAAAGCATTAGAGTTAAAAAACAAGGAAACAAAAGAACTAAAAGAGAGAGAGGATAGGGAGCGCCATTTACAGGTAACTGGCCAATACGCTGTTAGGCAACCCCTTTATCCTATCCTTAATAAACCGCAAGATGATTTCTTGTTATTAGATCGTTCTCCACTTCCGTATATTTTTTCTTCTGCTCCTTATGAGTCAGATGAGGATTCTCCTACAGAGCAGAAGAAAGAGCAAGAAATTCGTTTTATGCTGCCACCCAGCGTTTGTCTAAGCTTAAATCTGCTGCCCGAAAAGCCCTTTCACGGTACTGCCCTTGCTTCTGAGCTTTTAGAGGAGATGAAAAATTGGCAGGAAAGGGAACAAATATATTTTACCGAGGTATTTGCCGCAGAGGTCGTTGAGCGGTTTAGGAAACATTCTGATGAATTGGAGCCCGATGATGTAGCACAGGATTGTAAACAAATGCGTGATGGTCTTTTTGTCTTTTCTCAGGTGGCTGATACAATCAGGCGTTTGGTTAAATTACGTGTTGAGGGAGTCCGTTTGCGGGAGGAGAAAAAGGCAGCAGACGCAGCTGCACAAACATCTCAGACCAGCGTGGCACAAGCTTCTATCTTCGGAACAGATAAGACTATGATAGTTCATGCGAAACGTATACGGGAAGCCGCACCTTTGTATGCTCCTCCTTGCTCGTCTGACAGGATATAAATTGACACAGTTAGCACCTCATATTACCTTGAAGAGATGCGCGACACTGAACCCAGCAACTTTGTTGCCACATCCTGTAACCGAGACTCAATCAAAAGAGCCTCACGATTGTGCATTCCTTACTGAGGAACAGACAAAAGGTAGCGTTGATTTTCAAGATACGCCCCTTCCAGATGTAGATGGGGAACTGTGGGTTGATGGGTCCTGTTTGAAGTTACCAGATGGCACAACCTCAGCTGCATATGCAATTACGACACTTCAGACAGTAGTGGAAACAGCTCGCATACCTCAGAAGTCGGCTCAAGCAGCTGAGCTAGTAGCTTTGACACGAGCGTGTGAACTTAGCAATGACTTGTGTGTGAACATCTACACGGATAGCCGCTATGCTTTTGGAGGGGTTCATGATTTTGGCCTACTCTGGAAAGAAAGAGGCTTTCTTACATCCCACGGGATGCAGATAATACATGGAGAATTAGTACATAATGTCTTGACTGCACTTACATACCCAAAGAAAATTGCTATTATGAAGTGTAGCGCACACAAGAAAATCATTGACAAAATTGGACAAGGCAATGCCTTTGCAGACCGCGTAGCTTGTGAGACTGCAATGGAACAAAGCACTCCTTCCATTTACGTAGTGAAGTCTCAAGCTGAATGATGGCATATGCTAGACAGGAAGTGTTAGATGTACAGAGATCTGCTTCTGTAGCAGAACTTGAGCGATGGGATAAAGAAGGAATATTGGACGAAGAGGGTTGTTGGCGCAACAAAGACATGGATAAATGGAAATTGCCTGCAGCCTATTTACAACCTTTGGTTCAAATGGCACATCGGCTGGCACATGTTGGAGCTCCAGCAATAACTAAATTGCTTACGCAAGTTTGGGAGCATCCTGAACTTGCAAGCACAGCTAAAAGAGTGTTACAGTCCTGTTTGATCTGTTGGCAGTATAATCCTGGTGAAGTGACACAGACTCCTACAGAAGGGTTTGCTACACCAACCGCACCTTTTGAAGTTTTGCAGATGGATTACATCCAACTTGAATGCTGCAATAATCTGAAATACGTCCTAGTGGTGGTATGTGCCTTCAGTAAATGGATATGGGTATACCCTTCAAAGGATAATACAGCTCTCACCACGGCGAAGGTGCTTCCAAAGGAGTCTTACCCTAGATATGGTGTTTGTAAACTTTTATGGAGTGACAACGGACCTCATTTTATTGGGCAAGTTGTTGAGCATGCCCTGAAAGGATTAGGGATAAAGCAGGAATTCCATTCAGTCTTCCACCTGCAATCAGCAGGATTAGTGGAGAGGTACAACGCTACCTTGAAATTGAAGTTGGCGAAAGTACTGGCTTCCACATCTTTGAAGGGGCCAGATGCACTACCCTTGGCATTGTTGTCCATAAGATCAGTGCCACATTCACGATCTGGCCTTACCCCATATGAAGTGGTCTTTGGGAGACCAATGAACATTTGGGGAGTTCCTAAGCCATGCCCCACACATGATGTTCCTTGTGTTCTGATGAATGAATATTTGACACAGTTAACCGGCAGTTTGATCTCTATTCATCAACAGGTTCGAGAAGCTCTTACTGACAGATCTACAGGTGAGGCCCATGAACTCCGCCCTGGTGACCACGTGATGGTCAAGGTCTTCGACAGATCGAACAGTTTGGAACCGAGGTGGCGAGGACCGGAGCAGGTGCTCCTAGCAACAAGGACAGAAGTTCAAGTGACGAACAAGAAGAACTGGGTCCATAGCACAAACTGCAAACGTGTGTCGCCTGCCTTGGCGGAACCTGCTCTGTTGACCGACCATCGAGAGATTCTGGAGGCGGAGAAAGGTCAAGCTATCTCACCTGATGAATCTGCGGAAATCTTCCCGGACCACAAGATCGCTGGAGAATCTCGATATCAGCTGAAAACAAGGAAAGAATCTGCTTTGCCGAAAAAGACTGGTTGAGCTACCGCCCTGGGTTAGTGAAACGGAACGCCAATGTGGCAAGGGGGGGATCAGTCCTGAGAAGTGTAGTGACACTCGTCTTGGCCCGTGATGAAGAAATCAGCAGCTGCCCAGGGATAAGAGCTCCAACGATTGTTTTAACGATTTTGTAGAAAGATCAATTATTGCTGTTGCTAAAATGCATAACAAAAGAATCATTTGAGCTGTAGGGTTTGCTGTTGCTCTGGTGGTTATGGCAATATTCACCTGGTTTGTTGAGAAAGTGGCTCCTGCTCGACAGCTTTTTGTTGCCACTACTACAGCGCCAGTTGAACCTCATTACTTCACGCTTCCCTACCATGAGCAGAAGCATCGACAATCCTACCTAAATAATACATTCATTCTGATGATGCGTCATACACACAATGCCACAAATACCACCAACTGTTGGATGTGTGGAATGATACCTGCACACCAAAAGAAAGGAGGAACACCTTTTATTCCTCTACCGTTTTCCCATAATGGTTTGTGACAAGTCTTGGTATGCACTTTTGTTTGCTTTTGGAAAGCCTTCAGTAGGTGAGATTAACGTTTGTCTGAATAAAGTATGCTATCAAGATACAGATGGTTATCCTCAAGCTAAAGGGACTAAATGGGAATGGGAGAAGTATCAACCTGACAATATTTCGACACCATATGTCTTTATGAACATGAGAAATATCAAGAACAATGGACCTTTTGTAATTTCTGTGACAAGAGCTAAAGCAGATTTATGTATTAGTAGTGTTGGGAGAACTCCAGTGATGGAGTGAATGTATTTTGACACTGACTATTGAAGGAGCTAATAATAGTAGTTTCACATCTTCGCACAATACCTATTTTGTTTGTTGAAATAAGGGATACTATCAACAACCTGTTGGGTGGTCAGGGATCTGCTATGTGTCTTTTATGTTGCCCCCTGTATTCTGCCTAGAGATGAGATATATCTAGCCTATTCTGCTCCGCACATGCTCAGTTGAGCTTGCAGCTGTCCTTGCAGCTGTCCCCAATCTGTAACTGTCTGGATGTGTTCACCAGAATTAGCAACTGTTAGCTCCTCCCACTTGTTGACTGTGCATTTTCTGTATGACCTTATATGTACCTAAAACCATCATTTTGTACTTGTACCACCTTCATTTGAGCCCCTGTGTGGGTATAAAAGGACCAAGCTCCTTCCATTCGGTGTGCTACTTCATACATTACTGAAGAGTGCTGTGTGAATGTAGTTCCACATTATGAGGTTTAATAAACTCTGTATTTTCTATTCCAGCTTCTGTGCCAACTTCTTTCTATTGGTCCAAGGACTGCAAAAGTTTAATAAAATCACTTGGTTAGGGGAGTGGTAGGTGTGGCTAGGCAAGACCACATTCTTATCTAATCGGTTTCATCTTCGAAGGCTGGTTATAAGAGCCAAAATCATACTTAGAATTGTCATTTGGAGAGCTCGTAACATTTTCTTTTTTTTTTAAAAACTTTATTAACAGGAAGGAATAGTGTTCAGTTAGTATCATACAGTCACATGGTTATGGTTACATTTTGTACATTTATCTCTTCGTATGTGGCAGGAATCATGATAGAAGCATAGACTGTGATGCATTAAACCTTTGAAGACTCTTAGATACGTTTTCGAGTGGTCTAATCGTATGTACTGTAGTTTGTTACTTTTCCCCCCTTCGTGTATTATTCAACAGTAACATTACTTTTATATTATAGAATGAACAAACACCCCTCCCCCCCAAACATGTGTGATCATTGCCAGTGTGTTTCCACCCACTTTCTCAATCAGCAATTTCCTTAGCGTTCTCATCGCTACATAGCCAGGTCAGTGCAAAAAATATTGTGCTGTCGTTTCGCTGAGGTTAATACCCCCATTTCGCTTTGTTACTCCTCCTCCCCTTCCGAGTCCAGGTCGTCCCCCTCTGGCAAAGGGTCACAGATCTCTCCCCTGTATATATTCCACGCTGCCCATACCTTGTTCCACTTGCGGGGCGCCGCGCGTAGGACGTATATTGCCCTTTCTGTAACCATCAGGATGTCCATGTTTTTAGCCCACCTGCTCGCGGTGGGTAGTTCTGGTGCGCCCCACTTCTGTGCTATATCTCGCTTGGCCACTGTCATGGCTAGAGTTGCCTTAATCAGTTCATATCTACCCAGGTCATTGGGGTCCCAGATGTTCAAAAGGCACTTGCGTGGTTCAGGCAACACGGAAATTTTAAGTGCTTGGGAGATCGTGCGCATTATCTGCCTCCAGAATTCTCTTATCTGTGGGCATTCCCCTAGTGTGTGAAATAGTGTCCCCTCCTCCCCGCAGCCTCTCAAGCAAAAGGGATGTGGCGCTCTCTGTATTTTGTGAAGTAGCGTCCTGGTGTAGTAGATGCGGTGTAAAATTTTGAGTTGCACCAGTCTGAACTTACTCGAGATTCCAACCTCTCTTGGGGAGGCCAGCTAAGCATGGGCGAATTTTGCGGATCTCGCGTTCGCGAATTTTGCGGATTTGCGGATTCGCAATCCGCAAAATCCGCGAATTCCCGCGAATTTGCGGATTTTTTTTTTTGTGTTTGCCCGTGTTTCTGCCAGTTCGCGAGGGTTTTTACAATTTCGCAATTTGCGAACTTACCTGTCGGGTCGCAAGTTTTGCGAACTTGTTGTTTCTACGTGTCCAGCCTGTTTGTGACACTCTTCTTCATCACTGCCACTCTCTGTCACCACTGCCACTCTCTGACTACTCATGCCACCCTCTGGCCCACCCATGCCACCCTCTGTTTCATCACCACACCCTCTGGTTGTCCAGTGTACATTATTTTCGGCAAAGCACACCTTCCCTGCCTCAAGTGACCTGAATTAATTTGGGGCTGATTAATGTGTCACAGAATATTTTTTTAGCTGGCACCTGCTTCCTTAGTGCGCCCTGATTAGTGATCTTTTGCACTTGCTAAGTGCTTTCATTGTTGCAAAATTAGTTACAACACCTGCCCTGCCCCAACTGACAATAATGAATTAGGGGCTGATTAATGGATTTTAACTTCCAGCCTGGCTCCTGCTTGTCTCCCTTAGCTGTAATTCAGGACCTTTGTGGCATATGTGTAACTATTCTGAGGTTCAGAGCAGGGTCACATAATAGTTTCAACTGGCAACTGAACTCTGGAGGGGCCCCTCAGGAAGCACTACAGGAAATGGCTACTAATGATGAGCCTGAACTTTTGAACCTGGTAAGTAGTTACTTTCAGTTTTGCTAAGAGCGTATTTCTGCAATTTTGCACTTATTCGCGGGGCGCGAACTCACGCGAACAGTGCGAGCAGTTCGAGCAAAATCCGCTGCTCGCGGATTTGCGGATTTTGCGGGAGATTCGCGAATCTCGCGGATTGCGAATTTCCCGAAAATCCGCAAAATCCGCGAGCGGAATGGATTTTCCGCCCATACTTAAGGCCAGCGCCTCATTCCACTCAGATTCATCCGCCTCACCTATTTCCCCCTAACATCTTTCTTTAAGTTTCAGTGTGGGGTCTTTGAGATTATTGATCAGTTTTTTATATGTGAGTGAGGTCGCGCTTTGGATCATGAATTCTGTTAGTAGTCTATCTTCTAACGGAGAGGATTCCGGCAGAGTAGTACCCGCAGGAATCGCCCGGAGTAATGCGTGCCTAATTTGTACATATCTGAATGTTTCTGTGGGTCCGAGGTTATATTGCTGCTGTAGGTGTGGAAATGGTACTACCGTGTCATTGTCCCAGAGGTCCCCCACCGTAGAAATGCCTATGGAGTCCCACCGTTCAAATCCCTTACAGCCTCTGAGGTTTCCCAATGTCTTCGTGTCCCACAATGGTGTCATTTTGGTGATTCTACCTGCCCATCCCAGTCGGGCCTGTGCCATGTGCCATAGGGCCGCCGTGTGTCTGGTCGGACCGAGTAGACTCTTAAGTTGCGATTTATTGTATAGCACTGACAGCATACAGTCCGCTCCAAGCTGTGACCAGTCTGCCCGATAGGCTGGGTCCTCTTTTGGGGTGTGGATCCAATAATTTATTACTTTAAGCTGGGCCGCCCAGTAATATAGCTGAATGTTAGGGAGAGCTATTCCCCCCTCATACCAGCTTTTAACCAACTTGTCGTATGATATACGTGCCGGGCCAGTATCCCAGAGCAAGGTAGAGACCAGCGCTACGATCTGCTTGAAGTACCGTGGTGGCACTAGGTGTGGGGTGTTTTCCAAGACATAGAGGAGCCTCGGGAGTGCCATCATTTTGTATAACGCTGCCCTTCCCAGTAGGGTCAGGGGCAGGGCCGCCCAATGTTTAACGTCCGCACGTAGGCGATCTATAGGCGGCTTTAAGTTACTGGTAAAGAAGTCCGTTTCCTTACTCGTGATGACAATACCTAGGTATTTGAAGGAGGTCGTTGATGTAATCAGAGGACAGTCATCCTGCAACCTCGGTGCCGGGCCTTTCAGTGTGTATATTACAGATTTCGACCAATTCAGGGTGTAGCCCGACGAGTGTCTGTGCGTGTTACAGAGTTCTAGCAGGGCTGGGACGCCGTCGTCAGGTGCAGTCATGTAGATGAGCATGTCGTCGGCGTATAGAGAGACTTTGTCCTCCCACCCCTCCTCCCATTTATGCCCGTAAATAAGGGCGTAGTCCTGATCTGAATTGCCAGGGGCTCAAGCACTAGCGCAAAGAGCAAGGGTGACAAGGGGCAACCCTGTCTAGTCCCCCTGCCTAATTGGAACCTCGGCGATATGTGGCCATTAGCCACTACTTGTGCGACTGGCTTCGTATAGAGCAGTCGAATCCAAGCTATATATTTCGGCCCAAATCCCATACGTGCGAGTACCATGAAGAGATATTCCCATTCTACGAGGTCGAACGCCATTTTGGCGTCGAGGGAGAGAATCACAGCCCTCTCCGAGAGGAGGTGTGCACGGGCCATCACTCCATGAACTCTCCGGAGATTCAGCGCTGTGCTCCGGTGAGGCATAAAGCCTGACTGGTCAGGGTGGATCAGGGTACTTAGGTGTGGCAGCAAACGGGTGGCCAGAAGCTTAGCCAATATCTTGGCCTCAATATTAAGTAATGATATCGGGCGATACGAGGTACATTCAGTCGGGGGTTTCCCCGGCTTGGGTATCGCCACAATCGTGGCCGTGCGTTGATCCAGCGGCAATTCTGCCTTTTCCCTGCTTTCCAAATACATGGCCAGCAGTGGGGTACTGAGCTCCGGAGCCATGGACTTGTACCACTCCACGGGTATCCCATTCGGACCCAGTGCTTTGCCAGACTGTAATGCCTGGATTGCCAGCTGAATTTCCTCTTCCGTCGGGTCTACTTCTAGGGCTCGCATATCTTCTTGCGTAATGCTGGGGACGGCAATGTCCGCCAGTGTTGCTGCTGCCATTTGCTTTGTGACTACGCGGTCTGGGGTGTATATTTTTTGATAATGCTGGGCCAAGGCGCAAACTATTTCCTCTGGGTGTGCCAGTGTCCGCCCTTCCTCCGTGTGTAGTCTCTGAATGCCCTTCGCTCCACTCCCCCTCTTATCTAACCACGCCAGCATTTTACCCGCTTTGTCTCCCACATCGTATATTCTATGTTTAGTGTTTGCGATGTATCCCTTCTCTGTCGTCTTAAGGTGAGCCTGGTATTGCTGTTGCCGAATCATGAGGGTGTGTGTCGTGGTCGGGGAGGGGTTCTCCATGTGTGCAGTGTTGGCTGTGTTGAGTGCCAGTTCCAATTCTGTGAGTTCCTTCCGGGAATCTCGTTTGTGCCCCGTTATTGCTGCTATGGCCGCCCCCCGGAGGACTGTTTTGTATGCTTCCCACAAGATTGATGGCGATGTCACCGTTCCTGTGTTTTCAGCAAAATATTGCGTTGTCACAAGTTTAAGTTTCTTCCGAATCTTTGGGACTTTTAAAAAGTTTGGGTAAATTGGGTAGATCCTTGCGCATTTTTTTTCTCTGGTGGTAAGTGATAGAGCAATCAGAGAATGGTCAGAGATGCCCCTGGGCAGGATGTCCACTTTATCTACCATTCCCAGACCTAACCCCAGGGTTAGAAAGTAATCTATACGGGATAGGCTATTATGTACGGCTGAGTAATAAGTGTATTGAGTATCCTTGGTATGCAGATGCCGCCAGATGTCTACAAGGCCCAGGGCTTCTACAAAATCCGAGAGCGATGCAGTTCCTCGTGATCGGGCCCTAGAGGGAAAGGTGTCCACTAGTGGATCCATGATTGCATTGAAGTCCCCCCCGACAATCGTATCCCCTTCAGGGAGGTCAAGGAGGAATTTGCCTAGTGCAGGCAGGGCCACGGAGTGCAGTGCCGGGGGGATATATACCGATACTATATTGAGAGATCTGCCTTCCCACTGGCCATGTACTGCAGCAAAGCGACCCTGATCATCCGCCACGCGATGTGTTATGATAAAGGGAGATGATTTTTTCACCAGTATTCCCGTCCCCCTGGAGCCGGTAGTGAATTCTGCATGTATCACCATTGCATAGCCGCGCCTATCAAGTGCTTTGCAGGTTGACCCCGCAAGGTGGGTTTCTTGTAGTTGGACCAAATCCGGGCTTTGTCGCTTTATGGCCTGCAGTACCAAGCCTCTTTTTATTTTGTCTCCCAGGCCTCTGACATTCCAGGTTAGCATGCGCAGTGGGGGTACCCCCATAGTCACAGGGGAGCCCTCAGCGGGCGTGTTTTGAAGCGGCCTGGCCATTGAGTCGGTGTGAGAGCATTGCACGTAGTGTGTCCGTAGGATAAGTACATGTATTGCTTCGTGCTACACTGTGTAGGAGAATGGCGATATTCGGGGTGGTAGTATAATGTGAGTGCTGAGTGATGACTATGAACAAAAACGTGAACTCTAACAAGAAAACTTCATTCCCGTCCCCCCTCCCTGCTACCCTGCTCCACGGACAAACCCCCGCCCGTTTCCCCAACTTTGCAGAGTGCTTTAGTCCTTCCCCAACCATCTTACTTGCTCGTGGGGTTGGTGAGTCCCTTACGGGCACTGACTGTGCCCACCTTACTCAGCTACGCCAGGTCCAAGGCCCTTCGCGCCACACTCAGTCCCATACAAATACAGTCCGGCTTCAGACCGGAGCCAGTTGTCCAGAGTCCAGCGGGTCCCTTTCAAGATCAGATTCCGTTTCTTCCGCGCCTTCTTGATGGGGCGAGTGGGAGGTCTGATTGTTCATTGTCTTATCGTTACGCTGTGTCGGTCGGTCCCGATGTGAGCGATGTCGCTGTCCCACTGGCCTCCAGCCATTCTTGTGCTACTTCCGGCGTATCAAAAAACCACGTCTTTCCCTCGGCCACAATTCGCAATTTAGCAGGAAACAGCATGGAGTATGGCAATTCTCTGTCCCGTAGTGCCTTTTTCACCTCCGTGAACGATTTACGACGCCTGGCCACCTCTGCCGTGTAGTCTGGGAAGAAAGCCAAGGTTGCATTTTGGATCCTAACAGGAGGTGAGGTTCTTGCCGCCTGCAGGATCGCATCCCTGTCCCTAAAATTGAAAAGCCTGGCCAGCACAGGCCTCGGTGCTGCTCCTGTCTTGGGCGGACCTCCCGGAACTCTGTGCGCCCTTTCCACCGAGAAGAAGTGGGACAGGCCTTTGGGCTGCAGTTTGTTCTTTATGAGATCTTCCACGTAGAGGTCCATGGCCCCCTTCCCCTCCGTCTCTGGAAGTTCAAGGATGCGCACGTTATTTCGTCGCGAACGCCCTTCTTGGTCATCCAGCTTGTCGTGCAGGAGCTTGGTGACTTTCTGCATGCGTTCCATGGCCACTTGCAGGTCCGATGTGTCTTCCACAAGAGATTTCGTGACCACCTCCACCTGTGACACTCTTTCCGCCATTTTGTGAAAGTCCGCTCGCAGCAGCGTGACTTCAGAGGAGATGGTGCCCACTGTAGTTTTAACCTCTGAGAGGGTTTTCATAATGTCTTCCAGCGTTATTTTTTTGGTTCCTTCTGCGTCCTGGGCATTACCCGTGGAGTTGCGCCCTGTATTGTGCGTCTGACATTGCTGGCCGTAGGCAAATTTATCCAATTTGGCCTGCGTGGATCCACTCCTAGTGCCTTTGCCCGCCATGGTTCTGGGGCTCGTGGAATCCGGATTCTTGCCCTGCTGAGTCGCGATCAGCGTTTCGTCCTGTTCCGCAGCTCGTAGCTACTAAACAGGGAGCAGTTGGCTGGCACGAGTTAGATGGAGTATTATCTTCCGCCTTCTGTACAGGCCACACAGGCCGTTGCAGTGGTGCAGGATAGCACCGGTGGTCGCTGCGTGTGCTGCAGTTCGTTTCACTGTAGGCCGCGCCTCGTGGTCTGCGTTCTCGCCTTTCAATAATTCCCCCCTGAGCAGGGACGGTCTCAGCGGCCTCTATTTGGGGTCACCTGGGCAGTTCCACCTCGTTCGTGTACATCGGATGGCGGAGGGTCTTTTTTTGGGCAGTCGCACCCCCACCTATAGGCCAGGCAGGCCGCAAGCTCTCCCGCTTGGTGTATAGGATCTGCGTCCCCACTGTGCCAGGGCTGCTGATGCTTCTGGGTCAGTATGTGAGCCCCGAGTCCCTTCTGTAAGTTCCTGCGTGGATCCTCTACGTGCCGCCGTCCCCCGGGGGTACCAATGTTTCTCACCTCCGATCGGGGCTTGTATCTGCGTCCACTCCGTCCTCGCGGGCAAGTGAGGCGCGAAGATCGCCGCAGCCGTCCCGTGCAGTTCGCTAGGCCTCCGGGGGGGGGGGGGGGGGGGTTTCGCTGCTGCGTAGCGCGCTCTTGGCCGTATCGGTTCTCACTCGTGCCTGTGTACTACGCCAGTCCCGCACAGGTGGTGTGCAGATGCCTGTATGCGTTCCGTAGGGCGATGCCACTATATGGAGTCCCAGGTAATTATTGTGCTCTGTCGGGCGGGTGCCGGGATGCGTCCGCTCATTCAGGCCGGCTCGGTCTCACTTCCGCCGGGGCCTGTGCGCTACGCAAGGCCGGTGCTGTCGTCCCGCTGGTAGGCCCAGATGTGGTCGCGTGGAATCAGACGGGCTCCGGTCTTCCGATTCACTCGAAAGTCGGACCGGTGACACCGCTTCGTGCCCGGACCCGATCGCCGCCGCTTCAGGTGAGCAGGGTAGCGGATTTATGTGTCGGATTTAGGATAAGGCCACAGTGCCCTCAGGAGCTCTCACGCTACGCTGCCGCCATGCTTGGCTGCTAGCCACGCCCCAGCTCGTAACATTTTCAAGAGAAAATCTTATGTTATAATACCAAAAGATACCAAAAGATCCTTGAGATCTGCACACAGTTTTAGCACATGTCCAATTTTGCAATGAAATCACTGGTTTGGGTGGTTTATTTAGGAAATTGTATCACAGTTTTGGAATGAACTGCCACTGCCATTGAGATACTAACTGGCGTATTTTAACAAGAGAGTACAATCTATTTTGTTTTCAATACTCTCAGTTACACAGGTTAATGTGAGTGCAATTTGATAGTTGATGGGTTGAGGTACCCTGTACATTGATTAATTGACTGATTGGCAAAAAGTACCTTTTAGCAGGGTCAATATTGTTTAAATTAGGGATGTGCAAATGTTGTGACATTTTTCACTTAATTACACAAAATGTTGGCAAGATTATGTGCAATTTAGTAAGTTAGGCCCTCTGACTCTGTTGGGCATGATGGGGTTACTCAATCCGTGGGTAGCCTCTTTGCCTAAGCTGGGTGATGCAGTGGCTAAGTTAGGAGTAGTAGAGGTGGAAACTTCTGATCCCAAACTAAAAAGAATGGGCAAGAACACTATAGAGATAGACAAAGTGCATTTTAAAATTGGGTCCTGCAACTGTTGAAGTAGACCAGTTCCCCAGATGGACTGACCAGGACAAGAGGATGTAAGGAAGAGTACGCCCTGCAATCCAACCAGTTTCCCCACTCTTCCTTGCCTGACAGACGAGTTAGACTCTCCCCGGTTTGGCTGAGTCTCCCGGCCTGTGGGATGGGGAGGGAGCTTGTGTGAGGATCTGGATTCTTGTTGCAATACCCAACACTTTTTGCCTAACTTTTGATGCAACTTTGATCAAGGTGTACTGGGGTCCTGCTAACCAGGCCCCCAGTATCAGTGTTCCTTCCCTAAAACTGTAACACATCAGCAACACCTATGAGTCCCTAGTAATTGGTACCCCTGGTACCTAGGGCTTTGGGACTGAAGAGAGTCCACTATGGCTGCTGCACAAATTGTGACACTCTAGGGTCCTCTCACCAAGACCATGCAAACTGCAATTTCAGGCTGCGTGTCATAGTACAGAGAAGACTGAAGAGTCTACATGGCACACATCCCTGTGTGCCATGCCCCCACACACTGCATGAGGTACAGGTAAGTCACCCTTACTGCAGGCCTTATAGCCCTAAGGCAAGGTGCACTATATTCCATGTGTGGACATATCTGTATGAGCAGGTATGAGCCCACAATGTCTGAGTCTGTGCAGAGGGAAGCCACAGAGAGTACATGTGCTGGATACTTGTCATCCTGGGTTTCCTAGCTCTATGAAAGCTTCAATGTATCCTAAGAGGTTTGGTACCAAACATCTTGTCTTACTAAATCTTCACTGATGCCAGTTTTGGACTTATAATAAATGCACACAGGAGACACTTCAGAAGGTTCCCTGAAAAACTCCCAAACACTGGTGGGGTCTCTGATTAATCTTAGCCAGCCTTCCACCACCAGACATGTTTCTGACCTCATGGGGTGAGGGTCAGTGCTCTCAGAGCCAGGAACAAAGCCTGCTGTGGGTGGAGGTGCGTCACACCTCCCCCAGGACAGGACGGCCTTCCAAGGTAGGCAGCTTCAAAGGAGATGCTACCTTTGAAATGCGAACCAGGCAGCTCCAGCTACTGGAGGATGCCAGCCCCCCTTTCCTGATCCACATTTGGCAGGAGGACAAGTGGGAATCTTAGGTAAATTAGGAGGTGGGTCCTCATTCAGCCAGCACCTCCCCTAAGGTGGGGCAGACAATGTAGACCTCACGTTTCATTTCCCTCCATCTTGGTTTCATTTGAAGGGGAAATTATCCAATTCAGGTCAGGGTAGTGCCCCTTCCTACAGGAAGTTGTCCCTTAGAGGGTGTAGACACCCCAATGGTAGGTAGCCTATTGGCTACTACCTGTCTCCCCCTTTAACGCCCCTAAATTTAGTTTTTTAGGTGGCATCCCTGGACTCTGAACTCAGATTCGATGGGCACAGAGACAAAAAGGACAAAGAAGAGCTGCTGAACCGAGGACTGAAGTCCTGCTGCAGAAAATTGATGCCAGACCCTGCCTGCTGCCTTAAGAACTGGACAGTTGTGGTGTGCTGTCTCATCCTGTAACTGTAAGACCTCCGGGAACCCCGGTGCTCCTCCATCTTTCTACAAATCACCAAAGAACACCCTTGGAGTGGAGGTACCGTTCCGCTGCAGCCCGCAGGTATCGAATCGCAGAATCCAATTATACTGACTTGCTGCTCCCCAGTGGCTCGGATGGAGCACCTAGACCAAAAGTGGTACACCAGCTCTGGAGGTTCAGATCTATGTCTCCACAACGCTTGCAAACAGCAGGACCTTCCGGAGCCATGCTACACCAATACCCATGGTAACGGACCCCCTATGCAGAGTACACCAAGATGAAGAGTACAATCTTGACTCCAACTGCCCAGGAAGCAAATGCCTATTGAGGGACATTAAGGCCCCTGAGACCCACTGCATGAGTGACCCAGCTGTCCTGGAATCACCTATCCAAGCTGCCTGCTCCTGAAAATGAGGACATCTTTACGTGCACTGCCTGGTGAAAATTTCTGCTCTGCACCTTGCCTGTCAGACCTTGGTAGTGATGATCCAGCTGTGCTCCTGTGGTCCTGACATCCTTGAGACCTGTTTTCTGGAGTGGGGCCCCTCAGACTTACCTTTAATTCACTTTCTGCAGTTTGTTTTCAAGTGCCGCCTTCTCCGTACTGCACCTGCTACCAATGACCTCAGCACCCTGCTTCGGGACAAATTCTGGATGCTCCTGAGAATCCTCTGGTGGCACATAGGTACTGGCCTTGCTACTTACTCAAATCCTGAAGGTGAAACTTAAAAAACAAAATGTCTGATTTAATAGGCATTTTTCTTTTTTCTCCCATTGACTTCAATGGTGTGTAATTGTGCACAAAAGTAATTCATTTTGCGAACTTTGATAACTCATATCATAAAAAGTACTTACTGTAGAACGAAGCCCTTCGTCTGTAAAATGACATACAAATCGTGTTATATTTATAAATTTGTTTTGGATTTATTCTTGAGTGTGTATCTCTTTTATGCCGTAGCACTACCCTCTGATAAGCCTAACTGCTTGCCCACACTTTCTCAAATAGAGCTTGAGTATTTTCCACTATTGCATCTGTATACCAATCTTGGTCTTACAGGACTCTCTGAACAGTGTTCTTCATTTTAGTGCGTTATAGTGAGAGCCAGTGTCCTACACTGTGCATTTTTGTCCTTCTCTTACACTCTACAACCTCTAAGAAAAGAGAAGAGCTGCCAAACTGTGGAGCGCTGATATTAACCCTATACTGATGCTTTTCCTCCTGTCAAAGATATTTGGCATTGTGTAGGAGCTTTCAAGAACCCAATGAAAAATATGCAAGCAAAGGCTACTTTTGCTAGGGCTCAACAGGTGAAAAGTAATAGTTCTAGATGTGAACGAGTTATCTGCCTCAAGATGCATCAGTGCAGCCTAATTAATCTCTTTGTTTATGCCTGGAATGTGTGAGACGAAAAATAGGGTGTGTCTGAACAGAGATCTTTCCAAGATCAGGAGGTCATATGTCCATGCCTTAAGGGCAAAGCCACTGGGACTATGTGACAGGGGTCTCAAATTGTGTGGGAGGGTTGACTAATTTATGCAGCAAGAAAAGACACATTTAGCAGTGTTATGCAGCAAGTTTTGTTACAGTATTATTACATTATTTTGTCATTTTCATGAATGTAACACCATCTGGGTAAAGGTTTCAGCTCATTAATACCACTTTAATACTCAAATACAGCAAAAGGCAACTCTCTGTCTACCTTTGCGAAGCAACTAGTACTCCGCAGCAAATTAAGACACTGACGGGCAGATTTGCAAGCCCCTTGCGCCACGTTTGTGTCACTTTTCCCATGTTAAAAGTGAGGCAAAAGTGGTGCAAGGGGCTTGTAAATACGCCCCTGAGTTTTTAGTACATTTGAATCCAGTTAAGCTAGAATCAGTATTTTGGGTTAAAATCTGCAAACTATGCCCCAGATGATGGATTGTGTCGCAAATGCAGGGAATCCATCATTCTGGGGAAAATGCTGCGACTTCTGACTTGCATAATTGCAGTGGCCCTACTCATGTGCTACTGATTCTATTGGGTAACCCAACACAGACATTTCCACGGTCAAATGGGAGTCCCTTGACTCAACATCAGAGTGCATTTATTAGATGGTTGTAACACCCCAACACCCCCCGAAGATAACCCCCTGGAGGTAGCTGTTTATTAGCATCAGATTTGACGTCATCTAACCAGCGTCCTCAAAATGATCATAAACCATGGTGAGAGGCTCAAATTCCTCCACAGAAGAAACAAAGGGGCATATTTACAAGCCCCTAGTGGTACAGAAGCATAATTTTTTTTGATTCTCTGGTGGCACTCTATACTAGCCCATATTAAAAGGCAGCGCCGAGCCACTTTGCGTGGCTGACACAGCCTTGTAAATATGGCCCTGCAATGCAGTTTTCTGTGGCAAAAGGACGTGCAATGGGGGTTGCTTGGGGCGTTCCCAGCAACATCCATGGCTTTTTGGCACTGCTCCAGATATACCAGGATCAGTAAATTTGTAAATCTGAGGCAGAGCCAAATACTAACTCCTTTCAAAAGGAGGTGTTAAGGTGGCGCAACGAGGAGAAACACTTTTATTTCCCCTCGTTTTTTGCTATTTCTGTATGTGCTGCAAAACAACATTAATGATAGTGTTTGCGCAGGAAGGAGTCCCTTCTTGCACAAACACAATTACTACGGCAACTTAGACGTGCGGTTGCCTGCATTGTCGCTAGGCAGGTTTTAGCGCTGGCGTAGGGGTGAAAGCAGGGATGCGCTATATTCTTTTTAAAACAACGCATCTCTGCATTTTGAAAAGGACTCAGCTCAGAGCAGCAAATTGCTTGCAGCACCGCCATGCACCATTTTCATGTAAATATACCCACAAGTTTCAGGGGTAAGTTTTTTCAGCAGAACAGTATTCTCAGAGAGCTAGAGGACAATAAAATTCAGTGAAAGCCTAGAGCTATTTCAGAGCAGATTGCAAATCTTTGAGATTGACGAATTTACCGAGACAAACAAATGGAATAAATAATTTGCGAGTAATGGCGAAGTCAGAGACTTTATTGCATCTTTCAGTAATTTTTTCATGATTAAAGGTAGATAAGAAGTTCCTGGCGACGTTTCTGGCGTACTGTGGCTTTAACAGCTGAGAATCTATTTGTCTCGTGCTTCTGTACAATGCATGCTAACTGCATTGCTGCAGACGCAAAATGACTGACTGCTCTTTGATTGACAAGCACCGGCTGCCATGTTCCCCTGTCTTGACAGAGTTAAGCAGAGTGAAATTGAAGGCTTAGTGATGTCTGTTGAACAGGATCTCACTAGCTTTCCCAGTTGATCTACATGGGTTTTTGGCATGTTTGCAGACAGCCCTAGCCTGTGCTCCAGCCACATTTAATTAAGCCTGCTTGCCAATTCTGCGAAAATATTGGAATTATCTATAATTTTTTCCAGGATCAGATCGATTGGAAATCTGTCCTTGTTTGATAACCATTGGCTCCCGTTACCAGTCATCGGACAATGACTTTTCGTGTCCTCAGTGACATACTGCGATGCCCCTCCTAGCAGCAACTGTATCACAATATGATGCGTCTAGGAGAATTATGGCGTGTCTTTGCTTTTTGCCACATACGCGGCTGCCATTATTTGCCTGGAAGTGCATCTTGACCAGATAATCACTGAACCCTAGGGGGCAGATTTACAAGGCCCCTGCGCCACCCAGTTCGTCACTTTTCGTGACAAGGACAGGAAAAGCTTGACTTTTCCTCTCCTTGTAAATACGGCCCTTTCACACGCAGCACCTTACTTTGAAGGGGCGTTACATGGATGTTGCTGTGGGTGTTCCCACACAACACCCATGGAACAAGACACATCTCAAGATTTACGAGAAATCGTAAATTTGGAAATGCATTTGAATGCTACGCCACCCTAGAGGTGCCGTAGCGAGGCGCACCAAGGGTTTTCATTTCTCCTCGTTTTTTTCCTCTTTCAATGCGAGCTGCATTCTATCGCACGCATTAAAAGAGGAAAATGCCTGTAGTGATTGTTTTTATGCAGGAAAGTGCCCCTTCCTACACAAAAACAATCTCCCCATGACGCAGGCATCCTTGCACCATTGTGCAAGGGTGCCTGCGCCAGCCCATGGCTGCAGTTTGTGCGCAATCGTGGGGGTAAGCACAGAGATGCGCCATATTCTTGTAAATATGTTGCATCGCTGTGCTTCGGAAGTGCCACAGCGTGGCGCAGCCAAAGGGCCTTTGGTGCCACTCTGCGGCACTTCCTTGTAGATCTGCCCCTTGGACCCGCCGATACACACAAACTTACTTTTTTCCATTGTTAGATTTACCTCGATGCCTATTGGAGGATGTAAAAGCTTAATGACATAGCTGCCTCTCATGCAATATTAATGCATACTGAACAATGAGACTTGTGGAATCCTGTAACATTTATCTACCTGAACATGCGCGCCACCACACTTCTAAGATCTGCTGCCCAGGATGCAACGTCAAAATCCCTGAGCTGAAATCGCTCCCGGTGGCAGGGCGGACTAGGAAGAAGGGCATCCCCAAGCAGGACACCGTGTGGAACTGTGTCCTCATCAATGCAAGATCATTGGTCAAGCACAGTATAAAATGTGCCGCCTTCCTAGAAAGTGAAGATATTAAGCTAGCCTTTATTACAGAGACCTGGACAGATGAAGCCTCAGGTCCTGATTTAGTGAAAGGGACACCTCCAGATTACATCTGCTACTCACTTAGCAGAAACCTTAAAAGAGGAGGTGGACTAGCAGTGATACACCACAACTCCATTATATCATCATTTAGCCCTCTAAAAAACAAGGGATGTGAAGCACTGAAATTCTGTCTTCGGATCTCGCATCAGGATTCTTTTAGAGGATCCCTTATTTACAGACAGACAGGCCCTCGAAAACCCTTTATCGCTCAAGTAGGCGACATTTTAGAGATTGGGCTAAACGCCCCTTCATTTACAATACTAGGTGATTTTAATTTTCACCTTGAGGCAGACCAGGACCTAGACACCACCAACCTGATGTACCTCATGTCAGGTGGCAACCTGGAACAACAGGTCAAAACTTCCTCACTGCCACAGGCACCCCCACTTCGACCGATCTGGATCAGGCCACTAAAACTTATTTCGACTGGCTAGAAGGTGCAGGGAAGAAGCTGGCCCAATTAAAAACAGTCCGCCACCACAGAACACGTCCATCTGCGCCCTGGTACTCACAGGAGCTCAAAGACCAGAAACTTGTATGTAAACAGCTAGAAAGAAATTGGAGGAAGGGCAATAATGACAAAGATAAAAAAGAATATAAAATAAGCCAAGCACAATACAAACAATTGTTACAAAATACAAAACAAAAATATTATACGGACAAAATACATGAGGCCAAAAATTCTCCAAAAACACTGTTCAAAACTAGCTGGCTATACAGTGACGAGTAAACTCACTTCCATTTAAACCGATTAAACCCAGATCTTTTGACTGGGTGTGAGTGTTTGATTGATTCAAATGCTCCGTCCATCACCACCCCCTTTTGTACCGCTTTTGGCTGCCATAAGTGTGGCAGGGTATACTCAGACGTGAGTCCCTTGCTCACTTTGCCACTGGATTCAAGCAAGCCGGCTGAAGACGGCTGGAATGCCAGAAACCGGTCCTCGGAAGCTTCTTTCCGGTCCAGGGAAGACATGGCTTGGCAGTTCGGGCTGGACTGTTCCCATGAGGCACAGGGTTAGACTGATTTGCATATAGCCATGTCTGAACTGGGGTGGCAGAGTGGGCTAAAGAACGGTGATGGATTAAACCCAGATCTTTTGACTGGGTGTGAGTGTTTGATTGATTCAAATGCTCCGTCCATCACCACCCCCTTTTGTCCCGCTTTTGTTCCTGGGAACTGGCTGTTTACGCTCCCATAGAGTGTCCCTTGCATGATGGGAAGTACACCGGTGCACCGTTGGATGAGATGCCACTGACATCGAGTTGAGGTACTGTCTTGACACTGCACCTAGCTGCCCCCCACCCCCCTCCAATATGGCACATTTGTGTGGGTGATCTTGGTGCCTGATGGATGAAATACACAACTTACTGATGATAAGGCTTTGGTCCAGCCTGGTGACTTCTTCAGATCGCCCAGCAGGGAATAATCCTGTTCTACTGATGAATCAGCCCTGAGGTGAGTGGAGAGGAAGGTGCCCCTTGAGAATTGTTTGAAAGACATGCCAATAAACTAGATGTCATTCGGAAGGGAATTGGCAACCACAAGAGAATTGCTGGAATTAAAAAACGAATGAGTTCTCAGTGGATCTGGGGCTGTTGTGGGAGGACATGTGGAAACTGGGCGGGGTTGAGTGACCCGAGTGAGGGACTACATTGGTGCTACCTGCTAAGATCCTGGGAGGCTCATGAGAGTGCTGGTTGCGCGATCCAGATTTGGCCCGCAATTCAGCAGTAATCTATCTGTGGCATTGCGCTGCCTTGGGCCACACGGTTGAGATGATAATCCCCTGCCACCTTGGAACTCTGGTGCCTGGTACTCTTGAGTCCTGCTGTTGATTTGGGAGTCCCTGGCTTTGTCCCTGCTAACTTTGGCCCTACCTGCCTCTGCTGACCTGTAGTCCTCCCGCCTCCGCTCTTTCAACAAAGCGGCCGCCAAGAGGAGAACTACCTTTCCCAGGGGGCTGAGCGCAGCAGGCCATCTACGTCATTCCACGTGCCCGGAGGCGCCTTAAATCGCGCTCCTCACCCGCGTTGCGGGACGTGCCGGGCTAAGCCCGGGCAAAGGGCGGGCCCTCTACGGCCCTCAGAGGCCAGAGGAGGCTGGGCTGGGCCCCCCTCTTTCATCTGAGAAGTAAGGTACAGATCTTTTATATTTCGTGGACAACTGACTGGATTAATGTGCCTATCGTACATATCCTTACTATCCTTATTATGGCCAAATCCATTACTAAAGTGTGCGCTAGCGGTGGGGGTGGCGACGCTAGACGCTTTCCTGAAACGAGCAGAAACTGTGGCGTCTAAAGAAATAGAACTGGTGGAAAGAAGGATGTCTCTAGATCCATCCTGTCAAAGACTTTGTCCGTTAATAACCACAGAGGCGTCTATGAACACTGTTGCTCCTTCAGCGCCTCGGAGCATAATGGGGGCCCCGAATGGGTCTGTATTGGAAGCAAGCCTATCTATTTCCTCTGATTCATCCAATATAACTAATGTTTCGCCTACCCCCTTAGTAACATGTACCAGGCAGTTACGGTGCACCTCTGTAATCAACAGTAATGTGTTAACAGGGAAAAGAAAGGCCATTGATGCTCCTAAAGGAAGTCGCCAACAAGCAAAACAGCCCAGGAATTACAAAAATATAAAATCTAACTTTGGCCAAGGCAGACCGGATGAAAATAGTACAAAACAAGTGGGGGAGGGGAGGCCTAAGGGAGCCATAGAATCTGATGACCAAAATATAGAACACACCCGGGAGGCTAAATTGTGTCAATTTATGAGAGCCATGTAAGATCGTTTGAGGGTATTTATCACTCCAGTCATGGATAAATTGGAACAAATTGATGGTAGACTAAATACCATTGAGAAATATATCACGACCCGAGAAATACCAAAAACTGGGGTAATTCAATTGGATGGCCATTCCCTAAGTGCACTCACAACTAGAGTATCTGACCTAGTAGATTCAATGATGACCCCAGTACCCCAAGCCATAGCACCAGCAACCATCCATACAGGGGGAGGTGTGGGAACCAACCAAGGTCCAAAACCGGGACCAACGGGTCCAACTGGGAGACTAAGTCCCCTAGTGCGGGCCTGTGCACAAGAACCATCGTTGCACCTTCCATCTGAAGCTTGCCCATATTCGATAATTTTGGCAAATGTCCTGAAACCCCAGGATGGTAGAGAGGAACACTGGACCACCCTTAAGAACAAGGCCCTCCACTTTTTGAGTGTTAAAACAGTTCTAGGTGACCACTTGTACAATAACTTTAAAATGATTAGACGGGTATCATGGGTGGGAAAAACTAGGAAGACGCTTAAGGGCGACTGTGTCGTCATAAGCTTTGGTTGCCTGAGATTAGTTGAGCACATTCTGAATCAGACTGGATCAGTTAGGATTCAGCCTGATTACGTGAATATACTCCCACTGGGGTATTTCTATCCACCTCATAATAAAAGACTACATGGGGAAGGTAGCCATTTTACTACTCAGTTCACTGGTTCTACAGGAGTTGTTGCTTTGAGCAATAGATATGAGGCCCTAAGCTCACTGAATACAATTGATTGACACTGTGCCATGACAAATATAGAATTTGGAATAGTTAGTCTAGAGGACGACCGTAGAATGTGTCCTCCTATCGGATCTGATTTACAGTGGATGGCCCGCAACTTAGTGAGAGATAGGGTCACTATAATTGGTGAAAAACCTTTAATTAGTATACCCAGTGATATAGTTGTAATGAGAGATAGGTCCGTGTCACTCCCTGTGATAGAAGGGTTGTCTTTGGACACAGAGGCTCAGTTTGTGACGCCGGAAGAGGAACCTGGTCTTATTAACCCACCACTATTGACCCCTAGTGTTATAGAGGCTAATAAGCGTATCCAGACAAGAGCTTTTTCTCCGGAGAATAAAATGATGATCCTATCCTGGAATATTGCGGGATTATGATCAAAAATCGGGGATCCGAACTGGGAGGCTTTTCTTTCAGTATATCATATTATTGCCCTACAGGAAACTTGGGAGGCTAGAGAATCTTATTTGCTGGATGGTTTTCAATAATTTAGTAAATTTGCCATACCAGCTCCAGCAGGGAGAGTCAGAGGGGGTCTTTTGTTATTATTCAGTCTTAAACTTCTGTATAAAGCAGTGTTAGTTAGGACATGCTCGCCAAACATTTTAGCGGTGAGACTTGAGGTGGATAATTTTCCCAAAATCTTAGTGGTCAATTTTTATAATTCCATCACTAGGGTCGATGAATTGGACCACCTAAGGGCTTTGTCGGTGTTCCTGGATGACTATGAGGCAAATAATGATGCCTTTTATTATCTTCGAGTTTTGGGAGATTTTAATACCCATGTTTGTCACCTAAAATGTTTGCAGCATATAGATGCCGATGACGACTTGAGGGGGAGTATTTATTTTGAGCACACTAAAAGTGGGACGTTTCTTGAGTGTTTCTTAGCAGTACACCACCTGTGTGCTCCATTACAAGGAGACACCTCTTCTACTGTCCCAACTTTCATTGGACATGGCAATTGTTCTACAATAGACTATATTTTAGTGTCATGTCCTTTGAAAGACACAATAGAATAGTTTGTTGTTTCATATAACGGCCTCTCGCGATGGTTATAAATATTAGGGCGCTCAGAGGTAAAGAAGTATCGGCCCTGATTTTTAACTAAAAAATAGATAATGTATCCCAGGGGCGGAGATTAAGGTGGGAGGTGATCAACCCTGCAGACTTTCAGGAAAATTTGCTCAGGAGTAACAATGAGGACTTGAGTATATGTTTGGACATGTCTACTGATCCTAAGACAATCCTTGGTGCTTTTAGCCGTATTACAGATTATATAGCAATAAACTTAACTAGAAAAAGCAAACTGAGACCTAAAAAATGGAAAGGTTGGTTCAACAAAGCTTGTATTGATAGTCATATGGTCCTTCTAGAAGTATTAAAATAATCTAGTAGGGACATACAGAAGATTGCAGAGGCTAGAAGAACATATAAAAAAACTATCAAACTGAGGAAACACGAACTAAAAGACTTGGCATGGGTGGAACTGTCCAAGGTGAGTGTCCTGAAAAGTAGCACTCAATTTTGGAAAGTGATTAACAGCCCCCTGTTCAACGAGACAGATAATACAATCAGGGATTGTCTCATTGCCCCTGAAAAATGGGTGGATCACTTCAGTGGCCTCTATGCGGAAATAAATCAGTCATCTTCTGTTGTACGAGGTGTATCCATGCAGGCTGTTAAAATCAGTTTTACAGAGGAGGAAGTTCTGGAGGCTATTGAGTCCACTGCTAAGGTGAAAGCTCCAGGCCCGGATGGGGTCCTGGCGGACTTGTATAGGGCCGATCTAGGTTACTGGGCAAAGGTGTTAACTTCTGTATTTAACGCGGTTTCCAAAATCGGCCCTCCAGCATCTTGGGGCAAGGCTGTCATCGTCCCAATATTTAAGAAAGGCTCAAGAGAGGATCCGGCATGTTATCGGCCAATCTCGCTCTTGGATTCGGCCACAAAAATAATGGAAAAGTGGTATTACAGCGGCTGACAGATTGGTTAGAAGATAACTCTATCGTCTCGGACTTGCAGTACGGGTTTAGAAAGGGAAGAGGCATGGTAGGCCAATGCCTCAATTTACATCTTGTCATAGGGAAGCACACAGTGGCAAAGCAGGGGGACATGCATTTAGCATTCATGGATTTGTCTACTGCATTTGACCTCGTTAACCGAAGAAAACTGTGGACTTCCCTGTTACACTTGGGGCTGGACCCGGTGTTGATTTCCTTTCTTGCTGATATGCATGAGAATACCAGTGCTGCAGTCCGCTATGATGAGAATGGGAGCCTGACCGATGCATGGCCAGTAAAGCAAGGGGTAAGACAAGGGTGCATACTTGCACCCTTGTTGTTTACGCTTTATATTAATAATCTAGGGGACACACTAATCGGGGCATGTTAGAACTGGGAGTCTCTAGTTGGCAGAGGTAGGTACCACTGTCCAAATAGGGACCCTTGCTTCTAGTCAGGACAAGGAGATAACCCTCTCAGATAACCCCTGCTCGCCCTCAAGGTAGCTTGGCCTGAGCAGTCTAGGCTAACTAGAGGCAATGCGTTAAGTATTTGTACCAACACTCACAGTAACACAGTGAAAACACCACAAACTGATTCCACAACAGTTTAGGAAAATAAAGATATTTATTCTAAACTACACAAGACCAAAACGGCAAAAATCCAACATACAGTTCAAGGATATGGTTTCAAAAAGAGTTCTTCAGGTTGTAATCAAAGTTCTTTAAGTTGCGTTAAAATAATCCACAGATGCGTGAAAAGTTCACAGTTGCGTCACGTTTACTCACAGTACCTTTTAGATGCAACAAAGTTCCACAAGCAGGAAGCTGGTGCGGTGGAAACAAGCGATGCGTTACTCCTGAGACCCTGGGGAGGCGATGCGACAGCCCCGCTGCAGCAGCGGGCGTGTGGCGACGAATCCGATCTGTATGGGGAGGAAGGCAGCTTGCGTGGATTCCGGTGCGTAGGTTCCGTGGGAAGTCTGTTCTCGCAAAGGCACGATGCGATGATCTCGTAGGGGCTGCGACGATCTCCGGGGCGACGATGCGCGGTCCAGCGGTGATCCTCTCTCTCGCAGCTCCTCGATGCGATGGTTCTGCGACGATGCTCGCAGCGACGTGATGCGGTCCACAAGCAAGCGGTGCGGCGATCTCACCCAGCGACGACAGGCTCTGCGACGACACTCGCAGCGATGTTCGATTCTCCCGCACCGGTCTGGTGCGTCCCGCAAACGAAGGGTGCGACGGCTCCGGCAGCGATGTCAGGCGCTGCGCCGATCTCGACCTTCGTAGCGGCGGGAAACTTCTCGCACTGTCGGGGATGCGCTCCGCAAGCGAGCGATGCGACACTTTTCAGCTTCACAAGTTTCTCAGCTTAGTCTCAAGCTTCCCAGCTCAGGTTCAACTTCCAGAGGCCCCACAACTGGATCAAGCACTCGAGGAAGGACAGAACTCTCTCAGCAGAGTTCAGGGAGACTGGGGGTGAAGTCCTTTTGTTCCTGGGACTTCAAAAACAGGGAGCCAGCTCTTCTCAGGCCCTTGGAGATTCCTTACAAGACAGGGGACACAGCTCACAGCAAAGTCCTTCCCCTCTCCTTGGCAGCAAAGCAACAGCAGGTCAGTCCAGCAGAGCAACAGCAGGACAGTCTTCCTTCTTCAGAGTCAGCTTTCTCCTTGGCAGAGGTTCCTTCTTGATTCCAGGATGATCTAATTTTCTGTTGTCAGGGGTCCTGTACTTATACCCCTAAAGTCTTTGTTCTCTCTGTGCATGTGGGCCCTGAGCCCGGTCTGAACCAGTTCTGGGTGGATCCTGAGTACTTTGTTTTGCTGGCTGCATCTTTCCTTTCAGAGTGAGGGGCAGGGTCCTCAGCCGCCCAGCAGGAGGTGGAGCCAGCATTGTGGCAGGCAGGCACAGCCCTATTCAGCCCAGGTGCTAACTCCTCCCACCACTCAGGTTGCAATTGCTTCATTCAGCCTAGTGCTGACTCATCCAGCCTCTGGGGGAATTCCCCAGCCCCTGTCACTCACAAACCAGACAGTCAATACACAAACAGGCCCAGGCACACAGAAGGGTCAGACAAGAGAACAGCAACTTTCTAAAAGTGCTGTTCTCAAACACAGGATTTAAAAACCACCTTTCCTAAAAGATGTATTATTAAATTCTGAGTTCAGGGATACTAGATACTTATGTCCTATCTTGTTCCTATGGGAAGAAATGCTGTTAACCACTGTAGCCAGCATCCCCCATGTTAACCTATGGAGCAAGATAGCCTTACAATAGTGAAAAACGAAAATGGCTGTAATTCACTACCAGAGCATGGTACCTGCACTAGTACATGCTCTACCTTTCACATACACTGCACCCTGCCCAGGGGGGTACCTTGGGCCTTCCATAGGGGTGACTGATGTGCACGAAAAGGGAAGGGTTAGGCCTGGTCAGTGGGGACACTGACCAGGAGGACATGGCAGTTCTAAACTGCCCGTAGGCGCTGCAGTGGCAGGCCCGAGACATCATTTTAGAGCTACTCCTGTGGGTGGCACAATCAGTGCTGCAGGCCCACTAGTAGCATTTGCCATCACCAGCCCTGGCACACCCAGTGCACTTTACTAGGGACTTCATGGTGATACAAATATGCCAAACATGTATATCCAATCAGAATAACCATTTACATAGGGAGCACTTACACTCTGGCACTGATCAGCAGTGGCAGAGTGTCCAAAGCATCTAAACCAGCAAAAACGAAATCCAGCACAGCATCAAAAATACAGGAGGCAGAGGCAAAAAGATAGGGGTCATCACGCCAAAGATGCCAGGTCTAACACGTGTCCCCTCCAGCTGAAAGTGGGGAGAACTACCCACCCTCTTGGGAGTTCTCTTCACTAAGGCGGAAAAACCTGGACAGACCATCAGCGTTGGCGTGTTCTGTACCAGGGCGGTGTTCCACCGTAAAGTCCATTCCCTGTAGGGAGATGGACCACCTCAACAGTTTTGGATTCTCACCCCTCATGTGCATTAACCATCTGAGGGGCCTGTGGTCGGTCTGAACACGGAAGTGAGTCCCAAACAGGTAGGGCCTCAACTTTTTCAGAGCCCAGACCACAGCAAAAGCCTCCCTTTCAATCGCACTCCACTTCTGTTCCCTGGGGAGTAGCCTCCGACTAATGAAAGCTACTGGCTGGTCTCCATTCTCCTCAGTGGCTTGTGAGAGAACTGCTCCCACACCATGCTCTGAAGCGTCCGTCTGAACTATGAACTCACTGGAAAAGTCAGGTGCCTTGAGCACCGGTGCTGTGCACATTGCAGTCTTCAGGGCCTCAAAAGCAGTTTGGCAGGCGTCAGTCCAGTCAACTCTTTTGGGCAACTTCTTGGAAGTGAGTTCTGTCAAGGGGGCGACAATGGTGCCATATCCCTTGACAAACCGTCTGTAATACCCGGTGAGTCCTAGAAAGGCTCTCACCTCTGTCTGGGTCTTGGGGGGCTCCCAAGCCAGAATGGTATCAATCTTAGCCTGTAGGGGCGCCACCTGGCCGCTCCCCACCTGGTGTCCCAAGTACACCACAGATCCCTGCCCTATCTGGCACTTACTGGCCTTGATAGTGAGGCCTGCCTTCTGCAGAGCCTTCAACACTTCGCAGAGGTGTTGCAAGTGTTCCTCCCACGTGGAGCTGAACACAGCAATGTCATCCAGGTATGCGGCGCTGAATTCCTCCAGCCCGGACAGTACCTGGTTAACCAGTCTCTGGAACGTGGCAGGGGCATTCTTCAACCCAAAGGGCATGACACGGAACTGGAAGTGCCCCTCTGGCGTTGAAAATGCTGACCTCTCTTTGGCCCCGTCAGTTAAGGCAATCTGCCAGTACCCCGAAGTCAAATAGAACGTACTGAGGTACTTGGCAGCTCCCAACCGATCCACGAGCTCATCAGCTCTGGGGATAGGGTGTGCGTCAGTCTTCGTGACCGCATTGAGCCCACGGTAGTCCACGCAAAACCGGAGTTCTGGTGGGCCACCGGGGGTAGCAGCTTTCTTGGGGACCAAGACCACTGGGCTAGCCCAGGGGCTGCTGGAGGGCTCAATCACCCCTAGCGCCAACATCTTGGAAACCTCTTCCTTGATGCTGGCCCTGACCTTGTCAGCTACCCTGTAAAATTTTTGCTTCACAGGCAGACTGTCTCCAGTGTCCACATCATGGACGCACCAGTTGGTGACTCCTGGGGTCAGGGAGAACAGAGAGGAGAACTGACCCAACACTTGGCGACAGTCATTCTGCTGTTCTGGGGTCAGGGTGGGCGAGAGGACCACACCATCCACTGACCCATCGTGCTCCTTAACTGCCAGGAGGTCAGGGAGAGGATCACTATCCTCTTCCATTCCTGCATCTGTAGCCATGAGCATGGTTACTTCAGACCTCTCAAAGTGTGGTTTGAGGCGGTTCACGTGCAAAACTCTCAGGGGCTGCCTGGGAGTCTTCAGGTTAACCAGGTAGGTTACCTCACTCTTCCTTTCCACCACCTCGTATGGCCCAGACCACTTGTCCTGGAGCGCGCAAGGCTCCACTGGCGCCATCACCCACACTTTCTGCCCAGGTTGAAATTCGACCAGAGTGGTATTCTGGTCGTACCATCTTTTCATTTCTTCCTGGCTTGCTTCCAGGTTCGCCTGAGCGAGTTTCCTGAAGCGTTGTGTCTGGTTGCGGATGGCCAGCACATAGCTGAACACATCCTGGGGGGTTTTCCCACGGGACTTTTCCCAACCCTCCTTCACCAGTGAGAGAGGTCCTCTGACAGGGTGGCCATACAGGAGTTCAAAGGGACTGAACCCTAAGGACTTCTGAGGCACCTCCCTGTAGGCAAACAACAGGCATGGTAACAAGACGTCCCACTTCCGTCTCATGGGCTCCGCTAGGCCCATAATCATACCTTTCAGGGTCCGGTTGAACCTTTCAACCAACCCGTTTCCTTGAGGGTGGTATGGAGTGGTGAACTTATAAGTTACCCCACACTCCTCCCACAGAGACTTCATGTACCTAGAGATGAAGTTGGTACCCCGGTCGGAGACCACCTCTCTGGGGAACCCCACACGGGAAAAGATCCCCATCAACGCACGGCCCACCACGGGTGCTGTGATTGTCCTGAGAGGGACTGCTTCCGGGTACCGGGTGGCATGGTCCACCAAGACCAGGATGAACCTGTTGCCTAAGGCTGTCTTGGGGTCCAGGGGCCCTACAATATCTATGCCCACCCGCTCGAAAGGGGTGCTCACCACTGGGAAGGGTTGAAGGGGAGCCTTCAACTTCATTCCAGTCTTGCCACTAGCTTGACAGGTCTGGCAAGATCTGCAAAAGGAACCGACGTGCTTCCTCATCTGGGGCCAGTGGAAGTGGGTGACAAGCCGGTTCAGGGTCTTGTCTTGCCCCAGATGTCCTGCGAGAGGCACGTCATGAGCCAGACCCATTAGGAAGTTTCTGAAGCGCTCGGGTACCACCAGCACACGGGCTGCCCCGGGCTCAGCAAACTTAGGCTCGCTATAAAGTAGGTCACCTTCCCAGTAAACATAGTGATCTTTGACTGCTCCACCTGCTGCCTGATCTACAGCCTGTTGCCGCAGACCAATGAGGGAAGGGCATTCCTTCTGCTCCCTGCAGAACTCTTCCCTGGAGGGACCACCTTCTTGCTGCCAATGGGTCAGCTCAGGTAGGTCTCCCAGTTCGGCCACCTGTTCCCCTGTAGGTTCCAGGGCATCCCCCTCAGGTTCTGCTTCCTCCTGGACCGTGGGAACGGCTGGGGCTGGTTTCCCGCGCCCTCTGCCTCTTCCTCTCCTGGCAGGTCTCTGGGCCACTGTTTCAGGCTCCAGTTCTGCGGATCCACTCTTACTGGCTGCCATAGCACGCGTGGTCACGCAGATCCACGCAGGCAGACCCAACATCTCCAAGTGAGTTCGGTGTTCTATGTCCTTCCATGGAGAACTCTCCAGGTCGTTACCTAACAGACAGTCCACAGGCAAGGCATCACTGACAACTACCTCCAAAAGACCAGAGACTCCTCCCCATTCAAAGGAAACCTTCGCTAGCTTGCAGAGGCGCACTGAGCTGTCAGCGGCCACTACAGGGCGGAGTACACCAGGGATGATTTGCTCGTCAGACACCCACTGACACCTCACGGATGTCACACTGGCTCCGGTGTCTCTCAGTGCTTCAACCTCCCTCCCATTGATGGTCACCTTCTGCCCATATTTCTTAGTGTTTGAGGGCAGTAAGGTTTCCGGGACCATCTCTCGGTCTCCTAGCGAGACAAGGGTCATGACCGCTAGCTCTCCCCAATCACTAGAAACCAAATCCCCACCCAAAGCTACACTAGCTAACGCTGGGGCGGGAGCACCAGTGGGTGCGGGCTTCTTCTTGGGACATTTTGGAGCAATATGGCCCACCTCATTGCAGTGATAGCAGGTAGGAGGACCCTGGTTATTTCTCCTGTCTCTATTGTCCCGCCTGCCCTTAGAGGGCCATGGCTGTTTAGATTTGGGGGGTTGGGAATCCTTTTCCTGGGAACTATTTTGGGGCCCTTGTGAGAACTCCTTTTGGTTACCCTTGTCCCCCCCACTCTTCTGCTGGGGACCCTGCCCACCTTTGGCTGTGGTACCCACAATTCCTTTGTGGACCCTGGTACTGGACCAGCGGTCCGCCTCCTTAGCAAGCTCAATGGGGTCTGTCAGCTTGCTGTCTAAAAGATGCTGGCGCAGCTCTGGAACACAAAGACTACTCAAGTGCTCCCAACTGATTAAATGCAACAACCCCTTCAAATCAGTTACTTTACTGCCCTTCATCCAACCTTCCAGTGCACGCGAGTACCCATTCACACACTCCATCCAAGTCTCAGACTCTTTCTTCTTGGAGTTTCTAAACTGCAGTCTGTACTGCTCTGGAGTAAGGCCATACCTGAGACATAAGGCCTCCTTCATATTGGGGTAGGTCATGGCACCTGTCAACTCTAAGGGCTCTAGAGCACTCCTCCCAGACGCCTCAAAATGTTTCCACAGGCCCGCCCCCCAATACTTGTCAGGCACATCATTCATCTTCAATGCAATTTCATACGAAGTGAACCAGGCATAAATATCCTCACTCCTATGGTAATTCTGTACCAGGTCTTTGGGAATATATACTTTACCCCCATGCACTGGCTGCGCGCTGCCACCATTAGAACTGGCATCCACCTCCTTGTCTTTCAGATCCAGCTCCTTTATTCTCAATTCATGATCCAAAAGCAATTTCTTTTCCTCTAAGGCGCGGGCCTCTCTCTTGTCTTCCGCTGCCCTTTCTTTCTCCAACTCCAATTGCCTCAGTTTCATTTTCATGACTTCCAAGTCATATTCTCTTATTCTTTGATTTTCCTGTAACTCTTCTGGGGTGAGGCCCCTACCGGAGTGGTTGCTGCCAGCTCCTGAGCCTACCCTGCCCACTGGCAGATCTGTGCTTTGAAAAGCATTTTCTACATCCACATCATCTTCCTCTCGTGCCTCCCAATGGGCTCTCAAGATTCTCTGTAGCTCCTCCTTTCTGTAGGTGCTTTTTATGGGGCACTCAAACTCAAGGCAGAATTTCTTCAGTTGCTCAACTCTGTATGAACACAAATCTTCAATGCAAAACTCTAATTCTGCTTCTGCCCTCTCACTGGGTGCCTTCCCATTCTGAGACATGCTGCTTTTCGAAGAGTTACTCAACAACAGAATTCAAAAACTCAAAAACCAGTAGTATGCGGTGGCGTAATGGTCTGCACTCACTAGTGATGTACACCAATTACTGTGGGTCAAGTACAAATACAAGTTCAAATCCCACCGCCTGACCACCAATGTTAGAACTGGGAGTCTCTAGTTGGCAGAGGTAGGTACCACTGTCCAAATAGGGACCCTTGCTTCTAGTCAGGACAAGGAGATAACCCTCTCAGATAACCCCTGCTCGCCCTCAAGGTAGCTTGGCCTGAGCAGTCTAGGCTAACTAGAGGCAATGCGTTAAGTATTTGTACCAACACTCACAGTAACACAGTGAAAACACCACAAACTGATTCCACAACAGTTTAGGAAAATAAAGATATTTATTCTAAACTACACAAGACCAAAACGGCAAAAATCCAACATACAGTTCAAGGATATGGTTTCAAAAAGAGTTCTTCAGGTTGTAATCAAAGTTCTTTAAGTTGCGTTAAAATAATCCACAGATGCGTGAAAAGTTCACAGTTGCGTCACGTTTACTCACAGTACCTTTTAGATGCAACAAAGTTCCACAAGCAGGAAGCTGGTGCGGTGGAAACAAGCGATGCGTTACTCCTGAGACCCTGGGGAGGCGATGCGACAGCCCCGCTGCAGCAGCGGGCGTGTGGCGACGAATCCGATCTGTATGGGGAGGAAGGCAGCTTGCGTGGATTCCGGTGCGTAGGTTCCGTCGGAAGTCTGTTCTCGCAAAGGCACGATGCGATGATCTCGTAGGGGCTGCGACGATCTCCGGGGCGACGATGCGCGGTCCAGCGGTGATCCTCTCTCTCGCAGCTCCTCGATGCGATGGTTCTGCGACGATGCTCGCAGCGACGTGATGCGGTCCACAAGCAAGCGGTGCGGCGATCTCACCCAGCGACGACAGGCTCTGCGACGACACTCGCAGCGATGTTCGATTCTCCCGCACCGGTCTGGTGCGTCCCGCAAACGAAGGGTGCGACGGCTCCGGCAGCGATGTCAGGCGCTGCGCCGATCTCGACCTTCGTAGCGGCGGGAAACTTCTCGCACTGTCGGGGATGCGCTCCGCAAGCGAGCGATGCGACACTTTTCAGCTTCACAAGTTTCTCAGCTTAGTCTCAAGCTTCCCAGCTCAGGTTCAACTTCCAGAGGCCCCACAACTGGATCAAGCACTCGAGGAAGGACAGAACTCTCTCAGCAGAGTTCAGGGAGACTGGGGGTGAAGTCCTTTTGTTCCTGGGACTTCAAAAACAGGGAGCCAGCTCTTCTCAGGCCCTTGGAGATTCCTTACAAGACAGGGGACACAGCTCACAGCAAAGTCCTTCCCCTCTCCTTGGCAGCAAAGCAACAGCAGGTCAGTCCAGCAGAGCAACAGCAGGACAGTCTTCCTTCTTCAGAGTCAGCTTTCTCCTTGGCAGAGGTTCCTTCTTGATTCCAGGATGATCTAATTTTCTGTTGTCAGGGGTCCTGTACTTATACCCCTAAAGTCTTTGTTCTCTCTGTGCATGTGGGCCCTGAGCCCGGTCTGAACCAGTTCTGGGTGGATCCTGAGTACTTTGTTTTGCTGGCTGCATCTTTCCTTTCAGAGTGAGGGGCAGGGTCCTCAGCCGCCCAGCAGGAGGTGGAGCCAGCATTGTGGCAGGCAGGCACAGCCCTATTCAGCCCAGGTGCTAACTCCTCCCACCACTCAGGTTGCAATTGCTTCATTCAGCCTAGTGCTGACTCATCCAGCCTCTGGGGGAATTCCCCAGCCCCTGTCACTCACAAACCAGACAGTCAATACACAAACAGGCCCAGGCACACAGAAGGGTCAGACAAGAGAACAGCAACTTTCTAAAAGTGCTGTTCTCAAACACAGGATTTAAAAACCACCTTTCCTAAAAGATGTATTATTAAATTCTGAGTTCAGGGATACTAGATACTTATGTCCTATCTTGTTCCTATGGGAAGAAATGCTGTTAACCACTGTAGCCAGCATCCCCCATGTTAACCTATGGAGCAAGATAGCCTTACAATAGTGAAAAACGAAAATGGCTGTAATTCACTACCAGAGCATGGTACCTGCACTAGTACATGCTCTACCTTTCACATACACTGCACCCTGCCCAGGGGGGTACCTTGGGCCTTCCATAGGGGTGACTGATGTGCACGAAAAGGGAAGGGTTAGGCCTGGTCAGTGGGGACACTGACCAGGAGGACATGGCAGTTCTAAACTGCCCGTAGGCGCTGCAGTGGCAGGCCCGAGACATCATTTTAGAGCTACTCCTGTGGGTGGCACAATCAGTGCTGCAGGCCCACTAGTAGCATTTGCCATCACCAGCCCTGGCACACCCAGTGCACTTTACTAGGGACTTCATGGTGATACAAATATGCCAAACATGTATATCCAATCAGAATAACCATTTACATAGGGAGCACTTACACTCTGGCACTGATCAGCAGTGGCAGAGTGTCCAAAGCATCTAAACCAGCAAAAACGAAATCCAGCACAGCATCAAAAATACAGGAGGCAGAGGCAAAAAGATAGGGGTCATCACGCCAAAGATGCCAGGTCTAACAGGGCATGTAAGGACATTCCGACAGTTGGCCAAAAAAAGATTCAGGTATTGCTGTATGCCGATGATACTGTCTTAATAGCGAGAACGGCAAGAGGGTTACAATCCCTTTTAGATTGTTTTATTAAATTTATGGACTGTTTTATTAAATTTATGGATTCCTTAGATCTGTTGACTAATTTAAAAAAATCACATGCCATGTCAATTGGTGGAGGGCGGGCTAAAAAGGCATCATTCTTCTGCAAAGGGGAGGTACTTAGTAAAGTACCAACCTTCCCGTACTTGGGGATTGTCTTTGATGACAGAAGGTCATGGGTTATGCAACGCGCATTGAAAAAGAACACACTAGCTAGAGCCTCAAGTGCCTTGTTAGGGTTTGCAAAATGTTTGGGATGCAAGCCTCTACCGGCTCTAATGAAAATCTATAACGTAAAATGTATACCCATGGTATTGTATGGGAGTGAGGTGTGGGAGTATACTAATGTAATGTAATGTATGTGGTCTTGTAAAGCGCACTGCTGCCCTGAGGCGTCGTGGCGCTGTAGACCGCTGGGGAACCCGTCCTGGCTATCCCTGTGAGATGGTCCCTACTGGGTATCTCCAAGGTGAAACCAGGCATCCCCGGCGAATGTGAGGGGCCGTTGTAGAGATGATGCAAGCTAATGCCCAGAGTTGCCGAGTGTGATCCCTGTTTAGAGTAGGCACCGAGGCGAGAATTATCGAGTCCGCTGAACCTGGTCCATGACCCTGCCGCGTCGGGAATTGAACCCTGGTCCCGGGCCGTTCTCTGCTTCTGGGTCTGCCACCTCTAACCAGTGAGCCACACTCATCCAAAGAGATCCAAATTATGGAAAATGTTTTTTGTAGAAAAGTGTTGTCGCTCCCTCAATCTGTACCTTCTTTCAATGTTCATGAAGATTTGGGGGTGGGCTATATCTGTGATAAGATCCCAGTGGCCCCGTTGTTAGGGTGGCTGTGAATATGGGCACAACCACCGCCAAATTTAAATCAACTAATCATTCAAGATTGTCTATCCCTAGATAAGGGCATCGCAATACCCTGGATTCATTATATTAAATCTCAAACAGATCTTATGGGCTGTCCTGACCTGTTCACGAACCCCAGACCGCTAAGTAAAATGGCATTAAGGTCATAGAGTCCCAATTCTTGAATAGACTAAAGCTACATAGGGAAGAAGAGGAATTGTTAAAACCATCAGTTAGAAAGTTTGTAATGTTAAGTATAGGGAGAGACATCTAGCCGTACTTGACTTACATAAGTAAACCGTTCCATGTGTTCGTGTTGTTAAGATTTAAACACAACATATTACCTTGGTTGTTATCCTTCCCAAAAGGCTTTACAAAAAAGGGGACTTTAGGGTTTGCACATGCGATAACTATTCTGTGCAAAATATGCTCCACATGATTTTTTTCTGTAAGTTTTATGTTCTGCCCCGCAAGAAATTTATCTTGGCGTTATTAAGGGCCTGTAATTTTGAGCAAGTCAGACCAGCTATGACGTATCTACAAATGCTTGGGTCCGCTGTGGTGTGTTTTGGAGTGGCGAGTTACATTACAGGGGCCATTAGGTGTAGAAATAATCTGCAGCTACCGTAATATTTCTTAGGTAAGCCTTTTCCTGAAGAGTCATTTTTATATAATTGGATAACTTTTTAAGATATGCCTAACATTAGGAAACAAACTGTTTTTAACTTTTTATAGCCATTTTTATTGTACAATAATTGCATCAAAATGTATTTAGCGGTGCTATATGTTAGTTTGTAATCATGTATAATTGTATGAGGTAATATTATGATAAGATTTGATGTTTTTAAAGTTTTAACTGAATAAAGCAAACTTTTGAATTTGAATTTGAGTGACCTGAGTGGAGCAGCCGTTGGCAGAAATGCAACCTCTAGCCTTGGAGGTGAGTTGGCAGGTGCAGGACCTCACAAAGTGGTTTAGGTGCTTGCAAGGCAGGGCCAAAGATGCTAAAAGCAGAGAAGATGCCGCAACATGTGGATATTTGGCATTCCCGAGGGCACTGAGAACAGCAACATGGTTGAATACTAAAGAACTGGATTCTGGGATTAGTTGCACCACAACAACTGTTGCCTTTCTTCTCCATTTAGAGGGCTTATCAAGTTCTTAATCATCTCCTGATTCCTGGGAATGCGCAGAGCCCCAATGGTTGCCAAACTGTCACAATTCAAATACAGAAACACCATATTACAGGTTGACAGGACACAGCTGCACTTCATAATGGACTATCGAAAATTGCTAATGCTCCCAGGTTATACAATAGCTGTGCCACATCATAGGACATTGTTCCAGGGAGTCAATTGGAAACTATGCAAAATAGGAATAAGGTATGGTTTGCTTTTCATGGCCAAACTGAAAATAATGAAGGATTAAAAGAGTCACTTCTTCATTGGGCCTGAAATGGTGTTGGACTGGAATAAACAGCAAGGTGCCTCACTCACGAAAAGTGCCTCTACAATCTTTGGGACCAGATGGGGCATTGAGCTGGAATATGACTCATTACAATGCGTACTAATACCACATGTGCTATTACAACACACGTAATACTATGCGTTGCAATTACAATGACATGCCATTATATTGCATACTTTTACCAAGCATATTCTTTTACCACGCATACCATTACAACGCAAAGGCATGCGTGGTAAAGCTATACTCATAGTAAAAGTATGCAATGTAAGTAACACTACTCTGCCCTAAACCCTAATTTAGTACCCCTGCACAAACCTACCTGACCCCCAGTACTCTCCCTAGATTAAGACTACCCAGCACGGCCCGACACTACCCTAAATCCAACAACACTACCCTGCACTACACACACACACCATAGTACTACCATAAACCCTTAAACAGTACCTCCAGTACCACCCTACCCGACCCCCAGTCTGCCCCCTACACTTAAACACTACCCTGCACAACCTCCCAACACTACCCTAAACCTTAAAACACTACCCCCACTACACAAACACCACAGCACTCCCCTAAACCCTACAACACTACCACCAGCATAACCCTCTCCAACCCGCAGTCGGCTCCCTACACTTAAACACTACCCTGCACGCCCAACACGACCCTAAATACTAAAACACTACCCTACACTACACACACACCACAGCACTATCCTAAACCCTAAAACACTACCTCCAGCACGAACCTCCCCCGACCCCCTGTTCGCTCCCTACACTAAAACACTACCCAGCATGACCCCTGACACTACCTTAAACCCTAAAACACTACCCTGCACTACACACACACCACAGCGCTACCCTAAACCCTAAAACCTTACCTCCAGCGCAACCCTCCCCGACCCCCAGTCCGCTCCCTACACTTGAGCACTACCCTTCACAACCCCCGACACTACCCTAAACCCTAAAACATTACCCTGCACTACACACACACCACATCACTACCCTAAACCCTAAAACACTACCTCAAGCATTACTCTCCGTCGACCCCAGCCTCCTCCGCACACTTAAACACTAACCTGCACGACCCCCAACACTGCCCTAAACCCAACAACACTACCCTGCACTACACACACCACAGCACTACCCTAAACCCTAAAACACTACCTCCAGCATGACCCTCCCCAACCCCTAGTCCTCCCCCTACAGTTAAACACTACCCTGCACAACCCCCAGACACTAACCTTAACCCAACAACACTACCCTGCACTACACACACACCACAGCACTACCCTAAACCTAAAATTCTACCTCCAGCACCACCCTCCCCAGCCCCAGTCCGATCCCTACACTGAAACACTACCCCCAGCGCAACCCTCCCCTTACCCCCAATCCCCCATACCTCTCTCTCCTCGTGGTTCCTCTCTCCTGGTTCCAGCGACATCAGAGGGGCGGTGTGCGTCATTGTGAGGAAACAAAGAGCCTCAGTTGCCTCACAACGATGTGGATAGCCATTACATCGCATGCGTTGTAAAAGCACATGAGATGTGATGGTATGCCTAGTAATGGTACACGTTATTACAATGCATGCATTGCAATGCTTGCGATGTAATTGTATGTGGTGTTAAAGCCACATTGTAATGGCTGTTTACCATTGAGTTGCAGCAGTGATGAGGATAATGACATCTCAACCATACTAAGGGGCCGATTATGAGTTAATTGGTCCCACTGCCAGCCCGCAGCATCGACAGTCGGGAAAACGCCAACAAGGCAGCGGCATCCCAAGCGCCGTATTATGAGTACACCGCCAGACTGGAGGTATTGTGTCAGTAGTGCCACAGCAGTGGCATGATTCGCCTCATAGAAAGGTCCTGAAGCATATGCAGTTACCGTGGCAGTGCCGCTTGCACGTCGGTGCACTATGTACCATGCACCATGTTGTGAATGACACACAGAGCACACACAACAATACAAGCAGAGGGGGGCACAACATACACACTGATACACACCCTGTGGGCTACAATACCATATGGCCCTGTTTGGGGCCCCTTCCCTGCCCTTCTTTTTTTTTTTTTTTTTTTTTTCTTGTGTTTTTCATTTTTATTTGAAAACAGCGATATATTTTGGACAAATGTTTTAGTATATAAATTCCATATTTTTGTACATAATAAAAAAGACATTACCCCCATCACCTTCCAATATAAAGTGTCTTACAGCCAAAAAACAACTGCAAGCGTGTTTATCCTGCACATGGGGTGTAATTAAAACAAAATGCGATAACACAAATCAGAACTTAGGCCGTTGTATATCAAAACATTATTTTGGGGTGGTAGATATACTGGTTAGCTAGTGATTGGATACAAGAAGCACATCCATTACAATAGAACTGTGCAGATTCACATAAGGCCATGTCAGTAACATTAGTGTATTACACCATTACATAGTGAGAGAAAGAAAACATGATTGTGGTTACATAGCAGTATAAGTGCAGAACTGAGCTGATGCCATTTTAATAATAATTAAATTATGTGTTAGTGTTGTGTGAACTCATGTTATAACTTCCGTTCTCTCTTATGTGGATGGATATCTTAGTTTTATCCACACAGCTCTTCAAACTGAATAGCGCGTAAGTTACAGGACAAAAAAAAAAAAATGCTCGACTTTGAAGGTGATCCCCATGTAGTCAGGCTTAAAAAAAAGAATTTTATGGGATTAGTGCCAAACGTTAGACTTAATAGCCACAACTAAGATATTTAGTCACAGTGATCACTGTACGTTTTAACTCTAGATTAATGGCACCAAATGATAACTGCTATAGGGTCTGCCAGAGGGGATGAAGAGAACTGGTAATAGGGTCTACAATAACCACATGTCTTGTGGAAGCTAATGTACCAGTGATTTTCTTGAAATATTCGCTCATAATAACACGGCTCTCTTTTTCACTTACTCCACTTGCTTGGTGTCTTCCATTTGTCATCGCCTTAGCCTCTCCCTGACCGGTCTTCTCATTCCCCTACTTCTCCAAAAGCTCCTTCACCTTCTACTACTCTTCCTTCTCGTCTTAGTTGTTTTACCCCTCCTATCCTCCGTTTCCTCCTTCTCCATCTCCATCTCCTTGCCCTTGTTCTTACTGCTTCCTGAACCCCTTCAAGCATTCTCCTCCAACTGCTTTAATTTTCGTTCTTCTCTTTTGCTTCACATCTTTCTCAATTCCTCCTCCTCTTCTCCCACTGCTTTGTTTCCTCCCTGTCCATCTCCCACTCATCTCTTTTTCTCTCTGTTCCTCCTCCTTTTCTCTCTCATTTTTCCTGTCTCTCCCACCCCCTCCCATTTCTCTTCCGTTCCTTCTCCCTTCCCTGCCTTTCTGCTGACATTTTCATTGCGGAGTCCCCATTGGCTGATAGGTAGCTCGTAATTGCCACAGCACTGCTGACATTGGCATGGCCTCCATTGCCCCCCACTTTCCCAACAGCCGCCCCATCGGATTCCAGTATCCTGGCAGTGGTCGCGGTCTTGCGCTGGGCTTGTAGCGATCCCACTGGCAATCTCGTAACCAGGCAGTCAGGCCACCGAGGAAGCAGCAGTCAGACCGCTACCGTGACTACGGCAATCCCAAGACCACCGTACCTATAAGCAGGCCCTAAGTGTAAGCCATGGACAGCTGTGTAAGGTGACACCAAATTAGCAGATGACTTTATTTAAGTTACATGGATGAACTATGTGCTGAATTAAAGAAGTCCCAGGATCCCAGTACTGGATAGCATTGCCCAATTTAGAACATAAAATAATTTCGGAGGAGGATTACTGGAGGTCCAGGACCTCTTAGGCCTCAAAAGGGTTCATGCAAGCGATTTTTTTAGTTGGTACTCCTCCAGTGTATTTATTTTCAATTAATCTTCTTTATGAAAATTCCAAATAACTCAGAATCTCATTGGACAAAGGAAGTCAGCCGACACGTGTTTCGCCCTTTGGGTCAATTCAACCAGGGCTTTTTCAAGGATGAAATGATATTAATGAGTCAAGGGAGAAGTGGAACAACACTGGATCTGGAACAACAACACAGAAAGTCTCTCCAATAACAAAATGATGTGGGGGAGATTTATTGATGATATTTTATTGATATGGCAAGGATCAGAGGCACACTTAAGAGACTTCATTAATACCTTCACCCCCAACAAATGGGCGATAGACATAAACCTCACGATTTCTAAGACAGAAATTCAATTCCTGGACCTAGTAATCTTCATTTAACAGAATACACTACACACTAAAATTCAAAGGAAAAGCACAGCCGCCAATTCCATCCTGCATGCTTTGAGCAGCCATCCGCACCACACCATCAGAAATATTCCATCAAGGGAATTCCGGCGAGCCCGCATAAACTGTAGCACAGATGAAGGCTACAATACTAAATCCCAGAAGATCACAAAAAGATGACAACAAAGAGGATACAGCCACCAATGCCTTAAAGAAACACAACCAGTTAGATCACAATATGCTCCTACACACCACTAAATTAGAACACCAGCAACCGACCATCCAGTTCTAGGCCCAATACAATAATGGACATCAACATATACGAAAGTCTTTAAAAAAACTTTGGAATCTCCTGACACAGAATTCTTCAATAGCTAACAGCATCAAGGGCCAACAACAACTGAGTTTCACAAGAGGTAAAAACCTTTGTGACACTTTATGTTCGTCAATTTTTCAAACAAAACAATATTCTGCAACCTTTTTAAAACAACCAAGCGGCTTTTTCACCTGTTCAAACTGCTCCATTTGCAAACTTGGCAAGTCCAAAAACCAAAATATAATGGTGAATGGGCACCTCTTCCATATCAAGGACTTCATAAACTGTGAGACATGGAAAGTAATTTACCTAATCACTTTCCCCTGCGGAAAACATTACGTAGGGAGTACCATCCGCCCATTGAAAATACGCATCCAAGAACACTTTAGGAACATTCACAAAGCGGACCTAAGACACCCACTAGTGGAACATTTCGAAACCAACCATCCACACAATCGCAACTTCTCTTTCTGCTGCCTTGAAAAAGTGAAACAACATGAAAGAGGTGGCAATTTGGAGCTCGAATTACGTCAAAAAGAAAGTGCCTTTATAATCAGGTTTGGCACAGTGGAGAGTGGCCTGAACAAAGAAAATGAATGGCACTACTGGCTATGATATGCCTTCCTGTCCTAACTGTAAATGATCTGGGCTATGTACCTGATAGATCTATTGGCAAGAACCAATGCGAAAGAAGAAGAAAAGAAGAGAAAAAGAGAAAAGAAAAAAAGATGGCAAAGACTTTTAATACCTTGATGTATAACAGTTTTTTTGAATGACAGGAAAATGTCTACTATATTCTTTACATGCTTAGATTTTTGTGTCTTTCATTTCTCCTTAGCTTTTGTCCTCCCGCAAACATCTGATCAGTCGGACACTTTATTATGCTCTTGAGATATTCCCTTTTGTTACCCTGAATGTGTTACCTGTTGCCTCCTTGATCTCATTTTTCTCAAAAGTGTTATATCCTAAGAGATGTCTATTGGTCCTTTGCAGCATTTAACTGCAAAGAACATGATTACTGAACCACAAACAGAGAATAAGCCGTCAACATTTTTTCCCGCTAACAAAATCTAAAATATTCTTCTTTTTTCTTAAAATTTCTTTTGCTCTGTTTTTGAATATTTTAACTTCCATTTCTCAGATGAGTCCGACCTAATGGTATGAAAGTTATTTGAAGGGATATGAATTAGCAACTGCAAAATTCAAACCGAAATCGGTCACATGCTAAATATTGGTTGCTTACAATTTTCAACCAGTGACCTATCAGGGGCTGTAGGCCGTTTGGAATTTTTTTATCATACCTAGATTTAGATGTGAGATAGGTTGTTCTTTTAATTACATTACAAATCTTTGAAACCGTGGGGTTTTTTGATCCCTAGCGCTATAGATGCCCGCTGTATTCAAGCAAATCGCATCCACTCTGAGATGGCGCCCGCTTACAACTTCTCATTTCTAACATGTGACCGGACTTAATCTTTATTTGAAAGATGGCCTGGTTCACAACACCGCAGTCGATAGCCACGATACAGGATTAACCCAGGACCGCACCTTCTTGACTTTATGAAACAAGTACTTGCAAACTAAATATGTAGTGTTCCAATATAGAATTTAGTTATATTTAAGCCACTGACAGCCTAATAACCAAAAGTGGTGTTTTGCCAAATTATATGCTGTCTGTAATCTTCCGTCAATGCCCACATTCTCCTTATTCTACTAGGGTCTCTGATTCGTTCTGAATGGCATTAAGCTGGAAAACGCAATTTTCTTTTCCTTTTTAGGTCTCGCGTGGCGTCGGGTGTGCACATGCGCACTTGAGCTCGCTAGATTTAATGTTTTGGAGTAGTGAGATTAAGCCCAAACCCTCTTCTTCATTGGCTGGCCTCCTAAACAGTGGCCAGCCTTTGGAGAAAAGGTCCTAATGACGTTCTTCTTTGTATCTAAGCCCCGTCCTTTTCGGATTGGGGGGCGCGTTTTTTAGTTTTGTTCTACCTAGTGACGTTCTCAGTCAAAAACACGCCCCCCAGTCTGAAAAGGACGGGGGGCTTAGTTCCAAAGAAGAACCATTTGTTTGTAAGCCCGTCCTTTTCAAACTGGGGAGGCATGTTTTTGACTGTTGTTTACAGCCTAGAAAACACGCCCTCCAATCTGAAAAGGACGGGGCTTAGAGACAAATGGCAGCGCATGTTTTACGATGCTCGCTGCGGTATCAAGATGCGTTCTCACAATTTTTTGTAGCTTCTGTGTACTTATTTGAGTCTTCCTCCACTTCCTTTTCGATTATTGCAATACATGAAATATGTCTCTTCTTTTAACTTCCAATAATTGTTCAGAGTAGCTATTTTTCCATTCTACACTAAACTCTGTCCCTACAGTTACTACTCTTCATCCGCTGTGACCATTTACCACTTCTCCGGCATGTTGCCGGTGTGCATGTTGCCGGTGTGCATGATCTCCTTTTTCCAACGGCTGCGGGACGCCACTGGAATTATCATCCGTGACGCCCGCGGGTTGATGCACAAGCAGAGCACATCCTAATGATCGCTTGGCAATACAACACCGAGGATACAATTATTTCCGCAGAAGTTCAAGGTTCTTTGAACAGTCAAAATTCCCTTTGAATATCGTGTTGCGTGCTAGTACGAAGGGAGCAGATATATCGACTGCAAGCCCTGGCTATTTAAAACACGCCGAATGCATTTTCTTAATTATCGAAATAATATAACAACGTGGAGTGAGCAGACATACTGTATGCTGTTCCTGGCCATCGGATCGCTATAAATTTTACTCATTTCTATTCATTTTTAAACATCCCTTCGAATAAAAAAAGAAAAAAACGCTATACCATCAGCTGCTGCCTGGTGCGGCCCATACAAACAGCTACCTACTTAGCTGGTTTTTGTGGCTCCTGAAGAAGGCGTTCCAGTGAAAAACGCCGAAACGCGCGTCGAGAAGAGGACTAGTGTTGTCCGCCACTGTTTTAGGAATTAAGAACTAATGATGTTATGTGTAATGTGATACTGTGTTGAGACCTTAGTAGAGGTCACAGATTTTATTTTTACTATATGTCGAAATAATTTCATGTTTTTATTCTGAGTATATATACTTATTAATAAACAAAATTTTGTACTTTTTAATTGATTGTTGTGCCTTTCACTTATCGTTCTCTCCCTGATGATATTATATTCTGTGTTTTGCTTTACATCGGCATGTTGCCGGTGTTGGCATTGTATTCATCACATTGGAAATTATTAAAGATCCGGCAAGAAATCCTTAATAAGGGAAAGGCAAAGGAGTAGACTCAACAAAAAGGAATCAGTGTGACTAAAAAGAAGTGTATAGAAAACGCACAGTGGTATCAGTTCAGGGAAATCAGGGACCCCAGACTCCATATTCATACCGGTGGAGCATTTTCCAAAAGTGCTCGGGACCTCACCAGTTCAGTGAAAATGCAGTCGTGCTGGCGAGGACCCATAACAACTTCCACGTCCAATACGTTCCACGCAGCCTGTTCTCGTCGACCATTGAAAAGTACTAGCTAGAGTTTCTCGCTCAGGGCCGACATTGGTTGGAGTTTGAAAGCAGTACTACCGTCCTACAAGCCCTGTGATTAGATAACAAATAATCCAAGGCCCCAAAAGTAATGGTCCATCTGCTCGCGGGCCGCGGTCTGTTGACAGTGCAGCTGGCTGTGTAGAGGCAGACGGTTGGAGAACCGCAGCCTTAAGGCCCGGAAGCGCAGGGTACGCCTAAATTCCCGGGGTTCACCTGCCTTGTCAAAACACAGAGACACGGACTCTTCGTCTGGCGTAGAAGATGGTATTTATTAGCTGCAGCTAGTACAGTGGTCTTAGAAGTCGTCAGTACAAGGAGGTTCAAAAGAGACTGCCACTTAACTCCGTGGCGCACAGGTTTATATATGATACAATACAATGAAATGCAATCACACACGAGCATGAGCTATAGGCAAATGTTATAGACAATGTTTTAAGACGAAAGCAACTCAAGTTCCTGGTTCTGTTTGTCATTCTACCCCTTAAATAAATCACAAGTGAATCCACACACTTCGATTTACAAGCAGAGAAAACACAGCTGCGTGTTGTAGAAGGAAAGTCGAGAAACAGGAGAATGCATGAGACATGTAGCGAAGGACAGCAGATAAGATAACTTAAAAGAAACAATGGTGTGAAATGTCATGTAGTCCAGACGGGGATTAATCAGCTCAGACAGGAATTAGTGTACTCGGACAGACCTTGACACTCGTTAGTAAACATAGGCGAGGAAGCCACCTGACACGCAAAGCATAAACGACAAAAACATTGCGTTCCCCGAGCTGCCTGAGTGAGGGCAACCTAAAATAGCAGCGATCACAAAATGGAGGCTGAGCACGAACAAATTTGTGATTTACAGAACCTCAGGCCCTCCTTTTGCCATTACTCAGGCAAAGACAAACCAACTCATGCTAATCTGAGTCAGAATCAACACTGATGTTCATGAGATCTTCAAGCTGTTGCTGCACCATCATTTGAATATTCTCTGTCTTCTGAGCGGCAGATCGTGGAACACATAGAGTCGCCAACAGGCCACAAACTGCAGGACAACACTGAACGCATAAGCAACAAGAGAATATGACGGCTAAAGTTACTCCAAGGAACGTTAAGATCTTCCATCCCCAAGTTGACAATATTCCCCAAAACCATCCCAGAAAAGACCAATCTCCTTCGTTCTGATGAATCGACTCGGAGACAGTGTGAAATTTGGAAATGGCTTGGTATACTGCTGGAGCGTCATCTGGAATATAAATGCAGCAACTAGATCCGATCAATTTACAGACACCTCCTTGGTCTGCTACGATCACGTCTAACGCAATTCGATTTTGCAGCGTCATAAGACGATCCGCTTGAAGTTGTGCTGTAATGTTACCTATCGCACCTGCGGTAACATTAATAGTGGTCTCAACCACTCGAACCAGTTGCCTGATGTGTCTACTGTTGACCATCGGACCCCAAAAGGGAAGGAATCCTTTTAGGAAATCTCCTCCCTCTTGTTCTGCTGTGTCTTTGGCATCGAATACGCCTCTGCTATGTCTAACTCTATGATGGTCTGGCGAAGCCGTATATGTAGGGGGAAGGAGGAAAGCTATATATAAGCATGAGCAGAAAATCCGTTCCGCTTGCGAATTTTGCAGATTTTCGGTAAATTCGCAATCCGCGAGATTCGCGAATTTCCCTCAACATCCGCGAACGAAAATCCGCGAACGGGTCAAAAGTTCAAGCTGACTTTTGTAACTCTTTTAGAATGGCGCCAGCAAGCTGCCAGAGCCATTCTAAAATAGTTACAAAAGTCAGCTTCAACAGGAAGCTCTAATCGATAAAGTAAAGCAGGTGCTGCTCAAATTCAGTTACACAATCATTAATCACCCCAAACTTGGGGTGATTAATGATTGTGTAGATTGTGTAACTTAATTTGACTTTCAACTGGAGCACCTGCTTTACTTTATCTATTAGTGCTTCCTGTTGAAGCTATTTCTAGCTATTTTAGAATGGCGCTGGCAGCTTGCCGGCGCCATTCTAAGTGGGGCTGAGGGCAGAAGGGCACAAAAGTGGGACAGAGGGCAGAAGGGGACAAAAAATGAGTGGGGCAGAGGGCAGAAGGGCACAGAAACAAGTGGTACAGAGGGCAGATGGGCATAAAAAACAAGAGGGTGGCAGTGATTAAGCAGGCAAAAAAAAATCCAGTGAAATTGCAAAGCGCCTCGCGAACACCCGCGAACACCCAAAGCGCCTCGCGAACACCCGCGAACACGCAAAATAAAAAAATCTGCAAATTCGCACGAATTCGCGAATTTTGCGGATTGCCAATTCGCAAATTCGCGAATTGCAAATTCGCAAAATTCGCCCATGCTTAGCTATATAACAGGTTCCAGAAAAATTAGAAGGTACCAAGTATAAGCTCGATCATTACAAACAAAATACGTTCCTTGAGACGGAACTAACGGAGGGAAATCAAGAGATGCGAAAACATATGTGTAAGTACATTTCTGGTTGTCATCAATTTTCTTGCTGTTGATTTGGAGACATAGATTACCTTTATGGGGCACAGTCCACACTGGGGAAGACTTGCCTTTTCTAGTTTTGTCACTGAGAATGGAAACATAGTGAGTAACATTCCATCCATCATAAGCTTTCTTTTCATCTAGTGGAATCTTACTCTTCTCTACAATCATGGCCAGTACCACTATACTTTTGATCAAGGAGCTATGGCTAAAATCTAGTCCATTCCCAGAAGTTCTCATAGGGCTTCGTTCTAAGTCTGTTGTGGTATGCGGCTGAAAACATTGTCAAATAGGCCCAAGCTGAACCTTCGTATGAGAAAGGAAGAACCAAATATGGCATTCCCTTTTGCGTATTGTGTGGCATGAGTCCGCACACCCAACAATCAGTCATATTAATGGCCAACTGGTGTTGGTGCAACAACTGAATAAACGGATTGTTCATATACTCGGCTCTCCTTATCTGTTCATGAGGGGGTAAAGTATGCATTTTGTGTGAAAAGACAGAAAGACGAGAAGGCAAAGAATTCGTAGAATTAGCAACATTTCTTGATTGCAAAGTATGTATGACCCATCCTGTGCAAGCTAATAAAATACACAAAAACATAAGAACACACAAAGTTACGCCAAATCGACTACGCAATAATTTACAATATTTTGATGTCATTTCTTGCTTCCTATTTTCCCTACCTACAATTATTGTACCATCCATCTTTATCTAAAAAAAATTTGCTCAAGGCACTCTTCCTTAATCACTCAGCTAATCACTTCTGTATCCTGAGGCACTAGCCACTTACTAAAAGAACAAAATCAGATTACAGTCTGAGTCTCCTACCATGACCCTGCGACGGAGACAGAGGGCACATCTAATACTGATATCACAAAAGGGCAAAAAAAAGCCGAAAAGAAATGTCTTTAATTAATAAAAAGAAATGTTCAAGAAAAATATTTAGTTCAGTTCGTTGGGTCTTGTTCTCAAGTTGTAGCGTGTTTTGCTTGACACGGTCTGATCTTTAAACAATATTTCTGGGTTGGTGGTGTCTATTCGACGATGCACAGGCACAGCAGCTTGAAGAATATCGGCATCTGCTTTTTCATACTAAGTCCCATAAATCTGAGCGTCACTAAACGGAACAAAACAAGGAACTGCTGCAGTGTCCGATTCTCTTACACCACTGCGAATCCACTGATCAAAGTGTAATGGAAGTGGCACCTTTTTACAGTGCACTCCATGCACCCAGTTTCGTTTGCCGACCACCTTTACAGCCGAGCGAGTAACAAGCAGAACTTGCGTAGGCGTAGACCAACGAGGTTCCAAATTCTTAGTCCGTTGAAAGTTTTTCACGCAGACCCAGTCACCGGGCAAGATGGTGTGACCTGGGTCTGTGGAGGCCTCCAGCAAAACACTCTGTACCTGTTGACGAATAACCCTTAATTTAGTAGTCAAATCATGTAAATAGTCAATCAACAGAGGATATGGTATATCTGAGTATCTTTTGGGACGGGGACGCCCCAAACATTAGCTGGGCGTCCAAATACTACTTCATATGGGCTAAGTCCCATATGAGAGTGCACAGTAGTTCTGGTTGACAAAAGAGCTAGGGGGAAAGCATCAGGCCAAGCAAGACCTGTACTGGCTTGAATCTTGGCCAGCTTAAGCTTGAGCGCACCATTTTAACACTCAACCAAACCCGCTGACTGTGGATGGTTTGCCGCATGGAATTTTTTTTTAATTCCCAGACCAGAACATACTTTCTGCATAATCTGGCCCACAAATTCATTTCCATTGTCACTCCAGACAATGTGTGGCAAACCAAATCTAGGAAAAGATTCCTTAATCAAGACTTTAGCAGTTGACAAAGCAGTGTTATCTTTCAAGGGGTAGGCCTCTATCCAACGGGAAAAGGCACATACCACCACCAGAACATACTTGAGGTTGTTGCAGCGATCCATATGAATGTAATCGATCTGCAACACCTCAAAGGGATATGACGGGGGAGCAAAATGACCTGCTCGGGTTGAGGTACCCTTTCCTGGGTTGTGCATTAAACAAACAATGCAATGTTTAACCACATTTTCTGCACATTTCGGAATTCCTTCATTCTGCCATACCGGAGCCCAGAGCTTGAATATGCCTTTTGCACTAATGTGAGCTGGACCATGAGCCATAGTCACGACCGGCAACACATAAGCATCCGGTAACAACCATCGCTGATGTTCTGACAGTTCTGTCCAACAACCTGTCGAATCTAACATTCCCATCCTTTCTTTCCACATACTCAATTCCTTCTCAGTCGCCTCTCCCTGAATCGTTTTCACACTCTTAATCGTGTCTTCACACATTCCAATTTCCCTCACCCAATTCGCAGGGCCTGCCACATACATTCGACTAGTAGTGTTTCTAGCTGTGGTTTTCGCTACCTCATCTGCAAACGCATTTCCACGTCCCACATCATCTGAAATTTTCTTGTGCGCGCTGCACTTTATGATCGTTATCTGTGCTGGTAAAGTAAGTGACTCAAGAAGATCAGTTACTAACTGACCATGCTGAATCTTTGTCCCGTGGGAGGTAAAGAATCCTCTCTCCCTCCACAGCTTTATGAAACTATGTGCAACACCGAAGGTGTACTGACTTTCCGTGTACACATTCACTCTATTTCCCTTCGACAGCACACACGCTCTAGTCAAAGCTATCAATTCAGCTGCTTGGGCTGAATTATGTCCGATACGTGCCGTCTCAACAATTGTGCATAAGGTGGTGACAGCATAGACAGAAGTGGTTTCTCCATTTGGAAGCTTAAAACAAGAACCGTCTACCCATAGGATCCCGTCCGGGTCCTTGAGCGGAGTGTCCTTTAAATCAATCCTCCTCTTTGTTTCTTCTTCTGTTTAAAGAAAACAATCATGCTTTTCCTGATCGTCTTTCTCATCTGGGAGTGGCAACAGTGCAGCTGGATTTAACGTGTTACATCTTTTGATATGTATGTGACTCGCTAGAAGTGTCAGCTCGTAACCAGACAAACGAGCACTCGTAAGATGCTGCGTTTTAGTATCCACTGCGTGTGGAACCATAACAATAAGTTTGTTATCCAATACTAATCCGGCAGACTGTCTAATAGGAATTGCGGCAGCTGCTGTAGCTCTAAGACAACTGGGCAAAGCTTTAGCTACTGAGTCTAATGTAGAGGAGAAATAGGCACATGGCCTTTGCTAATCTCCGAATTACTGTGTCAAGACTGAGAACTCGCAACCTTCTCTCTCATGAACATACAATGTAAAGGTCTTACTATAATCTGGGGTACCCAACACAGGAGCTGAACACAGGGCAGTACGTAAATCAACAAAACTTTTCTGACATACATCCGTCCAAGGGAGCGGATGGGGTGTATCTTTCAACGTTAATGCCACCAATGGTTTCGCCAGAAGTAAAAAATTGGGAATCCATTGTCTACAGTAGGAAGTGATACCCAAAAAGGCACGCACTTCTCTCTGTGTGGTGGGTACAGTCATCTGTGAAATAGCATGAATACGTTCTTGGGTCAATCGCCTTCCCTCCTTCGACAAGAGATGACCTAAATAGGTCACTTCTTGTCGGACATACTGCAACTTGGAGGGCGATACTTTATGATTCAGTACAGCCAGATGACGCAACAACTCAACAGTCACATTCCTACACACATCTTCCGTATCAGCAGCCACCAGTAAATCATCCCCATACTGAACAAGCGTAGCACCTGGAGGCAAAGAGAAAGTATCAAGTTGACATTTAAGAGCTTTGCTATAATTAGAGGGACATCATTGTCTTCATTAATTCAATTATTCTACCTGGAAGAGCCGTAATCAAGTCTTCGGGTTTTGCACCACCCACCTGATTCCCATCCGCAGCTCTAATAGCAGCCCAAACACCACCCAATTCAGCCAAATGATCTTCCCTACGAATCCGTGCCCATAGACCTTGCGGAACAACATTTCCAAATAGCATATCAATGTCGGCCAAATTCATAATACAAGCGTCAACTGTTTGGGACAATTCTTTGTAATATCCAGCAGGATTTTTACGGGGGTCAGGAAGAGTTTGCTTAAGCCCCAATACTTCAGACCTCTTCCAGGGTTCGTGAACCCATATACGCTGGAAATGAGCAGGGACTAGAGGTGGACCAATCACTGCCTCTCTCCATACGGGAGGAACTTCACTCATCAGATAAATCCTGCTACCTTTTCTATTGGCGGGATCAGTCTCAGAAAAGGACAGGGACAGAAACATTGTTCGAAACACAATAAGTTTATTCACTGCCTCCTCAACTCAATGTCCTACAATAAAATCTTTATGAAAATCAGCTTGTAATTTCAGTAGTTCCGAAGGAACTGTATCTAACTCCATATCTTCCCAACCTCTAATAAGAGTTTGACACATAATGTTGTAAACATATCTCTGCGTGGGCTCCCCCATTGATGAAAACAACTCATGATATCATCTGGACTATATTCTGGTCCATGCTCAATCCATTTATGAGCGAGAGAACCCAAAACTACTTTCTCATCTGCAAGAGGAAGTTGACCACGAGATTGTCGTCTAGAGAAAGCTGGAGACAAATTTAAAGACCTAACAAAAGGAGAAAAGAAACTTGAAACAGCATCTGCTATCCTCCTCTGTGAAATAGGAGAATGCCTCGAAAGGATAGGAGGTATTACAGATGTAGAAGACAACAGAGACTGAAACGTAGCAGACTGAAGAGTGGGAACTGGAGAAAGTGGGGGCTGAAGTACAGGCTGCGAGGGCGGAGCAGAAGCAGGCAAGGAAGCATTAAGGGGCTGAGCCGGTTGCTGGACAATCGGTAATTGAGCAACCACTTGTTGAGAAACAGGAGGGGGTAACGGAGGTGCATTCGCATTCTGAACATAGGGCGGAGGTGAATTCAATAAACAGGACATTAGGGAATCTTCTTCTAATTCCTTACTTTTATCTGAAGAGGAAGTAAGCAACATCGGATATTATCTATCTATCACAATACGATGTTATCTCTCCGATACCTCCTTCGCATCATCTGCTTCATTGTCCTTAAACTGCTGTGCAGCCTGTAGGACTGACATGTCTTGCGCTTTCTTATCTTTTTTCGCTTGTTTGATTTCCCTCTGTTTGGCTTCTTTACGCCAAAGGCGAAAGGAGTCAAACATAGCCGGCCGGGCTTCTCTTCTAAACAGAATTATTTCCAAATTATCTAATATAGCAGGGTCAAAGCTACCATTTTGGGGCCATCTTAAAACTCCACTATTTTTCGTATATCGGACCCATGTCTCGTTAAAGGTAATGGGACCAATTCCATGTTTCGAATAGAGCTCATAAGTGGGAGTTCCAACCGGCGGGATCAGACATGATTCCTCCAACTGGGAACCCCTCGTACAACCCAAACAACAGAATCTTTTGAACTTACTCAGTCCAGGCATTGTCACTTCTCTAGACTGATCACAAACAACAAAGGTCTGTGGGAGCGACCCACCAAATACTTTACTAAGAATCATTCTGCACCAGCGAAGGTCCGTCTATCGTCTCGCTCTACCAAAACTTCAGAAGGGTCCAAGGCAGGGCGACAGTCAGGGCAGCAGTCGTCAGCAGCCGTCGGAGAGGAGTAGCTGCGCCGTCAAAGACCTTCGGTCCACTTCCGACATGCAGGGGTCGATCACGTGGTGCGCTTCCTCCGGAGTTTTCTTGCGGGGCTCCTCACGACCCTCGGGCTCAACCGCTACAGCTGAAGTGCCAGTTGGAGAACCGCAGCTTTAAGGCCTGGCGGCGCAGGGTACACCTAAATCCCCGGGGTTCACCTGCCTTGTCAAAACACAAAGACACGGACTCTTCGTCTGGCGTAGAAGATGGTATTTATTAGCTGCAGTTAGTATAGTGGTCTTAGAAGTCGTCAGTGCAATGAGGTTCAAAAGAGACTGCCACTTAACTCCGTGGCGCAAAGGTTTATATATGATACATTACAATGCAAAATGCAATCACACACAAGCATGAGCTATAGGCAAATGTTATAGACAATGTTTTAAGACCAAAGCAACTCAAGTTCCCGGTTCTGTTTGTCATTCGGCCCCTTAAGTAAATCACAAGTGAATCCACACAATTCGATTTACAAGCAGAGAAAACAGAGCTGCGTGTTGTAGAAGGACAGTCGAGAAACAGGAGAATGCGTGAGACATGTAGCGAAGGACAGCAGATAAGATAACTTAAAGGAAACAATGGTGTGAAATGACATGTAGTCCGGACGGGGATTAATCAGCTCAGACAGGAATTAGTGCACTTGGCCAGACCCTGACACTCGTTAGTAAACATAGGCGAGGAAGCCACCTGACACGCAAAGCAGAAACGACAAAAACATCGCGTTCGCCAAGCTGCCTGAGTGAGGGCAACCTAAAATGGCGGCGATCACAAAATGGAGGCTGAGCATGAACGAATTTGTGATTTACAGAACCTCACATACCAGGGAAGGGGGGTGACTTTGCAGAGGCATATCCCATTGGCCTATACCGACAAAAACGAACAGTACAGACAATGTTCTAAGAACGCAATCGCTTGCAGGAGACTCTAAGTAGCATGTGGTGGAGAGAAAAGGGGCCACTCGTTGAGGGTCTTGGAGATATGGCAGAAAACATGGCAGGCCCATGCAGTCTGAGCTGGCAAAAGACAGTAGTGTTTGGCTCACAAATATTTTTGTTTTTCACATACACCCTTGCTCACCCTCTCGCCCTCACCCACCCTCACTCACCCTCATACCCCCTCACCCTCACCCACCCTCACCCTCACATCCCCTCACCCTCACACCTGGCGCTGTGTGGGTGTGGTGCTGTTTGTGTGTGTGTGTGTGTGTGGGGCGCTGTGTGTGTGTGTGTGGCACTGTGTGTTTGTGTGTGCGCTGTGTTTGTGTGTGGTGCTGTGTGTGTGTGTGGCGCTGTGTGTGTGGCTCTGTGTGTGTGGCTCTGTGTGTCTGTGTGTGTGTGTGTGTGGCTGTTTGTGTGTGTGTGTGGCTCTGTGTGCGTGTGGCTCTGTGTGTGTGGCTGTGTGTGTGTGTGTGTGTGTGTGTGTAGCTGTGTGTGTGTGTGTGGCTCTGTGTGTGTGGCTCTGTGTGTGGCTCTCTGTGTTTGTGTGGCTCTCTGTGTGTATGTGGCTCTGTGTGGCTCTGTGTGTGTGTGGCTCTGTGTGTGTGTGTGGGGGTGCAAATGCAATAGGTCTCGCATATGCAAGAGATTAAGCTATATGCATTGTAAATGACAATGCCATTTATTTATCTGTTTCCAAAACCAACATATAAATAACAATTTTGTCATTTACAATGCCAATAGCTCTAACTTTTGCAAAGGAGGGACACTTGCATTGTAAATGCTTGTTAAAATGATGCTGTCCTTTTTAAGCGTCTGTTCCTTTACTAGAGATGGAAATCTGTGTCCGTAGATAGCCAAACTTATTTGCTAAACGCCCAACACTGGTGCTGGAAACCAGGGTTCGAGCCTCAAGGTCGCGTCCACATCCTGTGATTCTGGGCAAATCACTTAATCTCCCCGTGCCTGAATGTGTAATGTAAATGCGGTGCTCATGTAAAGAGCTCCAATACCTTCAGGTCGAGTTTGCGCTATATAAAAGACGCAAAAATAAATAAAAAAATAAAATAAAAATAAAAAGACCATATAGTTGGGTTAGATCCCGTTTCTTCTATTGACTTTACCAATCTCAACTGATTTTTACTGCTCTCGTTAGATTAATTACTGTCGAACTGCCCTGTATCTATTTCATTTGTCCCTTTTCTGCTTACTCACTTGCTAGACAAACATCCGTGCAAGAAATGCTGAAACCTGATGTGATACGCCTCATTTGAGACTATATATTTTCTTATGTTGCACAACTACATTATAACAGAAGGTACTTACAATCCAATTCAATGTATAAATGACAATGTTATGTTTTCTGACAAGATGAAAGTGCTTAAATGTTTGTATGAAATACGATGTATGTTAAAATGGTAAATATCTTGAATACCAAAAAACAAGCATGATAAGACCCCACCCTGCATGATGCAAAGACACTCTGCTACTTTGCTAACTCGCTTTGATAATAGACTTCATATCACAATTAATAAAACTGAAATGCATTAGCAAAAACCACATTAACATCTACTAATTGCAAGACTTCTCCTTCTTCCTCCTCCTTTCTCTTTTTCTTCTTCTTTTTATGTCCTTTCATTCACTTCCCTCCCCCTGCTTTCTTGTTCTATTTCTCCATCAATCACTTCACCTTGCACAAGCACTTCCACTGCACCGGTGTATACGAAGAAAAAAACTTAAAAAAAAAAACTTTAATGACATCTTCACTCTGATATAACATTATATATATAACATTGACTCATTATTATACTTTCAGCCTTGAAAAAGCCCTGGTCGACTCGACTCAACGGGTGAAACACGTGTCGGCTGAAATCCTTTGTTCAATGAGATTCTGAACTAATTGGATTTTTCTTAAAGAAGATTTATTGAAAATAAATACACTAAGCTGTTTCTAAAAAGAGGACTCAAACTCTTTCTTTCTGCTTACTTTTATCAAATACAATGGAGGAGTACCAACTCAAAAAAAACGCTTGCATATGGATGAACTATGTGTACTAAGAGTTTCTGTGGCCCAGAACATGGGTGCAAGCAGCATAGACACGCCAAAGAATGGGGTAAAGCAAAGCTGTGAGTGTGATGTTCCAATGACAGAGCCTGAGACTGAGATCACTGCTACCCTGGAGTGGTGAAGGCAAGGCATGCGCCTTCTGTCTTGCTCATACCTGTGCATATGATATGATGATATGATATTGTATTTATAAAGCGCGACCTACACTCCATGGAGCATCTTGGCGCTGGTCATACGTGTCACTGAGGGAAAGAGCGAAAGGGACCAGATGATCGGTCTATCTGACGTGGAAAGTCAAATTAATGCTAAACAGGAGGCATCAGGGATCTTAAAAATCCAGGTTTTGAGAGCCTTTCGAAAAAGGTTCTCTGATGGAATTTGACGCAATTCGAGTGGGAGCTTATTCCAGGCTCTTGCTCCTAATACTCCAAGAGATTTACCTCCTTTAGTGGTGAGTCTGAATTTGGGAATAACAAGTAGGTTTAGGTTGGAGGATCTCAATGAGCGAGATGGTGCGTATCTTCCGAACCTTCTGGACAAATAGGTGGGGCCCAACTGATAGTAGGCTCTGTAGGTGATCAGTAAAATTTTAAAAAGCACCCTTTTATGGATCGGCAGCCAGTGAAGGGCTTTAAGTGCTGCTGAAGCAGACGACTTCCTAGGCCATCTCAGCACGAGACGGGCGGTGGCATTCTGGACCATCTGCAATTTGTGCAATACAGCTTTACTGGAGCCTGCATAAAGACTGTTGCAGTAGTCTAGGCGAGACGTAATGAGGGCCACCACTACCGTCTTTCTGGCTGTAAGGGGGAGAAGGTCAAAGAACCTCCTGAGGCCCTTAATTATGTTGAAACAAGACCCTGCCACAATGCCTGCTTGTTGTCTAAACGATAGGGCTTCATCAAACCGTATCCCAAGGTTGCGGGCCGTCGTGATGGTATTTGGGGGGGCTTCAGCATCCTGAGGCCACCAGATTTTGGGGGAAAAAAGGTTTTGTTGGCCAAAGGGAAGAATTTCAGTCTTGCCTGAATTACATTTGAGATGGTGATTTCTCATTGAATCAAAAGTTGCGGCAAGACAAACTCTCAGATTTTCCTCTGCCTTTGTGGTGTTGTTATCTAAGACGAGGATGAGCTGAGTATCATCAGCGTAGGATATCGTACTAATGTGGAAGGATGTAATTAGCTCTATTAAGGGTGTCATGTAAAGGTTAAAAAGTATTGGACTCAAGCTGGAGCCCTGTGGTATTCCTGTTCTTAACGCTTTTTCGTCAGAGCAGTAACTTCCGAATGTGATAACTTGCTTCCTATGGCTGAGAAAGTTTTTTAGCCATTCTAAGGCGGTTCCTGCTATTCCTGCTTCTGCTAGGCGGCCAATTAACACGGGGTGTGAGACCGTGTCAAAGGCCGCCGAGGGATCTAGCAGAACCAGGACGGCCTTTTTTCCTTGGTCCATTGCAATCTTAAGTGTCTCTGCCGTGTGTAATAGTGCTGACTCTGTGGAGTGTTTTGCTCTAAAACCTGCTTGGTTAGGGTGAAGGATTTCGTTGTCCTCCAAATACCTGGTCAGTTGTTTATTTACCGCTGCCTCGGTAAGTTTGAAGAGAAGTGGGAGCAGCGAAATAGGGCGGAGGTTAGAGAGCACGGTGGGGTCAGCCAAAGGTTTTTTTTGCAGAGGTTTTACCGCGGCTACTTTCCATTCGGGCGGGATGGCGGCAGTGGTCAATGAAGAATTAATGATTGCATTAATGCTTGGGTTAACAGTGTCTACTAGGGCGTGTAGTAGTACACAGAACTGAAATGCTATTTATCTGGTTAATATTAATGCCCCTTATTATATATCAAAGACAAGCAATAGGGAGACGTTGAGCAAGGGCTTATATGACTAGTATACTCGTTCACCATCAGTAATTGAACCCTTATTTACTATTTCGTCAGAGGGCAGTTCAATGCTAGGTCCAGGGTGGGAGTTTTAAGTTAAGGAAGTTTCAATTCCTAAAATTTGAGATGGAGAAGAACAGTAAGAAGGAGGGCACAAACCTTGGGCAAAGCACAGCATGTCCACACCCTGGCAAAGGTGCCTATCTCACTTACACTGGGCATGGTTGACAATGGGAGAGAGAAAGGGGTAAGGTGACTTTGAGGCATAGCCCGGCAAACACTCATAGTGCTCTAAAACAATAGAAATACCAGCACATTATTAATTGTCTAACTGGTGAGTGTGGGTTGTTGTGGTGCTGTAGGGGAGAGAGGGGGGCGGCAGTGTTGTGTGGGAGTTGGTTGGCGAAGGGGCTAGGAAAGGATTTGATCTGTTAGGGTTAAGTTGGTAGGTGGCCCGGGTGCGGCTGGTGGGCAGCCTGCAGCAGATGAGATACAAGTGACATCACCAGTTATTTCAGTATCAAATCCGGTGGGTGTTCTATTCCCTATTCCACCCCTCCCTAGATAAACTGAGCATCAATATTGCTGTAGATACGCTGTAGTAAAAATGCTCTGCTAGAGGCTACTAATGAGGATACTCCTATCATTGCTATTACAGCTTCAGTTACATGGTAACCAACTTTTGACCAATTTTTTTGTAAGTTCTAACTAAGTGGAAATTGTGGTATGTTGGAGCAGTTGGAACAGGTGGAATATTTGTGAATATTCGTGGACTTGTTGTTCAGTGCCAGGAAAGGGGCCTGACAGGTCTTTATAATCCCTCACTAGTTGGAGGGTGCTCATGTCCATGGATGGTAAGACCCATAATGACAGAAGGGTCACACACCAGTGAAGACGGCCTAACACACACAACCCTGTTGCAGTTGGCGAAGGCTCCAAGAACTATGATAAGAGCAGCCAGAATAAAGAGGCAAAATATGAAAGTGCAGGGCTTGAAACAGTGCTCACCCAATATAATGGTGCTTACTGAGGATGTTTAAGAGGACAGAACGGTCTCTGTGGTGGCTGAAGTTTCACACTCAAGGCTCCCAAATAAGCATTACAGAAGGGGCTTCTACAGATGCCGCATGTTGCACATGTGTTCATGAGGCAAAAAGATCCCTGTCAGCCTCTGATGTTGTAAAAAGTCCTCCCTGGAATATTACACAAGGCAAATAAGCCTATACCTTCCTCTCCGACCTCTCCCACACACTTTCCCCCTCTTATGTCAGCAGAGTCTGTGTCATCCGGAGAGCCAGCTCAAAGAGGGGCAAGGCTAAGGCAAGGGCATTGCCAAAAGGTCCCAAGGCTGCACAACTAGCGCACATGAGCAAACATTTGCCCATACTGTACCAATGCAGCTGTCGCGAAATAAAATCATCAATTATTTTGTAAATACGGCTGCTAGATAGAGCAAGGATTGCTGGTCTATCGAATTGCAAATTAGCAATGAGTCCTAACAAATAGTCCTGGAAAACAATGCACCTTCTCCGAGAGTCCAGAAACTAACCTTCGAAGATGTCACTAGTAAAGTTATTGTTCCACTCTCCAAGCAGGCGTTAAAGCATGAGCAGGAGTTAAACAGCTCCAAGCAGCAGTCAAAATCTTCTACACGCCATTGCAGTACTGAGACTGGCTTTCCTTTAATGAAGAGGGACTGTGCACCAACAAAGTATCAAATTACAACTGTTGCAGCTGTCCACCAGGATTATGATGCAGGGGGTAATAGCAGCCTTGAGCCAACAGGTACAGCATTAAATAGTCCATCTGATAAGACCAAGGAGGGCGACCGGTGTTCATTGTCTGACCTTTTCAGAACCCACAAATACGCCACTGATGCCTCTGTTGGGAGTCTGACATCTCATTTGAATTGGATGAAAAAGTCCTTGGCTTAGTGGATAGCTACAATAGAAGTTTTTGGTCCGACAATGTTTGCCCAAATAGCTCCTTGATGGTAGGGACCTTTGGATAACAACCACCCCAGCACAGTAACAACAAATTTGCGAATCATCTTCCAGCAGAACCTCCCTTGGAGCAACTAATTCTTGCCATTATGTACATTGTGGGCCTGATTACACGTCTGGTGGTATGAGGGCTGCCAGACCCGTGGTGGCGGTCCAGCCACAGCCGCACCAGTAGTCAGACCAATTCATTACGAGTTGGGCAGTCGTACGGCCCTGGGTCCATTGCCGCAGCGGGGAACCCCCGTTCCTTGGAGCTGGCACAGTGGTCAGAGGCGGCAATATGCTTGGCAGGACCACTGTGGACTAAAAGTCTGTTCTCTGCCTGGAGTGACATGGAGGTTTCTCCTCCATGTCAACCCTGGAGGAAAGGATCCTCTGCATGTGCATATACACAGAAGGGCATAACATGTTCCTCCCTGTGTGGATGCACAGAGTTCCTGCATGGCCTTGACTTTTCAGTCCATGCTGTACAGGAACCATGTGAGGTAATCCCCTTTTCGCGCAAACTAAAATTGGATGAGCAAACAAAAATACTTTGGAAAATGTCATCAAATATCGCTACTATTGATTCATGTATGCTTGTAATGGAGAGCGTGGTGAAAAATCGCTTGAGTAATGCATTCTCCAATGAGATAAGAAATTTCTCAGTTATCATTTCAATGCTCAGAGAGGTCCCAGAAGTAATTAGCACAATCCTTGATGATTGCAAAAAAGCAATGGGTAGACGAGCATATACTGCAGTAAACTTGAATTCTGACAACATGAGTTTAACCACGCATTTGTTGGAACAAGTTTCAGCATCAAAAGCAGACCAGATGATAACAGGAGCCTCTGAAGGTGGTATAGGTCTACTGTTCAATGACTTTCTTGAGAACTGGGCTATACCCAAAACCGCAAGCTGTCCCATAGAATCTCAGAAAAAGAGACTTCTTCAAGAGCAACGGTTGTATCAGATCATCAAAAAATCCCAAAGGAAAATTCATAGAATAAAGAGTTCTTCAGTTCCCAGAACCTCATCTATAGGGGATCAACCAAGTGACGGGGGAAAGACATCAAGACCGGATCAGCCTATTGGACTAAATTTGCAAAATGGCAATGAACTTGAATTAAGAGAGAAAACGTAAAAAAAGAAATATGATTAAAAGTCATTCAAGGCTTGAAATGTGATATTTCTGGTTAGGAGCATACTGATATTCAAAGATTTCCCATTGGCTTTAGGTTGGAATTAAACATAGTTGAACAGATCTTGTCCCTGCCCATGTGTTTACAGGAGTCAAAGAGTACGCAACTGTTGGTCTAGGAAGTGTTGCGTATCTGCATACCTACTTAAAGATGTGAGAGGTCCTTATTACGGGAAACTCCCATGATTGCGAAAGAGGGGAAGAAACTGCAACACAAGTGGAGAAGTCTGCTGTTTTATGCATACTACTCTGCATACGCCAGTAGAGTATGGCACCAGACCACCATCTTGAAAACATACAGCTAAAACATTTGCAGCCTGATTCATCAATCATATTAGCGCTCGCAAAGGGCCAGATTCTGAGAATCTGGCCCTTTGCGAGTGCAATTTTTGCATTTGGGATTCATCATCCCAAATGCAAAAATCGCTATTTAGAACCTCGCAAATTAGCGAGGAATAGCATTTAAGGAATCTCTATTAGAGATTCCTTAAATGCTATTCTTGAAACATTTTAAAATTGCGAATTCGCAAATTTCGGCCGCTATTTACCGTGAGGTCAAACCTCGTGGTAAATAGCGAAAACTGTCCTTAGGACATGTGTGTGCGCAACACCTGTTGAAATGTGCATTTAAGGGGTGCTACAGGGTGTCCTTTGGACACCCCTGGCACCCTTCAAATCGCTATCTTATTTGCGATTAGCAAATTGCTAATCGCAAATAAGGAATACTCCCCATTCATTCCTATGGGCCTTTGCTAATCGCAAATAAGGAATACTCCCCATTCATTCCTATGGGCCTTTTGGCCCATAGGAATGAATGGGGAGTTATTCCTTATTTGCGATTAGCAATTTGCTAATCGCAAATAAGGAATCTGTAGGAATCGCATTTAATTTTGCGATTCCTACATGAATCCCGTTTTGTGAGTCTGTAATAGCGATTCCTTATGAATCGCTATTTCAGACTCGCAAAACGGGTCTTTCATGAATCTGGCCGTTGGCTTTTTATCACTGGACAAGTCGGTGTGCTACAGATAATCACCCCAATATTGACTAGACACTAGAAAAACAATTACTGAGAGGCAACTTTAATTGAGTTACAAACTCAATGTGGACAGGTCACAACCCGCTTACCACACACTGCTGCAGGTGGCAGTCTGAGAAAATGTCTGCCTAGACAGAAAATTGGGACTTGATAGATATGTGGAGGGCTGCATATTCACACTACTGTCCAATCCATGACTCTCTCACTCGCATAGGTGTTTTTTGCAACTGTGCACCTCTGCAGTTACATTTACTGAGCAGAGTATCTAGTGAGAACACTGTCTGACCACAACACATTAATGATAAGGCTACAAGGGGGGAGAGTACTTCCTGGAATCTCCGATTGGCAGTAGTCACTGCTGGCACTCAAAGATACAGTATATACAAGCACTGTGATGGATGAAATAGAAAACTATTCTAGGGTTAATGAGGACTCCACAGTTAATATCTCAACTGAAGGGGAGGCTTTCAAGGGTTACATATGGGGAATCTGCATTAAAACCATGAGGGAACTGTAAGTGACTCTACAGGACCAACTGGGCAAGATAGAGGAAGAGCTGCATCAGTTGGATGATGAAGCCATGAACTTCAAATACAAATTACGGGAACTGACATACAAAAGATGAACACACAAGGAGACGTGTGATAGATTATGGCTACATGCCTCAAAAGAGCATATTGCCCAATATACATTTGCAGGGCATTAGGCAGCGTGACTGCTGACTCAGTTAGCCATGTTACTTAACAGACCTGTCTAGTGGACATGGAGATGGTCACTTGCTACATGCAGAGATGGACATAATTAGTTAAGATTATAAACAAATACACGCTCGATAGAAGGCAGTCAGTAACGACTCACAGAAGGCTTACATATGTGCAGCTCAACTCCACAGATTGACTCCTGGACAAGCCACAGAACTGGAAACCTTGCTCTAACTGGAAGAAATGAAAGAGGAACTTAAGCAGTTGGCAGTGGGGAAAATGCCAATGAGTGACAGATTCCAAGCAGAATGATATAGAAATGTCCACCTCCAATTTGCAAAATGGTTGTTAGCAGAGGAGTAGTGTGGGTTGCCAGGGCCTGGAGTGAGGCAAGTTCCTCTCACTTTTCTTTTAAAATGTTGTGCGCCTAAGAATTTAGCACCCGGATCTACTGCCCCTGTGGCCCCACCCATGCTACGCCACTGGTTGTTAGAGCTGAAAGTTGAAGTTAACAATGAAGTAACTTTACTGCCCAGACCTCGGGAGGAAATAATTGTGGTACTACCTAAGGCATTATCAGCCTGATTCATGAACAACGGGATTTGCGATTCTCAAATAGCGAAAAATTGCGAATCGCTATTGAGAAATCGCAAATCTGAATTCATGAAGATTAGCGATAAAAAAATGCGATTCGCACGCGGGCGCAAATTCCGTTTGCGATTACCGATAATCGCAGAAAAATCGCTATTTCCGGCTACCCGCGTCGGGATTGCGATCTCGCAAATAGCGATATCGCTATTAGCAATATCGCTAATTGCGAGATCGCAAAATCGCGAGATTGGGAAAATGGGAAGTCGCATTTCGAGCACAGTGATGACATCACAACCAGGAAGCAGCCAGTTCCCACCCCCATTCACCACAGTGAGGCAGACCTCGAGGGAGCAAGTGGGAGAGCTGCTGCTAATCTACTGGTGATTTGTACTCTGGAACAACATTGCTGCCATGTCAGAGGAACCTGTTCCTGGCCCCAGCAACACCACAGGGCGGAAGAGGAAGCTCGAATTTTCAGAGCAGGAGCTCGAACATTTGATTGAAGGGGTGGTGGCCAACCATGCCAAACTGTTTGGCAAAGACTCCAGGAGGGTCCCGGAGCAGGAGAAAAGGAGGATCTGGCAGGGAATAGCCTCCACCGTCAACTCCGTGGGTGTGGCGGATAGGTCACTAGACGAACTGAAAAAAAGATGGTACGACCTCCGAGGTCGTGCCAAAGAGAAGGTGGCGGAGCGCCTTGGAGAGTCGTCGGGCACTGGAGGTGGCGGACCTACAGTCCCTCCTAACACACCCATGGAGGACCAGGTGGAAGACACCCTTGAGAGGGAGGCGTGCATTGGCTTCACACTTCTGGACTCATCCCGCACCACCCAAGACACCCAAGGTAAGTGGCATGCGACTGCGACCCTGTCCCCTATGAATGTCCATGACCAAATAGGCTCCCATAATGTCCCATAGTCATGCCATTGTTGCACATCAGGGAATGCCCTGAAGCATTGTGGGAGATGTAGTGTGGCCACAATGTAGTAGTACTACAATGCAGCCAGACAGGTTCCAAAGTACGCAAAGCCACAGCCATTCAGGGAATGTCACCCAGCATGCATTTAGCAACTGCACGTCTGACAGATACATGCAACTAATGATCGTCCACTTACCCTCACAGGTGGCGCTGAAAGCAGCGACAGCGAAAGGCTGCAAATTGATGAGGAGGCCCAGGAGGAGGAGGTGCCACCACAAACACAGGCACCAGCCCCTGCCGCTGCAACAACACCAGCAGCCAGGTCCACCAGCAGTGTTCCCCCTGCGTCTGGCGCACCACCTACAGCCACAGCCAGGCCAGCGACTATTGTGCCCCCTGCATCTGGCGCACCACCTAGAGCCGCAGCCAGGCCGCGACTAGTGTGCCTCCAGTCCCTGCCGCACCAGCAACGCCTGCTGTGACACCAGCAGCAGCTGGTGCTACAACATCTGGGCCCGCGACAGTTGCAACACAGCGGCCAGCCACAGTGTCAGGCCAACAGAGCAGGCGTGGCAGGTCTCCCCAGCACACCACTGCAGCAATCAGCAGGAGGGGCAATGGACAGGGGCTGGCGCGTATGAGCGTCGAAAGACGCATGTTGAGAATCCATCAGCGCCAGGCACGGCAGCAAGGTGCCATTCAGCTCCAGCTCCACAAGATTGGGCGCAATGTGGCCGGAGTGGCTGACTGCATGGACCGCATGACGGCGGCCATGGCAGGTATGGGGGACCGCATGGACAACATGACTGCAGCCACGGCAGGCGTGGGGGAGGGAATGGCCCGCATGACTGCAGCCATGGAGGCCAACACTGCTGCGATGACTACTCAGCGCAGTGCAGCACGCCGGCGCCACCATCAGCTCATGAGCCGGCTGGCCTCCTACAGCAGGTCCAATTATGTTGCAGCCAATGCAACTTCACAGTTGTCGCGGCGGTCACTAGCACAGCAGCACCAACTCGTCCAGTGCTGTGAGGACATGACCAGGGTCCTGGAGCACCTGACCACGGCGGTTACGGCACTACACCCTCCTGCTCTACCTGCCACTGTTGAGGGTGATGATGTCAGTGAGGGGGCATCCAGCATCAGCAGCCACTCTGCCTCACAAGTCCCGCCACTCAGGCGCAGCACCAGGCCCACGGCAGGTACAGATGCCCCGGAGGAGGATGAGCCTCAGAGGCGCTTGGGCGGAACGCGCAGGAGGCGCAATTGACTGCATTTGACACTTACAGGCACAGGCTGACTATAAGCCTGCCCTGTCCTTTGACACTGCAGTATGCAGTAATACTGTTAGTAGAAGATTATTGTACTGGTAACATTTTTGTGATTGAAACAAATATATTTCTTTTGCAGCACACATTAGCGTTGTGTCATTATTACATTTTGCATGCATTTGTGATTTGTGGGGTGAGGGAAGAGGGTGCACTAGAAACTATTCACTGTGATGTGGTTGCGATGTCTGTGGCCTTCAGCTGGGTTCTCCCCGCGTGCATGGTGCGCATGTGCAGGTGGCCGGTCGTCCCCTTCAGATTCACTGCCAGAGATGTCGACAGGTATCCGGCGCTTGGTTGCAATGTTATGTAGTATTGCGCACACAGCACAATGCGGCAGCACACTGCAGGACTGTAATACATGGCCCCACCTGTCTTGTGCAGTATGCGGAACCTGCTCTTGAGCAGGCCAAATGTCCTTTCTATGCAATTCCTTGTCCGTATGTGTGCAACATTGTAGCGCCGTTGCTGGGGTGTAGCAGGGTTGAGGTAAGGGGTCAGGAGGTATTCACGGAGGGCGTAGCCACTGTCACCTGAATGAGAGGAGCAGATGGTGATTGCCTGTCATGCGCAGTTACTTCATAGCAATGTGACATTGTCGACAAAGTGTACTTACCAAGTAGGTGTCCTTCCCCAAACTCTCCCCTGACCAGTCGTGAGTGGAGGCCGCTGTGCCGGAATATGAAGGAGTCATGGCTACTCCCTGGGTACTGGGCGACAATGTCAGTGATGTATGTCTTAGCATTGCAGACCATCTGTATGTTCAGGGAGTGGTAGGACTTTCTATTGCGGAACATATACTCCATGGCAGCTGGTGGGCAGATGGCGACTTGGGTACAGTCTATGCATCCGAGTACATGGGGAAAATGGGCTACATTGTAGAATTGTAGCTTGGTCAAGTCCAATTCCTGTTGGCTCGTGGGAAATTTGATGTGACGGTGTAGCTGGGTGAGCATGGCGTCAACAAAAGTGTGGAGGCAGCGTGACATGGTGGGCTGGGATATCCCCCCAGCAGCCGCTACTATCCCCTGGAAACTCCCGGAGGCCAGGAGGTGCAGGCTACACAATACCTGCACATGTGTAGGCACCGCATTGGTACGGCTTGTTGGGTGCTGCATCAGGGGGTCAAGGTCCTGTATTAGCTGCATTATCATTTCCCCATTCAGCCTGTATTTTGCATATATCTGCTCTCTGGTTTGGCCCAGCAAGGTGACCCGCTGGCGGAAAATCCTGTCCTGGATCCTGCGTCTCCTCCGTGCTGCTCGCTGTAGCCTTCGACGCCTCACCACCATGTACATTCCTGGCATTGTGGAACTCCGAATGCTGCTGATGATTGTCCTTATGTGTGATTGGTCAGGCCTGAACCTGTAGGTGATTGGCCAACGGTTTTTTAAATGTAATTTTTTCATGGCTTTTATGGTTACCACCTGCTTTGAGTTGTCCTTAATTTGTGCGGCTCTAACAGCGATTTTTGGGTTTTCGCTATTAGCGATTTTTCATGAATGCCGATTGTGATTATATAGCGAATTCGCTATTTATTTCGCAGAATCCATGGTTTGTCGCATTTTCCGATTCGCTAATGCTCGCCTACCGGGATTCTGCGAATATAATAGCGAATTCGCTCTTATGTGTTAGCGATTTCGCTATTTTGATGTTGAATGCCGATTACGGAAATTGCGCCCGCAATTGCATTTTCGCAGCGATTGCGGGCGCAATTTTACATCATGAATCAGGCTGTTAGAGACCACTTACCCTGCTTGAAATATCAACTCATGTTGATGTTAACTATAGGTTGCCAAACATTATTGAAGGTATTAGATAATACGATCAAGAACATCCTACCATACTTGGTGCAGCCAGGAGAGTGACAATTTTAATTGAAGTCATGCATATTACCTATTTTACAGAGGAAAGAATGAGTAGCTTTCCAGCCAGTCACACTGGGACTCATGCTTGAGCACCAATCTTTCAAGTACTTGGGAAGTAACATACACAGGCATTGAAATGATGCGTTAACAGGCAATTCTTGTCGGGTGCTTGCTTCTACTAGGACATCAGCGAGTTTATGGAGGAGAATCCCTCTGACACTAATATGCAGAGTGGCATGTGCAAAGTGGTACAACTGCCGAGGTTCTTATACCTTTGTATCGCTCTTGCTGAGTTGGTATTGAGACTCTGAGCTTCCTTGGAGAAGATATTTCTGCCCATAAAGGAAGTGGGCTTAGTAGTGCCAGGTTTTGAGTCACAGTTTTCGTCAACCCATATTCAATGGACACCGGTTTAGGCGAGCCAGACAGAAGCCTCAGAGCTCACATTTGTGCAACAAAAATTGGAAAATACTCAGATAGTGGAATATATCTGTGGATGACAAACCATGTAACATTGTGTCAATGCTGTTGAAGGTTGGCAAGCATAGCTAGGGACGATAGCGGAAGATACAAAAGAAGATTGCAGGCACACTCTACAGAGCTGACCACATGGTGCATGCCAAACTGAATCGACGGGGGCACACATACGACTGGCAGACTTGGTCCAGAGCCGGAATTGACACAGTAGGTCAGCTTATCACTGAATTTCTCAAAATTTACAGAGCTCAGAGAACGCTATGTTATCCTAGTTGGGTAGTTCCTAGAACACACAGCATTGTATAAGGTGGCAGAGAGGGCGTGGGAAACGCTGACCGAAAGACCCTGGATGGCCAAGGTGATATATTTGACCATGATGCAGGGTGGCATTGCCACACAATAACAGCATTGCATAGAGAAGTTAGAGACCCACACCAAGAGGACCTGTGTGAGAACCAAGTGGGATTGTGACCTTGGCATGGAGCTCACAGTCAGTGAGGGCGCGGCTGTGCTTCAACACACACCTAAAGTCTCATGAAACGCAAAGTTTAAAGTACTCCAATTCAGTTATGTGCAGCAGACATAACTGACACCAGCTTGGTTGAATAACATTCTTCCCCAGGTGCAATGCACATACCCTAAATGCAATGAGGTGACTGGGTCCTTTAATTACAAGGCAAGGCTCAATCCAGTGCTGCAGAATATTGGAAGAAGTAAACTGACCAGAAAAGCAGATGGACCCCAAAAATGGACTTACATAACCAAAAACTTTGCATGTTGGGGTCACATCTAGATCAGACAGGCAAATCAAATTGCAATTTGTTGACTGGTTCTGCTGTTGGCTAAAAGAGCAATATCAATCCACTGGAAGGCTTTGCTTTCACTATCCGCCCCAGCTTGGATGACGAGGTGGGACGAGGCCTGAAATAGAAAGGGGGAAAGTGAAAAATGTAGTCAGATGGGACAGAATCTTGGTAGATCTCAACCCCAGTCAAACAGCAAGCCCTCTTAGCTTGTTGATGTACACTGACCCACTCTAGGGCTCAAACTCTGTGTAAAATATTAAATATAAGTGTTTTCAATTAGTGTGCCAGTTTCCTCTGGACATATCAGCTACCCTTCAACTTAGCTATAATAATTTGCCCAGTTGTTGTCATACTTCTTGTGTCTCACTATCACCTTTGTTTCCTAGTTAAGCTGTTGTTTTGGTTTTGCTGTCCTTGTTTTCTCGTGCTAGTCATAATTTGTGATATTAAATTGAATATTAACTATTTCATGTTACCAGTGAGAGAATTAATGAGAGGAATGTGTTTGCACCAAGAAGGATTCGAGTGTGCTTGATATCATGAGGTGACGAGTGAGTGATGTGATAAGGCAAAAAGTAAATAGAAGATGAGTGACAGTTGTTGACTGAAGCGGAATAAAAAAAAGTTAGCAAAGACTATAGGAAAAAGTAAGCACATAACAGCTCATTAACAAAATGAACATTAAACAGAGGGAGGAGCAAAGATTAGTGAATGAAGAAGAACATTAATTAGTAGTAAGTAATTAGAAAATGATGAGTGACAAATGGGTACCAATGTTGCAAATGCATGACACAGATCAGTAGCGGCTCCTCCACTAAGGCAGAGGAGCGTCGCCTACTGCTATTTGAGCAGCGCAAAAAATAAAAATAAAATGATGATAACAAGACATTATCATTTTATTGTTCTGATTCAGGACTGGAACCTGGTAGGGGCGGGGCTGTTTGGCCAGGCCCTCCTGGGTCGGCCAAAGAGTCATGCGCATTTCGCCTGTTCTCCGCCTGGTTGTGCTGCACAGCCTGGTGGAAAGCATGCCCAGCCTCCCAGGCACTGCCTGAGCAGCCAACTAGGCCACTCAGACCAATCAAGACCCTGCAGTTTTGTGATTCGCTGGGAGAGTCCGGGAGCCTGGGAGCATCCTGCGTGCAGCAGAGTGAGGATGGCGGAGAGACGTGCAGTGGCGAAGGTAAAAAAAAATGCAACATTTTTTTTATCTTCCCCCGCCTCACCCCCTCCGTTCCGAGGCAGCCACCACTGACACAGATCCTAGGGCCTGAGATCCGGATGATGCCTTTAGAGCTCATGAACCTTCCCATGCATGATGCTAAAATAGCATCTAACTCCCAGCCGGGAAGGCCTATTCTAGTGTATTCAATTCATGTCTTCTATTTACTGCCCTTTAATGCCTCAACAACATGGCTGATAAGGGAATGATTACCGCCACGTTCTTACTCATTGTTCCCTGGGGAATTTATTGGAATTGAACATTCATTCCGAATGCTTTTGATGTAGGTTGTCTATTAAGTGGAGCTGCCTTTGCCTGGTCAGCCTACAGACATATTATCGATTTTGTAATAATGACACGTGATTATCGACAATCTCATATGCCCTTGACTAGGAAGAGAACTTTTGAAGCAGTCTGCATTACCCAAACCTTGCGACTTGCAAGGAAACAGGCAAGACACCAGTAAATAATAAATAAGGTATGTTCAGAAGTGTTGTGGAGAACGCAATAGAGAACATGATGAAAAAATTCTAACTGTAACGTTTTGTAGCTCGCTCTTGACAATTCTAGGCTGTGTGTAATTTGCATTCCCATGCATTGGCTGTACATTTTTACTGCAAATGGCATGGCATTTTTTGAAGTGGGGTCCAGCAGGGTCCAGAGTCTCTTTGGATTAATGGCCCTACTCCAGGATTTGCATTTGAGCTCAAGATCACACGTTTAAATCCTGATGGGTCCCTTCTCTTTTTCATGCTTCCACAGAAAACAAGCATTTGCAATGCAATAGGTCCTGCCTTTGGGACTTAATAAGTATAAAGCCATGCCAGTGGCGTAACACAGGCTTCCGCAGATTCAGCAGTGCAGGTGTGGGGGGGGGGGGGGGGGGGGGGGGGTTGGCTGAGCTGCAAGGGGCCCCCTCAGCACAGTACTCTGGGCTGACAGCTCTGGATTAAATCCGGAGCAGGGGCCCCTCATTGTACCTTGCAAGGGGGGGCCCTCAAATTTCGTTACGCCACTGAGCAATGCAGTGCATTATTCTGGGTGCTGTAATATTTACTGTTGTTTAATTGGCCTGTTTGAAATGATGACGTTAGTAGAGTACTGAAATGTACCAATAAAATGTTGAATTGTGAATCCTTTGACTTTTACAAATAACTAAGAATTATATTTCTACAAAAAACAAGTTTGACAACACTATAATTGTATACACATCAATCTCACTGCGCTAGGAAGCTGCTTCTTGGCTGTAAAAAAAGCTGCAGGGGTTTTCTAAGATGAATGCAGATGGCTGTAGCTGTTAGAAGAAAGCATTATGCTTTGGGTGCACAGCCCATCTTTCCATGCAGTACATTTCTTTCTCTACTGAACAAAGAAGAATGAGTAGAGCGCACATAGCAACTCCCGGCCTGCCGACTGGGCGGTAGGCCTGGTTCAACGCTTCCCTGCTTGCAAGTTTTACTAGAAATTCCTGTCTGTTTTTTCAGCTCTGTTTGAGAAATGTAACAAAAAACACAGCACAATAAGTAGAACTCAACAGCATCCAATAGATACGTGCAGATTCGTGATGTTTAACGTACTATGTATGAAAGGGAGGCAGCAGCAGCTCATGAGAGGGAGCGAAGAGCAACTATTTAGAACGCAAACAAGCTGTGAGGGGCGGGAGCTGTTGTTCTGGGAAGGGTAGGGAGATTAAGTGAACTGGGAGCAGCAGCGAGGGCACAGCGAAAGTGCACTGAAGGAAAACATATGCCCCATGGTGAAAGGGTTCTTGTAGCAGGGGCATTCTCTAAAGTGGAACTAAAGAAGGGACTTCTAAGTTTATTCATCACTGATAAGCCAGCATTTCTAATGGGCAGTAAGAGGAACAAATCAAAAAGTTGGGCGTTTGTTGAAGCCCAAATATTAGAAACTCCAGGGGCCCCATTTATGAGAAATGACGCATCGCTGCGTGAAAGCAGCGATGCGTCACTTCTCTGTGCGCACTCCTTGCGACATTCCTGATGCGTCATATTTAATGTATGACGCATCATGTCGCAAGGAGTTACAGATACGTCAGTATTTCTGACGTATCTGTAAGCACAAAAGTGACGCATTGCTGGAGTGTGCCACAAAAGTGACGCAACCCCAGCAATGCGTCCTTTCACATGGGGCAAGCCCCATGTGAAAGGGCCTGTGTCAGTCTTACGCCTGCTCTGAGGCAGGCACAAGATTTTGACGCAACGGCGTCCTAAAAGTGACGCAGTGAAATCTCATAGATTTCACTGCGTCACTTCTACGACCCTTCCTTGCGTCCATACGCCCCCCTTGTGTACATTATACCTGGTGCAGGTATAATGTGGTGCAAGGGTATACAAAGTGACGCATCTACCTAGATGCGTCACTTTGTAAATATGGCGCAACAAGCAAATTTTTTACGCCACTGGTGCGTCACAAAAAGTGACGCACCAGCAGCGTAAATGTGATGCACAGCCTCATAAATGAGGCCCCATGTCTCTTCAAAACAGTGCATGAAGCGCATGTACTGCCTAGGCGAGACCTAATGAGTTGGGTACCAATAAACCTGTTATTCAGCGCCATGATGCCCGAAGTAGTAAGATTTTACTTTACAACAGTGACACTCAAAGTACTGCGGGGCTGCATGCAGCCCTTCTGACTTTTACATGAGGCTTCCTGGTTAACAGCAGCACTGGTTTAATGCTTTCATAACATGCAGAACCGTTTCACTTTAGCAAATCAGATTATGTCAGTATATTTAGAAGTATTTTTTTGTTGACGTGATAGTTTTCAAACATGATTTTAGAAACATCCATTTTACTCCTCCACCCTGACAACAATACCTAACTTTGACTAAGAGGCAAGTCAGGTGTTATGTGCACCCTGTAGGTGGCCGGGGTTCCCATAATTCATGAACACTATAGTTTGATAAATCAAACACAGGAAAAGGTTTTGTACAGCGCACATCCTGAAGTCATGTATTTCAAGGCCCTCTTTTATCTATACTAATATAATAAAGAGAGAGCCCAAACCTTTGAAGCGGGTAATCTCAGGAACCACAGCACCAATCACAACACCCAATACAGCGTTGGAAAGGGCAGTTGCAGCAGAAGGACATAGGCTATGCAGACACCCACCATATACATTTAAAAGGTAAAAGAACCGTGCCAGCAAAGTAGTCACTTGTGGGCGTGTCTGCGTTGTGCTGTGGGTGTGTGCTGGGGGAGTGACAAACGCTGGGGGCGTATGGTACGTTCCACCCTTCATGCCATGTCTCATATCGTGTGCTGGGCGTGAGCATGTGCGGGGCGCGGGATTACGAAAAAAAAAGTGAGCATTGTGCCCAATATTTCATTGCTTTTTCTTTCAAGGTTCTGTACATTCCAGCTCCGGATGTGCTTGCCCCGCGCTCCCAGTGACATGCACCTGCTTTACTGTATGGAGGTCAGGCATGGCGCTATTCCCAAGGCCCGGAAGGAGCGCAAACAGGGGCCATTGTGCAGGAAATGTTCTCTTGCCTTAACTTCCAGTGACGCCTGAAGCGCAAACTGGAGATTTTCCACTTCTGTTGCTCACAGGCCTTGCGCCTCGCACATCCGGACACAATGCCCGCCTCCACGGAAATAGCAAGAAAGGGACTATCACTCCCCCGGGAATATGTGATGATATCCGCAAACCAACATCCCGCATACCATCACTTCGCAATTTTTATAACGCGGACTATTACTCCGCAAAATCATCATTTCTAAAACATTTACAACGCATATGACTTTATCACGCATGCCATTTTAACACAAATGCATGTTTAGTAAAGTCATATACATTGTAAAAGTACATTATTAAAACATCAAATATATGTTTGTATATATGTGTATACACATTTTTAAAATTTAATAAAAAATGTATTCTTTTAAATTGCAATATTTATATTATTTTTATTATTTTATTTTATTACCCTTTACACCCTAAAAACTAATCCCACCCTGCTCCCTTTAAATACCTCTGCACCCCATAATCATAACCCACCCTTACTCCTTAAAATACCCCAACCCCCTTAAACACTAACCCATCTTAACCCGGTAAATATACCCCGTACCCCAAAACCCAAACCTATCCCTAAACCCTGAAAATACCCCTGTGCCTCAAAACCCAAACCTAGCGCTGAACCCTATAAATACCCCTGTACCTCAAAACCCAAACCTACCCCATAACCCTAAAAATGCCCCTGTACCCCAAAACCAAACCTAGCCCTGAATCCTAAAAATACCCCTGTACCCCAAAGCCCAAACCTACCCCTGAACCCTAAAATACCCCTGTACCCCAAAACCCAAACCTAGCCCTGAACCCTTAAAATACCCTTGTACGCCAAAACCCAAACCTACCCCTGAACCCTAAAAATACCCTTGTACCCCAAAACCCAAACCTATCCCTGAACCCTAAAAATAACCCAGTACCCCAAAACCCAAACCTACCCCATTATCCTAAAATACCCCTGTACCCCACAACCCAAACCTAGCCCTGAAACATAAAAATATCCCTGTACCCCAAAACCCAAACCCAGCCCTGAACCCTTAAAATACCCCTGTACCCCAAAACCCAAAGATACCCCTGAACCCTAAAAATACCCCTATACCCCAAAACCCAAAACTAGCCCTGAACCCTAAAAATACCCCTGTACCCCAAAACCCATACCTATCCCTAAACCCTACAACTACCACTGTACCCCATAACCCAAAAGTATATTTGAACCCTTAAAATACCCAAACACCCCAAACATATACCTCAGTACCACAAAACATATACCCCTATACCCATACTTCCCTTATCCAAACATTCAAAAAACATGCTTTGACCATATATGCATTTACAACAAATTTCGTTGTAAATGTATGCATGGTAAAAGCATATAAAATGTAATGCCATGCGTTATAATGGCATTGCGGAGTCATGGTACTTTCGTAATGAAAGTATGCGGAGTCATGGTATGCGGAAAGAAAGTTGCGGAATAATGGGTGTTTACCCTCCCCCGGTAAGTACACTGGTGGCACGGTGGCCCACATCTCCAGCAACAAACTCATATTTTTTCACCACCCATTTGAAAAATGCACAGGTCTCTCTCATTGATGGCCAGCACGGACATACACTTTTAGACACACCTCCCGCCACAAGTTCTGGAATTGCGAACTTTAGAGCTGGGAAGCTACGTTCGAATCTCGGCATCAACTCAACATCCTGTGATTCCAGGCAAATCGCTTTGTCTCCCCGTGCCTACCACAAATGAATGTGTTCTTCTGTAATGTAAATTGTGCTCATGCCATGTTGTCAAGTTTGCGCTATATAATATTGCAAGGAAAAATAAAGTAGGGAAACTCGAGTTCACACACTACTGAACGCGCACTCTTAAGGGCATCAGCAGTGCACTGTGAATCGGAGCGTTTCACAGGCCTGTCACAGATAAGAAATGCTATCAAAACGAAATCCTACAAAACAATATTCTACTGGCCGGCAGCAATTCATACCCGGACAACGTCGGGACGGGCTGCTAGTGTGATTATAAAGAAAAGGGAGGGAAAGTGAAAGAAAACAATTACCTAGGATTAAAACAATCAATCAATCAATCAGTTATATCATTTGTGAGGTGCACTACTCACCCGTGAGGGTCTCAAGGCGCTGGGGTGGGGAATGCTGCTACTGATGAAAAGCCAGGTCTTGAGGAGTTTTCTGAAGGTCAACAGGTGTTTGGTCTGCCGTAGATGTAAGGGGTTCCAGGTCTTGGTGACGAGGTGGGAGAACGATCTGCCATCGGAGGTCGCTCATCGGAAGCGGGGGACTGTGGCGAGGGTGAGGTCGGTGGAGCGGAGCTGGCGGGTGGGGGTGTAGAAGCTGAGTTCTATGTTGAGGTATGTTGGTCCGGTGTTGTGGAGTGCCTTGTGTGCGTGGGTGAGGAGCTTGAAGGTTATCCTCTTGTTGACTGGGAGCCAGTGCAGGTTTCTCAGGTGGGGTGTGATGTGGCTGCGGCTAGGCATGTTGAGGATAAGGCATACAGAGGCGTTCTGGATGCGTTGGAGCTGTCTCAGGAGTTTGGCTGGGGCTCCTGCGCAGAGGGTGTTTCCGTAGTCCAACCTGCTGCTGACGAGGGCTTGGGAGACAGTTCTTCTCGTTTCAGTGGGGATCCACTTGTAGATCCTGTGGAACATGCGGAGGGTGTTGAAGCAGGAGGAGGAGACGGCATTGACCAATTTAGTCATGGAGAGTGTGGAGTCGAGGATGACCCCTAGGTTGGGTGCGAGGTAGGTAGGTGTTGGAGCGGTTCCCAGTGTGGTCGGCCACCAGGAGTCGTCCTAGGCCGAAAGGGTGGATCCGAGGATGAGGACCTCTGTCTTGTCCGAGTTCAGCTTCAGTCGGCTGTTCCTCATCCATTCAGCGACAGCCTTCATTCCTTCGTAAAAGTTAGTATTGGCGGTGTGGGGGTCCTTGGTGAGGGAGAGGATCCGCTGGGTGTCATCGGCGTATGAGATGATGTTGAGGTTGTGCCGACGAGCGACGTGGGCGAGCGGTGCCATGTAGATGTTTAACAGAGTTGGGCTGAGGGATGAGCCCTGGGGTAAGCTGCAAATGATCTCAGCGGCTTCGGAGCGGAAGGGGGGAAGGCGGACGCTTTGTGTTCCGCAGGAGAGGAAGGAGGTGGTCCACTCTAGGACCTTCTCATGGATTCCGGTGTTGTGGAGGCGTGTTCGTAGTGTGTGGTGGCAGACTGTGTCGAAGGTGGCTGATAGGTCCAGGAGAATGTGGGCCGCCGTTTCTCCGTTGTCCAGCAGGGACTTGATGTCATCGGTGGCGGCGATGAGGGCAGTCTCGGTGCTGTAGTTGCTGCGGAACCCGGACTGGGAAGAGCCAAGTATGTTGTTCTCCTTGAGGTAGCAGGTCAGTTGTTCGTTGACGGTCTTCTCAATGACATTTGCCGGGAACGGGAGCAGGGAGATGGGCTGGAAGTTCTTGAGGTCCTTGGGGTCCGCTTTGGGTTTCTTGAGTAAGGCGTTGATCTCAGTGTACTTCCAGCTCTCCGGGAAAATTGCGGTCTCGAAGGAGGTGTTGATGACTTTCCGGAGATGGGGTGCGATGGATGTGCTAGCTTTGTTGAAGATGCGGTGTGGGCACGGGTCTGACAGAGATACGGAGTGGATGGTGTTCATGATCTTGATGGTGACGTTGTCATTGATGTTGGTCCAGGAGAGCAGACGGTTGGTGCGGATGGTGGTCGTGGGGGTGGAGGTCTCAGTGGTTGTCGGGGAGGTCGTGGTGTTGAAGCTGTCGTGGATGTCTGCGATCTTGCGGTGGATAAAGGTGTCCAGCGAGTTGCACAGGTCTTGCGAGGATGGGATGTCGTTGGTGTTGGAGCTGGGGTTGGAGAGTTCCTTCACGATATTGAAGAGCTCTTTGCTGTTGTGCGCATTGTTGTCTAGGTGGTTTTTGAAGGAGGCCCTTTTGGCAGATATGATGAGGTGATGGTGTCTGCGGGTGGCGTTCTTGTGAGCTGCGTGGCTGTCCGGTGTTCGTTCACAGAGCCACATTTTCTCCAGCTTTTAGCAGGTTTGTTTGGAGGCCCGGAGGGCTTCAGTGAACCAGCTGGCTTTCTTGTAGATGTGACTGTTGGGGGCTTTCTTGATTGGGCGAGGGTGTTGGCGCAGTCCTTGATCCACTGTCTGAGGTTGCGGGCGGCGGTGTCGGGGTCGGTGGGGTCGGCTTGTGGGCTCTGGGCGAGGGTGGTGGTTAGCTGGTCTTCGGTGACTTTGCTCCAGCAGTGGTGAGGCATCTGTTGGGTGCGGTGGTGCGTGTTGGGTTTCTTGAAGGTGAAGTGGATGCAGCAATGGTCGGTCCAGTGGAGTTCGTGGTGTGGTTGAAGGACACGTGGGAGCTTGCGGAGAAGACGGGGTCAAGCGTGTTAAAAAATTTGGTCAAGTGGGAAAGCCAGGATTGATGATAGGTTTTCTCGAGCCACACCTGCAATTCACTACAGCTACTAGATGTACATGCTTCGATTCCCCTACACCTAACTTACACCCACCCTGCAGGCATCAGTGTGGCCCTCGGTCACACAACAGCCCAAACACATTGGACCCTGGGAAAATGTTTGCAGGTACCTAGGCTTTACAACTACAAGTTATGTTAGCTCACACTTACAGTGGTTATTATATTTATTATATGTTTGGAAAGGAAAACGGGTTGCTTGGACTGGTTGAAAGGAGGGCATATGATATGGCTATGAATGCGTTTCCTTATAAATATAAATCCACAATTAATCCGAAAGAACCTTATTACAACTCCCCTATTTTTTTATTTTATTTATTAAGTTTTAGATAGCGCAAACATGACCCTTGCAGGTATCAGAACTCTTTACAAATGTTCAGGGGACAGGTAGAGTAAGCAACAACATCATCAAGGATGGAACAAGGTGTGACAGAATCCCCAAAGAGACCACCTCAGGGTCCAAAACGAACAAACACCATAAATATTAGCATAACATGCAAAAAACAAACATGTGCAGACTAGGGGACAAATGGTGCCCGAGAGTTTGTAGAGTAGAGTTTGTGTTGTAAACAGTGCAAAACATTGATAAGACCGAAACAGACGGAGAACACATTTGCTTTTCTGAGTTAAAAAAAAGAAATTACAAAAATGTTAAGAAAAGTTCATTATATGTACATAGTGCTTTAAAGACGTTTATTATGTAAGGCATATAAAGGTGAACTCTGGCATCAAATTCTAATTTAATTAGTGCAGATAATATGTGTGTGTAACAGTTGAATTTGTCGGCTAGTTTTCTGCCAACTGCCGCAGTCTATGCCAACTTTCCGGAATTTTTCTGAATCCAAGGATGGGCATCTCAACCCTCTGCTCCTGAAATTGAAAAAAATTGCATCTCAGAGTTCATAGAAATGTGTTATTTTAGCACTAAAAAATTGGAACATTTACCACAGCAATTCCTGTATAAAACTTGTCATATCTGTGTTAGTTGAAAATGAAGGTCACACCACAGACGCCGCAACAGCCAGATCCTATCAAAACACAAAAGACTATGGGGCAGACCTACAAGGAAGTGCCGCAGTGCTGCAACACAAGCCCCAGGGCCGGCTCTAGGCTCATGGTGGCCCTGTGCAGGGAGCGTAGGTGGGGGCCCCGGAAGAGGGGGTCCGGACCCTCATGGACATCGATTCGCCAAAATGTTATGGGTGACAAAAGCGACATGTCACTCCCTTTCACACCCAGTGACATCACAGGCGTGTCTAACCTTGGACTTTCGACGGCCTCTTATTTACTGCTTGAGGTGTTATGGAAAGAGCAAGAAATGGAGACAACAGAAAAGTAAACAAAGCTCCATGGGCCCTCTTTAGTTTCTGTTCTCTCTGTCAGTCAGTCTCTCTCTCTGTCAGTCTCTCTCTCTGTCAGTTATCTCTCTCTGACAGTCTCTCTCTCAGCCAGTAAGTCTCCCAGTCTCTCTCTCTCTCTCTCTTAGTCTCTCTCTCTGTCAGCCAGTCTCGCTCTCTCCCAGTCAGCCTCTCTCTCTCCCAGTCAGTCAGTCTCTCTCAGTCAGTCATTCTCTCTCTACCTCAGTCAGTCTCTCTCTCTCTCTCCCTGTCAGTCCCCCTCTCAGTCAGTCTCTCTCTCTCTCTGTCAGTCTCTCTCAGTCAGTCAGTCCTTCTCAGTCAGTCAGTCTCTCTCGCAGTCCATCAGTCTATCTCTCTCAGTCAGTCAGTCTCTGCCTCTCTCTCTGTCTCTCTCTCTGTCAGTCAGTATCTCTCTACCTCAGTCAGTCAGTATCTCTCTACCTCAGTCAGTCTCTCTCTCTGCCAGTCAGTCTCACTCTCAATCAGTCTCTCTCTCTCTGTTAGTCAGTCAGTCACTCTCTTAGTCAGCCAATCTTGCTCTCTCTCTCTGTCAGTTTCCTAGCCAGTCAGTCTCTCAGTCAGTCAGTATTCAGTCTCTGAGTCAGTCAGTCAGTCAGTCTCTCTCTCTCTCAACTCTCTCTCTCTCCATTCTCTCTCTCAACTCTGTCCACTCCATCTCCACTGTCTCTCCACTCTCTCTCCACTGTCTCTCTCTCCACTTTCTCTCTCTCTACTCTATCTCCACTCTCTCTCCACTATCTCCCTCCACTGTCTCCCTCCACTCTCTCTACTCTCTCTCCACTCTTCCCCCCACTCTCTCTCTCCACTTTCTCCACCCTCTCTCCCTTCACACTCTCTCTCTACTTTCTCTCCACTCTCTCTTTCTCTCCGCTCTCTCTCTCCCTCTCTCTCTCCACTCTCTCACTCCACTCTCTCACTCTCTCTCTCACTCTCTGTCTCACTCTCTTTCTACCCTCTATCTACTCTCTCCACCCTCTTTCTACTCTCTCTCCACTCTCTCTCCATTCTCTCCACACTCTCTCTCTGCACTGTCTCCTCCACTGTCTCCCTCCACTGTCTCCCTCCACTCTCCCTCCACTCTCTCTCCACTCTCTATGCACTCTCTCTCCTCTCTCTCTTCTCTCTCTCTCTCCACTCTCCACTCTCTCTCTCCACTCTCTCTCTCTTCTATCTCTCTCTCCACTGTCTCCTCCACTGTCTCCCTCCACTCTCTCTCCACTCTCTCTCCACTGTCTCTCCACTCTCTCTCCACTTTCTATCTCCTCTCTCTCTCTCCTCTCTCTCTCTCCACTCTCTCTCTCTCCTCTCTCTCTCTCCACTCTCTCTCTCTCTCTCCACTCTCTCCCTCCACTCTCCACTCTCTCTCTCCACTCTCTCTCTCTCCACTTTCTCTCTCTCTCTCCACTGTCTAGCTCCACTCCCTCCACTCTCTCTCTCTCTCTCTCTCTCTCTCTCTCTCTCTCTCTCTCTCTCTCTCTCTCTCCACTCTCTCTCTCTTCACTGTCTCTCTCACCACGTTCTCTCTCTCTCCACTCTCTATCCACTGTCTAGCTCCACTTTCTCTCCACTCTCTCCCTCCACTCTCTCTCCCTCCACTCTCTCTCCCTCCACTCTCTCTCCCTCCACTCTCTCTCCCTCCACTCTCTCTCTCTCTCTCTCTACTCTCTCTCCACTCTCTCTCTACTCTCTCTCCACTGTCTCCCTCCACTCTCTCTCTCTCTCTCCACTCTCTTGCTCACTCTCTCCACTGTCTCCATGCTCTCTCCACTCTCTCTCTCTCCACTGTCTAGCTCCACTCTCTCTCCACTCTCTCTCTCTCTACTCTCTCTCCACTCTCTCTCTCTCTACTCTCTCTCCACGCTCTCTCTCCACTCTCTCTCTCCACCCTCTCTCCCTCCACTCTCTCTCTCTACTCTCTCTCCACTCTCTCTCTCCACTCTCTCTCTACTCTCTCTCCACTGTCTTTCTCTCCACTCTCTCTACTCTCTCTCCACTCTCTCTCCACTGACTCTCTCTCTCTACTCTCTCGCTACTCTCTCTCTCCACTCTCTCTATACTCTCTCTCCACTGCCTCACTCCACTCTTTCTCCACTCTCTCTCCACTCTCTCTCTCCACCCTCTCTCTCCACCCTCACTCTCTCTCCACTCTCTCTCTCTACTCTCGCTCTCTACTCTCGCTCTCTACTCTCTCTCTCCACACTCTCTCTCCACTCTCTCTCTCTCCACTCTCTCCCACTCTCTCTCACAAAGTAGTGTGCGTTCCATGGGCATCCGCAGAAATGTTTCCGGGGGGGGGGGGCACATTTTTAACTTCATCTCCATCCTCCTTGCACCCTTCTCCCCTCTGCCTTGCAGCACCCTTCTCGCCCTCCCCCTTGCACCCTTCTCCCCCTCCCCTTGCACCCTTCTCCACCTCCGCCTTGCACCCTTTTCTACCTTGCACCATTCTCCCCTCTGCCTTGCACCCTTCTCCCCTCTGCCTTGCACCCTTCTCCTCTCTGCCTTGCACCCTTCTCCCCTCTGCCTTGCACCCTTCTCCCCTCTGCCTTGCAGCACCCTTCTCGCCCTCCCCCTTGCACCCTTCTCCCCCTCCCCCTTGAACCCTTCTCCACCTCCGCCTTGCACCCTTTTCTACCTTGCACCTTTCTCCCCTCTGCCTTGCACCCTTCTCCCCTCTGCCTTGCACCCTTCTCCTCTCTGTCTTGCACCCTTCTCCCCTCTGCCTTGCACCCTTCTCCCCTCTGCCTTGCACCCTTCTCCCCTCTGCCTTGCACCCTTCTCCTCTCTGCCTTGCACCCTTCTCCCCTCTGCCTTGCACCCTTCTCCCCTCTGCCTTGCACCCTTCTCCTCTCTGCCTTGCAGCCTTCTCTTCTGTGCACCCTTCTCCTCTCTGCCTTGCACCCTTCTCCTCTCTGCCTTGCACCCTTCTCCCCTCCCCGTGGCACCCTTCTCCTCTCCACTTTGCACCCTTCTCCCCTCCGCCTTGCACCCTTCTCCCCCTCCCCGTTGCACCATTCTCCCCTCTTCCTTGCACCCTTCTCCTCTCCACCTTGCACCCTTCTCCTCTCTGCCTTGCACCCTTCTCCCCTCTGCCTTGCACCCTTCTCCCCTCCGCCTTGCACCCTTCTCCTCCCTGCCTTGCGCCCTTCTCCTCTCTGCCTTGCGCCCTTCTCCCCTCTGCCTTGTACCCTTCTCCTCTCTGCCTTGCACCCTTCTCCCCTCTGCCTTGCACCCTTCTCCTCTCTGCCTTGCACCCTTCTCCCCTGCACCCTTCTCCCCTCCACCTTGCACCCTTCTCCCCTCCGCCTTGCACCCTTCTCCTCCTCCCCGTTGCACCATTCTCCCCTCTTCCTTGCACCCTTCTCCCCTCTGCCCTTCACCCTTCTCCTCTCTGCCTTGCACCCTTCTCCCCTCTGCCTTGCACCTTCTCCCCTCTGCCTTGCACCCTTCTCCTCTCTGCCTTGCACCCTTCTCCCCTCTGCCTTGCACCCTTCTCCCCTCCGCCTTGCACCCTTCTCCTCTCTGCCTTGCATCCTACTCCCCTCTGCCTTGCACCCTTCTCCTCTCTGCCTTGCACCCTTCTCCTCTCTGCCTTGCAACCTTCTACCCTCTGCCTTGCAACCTTCTCCCCTCTGCCTTGCACCCTTCTCTACCCTGCACCCTTTCTACTCTCTGCCTTGCACCCTTCTCCCCTCTGCCTTGCACCCTTCTCCCCTTCGCCTTGCTCCCTTCTCTACTTTGCACCCTTCTCTACCTTGCACCCTTCTCCTCTCTGCCTTCCACCTTTCTCCCCTCTGCCTTGCACCCTTCTCCTCTCTGCCGTGCACCCTTCTCCTCTCTGCCTTGCGCCCTTCTCCTCTCTGCCTTGCGCCCTTCTCCTCTCTGCCTTCCGCCCTTCTCCACTCTGCCTTGCACCCTTCTCCCCTCTGCCTTGCACCCTTCTCCCCCTCCGCCTGGACTCCAAAACGTAAGCTGATCACTTTCTTCAAACAAAATAATTTTGACCTAATAGACAAGCTTTTTATTTTTAGTAAATGCATGGCAGGTGCTCTACTATCAGTTTGCAGTTTTCATCCAGTATCCATATGTACTCTGGCTATACAAGGAAAGTGCCACCATCCCAAGCCAAGGATACACACTAAATACTAAGAACTACCAACAATATATCGGTCAAACAAGGGTGGGCAGAGAGCACATCACCCTCACATGCATTCATGTTTTAATGAGGATGCTTTTCTCTCACAATAAAATTAATGTTTGTACAAATGCCATTTTGACACCTCTATGTGCTGTACATAACGATTGTCACTGTAACTCAGCTTACCGAACTCAGAGGGAAGGTTGACTTGGTACACCGAGAGAATAACAAATGACTCGGAGGACTTAAACAGATGTCAGGGTGAGCGTGAAACGGACTACGATAAAGCAAGCAATTAAAATTGTATTTTGTTTAAAAGAACCATGACTTGTCGGAAAACACAGTTTCGATTATGTATAAAAGTTCCTAAAAATGTCACAGTGATTACAAACTATATTACACAGGCACGTATGTTGGAGAAAGGACCTACAGGCTGTCTGAACAGAGATCAGATAATCTTCCCTTACTTGCAGGCCCGTTATCCCATTCCACCGAGACCTCTGTTTCACCTTTCAACAATAAAAATACACTTACTCACTGTCTCGTTCCTTGTCCCAAACTTGGTGGCTGAGGAAGCGCTTCTGCATCTGGAGCGTTCTTTCTAATAATTATAATTCACCATGGGCCAACCTGTGCACAAGCACACAGCAGAACATTGCGCCCTCGCCACATGCCAGCATGCCAGCTCTCCACATTTACCGAGGCCCACTCAAGAGGGGTGTGCAAATCGCTTTCACTTTCGCAATGTTAGACATGCGTAGTCGAGCCGGCTAAAATCATCCAGAAAATGTAAGCATGCTTTTAAAATGCTGATGTGGAAACACAGAGCCAGCTTCAACATTGTAATTGTGTCTTTAGATAACTTGTAGGGGAGGCAGGGAAGCAGTTTTTTAAGGGTGCCACAATCACATTAAGAGGTCCCCAGCCCATGTAGGCCCCCAAACCCTGACAACCCCACCCTCCCCCACCCCTCACCCCTCACAGCCCTGGCCTCCTCCCTTCTCAAAGGAATAGTGCCCTTAGGAGAATGCACTATCTTAGCCCCCCCCCCTCTTTCCGGGCCTGGCTCGTGGCTTTGACTGAAGAGAAACAATGGAAGTTGATACTTTGTTTCTCTTCAGTCAAAGGTCAGCAGCGCAGCGAGGAGCTCCTAGGAGCAGGCTGCAGGCAGCAGCAGCTGCTTTAGAAAGAGAGACACAGCTCTCTACCGGAGGGCTCAGCTGAGGGGCCCCCTTCAACTACTGGAGACTGCCCCCCCCCCAAAAAAAATAACAACACGTGCTGAGAGATGGAGAGAGAGACAGGGGAAGCGCGAGATATCCTAAAAAATAATAGAAGCCGGGAGGCTGCCAAATCCTGCCAGGGGGCCGCCAGTGATCCTTCTGATCTGATCCTCGTCGTGGCGACCCCTGGGGTTTGGCGGCCCTGTGCAGGTGCACAGTTTGCACATGCCTAGGGCCGGCCCTGCAAGCCCTTTGGCTGTGCCACGTTGCGGAACTTCCGAATCACAGGAATTCAACATATTTACAATAATATGTCGCATTCCTGTGCTCTCCCCTGGCGCACAAACTGCAGCCATGCGCCGTGCAGGCACCCTTGCATCATAGTGCAAGGATGCCTGCCTCATGGGGAGATTGTTTTTGTGCAGGAAGGGGCACCTTCCTGCACAACAACAATCGCTGCAGGCCTTTTCCTCTTTCAATGCATGCTGTAGAATGCAGCACGCTCTGAAAGAGGAAAAAATTAGGAGAAATTAAAACATTTCTCCATGGAGGCGTAGCATTGACACGCGTTAACAGATTTACGATTCCTCTTAAATCTGGGAATGTGTCTCATTCCATGGATGTTGCGAGGGAACACCCATGGAATGCCCCTTCCACGCAAAGTGCTGCGTGTGATGGGGCCATATTTACAAAGAGAGTAAAAGTCACGCAGGGTGGCTTTTCCTCTCCTTGAAAATATAGAGAAGTGAAATGCGCCTCCAGTACGTCACAAAAAGTGATGCACTGGTGGCGCAGGGGGCTGGTAAATCTGCCCCTTTTGTAATTTAAGACACTTGGGCTGAAAGCTGCCATCTGATACTTCAAACACACCGCCTTACATTCAATCGTATTGCTTTTTATGTAGTCTCTTTACATCGAGATTTAATTTAACTCGTTTTTACAAATCCCAGATGGCACTGGGTTCCAAAGAAACACTGAATTGTCACTCACGCTGAACATGCTCAGCACATAGAGGTCCACTTTAAGATTCACTCTATATTTAGATCTATCTTGTCAGGAATGCTTTACTCCTTTAAACTTCAGCTGACATTCCTTTAATTTTATGGTGAATTACTTTTATTCATGTCTCCTCGATACTAAGCCCGGCGCACGCCTGTGTTCTTTTCCTGATTCTCTTCCAGTGTTCTGGAAGTCATCCAGGAAATAAGGGAGGACTCTACGTATTAAACAAATGTCCATATAATTTTGGGCAACTGCAGAGATAGATGGAAAACCGAAATTAGGGAGAGGATGTGGCCTAACAGCTAGGGTGATGAATCTCAAATTTGGAGAACCCGGTTCAAGTCTAGGCAACGACGCTCAACATCCTGTGATTCTGAGCAAATCATGTAATCTCCCCATGCCTAAAAAGAATTAATGTGTCTTTATGTAACACAACTGGTGCTCATGTAAAGTGCCCTGATACCTTTGAGTCAAGTTCACGCTATATAAAACTCAGAAAAAAATAATAATAATATGCATTACAAATGATACACACGTGGATGACTGTAAGAAAGTGCCTTTTTGTGTGGTCACCCCCACCCACTTTTTGCTGGATTTTAGTGTTGGTTTATGGGATCTGAACCCAGGGGCACTGCCATCCAGCACCCAGTGAATGTCTGCTGACTACTGAAAACATGTAGAATTGGCTAATCTCTGATTGGCATATTTAATTTACCTGTAAATCCCTGTTGTATGGTATTGAGTGTACACAGGGCATGTGAGTTAAATGTCACTGGTGGACTGCAACGCCTATTGGGGAAACAACCTTTACAATGAGGTATTTACCTCATAAATTTACCACACATTTTTTACTATGCATGTTTTTAGAACACATATGCTTTTACAAAGTATGCCTTTACCATGCAATTAAGGTAAGTTTGGGGGTGTGGGGGGTCTCCCCCCACAAATACATTGTTTGTATATATAAATGTATATATAAACAATAGGTGGTAAAAACATAAATGTAAAAGCATATGCGATCTAAAAAAAATACAGGGTAAAGAAGGCATGCGGAGTATTTCCCTGCGTTGTTCCTTCATACAACCAACCTATTGTGACACCACTAATGTGACATACAGACCATGTCTTCAGGCCTTTCCACTCCAGTCTGAATGTACAGTTTTAAAACTTCAAATTCAACCTGATAAAATAAACCCTATGCCAGGCCTAAACCTTGCTTATTATCTTTAAGTTTCCCCTAAGTTATGCCCTAACTGCCCACAGGGCAGGGTGCGTTGTATTTAAATAGCATGACATGTATACCTAAGTTTTACATTTTCTGCCAGTGGAAATCTCCAAAGACGTTTTTCACTGTTGCAAGGCTGGCTCTCCCATGGATAAACTCTGGGTTGCATTATAGCAGCATATGATGTATAATTTCAGTGATTTGAGGACTAAAGTTATTAGGAATTTAAAATGTAATCAGACAATAAAGTTGAATTTTAAATTACTTTTTGAAAATGCCACTTTTAGAAAGGTGCCAACTGCAACAAGATGATGGATGGAATGCTTGAATTAATCTCAACCACTGGTAATTACTCCAGCTTCGACGTTGGTCCAGTGCACACTGTGTCACTAGAATCAAGCTTTACCTGGCTAATGAGCCCTTACGAGGGTGAAAATGGTCTGCAGCTGCTGTCCGTACAGGTAACAGCGGTGGGGCCACATTGGAGTGGATTTCGAGGGACGATGCAGAAGGAAAATTAAAAAAATAATTAATTTTCCCTCAGCATCGTCCCACAAAATCCCACCAACGCGACCCTATAGCCCCACCGCTATTAGCTGCACGGACCGTGGCTGCAGGCCTGGCATTTCTGGCTGGACTGTGTCCATTGGAGCAGGCTCAAGCCTGTCTTGCATATAGCTGGGTCCCAACTGAGGTAGCATAGTGTGCAAAATAACAATAAATTGGGATTTCACCCCCAAGTAATACCAGTGCCTGAGATTAATTCAACCATTTCATCCATCCCTTTTCTTTTATAATTTACGTTTAGAAAGTTGCCATTTTCCTGCCTAAAAGTCTCTAGTAGCCCTTTCAGAGAAAATCCCCAACTGTCCTCTGACAGGTTGTTGGGAGTTGTGAATTGCTCTCAGGAAGGGAAATAAAAGGTCCTTGGCTGGGTCCAGGTGAGACTTCCTCAAGACAGGATGACATGGGCACCATCTGTACAATTCTAAAAGGGAGAAGCCCTGGCAGGTGTAACTCACACTCGGGCCTGCCTATGTCATTGTACAAGTAGTCAGAGTGGTACCAATCTCAGTGGGGGGAAGCATGTCCCATAACTGGCTTTGCATGGGGAGTTCTTTATTTCCCAATGCGCATCTCAGGGGTATACCCAGAGCTCTGACCAAGGAAAAAATATTCTGTCATATTGGATTTTGGCAGAGCAGGGCTCTGTTGGGTGTTTAGGGTCAAATCCTTAGAAAATGATATAAAAGTGGGTAAGATTCCCCTCAAATCTCTTTTCATATTGAGGAGTTACTTCTACCTACAAGCTAGTTAGTGCTAGGCATAAAATTGGCAACCGTTGGATACCTTCTTGAAGACACCTCTGAGCCTGTGGAAGACAGTAGAAGGAGTGCACATGCTGAATCCTGATTTCAGAAGAGGGCTGCAGCTACTGTAACCTCTTGAGAGAGACTCCTAGAACTGGATCTGTTCTCATTTGAACCGAGGACTAAAGAGTGATCTACAGGGGCTAGTTATCTAGCCTCCTGCTAAGATCCAGGAACACAAAAGCTGCAAGTAGCCCAAGACCCTCCAGTACCTGACTGACCAGGTCCAACACCCAACTGCTAAATATAATTATGAAGTATTGATAACAAGTAATTTGATATTTTTTTTTTAAATTTAGAGTGGTTTTAAATGAAATATTGTCCTGAAGAAGGTGACGATCTATATCACCGAAACGCTGTGTCAACATATTTTCTTTGTTCAAATAGATATTGTTTTTAATCATGAAATGTTTTGTTTATGAATTTATGAATAAATGTAATGTTTTTAATCAACACTTGTATGAATAGACAATAAATCTTGGAGATACATTTTAAAAAAAAAATCTTGGCTCCACTTGATGCATGATTCAAATTTTTGAAATAGATTGATTTTGCTGAAATTGTAAATTTGTCAATCCTTAGACAACCTCAGATACAACTTATGTCTCACCAACTCTCCCTGAACTGTATCCCCTAGAGACTTTAGTCTCTCTACTCAAAACAGATGAAAATGGGAACCTTTATATTTTTCATAGCCCATAAGATCCTGGACCCTTGGGTGGTGATGATGGCACTCACTTACTAACAAAAACTGCATAACTGGACACTTTTTCAAAATTTCTTCCCAAAAGAACCCGGGCTACGGGGGCTTGGCCAAGCAGGCTACATTGGCGGATGCACCTTAGCGATGCTCTGCCCCATTCAATCAATCAATCAATCAATCAATCAATCAATCAGTCACTTGTAAAGTGAGCTACTCACCTGTGAGGGTCTCAAGGCGCTGGGGGAGGGGCAGCTACTGATCAAACAGCCAGGTATTGAGGAGTCTCCTGAAGGTCAGCAGGTCCTGAGGATGGTGTTCCCTGTCTTGGCGGCGAGGTGGGAGAAGGATCTGGCGCCAGTGGTTCTTCTGTGAATGCGTGGAACAGTGGCAAGGGTGAGGTCAACGGAGCGGAGCTGGCGGTTGAGGGTGTTGAAGGTGAGTCGCTTGTTGAGGTACGCTGGTCTGGCATCGTGGAGTGCTTTGTGAGCGTGGGTGAGGAGCTTGAAGGTGATCCTCTTGTTGACGGGAAGCCAGTGCAGGTCCTTCAGGTGACTGGTGATGTGGCTGTGGCGGGGGATGTCGAGGATGAGGCATGCGAAGGAATTTTGTATGCATTGAAGTCTCTTCTGAAGTTTGCGTGCATGGTCGGTGGTGCAGTTCCCAGCAAGGCTGGCCACCAAGAGTTGTCCCAGGCGGAGGGGGTGGAGTCGAGGATGGGGACCTCCTTCTTGTCCGAGTTCAGTTTCAGGCGACTGCACTTCATCCATTGGCGGTGGCGGGGTCTTTTGGTGAGTGAGAGGATCCCACCCTATATTCGCACTATATCGAGGTTCTGGATCTGACATCCGCCCTGATCTTTGCCATGGGAGCTGCACAGAATTCTGCTCGGCCAGCGAACCTGATTTTTTGGTAGTTTTCACCCCTGTTTACACTGAATGGCGACCAAACTGCATTTCACCCCATTTAGAGAAAATTGTGGTCTTTGCTGAGCCCTGAGCTGTGGTTGCACTTGTTCCAGTGCTCTGCTTGCCGCTGTCCCTTCCTGCCTACTTCGGGACTCCCGACTGGAGCCCCTTTACTTGGAGGACCCCCAGTGCCCTTATAGGGGCAGAGAGCACTAGCAGGCTGGCAGCTGGGCTGACACCTCTGCCGTCAATGCATTGGGCCAGGTCCCACATCAAGAGTTGTCTCCATGGCTGTATCTTTGTCCCGCCTGCTTCTTTGGCAGCTGATTCCGTGGTGAGTTCATGTGACCATGGGGGGTCTAGCCTGCCGGCGACTCCCGTTCTCCTGCCCCCTCACGACTAAAGTGAGGCCACTAAATTTGGCGAGGCCCATGGACCACGCAGGCCTCTACACATCACTCGAACTCTAGTGCCTAGATCAGGGCATACCATGGCTACCTGTTGCACATGGTATGGCTCTCAGAACCTACAGGCCACTTTCCTGAATCGAGGCACGGCGTTGCTGCAAGCAGGTACTGGAACTGCTAATTGCATCGCTGCCCATGGCTAGCAGCCTCAGTTGAGACCTGAGAGAGTGCTGTTACCTGCAGACCTCGCCCATCACTGACGACCCATACTGGTGCAGTAGGGTAACCGCAGTGGCTGCTGGACCCTGCTAGATATCAATAACTGGCTTATCCCCAAGCACCCAACGCTCTGCCCTACTCACAGTGCTAATGCTGAGGGGGGCACTCCACAACATATTTTTACTTTCCCTTCCAGGAAACCAGCACTATTGGCTGCTGCTGCTGGGTGCAACACGATACCCATGCTTGACCCATACCGTCCACATATATCAACAGTGAGTGAGCTGGGGCTAAATATACATCTTGCAGCTCTGTCCAAACTCTGCGAGGCTGCGTGGACCTCAATGTGCCCGTTGTCACTCCACAAGGCCCGGAATAGGACTTCTTCTTGTCTCCTACCCATCTGCTGCAGCGATATCCCACCTACCCTTTAGAGCCAGGACTTCTGTTCTCCACAAAATAGCCAAGTTGGCTGGTACAATTCTTTGATGTCCAAGACATAACACGTGGTGATACCCTTCACACACTGGCACCCATCGGGAGTGGGCCTGCAGGATTAACGGACCAACAAGCCTGGTCCTGACTCGCCCTTTGTCTGCACTGGACTTCCCCATTACGTTCACCCAGATGTGGGCTCCCCTCATGCCTTCTCTTCTCAACTGTGCCCTCATCGGACCTACAGGGTTCCCTGAACTACCAGGAGGTGACACTCGGTGCCACTGTAGAGACCCCGGACTCTACTGCAGCGTCGCCAACCCCAAGGGGTACTCGCACACTTGAGATCTTCCTCACTATGTTTACCTGCTCCTACAATAATTGGTACACATTGTACTATACTTGAGCACTGCATGACCCTTTCAAACTACGAGGAGTTCCTTCTCTCAAAACAGACAACCATGGGCCACTTGAAACCTACCACATTGGCACCAAATTCAGTGGTCCCTGACCCCTCATGTACTATACCTGACACTCCACGGCTGCAGACTACCCTAGGATCCCTGGTGGCAAAAATCAACTTTCTAAAGGATGATCATCGTAAGCTCACTGATCAATTGACAGAGAAAGAAAAAACGCAGACTATGCTGCAACCACAGACGATGGACAACCAATGTGCCATACGAGACCCACAGGTGCGAGTGTGTAAACTGGATGGGGCGAAGGATTATGCAAAGGGTTGCAGAAATGGCTGGTTTGGTCGGTCTATGTTAAACTATATGCAGCTTATGTGAGGGGGCAATGGTGTGGGTTCGACTAGGTGTACCATTTCAAATAATTGCCACAGCCATCAACAAAGGGGATGATACATGCTACTCGAGGGATGACTCAAGGGTATCCCTCTTCCCCTTGGTAGCATATATTCCCTAAATCCTGACCAAGATATGTTCTGGTTGCAACTCTCAAATATTTTTGCTGAAAATAAAATCCAGTGGATATATGGGGGCAACTATTACTTCATTTTAAATCTGCATCTCGATCGCTCCCACCTGCCTCTGCACGACCCCCCCCCCCCCACACACACACTTTGCCCAGACAGAGCGCTTCACCAGCTGGGCGACACATTGGGCGGTAAAGGACACCTGAAGGACCCTCTACCCTGATTCTTGTGTTTACTCCTTCCAATCTGCGCCTCACAACTTATATGTGCACCTTTATTGCATGCTATGCTCTCTTCCTTAATTGCTATTGGTTGGTGCCATGGACTACTTAGACCGTGTGGTTTCCGACCACAATGCACTTGTCATGGACATGTAATGGGGCCTTCCCCATCCTCTGACCCCCACGTGGCACCTCCCGCTAGATTGCCTAGTAGACCTGTCTTCCGGAACACAAAGGAATCACACACATGCAATTACTTCACTGCAAACGAGGGCACAGCCTCCACTAGGACACTTGAGTGAGACGCCTGTAAGGTGGCTACTCACAGTCTTGTAGGTGTCCGTAGAACCCTTGACAGATAAAGTTTAGAGGTAGAAGAGTGCCAAAATGGACTCTTACCACTGACCCGCACTATAAATAGCAAAACATCAACTTGCAAGTCTTTTGAAGCACCTCTGTTGCTTTAATCTCACTGCATATGTGGCTAAGACCCATAGGGAGTGTGATAAGTCCGGTCACCTCCTTGAAAGGTTAATCCATCAGGAGCACAAGGAGATTCCCATTCTCGAGCTCCAATCCCCCACAGATGTACCATTACATACGCAACATGGTATCCTCCAGGAGTTCCTTAGATACTACTCTGAAATATATACAGCACCCATCACTTACTTCCGGAAGAGAGGCATCCTTCCTATCACATCCACCCCTTCTGCAGATTACTGTCACCCAATGTGGTACTCTAGACACTGTGATCACAAATGCAGAAGTTAATCAAGCAATTCCGGACCTAGCTAGGAATCCTTGAAGGCCTTCCTATAGAATACTACAGCATGTTTGCTGTCAGTCCGGTGTCCTGCTTAACTGCCATATAAAATGAGGCTCTTCGACTGGGTGAGCTGCCATCCTCCCTTTGGGAATCTTACTTGTATCCATCCCCAAGCTGAATCAGGACCGTACACGCACATCCTCCTATCACCCGATAGACAAAGTAGGGGCAGATTACAAATTCTGGGCAAAATCTTGTCGACAAGATATGCCCAAATCCTTCTGGACCTTATCTATCTGCACCAAAATGGATTTGTCCCTGGGCAAAGTACCTCCCACAATCTTTAACGGCTTTTCCATGTACAGGATCATATTTAGGGAGCAGTTCCTGTTTGCGCCCTGTCTGGTTCTAGACCTGGAGAAGGCGTTTGATTTGCTGCACTGGCAAGTCCTTACGAAGATGGGTATAGGTAAAAGCCTAGACTCCTATACACAAGGCCTCTCTGTCTGGTCCGGTTTTCGCCGGGTGCGGGGAGACCAAGTCTTCCCCGCACCCGGCGAAAACCGATACAGACAATACCCTGATCTCCCAATGTCCCAAGTGCTAAAAACACCGCTGCCACCGGACACGGCATTACCCGCCTCCGTCACGGCTTGCAATTACCTTGAAACTCTTGTTCCACAAACTCAACATGAGTGCGTATGTTTGCTGTGACAAACCCGACCAGGACCGGGTTGGAATTATCACCGGTCCCCCGACCCCTCCTTTCACGACCCGTCAACAGCCCTGAAGAGTCACGGGTTATCACCCTTCTTGACGAAACACGTGTCGGCTGATCTCTTGTTCCAACTATATGCATTCCAATAAAATGACACAATAAGAACACATTTGTACGTCTCCATCCTTGCTACGTTGTTTGTGATCAATCATATCACACATACCTAGTTGTGTGCATCGGACCTTGCTTACAATTATTATTAGGGTTCTCTCTGATCCAGTTGCACCAACCACAATTAATATTTCCTTTTGACTCAACCACTACCTGTTGTGCGCCATTTCATTTCTGTATACTCACAAACCCCTTGCAGAACTTGACGGTCCCTAGTACTATTCTTGAAAAAATGACACCTTGCCACAACAGGAATGATTGCTTTATCAAAAATGGTAATTTGGCCTCACTTCTACTATTTCACTAATTTACCAGGGATACCTCCCCACAGTTTCTTCTGTGAACTTGATACATTGTTCACTGAACTTATTTGGGGTGGCGGCAACCATTGAATAGATTTGAAAAAAGCTTCACTTGCCCGATGGAAGGGGTGGCTTAGGTTCCCCACTCATTTGAAGCCTATTTTCTGGTGACACAATTTCAGTGGGTTGCGAGCTGGCTAGCAAACCGAAATCTAAAGGAAACATGCCATGGTTCACCACCCATTACTGCTGTCACCATTCATATGTTCCTACTCCAATGCTACATGCCAGACTCCCCCTGCTCGCTGCAACTGCGGTTTGCCCACAAATGTATGACTTGAGCGCACTTTCTCACACAACATGATCCCCTATATGCTCCAGGATTCCCGTTACAGGGCCTCCCCTGTTACCCTGGACTTTACTCAACCTCAGACCTACTCTATTAACATAACCACTTGTTAACCAAGGTGGGTGACTTTTTCTCAAATGGCCACCTCCTTTCATTTAAACAACTTCAGACAGATCACGACCTCCATACTGTCCAGTTCTTTACTTGCAATCAACTGCACAGTACTTACCATAGCCTATGGTCCACACGAGATGAGGAGCTTACTAAATATTCAGTCCTGTAAACACTTCTCACCATGGGGAAGGGTGGTCATTTGATCACACGGTTCTACTGAGCACTCCAAGATCATACTGGGACCTACCTGGGTGTCATGGTTTAGACTCAACAGGCGCCTTTAGGAACATTTGGTGAACAGGACATGCCTCCAAGTTTTCTAAACATTATTATGTAAGCTTTTATTAAGAAATTGTAAATAAGTCTACTATTGAAATTATTTCTTTTGTTGAAAGCAGCTGAACTACAATTCTCATGATTCCATGGGGCTATTGCTTCACAGCGGAGAGTGGTAATCTGTGATAAAAGGGTCTTTTATCACATTGGCCGATGTGCGCAATTATTGATTTCCGAGTTGTCTGTGTGGAGGAGGTGTGTGTACCAAGGTAGGCAGCAGGACCCGCAGTTTCCCGTTTCTGAGTTCAGAAGATGTGCCCTGCTCAAGGAGTTTGCATGAGGCATCTCCGTTTATGAACTGTGCTGCCGTTATGATTGACCCCCATGTAGGGAAGACATCAATTCAGTGGTGGCTTCTCCGCAATGGCAGAGGAGCATTGCCCCCCTGCTGCTCTAGCATTGTTTTATTTTTCATTTGCCAGCTTGTGCATGGAGTGGGGGCATTGGGAGGGGGGAGAGTGCTTGTGCACTCCCTTGTCCCTATGTGCTCATGTGTGTTTGGCCAGTCGTCTCAGGCCTACCAAAACACACATGCGCACTTAGGTTTCTCCTGCTCAGCTGCCTTCGGCAGACGAGCTGGAGAAACACCCACAGACTCCTGGGTCTGAGCAGGGCATTTTTTAGACCCCTCAGGGCAATCCCTGCACTGTTCTGCAGCACAGGGATTGGCTAGGAGTCTGTCCCAGGGGCTGCTGGGTCCCAGGAAACAGTCAGCAGGAGTAACGCGACTGATGAGGTGGCCGGCGACATCAGGTAAGTTTTTTGTATTATTATCAGTGCTTTAAATGGGCCGGTACTCACCGGTACTGAGTGCCGGCACTTCTTAAATTTATCACTCTGAGTACCGGTACTTCTCTTTTTCCGAGGAGAGTACCGGTACTCATCAAAAGGTAGGCTCATTGCCCGTGCTGCTGAGCAGGAGTGGAATGTGTCTCTGGCAGCCAAGGCACTGCTGCTTCCATTGACTTCATTCCATGATTTTGGTGCAATGAAAGTGCCACTCTAAGTGTTACACATCTATTTGTTACCTGACTCTCCTAAATCCAATGAATCTATGAAAATATCACACATAAGCAATCTGAAACATTAGCACCTATACTCAAATGAGTGTAATTTTTGATATTTATATGATTCCCTCATTTTGCTAGTGAGAAAGGGTCACTCATATCATTGAAATATCACTCATAATTACAATGAAAATATGAAAATGTCACACATAGCAATCTGAAACCTTTGCAGCTATGGGGTCCATTCGGGAAAAGTGCCGTCAACCACATTCACACCATCCTGTGCATTTGCGCGAACATCGGAATCCTGGCAACCCCCTGGCAGTGGCAATTAAAATAGCCATGGTGAAGAGTATAAGATGGCTTTTAACATAGCCAAGTCTTTTGTGTGTCTGCTTATGTTTGTGCGTTTGCCTGCATTTGTATTCCTGTTTTGGGTAAGAAAAAAGTGAGAGAGAGCATCAAGACACTCTCAGGAGGTATTTTAAAGAAAATGGGTGACCCTTTGTATGTATATTTCTGCTCAGCAACAAAGGTTCATAAATAGCGTAGTAGGGAGTGGATGGATGAATGAGCAAGGGTGGATGTGCAGATGGATGCATGAGTGAATGGATGGATGGATGAGTGAATAGATGGATGGGTGAAAGAGGGTGGATGATTGGATAAAAAAGTGGGTGATGGGTGAATACGTGAAATATTGGATGGATGAATGAAAGGGAGGGAGGATGGATGAAAGGGTGGATGATGGATGAGTGAAAGGAGGGATTGAGTAAAAGGGTGGGTGGTATTAAGGAATGAAAGGGTTGATGGATAGATGAGAGAATGGATTGATGGATGGGTGAAATGGTGGATAAAGAGATGGTTGAGGGAAAAGATGAATGGATAGGTTTAAAGATGGATAGATTTGGATATGAAGGGTGGACAGACGGAATGGTGAAAATCAACTGAATGATGGATGAAAAACGGAATAGACAACAGAATGTAAAGGGTAAATGGTGGACATCAGCAGGTAAATGGTTGGATGAATGGATGAATGAATAGATCGATAGAAGAGACAAGAGATATATTCTGGGGAGGGTCATGATGATTTGCTTCATTTGCTTGGTGCCATAAGAGCTTTGATTCGAAGTGGGGGTATTTTCAGTTTCTTCCTACTCACTTGCTCAAAAATATATAGTATTGTGCTAAACAACAGCAATTAACAGTATGGCATTAGGAAGGTGCAACTATTGCAAAAAAAGGAAATGTTAACATATTATTGCATTTCTCTTTCATTTTGTGTAATGAGCTAACCTGCTTTGTTTGTATAAACACATTTCTCATGTGTTTTGGTATGTACTGCATCTAATATAGAAGTTGTTAAGTATCATCATGTCTTGCCCTAAGCCCCGCCCCTAGCCCCGCCCACTCACTACACCTCTAGCTCATTTTAATGAGTACTTGCACTTATTTTTTCCCATTTAAAGCACTGATCATTATTACTACCCTCCCCTCTGCACTCGCTCTCCCCCCCGCACTCCCCCCGCACTCCCCTTAACCACCTCTCCACCCTTTGTTACTGTTGGCCACTACTGGAAGGCATCAGTAAAGTTTTGTGACTTCCTTTGTTGCTTTTCCTTTTCCCATCTTGATAGCGCGGTTGGCACTGGAGTCCCCTCATTAGCAGTTCCCAACGGATGAAAGGTGCATTCTGGGCATGGAGGCTGAAGATTACCATACCAAGTACACTTGTCACATTTTTTATTTATTGTCTCTATCTGAGTGGCGTAAGATGCTGTGAAGGTTACGCTATCTGCTTCCCTAAAGTACTTTACGTGCCAATTGGGAGTAAGATATGGGGAGGGCAATAAACAACACTGAGTGGGACCAGGCTCTGACCTTTCCTCCGAGCATCTTCAGGAATGCTAGGTTAGAAATATACAGTTCCATGCCCTTCACCAAGTGCCAGCATGGGGGTCCCTTATGACCCCCTCCCCACGACTCATCTTTACTCCTGTGCTCTCCTTGCACTTACATCTCTCCCTTTCCCTATCTGCCTGCACTGTGGGGGAAGTGAGTGAGTTTGCCTCTCCACTTTACTTGCAATGGTATCTTTATTATCATTACATCACTGTTCAGTTCAGTTCAGTTCAACTTTATTTCGGCTAATATAGCCATAAAAGCAGGAAGTACAGACAAAAAAAAACGTTTACAGACAAATATGTAAGATACTGTTGACAACAATTGATCACATAACACATTACAATTAATATAGTGGGGCAGAGTAACAGTTGATTCTGTAACAATTAATTATATATTATTACATAAAATCCAGATAAAACGGTAAAAAAGGTTGATTCCTAGTAAAAAGCCAGATTAAAAGACTAGGTTTAAAATCTTTAAAACCACTTAATTTTTACAAAAAGTGAACTCAGTGCATTCTACATAATTTAGTGCTATGGATGAAGACTACAGATTCCAATATTATATTACAATTTGAATCCAAGACGTTTCCTGATAAGAAACACATTGAATAAGAACCTGCTTATGCAAAAAAACACCAATTGTGAGGTATTAGACTTGATGATGCGCTCAGCTTCTTTGTACGTCCCGACACCCATATTTTTACACAAGGATTTTATCCAACGCTGTCTAGGTAACGCATAAGCGGAACAAAAAAACAATAGATGGACATCATCTTCCTTAGCCTTTCGTGAGCAAAGGGTACAGATATCATCCTCGTTTTTACCTCCCCATCTACATGTATGAGCATTGGTCTGTAATACCCCGTATCTATATTGCCAATATAAGGTTTTTGCTAATGGTGGTCTTATCTCATCCATGAACGGTTTGAATGCAGCGTTGCCTTTTATAGACAAAGATTTCTGAGTCAGTATGCCAATAGATGGACAGTGGGATGGCTCGTCGTTAACATAAGACCAATAGGTCGTTTTTAAAACCTTTTTACACACCAAAGTCATATTCTGGGGTTCGTCCCAAAAGTGGGACAGCCCTAACCTGGTAAACCAAAGTTCAATGTGTTGTAACCATGCAATTTTCTTGTACTCATCAATCTGGGTAATTTATATCAGTCTATTTTTATAGTTACACAACTCCGGGGTTGTCCATAACCTTACCCAGTACAGCAATGGCCTAAGAGCTGCTTGGTGATCTGTCCGCTTAAGATCCTAATCCAAAAATACTGGAACTAGGGGGGTTCTAGTTGGTAATTTTAGTAGCCTGCGCAAAAAGTGGTTTTCTTCCCGTTCAAAATTGTGTTTACAGCAATGCCCCCAGACCTCAGCACCATAAAGTGCAGCTGATTGGGCTTTTGCCTTAAATACTTTCAGTGCCAGCATAATGGCTTTGGAATAACTAACTCCGTGCACTCTTAGAATGGGCATCGAGTTTTGCTTGAAAGCCAAGCTACTTTTTGTCAGGTGTCCCTTCCATGAACGATTACTATCCAATGTGATACCTAGACAGTTAAAGCTCCCCACATATTCCAATTTTTGAATATTTAAGGCCAAATTCTTCCTAAAGGACTTTTGCAGATTTAATGACATGTATTTTGTTTTAGATGAATTTATTTCGAACCCCTTCTTTACACAGTAACCATAAAAAGAGTTCACCAGATTTTGAAGGCCCTTCGGAGTCTGTGAGATGAGGATTGTATCATCGACAAAAAGCAATGCCGTAATTGCCTCATCTCCTAACCTCAGAGAGTCATGGTCACAATCCCTTAGATAAGTAGGTATATCATTAACGTACAATGAAGAGAGCGTGGGCGCCAATACACAGCCTTGGCGCACACCACGGCTCACAGGTATGGGCTTCGATAGTTCACCTCACTTTCCCCATCTAACTTTTGCATAATTCCCTGTGTGTAGTCGAATGAGTTCATTAAGTAGCTCGCCTGGGACCAATATAAAAGGACTGTCAATGGTCTGTACAACTAATGGGGGCAAAGAGAAATGTGACGGACTCTGTGTCTACCTATAAAGTGTGTACAACAAAAAGGAAATGAATCCCATCAGCCCACCCATATGGCAGAGCTTCATCATCTGGGATAGAACCAAAGATGGTCCAGTTAAGTAGCCACACACCTGTTGGAATTATGTACTTCTCCAAACCCAAGGAACCACCAGTGATGGATCATACCAAAAGTCAAATCAGTTTGGAATGGTGTGGGATGTTAAATTGCAGTGAGAAAAAAGTGTGCAAAAAGAATCAAAAAGTGAGATGTAAAATTGGCTACCATGATTTAAGGAAAACTTTATTAGGGAAAATCATGGTGTCAATATTAAAATGAGTGTGAGGCAGTTTGACACAATAACTGTCTATTAAGGATGGTATTTGGTCAACATGTTTCAGCCATTGTAGGAAAGTGTACCCGGCTTTCGTCAGGACCTCTTAAAAACTACTGCAATTAAGCTTGACCTAAGCTTAGTGAAGAAAGCAAAAATTAACACAAATTAATGATACAAAACATCCTACCGTACATTGGATTTTCCAGACGGGGGATGTCTGTTTCAAAAGGTATTTAGGATTCTTTCCTAAAAAGGAAGATACACAACAAGGGACAACAAATAGGTAGAACACAGACACACATTTCTATTATTTTTGCGCCATATGTTTCTTTATGCCAATAGGTCATCCTCCAAAAAAATAGAGATATGTTTATTTATTTTTACTCACCCAAAAATGCTTGGGAGAAAGCCTCACCTCTTCTTGGCCACTGCTCAGGGTTGGAGGCCCCACTCTAATTCGTGAAATAGAATAGTGGGTGTCTGGTTAGATCACATCCATGCTAATGATTCACTAGCACAAAGTGCTAAAGACCTAGGCATTGTTTCTGAGTACATGACAGACAGCAACTGCAAGGGCTGCCATGAGAGTGAGACACAGTTAGTAACAAATCTCTGATTCTAACAATATATCAATGTAAGAGCAGTGAAAAAAGCTCTTCAAGGCTGGCTGATAGCGAACCTAGTTCATTTAGTAACAATAATTCATAAGGAGCTCATCAAACTCCGCGTTGTAATTGTAATCCAACAGCCTATATGCTGATATCCAGAGCGCTCTCCTAAGAATGAAAATAGAGAAACGCTTCGCTGTGTAAAGCTGGAAAATGAGCCCTCTCCTAAGTATGAAGTAGGAAACCGCTTCGATTTAGAGGGCTGCATGAGCTTGGCTGGCATCGCTTCCTCACCTGTCCGTCGGTGCCCCTGGACTGATCCTAAGCCGAGGGGGAGGTACCGACTGGATCGGGGAGGAAGTTAATGTATGTTACATGGCCCAATTGGGATGCTCCATAGCTGTAGGACCAGAGTGGAAACTGTATTATCAGCCAATAGAATGGTTTTTACTTGACTGGAACAGGGAGGAAGTTAATAAGTGTTACATGGGCCAATGAGGGTGCTCCATAGCTGTAGGACCAGAGTGGAAACTGCAGTATCAGCCAATGGAATCGTTTTTACTAAAACAGGAAATGGGAACTGCATTATCAGCCAATGGAAACGTTTTTACTTGACTGGAACAGGGAGGAAGTTGATATGTGTTACATGGGCCAATGGGGATGCTCCATAGCTGTAGGACCAGAGTGGAAACTGTATTATCAGCCAATGGAATCGTTTTTACTTGACTGGAACAGGGAGGAAGTTAATAAGTGTTACATGGGCCAATGAGATTGCTCCATAGCTGTAGGACCAGAGTGGAAACTGCAGTATCAGCCAATGGAATTGTTTTTACTAAAACAGGAAATGGAAACTGCATTATCAGCCAATGGAATTGTTTTTACTTGCCTGGAACAGGGAGGAAGTTGATATGTGTTACATGGGCCAATGAGGATGCTCCATAGCTGTAGGTCCAGAGTGGAAACTGCAGTATTAGCCAATTGTAAAATATTTATAAGTAGTTTCGTAGGAAGACCTGCACACACTAAAAGGGATCACCCATGTTGGTGGGTACAAACCCAAGTCCTCTATTAAGAACTTGTTCCTCAAGGTCACTGAGGGTCAAAGAGCTAATATTCACTATGAGACTCTTCCCTCTGTGCTGGGTCCTGCTTGTTGTTGTTGTTGCTGCAGATGGCCCTTCCTGCTTCGGGTGTAGGGAAAGGATGGTTCGTCTTCCCAATGAACCTGGGGCTGGCCTCTCCTTCTGCCTCTGCTCCGTCCACGGCCGTGTCCTGAAACAGCCTGGTCATTAACCCATTGTGGTGGAGGCTGAAAATTGGGCATTGGTTGTGGGAATTGTGGCTGATGATATCCCCAAGCGGCCAGAGGCCACCAGGAACCTTGTTGGTAAAAATTACCTCCTTGTCTGGCTCCCCTACGATTGGGCCTATTGAAACGACCTCTTCCCTGCCCCGTTGATGTGCTACTATGCGGTGAGTCTGAGTTACTGGAGTGTGGGTCTGAGGAAGATGTAGAATAATTAGACCCATGTCGTTTCCCCTTCTTGTTGTAATCTGGACGGTTATAGGTGTCACTTGTGTAAGGGTACATTTTCTCTAACGAAAATTTGGCCAGATCTTTACAAAATTTTTCAATTTTGGAAAAAAGTATTGACTCTTTGTACTCCTTGTTCACTTTGGTAGTTTCATGAGAATTTTTCTTAAAGACAGTATTGGTTAAAGTGGTCTTGATCTTCCCCTCTAGGGTTTGTATTTCTATCAAGATGGCATCTGCCACTCTTTTGGCTGTGGTGATAATCAAGATCAACCAGTCGCGGGTACATCTCCATGCGATGAGCGACCAGTCTTTCAAAAATGTCTTATCTGTAAGAAAAAGCCGGGGAGCATTGGTGACTATGAGTCCTGTAGGAGCGCACTTCCCAGGGAGATATTCAGCCATAATCTTCCCGTGGATGCATGTACGTGAATAGGTTTTCTTTAAAGTCAAAACAGTACCCCAATCGTCCTGCTGACTTGGTCCTCCCGTCGGTAGAGCATCCAGAATACTAGGATTCTCTGAAAGAATGGAATTGAGTGTCTCATCGTCAAATGACAAGCCGGTGAAGTCCGCCATCATACAACCTCAGAATAAATTGCCTAGGCGAGCAAATGCAACTCTAAAGTGAGAGCTGCTCAAAATATATATATTCAAGAAAGAAGACCCGCAGCCGTGGCTGCTCTAAAACATCAAAAAAACAAGGTTGGTGGAGGGTCTGAGGGGAAAATTATTTAAAGACCAAAGGACAGACAAACCCCTTATTCACAGTATACCAATACAAAAGGACTGTCAATGGTCTGTACAATTAATAGGGGCAAAGAGAAATGTGACGGACTCTGTGTCTACCTATAAAGTGTGTACAACAAAAACGAAATGAACCCCATCAGCCCACCCATATGGCAGAGCTTCATCATCTGGGATAGAACCAAAGATGGTCCGGTTAAGGAGCCACACACCTGTTGGAATTATGTGCTTCTCCAAACCCAAGGAACCACCAGTGATGGATCATACCAAAAGTCAAATCAGTTTGGAATGGTGTGGGATGTTAAATTGCAGTGAGAAAAAAGTGTGCAAAAAGAATCAAAAAGTGAGATGTAAAATTGGCTACCATGATTTAAGGAAAACTTTATTAGGGAAAATCATGGTGTCAAGATTAAAATGATTGTGAGACAGTTTGACACAATAACTGTCTATTAAGGATGGTATTTGGTCAACATGTTTCAGCCATTGTAGGAAAGTGTACCCGGCTTTCGTCAGGACCTCTTAAACACTACTGCAATTAAGCTTGACCTAAGCTTAGTGAAAAAAGCAAAAATTAACACAAATTAATGATACAAAACATCCTACCGTACATTGGATTTTCCAGGCGGGGGATGTCTGTTTCATAAGGTATTTAGGATTCTTTCCTAAAAAGGAAGATACACAACAAGGGACAACAAATAGGTAGAACACAGACACACATTTCTATTATTTTTGCGCCATATGTTTCTTTATGCCAATAAGTCTCTTAGTGTAATCCACAGAAGATTCCGTGGGACGAGGTCGAAGGCGGCCCGCAAGTCTATGAATGCCACGTACAAACTGCCCTTCCTTATGGTCATATACTTCCAGCAGATGCACGTGAACCTAAACACTTGATCTACCATATTAACTTTTGATCTGAACCCTGCTTGGTATTTGGACATTATTTGTGTCTCATCCATCCATTCTGTAAGTCTATTTAAAATATGTCTGGCAAAAACCTTCTATAAAAGGTCAATTAAACTGATTGGGCGGTAATTGCCCGGATCGTAGCGATCTCCTTTTTTAAAAATTGTTACAATTTCTGCCCCTTTCCAGCTACCAGGGATTGGCGTTCCAGCCACTATAGAATTACATAAAAAATTGATGTATGGCCCCCATACTTTCACATCATGTTTTAGTAGGACTCAAGGAATGCTATCCGGTCTTGGAGCTTTACCCGCTTTAATAGCCCCTAGTGCCTGCATAGTCTCCTCTACACTAAATCTTAATGGCGCTATGCTCAGTTCTAAATTACACTCTAGATTTTGTGTGAGCGACCCCTCTTCATCTTCTGAGTAAAGTTTAGCGAAATGATCGCACCAGGTTTTTTCATCTAAATAAAGATCCTTGGGTGATCTACCCTTTCTGTTCCCTTTTGATATTAAGCTCCAAAAGGTGCCTTGATCTCTCAGTTTAGCTGCTATTAGTAAATCTTCCCATAGCGCATCATCCCACGTTTTTTTCGTTTGGGTCAAAATTTTATTATATGCGTGTCTACTTTCTTTTATAAAATGGGAGTTTTTTGTTTTAACAGCCTGGATCAGATGATACTTTGCTGTGCGAAATTCTTTATTATACCAGGGGTTAACCAGCTCTAAGTGATTTGAGGTCTTTTCCCTTTTCCAAGCTTTACTCAGAAGGGGGCCTAGAGCATCAACCAATTTATGATGTAGATCTAGGACACCCTGGCTGCCCAATAAGGGATCCTTACAAGATGTGATGGTATCAGAAAAGGTATTATGAATATTTATCATTGCATCTTCTTTAGCCAGGATATAGGGCCATCTTAGTGCACGTCTGTTGTTAGATACCCGGGGTTCGCCAGGGGAACTATTTTGTGCAACCTCCTCTTCTCGGTTGGATATAAAAGGTTGTGGATTTAACCATAATTGGAGTGGAAAGTGATCATTCTCGGTCCTGGAATCTATTTTAAGATCAATGAGTAAATACCATAAGCTCAAGGAGACCAATATGAAGTCTATATGTGACTAGCAATTGGCTTTACAGAATGTTGGGGTTGCTGGTCTATCCGACTGCAGGCGGCCATTACATGCTCTTAATTCATGACCTACGGTCAACTGAAAAATTTGGGTTGCTGCTACAGTGCATTTAACTGGCCCAATAGCATCCAGGTTTGGAATATCATTTGCTGTGTCCTGTTCTTCAAGTAAGTTATCAAGGCCCAGTACTGGTTCGTATTTACAATTAAAATCCCCGCCTACTATTACTTGGGCATTTGGCCCTAAGGTGTCTAAAAATGAGTCTAAAAGTTCTACTACCTTAGATTCTTTATTTGTTGGCTCTGGCCTATTATATACATTTATTAAATATATGGTTTCATTCCCCCTTATCACCATCTTTAATCCCAACAAATCAGGGGAAGGAATATTTAGTAAGGTAACTTCTATTTCTAGAGTGACTTTAACCCTGATCACCAGGCCCCCTGACGCTCTTCCTCTTATTGAGGGAATTGCGTCACAGTGGAAAGTTTTGAACCCAAGCCTGTGTGGAGTTATTAAAGACCAAGTCTCCTGGAGAAGGATGATATCATGGTCCTCAATGTAGGTACAGCAGTCGAGGTCCTGAAGATTCTTAGCTAGCCCTGCTATATTCCATGATACTAGTCTTAAAGATAGTTTATCACTGGGTCTGGGTGGGGGTGCATCCAGCAATGTATCTTGTGTGGATTTAACAACTAGAGGGCCAGCTTGGATACTTATTTCTTCCAGAGAGTTATTTCCTATAATAGGTCCCTCAAGCACACTTCTGTCTATTTGGCGTGTACTATCCTCTTCTAAAATATCAGAGATATCGCCAGCACAAGTAATAATCTTGTCCATTTCCTCTGCCATTTGAATGGGCCCAATTGTAGACCTATCATCATAGTTCAGTATGGGCACCACTACCTGTGCCTGTGTATGCTCAAACTCTGGATTTGTCATATTTGATTTACCTACTTGGCTACTTAAGGTTGGCCCCAAACCAAGACTTTCAGTCAATGTGAGTCAATCATTCTGATCCAACGCACTCAGTGCTTGATATCTGTTGTGCGTTGTGATCTCAAAGATTGGACTCCTATAAGAATTAGGGGGCCTTGGTGGATTATGACACTGAGGGACCTTGTCTAAGTGGCTATAGAAATATCCCAAGGGGTGCACACCCACACTATTATCACCCTGCTTCAAAGAAGCTGTTCTAAGAAGTACAGTCGCAACATGCTGGGGGTGTCTAAAATGAATGATAACACAATCACCCCTGCAAGTTTTCCTGGCATTTCCAATCCAGGGTGCCCGTCTAGTTGACAATATCTGATCGGAAAAATGTATCGGGAACCCACAGTTTTTATTCAGCCAGGAAACAGTTTTATGTTTAAGTGAGTCATGTGACTCCTGGCGGAAGTTAGACTCTATGGGGTGTAAAGGTGGGACATTTGAAAGTACAATTACGTATGGTTCACAAGCTGGTGGGAGATTAACTGGTGGTATTTTTCTTACTGGGGTCAAAAGCCCCTCCATACTTGTTGGGGTTACTTTGGTCTGAGTAGACTGGCCATCCAATTGGCTTGTCACCTTAGCTGTAGCCGTAATTGGTCCCCCCACCATTGGTTGCTGTACAACATTGTCTGTGAAAATGTTCCTCTCCCTCGTTTTAGGGCTCTCACCATTGGTTGTCTGGTTTAGAAGCTCCCCCAATCTAGATACTTCAGTAGTCAGGGCATCAATTTTTGCCACTAGAGGCTTGACAATCACTTCTAGTTTGTCCTCTAACAACTTAGCAATATGGTCCAAAAGATCAGGGTTTATATTAATGCCAATGTCAGTAGTCATAGTCCACTTATGGCTGGGAGTATTCCTTTTGGCTGTGTCAGGCTTTCTCTTAAGGTGTGTTCCTCCCCATTTAGACACTGTTTTCCTACATTTCCTTACTGCTCTCTTGGCTGGTGAGCAGTGAGTGGAAACATCCATAGGATCGTCAGGTGGGTCATCATCTGGTGTGTCCTGGTCTACCATGTTTGTCTCCTGGGGTTCCACTATCAGAATACTGGAGGTGACATCAGTAGTGGAAGGGGGGGCTAAGTTCGATCCGCTACTGACATCAGACACAGTCGTTGTTGTCTCAGGTAAATTATCACGCCCCAGTGACTTCCTTCTATCATTGTTTATTTTGCTCACCATTTTAACTAGATAATTGTCCATGGTTACTTTGCTTTTAGCCACTGATAATAGCTAGGTACTGGCCCCTTCGATATCAATGTATTTTAGGCCACCACTGGTACTAGGCAGCAAAACAGAAAAAGTGATTTATAACTTCAATGTACTTCCAAATTTAACTTAAGAACCGAAATGACATTTACAGAGTATTCTAAAGGTTCATGATTCTTACTTCTTAAGGGGGTGGCCCAGGCCTGCCGCGTTCTGCCCGGACTGCACAGACTGCCCCACCCTTGTCCCGGGCTTCTTCCGGGCTTGTCCCGCGCGCATCCCGCGTGGGCGGGAGATAGAGCTGGTGCTTTGTAGCGCCTTCGGGCGCAGCACTCGCGTCACTGGTGGTGCGCTGGGCCCCGGGGCAGCTGGGATCTGTGGTCTTCCCGCTGTCACCTGGTCCCGGTCTGGCGTGGGTAGAGACAGCTGCCGCTGCCCACACGGAGCTGTGAAAGTGCTGGCGTCCCAAGATGCAGAGCAGATGAGTTCGCGACCTGGCCGTTCCCCTCACGGCATTTTTCCAGCTAGTTCCGGCCCCCAAGGCTCTCTCGATGGAGCCGGGGCTTTGTAGCGCCTCCGGGCGCAGCACTCGCGTCACTGGTGGTGCGCCGGGCCCTGGGGCAGCTGGTATCTGTGGTCCTCCCGCTGTCGCCCGGTCCCGGTCTGGCGTGGGTAGAGACAACCGCCGCTGCCCACACGGCGCTGTGAAAGTGCTGGCTTCCCAAGATGCAGAGCAGGTGAGTTTGCGACCTGGCCGTTGCCCTCACTGCGTTTGTCCAGCTAGTTCTGCCCCCCCTGTCTGATGTAGCCCTCCAATTTATTGTGCATTATGCCTGCCTTCATGCCCATTTCTAACCCCTTGACCATGTTGTGTAATGAACATATTGCAGTGGCATTGATATCTTAATATTGAATTGTAATTTAAATGGTATACATGGTTATATGCCTTATCTGCACTTCAAATGTTTCTTGGCACTAACATGGTATGTCAACACTTCGATTATTTTCTTGTAGAGTGTGTCTCACACTACTTGCATACTTTTGTGTGTTCCTTTTGGAGATCCTGTGTTTATGTCTATCATCAACATTTAATAAAAATATTTATAAAAAAAAGAGAACCAAAGGCTACAATCAGCCTGCTGCCAAATCACAGTTTCCAATAATCACCTCTCTGGTCAGATTCAACTTGCTGGGTTGCTCTGCTGAAAGCAATTTGACTTCCAAAAACGTTTCTAAGTCCAAACGTAGGATTCTTCATTGGGAAATGATGCTGAATATTTTCAGCCCAGAAGGGAGATTGCCTGGGTGTAAAGTTCAACATTTTCCCACTCATACCTTTTTCCGTAAAAGTCACCAGCTTCACCAGGACTTCTTCCGATGGCTATTCGGCGTTTTGCAATCCATGTTGGCCATAGCCTACTGCCTTGTCCTACTGAGGGGTTTCGACTTCCCAAAACGTTTCTATGTCAGAAGGTACAACTTTCCACCAGACTGAACTTGTTCCCTGTCTCTGAAATGCACTCCATCGCGGTCAGCCTTAACTTTTGATTTTGATCTGGTCTAGTGTGATCAGATACCTGCAGATGGCGCTTAACACTTTTTGTCAGAAGCGAGATCTAAGACTTTGCAAAATCATATCTCTGGTTTCCTACATCAGACTTTTGTCAGTTTGGCATCTATTTGCTCAGTGAATTGGTCTCTATTTTATAAAGTGGATTGGTATTTTTATAGTGCTGTGTTTTAACTGTTTTGGTACTGATAGATGCTTTAAACAATTCTCCTCCATTAAGCCTGTTTGCTCTGTGCTCTGCTATCAAATTGACCTCAGGCGTACATTTTTGAGACCTATCTGAAATATAGCAAAAATAGTGCCATTATTACTTGAAGTGGACTAACATTCACTTCAACCAATAATCCACTTTCTCACGAGGGCTAATAAAGCTATTAAGTGGCCTGACTCAGAGAGCAATTTGATGTGGATGGTTCTAGACTATAGGTACTCACAGTCTTTCTCCCGGGGGGCCAATTTACAGTGTGGTTTGTAACTGAGGGATGCACCAGTGGGAGGGGGGGGGGGGGGGGGGGGGGGGGGGGGGGGGGGGGTCAGTGGCGGAGAGGGGCGAGGCTAGAGCAAAAAAAAACTGTGACCATGAGGTTGAACACAGGCCCTGCAGCAGACGCCTTCGTCCACTGAGCCGCCAGACCTGGCATACACACATCTCTCTCTCTCTCTCTCTCTCTCTCTGTCTCCCTCCATCTCTCTATCTCTCCCTCCCTCTCTTTCTCTCTCTCTCTCTGTCTCCCTCTGTCTGTCTCTCTGTCTCCCTCTCACTGTCTCCCTCCCTCTCTCTTCCACTGTCCCCCTCCCTCTGTCTTCTCTGTCTCCCTCTCTCTGCCTCCCTCCCTCTCTTTCCTTCTGTCTCCCTCTCTCTGACTGTCTCCCTCTGTCTGTTTCCCTCTGTCTGTCTGTCGCCTTCCTCCCTCTGTCTGTCTCCTTCTGTCTGTCTCCCTCCCTCTGTCTGTCTCCCTCTGTCTGTCTCCCTCTCTCTGTCTCCCACTCTCTGTCTCCCTCCCTCTGTCTCCCTCTGTCTCCCTGTCTCTCTCTCTCCTCTGTCTCCCTCTCTCCCTCTGTCTCCCTCTGTCGGTCTCCCTTTGTCTCCCTCTAGGTCTCCCTCTCTCTGTCTCCTTCCCTCTGTCTCCCTCCCTCTGTCTGTATCCCTATCTCTGTCTCCCTCCCTCTCTCTTCCTTTCTCTCTCTCTCCCTCTGTCTCCCTCCCTCTCCCTCCCTCTATCTGTCTTCCTCTGCCTGTCTCCCTCTCCCTCCATCTGTCTCTCCCTGACTCCCTCCCTCTGTCTCCTTCTGCCTCCCTCTGTCTCCCTCTCTCTCTGCCTCTGTCTCCCTCTCTCTGTCTCCCTATTTCTCTGTCTCCCTCCCTCTCCCTCCCTCCTTTTACCTGCCTCTCTCTCTCTCTCTCTCCCTCTCTCTCGCTCCGTCTCCTCCGTCTCCCTATCCCTCTCCATCTCTCTGTCTCTCTGCCTCTGCCTCTATCTGTCTGTCCCTGTCTCTTCCTCTATCTGTCTCTGTCTGTCCCTGTCTCTGTCTGCTCCTGTCTCTGTTTCCCTCCCTCTGTCTCCCTCTCTGTCTGTCTCTGCCTATATCTGTCCACCCCTGTCCCTGTCTCTGCCTCTATCTGTCTCTGTCTGGCCCTGTCTCTGTCTGTCTCTGTCTCTATCTCTGTCTCTATCTCTATCTCTGTGTGTCTCTGCCTCTATCTGTCTCTGTCTACCTCTGCCTCTGTCTCTGCCTCTATCTGCCGCTGCCTCTATCTCTGTCTCTATCTCTGTCTCTTTCTCTGTCTCTCTCTCTCTTTATCTCTCTTGCTCTCTGTCTCTATCGCTGTCTGTCTCGGACTGTCTCTACCTCCATCTTTCTCTACCTCTATCTGTCTCTGCCTCTGTCAGTCTGTCCTGTCTCTGCCTCTATCTAGCTCTGTCTGCCCCTGTCACTACCTGTCTCAGCCTCTATCTGTCTCTGCCTCTATTTGGGTCTGTCTCTATCTGTCAGTCTGTCCCTGTCTCTGTCTGTCTCTGTCTATCTCTGTCTCTATCTCAATCTGTCTCTGTCTGTTTCTGTCCCTATCTGTCTCTGTGCCTCGGGCGGCGCACACATACTGTGTCTGAACATCCCCGTCACCAGCCCAGAGACAGCCCCCACTCCACCCTCTCCCTGTGTAATGTAAAAACCAGCTCATGTTCTCTCTGAATTTGCTGCTTCGCAGAGTTTGTGTCCCACCACTGGGCCTGGGGTCACATCTGTCGCTGGCTTTAATTCTGACTCTCACCCCCAAGCTGTCAGATCAATGCCCCCCTTTGATGCCAGTCACCCATCTGTGTAGGTATGCATGCATCAATTATATATAGCGCCAACCTGGCGGCGAGCATTTGTGTGCTGTGCTGCGAGAGGGGAGACCAGGCCTGACTCCCTGGCCTTGGCTCAACCCTCTGACTACAGGCTGGCAGGAAACATCACATCACAGGCTCTTAATGCACACCTCACCCAGCTCTCACTCTATGCTGCCCTCTGTCACCTCACCCGGCTCTCACTCCCTGCTGCCCTCCGTCACCTCACCCCGCTCTCACACCCTGCTGTCCTCTGTCACCTCACCCCACGTGTCTGGCAACATGGGCTGAGACAGCTTCCCGGGCACACACACAACCACACCCGAGTACTTCATATGTCTTTAAAAGACCATTTACTTGTTAATGAGGCTTTGTTGTATTTCACCTCTTCTTAGAGCCCCTGCATCTCCACTCTGACTATCGCTGGAATCGCCCGGCCCCCATAGAGCTGAGTCTCTCAGAGTCCGCAGTGCTGCAGCAACTGGTGTTGTTTGCAGACACTCTAGAAAAAAAAAACACAGGTACAATGTCTGCAAGGTGCACGGGCCACTAAGGAAGGCTTGCTGGGCCGCTGGCAGTGCACGGGCCGTACTGAGAGTACCTTTGTTCTAAACTAAGGATAAGTGTATGGAATGCACTAGCCATAAGCATCAGCACCGACGAGAAGAAACAGACCTCCTGCACTGTGGGAATTTACCAGGGCAGACTGTGGGAGGGGAAGGCCGTACTCTTGATGTGAGCTGACTCTTGATGTGAGCTGTGATTGATCTCCTACATCTCACAAACACAACAATTCAAAGGGGCAAAAATTTTCTGTGAGCGTAATTCTGTCTCACTTTTTGCTGGAATGAGCAGCAAGGTATTGAGAGAGGTGTTGTGAGGTGTGTGTAACAAACCAGCCAAGCAAGACAAACGAATTAAGTTCAAGAGATAAACAAATTAAAAACATCTTAAATGACCACATCAAGTACAACAAAATGAAGCAAATTGGGAAAGAGGTTCAAAGTCAGGGACATTTTTTTTCTATTAAAAACAAATCCAAAACAGGTTTTTGTTGAAAGGCAAAAATAGCCCGAAATGTCAAAGTGGTGTGTGGAGGTGTGACAAGAATCAAGGTATGTAAAGTTGTAGACCCACAAGTACAAATGGTCCAAAATAGGTGGTTGAGCCCTGAGACCCAGCAAGAACTATGGGGCATATTACCAAGCAATAGCGATAATTATCGCTATTACTTGGTTAGAGCCAAAAATTTACCGCTGTGCTGCGGCGATTTTTATCGCAGATAAACCTTGGTATTACCAAGGTTTATCGCAAATGCGATAAAAATCGGCCGCAATGCATGAATATCTCTGAAAAGTCCGCGATATTCATGCATTACCGAGTTAATGCTCTTAGCCATGTTATCCACCTCCCGTTGGATAACATGGCTAAGAAATGCTCAGGGCAGGTGTTAGCTTTTGGAGATATTCGCGCTTAGTGAGAGTATCTCCAAAAGTTGGTAATAGGAGATAGCAATGTTAGCGACTGTTTTCAGTCGCTAACATCTTGGCACGCCCACTTTGCATGTCATTAGTGATAAATATCACTGACATGCAAAGTGGGGCCCAAGATGGTCTCTATCTCCTACTAGCTGTCGCTAACTGGTGTTAGCGACAGCTAGGTAATAGGGAGATAATTTTATCTCCGCTTTCTTGGCTTTTAAAGCCAAAAAAGCGGAGATAAACCCACTTGATAATATGCCCCTATAAGCCTACGTTCCCTTAACAAAGCTTGCCCTCATGAGCTACAGTCTTCACTGTGCCCAGGCCCAATGGCCTACCACCTGCCTGACAATTGTTACCATCCAACCTTATGACAGTGGGTGGGTGGGGCAGTCATTCATGGAATGTTTAGACGGGAATGAGTATATAAACTCACCCTAACCAGGTCAATAAAATGAACACCATAGAGCTGTAAAAGAGTAAATGTTGGGAAGGAAAAGTCCCTCACCTGGTGATAGACATGCACCCCTGCCCTGAGTGGCATTTTTGTTGTCATTGGCAAGCAGAGTTCTTGCGTGAGTGCCATGGTGTCATGATTGCAGTCTTTTTGGTCAGGAGGGCTGCCCAAAGTGCTACCCTCATAGTGGTGAAAGGCTACTGCCTTTGCCAGCATTTAAGCAGCATGAGCTGGGCGATGGCAGCATGCTGTATAGTATTCAGTAGGAGTGAACATGCCTTTTTACTCGTGTCACTGGAGTGAGGCATAGAGGTTCATCTATTTCTAGCTCCACAGGTTTGGGCTTACCTCATCCTTGCCCTGTGTCGGTTTGGTGTGCAGTGCCAGGCAGTGAGTGTGTGTTATAGATGTGCTAGCTGTATGTGTGCCTGTGTCAGGTACAATACAGGGATGGTGCAACGCTATGTAGTGTGTGTGTTAAATACATGTGCTGGGTATATATGTTCCTGTGAACAGAATAATACAAGGGAGATGTAGTGCTGTGCAGTGCTTTAATGTTATTTGCATGTGCTGGGCGTTTGTGTTCCTGTGAATAGTACATTACATGGGAGATTCTGGGTTCCATTTTGGGAGACCCAGGGCTAACTGGAGGAGCCTGAGGAGGTAGTGGAATCTGCCAAGACACATTTTTGAATTGTTCTACTCCTGTGAGCTGTGTAGGACACGCTGGAGGAAGGAAGAGCCGGGGACTTCAGGGAACTTCAAGGGTAGCTCTTGTATTCAGAGAGCGGTCACTAGGAAGGGGCTTGACACATCTCAGGAAGGAGATGGGGCTAAGAGAATAATAAAAAGTAGGACTGAGGCGCCGGGGTAACCTTTTGATACATATATCACTGTGACTAACATCCAGGTGTGATCCTTATATCTCTCCCATGGCCTGTGTTGTTGGGCTATCAAATTTATAGTGACTACATCTGTGACAGACTGCTTTCTGGAGGAAGGGTAGGGTATTTCAAAATGAACCAGACCCCCAACATAAACTTTAAAGACACAGACTCTAAATCACATTCGATGGTTAGAAATAGACTATAAGAAGGGGAGCTCGAGGCCTACAAAAATGATTAACTATCAAGCAGTCAGTCATTCTGTGCAAGGAGGAGAATCTCTGCAAGGCTTCTGCCTGTGACCAGAACTGGGGGATAAGGCCTGCAAATCTCCTAGCTGGGTGCATGGACATCACCCAGGGATTCCAAGACCCCCTGCCCCTAGAGTCTGTAGCACCAGTGCCTGCCTTCTTGCCAAGACCAATGTGCCCTGTGAGGAAGAGGAGGGCTGGAGAGAGCGATATCCAGTGGGGGATCCTGGAGATTGAATCCCTGTAGCTAGGTGTGAGGCGATGGCTGCTGCACTGATCAGGTAATTTCCTGTGTGCAGGGGTAAAGTCGGCAACCCCCGTATGGCAGATGAGGGCCAGTGTGAAGTGAACTGTGAACTTTGCTGCACCAATCAGATCACTGCCCATGTGCAGTTTTGAAGATTGCCAGGTGGGGCAGGTATGAAGATTGCTGCTGAGCTGATCCGCTGTAGTATACACACAGAGCAAGGACAGTGACCATCGGTGAAGGCAAGGAACGTGGTCTGATCGAAACCGTTGGCATCAGAAGGAGGCCACCGTAATGACCCGAGTGGGCCAGTTCCCCGACTTAGGACTAGCACAGGGAAAGTCACACTCCCTGTTCCTCCACCTGTGGGAAGATCCCAATAAACTTACCAGCATCTAAGGAGCATTGAGGATCCACTGGGCGTGTGTGAGGAACTCAAGAACACCCGACTGTTGCCCCTCCCGGGCCGCAGGTAAGGAAATAATTTGAGAGAGATTCATGCTAATACAAGGGATACTATCACTCCAGGGTGCATATATTCCACTTCCTGCACTCAACAAAGAGGTTCATCTTTATGTTACCAAGGCTCGATATGGAGCAAGGAACAAAAGCCTATGCTTTACTACTGCTGCGCTGCATTGACATACTTCAAACTGGAATCCAAGGAGAATTACCACAGTACTTCCTGCACGCTTCTCTGGCAAAGACACAGAACAAATATTTGCACGTCACCACTGCTAATAATAAGTTAATGCTGTGACATGACTGTGAAAGCACAAAAGACTGGAGACCTTCCTAAGCCACACTCTGCGGTGCAAAAGAAAGCTGCAGTCTAATTGCCAGGAATTTGAATGCCTGGCTGATAATTACATTATAACCTTCTCTGGGACAGAGAATTTCATATCACAAAGGAATGCATGTTGTTACATGGCAATAAATCAGAAGCTATTGTGCCATCTGGAATTCAATTTGATGGACTTTTTATTAACACTTCAGCCTCCAGGTCTCCCATATGGATAAAAGGCATTTGCTATCGAGGGACTGTAGCTTATATTTTATTATGAAACGCTCATAAAATTATTCGCAAGCCTTGTCTGCTCATCTATGCATCGGTTTTAGGGGGATTTGTAATATGTGGTGACATTTTGAGCTCGTTTCATTTTTATTTTATTGATGTTGTTATGTCCGCAAATCTACCAGTAAATTAGTGATTTTTTTCAAAGGACTGTCCCCTCCCCCCTTTTCTGGCCATAAAATTATACATCCTACTAAAAATTTTATGTACATATGTTTAGAGCGGTAAACAACATTTACCACAAAACTTTTCAACGCAGAGAATCACAACGCGGTCTTTACAATGACCGCATTGTGATTCCGCATAACATTACTCCGCAAGTCAAAACAATGACTTGCGGAGGGGGGGAGGGGTTGGATTTAAAATCCAACACCTTCCCTAGTGTCCGCACAGACTGGAGTTGGAATAGTAAATTATACTATTCCAACATCCCAACATCCAGCGCCCCCCCTCCGCAAGTCATTGTTCCGACTTGCGGAGTAATGGTATGCGGAATCACAACGCGGTCGTTGTAACGACCGCGTTGTGATTCCCTGCGTTGCAAAAGACTGCGGGATAAGGACACACATTTGTTCAGAGCAGAAGCTCGAGCCCTATGGTCAGACTCTGTGTCCAAAACCACTTATTAATTTCCAAGTGGGTGTAAATGCGAAGTAGGCTAGTGGAGGGCTTGTCACAGCCAACCTCACCTGCACCTGCTGAAGGCTGTGCACAGCAGGGGGTTGGCTGAGCAAGAGGTCGGGTTCAGTAGCAATTAGCAAGACCGGGCACTGTGGTAAACTGCTCAGGTTCAAAGCTGATGTCACGTGCAGCAGGGGTTGGCACCATGGGATGTTGACGGAAGGGTTGGGACACCGGACAAGTCTATGGCCAACTCCAGCAGTTCATGACGAAAAGCTGTGTACATCATAGGAGATTAGTCAGAAGGTAAGGCCACGTGCTAGGTCATGCAGTCCACCCTGAAAGAGCATATCTAAGGGTCAGGCACAATAGGGTTTGGCTGAAGGGCCAAATGCCACGTGCAGCAGTGGTTGGCTATCTGAGACGTTGGACACAGGTTCTGTCTAAATCTACATGCCCTGCAGCCAAGCTGTGTGCATGGCCTGACCACAATCCACGCCTTGCAATAATCCTCCACCGCAGTTGAAATTGTGCGATTAACAGAAAATAAAAACATGAGAGCTGGATGTAGAAAACTGATTACCGTTAAGTTACTGTTTATTTTGCACTAAAAGCATTCATTTATGGTGTATTTTGCACATAAAGCATTAAGTTATGTTTGAAAGAACCTCAGACATGTCCTGAAACTCCAAAAGTTATGGTTACAAAATGAAATTTCAATCACATTAAAATGGCAGGTCATGGTCAGGTGCACAAACCACATCTTACCCCAAATGAACTACTCATGGCCTAGATAATCTAGTTTAGATTGTAGTCTGCATGTTTCTGAAGCAATCTTAGGCTTTAACAAGGCTATCAATCCACTTCATCCTTGGTGACATTGGTATCAGAAATTAAAAACTGAGTGCAAAGACTTTGACACATCAAGAATATGCACAACACTTGCAAAGTTGGCTGGTAGGTTGCAAGGCTTGGTGGAACCAGTGTAATCTAACAACCCAGTTTGGTCTTAGGAGCACAGGGTATCCTCTCTTGTGTCATGCTTGACATAATTGATTAAATGCTTGCCACTGCATAAGGGCGGATGATGCCTTAGACTAGATGTTCTTCAAGTGGGCTAACCCAGCCAGGGTCCATTGGGATGATACTTAAACCTTTAGATTGGATTGCGGCTCCCTTAAACCAATGTGGTTTGCCGCTACAAGACAAGTCCCATGGAATACTTTTGGAGGGCTGCCTACCTATAGCACTGATCTCTAGTTTATCCTAGGGGAAGAGGGGGGACATGACTGTTAACCTACAGTTTGTTCACTATGTTCAGCAGACCTGTTTTTACCCGTCATTATCAGATCACGCTAAATTCAGATTTTCATATCCGTTATGTGCCTGGATATGTGCCAGATATGTTGATATTTGCTTTCATGCTTGTCTCAATATCACATGACATCGGCAGTAACTCCTGTATTATTGATCATCTTTTTCCCCTCTTGGTGCATTGATATATACTCTGTAAACAACAATGCAGGTGTTTTAGGTTTATTAGGTTTATACCAATAAAAACATGTTTACAAAAAAATGTGTCTGCCACTGTGAAGCCACATCTGATAGTGAAATGTAACCTAAGCTGTAAGTTGAATACATATAGGTCTGATTATGAGCTTCGTCAGTCCTGGAGCGGGCGGCATGCCACTGCCCACTCCAGGACTGTAATCTTGAGTAATCTTGTTGTTGGGCAAGCGGGTGGTGTGGTGGTTCTGCGGTGGTGCTGTTTAAAGGTTCCTTGTGAGCCTTAAACAGCACTGCCACTGGACTGCCAGTGCACGTTCCTACACAGGAAGGAATGCACCATGTTGTGAATTCCTTCCCGTGTAGGAATTGGGTGTGCAAATATACAGGGGGGCTCAGCATGTGCACTGGGGCAAGAGGCAGCTGTGAAGGGCCCCCTTACTTTCCTCACTACAAGCAATTACATGGAGGAAAAACCTCTATGACACCACTGGCAGTGAGGTAAGTTGTAATATGCCTGGTGGTGCCTCAGGGCACCACCAAACATATTTCAGCCCTCAGACCTGATGGTTGCAGTTGTGCAATTGTGGTCCGACCGCCAAAATCCTAATAGGGCGGTTGGACTGCCGATGTGGCATTGGTAGACCACCACCCCGTGCCCTGTGAGTCTGGCATTCCTCGGGCCACAGTGTCATTGAGAATATGGACAAACAATTGACCTTCTAATGATAGAGAGTGAATATATCCTGCAGAGGACAGAAGACCAGAGGTATTGAATCCATGGAAAGGAAGGAACCCTGAAGAAATGCACCATTAGAAACCAGTGACACAACAGTGTAACTTAATTGGAATTGAAGGAAAGCCCTCAAAGTCTTGTGTGGTTTGCAGCAGAGAACAACCTTACTGCAGACAATTACTTGTACCAAACCAGTTGTGTTGTGGACAGGGCCAGGCATTGAGAAAATACAAAAATATGGGTCATAATGATTCCTGTGCATTTATTAGAGCTGGAAATGGGTTAACTGGTATTTTTAAGCGCAGGTGTAGAAATGTCGACTGGGCTCAAATGCGGGCTTAAATTCAGAGACTGGCCTTTTTATCACAATTTAATTGGGTGTGAAAAAGGGCTGCTCAGATCTACTCAATAAATTAATTATAATTCATCATTTTTACAAGTATTGAAATCTCATTTGACAAGTTTTAAACTCCTATTTTATATAAAACTTTCAGAACGCAAATAAATGAGTGTCAATTACAATTTTCAATTCAATTATATATTTCTTTTCCATGATTAACAGTATTGATAAAAAAAAACTCTGTCACAACATACAAAATTACACAAAAAACAATACCCATGGACAATGGCTAACATCTGCCCCTATCATTTCTTGGCTAAAAACTTGGCTAAATGAGGAAATTTCATTAAATCACAAAATCCTCAAAGACTGCTTGAGTATGGATGGAGCCTTAAAGATCCCATGGTTGATGTACGTAAAAACAATGTTAACCCAGGTGGGACGCATCGATCACTTTAACTCACCTGATGGTATTCAAAAGGAGGATGTCAAGATGATAAAGACATCACTGATAAACTTCTTTACAGCAGAGAGGGAGGAAATAGAGCTAAAAAAAACAACGGTTAGAAGAAATTTTGCCCTTAAGACTGTCCCAGGCCCAGAACCCTACCTGGTATTTGTTAATAAACCATTTCATCGCTTTCTTTTAATTAGATTTCGTTTACACCTGATACACCTTTTGTTGGGCACCTACTATAGATGGGATACACCTGATAACACTAAGCCATGTGACTGTGATCAGTTTTCATCCCAGGACACTTTACATTTTATTATGTTCTGTGATCACTACGCTCAAATCAGGAGGAAATATCTTGTTCCAATCCTTCGGGAGGCTGGCTTTTTACAGGTTAGGCAGGCGCTGTTATTTCTGCAACTTTTGCACAATGCACGAATCACTTTTCATGTTGCAAATTTTTTAGTAGCAGGAGTCCGTATTAACAAAAAGCGTAGTAAAGGAAACAAAGGATTAATCATAAACGAAATACCTTAATCTATTCTTAATAGATATTCTGATGTTTTAAATTTTTTATATGAAATGTTTCCTTCAATGTACTGTGATATATAAGTTGTGTATATATTATTTTAAAAATTTAATGTAATCTGATGACTTGACGTATGATACATTATGTAGATATATTATGAAGATATTTTTATCACTGTCTTTTTTTATTTATGTATTTCTTGAACTGTATCCTGTGTCTTTTTATGATTCTCAAAAATCGAATAAAAGTGATTGACTGACTGACTGACTGACAATGGCTAACCAGTCATCTTACCTCCCTATATAGCTCACATTCTCTTCTTGAGCCATCGTTTCCTCCCACTCTATCACTAACTAAAAATAAAGGACACAACATGTACTTTACATACCTATTTTGTAAAATACAGAAATATCCACTAGTCAAAAATAGTACACCAAAATATTGTCATCAATTAGGTAATATGCAATTTAAAATAGTTACAATATTTTAACATTAAATATACATTAACTTAAAAAAATACATTAGGAAAATGTATACATATTATATATGAAATATAAAAATAAATGGCATAACTTAAAAGCGCAAATACAATTTATTCTAGAATTTAGTACAATTATTATATAAACATGGACAATAAAATAAAAAGACTACTAATAATTAAGAATAATTAAAAACGTCATATATTTAAAATGATAAAAAAAGAAACATATCGAATTCAAATACCACCATTATAAAATAGTTAAATTAAATAAATTACTCAAAAAATATAAAAAATATATACTATAATAAAATTAAATTAAAAATAAAATAACTTTTAACATTAAATCACAAATAATATATGATAAAACATAAAACAAATAAATAAAATCAAATAAAAAAATATTAAGATGTTGTTGGGGTCAGATTTACACTCCCTATACAAAACCATGCAAAGCTAGGAAAAGTCTTGCATTTTAAAGGGGTTAGACTTACTATTTCATCTCCAACCTGAGCAACAGTAGACAAAGTGTTGGACTATGTAAGAATTTGATTTACTATACCAACTCCTAAATTAAAATAAACTAAATATAGATAAAAAGTAAGCACAAAATATATTTAAAAAATGTAAACTCTAGAATATTTTAACATTATATAATTATAATCAACACTATTTAATTTCTATAAATAACAAAAAATAAGAATTTAAACATTTTAAATAGCCACATCAAGCACAATAAAATGAAAAACACTGGGAAACAGGTTCAAATGTCCAGAATTTTTTTTTCTATTAAAAACAAATATAATACTTTTTTTCTTAAAAGGCAAGGAAAAATGAAAAACTAGTCAGAAATGTCTAAGTGGTTTGTGGAGGTCTGACAGGAATCAAATGGGCAAATTATCAAGCAAGGCGTTAAAAATTATCGCTGTTTTAGCGGCAGAAAACTGCAGCTAAAGTGGTGATAATGGGCTTGATAATATGGCCTTGTGAATTCCACTAGAAACCCATGTTCCGGTGAACATAGGCTTCTATTGGAATTCTCCAGGGCATATTATCAAGCCCATTATCGCCGCTTTAGCGGCAGTTTATTGCTGCTAAAAAGAAGATCATTTTAACGCGCTCCTTAATAATATGCCCCATGGTTTGAAAAGCTGTATACCCATGAGTGCAAATAGTTAGACCGAAATAGGTGGTTGAACTCTGTCAACATTTCTAACTGTGACACAACATGAACTATAAGCTAACACTTGCCTTCATAAGGCTTTCTCTCAGGAGCTACAGTCTCCACTTTGCCCAGGCTAAAAGGCCTATCACCTGCCTGAAAATTGTTGCATTCCATCCTTATGATAGTGGGTGAGGAAGTCATTAATTGAATGTCCTTCGTCTCGATGGAAAACAGCTTTAAAGACTCACCCCCCCAGAACAATGAAATGAACACCATAGAGATGTATGAGAGTAAATGTCAGGATGTAAAAGCCCCTCACATGGTGATAGACGCGCACTCTTGCCCTAAGTGCCATTTTTGCTGTCATTGGCGAGTACAGATCATGCGCATGCGCCATAACATAGGCCTGTGTTAAGGATTGTGGTCTATTTGGAGAGGGAGGGGTTCCCAAAGTCATAATCTCATAGCGGTGAAAGGCTGTTGCGATGCAGGGCACGGAACGAAATTCGTTTAATTAATTTAATTGGTTACTTACCTGCAATCATCCATTTTCCGGTGTTTATCACCCCCCACCCTGCCCCTCCCCCGCTCCGCCTGCCTGCCCCACCGGAACTTCCTCCACGGACCGCGGCTGTATAATATATATATATATATATATATATATATATATATATATATATATATATATATATATATATATATATATATATATATATATATATATATATATATATATATATATCCTAGATCCACAAACAAATATATATATCCACAACAAAAACCTCTGAAGAAGGCACCTCCAACCCTTCAGGGCGGCCACATGAGAGAACAAACAGAGGCCCGTCACTGGAGACAAGACGTTTTATTCCAGGACAATGCAGCACACCTGCTACTAAACATCCAACTAGTTTCGGCGACTGCCTTGATCACGGATTGGGAAACTGAAAACAAAGTGCATACATGCATGCATTTTTATAGGTGTTTTACTGATCACATGACCATAGTTATTATTATTAATCGGGTTTTATAAAGCGCAAACAACCCGGAGGCCTCGTAGCGCTGTGTACAGTCATACTATTAAAAAGGAAGAAAATTAAATGAACAGATAAGCTTTCAAGTCCTTCCGAAATTGCATATAACTTCCAGAATGCATCAGGGACATCAAAGTAAATGCTGGTGTAACGAACATTTCTCATACTTCTGGCAAATGTTGTAATTTTACTCATGTCAGCTGTCTCATGCATAGTATTTAAAAATAAAAACCAAATGGAGTACAGTCACAGCAGTTCATATAGCAGCTGGTGCTGAATAAACAACTGTCCCGGTCAAAATCTCCAGTCCCCAGAGCGATTGGTGTCAGAGATCATCTGCACTAAGGGTGGGCGGCCAGCTACGCTCCGTGCACGGAGTGTGCGTAGTGCCGCCTACTCCGCATTTTGCGGAGCTGGCGTAGCCAGGCGGCACTACGCACGCTCCGCAGACGGAGCGTAGCTGGCCGCCACCCGCCTCCCTCCCGCCCTCCCTAAATACTTTAAATTAAAGGGGACAAATAATTTAAAATGCACTTACCTTGCCCGCCGCTGCCCGCCGCGTCCCCGGGGCTCGCTATCTTCCGTCTTCCGTCTTCTTCATTAATGCGCATGCGCGGGCGGCCGCGCATGCGCATTTTCTCGTGAGAAATGCGCATGCGCGTCCGCCCGCGCACGCGCATTAATGAAGAAGACGGAAGATAGCGAGTCCCGGGGACGCGGCGGGCAGCGGCGGGCAAGGTAAGTGCATTTTAAATTATTTTTAAAGTATTTAGGGAGGGCGGGAGGGAGGCGGGTGGCGGGGCTGGCGGCCAGTGGTGTTGCGGAGTGGGGCTACGCGGAGTGCGGAGGTGGGCGTAGTTTCTCGCCCACTTCGCGTAGCTCCGCGAAGCCCCACTCCGCCAACTCCGCCTCTGCACCAAATCCCTTCCAGCGCTGTAAACATTTTGCACAATGGCTTTTACCTTGATAGGTTGCGAAATACAGCGAGTGGATCATGTTCCTTAATTTGAATCCACAACAAAAACCTCCGAAGAAGGAACCTTCAACCCTTCAGGGCGACCTCTGGCTGGCACGGAGAGGCCCGTTACTTCATGCCACATGTGAGAACAAACAGAGGCCCATCACTGGAGACAAGACGTTTTATTCCAGTACAATGCAACACACCTGCTCCCAAACATCCAACTAGTTTAGGCGACTGCCTTGATCACGGATTGGGAAGCTGAAAACAAAGTGCATATGTGCATGCATTTTTATAGATGTATTACTGATCACATGACAATAGTGCATATAACTTCCGAATGCATCAGCCTAGTGGTGGCAGCACGCCATATAGTGTTCAGTAGGAGTGAACATGACTATGAACTTGTGTCCCTGGAGTCTACACGGTCACCTATTTATAGCTCTTCTCATGTGCTTAACTCATCATTGCTATATATATATACACAACGACCCGAATTATCCTTTAGCTAGGCATTTTACCCTAAAACATCAGAGTCATTGGAATCTCCTCCGTTTTTTTGTCTTGATCACATTGCCACCAAAGATCGTGAGGTGGACAGAGAATTACAAGTACGCAGGCTAGAATCCAGATTCATTATTGACCTACAAACTAAGACACCTGTAGGCCTCAATATGGAAAGGAACTATCAATACATCTAGTCTAGCATACTTCTGTCCCTTTAAAATAATCAACCTATAGGTCAGGATCTGAGGCGGGTATTCAGAAATTAGGTTATCCAAGACTTGATTTCTTTAAATATTCAGATGGTGAAAAAGCCGATTCACGGCTCAATCAGGTTTTTGTTCCTGTGTTCAGGAAACTACTGACACATGAATTATTTATGTTAAGTGCATTATTTATTTTAATGAAAGTAACAAGAAATTATGTCATGAAATTGCATATTTGATTTAAATGTTGGTATTTGAATGATTTTTGAATGTTTGTATTGTAAATATTGAATCATGTGGTGATTGACTAATCATGGTGAAATAATGCTTTTTGTCCCTATATTTGGGATTTGGGTTTACATCCATTGTGCCATTCTAGTGTGTTTAGAATGAGTTGTAAATCATTGCTCATATTGGTTCACTATATTTGTACTCACATCACGTGACCTGTCACGAGCACGGATATTTAAAATGGTTGAATCACATTTCAAAAGTTGTTGGAGATCAAGCCTGCAGGACAGGCAAAACGTGTTCTACCAGCTGACTAAATAAATGAAATTTAGCCAGAACACGGCGTCGTCATTCCTTGGTTTCGATGTGTCTGAAAATATTATCAGACCTTGCTGTGGTGGTCCACGTTCAACGAAGCACCCTCTGCTCTGGAGAAACGGTGGCCGCTACCGGAGCAGGGAGGAGAAAAAAAAATATTTATATATATATATATACATATACATATACATATACATATACAATGCACTGCTTATGACCTCACACATTACATCATTGTTTTAAAAAGTTTATGTGTGTTAAATATATATGTATACAAAGGTGTATTGGGGTATCAGTGGGTGTATAAGTGCCTGTTTTCATGATTCATTGGGAGCATGACTGACTGTAGAAGTGAGTGATTAGGTGTCTCAGTGAATGTATGGGTGAGTGACTGGCACCGTGAATTTCTGTATCTGTCTGTCAGTTGGTATCTAAGGGGCTGTATGGGTGAGTGACTTTTTGTATGGGTGAGTGATTGGTTGTCTGGGTACCTCTATGGGTGTCTGAGTGTCTGTGCGGATGGGTGAGGGTGTGTGTGTGACTGCCTGTATGGATGAGTGAGTGGGTAAGTCGGTGGTTGTAAGGGTTAGTGAGTGTTTGAGGAGCTGTATCGGTTAATGAGTGCATGTGTGAGGGGTTGCATGAGTGAGTGAGTGTGTGTATGGCTGTGTTGGTGAGTATGTGCATGTGTCAGTGGTATATGGTTGAGGAACAGGGTATGAAAGGCAGTATAGGTGATAGATGGGGTATGTGAGTGACAGTATTGGTGAGTGAGTGAATGTGAGAGTATCTGTGTGGGTGAGTGTGTGCTTGTGTCAGTGATTGTATAGGTGAGTGAGTACATGTTAGTATCTGTATTAGTAAGTGAGTGAGTGTGTGTGTAACTGAATGGGTGAGAAAGTGCCTGTGTGATTGACTGTATAGGTGTGTGAGTAGGTTTGTGAGTAGTTTTATTGGTAACTGACTCAGGGCTCGATTCACAGAATTAACTTAAGACAAAATTCTAAACTTTTTACTTTTGGTATTCACAGAATGCACTTACTACTTTTGGTATTCACAGAATGGATTTACGACTACTAACTTTACGTCCGCACTCGGGCCGGAGATTCCGGCCCGGAGGCGGAGATTCTGGCCCGGCGGTGGAGATTCCGGCCCGGAGATGGGGATTCCGGCCGGTGGCAGTCATTTAGCCTTGGCCGAAGTCTCCTTCTCCAGGCCAGAAGTCCCACCTCCGGGCCGGAAGTCCCACCTCCGGGCAGAAATCTCCGCCTCCGGGACACAATCTCCGGCCCGAGTGCGGATGTAAAGTTAGTAGTCGTAAATCTATACTGTGAATACCAAAAGTAGTAAGTGCATTCTGTGAATACCAAAAGTAGTAAGTTTAGGATTTTGTCTTAAGTTAGTTCTGAGAATCGGGCCCTCAGTGTATAAGCGGCTATACGGGTGTATGTGTCGATATGTCTGTGGCTGTATTAGGGAGTCAGTGGGTGTATGAGTGGTTGTATGGTTGAGGGGGGGCGTGGCCAAGAGCGCGATGTAAGAAGACGTGCCCGGGTAGAGCTCCGAGCGAAGCTCCCCTTCCACGGGCGATTTCTCCTTCAATTCCAGTGCATTCGGGCCCAAACTCGGACCGAGTGCACCCGGGGACCTGCCCAGCCATCCCTTGAAATTTCAGGAGGATCGGAGCACCGGACCCCCCGACCGTTAGCTGCCGCTGCACCTGCCCGCCCAGGGCTCACTTCCGGTCGGCGGCCCCATCTACCCAAGACCGGGGATCCGGCCCAACGAGGTAGGCCGCAACACGTGTGCACTCCCCGGCGCAATCCGGAGGGGAAGGAGACCGCGCCGCAACGCCGGCCGCCCACCAGCGCTCCAGCCGTGCAGGGGCCCCAGATTCAACTGCAAGGCATACAACCCTGGCCCACGGCAGGCGGTGAAATCGGCCCGCCCTGCCGACCGACCCTGGAGGCATCCTGCCAGGCCCTGCGAGCACCGGAGAGGGGGACCACTCGGACACCTGGGGGTCCATTTGATCAGCGTTGCCCCTGGCTCCCGGCAGACCACAGCGAGAACTGACCCGCTCTGCCCCCTGGACCCTCACACTCGCCCGCCGCCTTGTCACTGGCCCAGCGAGGGGGACGAGACAGTACCACAGCGCCCGGTACCCCCGGTGAACCCACGGCGCGGGGATCCCAGAGACTACAAGCAGGCACGCCACACTGTCCCGCGGCGCCCTGCACTGCTGACCCGCCCTGCCTGCCGGCGCTGGGGACTTCCCGCCAAAACTAGCGGGAGCTGGAGGACTATCGCACTCCACTGCTTGGTGACCCGCACTATCGACGTCGCCCCTGGGCCTGAATGATCGGCGACGGTAGCTGGGTGGCCCCACCTCCTGGACACCGGAACCCACCCGCTGTACAGATACAGCCGCTGGTCAACGTCGGACCCATCCAGTGCTGAGGAGCCCGGCCCGCGCGACACACGGACCGTGACCACGTCGAGACAGCCCATCTAACAGTCGGCCTTACACCAGGGGACCTGCCCAGGCCCACGCGGGTGAGAACCCAGAACAGCTCCGCATTCTCCACCTCAGCTAATCCGGCACCGAGCTCCACGGTGCCCCACGCAACGTCGGGTGGCATCCAGGATCCCACACACCGCCCGGCACGGGCTGAGCGGACGGCCTGACCAGGAGAGGCTAGTACGCACAGGCCCCAACAGCGTTCGCCGTGAAAGCTTGCCTGACCGGCTGCCTACCCGTGACGACCACCCACATGTCAGGGGGGACCAGAGCAAAGACCGGCACCGGTGGGACACTGAGCAAAGGAAAGATGGTGAAGAACACAGAGGCTGACCAAACCGCCTCCAAACTGGACACTATGCTGGCGGCCATGGAACGCCTGGAGGAATCCATGCAGCTCACCCGTACGTCACTGGAGAACAGGATCGATAAAGTGGCTGTGGACTTAACGCTCCTTCGAGCGGACCACAAGAAACTGTCTGACCGCACCACGGCCTTGGAGCAAACGATGGCGGAGACCACACCCAAGCTGACGCAGACAGATAAGCACGTCCGTGACCTACTCAACCGGGTGGAATTCCTCGAGGATAGAGCGGAGGATGCTGAAGGTCGGGCCAGAAGAAACAATGTACGCATAGTGGGCCTGCCGGAACGATGGGAACGGAGGGAGACTGCGGAACATATGGAGATCTGGCTCAGGGAGCTCCTACCAGAAGGCACACTGTCACCGCATTTTGTGGTGGAAAGAGCGCACAGAGTACCATCCCGTCCACCCCCGGAGGGCTCCAGCCCGAGGCCAATGCTCATGCGGGTGCTGAACTACCGTGACCGGGACGCCATTCTCAGCGAAACGCGGAAACTGTCGGACATACAGGTGGACAACGCCAAGGTGATGTTCTTCCCTGATTACACCATTCAGGTCCAGCGCCGGCGTCAATCGTTCCTCGAGGTGAAACAACGGCTCAGGTGCCTGGCTCTCAAGTACTCCTTGCTGTTCCCAGCACGTCTCTGAGTGGTGGCGCAGGACAAAACCCACCTCTTCGATACTCCAGAGGCGGCGGCGGCCTGGCTGGATTCAGGAGTGGATGCGAACTACGTACCTGCGCCGAAGGAGCAGCGCCGAAATCGAGGTACCCGCAGGCGGAGACAACGACACGTCTCGAGGCCCGGGTCGCCAACCACAGACGCAGAAATCGGACCCACCCCAGAGCAAATACTGATTGAACATCGAGAGGCCATCCGGAGAACGGCTGAGATCAGTGGTTCACAATCGCCCATCCTGATCTCCAACGCAAGCCCAAGATCACGCGGGAGCGAGGACGACGATTTCATGTACGGACTGCCAGATGACTCAAACACTGAGGGCTTACCGGATGTCACACCCCAAACATCGGATCTGATAGCATAAACGACCCTCCCCAACCTAGCCCAGGCCTGGGCATTGCGATTGGCATCCTGGGACAGTTTGGTCACTTTCAATGCTGACCTGTCCGGAAGTCCACAACAGCACTTCTGAGACCCACGGCAGCTACATACAGCCCCATCTCCGTGATCTGAGCTCCACTCCTGATCCCCCTACCTACCGGCCCGGCATGGCCCGCCGTGACACCGAGAGAGGGGTTGGAGCGGTCCCATTGACACGTCACTGGGAGCAAGCATCTGGTGGGGTGGACGGACCCCTAGAGGTGAGTGGCCCCCCCTGAGGAAGTAGCAGATGGGATCCCCCCCCAGGGGTGGACTATCCGAGACCAGCGACATTGGGAACCCTGACTTGTCTGCGGACACTGCCACTGACATTTGGTGCCCCTAGACATACTGCCCGTGGAGGAGAGCTGCCACAGCTCTCTTGGCGACTTGAACTAACTTGGTTTACTCACGTGCTGAACTTCGTCATCCCCCCATTGAACTCACGGATTGATTAAGCTCGATAGAGCGTTTGGGCGGCGACTCGTTCTGTCGTTGCCCTTTTGGTATTATGTTTCTGTTAAAGTTCTTCCTTTTGAGACTAGTGTGGACATTGCAATGCTACAACGTGCATCCCTGGGACTGTGGGAGTGGGCGAGGGGTAACAATAGCCACTGTCCGCGGCCGCTGTGTGTGTGTGGGTGGGGTGGGCTGGGGGTTGGGGGGGGGGGGCTGGGTGCTTGAGCGCGATGCATACTGTGATGGCTACAGTTACATTTTGTACCTGGAATGTCAGGGGCATGCACACACCCTCACGTAGATACCAGGTGTACTCATACCTTAGGCGACATCAGGTCCAGATTGCACTACTACAGGAGACACACCTAGTCGCCGCTGAGGTGGCCGCACTTCGCCGTAGGTGGAGGGGGCAGATATACGCCACGACCTTTTCAGCGTTCGCACGGGGGACCCTGATCTGGGTCAGACCTGGGGTTCCATTCGCACTAACACACAGCAATATCGACACCGAGGGACGCTACGTCTTCATACAGGGCAGACTAGACGGACAGCAAATTGTCATAGCCTCCATTTACGCACCCAATGTGGAACAGGGGAAATTCTTCACGCGCTTGTCGGCAGTAATTGCGCCCTGGCCAGACGTACCCTTGATGGTGGGCGGGGATTACAACTGCGTACTAGATGTTTCCCTTGACCGCTCGTCCCCCCCAGCAGCGATCGCCCCAGCGCAAGCGACTTCCAGGGCCCTAACCGATTGGGCGATGCAATGGAACCTGCACGATGCCTGGCGAGTCAGGAATCCCACCGCCCGGGTGTATTCCTATTACTCGGGAGCCCATTCTCTGCATGTTAGGTTGGACCGATACATGCTGTCCCGCGACCTGATTTCCTCCGTGACTGACACTGACTATCTGGGACGGACGCACTCGGACCATAACCCGCACACACTGGTCTATGGATGGCGGCGCCCACGTCCGCCCGTACCCACATGGCGCTTACAGCCGGACCTCCTACTCGACCCGCCATTCCGGGAGGAGATGTCCAGGAGAATCATTCAATATTTTGAAGACAACACCGACTCGACCTCCTCCCCGAGACTTGAGTGGGACGCCTTCAAAGCAGTCACCCGGGGAGGCTGCCTCAGTGTTCAGGCGGGCCTACGAGGCCAGGTGGAGAGGGATCTGATAAGGGTGGAGGAGGCGCTACTGGATAAAGAACGGGAGGCGACGGGAGGCGATGATTCCCAGCTGATCTCGGCCAGGGCAGATCACGCTGCGTTGATGGAGCGCCTAAAGAACATTAACTTCGCGGCCCACTCCGCGCGCACTCACAACGCGGGGGACAAACCTGGCAGACTGCTGTCGTGGCTGATACGGCAGGACACGCAGTCTGCGCCGGTCCTGTCGATCCGTACGCCCCAAGGCGTCGAGGTCTACACCCAGACACAGATCCACGAGGCGTTCACGTCACATTACAAGTCCCTGTATAGCACACGGCTGCGGGCCACTGTGGTGGAGATCGTGGACTATCTAACGACCCTGCAGCTCCCAACAGCTACTGCTGCCCACCAGGCGGAGCTGGATGCTGCAATTACCGGTGAGGAACTACGGGACGTGATTTTCTCCCTTTCCAATAGCAAAGCGCCGGGCCCTGACGGGCTCCCGGCAGAGTTCTACAAAGCCTACTCACTGGTGCTAATACCAGAACTGCTGAGAATGTATAAGGCGGCATTGGAAGATGCTGAGCTCCCGGCGTCCCTAAACGAAGCTAACGTGGTCTCTCTGCTGAAACCAGGTAGGGAGGTGACCGAACTTGGCTCATACAGACCGTTGGCACTCCTCAACACTGATTACAAAATATTAGCCACAACGCTCGCCCGGAGACTTGCACCGCTGGTCCCCACGCTGGTGCACGCTGATCAAAATGGCTTTGTGCCCACCCGGAGCACGTCCTACAACCTACGCCGGTTTTTTAAGATCCAACGGTATGCAACCCCTACCTGGCCGCGTTCAGGGTGCATCGTGCTCGATCTGGAAAAAGCGTTCGACTCGGTGGAATGGCCGTATCTCCTCCGAGTCCTTGAGGAATACGAACTAGGCGAAGCCTATATCCAGATGGTGGGGCTCCTCTATCAGGCGCCCGAAATGCGTGTCCGGACTGGGCGGTTGTTTTCCGACAGGATCCGCATTGGGCGGGGTACCAGACAGGGCTGCCCCCTCTCCCCTATGATATTCGCCCTGGCGATGGAGCCATTGGCGGAACTACTCCGCACCTCCGGCGCCACATGGGGCATCCCACTAGCGGACGGCATACACTCGGTGTCTCTATATGCCGATGATCTACTACTGTATGTCAGAGATCTCACATGCATACCTGAGGCAATCGTGGACATCTTCCGTACATTCGGAGATATGTCGGGGCTCCGCGTTAACTGGGCCAAATCGGGAACCTACGCATTCAGTAGCGAGATGCCGCAATGTGAGATGTGCATGATGGGGGAGACGCTCCGATGGCACCCGACGGTATTCAGGTACCTAGGGATCTTGATATATCGAGACCCCGTGGATCTCCTGGAGGGTAACCTGGGGAGAGCTATATCCTCACTCACGGCCCAGGTCACGTTCTGGAACTCCCTCCCGCTGAATGTGCCGGCCAGAGTGGCACTGACCAAAATGATAATGCTCCCCCGGCTCCTCTATTATTATGCTAACCTGCCAATGTATGTGCCCGCGTGCATATTCAGAGGGCTGGAAACTCTCACCAGGCGCCTTATTTGGAACAAAGGGAGACCACGGGTAGCGTTAAAGACTCTATATGCGGCCACGGACACTGGAGGCTTAGCCGTCCCCAACCAGGAGCTATATTACTTAGCAGCCCAGCTACAATGGGTCGCTTACTGGCTGAGCGGCAAGAACCTGATAGACACGGCCACGGCTGATACCACTCTGTCCCCCGTGCAGGTGCTCACACTCTTCCACCCCCTAACGCAGGGGCGACACCCCACACAAGTCCATGTGGCGATCGCGAAGCGGTGCTTTGCGCGGGCCCTCAGACTTACCAAAGGTACAGTGCCCTACGCTCCGAACCTGCCACTACTGGGAACTCCCTTGGGCACTAGCATACTTTCCTCGACTGCGCTACGCAGCTGGACGGCGGCAGACCTGGACGACCTGAGCGGCCTATATAGCGATGGAGGGCTGCTGCCCTTCGAGACCCTGACCGCAGACACCGAGCTACCAGTGGGTCAATTCCTGGCACACGCCGGACTCCTACATGAACTGACGAAGGCATGGGGTGACATGAGCCGAGAACCGCCCACTCATCTTCTCATCCAGTACCTGCACGTGATGGGCAATGGGTCTCATATAGTGCACTGGCTGGCACAGGCACTACACACCCATACTCAATTCTCCTCCCAAAGGCTGAGGGGGAAGTGGACGACCGACCGAGGCTCCGACTGGACGGACAAACAATGGACCGCAATATTAGCGGGCGCTAGAAATGTTCCCCGAAACGTGCGATTTAAAACCATCCAATATTATATCATTCATCGAGCATATTTGTCTCCTGACAAACTGAATCGCTATTTCGGACTCACTTCGTCGGCATGTCCCAGATGCGGCCTCCTAGACTCAGACTTCCTGCACGCACTCTGGAACTGCGCCCACCTCGCCTCGTACTGGTCAGCGGTCACTGACACGCTGACGGCGGCCTCGGGCGAAACTCTCCCCAAGGCGTGGGAAGTATGCCTACTGGGGCTCTACAGGAGAACCAAGCAGACCAAGCTGCGGGCACGCTTTTGGGACTTAGGCCTCATCACGGCTAAACGCCTCATTACGAAACAGTGGAAAAACGCCAACCCACCGCGCCCTGCAGACTGGCGTCGCTCTTTTGGCAACTGGGCCAGTGCGGAGAGTGTGTCACTACACAGAGAGGAGACCACTGGCCTACGGAAATACCCGATCGCCCAAGACTGGGACGCTACCCTGATCGCGTACCACAGGGCATGCGCCCGGGCCGGTATAGAATGCCAACCTGACGCGGAATAGAAGGGGCCCTGTTACTTGCTGTCCATATAGGTCACGGAATTTGCCCCCCCCCACTGCCGCGTCCCCCCCCTCCCCCCCCACTGCCGCGCCCCCCCCTCCCCCCCTCATTCCCCCCCCGCCGCCAGCCCCGACTACCGAGCTCTTGCACACCGAGCGATGTCCCCTGCCGCCCCCCGCCGCTGCCCTTCCCCCCCCCCCGCTGCCTCCTCCCCTCCCCGCCTCCGCCCGGCGGCCGCAGCGACACCACATCCTCGATCACCCCCGCCCCTGCGCAGCCCGTACAGGGTGCACCACACACGGCTAGGATTCAAGACACACTACCACACGCACATGCACTCGTCCAGCAGTTGTTGAAATGTTTCTCCCTCCCCCTCCTCTTTTAATTCCCAGTTATACCTTTTGGTTGACACAGAGACTGTTGAGTTTGTACACGCGCTAATGCTCGACACCCCCTTCCCTGTTTCCGTATCATACAATGGCAACTGGGTGTTTTCATGTACAGGCAGCGGAAGCCCAGCGATCCATGTGACGACGGGGGATATGATCCTGCTCCAGCTCGATACTGTACTAAACAGGGAACATAACTTAATGCAATGACTGTCGGATTTCTTACAGCACCCTGGTCCTAGCGCAGTGCCATGAGCCGCGAGCGCTGCGGCACGAGACATTTCCTAGCACCGCTGCTTGTGAACTAATGCATTACCACTGGCTACTGTTTATTTTCACTCGTATTTAATTGCCATGTCATTCTGTACTGACAGCCGAGTACCGCTTGTAGTAGTGATTTATTGTTATGACACTGTGTGACTGCTGTTTAACTCGTCTGTGAAACTAAATAAAGTTTGGGACCATTGGTCTTCAAAAAAAAAATAAAAATGAGTGGTTGTATGGTTGAGTGAGTGAATGTGTATGTTGATCTATGAATCAGTGAGTGGCTGTGTAAGAATTGGAATGGGTGTGTGAATGATTTTGAGCATGGTAGTGTGGAAGTTGGAGTGGGTGTATGAAAGCCATCGCAGACTTCATCAGCCCACACGTTCTTACCTCCCCAGACTACATTCTCCTAGGAGACCTCAATTTCCACCTGGAGAACAATGACAGAAACACCGCCGCCGTGCTGGACAACCTCGCCAACCTCGGACTCAAGCAACTGGTGAACAACCCCACCCACTACGCCGGCCACACGCTTGACCGCATCTTCACCTCCAGCAAGCACATTTCCTTCAGCCACTCCACTGGTCTACACTGGACAGACCACAGCTGCGTCTACTTCAACTACAGGAAAACCCACCACCACCGCAACAGGTTCCCCGCAGAAGCTGGAGCAAGATCACCACCGACCAGCTCACCACCTCCCTCAGCCAGAACCCTCCCACCAACATGACGGACCCCAACGAAGCAGCCCGCAACCTCACACAGTGGCTCACCAACTGCGCCAACGACATAACACCACTGAAGAACCCTCCCAGCAGACCCGGCAGCAAGAAAGCCTCTTGGTTCACCGACGACCTCAAAAACTCCAAGAAAACCTGCCGCACCCTCGACAAAGCCTGGCACCACGACCAGACATCAGAAAACATGACAGCCCTCAAGAACGCCACCTGCAAACATCACCAGCTGATCCGCACCACCAAAAGGATCACACTCGAAGAACGACTGGACAACAACACCCACAACAGCAAGGAACTCTTCAGCATCGTTAAAGAGCTCTCCAACCCCGGTGCCTGCAACAACGACATCACACCCTCGCAAGACCTCTGCGACTCACTCGCTTCCTTCTTCCACTGCAAGATCGCCGACATACACAACAGCTTCAGCGCCCAGACCATGCACCCAACAACCGAACCAACGCCCCCCACCACCACCCTCTGCACCTGGACCTCGGTTAGCACTGAAGACACCACCCACATGATGAACACCATCCACTCCGGCTCCCCAACCGACACCTGCCCACACCACATCTTCAACATAGCCGACTCCATCATCGCACCCGAACTCCAGGACATCATCAACAGCTCCTTCGCATCCGCCACCTTCCCGGAGAGCTGGAAACATGCAGAGATCAGCGTCCTCCTGAAGAGACCCACCGCGGACCCCACGGACCTCAAGAACTTCCGCCCCATCTCGCTCCTCCCTTTCCCGGCCAAAGTCATCGAGAAGACTGTCAACAAACAACTCTCCGCCTTCCTCGAGACAAATGGATCCCTCAACCCATCGCAGTCCGGATTCCGAGCAAACCACAGCAAGAGACCGCCCTCATCACAGCTACCGACGACATCAGGTCCATGCTCGACAACGGGGAAACTACTGCCCTCATCCTCCTGGACCTCTCAGCAGCCTTCAACACCGTATGCCACCGCACCCTAATTCAGCGCCTCAGCAACACCGGAATCCAAGGAAAGGCCTTGGAGTGGATCATCTCGTTCCTCACCGGAAGAACCCAGAGAGTCCGCCTCCCCCGTTCCTGTCCGCGGCCACCAAAGTCATCTGCGGCGTCCCACAAGGATCCTCGCTCAGCCCCACCCTCTTCAACATCTACACGAGCCCCCTCGCAGCCATCGCACGCCAACACAACCATAACATCATCTCCTACGCTGACGACACCCAGCAGATCCTCTCCCTCACCAACAACCCCGCCACCGCCAGATCCAGCCTCCAAGAAGGATTGCAAGACGTTGTGGAATGGATGGAGCTCAGCCGTCTGAAACTGAACTTGACAAGACGGAAGTCCTCATTCTGGGACCATCCCCTCCGCCTGGGACGACTCCTGGTGGCCCCCCGCTCTGGGCACCGCCCCCACGCCAAAGGACCATGCACGCAACCTGGGCTTCATCCTGGACTCCTCCCTCACGATGACCAAGCAAGTCAACGCTGTCTCGTCATCCTGTTTCAACACCCTGCGCATGCTCCGAAAGATCTTCCGATGGATCCCCACCGGCACCAGGAAGACGGTCACCCAGGCCTTCGCCACCAGCCGACTGGACTACGGGAACAACCTCTACGCTGGAACCACAGCCAAACTCCAGAAAAGACTCCAGCGCATACAGAACGCCACAGCACGACTCATCCTGGACATCCCCCGCCACAGCCACATCTCTCCCCATCTGAGAGACCTGCACTGGCTCCCCGTCAGCAAGAGGATCACTTTCAGACTCCTCACCCATGCACACAAGGCTCTCCACGACATGGGCCCCAAATACCTCAACAACCGCCTCACATTCTACGCACCCACCGCCAGCCCTGCTCCGCCAGCCTCGCCCTCACCACCGTCCCACGCATTGGCAGAACCACCACCGGAGGAAGATCCTTCTTCTACCTGGTGGCCAAGACATGGAACTCACTCCCCACCCACCTACTGCAGACCCAGGACCATCTCTCCTTCAGGAAACTGCTCAAGACCTGGCTCTTCGAGCTGTAGCGCCCCCTCCCAGCGCCTTGAGACCCTTACGGGTGAGTAGTGCGCTTTACAAATTCATTTGATTGATTGATAGTGGGTGTGTCAGAGATTTTGTGGATGATGTCATCAGTATTGTCTTGAGTGATGTCATTTGAGATGTCATCAGTAATGTCATTTGAGATGTTGTCAGTGATGTCATTTGAGATGACAACAGTGATGTAACCAGTGATAAAACTGGCCATGTCACGAGTGATGTAATATGTGAGGTCATAAGCAGTGCATTGCGGGGGCGCACGTTATAATTAGCTCACTAACAATAGCAGCTGAATTTAGCTGGTTTTGTACGAGTGAACCCTCTCAGCAACCCCACTGTGTAGGACTTATAGGAGGTACCATGAGGGCTTCTTGGCCCGAAAGTGCCTCCGGAGTTAAGTGGACTTCATCCCCAACCAATAGTGGGGCAGGAGCCATGCTTGCAGAGTGGTGATAAAAGGGGGCGTTGCCTCTAAAGACCTCTTAGCACTCCTACTGTGTGGGACTTATTAGAGGTAACAGAAGGGGTAGTTGGGCTCTTACTGCAACACTGTGCAGCACAACACATGTGACTACAATTTTACAACAGGAAGTAGAATAATATTCCAGTGCAACTTATGCAGCTAGCGAAACCGCCTTTTCAGCAAACCAAATGTTGCAATCACAGACCATGTTTCTTTGTACGCATGAATGGATCTTCTCTCCTTCTCTCACTGATTAAAGTATGATGTCAGTATCCATGGGATTAAGGAATATGAACTGTCACCTGCAATAATAATGTTATTATTTTTACAAATCTGTAATAAACACACACACATATCTTACAAAGTATCGGTAGCCACTCTGTAGTTATAGTTAGGATTCCCAAAGATAGGAAGTTTTGGGATTTTTGTTTGCTGGTCATTTTGCCACTATTTGACAAATCTCCATGAAACTTCGCAGACCTATTCCTTTTCTACATTGTTTGATGATGCAACTTTTCGTGGTGATTAGTTAAGGGGGTTCAAAGAAAAAATGGGAGTCCCAAAACAAATTTTGCCACCAATGCATTTTCCATAGACTTTTTAGTCAGACGTAGTGACAAAATGACTGAAGGGATCCAAGATGGAATTAGGCACGAGTATAAATTATGGGGTGGAAAGGATCCTGGTTAATTTTTGGATACCAGTTACAGGGAAGCATGTCCCATTAGGAGGGAATAAGGCAGAACACAATTTCAGAACCCTCAATAAAATATCTTTGCCTTCTCTTCAGAGGGCGCTTGACTCCTCAGTCCCCACTTTCATAGGCAATCCCTCTGCGGATGCTTGTACTTTAGAAACATGGCTGAGGACTAGCATCGATGTAGTGGCCACCTTGACATTGTGCACCTCTAGGAGAACTGGCCGTTCAGCACCATGGTTCAATGAATCCTTGAGTCAGCAAATGCAAATGCAAAGGCCTTGAAAGAGAGTGCCGTAGGCATTATCTCTAGGAGGATATGAATATTTATAAGGCAGCTCTAAAATCACATTACAAAGTGGTGAGAATGGCCAAAATTAACTACCTGGAGAAAAATAGTGCAACAACCAATAACAGGGGCAAGGAAATTTTCAATATCGTGAAAGTCGTTTACGGTTCCTTAGACAGTGAGCAAGGAAGCCCCGTTGTCAGCAGATTGGAAGAGCCAGGTGGCCCGTTCCTTTCATGAAAAGATAACAATGTTACAGCAGACTTTCTCCATGGTGGTGGGGAGGACATCTCCTCTCCTCGCACCCAGGAGGAAATCATCGCTCAAACCCTTCCCGCCCTGGCACTCTCACAATGGCCACCACTGTTACAGATCCCGGCCATCGAACTTGAGGATTCACTCACATATGTGTGGGCCTAAAGTCGGGATCACCAACAGATGCATGCCCTGCTAAAATTATACCTGCTCTAGCAGCCACCCTAAATGGACCAGTCAATATGATACTTAACTCCTTGCTTGAAATGGGCATTGTGCTGCCACTCTGGAAGCAGGCAAAAATTCTGCCACTCCTAAAAAAAGCAAATGCTGACCCCAATGTTCCTACTAACTACAGACCCATGTCCCTCCTCCTGGCCTTCTCCAAAGTATTGGAGAAACATGTTAACAAAGTTCTCATGGAACATGTGGAGAGTTACAATCTCCGGCACCGCACGCAATCCGGCTTTGGGGCCAACTACAGCCCCAAGACAGCTCCTCTGCAGATGATGGAACATCTCAGGGACAACTTGGACCACGGGGCAGAGCGATTCTCATTTTACTCGATCTATCAGCAGTATTCGACACAGTGCCCCAAAGATTGCTCCTCGAAAGACTGAGGAACATGGGCATCAAAGGGAGGGCACTCGCCTGGATAACATCCTTTTTGGAGGATAGAGAACAGGTTATCTGGACTCCCCTGTTTTTATTCTTTATGCCCAGCACACAGGTTGGAGTCCCGCAAGGCTCCTCATTAAGTCCAACTCTTATTAATTTGCACATGTCAACTCTAGCATCCTTGGCGGAGGCACTAGGTGCCAAAATAATTTCTTATGCTGACAATACTCAGCTGATCTTCACATGCAACAAAGGCACCGACTTCAATGGGGATGCAATTAGAACTTGCCTCACAAAGGTCTTTAGAAGGCTGAAGGAGAACCAGCTCAAGTGTAATCCCTATAAAATCGAGATTACCTTCTTCAGCCAGCCCACTGTAAACAATTGGAGCCAATGGTGGCCCGGAGAATTTTCCCCTCCATGTGCTGCCCAATCTACTGTCAAAAACCTAAGTATCTACATCGATAATGAGCTCTCAATGTGGTCCTAGGTTCAGGCCCTTCTGAAAACCTGCTTTGGCTTACTGCTGATGTTGAAGAAATTCCTTCTACTTCTCCATCCCGATTCCAGGAAGACAGTGGAGCAGGTGCTGATCACATCCAGATTGGACTATGCCAATACCCTCTACCTGGGAATACCGAACTACCTTCTTCAGCACCGTCAGGCAGTACAAAATTCAGAAGCCAGAGCGATTCTAAGACTGAAACCCAAGTCGCATATGACCCCTCATCCTAAGTCCTCACATTGGCTTCCTGTGAGGGGGCGGATAAAATTCAAGGCCTTAATAATTTTCTTCAAAGCCTTCCATGGTACGGGCGCTGACTACTTTAGAAAGTGAGCTATCTGCTACACACCTACTAGAGCACTCAGATCATCCTCCGCCGTTTTGGCCTGCATTCCCAAAACACGCCTGGTGTATAGAGGTGGTAGGTACTTCGGCATCCTAGGAACCCAAGCATGGAACAAACTGCCGGTAGCGCTGTGAGCATCGAGCATCAACAAATCTTACCCACTTCAAGAAACAGTTGAAAACATGGCTCTTTAAGAGCTAAGCCTTCTAGTAGGGCAGCCATATGTGAACTGTGAGTGCCAGGACACTCCTGCTGGAGTAGCTGTGCGCTTTATAAGTACCGGTCATTCATTCATTCATCCTTTTTGTTATTTCCAGTGATTTGTTTCAGTAGTTTTAAAGTTATAATAAGTAAAGATATGTTGGCCCGCAGTATACCGCTGTAATTTTGCGGGTGTGCAGACAAAATATAGAGTAGGAAATTTCGACCTACAGAAGTATTGAGTCCTAATTATCGTGAGTGAGCTATATCGACAACAAGAATACTGTGGTCAAGAATATTGATTTAAGGAAAGAAATATCAATTAAAAAAACATAGAAGTCATTAATATCGTTTGCAACAATATCGTTGTTTAAAATATTTATTGTTTATTCAGTGTTAACGTTAATGTTAATGGTGATGGAGCAAGAATTCGCATGTAAAGCGACTTGCTCGTACTCATGAACCTCAAATAACCCTAACTATGTAACCAACCTGTTTTTCTTACTAATTTGTCCCTTATTCTTTCCCCATTTGGGTGTCTGAGTGAAGCTTGCTGATGTGTTTTAATCCTAATGCGCTTGCATATAAAATGGCTGCTGCTACGCGGGAATTTCTACTGCGCATGCGTCTGTCATACCCACGTGACATGACGTACTCGCAGTTCTGGAGGGAACCCTGTTGCATCTGTGCACTAGTGCTCTGTGTTCTCACATGCTAGAGGCTTGCACTGCTGCTTTTGCCAAGCTGTTCGTTCTGCTTAATCCTAATGCTATAGTTATTATTGAAGTAATGGGTATAGTATAGCGATTCATGGTATACAGTGTAATCATTTATTACTGTGTTCTAAATTGTTTTCTTTTACTTTTCATGTATCGTACTCTTTGGGCCTGGGAGGTGCTTACTACTCCATTTTGGAAGTCCCTTTTGTGCATGTCTCCGCTGAGGGAAAATGATCTTCGCAGCATTGAAACCCAGCCAGATGGCAGCAACGGCCAAGATGCGCCTGGGAACCTGAACTGTGACCCAGCTAGAAGGAGCTGAACTGTACTGAAAATTGTTACAATTGTATTCAATATTATATTCACCATTGTTAACCAAAAGCATATGTCATGAGAACTTGGAATCTTAGGGGCGGATACGGAATTTAAATAAGGAGTCTGAGAAAGCCAAAATTTTAGGTGGTGTGATGACCTGTCCTCCTCCTTTGTCCAATAAAAATTGGGGATCCTTACACTCTCAACATTGGGGGGTGGTACGCTGACCTGAAAAACAGTATAATTAGAGTAGGTTTAGCTAGAGAAATTGTCCGACTTGTCTGATTAGCTGACCAGTCACTGACCCAACGCACTCAATAGGTGACTGAAAGCAGAAAGCTGCGGAGCACTCTGTTGGGAGGTTCGAGAACCCAATCGGGGTTTTTGAGAAGTGAAAGTGTTGGTTAAGCACTTTGCTGATAAGAATTTATAACCCAGTCGGGATTTTGGCAGAATCCTTGCAAAGAGGGAGTAGTGCAGGCGTTGCAACCGAAGCTGCAGGTGTTGGTCTTAACCTCTGGTGAACCTGTCCTGATCCAAATCCTGGGGTTATCCTGTTCTGATTGTCCATGAGCTGCACCTGCTTGCCTACTGGCACTGAAGTCCTTGGGGTTCCTCCTGCCCTTTCCAACTGACCTGTGGCCAGGGTTGGTCTTCACTCTATCCTAGGTAAATATAAGTCTGTGAGGGTGTTTGTAGGGATACTTGCATTCCTTTTTTCCCCATCTTGAATTTGCAAAGCTTGATTGCATATGTTCCTTTTCTTTCCCGTCACTTGGTAAATGAGATATCCATGTATTACTGACTATTAGCATGTTCCACTTTTCAACCCACCTTTAGTCAATGCTAAATCGTTTCTATATAGTATATGTTCCTTTTTCTTAACCTCCCTTTAGGAAATAAGTTGAATCTATAGAATGTTCCAACTCTTACCTTCCCTTTAGTTTAATTGTGCTGAAACCGAATTCTCGAATGACATAGTTGCATTTCTCCTATTTCAAACTGTTAGTGATATTGCGAAAGTCTTTGGGCTTAGTATGTTCCCTTTCTTTACCCACCTTTAATCAAGTTGCGAAAGATTGTTTTCTAAAATTAGCATGTTCCTTGTTTTACCTTCCTTTTACTCCAAGTTCTAAATGCTTAGCATACTCTATCTTATTCATAGCTATACACTGTTTCTGATTTTAGTATTTGATAGTCTTATCGCTTTCAATTTTCTGATCATGACATATGATGATGATGAGGATTAGATAAAAGTTTGAACCTATCCTGACTCTGTGGTTATTATAATTGCAAATGTTATAATATTTGAGTGCCTTACTTTTGACTCAACTCCCTGATCCATTGTGTGAAGTTATCAAGTGTAAAAGATTCTTAAGATACTGATAGAGGAATCAGTAATAGAAATCATAATATACTGGTAGTAGAGCGTGAGTTACCCAAACAAAGGTTATATGATTTTGGAAATTATGGGCCCAGGTGAGTATTTGTATAAATTCTAGCTGGGTGACCTGCGCACCCTATCAATGGGACTTTTTGAGGGCGCTGCTACCCTGAGGTGTCTTGGCGCTATGCACTACCTACTGAAGAAACTGTGGCAAACTCCGTTGGCGGGAATCAATTAACTGAAAAGCCAGGTTTTTAGTCCTTTCTTAAACGACAGCAGCTCTGTCGAATTCCTGAATGAAAAAGGAAGGCAATTCCAGGCTTTAGTGACACAAAGCTGGAAGCTTCTACGCCCCAGTTCTGTTTGTTAAAGCGGGGAAGTGAAACTTGTTTAGCCTGCATGGAGCGCAGAGCTCTTCCCGGGACATACCATTGAATAGATTGCTTAAGGAAGTCAGGGCCAAGACGATTAAGAGACTTAAAGACTAAGCACATGGCCTTGAATTGGATCCGGGATTTAACGGGGAGCCAGTGGAGGGCTTTAAGTTCTGCCCTAACCGAAGCAAACGTAGGAATCCCCAATAGCAGTCTGGCTGCCGCATTCTGCACTGTCTGGAGCCTAGCCAACTGTCTCTTCTGGGTGTTGATGAAGAGGCCATTGCAATAGTCCAGACGTGATAGTATGAGCGCCATGACGGCTATTTTCATGCTTTCGGCTTGAAGAAAGAATTTTATTTTGCGCAGAATACGCAAGATGAGAAAGCAGGAGGAGACAACCTTACTGACCTGATCACAGTATGCCAATTTAGAGTCCACAATCACTCCAAGATTTTTCGCCCTGCCAACCGGCGTGGGAAGTGCACCCATTGTGTCTGGCCACCAGTCAGGGGTCCACAAATGTGCCGTGTTCCCAAAGAGGATAACCTCGGTTTTACCTGCATTCAGTTTCAGGCAATTTGACTCCATCCTGGCAGCAGTTGCCTGCATGCAGTTATGGCATTTTAAGCTGGTCTCTGCCTCCTTGGCTTTTTGAATAGATAAAAAAATGTGTGTATCGTCGGCATATGAGGTTAGCTGAAAGCCAAAAGATCTCATCAGAAGAGCCAGCGGGACGACGTACACATTCAATAGGGTCGGACTGAGTGAGGAGCCCTGTGGAATTCCACAGGGAAGAGAGAAAGGCTTGGAGCTGTCATTACCAAGATCCACTGTTTGTATCCTGTTCGCCAGAAAGGAATCCAAAAGGTCCCATGCTTTGCCACCGACTCCTACCGCCGATAACCGGTCCATCAAAACCTTATGATAGACCGTATCAAATGCGGCCGATAGGTCCAGCATGATGAGTATGGCAGCCCCACTCTGATCAAGAGCCTCTCTAATTTCAGAAGTAGATTTGATTAACGCCAGCTCGGTGCTGTGTCCTGGCCGAAAGCCGAACTGCGTGGAGTCTAGCAGGGAATGTGACTGAATGAACCAACTGAGTTGACTATTCATGGCCTTGTCAATCATCTTACCCGGAAAGGGAAGACGAGAGATAGATCTATAGTTATTTGGATCTGTAGGGTGCAAATTGGATTTTTTAAGTAAAGGCAAGATGGAAGCAGTCTTCCAGAGGCCTGGGAACTGACCAATATTAAATATAGAAGCAAACAAAGTGGTGAGAGCTTCCCCAATAATATCTGGACCTGCTTTCAGCACAGAAACTGGGCAGGGGTCTGAAGGGGAGCCGGACCGCATCTCCGATATAAGTGGGGTGACTCCAGCCTGTTCCAACTGAGCAAAATAATAAAATATGGGGGGATGTCCATTCTGCTCCGTGCTCGCTAGAAGGCCACGCCTCATCGGTGACGTTAGATGTGGGATTGAAAGAGGAGAAAATATTTTCAACCTTTTGTAGGAAGAACACGGCCAGCGTCTCACACAATTCAGGGCTGCTTTCAATTTTTGAGCTGGGGACAGTGGCAAGTGTAGAGATGGTTTTAAACAAGGCTTTAGATGAAGAGCTAGCGCTTCTAATTTGTCTTCCAAAATAAGCCTTTTTAGTTTCATATAACACTTTCTTATAACTGGCCAGGACCTGTTTGTAGGCCTCTTTATCAGAGGCCTTATACTCACTCCTCCACACTCTCTCCAACCTTTTACAATCTAATTTAAGATTTTTTAAGTTTTCGGAGTACTAGGGGGCTGACGGCGCTGTGAATGTACCGCCTACTAGGCGCCAGTTTCTTACAGGCAGTCTATCCAATCATTATAGTTGATTGCAGCTCTATCAACATCAGAGGAAGATATAGGTAGCGAGCTTTTTAGCATCAAGTCAAGGGCCGCATTGTCCATATTCTTCCATGCTCTTATCGTCAGCGCTGCCTTGGATGAAGATTTGTTAGGACTACGTGGAACTGGTTTAAGCTCAAAAAGGACCGCCATGTGATCAGACCATGTAAGCTGTTCTGCATTAGAGTAAACAAGAATTGGGTTGTTAGAGAAGATACCATCCAGTGTATGAACAGCAGAATGAGTAGGATCGAGCACTAACTGCCTAAGATCCACTCCGCTGAAAATCTGCTGAAGTTTCAAATTGTCTGGATCTTTTTGATCTTCAAGATAAAAGTTGAAGTCACCCAGCACTGTAAAATACTTATTACATAGTCCGTCCTCTATTAAGGAGCCTATAGTGTTGAAAAAGGCCCCCCTACATCCTGGGGGTCGATACAGAAGAATAACATTAAAGGTATCATGATCTAAGATTTGAGTGGTGATTGACATCGCTTCAGACGCCTGATTAGATGCTTTAGTGAAGATAGGTTTCAGCAGGTGGTGGTAAATTACTGCTAACCCTCCACCTTTCTTAAAAAGTCTATCCTGAATGTGGCAGAAGACTTGATATTGTGATTTTCCATGAACATTGCGCATTCCACACTGTGCTTAATGAGAGATCTAGCATTGAGCAGAAGACATTTAAGGGGTTTTAGACTTTTTTGACTGCCTGGAGTGGGACTGATACCTGGTGAAATGCCACAGGGAGACTCGGGATTTGCCACAATCTGAGGCTTAACTGAGGCACATCTTGAGCAGCGTTGTGGCCGTGCTTCCAGGAAAACCTTGGTGGTAAGCCAAGGGCAACCGGCCCTTCCTTCATCCGGATTCCAACCCATGAGTTGATCTCTAGAGTAGGTATAATGGTCGATAGTATTTAGGCCAGGGGGAAGAGCTCTAGGCCAGGCTCCGGCACTGACGGGCGCAGACGGGCTTGCCTTTGGCGCGCCTTCGGCGCGCCGGCGGCAAAGTCGCGTAGGCGTGTGCATTTATAGCCTCCCAGAGCTAGAATAGTGACCTCCAAAATGGCGATGTCCTGGTCAGATTCTGAGACTCCACCCCAGCCCACAAACATACAGCGCAAGCCCCGGGATTAGAATGCCCAGTGCGCTCACAAATCCGGTAAGCAATAAATCCTTTCAGTTTAAAATGCACACCCAACAAAACTATCAAACATTTTTAAAATGTATTTCCTGTGAAACCCGCCAGACGAGCGTTGAACACAGCTTCGTCTTCGGCAGTAGCGCTGCGCGGTCGCGTCAGCGTGAGCATTTATAGCCTCCCAGAGCTAGAATGCTGACCTCCAAAATGGCGATGTCCTGGTCAGATTCTGAGACTCCACCCCAGCCCACAAACATACAGCGCGAGCCCCGGGATTAGAATGCCCAGTGCGCTCACAAATCCCGTAAGCAATAAATCCTTTCAGCTAAAATGCAGACACAACAAAACTATTAAAAGATTTTAAAATGTAGTTCCTGCTAAACCCGCCAGACGAGCGTTGAACACAGCTTCGTCTTAGGCAGTAGCGTTATGTATTTTAGTATATATTTTTATTGTTTGTGATGTATTTTTTTGTATAAAAAATCTATATATTTTTTATATATGAGTTAAATTTTTAGTAGTTATTAATTTTATTTTTGTTTAATTGTCCATTGTTTAGCTCCATAGAAGTTTGTGGGTTTATAGGGGAATAGGGTGGGAAGTAATTTCATTTCAATAAATTAATGATTATTTTTTATTTATTAATATTTATTTAATTGAGATGTTATAGTGTTAACTGTGTGAAGTAATTAATTTTTAATTAATTAATAATTGGTTGTTAATTAATATTGAATCATTGGTAATTTATTATGCTAGTTGTGTAATTAATTTTTGGTATGGGTTCTGGGGTTTATAGAGTAGGAAGTAATTTAGGTTTTAATAATTAAAAATTAGTTATAAAATGCTAATAAACAATTAATTCCCATGACAATGAGCTTGTTGCAGTCCCATGACAATGAGCTTGTTGCATTGAAGCAGCCTCCATCAGAGGAACAAGAGGAAAGTCGAGGTGTAACAAGTAATACATACTTGTCCTGGATTATCGCAGGGTTGGCAAAGAAGTTTAACAATCCACTATGGCTGCAATTTGTGAGGCAATTTCATGTGATCAGCTTCCAAGAAACATGGTTGGTGGGCTGTGATCTGTTCCTGGAGGGGTAAAAGGCTTTCTTTGTTCCAGCTGTTCGTGTGGCAAGTTAATGTTAATGTTAATGTTAAAAGAAATTTATTGAGCGCACTGTCACCATGAGTTTCCTGGCGCTGATAGGATACTGAGGGAAGTGAGGCAAGTGGAAGACCTAAGGGTGGTTTAGTTACCTATATATCCTTGGCTGTTGACTGTCAGATCCGTATTGTGCCATCCTCATGCCCGGGAATATTGGCACTAATAATAAAAAAAGGGAGATACCAGCTTGGGTCTCGTTAACTTTTTTGAAACTCCGTGGCAGATCTTCTTGGTGCTTGTAACATCACCATCCTGGGCTCATTTATAAGACCAACCTTTGGCTCTATTTTACATAACCTCATGGTTTTTGGTGATTTTAATATCCATCCTTGTGGTAGCCCTATGTTAACTTGAATATCTGAAATGGGCTGTCTGCGAATGAAGAGGTTTAACGGGGGAAGAGGGGGAACGGTTGAATAACTTGTTATATGAATATGACATGATGTCCTTGACTGCCCCGCGCATCACATTCCCTGTTCCAACCTTTAAAGGGAGAGGCAGGGGGTCATTTATTGACTTTATTTTAATCTTTTCCTCCTTACAATCCTCATTTTATGGTTTTAATATTGTTGAGAGTGAAAATAGTGACAATAATCCCCTTTGTGTTTCCATGAGGGGCCCCTTGTCAGCACGTATTGGCGAGACAGCATTCAGTGGACTACTTAGACCTATGGACAGCAAATGTTGCTGACATGGTCTCAGATCTCCACAGATAAATGTTGCCAGGCGATTAGAGACTCTTGTGCTCAGGAGCTAGCACGGTGTACCTCTGCAGATTCTTTACCAGGTGAGGTTATTGGTGCCTATGAATCTATCTCTTATAAAGTTGGTGAAATTTTAAGCATTCCAGCAGGAAGAACGGCTAGTCCTGACCCTACATGGTTCGGTACTTCGTGTTCCTGGGCTGCGAAGAATTTGAGGGAAGCTCTGGCTTTTAAATCAAGAAATCAAACCTTAGTCTGTACATGCCGCAAAGAATATAAATTATCCCTGGCTCGACTGAAGAGTGCTTTGAAAGAAGGGGCTTGGGGGGAGTTGATTGATTCAAGTACCCTCAGGAATAGCTCCTGGTTTTAGAACATTGTAACCAGCCCTCTTCTTGCTCAGGAAGTGGGGGGCGCCCTAGACGTGCATATCACTGAGGAGGAATGGGTGTCCCATTTGAAATCAATGTTTGATAGTCCAATGGATCACCCTTGCCCTCTTTCAGAAGGGCGAGTTATTAATGACTCTGTAATGACTTTCAAACAAGGGGAGGTTGAGGTTGGCATTGCAGGGCTATTCTCTAACAAAGCGTCGGGACAGATGGCATTCCCTCAGACTTGTTTAGGTCTGATCCCTCCTTTTTGGCACCGGTATTGGTGGTGGTGTTTAATGCAGCCGCAAAGAGCAGTTGCCCCCAGTCTTGGGCCACATCCACTATAGTTCCTGTTTTTAAGATGGGTGATAAGAACAGTACCAACTGTTATAGGCCTGTCTGGATGTACGATGTTACAATGCGTACTTTTACAACGCGTGCCTTTACTACGCAACTTTTACAACGCAAGTCGTTACAACGACTTGCGTTGAGGGGTGCTGGATAGTAAATATTTTAATTTACTATTCCAACTCCAGTCCCCGTGGATAGTAGGGAAGGAGTTGGATAGTAAATTAAACTATTTACTATCCTGGAGCGTCCCCCAGCGCAAGTCTTGCATTGTAAAAGTTGCGTGGTAACAGTACCGCGTTGTAAAACCTTCGTTGTAAAGGTTGTTCCCCGGCCTATCTCCCTCCTCGACTCTGTGGTCAAGGTTGTAGGTCATATCCTTCTGGAGAGATTATCCATCTGGGCAGAGGGGCATAAGGGTATGTCGGATTTTCAGTTTGGATTCCATCTGGTTAGATCAACGGTTGCCCAATGCCTTAATCTATACATGCTACTGAGCAAATACACAGTTGCCAGCCCCGGTACTGTCTATCTTGCCTTCATGGACTTGTCTGCTTTTGACTGTGTCAACAGGCTCAAATTGTGGAAGTCAATGAGGGTAATGGGGGTGGACAACAGTGTTGTTAACTTTTTAGAGGATTTACACTTGTCTACTACGGCCAATGTTAGGTTCTCTAAGGATCTCAGGGTCACCAGGGACCTGGAAATTAAGAGGGGAGAACGGCAAGGCTGCATTTTGGCTCAATTTTTGTTTAATTTCTATATTAACGAGCTGGATAGTGTACTGAGAGCCACAGGGTAGATTTCCCTTGTGTAGGGAGGCGTGGCTTATCTGTTTTACTTTATGCAGACAATGCCGTCCTTTTATCTGGGACCGCATTAGGCCTGCAAATTTTATTAAAGGCGTTTTCTAAATTTATGGTGGACCGGAACCTGGCAATAAATATTGCAAAATCTTATATAATGCAAGTGGTGCAACGTTCTAAAAAAGCTTTCAATTTAGTGTTGGTCTGGCCAAAATCCCTCGTACGAATGTTTTCTCATATTTAGGGGTTCTCATGGACGATCAGTCAAAGTGGGTGGCCACTAATTTTGAGGAAAAGGGGAGACCTGATACGGGTGAATGCAGAAATGTTTAACTTTGCATCAAAAGTAGAGAAAAAACTGATTGCATCCATGCTAAATGCAAGCCAGGAGTGTGGCAGCAGCTAGCTATGGAAGTGAAATTTGGGGACATGTCGCTGTGGATTCTCTGCAGGTGATCGAGAATAATTTCTTGAAGCGCCTGCTGTGTGTCCCGCGTGGTCTTTCCAACCTTGCGGCTCACAAGGAGTTGGGGGTTCCTTTTTTAAGTGATACCGTGGCCTTAAGCCCTCTCGTGTTTTGGTTGAATTGTTTGTTGAATGAGGAACTTACTCTTACTATTCGATATTACGAGAATGTATGTCTCTCGATAATGCAACCCGAATCCCTTGGTTAAATTATAATAAAAGTAGCTTTGAAGGGGGAAGGCGTGTTGATTTATTTTTTCAGCCTGAAACCATTGTGAATAAAGAAGCCTTTTTAACCCAAAGAAAATTGGATAGGGACAAACAGGAGTTGCAGAAATTACGTGTACGCAAGTTTTTAATGCTTAAAACAACTCAGTTGGCGGAGCCTTATCTTATGGAGACCCTATCTATACACGACAGGTTTTTACTTACTGGGTTTCGGATTAACCTTTTTCACCTCCTATTAGAAAGGCCCAAGGGATGCAGTAGAGGTCATGTGCTAGCAGCCTGTGGCTGCGACGGTCAGTCTCCACAGGATTTGCTGCTTTTTGTATTTATATATAAGTTTTATGTAATTCCTAGTAGGCACTTTTTTGGTTCCACTTTGAAAGGAGATGGATTTTACTCAGGCTTGCCCGCCCTTTTGTACTTGCAGTTGCTGAAAGAGGTCTGTTTACCCTTCATTGTGGGATATCTAAAATCCATTCTGAAAACCAGGGCTTGTTTGGATGTATAGTTAACGTATGCATCATTGGTTTTTTCCCCCTAAGTTGTAAAGGCTCAATCAATCAATCAATCATGACATTTGTATTGCGCGCTATTCACCCGGAAGGGTCTCAAGGTGCTGGGGGAGAGGGGTCCGCTACTGCCCGAAAAGCCAGGTCTTGAGTAGCTTCCTGAAGGTGAGATGGTCCTGGGTTAGCCGAAGGTGGATGGGGAGGGAGTTCCATGTCTTGGCTGCCAGGTATGAGAAGGATCTTCCTCCGGCGGTGGCTCTGCGGATGCGTGGAACGGCGGCGAGGGCGAGGCTGGTCAACCGTAGCTGGCGGGTGGGCGTGTAGAAGGTCAGGCGGTTGTTGAGGTACTGGGGCCTTGGTCATGGAGAGCCTTGTGTGCGTGGGTGAGGAGTCTGAACGTGATCCTCCTGCTGACGGGGAGCCAGTGCAGGTCTCTCAGGTGGCCGGAGATGTGGCTGTGTCGGGGATGTTCAGGATGAGTCGTGCGGAGGCGTTCTGGATGCATTGGAGTCTTTTCTGGTGTTTGGCTGTGGTTCCGGCGTAGAGGGAGTTTCCGTAGTCCAGTCGGCTGCTGACCAGTGCCTGGGTGACCGTCTTCATGGTTTCGGTGGGGATCCATCGGAAGATCTTTCGGAGCATGCATAGGGTATTGAAGCACGATGATGATACAGCGTTGACTTGTCTGGTCATCGAGAGGGATGAGTCCAGGACGAAGCCCAGGTTACGTGCGTGGCCCGTTGGCTTGGGTGTGGTGCCCAGGGCCGGAGGCCACCAGGAGTCGTCCCAGGCGTAGGGCGATGACCCCAGGATGAGGACTTCAGTCTTGTCGGCGTTCAGTTTCAGACGGCTGTTCTTCATCTACTCGGTGACGTCTCTCATCCCTTCGTGTAGGCTGGTTCTGGCGGTGGCTGTGTCGTTGGTGAGGGAGAGGATCAGCTGGGTGTCGTCGGCATAGGAGATGATGTTGAGGTTATGTTGGTGTGCGATGGCTGCGAGGGGGCTCATGTAGATGTTGAAGAGGGTGGGGTTGAGTGATGATCCCTGTGGTACACCGCAGATGACTTCTGTGGCCTCGGATCTGAACGGGGGGAGGCAGACTCTCTGGGTTCTTCCGGCGAGGAACGAGACGATCCACTCCAGTGCCTTCTCTTGGATTCCGATGTTGCTGAGGCGCTGCACTAGGGTGCGGTGGCAGACAGTGTCGAACGCTGTGGAGAGGTCCAGGAGGATGAGGGTTGCTGTTTCCCCATTGTCGATTTACAAAAGGGGGTGGTGATGAACAGAGTGTCTGAATTGAGCAGACCACTCTTACCCAGTCCAAAGATCAGGGCTTGATCCATCACCGTTATTTATCTCACTGCCCCATCCCAGCTCAGAACCTGGCTATATGCAAATCAGTCTGTCCCTGGCCCAGTGCATCATGGGAACAGGGCAGACTAAACTACCAAGCCAATTCTTTACCAGAAAGGAGACAAGCTACCGGGGACCGGTTTCTGGCATTTCAGCCGTCTTCGGCCCGGCTTGCTTGAATCCTGATGGAGCAGTGAGAAAGGGACTCATGTCTGAGTATACCCTGCCACACCTATAGTGGCCAAAATCGATTTACAAAAGGGGGTGGTGATGAACAGAGTGTCTGAATTGAGCAGACCACTCTTACCCAGTCCAAAGATCAGGGCTTGATCCATCACCGTTATTTATCTCACTGCCCCATCCCAGCTCAGAACCTGGCTATATGCAAATCAGTCTGTCCCTGGCCCAGTGCATCATGGGAACAGGGCAGACTAAACTACCAAGCCAATTCTTTACCAGAAAGGAGACAAGCTACCGGGGACCGGTTTCTGGCATTTCAGCCGTCTTCGGCCCGGCTTGCTTGAATCCTGATGGAGCAGTGAGAAAGGGACTCATGTCTGAGTATACCCTGCCACACCTATAGTGGCCAAAATCGATTTACAAAAGGGGGTGGTGATGAACAGAGTGTCTGAATTGAGCAGACCACTCTTACCCAGTCCAAAGATCAGGGCTTGATCCATCACCGTTATTTATCTCACTGTCCCATTCCAGCTCAGAACCTGGCTATATGCAAATCAGTCTGTCCCTGGCCCAGTGCATCATGGGAACAGGGCAGACTAAACTACCAAGCCAATTCTTTACCAGAAAGGAGACAAGCTACCGGGGACCAGTTTCTGGCATTTCAGCCGTCTTCGGCCCGGCTTGCTTGAATCCTGATGGAGCAGTGAGAAAGGGACTCATGTCTGAGTATACCCTGCCACACCTATAGTGGCCAAAATCGATTTACAAAAGGGGGTGGTGATGAACAGAGTGTCTGAATTGAGCAGACCACTCTTACCCAGTCCAAAGATCAGGGCTTGATCCATCACCGTTATTTATCTCACTGCCCCATCCCAGCTCAGAACCTGGCTATATGCAAATCAGTCTGTCCCTGGCCCAGTGCATCATGGGAACAGGGCAGACTAAACTACCAAGCCAATTCTTTACCAGAAAGGAGACAAGCTACCGGGGACCGGTTTCTGGCATTTCAGCCGTCTTCGGCCCGGCTTGCTTGAATCCTGATGGAGCAGTGAGAAAGGGACTCATGTCTGAGTATACCCTGCCACACCTATAGTGGCCAAAATCGATTTACAAAAGGGGGTGGTGATGAACAGAGTGTCTGAATTGAGCAGACCACTCTTACCCAGTCCAAAGATCAGGGCTTGATCCATCACCGTTATTTATCTCACTGTCCCATTCCAGCTCAGAACCTGGCTATATGCAAATCAGTCTGTCCCTGGCCCAGTGCATCATGGGAACAGGGCAGACTAAACTACCAAGCCAATTCTTTACCAGAAAGGAGACAAGCTACCGGGGACCGGTTTCTGGCATTTCAGCCGTCTTCGGCCCGGCTTGCTTGAATCCTGATGGAGCAGTGAGAAAGGGACTCATGTCTGAGTATACCCTGCCACACCTATAGTGGCCAAAATCGATTTACAAAAGGGGGTGGTGATGAACAGAGTGTCTGAATTGAGCAGACCACTCTTACCCAGTCCAAAGATCAGGGCTTGATCCATCACCGTTATTTATCTCACTGCCCCATCCCAGCTCAGAACCTGGCTATATGCAAATCAGTCTGTCCCTGGCCCAGTGCATCATGGGAACAGGGCAGACTAAACTACCAAGCCAATTCTTTACCAGAAAGGAGACAAGCTACCGGGGACCGGTTTCTGGCATTTCAGCCGTCTTCGGCCCGGCTTGCTTGAATCCTGATGGAGCAGTGAGAAAGGGACTCATGTCTGAGTATACCCTGCCACAGCAGGAACAGACTAATTTGCATACAGCCAGGTTCTGAAACTGGGATGGTGTAGTGAGCTAAAAAACGGTGTTGGATCTAGCCCTGATCTCTTTACTGGGTGAGAGCTTTCTGCTTAATTCAGAGACTCTGTCCCTCACCACCCCTTGTTGTAAATATTTTTGTCCACCCTAAGCGTGGAAGGGTATTCTCAGATGTGAGACCCTTGCTCATTGCACCATCAGGATTCAAGCAAACCGGGCCGAAGACGGCTGTAATGTCAGAAACCGGTCCCCGGGAGCTTGTTTCCTTCCCAGTGTAAGAATTGGCTTTTGTAGTTTGGTTTGCCCTGTTCCCATCATGCACTGGGACAGGAACAGACTAATTTGCATACAGCCAGGTTCTGAAACTGGGATGGTGCAGTGAGCTAAAAAACGGTGTTGGATCTAGCCCTGATCTCTTGACTGGGTGAGAGCTTTCTGCTTAATTCAGAGACTCTGTCCCTCACCACCCCTTGTTGTAAATATTTTTGTCCACCCTAAGCGTGGAAGGGTATTCTCAGATGTGAGACCCTTGCTCATTGCACCATCAGGATTCAAGCAAACCGGGCCGAAGACGGCTGTAATGCCAGAAACCGGTCCCCGGGAGCTTGTTTCCTTCCCAGTGTAAGAATTGGCTTTTGTAGTTTGGTTTGCCCTGTTCCCATCATGCACTGGGACAGGAACAGACTAATTTGCATACAGCCAGGTTCTGAAACTGGGATGGTGCAGTGAGCTAAAAAACGGTGTTGGATCTAGCCCTGATCTCTTGACTGGGTGAGAGCTTTCTGCTTAATTCAGAGACTCTGTCCCTCACCACCCCTTGTTGTAAATATTTTTGTCCACCCTAAGCGTGGAAGGGTATTCTCAGATGTGAGACCCTTGCTCATTGCACCATCAGGATTCAAGCAAACCAGGCCGAAGACGGCTGTAATGCCAAAAACCGGTCCCCGGGAGCTTGTTTCCTTCCCAGTGTAAGAATTGGCTTTTGTAGTTTGGTTTGCCCTGTTCCCATCATGCACTGGGACAGGAACAGACTAATTTGCATACAGCCAGGTTCTGAAACTGGGATGGTGCAGTGAGCTAAAAAACGGTGTTGGATCTAGCCCTGATCTCTTGACTGGGTGAGAGCTTTCTGCTTAATTCAGAGACTCTGTCCCTCACCACCCCTTGTTGTAAATATGTTTCCCCATTGTCGAGCAGGGATCTGATGTCATCGGTGGCTGCGATGAGGGTGGTCTCGGTGCTGTGGTAGGCTCGGAAGCCGGACTGCGAGTGGTCGAGGGATCCATTCATCTCGAGGAAGGTGGCCAGCTGTCTGTTGACGGTCTTCTCGATGACTTTGGCCTGAAAAGGGAGGAGCGAGATGGGGTGGAAGTTCTTGAGGTCGGTGGGGTCCGCTGTAGGTTTTTTCAGGAGGGCGCTGAGCTCGGCGTGCTTCCAGCTTTCCGGGAAGGTGGCGGTGTTGAAGGAGGCGTTGATGATGTCCCCGAGTTGGGGTGCGATGATGGAGTCGGGCTTGCTGAAGACGTGGTGGGGGCAGGGGTCGGTTGGGGATCCGGACTGGATGGTGTTCATCGTGTGGGTGGTGTCTTCAGTGCTGACTGGAGTCCAGGCGCAGAGGGTTGTGGTGGGGGGCGTTGGTTCGGTGGTTGGGTGCGTGGTTGGTGCGCCGAAGCTGTTGTGTATTTCGGCGATCTTGCGGTGGAAGAATGAGGCGAGTGAGTCGCAAAGGTCTTGCGAGGGAGCGATGTTGTTGTTTCCTGCGCTGGGGTTGGAGAGCTTTTTGATGATGCTGAAGAGTTCCTTGCTGTTGTGGGCGTTGTTGTCCAGTCGTTCTTTGAATGCTGTCTTCTTGGTGGTGCGGATCAGCTGGTGGTGTTTGCAGGTGGTGTGCTTCAGGGCAGTCATGTTGTCTGTGGTCTGGTCGTTGCGCCAGGCTTTCTTGAGGGTGCAGCAGTTTTTCTTGGAGTCCTTAAGTTCGTCAGTGAACCAAGAGGCTTTCTTGCTGCCGTGTCCGATGGAGGGGTCTTCAGTGGTGCGAGGTCGTCTGCGCAGTTGGTGATTCACTGTGTGAGGTTGTTGGCTGCTTCGTTGGGGTCTGTTGTGCTGGCGGGAGCGTTCTGGCTGAGGGAGGCGGTGAGCTGGTCGGCGGTGATCTTGTTCCAGTTCCTGCGAGGAATCTGTTGCGGGTGGTGGTGGGTCGTGGTTCTTCTGAAGCTGAAGTGGACGCAGCTGTGGTCAGTCCAATGAAGTTCGGTGGAATGGCTGAAGGAGATGTACTTGCTGGAGGAGAAGACTGTGTCAAGCGTGTGGCCGGCATAGTGGGTGGGGGTGTTCACCAGTTGCTTGAGTCCGAGGGTGGCGAGGTTGTCCAGCAGGGTAGTGGTGTTGTTGTCCTTGTTGTTCTCCAGGTGGAAGTTGAGGTCCCCTATGAGGATGTAGTCGACAAAGTCTGTGATGTCGTCGCTGAATTGTGTGCGTGGTCCCGGGGGTCTGTAGATGAGGGTGCCTCTGAGGGTGGTCTTGGGGTCGGTGTTTTATCTGGAAGTGGAGGTGTTCGGCGGCAGCGAAGGTGTCGTCGGAGCTGGTTGTGATGCAGATGGTGTTCTTGTGTACGATGGCGATGCCTCCTCCCGTCTGGTTGACGCGGTCCCTTCGGGTGAGCTTGTATCCGTCCGGGATGGCGATGGCGATGACTACATTATAAGGTTAAATCTTCAAAGGAGTGATGTTTTTTATGGCACATTGCACTTTGTGATTTTAGACCGCATGAGAGGCTGTGTAAGTTTATTTATTTTTAACTTGTACTTTTAATGAATTACAGTTTTTATGTAATTGTATGTTTGTAACTTTTATGGTTCTCCTCTGTGAAACCGAATAAAGTTTACTTGACTTGACTTGACTAATTAACTAATTGAAAATTAATTATGGGAATTGCATAATTAATTGTAGGTAGAGGTTGTGGGGTTTATAGGGGTAAAGGACAGGAAGTTAATTTATGTTTAATTAATTACTATTTTGGTGTAAATTAATATTAATTAATTGTAAAGGAAATATGTAAATTGCGTAATTAATTTTAGGTGTTTGTTGTAGGGTTTCTAGGAATAAAGGGTGGGAAGTAATTTGTGTTTAGTTAATAATTTGTTGTTAATTATTATTAATTAATTTATTGATATTTAATTAAGATAATTGTTTATTTTTTGTGTGTGGGTTTTACTTTTATGGGATAAAGGGTTGGAAGTCAATAAATGTTACTTACTTTATAATTAGTTGTTTAATAGTAATCGTTTTTTAATGGAAAATGTGTTTTAATTGCGTAATACATTTTTTAAAAGTTTAATTTTAGCTGTGGGTTGCGGGGAATATAGGGGTAAAGTGTGGGAAGTTAATTCATTTATATTAGTTTTAATTTATTTTTTACTTAATTATATTTCATTAATTGGTAATTAATTATGTTATTTATGGAAGTATATTGTTGTTTAAATTGAGTTGTGGGTTGTAATTTGTGTGGTGTTATAGGGTAGGAAATAAAAAAATGAAATCTATGTAATAATTAATGTTCTTCTTTCTAAATATTTTCTAATTAAAAACATTTATTTGTTTGAAGTTAATTTTTTATTCTATTTAATATAATATTTGTAGGTATTTGTCGTATGTAATTAACATTATAATATGTTTATATTCTTTTATTTTTAATATTTAATGTATTTGAAATTTAATATTGAACATATTTATATATTTATCTTTTTGTTTTTTATTTTTGTTAAGTATTATTTGTTTTTATTTTTGAACTGACTAGATTGGGAATATAACATACAACACTTTCCCTACTGTTTCACTGACTGTAGTGGGAATAGTACATTTTATCCCACCACTATCCAACACTCTCCCTACTGTTGCACTCACTGGAGTGGGAATAGTAATTTTTACCCCTCCGCTATCCAACACTTTCCCTACTGTTGCACTAATTGGAGTGGGAATAGTACTTTTACCCCACCGGGATCCAATACTTTCCCTACTGTTACACTCATTGGAGTTGGAATATTAAATTTTACCCCTCCGTTATCCAACTCTTTCCCTACTGTTGCACTCACTGGAGTTGGATAAGTAAATTTTACCCCTTTGACATTCAACACTTTCCCTACTATTGCACTCATTGGAGTGGGAATATTAATTCTTTCTCCTCCGATATCCAACACTTTCCCTACTATTGCACTCAATGGAGTGGGAATAGTCATTTTTACCCCTCTGCTATGCAACACTTTCTCTACTGTCGCACTGACTGGAGTTGTAAGAATAAATTGTATCCCTCTTCTATCTAACACTTTCCCTACTATTACACTCACTGGAGTGGGAATAGTCATTTTTACCCCTCTGCTATCCAACACTTTCCCTACTGTTGCACTCATTGGAGTGGTAATAGCATTTCTTACCCCTCCACTATCCAGCACTTTCCCTATTGTTGCACTCGCTGGAGTGGGAATAGTAATTGTTATCCCTCCACGATCCAACACTTTCCCTACTGTTACACTCACTGGATTTCGAATAATAAATTTCACCACTCCGCTATCCAACACTTTCCCAACAGTTGCACTGACTGGAGTTGGAATAGTAAATGTAATCCCTCCGCTATCCAACTCTTTCCCTACTGTTGCTCTCACTGGAGTTAGAAGGGTACAATTTAACCCTTCGCTATCCAACACTTTCCCTACTATTGCACTCATTAGAGAGGTAATATTATGTTTTACCACTCCGCTCTCCAACACTTTCCCTACTGCTGCACTGACTGGAGTGGGAAATGTACATTTAAAGATGTTTAAATACTTTAATGTTTTAATTTATAATAGAATTTCTTTTTAATTAGATTTTATGTTATTGGTATATATATATATATATATACTAGCAGCCCGTCCCGACCTTGTCCGGGTGCAATCAGGCTTCAGGGCCCCCGTCCGCCCCGGCCCCCGCCCGCCCCGACATTGTCCATGGGTCCCCCGGAGTAGCAGCCCGTCCCGACCTTGGCTTCAGGGCCCCCGCCCGCCCCGACATTGTCCGTGGGTTCCCGGGAGCCTTACCTCATTCGCTGCATCTCTCTGCGCTCCTGAGTTCACCGGTTTGCCACTCCTCGACGCTCCTCCCCGCTTGTCCGCCGCTCCTCCCAGCCTATCAGCCGCTCCTCACTGCTCCTCCCCGCCTGTCATCCGATCCTCCCCACGCTCATGTCCGCCGCGCCTCCTCGAGCTCCTGGACGTCGCTCCTCCCTGCGCTCCTGATGTCAGCACACACGTCGCGGCCGGCGCTACTTCCATGGGACTACTTTTTTTTTCTCGTAAATTTTTTAAATAACGTATATTTTTTAAATTGATATAGCCTATGTCCATCTGCACACCCTGACAATTTCAACGATGTATCGGGTGTGTGGATTGGCGCTGTGGTTCCCGAGTTTACCCGCCTCAAAGGTTCAAAGTTCTTCCTTTATAATAGTAGTATAGAGTATAGATTTCCACGCTAGTATTCTTTGAAATCTTGCTTCCCCTTCCTCTGTTTTCTACCTCATTTAGTAGGAAATATGTCTCTATTAGTTAAATAATCACTGCTAATGCGTGTTCCAGACTACCGGCCATAAGTTTGAATCTTACCAAGGCCAACACAACCTTCCATTCTTGCGAGGACAGTCAACTGAGAACCTTACCCAAGTTTTGGAAAAAGAACAGCGAAGCACGTTTTTTCCTAGAAGCAAGACTCATGTGCTCTACTCCCATATTTGTAGTATTGGGTCAGGTAAGAGCAATGAGTGGTTAGATGACTGGATCTACAAATCATTAACGTGTCCTACACATTTCTTCTTGCGCCATGAGTACTGCATACATTCAAACGGAGCTCCCGGTCTCTGCAGGAACTAACAACACATCATTAATAATTACCTGACCCAACACTACAAGAATGGGAGTAGAACACATGAGTCTTGCTTCTAGGAAAAGACGTGCTTCGCTGTTCTTTTTCCAAAACTTGGGTAAGGTTCGTAGCTAGGCCTCCCTCTGCACACCTCTTTTCGCGTTTTGGGGGGTCTGAGGAGAGTCTTCCTGTGCAAGTGCTTATAATCATGGTCGCTGCACTCATGCTATTTTTGTGTCGTTTGCCACATTTGCCACATTATCCATCAACTGCTGCATAATCTGAAGATTTTAACAAAAAGAATGTTTTGTTTGTAGCTCACACCGATCAACAGTGACTAAAAGTGTGGTTACAAGTTGCAGTGCAATGGAAGGCCCCCCACAAAGTTTGACTGGTCACCTTTCTCTTGAATATTGCTATATCAGGGTGTTAAACTTTTATTAAGGAAGTAAAACCGATGCGCAGACAGTATTAAGAATTGTAATAATGAAGTAATACTATCACAAAATGCGATGCATTATGCTGCATAGTTTGCCTTTTCTTGCCATCAAATGAAGTCAACTCTGAGGCATGATCGTCCCCGCCACATAGTTCAATTAACCCAGATTATAATTAACTGGTTCTGCCCTGGGCCTAAGGAATTAGTACCCCTCAGGCAGCTGTGCGCATGTTTAAATGTATGAACATTTATGTCCCACTTGCTCCCCGGACATTTTGATTTCCAGCAGCAATCGGGGCGAAGAAAACATTTTCATGGTCGAAATTCACTGTCCAGGTGTGCACTATAGCACTGTGTGATCTTCATAATGTCCGTCTTTAGCAGCAGAGGTGTTACCGCTCTTTCCTGTCACTTTTTTGTGTGTGGGGGTTACACTGCAAACCACAGACTCTAACATGTAGTCACAGCTGTTGCTCGCCCCCTTGCTGCAACTGAACAGGAAGGACTAATCTTCTCAGACCACTGAGCAGTGATGGGAGATTAGCCCACAACACAATTACACTGAGAGGAAAGCCAGTGGCGTAGTGCAAAATGATTGCCCCCCTACAGAATGTGATATGGTACACCCGAGTCTCCCATATCGATAGCAAGATCGTCATTAGTCTTTGAGCTGCATGGGGCCACCCATTGAAGAATTTTGTGCACACTGGTAGTGACAGTCGCTCATTCCCAAAGCATTATTATATATGGCACTGAGTTGAGGGCCCTTGGAGAATCTGCTCAAACCCTTACAGGAGATTGTGGGAGAGAAAATAATGGCAACTTATTTTTATTTAGCTATCCATACCACCATTTTGTCATTTTAAAGTGCTGTTATCAATGAGTTCCTCTTTTCAACGATTTGATGGTTCTCAGTTGACTGTCCTCGCAAGGATGGAAGATTGTGTTTGCCTTGGGAGGATTCAAACTTATGGCCTGTAGTCTGGAACAGGCATTAGCAGTGATTATTTAACTAATAGAGACAAACTTCCTACTAAACGAGGTAGAAAACAGAGGAAGGGGAAGCAAGATTTCAAAGAATACTAGCGTGGAAATCTATACTCTATACTACTATTATAAAGGAAGAACTTTGAACCTTTGAGGCAGGTAAACTCGGGAACCACAGCGCCAATCCTCACACCCGATACATCGTTGAAATTGTTAGGGTGTGCAGATGGACATAGGCTATATAAATGAAAAAAATATACGTTATTTAAAAAATTTACGAGAAAAAAAAAAAAGTAGTCCCATGGAAGTAGCGCCGGCCGCGACGTGTGTGCTAACATCAGGAGAACGGGGAGAAGCGACGTCCAGGAGCTCGAAGAGGTGCGGCGGACATGAGCGCGGGGGGGAGCGGCGGACAGGCGGGGAGGAGCAGTGAGGAGCGGCGGACAGGCTGGGAGGAGCGGCGGACAGGCCGGGAGGAGAGGGGAGGAGCGTCGAGGAGCGGCGGACCGGTGAACTCAGGAGCGCGGAGAGATTCGGCGAATGAGGTAAGGCTCCGGGGAACCCACGGACAATGTCGGGGCGGGCGGGGGCCCTGAAGCCAAGGTTGGGACGGGCTGCTACTCCGGGGGACCCACGGACAATGTCGAGGCGGCCGGGGGCCGGGGGGGACGGGGGCCCTGAAGCCTGATTGCACCCAGACAAGGTCGGGACGGGCTGCTAGTTTTATATATATGTGTAAAAATCGATATTTTGTACAAGTATATTTTTTATATCAATATTTTTTTCCGATACATTTGTACTTACCTATTTAAGTATTGAGAGTCGATATCTTTGTATTCTATATTTTTACATCAATATTTTTGATGTTGATATTATGTCAATTAACCAATTTTGCTGTATCACAGTACAGAGCAATCACAGAACACAATTATATTATCGGCTAATCACTGCCTTTACAAAATAAAAAGGCAGCTATTTTCTTTTCACCACACTATAGGCCTGACCCGCAGTTGGGGAGCCTGCCAGATTATGAGAATTTCTTGTGTCTGGCAGACAATTTTTTTACATTCCCATGGCAGTGCCCTGAAAATGGAATGCCAAAAACTGTTCCTGCACTGCATGGCCAGTAAAGTCCATGCCTTGCAGGAACTGTGGTGAATGCACACAGGGGGATACGTATTTTGCCCTCTTGCTTGCACCCCAAGGTGCAGAGTGACATGGGGGCCCTGTAGGGATACTTTTGTTTCCTCACCGCCACGGTTTTCTTGGAGGAGGAACCGCCATGAAAACCTTTGCAGAGAGAAAAACGTGTAATATGCTTGGCGGGACCGATACGGGCCCACCAAGATAATAGGGGCCTCCTGAATACCGCAACACCTCAGGGAATGGCGGTTCCCCGGGGGTCGTGGCCGGGCAATTGCTGTCCGACTGCCCTAATTGTAATAGGGCAGTCGGAAGACCACCACTGCCGCGCCCCTATGAGTCTGGTGGTCAGTAGACTGCCAGACTTGTAATATAGCCATGAGTGTCTGTTCTGGTATTGAAGGGGAAATATTGCTTTCTAGTTGTTTTATAACATATACAAACAAATGGAACACTTTAGAAAAGTGTCTAGGTTTAGGGAAAAGTATTTGTATTCTTTTATATGTTTTTGAAAAAGATGACAGAATGCAGCAGTATTTCCTCAAAACAATCTGGTTAGTACTGTGGTACCTATGGAAATAAAAAAAAAAAATAACTATGACAAAGGACACTGTACAATACTCCACTAAAATGACACCAATCCACTCTACGACAAGCCAATCCACTGTTAATTACTCTGTTTATGGCCCTCCGGTCTAAGACACTCTAAGACACTCTGACAAATCACTGCACTCTACTCTGACCTGCCACTTTACTCTATGCCAGTCCACTCTCCACGACTCTGTTCCACTTCACTGAACACCTCTCTACTACAGTCTGTGACACGCTATGATATATCACTCCACTACACTATATGACATGCCACTCCACTCTACCACATGTCATTCCACTCTACCACTCTATGTCACTCCACTCTATGCCCCTCAGCTGTAAGACACCGTACGACACACCACTTTATGACACACTGCTCCACTCTACATCACTCCACTCCTTGATAAGTCACTCCACTCTACGCCATGACACTGTGCTAATCCACTCTACGCCAATATACAGTATGGCATGACACTCCATGACACAACTCTATACCACTCCACTCTACACCACTCCTCTTAATGCTACTCCACTCTACTCTGTGCCACTCTACTCCAGTCTATAACACTCTATGCCTCTCCAATCTACTACACTCTACTCCACTCGGTTCACTCAACTCTCCAACACTCTACTACATTCTGTGCCACTCTCACACTTTACCCCATCTATGCCACTCTGTGACACTCTACTCTGACACTCTATGCAACTCCCTCCAAGCCATTCCACCCCACTTTACTATTTTACGCTACTCCACAATTCCACTGTACCCCATTTCACTATATTGTACTCTATACCACTGGCTCTGACATTCTATTCCACTCCACTCTACCACACTCTACTTGACTCTACTGCACTCTATGCCACTCCAGTCTACAACAATCTATGACATGCCACTCTGCGACACTCAACTCTATGACACTGTACGTTACACTACTACACTGTACGCCTCTCCACTTTTAGACACTCTACAACATTTCACTCTGAAAAACCACTCCACACTACAACAATCTACTCCACTCTATGCCCCTCAACTCATTGCCACTCTACTCCACAGTATGCCACTCTATGACACGCCAATCCACGCCATTCTACGATATGTCACTCCACTCCTTGACCCACCACTCTACTGTACAACATCCCACTCCAGTCTATGACAGACTACTCAGCTGTACGAATCTCCATGCCACTCCGGTATGCAGCATACAACTCCAGTGTATTATAAGCCACTACACTGTAAAATATGCTACTACACTGTATGCCACTCGACTCTACGCTCCCTCCATTATAAGACACTCTACAATAAGCCACTCTAATACATCGCTCCACCGTATTCTACGACATGCCACTCCATTGTATGCCAGTCCACACTACTGTACAACACACCCCTCCACTGTACGATAGGTCACTACACTCTGACATTCCACTTCACCATGCGAGATGTCATGCCACTCCACTGCACCACATGGTACTCCACTTTGAGATGCCACTCCACCCTACTACAAGGCTCTACAACATGACATTAAACTCACTATACACCCATCCACTCTAAGATACTCTACAACAAGCCACTATATGATATGGCACTTCACTCTGCTCTACGACATGGCACTCCATTCTACGCCACTGTACTTCACTCTATGATATGCCACTTACTCCACTCTACGACACACCACTCCACTCCACTCCAATGTATGACACACTACCCCTCTCTATGCCATTGCACTCTATGGTACGCCACTCTACTCTACTTCACAACACTCCATGATATGACACTCTCCGACACTCCATCCTACAACACTCAACTCCACTCTATGCCACTCCACTCTGCCACTCCACTCTATGACATGCCACTGCACAACACAACACTCTCCCCCACTGTACTTTACAAGACTTCACACAACAACAGTCCACTCGACAACACTACGCATGATGACACTCCACTCGACAACACTACACTCAACGACATTCCACTTGACAGCACTCCGCTGTACGATTTGAAACAATTTTTAAACAAATAAAATTCAATTAAAAGAAACAAAGGTTAAAGCTTAGTTATAGTTCAAAAAACTTAATTTTTTAATTCTAAACAAAACTACCTCAAACTACACAACTATTTGAAATACTAAAGTTATAGGTATAACTTTATAGTTATAACTTAAAATTATAATTTGAGCCTCACTAAAAACTTACTATAACTTGTGAACCTCTGTACAGAGTGTTGTCGATTCACTAGCCAGGCTAAATTAACTATAACTTGTGCCTTCCCCATGCACTGATTAGATCCTACCATACTACATCACTTATAGCATCTTAAATCATAGCATTCACTCACGACATCTCAAATGACATAATTTATGAGAAGAGCGTGCATGGGGAAGGTGCGAGTTATAGTTAGATGTGTAGATGTTACATTGATAGTCAACTGTAAAAAGAAAAGGGCATAGTTACTATAACGTAATAAGTGCCTGCAGGTGAGTTGTGAGATCACTGAACCTTCACTCCTAGAGCAAGCATGCCAATTAGCTGAATCACCACTGATTTGTAAACAATGAAAGGAATTGCTTGATATTCAGCTACTTCTTTTGAGCTATTTTTCCATGAAAACATTGGAGTCATCTTGTAAGGAGACATTTATGGCAGTGTGTTTATTTATTGCACTGCTAGAGTTCATTAAAAGGAACCAGGAATCTACTGCATCGTGCAGCAAGTTTAGACATTATTTATAGTAATGTATTGTTTGCAACTAATTACAAAGTGCAAGAATGCAGGTTTATTTTCAGATTATTTTGCATTTATTATATATCTCTGCAACCAAGCTATCTATTTCATAAGAAGCGACAAGAGAATAATGGTTTAAAAGAGAATATTGCAAATCACTTTGATTGTAATCCTCTATAAGATTATGGAACATTTTGCTAACTTGCAATATTACTATAATATAGGGTGCATAAGTATCATTATAAATAACTGAAATTTCAGATTAGACCCCTATTATATGGAATTCGTTCAACACAACACCTAAGAGATGTAATCAATTTTCATTGGGAGATGTACAAGGAATGCACTGTTTGAACTCCTTCATTTGACTGAAGAAGAACCTCCCAGACACCATGGGGGAAAGGCAATAAACAAACATTGAACTATTTCACCAGTGTTATTTCAAACTGCTTCTATAATCGAATACTTTATAGGTTGTTGCATTTAAAAATTGTGCAGTAAACTTCAAATGTTGTCCTAATTTATTTACCCAAATAAGAGACACTTTGATACCCTTTTAGGACAAATCAGGGGTGCTTAGTTTGTGGAACTAAGCCAGAATATTCACATATCACTGGTTATTAAGGTCTTGAGATATCACTGGCTGAATTAACAGTTTTTAACCACTATGGGCCTGATCTACAAAGGTGCGCTAACACGTTTGTGTAAATGTACGCTTTTTCAATATTCACTAAAATGGATTTTAATAGTAAATTACTAGTGTGGCCTGCCCTATCTTTTTATGCGCAGCGTTTTCCGCCCCACCTACAGAGTCTCCACACTCATAAACTTACTATTAAATGCAGTTTCGTGAAAACTGAAAAAGTGCAAACTTACACAAACATGTAAATTTTACTTTGTGAATGAGACCCTTTACATCTAGCTCAACACAATAACTACAAAAAACAGTAATGGATGGAATGCTTGACTAAATCTTAGCAGTCGCGGCCGGCACGAGCAAGAGCAGTGGGGCAGGCCGGGTAAGTGTCGGGCAAGTCGACTTACGACGAGAAAAGTTAAATTAAATTTTTAAAAAACACTTACCTTGCACTCGCTGCATAGCTGACTCGTCGATGTGGCAAGTGCAAGGTAAGTGGTTTTATTTTTATTTGCGGACACATTTTTCATTCCTTAGGCAGGAATTCTGGTACCTTGTCTGGGCTCGGGTAGGTATTGTGACAGGCATAAATAGAGGCAAAGAGTGAAGCCAGATTTCTATCGTGTAACGAATATATAAGGACTGTATTTAGCCCACAGAGTTGTTGAGACGTAAGAGTTCCTGTCAAGTACATAAGGCCCAGAGTATTTTCTGGTAGTCACCGAAACTGGATTAGTACCTGTACATCAAAGTCTAGCAGACCTGGTAGTTTAGTCGTTCGTGGATTTCAGACTCTTTAGGGAAAGATTGCATCGCTGTTGTGTGAAATTTCTGGAATCCTTAGGCACTTCATTGAACAAACCAATTATCACTGAGCTCACATTATGGCAACAGAGTGAGGGAACGTAAAGGAAAAATTGGCAAGTACAAATCCATCCTGATTCAGAGTGCGGCTCAGTCCTGGAGCTGATTGGTCAATACAGTGACTTCCTCAGCAAGACTTTTGTACCCCTCACAGAATGCTATGCACATGATAGCATGGATATTATAAATCTCATTGAAGACTGTCATCTGCCCACACCAGGATCCTTATTGATTACTCTGGATATATAATCCCTCTATACGAACATACCCCAATTAAAGGGCATCACTGTCCTACATAGCATCTCTAGTTTCAAACCCAGACCACACCAGGTTCTAACATCATTCATTATATCATTGCTGGAACTGGCCCTCACACGCAATTTCTTTACATTTAAAAACGATTTCTTATACAGAAAAAGGGAACTTTCATGGGGGCAGTTTTTGCACCAAATTCTGCACTATTGTACATGTATGACCTGGATCAGAGAGTCACTCTCTACCACACTAACTTTTAGATCACAAATAGTTGTCTGGCAGAGATATATTGATGACATCTTTGTGATTTGGGAGGGTGACGCTACTACTATTTCAGACATTGTTAAACCAAAACAGTGATGCCCTTAGATTCACTATGCAATCCCATTAATCAGAAATCTCTTTCTGGACCTTTCTCTTTGTGTTAAAAATGTGCTTCTCTACACCACTATCTACAGAAAGCTGATGAAGATGAACACATTCCTGGCATACAACAGTCAACATTCATGCCTACTAAGAGACTCATTACCATATAGTCAATGCTTAAGATTAACTTGTCATTGCAAACACAAAAGTTATTTCTTCTGAGGTAGAGATCCTAACCCAAAGGTTACTTTAATATGGCTATCCCTAATGTTTGATTAGATTCTCTGCTAAGAGAGCAAGGTACTACATGCATGAAACTCTACTAACCCATTATGCAAAACAGGAATCAAACAGACTTTTCTGTGTCACTACTTTCTCTCCAAGTTCATACTTCATCTCCAAAAGCATTAAAAACACCGCCATACTTTAGCTGCTTGGCACTTTGCGTTTGAGCCACCTATGTTTGCTTACAAGCGGGGAAGGACCTTAAAAGACCATCTCGTCCACGCACTCATACCATCACCCAGATTAGCTCACACCATTACTGATTTTGGGACCTCTCCCCTGTGAAAGAGCACTCCAAATGAGAACAATGTGGTGTGTGTTCTTTTTGCATTGAGACAAAGGAATTTGCACATCAGCATTTCAATACATCTTTGAGATTTTTATCAACTTGCAACACTGCCAATGTATCATATGCCATTCTATGTCCCTGTAATCTACAGTACATTTGCCAAAACACATAAAAACATAAGAATTCCCATATGCCAGCATAGGAGTCGCATCGGATTTAATGTTCTCACTGCCTCTCTAGTGTCACCTTTTTTAGAGTTTGGTCATCGCAAGAGAGGAGGCAACATTGAATCCCTACTAAACAAGGAGGAATTGCATTGGATTCTTCATTTGGATACTATACGCACAGGTCTAAAACATGTAGAAGATTGGGTATCCTTGATTTAAAATGAACTCTCCTCATTCAGAAACTATATGGAATCTCAAATCTTGTTGCCCTTTCGGTTCTTTTCAAAATGTATACATGAGTTTATTGCACTGTTTCACAATTTTGATTGTGCAGTCCTGAGTGTTTTGGTGTAAGTGTCCTTCTGCTGTTTTGGTTTAAGGTTTGACTATGTCTTTTAAACTATTCCAAAATATTGCCCAACACTCCTCCATTTTATTTTCCTGGGACTATTCTGTTTTCAGTTTCTTCATTTTCAGTTCTTGGTTCTTCTTCTATACCTACATTGACCAGCGTGAAGCCCTCTCACTCCCCTTTGAGAAACCATTGTCATGAAAGGACTCCATTCTGCCAGTGAGCGCTACCAGCGAATCTCAATTTCTGGGCTGAATAAAGCCCAGTCAAGGAATCTGGCACATATCCCTGAGACCCCGACCACATGTGTGCTTCCCACTGCAGGCTGGATGAAGCTCCATATGGTATCCAACATATTTTCAGCTCAGGTCAGTGCCTCTCATACTACTGCACACACACTGTCCATCACCAGTATTTCCCATTTCAATGGTTTTAAAGCAGCTCCTCTCTCCATTTCTTTTTATGTATGCTATTCCCAGCCACCCTTTCCCTGAGGCTTGTCACCTGGGACCCCCTCCTTTAGCAACTGCATTACCTTTCATAATGCAAGTATGGCCTCATGAGTATTGCCTGTGTCTTGTACTGGCTCACTTATCTGTTTCTTAGCCTCAGTCTGATCACCCTTTCTCCATTATTGTTTCAGCTCTCTCTCGGGCTCCTTGTATCCCCCTGAGTCCTGTTGATAATCCGGTCAATTTTATTAGGATCAAAATGCCATTGACTTTAAAAACACGGACCCTATATGTTTGTTTAGAACTTGCTGTAAAGGGCTGTGATGTTCTTGTGTAATAGTGTATTAAGGCAGGCTAAAGAAAGATTAGCACTGTTAGATTTAGCCACCCTTTTCACTTATAAAGCAACCCAACGAATCATTGACCCACTTAGGCCCAAAGCCTCTAGTACAATCGTAATCTGTCAAAGCAGACCCACTACAGTAAAGCACTACTGGTGCCAAAGTCTGTAGAGAAACAATGACAAGGAAAAAGAACTACTGAAACAATAAAAGGGTCCCACACTGCACTAAGGCATCAATGAACCTTGTGATGCAGGTGGATATGCCTCCATTTCAAGTTACCTGTAAAGTGTAGACGGGCCTGAAGAGCAATTGTATGGTTTACATTTTTTTGCTATAAATGAGTTATAAAGTGAACGATTTTACGAAACAATAATTCTGTCAGACGATATTTCAATACACGATTTTCTGACATACAACCGGTGGACAAATGATCTACAAAACAATAGACTTTGAAACTTTTCACTCAGCCAATCAGCAATAATAACCATCTTCTTATTGGATTGCCATTGAATGATCAGATGTCACATCTAACAACAAGACAGATTCCCTGGAAACTGGGATGGGTTCCCTCTGTTTAAATGGAGATTCCAAAGTCCTAGACGGTTCCAAGTCTTTTCACAGTCAAAGAACCACAAACCATTATAGCATGAGTATTCTTGTGAAAGACCTGCTTTCTTTCAGGTTTTGCAGGTCCCACCTAACTGGATTAGAAGAGCCATGTCTTCAGCTTTCTCAGAGTTCGAGAAGTGATGAAGAGAATCTGATGTGTTGAGGGATTTGGCTGCAATGTCGGAGAATGAGCGTCTTCCGGTTTTGCTTCAGTTGATGCTAGGGGGCTATTAAAGTGAGAGAGATGCTGATAAAAGCTGTCTTGTATGGAAGTGCAGGCAGTGGTTAAGCTAGGAGAGTCTAGTGTTATGCTGAGCCGTAAAGGCGTGAGTGAGGAGCTTGACTTGACATCATTTCTGGATATGGTGCCAGTGGAGATTTCTGAGGTGTGAGGTGATGTGGGTGCATCTTGGTAGGTCCAGGATGAGTCTGATGGCTGTTTTCTGGATGGTCTGGAGTCTGTGAAGGAGGCGGTCTGGGATTCCTGAGGAAGAGTGTTTTGCCGTAGTCTAGTCTGCTGGTGATGAGTGCTTGTGTGACAGTGTGTCTGAACTTCAGTGGAAGCCATTTGAACATCCTATGTAGTATGCATAGAATGAGGAAACAGGAGGACTAGACAGCCTTGACTTGTTTAGACATGGTGAGTTGGTCGTCTACGATGAGTCAAAGTTTTTCTTGCAAGTCTGTGGGTGTTGGTGTGGGGTCTAGTTTGATGGGCCACCATGATGCTTCCCATGTGAAGGCTTTTTTTAAATATAAGCACCTACGTTTTGTCTGTGTTGAGCTTCAGGCACTTGTTTTTCATCCATGATGCTTTGTTGACCATGCAGTTTGTGAAGCTGTACTTGGAGGTGTTTGTCATGCCTGTTAGGGAAGGGAAGAGTAGGGAGACAATGTTGATGTTGTGAGATCTGACGAGGTTTGCAAGGGGTGTCATATATATATATGCATTGAAGAGTGTGGGATTAAGGGATGATCCAGGCTGGACTCTGCAGATGAGGTCTTTGCGTGCAAAGGTGTATGGAGGGAGTCTCTCTCTTTGGGTTCTTCCTGTGAGAAAAGAGGATATCCACTTGAGTGCTGGTCTCTGCATTCCTGTCTGGTGGAGTTTCTTGACCAGAGTGTGGTGGGAGATGGTGCCGATGGTTGCAGGGAGGTCTAAGAGGATGAGGGCAGCTGTTTCTTTTCAGTCAAGGATGGATTGGATGTCATTGGTGGCTGCAATGAGGACTGTTTTGGTACTGTGGTTGTTATGGAATCCCTAATTGGGTGCTGTCGGTTGAGCTCGTGGTGATCTGTTGATTATTTTCTTCTTGACTTTGGCTAGTAAGAGATGGAATGAGATGGGCAGGTAGTTGCTGAGGGTGTTTGGGTTGACCAAGGGTTCTTTTCAGTAGTGCGTTGACTACTGCGTGTTTCTAGCTTTCTGGGAAGGTGGTGGTTGCGATGAAGGTGCTGATGATGTGTATGAGTGCAAGGCTGATAGGGGGTCCTCCTAAATTATAGATATAGCGAGAGCATAAGTTAGTGGGGGCTCCTGAGTGAATAGTCTTCATGAGGGTGGCGGAGTGTTCATTGGAGAGTGGTTTCCAGTTGGTTAGATGATGGTCCGTGTTGGGGGTTGAACATGCTGTAGATATTGGAGATTTTGCTGTAGAAGAAGTTGGGGAGGTCATCGCAGAGTTCTTGTGATGCGAACATTGCACTGGTTGCTGCCGCAGGATTCGGGAATTTCTTGATTATGGCAAAGAGTTTCTTGCAGTTGTTGGAGCTTGATTTGATTCTGCGAGTCAAGGGCCATTTCTTGGTGCTCCTCAATTGGTGGTGGTACCATTTGAGAATGGCCTTGTAATTGATTCTGGCAGTGGGCTCATGTCTGCTCTTCCATTTCCTCTCCAGTTGTTTGCAGTAGCACTTGGTCTCCCAGAAGCCGTACGTGTACAGGCTTGCATGTTTGCTGCTTCTTTTGTTGCTGGAGGTTTTAAAAGCTGCGGGTGTGTTGGTGCCGTCAGAGATCCAAGTGTTGAAATTATGCATGCCATTGTTGAGATCGTTGGTGGGGTTTGGTGGGTTTGTTTGGAGTATCCTGATCCAATCTTTTTCAGTCACTTTGCACCAGCTGCATATGGGCATGCTAGGTCCTTCTGCTGGAATGATTTGAGGTGTGGTCACTTCAAAGTGGACAATAGAGTGGTTGAGAAGGTGAGAGGTGCGAGGTGTGTGAGGGAGACCTTTTCGATGATTGAGAAGTTGGTGTTTAGGGTGTGTCTTGCTCTGTGAGCTAGGCCCTGGACAAACTGGGCAAGTCTGATGTTATTCAGGCTTTCAAGCAGGGCAGTGCTGTTGAGGTCTGTGGTGTCACCTTAGCAGAAGTTGAGGTCGCCAAGGAGAATGGAGTCATTAGAGCTGATGGATTGGGGTGCGATGAAGTCAGTGAAGAGGCTGCTGAATTTAATCCGGGGCCCAGGAGATCGGTTGGCAAGTGTTCCCTTGAATTGTGTTTTCTTGTCGTTTTGTAGTTTGAAAAGTATGTGTTCCATGAAGGGAGTGCCAGTATATGTGAAGGTGGAGCAGTTGATGGTGTCTTTCCAAATTATGGCGAGTCCTCCATCTGGCTTGTGGAGTCATTCTTAGTGCCTGATCTTGTAGCCCAATGGGATGGCTGAGGTGATGTCTGAAGCCAAACCGGGGCGAGCCAGGTTTCCGCCAGGTGCACTAGAGTCATATTTCTGTGTCAGGTTTGCAGAGTGAGCATGTTTTGTGGAGCACCCATTGAGTTGCTGATGGGATGTGGGGGGGGGGGGGTGCAGCGAGGTCTCTGTGTGTGTTGTAAAAGTGATGTCGGTGGAAGATCTGCTGCCAAAGAAGTTGCAGAGGGTGCAGGAGAAGGGTACTACTCTTTAAACGGGTGAGACGAGGTGGCAGTGGTCATGTTGGTGTCCAGTGTTGAGGGTGCGGAGTTCGGTGGCGGTGTATCTTTGGGGAGTAGTCGGACCAGGGGTTGTGGTGCTGGACACAATCCAGACATTGATGGGGGCAGACACGCTTGCCTTTGGTGCGTCTTTAGTGTGCCAGCAGCGCACCCGCTGGGCGGTCAAGCTATGAGCAGCATTATGTAGGTCCTGGGAGGGGCACTGGGTGTCGAGTGGGAGAAAAGGCAGGAAAGAAGCGGCGAGAATCAGTAAGGGAAGCAGGGTATGGTGGGAGGGGCGCACAAGGGGAAGAGGATGAGACAGACAAAGTCAGAACTGGGCAGGGGGAGCAGAGTGAAAACAGAAAAAAAGAGAGTTAAATTGAGCAAAAGACGGTCAGAAACGGGCAGGTGGGAGCAAAGTGAACAGCTTAAAGTGAGTCAAAGAATAAAGCTGAAAGTATGAAAGAATGAGAGTGAAAGGTCAAAGGGAGTCAAGGAAATGAGCAGAAATAATGAAAGACCGAGCAGAAGGAAGCAGATGGAAAGGTCAAAGGAAACAATGAGAATTGAGATTAAAATGAGCAGGAGAGAGAAAGGCCAAAAAAGGTTGAAGGAGGAAAAAGCAGGAGCACAAAAGAGAAACGGTGGGAGGAAGAAAAGGCACGAGTGTAATAAAGAAAAGGTGGGAGGAAGAGCTAGACGAGCAGAAGCTACAGGTGCAGGGAGTGGGTAACGGAGTCTACTCCTAGACTGGTTAAGGACCAGTCAACAGGTTGGTGGGAGTTGTGCCTGGGCACCAGCTCAATATGGTCACGCAGGGGCCACCATTAAATAGGTCCTGGGAGGAGAAAACTGGTGCCAGGTCTCTGTGGGCGGGGCGGGAGAAAAGGCAGGAAAGAAGCGTGGGAAGCAGGAAGGGAGCAGGGGGGAGGAAGCTGGGGTGCAGGAGGGAGAAGAGGGTGAGACAGACAAAATCAGAAACAGGCAGGTGGAGCTGAGTGAAAACAGACAAAAGAAAGTGAAAAATGAGCAAAAGACAGTCAGAAACAGGCGGGGGGAGCAGAGCGAACAGGTCAAAGTGAGTCAAACAAACAAACAGAAATAATGAAAGAATGAGCAGGAGGGAGCAGACAGAAAGGGCAATGGAGACAATGAGAATAGGGAGTGAAACGAGCATGAGAGAGCAAGGGCTGATGGAAGAAAAGGCGGGAGCGCAAAAGAGAGAAAAAGGGGAGGGAATAATAGGCGGGAGCACAAAAGAGAAAAAGTGGGAGGAAAATCAAAAGGAGAGGACGCAGTGGGTGCTAGGGGCTGGTCGAGAAGACCTAGACTGGTCGAGGACCATTTAACAGGAATGTTGAACATATGTTCATGTCTAAAATAACTCATTAACATTTGCTAGGAAGTCTAAAAAGAATTTCTAGCAGAAGTACATGACTCAGTCCCCTTACAGAATAGATAGGGTAAACGGATCAACCCCAGATTCACTGGGGTATGGTGAAGGGCTTTCTCCAATGTAAATAATGTTTCGCCAAGAAAAAAAAAACATTTTTATTTGCATACACGGGCTCCTTACCCCTTGTCTATAATTCTATTCTGTTTAGAATTATACACAAGAGAAATAGGAACCAGGGGGACGTTTCACATGAGAATACTGGGTCTCTGGTAATGATTGTGAGTTGGAGAAAACGTAAAATTATATTCATTCAGAGGTAGTAAATAGCATATTTTTATTTTCTTTTTCTTTTTTTTCTTTTGTGGAAGATTTATTCTTATTAATGTGAATAATTCATGCTGTTTGGAAAAATCTATTTTTGCAGACCCCAATTTTTCATTAACAAATTCCTTTACCCTCTTGCCTGCAGCATTATCTTTGACGGATTCTAACTCATGTAAATGCCAGGATTAGTGACATGATATCATATGTGATGTAATACCATAAGACATCATTGGGTTGACCTCTTATCCAACACAAAGCCTCTCAACTACTCATTTTCGCTGTAAGGCAGTGAAAGGACTGTAGTGTTCAGAAAGTCAACAGGTTGCACTGTACTAATTACTTTACATGGTGCTTCACATGACCCGACGAGACACAGTAAGTGGATAGGCAGCATTCAACACTGTAGGGAGTGCTTGGTTGGAAGAGTGTTGCATTGCAGTGGGGCCTACAAGGGGAGTGTTTTAAAGGGTTCGGCTAGACTGCACATGCATTGTCTTAAAGAGATGTGTTGTGTTCTATCTGTGGGCTTACAGGCCGCCTATCTCCTACCAGTGGTAAACTTCAGCGTTGCTCTAATTTTCTTTGATGCTATTCATCATGGCATCCAGGTGTCATGCCTTTTTCTTGTGTTTGGCCCACCTACAGCACATGGACCAAGTACACGTCTTCATGCTCCCGGTTTTTGGAGCTATTTTTTCTTTGTTTTCAAGAACTCCATAGGAGTACGTGAGTTTTCAGGCCGCTTCCTTTGTACAAATGCATACATACCACTAAAAGGCATGCGTGTGTACATAAAAAAAAAAAATTCTTTAAAAGTTATAATTTTTCTTTGCACGATCCGATGATATTGGAGTGCTCGCTCTGTCGTTCATCTTGCCATAGCACAAACCCAAGCCGATGGTTTTGGAATGCTGTAGGTGCTCATCAGTTACATTACACAGTGACACATTCTTTTTTGTCACTGATGCTACTACAGTTAAGGTTTTTTTTCCTAACGTTGCTTGCCCATCTCCCCATACCCTCCTGCTTCCCCGCTAGACCCATCCACCCACCAACTACCTTGTCATCGCTGGGTTTTTTTTCAGCACGATCCTATGGTTTTGGAGTTCCAGTTCTGTCCTCCATCTTGCTATAGTGCTAACACCTGCCAATGGTATTGGAGTTCACCACTTATATTACACAATGGCACATTCATCGTCGTACACAGGGGGAAGCGTAAATGATTTGCCAAGAGTCATATAATGTTCAACCGACCCAATATAAACCTGCTTTCCAAGTTACCATTTTGGAAGCTCTGGCCATTACACCACATCCTTGCTTCTCTTCACAGCTCCTCAACTGTTTCTCACTATCACTTCCCATATCTGTGACTGGGGGTGAGTGTCTGAAAAATGTCAGCGCTCCATCCATCATCTTCTTGTGTTTGCTTTTTTCACCCTAAGTTGCCAGAGTATATCCAGAAGTTTGAATCACGTTGCCACTGGATTCAAGCTAGCCTGGCTGATGAGGGGTGTTACCCTGAAACCGGTTCCAGGATGCTTGTTTCAGGACCAGAGAAGACCTGGCTTGGCAGTTCGATCTGGACTGTTCCCATAAGGAACAGGGTCAAGACTGATTTGTATATGACTGGGCCTGAACTGGAGTGGCAAAGTGAGCTTAAGAACGATGAGGGATTCAACCCAGATCTGTGACAGGGGGTGAGTGTCTGAAAAGTTTCAGTGCTCTGTCCATCATCTCTCTGCGTCAGCATGGTGAAATCCACTGAAAAAAAGTGCAATGAGGCAGCCAGCGCAGGCCACGTCATAGCGCTTTTTTTATGTTAGGAGGGACAGGGCAATAAACCCAACATGAGGGGTGAAGATGCTCAGCATCGGCTCATCATCCTGTGATTCTGGGCCGTCAGTAACTTTCAGTCATTCTAAAGAGCAGATGTGCTGCTAGATAAAATGACTAAAAGGCATTCACATTGACACGGCCAAAAGCTTGGGCATTGCCGAGACCATGGATTTGCCAATGCTTGTTTTTGTCACGTTTGAATCACCAGCGTAATGCTCTTATCCTGCCTTAGGTCGCAGTGCCTAGGTGCCTACAACCCTCTTCCACTTGGTGCCTTCATGCCACCGGAGTCCACGGGTAGCATGGACAGTACCAGTTGTACCAAACAGCAAGCCAGGGGTAGCAGCTAACCCTAGGGACATCCATGCGATCAGTCAGTGGTGCATTGATTCTGGCAGCGTGAACAGAGACCGGAATCCAGTCAGAAACAGACATTCAAATTCCAGTGGTGTAAACCTCCTCTGAACATGATTTACCCGTTAATGGCCCCCTACGATATAACAATCTTCTATTTTGTCCTGTTATCTGAGACATATTAGAACAGAAAACAAACGCTGGCGGTGAACAATTTCCCTGACTTGATTTACGGTGTAATTTCGGCAATAATTCCTCCCGTGTCTGCATTAATTTACAAGGCCATAAAAGGCCCACGGAGAAGGAAATCAAAGCTGAGCGCACAGAATTTTCGTTCCACTTGCAAGAAAATAACGCTCGCGTTGGTGTCAAAGAATTCTCTTGGGCACAACAAATTATTTTTAAGACAGTAAAAGATGCAATAAAATTGCTTGCCCATTTGTCTCCCCTCTCAGTTTTTTAAGTTTCGACTGATCTTTGCAAGATGGGGACATGAATGTTTTAAGCGATGTTGGTAACGGAATCAAATAGGAGCACTCTTAATAGATATATTCTTTCAAACAACAAAAAAGCAGACAGAAATCGGAGCAGTGTTGATTCCACCTCGAGAATATTTATTCCACCACTGTACTCTTCCTTTCTCTTTGGCTCACTTTTGAAGATTATTTTGTTTCCCTGATGTCAGCCTTTGGCACTGTTTTCCTATTTTCAATTCTTCACTTTTTTACCCTTTTCTGCCTATCTTTCTCTTGCTCTGGGTGAAAGTCTGATGATGAAAGTCATGGTGCCCACCATTTGCCAACAAAAGACATACATTTGATGGACGGAATGCAGAACAAAACAAAACATTCACCCCCAGTCAAGAGATCTGGGTTAAATGCATCATTCTTTTGCTCACCATGCCACCCCAGTTTAGAACTGCCCATATGCAAATCAGTCTTGACCCTGTGCATCATGGGAACAGTCCAGCCCGAACTGCCAAGCCAGGTCCTCCCTGGACCGGAAACAAGCATCTTAGGATTGTTTTCGGGGTTTCACCACTCTTCAGCCAGGATAGCTTGATTCCAGTGGCACAGTGAGCCCAGGACCCATGTCTGGGCATACTTGGCACACTTAGGGCGAGAAAGCAAAAGACACACATTTGATGGACGGAATGTAGAACAAATCAAAACATTCACCCCCATTCAAGAGATCTGGGTTAAATCCATCATTCTTTTGCTCACCATGCCATCCCAGTTTCGACCTGGCCATATGCAAATCAGTCTTGACCTTGTGCCTCATGGGCACAGTCCAACCTGAACTGCCAGGCCAGGTCTTCCCTGGACCGGCAACAAGCATCCTAGGACCGGTTTCGGGGTTTCACCCCTCTTCAGCCAGAATAGCTTGATTCCAGTTGCATGGAAAACCCGGGACCCATGTCTGGGCATACCCATCCTACTCAGGGCGACAAATGCAAAAAGAATAATTGATGGACAGGGACATGGCAGGGTCTCCACGGTCAAGGGAAAGTTCGAAGAGTAGGTGTCCTAGAGGGAGAGCAGGGCATCTTAGAACCAGGCGAGATATTTTGTAGTGTAGCGACGTTCACTCCGGCACAAATCTGAATATAAAATTGCCTTGTGAAATAAAAATAAAAGGATAATCTTCCTTTTTGACTTGGGTCCCCCTGTGGTGGCATATGCTGCTCTATCCTGATGAGGCTGATACAGGGGAACTTAGAAAGAGGGTGATTCACACGACAGCGGGCGGGGAGTGCATTTCTGTGAAGGTGCTGCCTTTGTGGCTATTATAATAGCTCGCCTAGCTCGAGAGGTGATCTGGTGGTTGTCCCATTCTCTGTTGCGGGCTTTGCATCTCCTACCTGGTGTCACGCTCCCTCTGTGCGCTAAGTGCCACATTTGATATGGCTGTGGGCCGTCGCAAATGGTGCATCTCTGAAGTGGGGAGTGGATTAGCCCTTGTGCCACTTGCTGAGAGTGTGACTTGTCTGCATTGACTAGGCTTCTGGTGCGGGAGTGGGGGAGAGCCGCTCGCATGCGTTCGCGTTTACCTCAGGGCCACCATTTTAGGGTCAGGCATAGCGCAAAGGTCCTGCTGCCACACAGTCGCTCAGCCCGAAGGTGCCAGATCCGTGCTTCCGGGGGTGTCATTGTCAGCGATCGGCTGCTTGGTAATGTCCTCACGTAGCGCGCTCCGCTGACCCCTGGCCAGAGGTTCCACCGCCATGAAATCTGTGGCAAACAGGAAACAAAGGGGGCCCTACATGACACTCTTGTGCCTTTGTGCCCTGTGTATACATACCTGTGTTCATGTACACCAGTTCCTGCATGGCATGGACATTACAGTCCATACCGTGCATGAACCTTGTGAGGCGTTCCCATTGTGGTGCCTTTTGAAAGGCACTGCTGCCTTTCAAAGGGCACCACAGGGGTAAATGCTACGCTGCCAATCCACCAGACTACAAGAAACTTGTAATCTGGTGGGCAGGCAGCAGCGACTCTTGGTGGTGAAGGGGCATGGTGGTGGTGAGCCGCCTGCCCCTGCACCGCCAAAAGTCGTAATCGGGCCCTTACTGTACATAGCTACTGTATAACTTGCCTCCCCATGTAATTTTTAAGTCTCAAGTGTAAAGAACTATATTTGGGAACATTTGGTCTTTTTTTTAACCTTCTGTACCTATCTACATAACAACATCTTTCTACTGTAAAGCTCTCTGGCTCCTTCGGGTAATGTTTGCACTATGTGAAAATGCAAATAAATAAATAAATAAATAAAATAAACGTAATGTTTCCCCTTCATTGGGAATCCTCATTGACTTACTAAGTATACACATGGAGCTCTCACCTGTGGCCTCAGGCCACCAGGGTAGGATGTTCAAAGGCTGAATGCTGGACTTCCGATATTTTTTAAAGTCATAACACTGGAGTTGAGTCCGTTTTCTGATTTTATTTCTCATGAAATACAAAGGATAGCCAGTCTTCTCTGACTTGATGTAACACCTCCGTGAAGGCGATGTCCAGTAGCTCAGCTTCTAGTTACTGGGTGCATTCATTTTGTCAACCTAATGGCTGACTTTCATCAGGATCCTGCAGATGTCTAGGCTGAGATTTTTCCATAACATTGTGAGGAGATTCTCAGACAGCATGGGTGCTCTTTATTCAGCCTTCTTGCAGACCTGGTGCCTCAAACAACATGCAAATTCTTTCTTCATCTGTCCTTCTACCCCTAGTAACAACTCTTGCTTCCAGAGTTATGTTTTTGTTTTAACCACATATTGATGTCCCGCATGCACAATACATAGGTCCTAACTTGGAGCCTGGCGGCTGGACTGCCGCCAGCCTGTCGATGGCAGTCCGACCGCCTACAGCCTTCCGGTCTGACCACCGAATTTGGACCATGGCTGTTGGACCTACACCAGTCCGATACAGCACTTGCCAGGATCTTGGATCCCGACGGGGTGATGGTGGGGATAGCGGCCACGAATGGAGGCAGTATCGAGTCAGGCACCTCTGCCCAGATTACGACCTGCATTTCCGACATCCTGTACATGGCAGTGATCCTGCCATGTACAGGATGTCGGAAATGTAAAGAGGGGGCCCCAAACAGGACCCACCGGGTGATTTCGCCCAGGGTGGCTGTGCATGGGGACCTATGTTGTGCCCCCCTCTACATGCACTGTTGTGTGTCCACTGTATGCAGTGCACGACATGATGCATGGTAACAGTGCGCGCATGACAAAGCAGGCACTGCACCTCAGCAGCATCGCCTTCAGGCTCACATAGTGAACCTGAGCATGCCACCATTGGCAGCCTGCCGCAGTCACGGTGGTCATGTCATAATACCACAGTCAGGATGCTGCCATCTTCTTCATTTTTGTAACATAACTCTGCAAAAATCAGTGTGTACCATTTTGTTTCAGTTGCTCCAGTTTGCTCACCACACTAATGCCAGCCATTTCCTAGCTCCTGGACTCCAGTCCTTAATTTATCCCAATTTTCCTGGTACTTCCTGCTGCACCCCTTCTTTCTTCTGTCAATTTGGTTTTATAATGTCATCCGTAGACCCAAAAGCCCCCGACATACAGCCTGATTCATCATAGTGCCCTTTTGCGAGTTTGAAATAGCGAATCATAATGAATCGCTATTCCAGACTCGCAAAACGGCATTCATGTAGGAATCGCAAAAACAAAAGCGATTCCTACATATTCCTTATTTGCGATTAGCAAATTGCTAATCGCAAATAAGGAATAACTCCCCATTCATTTCTATGGGCCAAAAGGCCCATAGGAATGAATGGGGAGTATTCCTTATTTGCGATTAGCAATTTGCTAATCGCAAATGAGATTGCGATTTAAAGAGTGCCAGGGGTGTCCAAAGGACACCCTGTAGCACCCCTTAAAAGTAAATACGAACAGGTGTTGCGCACACACATGTCCAAAGGACATGTGTGTGTGCAACATGCAACTTAGAAAAATGCTTTTAAAAGCATTTTTCTAAGTTTTCGCTATTTACCACAAGGTTTGACCTCACGGTAAATAGCGGCCGAAATTTGCGATTTCGCAATTTTAAAATGTTTCATGAATAGCATTTAAGGAATCTCTAATAGAGATTCCTTAAATGCTATTCCTCGCAAATTTGCGAATTTCTAAATAGCGATTTTTGCATTTGGGATGATGAATCCCAAATACAAAAATCGCACTCGCAAAGGGCCAGATTCTGAGAATCTGGCCCTTTGCGAGCCGATTTCAGCTTGATGAATCAGGCTGATAGTCACTATGCACTGTATTGTTCCCGATTTCATCTTTTTCTGACATGTGTGATGCAATCAACAAAGTCCAGAAAGCCTTTGGTGCACTCAGAAGTTATTTGTGTTGGTCTCTATTGAAACCTTTGTGCAATTTAAGAATTGTTTGGGCACAAAGCCCAACGCATCGACACTTGGCCCTTAGTAATACTATACAGTTAAGACCCAGGGCATGTATCCCGGTTGTCACCTTGCACTCCCATAGAATCTAGCCTGAAGATCACACTCATTTTAGGTTGAAACAATTTTTGTGTGATATTTATCTCTGTAGTTCATCAACCTTAAGGGTTTTCTTTAAAAAAAAATTGTTGAACACTCTTTTCAAATCTTCTTTTTAAAGTTTGTGATCTGTATTGCTTTTTATTGTGAGCTGCATTCACAGGTCCACCCGCACATATCATTGAACTCAATGTATTTTGTGCAGTTGTGTGTGCTCTCTCAGCAGTGTGTGCATACATTGACAATCTGAAACCAAAGCATGATTTGATTTCAACCCATATATTTTGAGTTTGGAGTAGCAGTAGACAAGGCAAGAAACTTATTTGGGGGCAAGGCATGTGGCCTAATGGCTAGAGCAATCGGTTTTGGGACATGGGGAAACAGGTTCACATCATGAACTCGGCTCAAAATCGTGAGATTCTTGGTAAATCACGTATTATCCCTGTGACCCTCCAAACAAATAAAATGTACAATGTATTCTGGTTGTGTTGTAAAATGCTCACTGCCCTTCAGCCTGGTTTGTGTTGCAGAAAATTGCAAACTCTAGCCAGGCTTCGATCTTGGCTGCAGCACAAAGACAATTTTGCTTCAAGTCATGGATAATGCTCTGCGAGTCATTGACTCCAGTGACTCCTTCCTGCTCATCTTCCTTGAATTTTCTTCTGCCTTTTATACTGTCAAACACAGGATTCTTCAGGAATCACTGCAGATCCTTGGGTGCTCCATGCAAGGTAACCGAGCACCGCAGGTAAAGCGTGAAGTTTGTTCGTTTCTTTCTTTCTTTCTTTCTTTCTTTCTTTCTTTCTTTCTTTCTTTCTTTCTTTCTTTCTTTCTTTCTTTCTTTCTTTCTTTCTTTCTTTCTTTCTCTCTCTCTTTCTCCCTCTCTCTCTCTCCCTCTCTCTCTCTCCCTCTCTCTCTCTCTCCCCCCTCTCTGTCTTTCGCCCTCTCTCTCTCTAGCTCTCTCTCTCGCTCTTTTTCTCTCCCCCTCTTCCTCTCTCTCTCTATCTCTCTCTCTATTTCTTCCTGTCTCTCGGCCCCTTGTTTCTTCTCCTCCTGCAAGGAGTACACAATGCCTACTTCCTTGCAAACATGTTTACTTTGAACATTTCTATTCATCAAAAGGCCAATGAGACTCAGCTCTGCCTGAAAGTTTCCTAAGCTGATTTCTCACATCTCTCACTGACCCTGTAACACATTGACATATGAGTGATAAAACATCATCTGCATTTCAAATCACAGAAAACTGGGCTTCTGCTCATCTCCCTCCCTCCCAATCTCCCTGCACATTCATTGCTAGAGTCCCTCATCACCCTCACACTCAAGCTTGTTATTAGTGATGACACCAAATCCCTCACAGCAGTTTTAGATAAGAGGCATAACGTTCACGGGCATGTAAATAAAATGGCCAGGTAGACCTAGCTCTGACCTCGGCTGCTGAGCGGTATAAAAGAGTATGGCCATCATTTATGAGGCCCCTTGAGCCATCAGAACGTCACTTTTTGTGACGTTCCGTGGTGCAGGAGCCACTTTTTTGGCTTAATGCTGCCTCGTAAATATTGTCCCTTTTGATGCAGTTTTCTGCGTTAAAGGGGCGTGCAATGGGTGTTGCTGGGGGCGTTCCCAGCAACATCCATGGCACTTTGACACTGCCCCAGGGGAGGTGTAAGGGAGGCACAACGAGGAGAAATATCTTTATTTCTCTTCCTTTTTACATTTTTTATGTGTGGTGCATTCTGTAGCACACATAGAAAAAAGGAAAAAAAGCCTCTTGTGATTGTTTTTGTGCAGGAAGGTTTCCCTTCCTGCTAAAAAAAAATCATCCCCTCAACGCAGACACCTTGGCACCATGGTTCAAAGGTGCCTGCATTGGCGCACGGCAGCCCATCGTGCGTCCAGCGCAGGGGAAAAGGACAGGAATGCGCCATATCTCATAGAGACGGCGCATTCCTGCCCTTTTCTTTTTCCGTAGGGCAGCGCAGCAGGAAGGCTTGCACGTAAATGAGGCCCTATATCCATGAGCTGGATTTTAGACAAACTTATAGTAGCTGAGAACAGATAATTGAAATTCTCCTCTCATTACGATACCCCCAGTACATTTTGCCCCTGTTAAGCTCAGGGCATCTTGTAGAAGGCATCTGTTATTTGGGCAACATCATTCACCCCTATCTGGCACAGTAACTGGCCATCTTTGGGGGGTGAGTTCAGTGATCATTATTGCTCGCTGCTCGCTGAGGTGCTACTTTTATAAAACATCCATATACCTTTCTCAAGCAGCATTTCAGAATCTGGAACTCCATCCACCTGAAGTCTTTGTAGTATTCTGGGTTTAGTATTTATGTTACTGCATTTCTCTGCTTCTAGCTACTCAGCCAGTGTGAGTGTTCCAGGTTAGAATGTGAGTGTGATTGACATGGATGGAATGCTTGCTAACCTGGAACACTCACACTGGCTGAGTAGCTAGAAGCAGAGAAATGCAGTAACATAAATACTAAACCCAGAATACTACAGTCTTGATTTCGACTTTCCATGCAGAGTTAAAAAGGTACTGACATTTCTCTTGTTTGAGAGAAATCCTTGTTCTGTGTTCTATGAAAGCCCTTAATTCCTGTTATGATAATCGGGGCTTTTAGGTTCCATTTAGTGCCATTTGTTTGGGATCCTTTTATATGTGGTCTGCCTTAACAGTACATGCATTTATAAAGCGCACCTACACTCTGAGGGTCCTCTTGATGCTCAAATAACGGACGTTTATTGTTTCTTAACTCAATGATTCTCTTTTTATCATCCTCAAAAGGATGAAGGGTAGAAGAGACTCTGCAGGATTCGAACCTTTGACCATGAGGTCAAACACAGATTTCTGCACGGAAGGCATTAGTCCACTTGAGCTAGTAGGCCAGACTTGGTTACTCTCCACTAGCACTTTGTAAATAGAAGACATGTTTATACAGCCTTCTGTCTTTTTTACTGTATTTAACCTTCTATCATCTCTTGAACTCTCTCTAGAATCATTAAAATAAGTAAAGTAGGATTGAATATTCGCCCTGTTTTATTAGGGTAATGCATCAATACATAAATGATTTTTTAATTTAAATATTACAAATAAAAAGCTATGTAGTCATAAAAATTGTCATAATATTTAAAACCTGTGACCCTCAGTGTGTCCTCTGTTTTTAATCCTGCTAATGTTAAAACCTACATTTACCCAGTCAGCTGTCCAATTAACTTATAGTTTCAGGAAAAAGGAAAGTATCAGCCAGCGTCTGTGACCTTCCAGAACCACAAGCTTTTAACCTCAGGTGCTAATCACAATATACTGTCAGTTTAAAATGGTTTATGTTCCTTATACTAAGTGAAAAGCAACAGGAGCAGCCAGCTAGTGACACTTGCCAGACGGAATCAATAAATGCCCAGATCATTTACAACAGAGAAATACATTTATTGGGTTATGTTTAACAAACATTATATTGCCCATCATACAAAAAACAGATGCAGTCACAAAATGTGTTATCTTCTCGTTTGGTGGTTCCTCAAAATATAGGGCAGTCTTCCAAGTTCCAATAAATATTTTTTAATTGGATTTTTCATTGGAATGGCTTTATTTGCTGTCAAAAGTTTTTTCTAATCACTAACGGGCATCAATTTTAGTTTAACATTTTCATGGATTGAGGAAGCAAGTATCCCCATTAAAAGTTTTCTCCTTCTGCTCAGCCAAGTTTGATATCTACAAATGTTCACTGGTCGTTTATAACGTGTCTTTATTGATCTTAGTCTGGCTTCCTAGAGTAACATTAATTACATATTTAATTAATAAAAGGACTAAAACTGTTGTTTTCACATAGGGACCGATTACGATGGCGGTCTGACAAACTCCGCCTGCCATCGTGGTCCAAAAGTGACCACCCGCGACAGGTGCGGCGGTCCCGCAAAACAAATTAGGATGCGCCCGCCACACTGGCGGGCACATCCTGTATGTTCAATACTGAATTGTACACCTATAGTCTCAGACATATGTGTGTAAAAACATGTGAGTGATGTCTCTCTCAACAAACCAAAATGCTACAAGAGGAACATGACTGGGGGAGACATCCCTTAAGGATAAGAACCCTCACTCACCCGAGGGTGACATGCTTCATCATTTGGGTCCTCCTTACCAGTGTGGAAAACCTAGTCTCCACTGGGAGCTACTACTTCGGTGTTTAAGGAAGGAGCTCAGAGATGTTTTTTCAAGTAAGGATGGTAATCCCATATGTGAGAAAAAGGGTGTAATGAGGTATGCAGCGCTGTGTGAAGGATAGGTAGGTGAAATTAAAACTATCTAAGTGGAAACACTATTTAACTTTATTCATGTGTTCCACCTGACAGGGTTAAAAAGAAACAGCACAGCACCTCCTTACCCAGTAGAGCTCGCACCTCCCGGGGCGAGCTCTACTGGGTATCGAGGTACCGACGGACAGCGCCGGCCTCCTTCCAGAGCAGCCAGCCAGGTAGAGGTGAGGCAGGATTTTCCTACTTTTGAGGATACCTGGGTATGACCTGACAAACAAATGACAAGCAGGAATACCGGTGTTGTATAAAACGTTACTTTACTCTATAAGATGTATTAGTTACCACCTATTTGCAGCAGCATAAGCACATATTTGTTCTGGTCCTGAAGAAAGCCGCTGATACTCTTTTGTAGATCAACAGGCTGAAACATGTTGACCATTAACTGACAGTGGTTTTAATTCCATACCTCTGTGCTGTTTCTTTTTAACCCTGTCAGGTGGAACACATGAATAAAGTTAAATAGTGTTTCCACTTAGATAGTTTTAATATCACCTACCTATCCTTTACACAGCGCTGCATACCTCATTACACCCTTTTTCTCACATATGGGATTACCATCCTTACTTGAAAAAACATCTCTGAGCTCATTCCTTAAACACCAAAGTAGTAGTTCCCAGTGGTGACTAGGTTTTCCACACTGGTAAGGAGGACCCAAATGATGAAGCATGTCACCCTCGGGTGAGTGAGGGTTCTTATCCTTAAGGGATGTCTCCCCCAGTCATGTTCCTCTTGTAGCATTTTGGTTTGTTGAGAGAGACACCACTCACATCTTTTTACACACATATGTCTGAGACTATAGGTGTACAATTCAGTATTGAGCTTGTATCGGGAACGTACACCCAGTGGTCTATAAACTATCCCTTTAGACCCCCAATCTACGGTAGTTTTTCACATCCTGTATGTTTACATTGTGGCGGGTGGCAGAACCCGCAACAATGTAAAAATACATGTTTTACATTTGAATGTACAACTTGGCAGGCACCGTGCGGTGCCTGCCACCTTGCACATGCAAATGTAGGGGGGTACCATAAGTACCCCCCTCATGCAGCACCCCAGCCCCCTGGGGGACGCAACAGGCCCCCAAAGGCATTTTCCACCTGTCTTTTTGGAGCGGAAACTCCGCCGCAAAAGACAGGCATCCAAATACCCACGGCGGTGCCTGCACAGCACCACCTCCATTAACCGTCTGTACCTGGTCCCGCAAGGTTGGCGGAACAGGCCCGCCTTGCAGGACCACGGCGGACGGTGTTTCCGTCCGCCGCAGTACCTTTTTTCTTCCCACGCCATCCTAATATAGCGGTGGGAATTTTAAGGGTAATGGCAGTGAATCCGTGACTGCCGGACCGGCGGGCCTCACCGCCAGTTCGGCGGTCGCAGATTCACCGTCATCGTAATCGGCCCCTTAGTCCTGATAATAGTGAAACCTCCTCACTCTCCCGTCTTGTCAATCGATGTCCACATCGCCAAGTCCATCTGAAAAAGTGGAACATTTCCAAATTCTATAAACTCTACCGAGATAATCTCAAATTCTAATATTAATCCTTTAGTGTTGGAGACGGGACCCTGGCCGGCCAAGACTCGCGTCGAGGTCAGTCAGGGATCACCACTTCCAAGAGTCAGGGCAAGGGAGTCACACGCCAAGGCAACCCCCACTCGCCCTCTAGGTAACGTGGCGCGAGCAGTCAAGGCTAAACTTGGAGGCGATGTAAGTTAAGTATTTGCGCACGCACCCCAGCAACAACACCCAAGGCCCACCACAAAGGAAAACTCCACACAAGGTTATGTAAAAATAGCCTTTGTATTATCATAAATATACATCAGATAAAACACACATCTTATTACACTGTGCCAACAGGCACGGGCGGAATTTACAAGGGATATTTGTACAGGACAGGGCCACTTGGACCACTGTCAAGGGTATCAGCACTTTTAGAAATAATACTTTCAGAAATAGCACACTGTGGAAAGTGAGCCCATAATTCTATCGATGCCCAGGCTGCTGGCGCAAACCGCCTCTTAGTTCCCATTCTGAATAGTTAACAAATAAAGAGACGGGCGCTGGTAGCAGGAATCAAGAACAGAGTTTATTTCTCATGAGGAGAGCCAGTCATTTCGGACACGAAACACAGTGTCTTTCGGGAGGTGCTCTAACAAGTGAGCTTGAGACTCTTGCTTTTATACCTTGCAAAACATTTGATGGTACAATCAGGTCAGTATGTCGCAAAAGGAAGACATCCCTATAATCCTCGTGATGATCCTACTCCACATACGTTCACAATGGGGACCCTTGACCTGCTGATAAGAGGGGAGGGCAATCATGCAGCTGAGTGTTTCGTAGGATGTGTGCGCCTGATCATGGCCCAGGGGGTGGGGTGGCTAGGCATACAATAAGGGCAGTAAATGGTATCTCCTGGCTTAGGCGATGGCCTCGGACATGTGTGGTCAGCCGAACTCGGGGGAAGGGGTCAATCAAAGGAGTGGTATTCATGCCTGCGTGGACAATCGAGCGTGGAGGGAGGGCTTGTCAATAGAGGGGCATTCAGGGAAGGGAAGGAGGTGCTGGTCAGGCGCGGCCGTGACTCTCAAGGACAGGGCTTTGCGGAAGAAGAGGGTTTATGACTTGCTCATATGAGGAGAAGGAGGGGGTCAGGGTGCGTGCAGGGCCAGAGTCGTGCAGAGAGAGAGAGAGAGAGAGAGAGAGAGAGAGAGAGAGAGAGAGAGAGAGATCTTACGACCTGTGCATGAGAGAACAGGGGCAGTCAGATACAACTGGGGCGGGGGGGGCTATGTCAGCTGAGGCGAAGGATGCTTCTTCGAGAGGGAAATGGGGAAGGCCTGGGTCAAGCAGGAGGGTTACCTTTTCACATCAGGATCGCGCAAAGGGAAAGGGTTTCATGGTCTATACATGAGAGAGGGGGTGCAAGATACGCGCAGGAGGGAAGCTGGGGATTCCAATGGGTAAAAAGGCCATGGTGCCTAGAATGGCTGCACATATGCATAGGGGTACGGGTTCTTACTGGCAGGTCAATAACTTAAAGTATCCATGGTGCCCACAGGGAGAGGAGTGGGAAAGGAAGGGAAATGAGTGCTGTCTATGTACATCAGTTTCGTCAGATTTCACAGTCGCCCCTTTTTACATAGCAGCAATCATTTTTGCAGCTGATGGCATTACAGGTAGACAAGCATCGTTGACGAATTAGCACTTTGTCGATACTAACATGTGGCGTACAATCATGGACAGTCAAGGTGATGGGAAGAACGCAGTACATAGGAAATTACTTTTTCGTTGTGTTCCGGGCAATTAAACGCACTACATAGCATAAATCTTTCTGACTTAAAAAATGTGACCAATGAACAGTTTTGACCAGATAGTTGAGAGCGGAATTCAGTTCAATACACAAGATCTCTTCGTCACAGTGTCTTTTATCAGCGAGCCATCACTGGTAGGCTCTAATCCGGGTACTTTCGTTGGCACTGTTGAGCACCGGCGGTGGAGCTATAGGTCCAGCTCGGTTCGATCCTTACGCGTTGCAGGGTGCGGTCAGTCCTCTGCTGTTAGACCACAGTCCTGTCCCCTAAACAGCCCGTTTGGCGGCGCCTTATGCTCGGCACCTATAGTTCTGTGGCAACACCCTCTTCCCATATAATTGCAGCTCTTTCCTTTGGCAGAAAGTCACGTGGGAAGGTGGGTGGATGTGGTTCAAATAGTCGATAGGAGAAAGAGTGAGCGGAGTTGGGTCAGAGTTCCTGGGACACACAAAAAGGGACCAAGGGAGCAAAGGATAACAAGCAGGCAGGCCCATCAATCGGGCCCTAAGAAGGCAGACGGAGACTCCAGGCACACGTGGGTTAGCAGTCGGAGGGCTTCGAGGCGGCCCGTCATTTTTTCATTTTCCATGTTGAAATTGCGGTCTCGTCCCGTGCCTTGTTGCTCTGCAGCTCCACCTCTGGTCGATGTCATACGTGTCCCAAGGTCTGCAGTCAGGCTGAACGTCACATCTGACCCATCTCCTCCGGTGATCGTGAATCTTTGAATAGGTACAAGACAACGTTTTAGAGAAATGGCAGAAGAAGACATCTACGCATATGAATTCCTCCCTCAATTCTCCGCATTTGAGATTTTATGCTCATCGGTCACAGTCAGAGGTCTATTACCAAGCAGTGCATGTGTCAGCATTCCTACTGAGTCTATGGCAGGTTTATTCATTGTCCTATTTATAACTCACATGAGGATAAATGACATTTCCATCAACTGTGCGTTACATCATATTCAATATTACAGAGCATTTCCCTTCAGGAACAATCATATTTTCAGACAGGGCGGGGGTGCTATCGTCGAGAGTCGGGCAAAACAAGATTTCCTCAAGGGTCAACAGCTACCCATGGTCATTACGTTTATACCCGGGACAGCAGAAGTGGTTCTATCAAAAATGGGGCGGGGATGCTTCGGGCGCTTGCGCTTGGGTGCAAAGGGGTGGGGCAATCTGGGTATTGGGTGTCAATCTAGACGTTGGCGTTCGTCTCTGAAGAACAGACATAGGATGCCATTGACATACAGTTCCCCTATAAATGGCCTGATTTGGGGGACTTTAGTCGTCTTACCTGTCCTTTCCTTCTCAGCCAATTCAAGTTCATTCATTTTGCAGAAAGGAGAGGCAGTAACATGGCGAAAATACAGTCATTTTAGTTTCGGTCAATTTCGCTGAACACCTTCGCGTTCAAATATGTATCAAATCAGACTGGTGCCGGTGGGGCACAATTTTACCAAAAAGAGGGAGGAAAAATGGGGAGACTCTCATAGAGAGTGAGAGTCGTCCGCAATCTAAACGAGCCATTCGGTACACGTATGACATGTAAGGAGAGGGAGAGAGAGAGAGAGAAAGAGAGAGAGATAAAAAGGAGTGAAGAGAGAGAGAGAGAGAAAGAAAGAGAGATAAAAAGGAGTGAAGAGAGAGAGACGTGTTCGAAAATAGGTCATTTAGTGCGCTCACAACACAGAACGGCAAAGGTCAGGCGACCCGCAGATACAGACAGGGGGGAGACATAAATTCGTACGTTACACACACACAAACTCAGACAGGGAAGACGGCACATATATTACGCATGTACAAGACATTCACGACAAGACAAGAAACAATTGTTAGTCTACAAGATCTGTTTTTATATTTTCTACATATCGTTACTATCCTATTTATCTACGTGCTTAGCTCTTTCTGCCCTTCCCCCCTTTCTCTTCTCGCTTGTCATGCCTGCGAGCGTTCCCAATTACCAATACTCACACCTCGGTTGGTCGATCAGAAATTAACCTGGTTGCGCTAGTTACCCATGGTTGGATCTTAAACCATTTTTCTGTTCCCTCCTGTGGTGGGAAGTTCTCCAGGCTGAGGCAACGGCAAATATTGATCGGGAAAACAGTCGGACAGCTTGGCTATATCTGTAAGAGTGTGAGAAAGGGGGCAGTGCATTTTGAACATCGGCAACATTTCTAACTCCCTAGGCGGGTGGTGCCGTGGCAACCCTTACCCGTATATTTTTCTTTGTCCTCTCCCTACCTAGTAAAAACGTCCAGTTATATTATTTAACGCGTCGTTTCTAGTCAATTTTTTTCCTTTTTCCCGTCATTCAGTACCTGTCCAGTTTCTATGTCAGTCCATCCTCCCAGTTGCTATGTTCTAAGGAGGAACAGTCATGTTTAAGTCTACGTCTTTAAAAAACCTTTATTTGTCATAAGGACCATGCTCATATTCCTTTCTTCCCCTTCTCATCGGCGGTTCGGTCGTCGTCCATCTATACATCAGCCAGTGTCCCGACGTGACCTGCAGAAGGGAGGAGAAAGAAGGGGTGGGGGGGGGCAATATTCAAACCTCATCAGCATGCAGTAATCCGGAAATGTTTTTACCTACCACATACTCGACCTATTTCCACGTAGTGCATTTCCCTACCATCACGGCGTTTAAGCCCTAATGGACCAGACAGGTAAGACAGATAATCATTGACGATCTGCGTATCTACGTGAGTTACTTGGTCGTAACCCCTTTCGATCGGGTACAAGGGTGGCGGTCAGGCGGCATTTCTGTGGTGTCGTTTTTAGGTCTTCTAAAGCACTTTTCCGGCTGCCTGTGACACATAGTGTGGCTGCTGAATATCGGGTCCTTTTTAACCTTTAACCTTCATCATACTTTCTCGTTGTTCACAGTAGTAATACATTCAAAACTCATTAATGCAACCGCTACAACTATGCTTTCGTTTTCAAAATACTTTTAATAAAAAGTGTTGACACATAAATACAGGCCTACAACCCGGTGGACTAGCCACGGAGCAGATTGGAACTGTACATAAGGAGAACAAAGCTGGTGGCAGTTCATTGCATAAAGTGCGGCAGTGCAATAAAATCGTATTAAACTCCCCTACAGAGCAAGCATGATGCATGTCAGTAATTCATCTTTAACAAATTCATAAATACATTATCCAATGTTCATTCATTACCTTAAATTACACCAATTCATTTTCCAACTCATAATCGGTACCCACCCTAAGTCAATTCATTGTCCAAGCACATACTCAATATCCTTCATACCTACTTTCATTATCCAAACGTTATATATATCTCGGGGTAAAAAGCTTGCGCAATCAGGGTGCAACAAAGTTCATTAAAAACGTCTCATTTTGTGTCGGCGCCATTTTGGGTGGGGTCAGGCAAGTTCCAGCACAGTCAGAGTATCTCTAGTCTCGCATGGTTGGCCCAGAACTTTCCATTGGCAGTTCAGAAAGTCTCGTGCAATGTGGTTAACAGTCTAACAATATGGACCACGAGTCAAAGAATGGGAAGGGCGGCAACAATTTTCCTACCGGGTCATTCTGGTGTTCCTCCGGAACTGAACAAGCCTGTGCCGTGGCGGCATTTTAGCCATTTCCGATCCGAGTCTGGTGCCGGCAGGAGTAGCACCGATGTCGTGGTTCCCAGCAAAGGGGGCGGGGGCACCCATGCAGGGGGTCGGGGGCCCCCCGGCTCTTATAGAATCTTCAAGGTCGAGGAGAGGCGATATGGAGCAAGTGCCCGTCCTGGGCAGAAGACCGCTTTTTGATGTTGACCCTCTTTAAGCAAAGAGTGTTGGGGTGTCGCTGGAAGCCTCCACCTGAAGGGAGGTGGGGGAGGGTCGTTCGCGCCGCCTCCCCCTTCCAGCGACCCCGCGCCGTTCTTCGGCTCCATCGTTTCGACATTGGCCGTGCCAGCCATTCATGATGGGGGGGGTGGTCGGCGGCTGAGGCAAGACAGCCCCCCCCCTCCCTTTTTTGACATGCGGCGGGACTACCTCCAACTCTCCAGGGGGGCTTGAAATGTGGCGGGACTGCCTGTACCTATGCAGGCGATGGCATGCGGCGAATTTGGCATGTGGCGGGACTACTTGATTTGCCGCCGTCCTCGCCTTGGCTTCGGCCTTCGACAAAAAGCCGGATCGGGTGAGAGAGAGGGGTGGTCGGTGGCCGAGGCAAGACAGCCCCCTCTCTCCCCGCGGCCTGCAGGGCGGCAGAAGAGAAAAGATGGAGAGGTCCTTGTCATCCTTTGGACCGCCTGCCCAACATCATCTCCTCCTGACCGTGGCCAGGCGAGTCCCTCGTGCCTCCAGGCCTCGCCTTCCGGATGGGCGTAACCGCGGACCTGTTGCACTTCGGGAGCTTCCGGAATGGGGGTAGGTACCTATTGAGTTGTTTCTATTTCATGTGACCGTTATTTGGGCGGGGCGGGCAATGAGGCAGACATGTTGGGAGCAGGAACAGGCAGTGAAGCCTAGCTACCTCGTGGCTATGTTCTGCTATCAAATCTTTTCGCCATTTTACATTTCTTATTACGAACTATTTCTAATGTTTCTTATTTTTGGTGAAGTCAAAAGCTCATCAGGGGGTTACTGACTTAGCCTGATTTCTTTTTATTTTTCTTTCTCTTCCTTAGCGTGTTTCGAGCTAAAGCTTTCTGTTAGTAGGGAACGGTGATCACTTCATATTTTTTTTATGCGTCCTTTTCACTAGGGGGGTGTACATCTGGACGGACCAGACGAGTCCCCTCCAATAAATGGTCCGGGGTGGAACGAGATTATCGATCAAAAGGGGAACATATATTCCTTCATTAGGGTATCATCCTGGACAGACCGAGCGATGTACTTCCACTTACTAGGGTAGCCTCCTGGACGGACCAGTCGGTCTATTTTCTACTAAATGGCCCATGAGTAGAGAGCATATGTCCTCCATAAGGGTAGTCTCCTGGGCGGACCATGCGAGCTACCCCACAATCACCAACCAGTGGGGAGTGGGTAGGACTGACGAATTCACAAAGGGGCATAACCTACCCTTTTCTACTTGCAAAGACAGAATATTTCTATTTCACGTTGTTTGCAAATAGAAAATACCTCAAACGAAACAATTCCTGAGACAACAATGTCCAGGCAACCAACCAACCAATGGGGAGAAAAACAGGCATGACGGATTACAACGGGGACAAATGTCTGCATTACCTGCCCTTCGCTATCCATAAAGGGAACAGAATATTCCTATTCGTCTCTGTTTGTGGACAGGGAAGATCTCAAAGAACAACAATCGATTATTAATCGACTTCAAACAATTCAGTGGGGAGAAAAGTAGGCATGACGAATTACAACGGGGGACAAAAAGTCTGCATTACCTACCCTTCTCTATCTGCAAAGAGGGACGACGTTCCTATTCGCCGCTGTTTGCAAACAGAGAATGTCTCGTTCTCAAAAGAGAACCAATATGTCAAGTAGCCTTCAAAGCTAAATGAACCAATACCAACAATATCAGTATACAAATACCGACTTTCAATACAAACAATCAATCAATCAGGTGGATAGAGCCACCCTACCAATCAGGCGTAAAAACACCCTACTTAATCTTACCCGGACCGGACCATACGGACAGTTCTTCGACTCCCTCCTCCAGCGCCCGATCGTTCTCTTACTCCATGTAGCATTCCTGTGGGATTCCAGTCAGGACAATAGGTCACTCAAGAGAGGTCCGTTCAGAATTGGTGAAGTTCTGTCGATCGGCAGCCGGGCTAGGGCCCTCTCAAGGCAGGTATACTCCGATCATTTTAGACGTTCACTTCTTCGTCTGGATCTCTCTTACCGAACCCTATGTCACTGATGGACCCCGCGTTGGGACGCCAATTGTGGAAAGTGAGCCCATAATTCTATCGATGCCCAGGCTGCTGGCGCAAACCGCCTCTTAGTTCCCATTCTGAATAGTTACCAAATAAAGAGACGGGCGCTGGTAGCAGGAATCAAGAACAGAGTTTATTTCTCATGAGGAGAGCCAGTCATTTCGGACACGAAACACAGTGTCTTTCGGGAGGTGCTCTAACAAGTGAGCTTGAGACTCTTGCTTTTATACCTTGCAAAACATTTGATGGTACAATCAGGTCAGTATGTCGCAAAAGGAAGACATCCCTATAATCCTCGTGATGATCCTACTCCACATACGTTCACAATGGGGACCCTTGACCTGCTGATAAGAGGGGAGGGCAATCATGCAGCTGAGTGTTTCGTAGGATGTGTGCGCCTGATCATGGCCCAGGGGGTGGGGTGGCTAGGCATACAATAAGGGCAGTAAATGGTATCTCCTGGCTTAGGCGATGGCCTCGGACATGTGTGGTCAGCCGAACTCGGGGGAAGGGGTCAATCAAAGGAGTGGTATTCATGCCTGCGTGGACAATCGAGCGTGGAGGGAGGGCTTGTCAATAGAGGGGCATTCAGGGAAGGGAAGGAGGTGCTGGTCAGGCGCGGCCGTGACTCTCAAGGACAGGGCTTTGCGGAAGAAGAGGGTTTATGACTTGCTCATATGAGGAGAAGGAGGGGGTCAGGGTGCGTGCAGGGCCAGAGTCGTGCAGAGAGAGAGAGAGAGAGAGAGAGAGAGAGAGAGAGAGAGAGATCTTACGACCTGTGCATGAGAGAACAGGGGCAGTCAGATACAACTGGGGGGGGGGGGCTATGTCAGCTGAGGCGAAGGATGCTTCTTCGAGAGGGAAATGGGGAAGGCCTGGGTCAAGCAGGAGGGTTACCTTTTCACATCAGGATCGCGCAAAGGGAAAGGGTTTCATGGTCTATACATGAGAGAGGGGGTGCAAGATACGCGCAGGAGGGAAGCTGGGGATTCCAATGGGTAAAAAGGCCATGGTGCCTAGAATGGCTGCACATATGCATAGGGGTACGGGTTCTTACTGGCAGGTCAATAACTTAAAGTATCCATGGTGCCCACAGGGAGAGGAGTGGGAAAGGAAGGGAAATGAGTGCTGTCTATGTACATCAGTTTCGTCAGATTTCACAACACAATATAAAAGTAGAGCATACTGGAATCCATCATTAAAAGGATAGGCTGGTTATCAACTAGAATGGTAAAAGAAGGAAATTCTTTTTGTTCTGAGTCATCAACAGATAAAATGCAATTAAAGCTTTGTAAAACTTCTTCTTCTTCTTGGGAGATGTAATTGACTCTTTGGGAAGAACGACAGACGTTTGAAAAATGTCCTTTTCTTTTACATTTTACACATACTCTATCCCAAGCTGGACATCCTCTATAGTTTCCAACATGGTTAGAGCTACCGCACCTGTAACAGTAAATATTTTTCCTGTAGGAAAATTTATTTTCAGCAATAGTTTTATTCTCAACTACTTTCTTCTCATTGTCTTTTTTGGGAAATGACCTGTTGGAACTGGATGAAGAATTTTGATTTCTTACTAATGCGACTTCAGTTTCAGTGATTTGAGGCTTGGGTGGTTGACCTCTGATTTCTGAAACAAACAATTCGGATTGTTCAATGCCTTTGGCAATATTGATGACAGAGCTTAAAGAAGATTCAGTACCTAACCAGAGTCTTTCTTGGATTTTCTTACTCTTGGTGCGCATCATAATCTGATCTCTGAGCACTTGTTCGTAAGAAATGGTCTCAAAAGCACAAGAACAGGCTAGAGATCTTAAAGCAGAAACATAATCCTCAATGGATTCATCCTGTTTTTGAATTCGGGAATAAAATTTAAAACGTTCCATAACTGTATTAATCTTCCTTCCAAAACGAATTTTCATTTGTGCACATGCTTTTTCAAACACATCTAAGTCTCCAGCATCATCAAGTGATGGAAGATTGTCAAATTCTTTAATGCCAGCTCCACCAAGACAGTGTCTGAGAAGAGCTAATTTGCGTTTAGCGGAGCACCCATCTTTCTCCAACACCTCCACATAGGCTAAGAACATTGGATGCCATAGATCCCATTCAATATTAGGATCACCAGCAGTTTGTAAAAAGTGAGGTGGCGCAGCAATGTTGGACATGTTTAAATAATTTTTGTAACAGTCTGGAGAACGGTGGTAAAATAAGTGAAATAAGAAAAAAAAAAAAAAATAAAGTAAGGTTATATTCCAGTACCTTAATGTTAGTGAACTGCAGGAAAATGAATCCGCTTGAAAAACGAGGCAAAACGAAGAAGATATGAGGAAAAGAAGAGCGTCTTCGTGAGTACAGATTTCCGATGTAGAATGTAAATAAACAAAATGGCGGCACGTCGTGACGTCAGACGTCACAAGGTTGAAGGTGATACCCACAATGCTGCGCGTTCCGTCAGAAGGTTGAAGGTGATACCCACAATGCAGCGCGTTCCGGAGGATCAGAGGACGAAGATGGAAGCTTTGGGTGTTGCTAGGCGCTTCTGAGTTGCCTAGATGCTGCGGGTGCAGGCAGAGCGGGTGCAGAGATTCCACGCGATTTAAAAGATGCGTGAAACGGAATCCAATACCCGGTAAGAGCAATAAGCGCCAAAAATGAAGAAATAATTGTAGAACTCACGGGTCGCTTTCTTGCATCGGAGAATGGCAGCAATAAAACGCAAATCCAGCGGTGTAGAGCTGTAGGCAGGGAACAAACTTCCATAAGCGAGAGTGAACGTTGTCATAAAAAGAAGTCTTTATCTTGAAAGTTGTAGCTGTAGTTACCCAGTCGTCGCCAGAAATTATGTAGTAATTCAATCCAAACGCAGGTTCTGAGTTACAGCTTTTAATGAAGAAATGACAACTTGACATCCACAAGTATGAACAGGCAGTTAACACAGGAGCAGCTCACAGCAGAATGAGCTCAAGACACAGCAGCATTCTAAGTGACATCAAGAGTTCTAGAAATGACATCAAATAGGAATACTACACATACAACCAGTAATCACTGGTAACAGGACCTCACTAGCACCACCTGTACTAGGGAGAAAACAACCACCTACATGTCACACTACCTGTAGGGGTGTAAAAGCAAAACACATGATGCAATAACATTCAGAGGTGTATAAACGATCACAATTGCGCCAAACTCACAAGTCACCACCTGTGACTGTCCCTTTGTCCCAATGTCAGGGCCTAAACGTGGCAGTTGCCCACAAAGTGCAAGGCAACTGGAGCAGGGAAAGTTAGGGCAACGTTGGAGCCTCTCTGGGCTCGAAGAACCACCACTGTGGCACTGGTGAGCCTCTCTCAGGCTCTCAAACAAATAAGGGTGCTGCTGAGCCTCTCAGGGCTCCAGCAACAAAAGGTGCAGCTTCGCTGGGCTGTGGGGTCCCTCTCTCTGGGGACCCGGAGCAAAGATAAACGCCCTGCAAGAGCCTCGCAGACTCACGGACGAAATGGCCCCTCAGAGCCTCTCGGGTCTCGTCAACAATGCAGGCTGGAGCCTCTCTCAGGCTCTACACACGAGGGCGCGAGGTCGCGCTGCCGAGGGGGCAGGGGGGGGGGGGGGCGGACACCGACAATGTGTCCCGGCGCCCCTCCCTCCAGAACGGCCTCACTCACCGGCTGGTCTCCAGCGGAGGCGGGTCTCTCCCGCTGGTCCCGGGGCTCTCCTCTCCACTCGGGGAGCCTCGGGGATCCGGCCGGCAGCTTCTCTCCTCCCGGCTCGGCTATAGAGGCGGGACTTCCGGTCGGCCTCTCCTGGGCCGCGCTAGGATTGGGCGGACCCCCCAACCACTTCCGGGTCGCCGCAGGCAGCGCGGCAGCTCGCTTCGTAGGCAGGCAGGCGGGCTCCTATGATCCGAGGAGTGGGCTCCCTCGTGGATCAACAACACAATGGACCTGGGCACAATAAGAGCGGCAATGAGCGGGGTGGCACCCGCGCCGCCAACTCGCCACACGGGGCAGTCAGATGCCGGGTGGGCACCGGCTGTGCACACCCAGCGCTAGCAGCGCTAGTAACGAAGGGCAGGCGCTCCCAAGCGCCTCCAGGACAGAATGCAGCGCTCACAGCGCTATGGCCAAAATCCAGCACTTTCCAAGCGCTAGGCAGGCGATTTCAGCGCTCCCAGCGCTGAAGGGCAGAGAGCAGCGCTCTCAAGCTGCAGGCAAAGAATCCTCAGTGCTCCCCAGCACTGGAGGACAGGACAAGGCTCCAGCAGGGCTGGAGGCAGGCAGGGGGGCAAGGCTGGGCCAGAGCCAGCACACTGGGTCTCCAGGCAGGGAGACTCCCCAAGTGGCGGTCCTCCTGGCCCCAGCAGCAGCAAAAGCCCCCTCTGGCAGGATCCCAAAGTAGAACATTTTCAGTGGGGACACAGCCCCTTCTTATACTGACAAATCCTTTGTTTCAGGGTGCAGGGTGGGGGAAAAACCAGTCGCAGCTGGTTCTGGAGCACTCCTGATGACCCAACCACCCATTTCATTCACTGGGGAGGCTAGGGTCATTAGACACACCACAGGGGGGCGGAGCCAGCATTGTGTGGGGAAAACCCAGCCCATCCAGGACACAGGTACACTCCTCCCACACATCACTCATGCTAATCTCCCACTCACCACCGGGCAGACCCATCCAGACTTCCTGGAGCCTGGCATGCCAGCCAGCTCCAGCCAATCACGCTCCAGCACCCTCACTGCACACATATCTCAATGTCCAGAAGTAGCACTTCCCAACTAGACACACACATGCCGCAGACACCATCTCGCAGCATTCACTCTCACGAGTTTATACATACTAAACTCGAGCCTGCACTCCCCACGCATCAGGAACTACCAGGGACACACACATTCCCCATGCATTCCTATGGGAGGGCAGGCCAGCCATACCACACGCACGCACTTTCACTCTGGGACTCAGGGGAAAGTGCGCAGAGACCCAAAAATCACTGACACAGGGTCACAAATAAGGCAAAAGTCTAGGGGTGAACCTGCCCTGCGGGCCAAGTCCAACACAACCCCCTTCCAGCCAAAACGCAGGGGAGAACAATCACCACCGTGATGGACTTCCCAACTTGAGGCGATAGAACACGGACGCAGGCCCGCCACTGCCGAGACACCCTCCTGTTCTATGCCACGGTGAACCCCTAGGGTTCCTTCTAAAGCCACTGTAAGGACCAACTGGGCTACCCCACTGGTACTCCTCAGCTGTCCGCGGCCAGGACCAGGCCCTGGGCCACCCAGGTGCCACCGGTCCCTTCTTATACTGACAAATCCTTTGTTTCAGGGTGCAGGGTGGGGGAAAAACCAGTCGCAGCTGGTTCTGGAGCACTCCTGATGGCCCAACCACCCATTTCATTCACTGGGGAGGCTAGGGTCATTAGACACACCACAGGGGGGCGGAGCCAGCATTGTGTGGGGAAAACCCAGCCCATCCAGGACACAGGTACACTCCTCCCACACATCACTCATGCTAATCTCCCACTCACCACCGGGCAAACCCATCCAGACTTCCTGGAGCCTGGCATGCCAGCCAGCTCCAGCCAATCACGCTCCAGCACCCTCACTGCACACATATCTCAATGTCCAGAAGTAGCACTTCCCAACTAGACACACACATGCCGCAGACACCATCTCGCAGCATTCACTCTCACGAGTTTATACATACTAAACTCGAGCCTGCACTCCCCACGCATCAGGAACTACCAGGGACACACACATTCCCCATGCATTCCTATGGGAGGGCAGGCCAGCCATACTACACGCACGCACTTTCACTCTGGGACTCAGGGGAAAGTGCGCAGAGACCCAAAAATCACTGACACAGGGTCACAAATAAGGCAAAAAGTCTAGGGGTGAACCTGCCCTGCGGGCCAAGTCCAACACAACCCCCTTCCAGCCAAAACGCAGGGGAGAACAATCACCACCGTGATGGACTTCCCTGCTTGGGGCGATAGAACACGGACGCAGGCCCGCCACTGCCGAGACACCCTCCTGTTCTATGCCACGGTGAACCCCTAGGGTTCCTTCTAAAGCCACTGTAAGGACCAACTGGGCTACCCCACTGGTACTCCTCAGCTGTCCGCGGCCAGGACCAGGCCCTGGGCCACCCAGGTGCCACCGGTCCTTGCCAATTCGCAGAGCGGGGGGTAGTAACCCCTGGCACATAGTGTCCATTCTCCACTCTCCCTGTCTGCAAGACAGGACTAGACTGCCACTGGTTCACCAGCCTTTGGTCTACAACCTCAGGCGGACCTGGAGTCTCAGGGAAGGCTCTCCTCCCCCTACCTCTTCTTCTAGGGTTCCTCCTCCTCCTCGTGCGAGGGGGACACCCAGAACGCCATTCCAACCTAGGGTTTAACCCCTCAGGTTGCACTGGGGTCAGAGGTGGGCTTTTCCACCCTCTGCACCCCCTTCCAGAGGTCTGCCCTCTCCCAACTGGAGAAGTTCCTCTGGAAGAACCGGTCTGGACACTGGTTACAGTCGTCCTACCCTTCAGGTCAGGCCGAACCTGAACCTGGCCTCCCAACCTCCGGTCTAAAACCTTTGGTGGAATAATTGCCTGGCACTCCAGGACTTCTGGGGACTCACACGCAATCCCCCTGAGGCTGACACATGACCCATGTGTCGTGTGACTGTCTGTCTGGCGCAGATCTCCCGCCTCCTGTCCACCTGACAGTGCGCAAAGATCCCCCAGACCAGAAGTGGCGCCACCCGGGTCCACCCAAGAAGATCTAGCCCAACTGGCTAGTCTCTGGTCCACTGGTGCATCCACTGGGAAACTCATCCCCCAATCACTCCTCGCTTCGGACTTCTGTGCCCTCCCAACTGGAGCGACACTGCCGGACACTGGAACCCCTGGAGCTCTAGTTACAGACGCTCCAGGTTCCCTAGACACTAGGAGATCCTCCTCAAGTGTACTAACAGGACAGCCTAGGTCCCTAACCTGGTGTTCCCTCAAGAAACCACCCAAGTTCTGAGACAGGGCTTCGGGCCTCTGGGAGCTCTCAGCCACCCACTGACTCCTGCTCCACTGAGCCAGGCAGTCTGCCCCTTCACCCTTCTCACTATACTGGGACCTAGCTGGGCTACACTGAGCCTCTTCCACCACGCTGGGCTGGAAGCTCCCTGTACCACTACTGTTGGACTCGCTCACCAATGACTCTACAGAACCTCTGGCCCTCTCCTAGCGGTCTGCTTCCACTGCAAGCTCCCATGGTTCAGACAATCCACACCCCAACAGGTGTGTGCGCAACCCTGGAGAACAACAACTGAGCAACTGCTCTCTGAGAAACATATCGAACAACATGTCCCAATCACATTTCGTGGGCTCCCGTACCCAATCACACAGGGCTCCACAACAGTCCTCCTCAAAGTCTACCCAAGACTGGTGAGGCAGCTTCCTACTGCCCCTGAACTTCAACCTTAACTCCTCCTCTGGGGAAACAGGTACCAGACTGGGGGAACTGGGAATTTCTAGACTGAGATTCAAATAGCTGCCACCACTGGACTCCACCCTCCCTGGGGGATCCAGAAAATCATGACTGCGGTCAGGGGATAACCTACACTCTAGGGCTAACTTCTCCCTGGCCAAGGCCCTCTCAGCCTCTGCAATCCGCTCATTCACACCCAGCTGCGCCATCTCTCTGGCATGCTCTAACCTGAGCTTCTCCAGGGCCAGCTGGTGCTCCCTCTCTTCTCTCCTATCCACCCACTCCTCTGGGGACAGGGAAAGGGATGGGGGGCTACATCTGACACGGGACCCAGCAAGGGACTCCCTATCTCGGGGGTACTCGCTCTCTGCTGGCGTCCCTGTGCTATCATCTTCTTCTCCTCCTCTGAATCTTCAGGGCTCCCCACAGACCCACCACCCTCCTGGTGTGAATCCCGGGCCCTTTCCTCACTGCGCGCAAGATCCCACTGACCCTTTTGCCATAGGATCAGGCTGCTCCTAAGTTCAGACTGAGTATCTGACTCATCCACTCCTATGCCTCTCTCTCCACAGAACCTTACCAACTCTCCCATACTGTATCCAAACAGATCACAGAAATCAAAAGCAGGCTCCATTCTGGCGGACGTTCTAGAGAAGAGATTACACAGGGAACCTAGGGGTCTGAGCTTACACAGGAGTACACAATTCACAAAGGTTCAGCAAGTTCCCTCTCTCAGAGAACTCACACTCACTTGCCTAGTGCCACACACCATTCATTCACACACAACCCCCCCCTCGGACTGGTAAGGCAGTTTCTACCACCCCTGATTCCTCAACCTGACCACACGTGACACAGGTACCAAACTCTGGGCGCGGGTCAGGGGAACAAATGTACTGGACACAATTGCACAATGATACCTCAGGAGAAGAAACAATGAAATTCTACCAAAAACACAATAATCCCCAAAAATGTGGTCATCTAAAATGCAGAGCTTTGTAGTGGCCAGTTGCCACTGTGGTACAACGCAAACACAAATCCTTATCCCACCGCTTGCCGCCAATGTTGGAGACGGGACCCTGGCCGGCCAAGACTCGCGTCGAGGTCAGTCAGGGATCACCACTTCCAAGAGTCAGGGCAAGGGAGTCACACGCCAAGGCAACCCCCACTCGCCCTCTAGGTAACGTGGCGCGAGCAGTCAAGGCTAAACTTGGAGGCGATGTAAGTTAAGTATTTGCGCACGCACCCCAGCAACAACACCCAAGGCCCACCACAAAGGAAAACTCCACACAAGGTTATGTAAAAATAGCCTTTGTATTATCATAAATATACATCTGATAAAACACACATCTTATTACACTGTGCCAACAGGCACGGGCGGAATTTACAAGGGATATTTGTACAGGACAGGGCCACTTGGACCACTGTCAAGGGTATCAGCCCTTTTAGAAATAATACTTTCAGAAATAGCACACAATATAAAAGTAGAGCATACAACCAGTAATCACTGGTAACAGGACCTCACTAGCACCACCTGTACTAGGGAGAAAACAACCACCTACATGTCACACTACCTGTAGGGGTGTAAAAGCAAAACACATGATGCAATAACATTCAGAGGTGTATAAACGATCACAATTGCGCCAAACTCACAAGTCACCACCTGTGACTGTCCCTTTGTCCCAATGTCAGGGCCTAAACGTGGCAGTTGCCCACAAAGTGCTGGGCAACTGGAGCAGGGAAAGGTAGGGCAACGTTGGAGCCTCTCTGGGCTCGAAGAACCACCACTGTGGCACTGGTGAGCCTCTCTCAGGCTCTCAAACAAATAAGGGTGCTGCTGAGCCTCTCAGGGCTCCAGCAACAAAAGGTGCAGCCTCGTTGGGCTGTGGGGTCCCTCTCTCTGGGGACCCGGAGCAAAGATAAACGCCCTGCAAGAGCCTCGCAGACTCACGGACGAAATGGCCCCTCAGAGCCTCTCGGGGCTCGTCAACAATGCAGGCTGGAGCCTCTCTCAGGCTCTACACACGAGGGCGCGAGGTCGCGCTGCCGAGGGGGCAGGGGGGGGGGGGCGGACACCGACAATGTGTCCCGGCGCCCCTCCCTCCAGAACGGCCTCACTCACCGGCTGGTCTCCAGCGGAGGCGGGTCTCTCCCGCTGGTCCCGGGGCTCTCCTCTCCACTCGGGGAGCCTCGGGGATCCGGCCGGCAGCTTCTCTCCTCCCGGCTCGGCTATAGAGGCGGGACTTCCGGTCGGCCTCTCCTGGGCCGCGCTAGGATTGGGCGGACCCCCCAACCACTTCCGGGTCGCCGCAGGCAGCGCGGCAGCTCGCTTCGTAGGCAGGCAGGCGGGCTCCTATGATCCGAGGAGTGGGCTCCCTCGTGGATCAACAACACAACGGACCTGGGCACAATAAGAGCGGCAATGAGCGGGGTGGCACCCGCGCCGCCAACTCGCCACACGGGGCAGTCAGATGCCGGGTGGGCACCGGCTGTGCACACCCAGCGCTAGCAGCGCTAGTAACGAAGGGCAGGCGCTCCCAAGCGCCTCCAGGACAGAATGCAGCGCTCACAGCGCTATGGCCAAAATCCAGCACTTTCCAAGCGCTAGGCAGGCGATTTCAGCGCTCCCAGCGCTGAAGGGCAGAGAGCAGCGCTCTCAAGCTGCAGGCAAAGAATCCTCAGTGCTCCCCAGCACTGGAGGACAGGACAAGGCTCCAGCAGGGCTGGAGGCAGGCAGGGGGGCAAGGCTGGGCCAGAGCCAGCACACTGGGTCTCCAGGCAGGGAGACTCCCCAAGTGGCGATCCGCCTGGCCCCAGCAGCAGCAAAAGCCCCCTCTGGCAGGATCCCAAAGTAGAACATTTTCAGTGGGGACACAGCCCCTTCTTATACTGACAAATCCTTTGTTTCAGGGTGCAGGGTGGGGGAAAAACCAGTCGCAGCTGGTTCTGGAGCACTCCTGATGGCCCAACCACCCATTTCATTCACTGGGGAGGCTAGGGTCATTAGACACACCACAGGGGGGCGGAGCCAGCATTGTGTGGGGAAAACCCAGCCCATCCAGGACACAGGTACACTCCTCCCACACATCACTCATGCTAATCTCCCACTCACCACCGGGCAGACCCATCCAGACTTCCTGGAGCCTGGCATGCCAGCCAGCTCCAGCCAATCACGCTCCAGCACCCTCACTGCACACATATCTCAATGTCCAGAAGTAGCACTTCCCAACTAGACACACACATGCCGCAGACACCATCTCGCAGCATTCACTCTCACGAGTTTATACATACTAAACTCGAGCCTGCACTCCCCACGCATCAGGAACTACCAGGGACACACACATTCCCCATGCATTCCTATGGGAGGGCAGGCCAGCCATACTACACGCACGCACTTTCACTCTGGGACTCAGGGGAAAGTGCGCAGAGACCCAAAAATCACTGACACAGGGTCACAAATAAGGCAAAAAGTCTAGGGGTGAACCGGCCCTGCGGGCCAAGTCCAACATTTAGATACAAAAAAACTCTGAAAGCCAATTACCCAATTCTTAAATTCCCAAATAAAAAAACAAACAAAAAAAGGTCGGCTAAATCTAAAGCAAAATAAAGTTGCATTCCTGCCTGAGTTTAGTGAAATGCTTTATACAGAAGCAATCATATTTTTCAGACAGCGTAATCCACTGATTTGAATGGGTGGCTGAGTTTTCCAATACAAACAGAGCCACAATGATGGAAAATGCTACCTCGAATGTGTGGAAATTGCTACTTTAAAGCAATTTCTCTCAAAGATGGCAAAACCAATTCAATGAAATGTTTCGCTGAAAGACACTTCAACATAATACAGCGTTGCTATTTGATGAATGAGATGTGAATTCGAGCAGCCTTTTCTGATCTACAGATGGGCAAAGACTGAATCATTGCTTATGCAAAACACAAATACATTTGTTTCTGCTCTATTTCATTCAGGCAGTTAATGTACATGTATTTGCTTTATTCATCTTGTTCTGCCCCAGCCCGTACAACAATGTCCCCACATCTGATTTGAACACATTATGATCCGAGTTCAATTTGTGCTTCCTCATGTTCTGAATACACCATTACCACCAACATTAGGCAGGTACCACATTGTAACATAAAGGCCTCGATTGTGCATGACCTGAAGGGGAATGCTCTAGATTTCACCTTTGGAAAAATTGGCTCAGCTAGCTTTGGAATTCATCAGGTGCAATAAATAAGTAACTATTCCAAGGTTTACCCTAAATATGGGACACAGCTTTTCACACCAACTCCATGTTCCAGTATTTACTGAGTATCTTTTCCCTTTTAAATTCCAGCAGGTTTAAGGGGCAACAAGCACCAATTTTCCCTTTGAGCGCCTTCTTTGGATATTTACCTCCACCAAAAGCTGAGTGTCTGATTAAAGAGGGTCGATGTGATATCAGTCATGTTGTGACGGAGTAACCCCGTTAATAAAATCTAAATTAGGACCCTACTCTCTAACATAATATACCAAATCCTAAATACCCTAAAGGATCCCATTTAATACCCCATCAAATAAATTGGAAAAAGCATCGTACCATCACTCTCGACCATAAATAGTTGGACGATATCTTCACACGCCAGTGAACATCTATGCAAGGCACTTACAGTAGAAAGAAGGAATCTACAAAAATCTTTTATAGATCACACTATATATGAGATAGATTACACAAAATAGACAACGCAATTCGGGGACATGCTGCAGGGGCCTTGGATAGACCGCTGCCACAGTATATCTTCTGTGGGCAGGCCCAAATAAATGGTTATTGGCGGATATTCTGACCAGCATAGCCAATATACCAGGGACAGAAAGTGAACTCTGTCCTGATATGGTAAACCTGCCCAGGGTATCTATCCACTCCACTTAGTTATGGAGAAGATAATATCACACTTCCTGCTGGTAACGAGGTAAGTGATTCTAGCCTTACAGAGTAAAAGACATAGGTCCAGATTTACTATTATTTTGAATTGTGGTGCCCCACTTTTTTCGCACAGCCACGATGCAAAATTGTGTTCCGGGATTTACAAAGCTATTCAAAGCCTGATATGCGTGGTTTTGTAAAAAAAGAAAAAATTACGGCAAGGCAACGCTATGGGTTGGGGAGATGTGACATGGGTTGATCATGGATGTTCCCATCCATCCACCCTTGTATTTTGATGCAAACCCATGTCTACTAAAGTCAGTAGACATGCATTTGAGTCAAAATGGTGCGTCTACCCAAGGCAGGTGTAATAAGGAGAAATATACTTCTATTGTTTACTTCCTCTTTGTATGTGTGCTGCAACCCGCAGCACACATTCAAAGAGGAATAAGCCTCCAAGAATAGTTTTTATGCACGAAGGTATCATTTTCTGCACAAAAACTATTCTGTCTGCAATGGAGGTACTCTTCTGACATGACGCAAAGGTGTCTACATGGGCACTAGGTAGCTAGAATGAGCCATATCTTAGCAGACATAGCGCATTTCTAGTCTCTCCCTTTCATGCAACATAGCACAGCAAATTCTCTTGCATGAAATGTTAGTAAATATGCCCTTAGTCTTAGCCCCAGTGATGGACCTTTGGTTGCAACGAATCTGGATGTTAAAAGGGCATGAACACCTAGCCCATTGCATATCAGGCATGCATTACATTTTGTAAGCAATATGATCCATTCTTTACCTACCTCAACATAGACTTTAGAGGCCTCATTTACCAAGGATGCTAAGGGAAGAGGGTTTAATTAACAGCAATAGATATGGCAGTAATGAGGGAAGTTGACAGATTGACTAAAGCTTCCAACCAACATGAGGATAAGCTCCTGACTGTGGCGTTCATGGTAGGTGGTGAGAAGGGAACGTGCTCAGTACAAAATAGATGAGTTGCATAAGTGGTATGGGGATGTTGTGGGGGTATGTTAGATGAAATATCACTTCCTGTTGTATTCTTTCAAAAAATTTTGAAAATTATTGAAGCCTGAGGGCCTCATTTTTGAGAAGTGACGCACCGCTGCGTTGAAGCAGCGATGCGTCTCTTCTCAGTGCGCCCTCCTTGCAATATGATTGATGCATCATATTTACTGTATGACGCATCATGTCGCAAGGGGTTACAGATACGTCAGTATTTCTGACGTATCTGTATGGGGCAAAAGTGACGCATTGCTGTAGTGTGTCACAAAAGTGGCGCAACTCCAGCAATTTGTACTTTCACATGGGGCAAGCCCCATGTGAAAGGGTTTGCGTCATGATATTAATGCATTTGCACCCTAGAAGTGGCGCAGTGAAATCTGGTAGATTTCACTACGTCACTTCTACGAGGCTTACTTACGTGGGAGCGCCCACCCTGCATATATAATACCTGACGCAGGTATAATGTAGCGCAAGGTTTTACAAAGTGAAGCATCTGCTTAGATGCATCCCTTTGTAAATAGGGTGCCATAGGAGGCATGTTTTACGCTGCCGATGCATCACTAAAAGTAACGCAGCGGCGGTGCAAAACTGGCGCAATGGGCTCATCAATTAGCCCCTAAATTTGGACAGTTTTGACAGCTCCAAAATGTATCCGTGGGGAGCTTACCTCTATCACACCTGCTAATTATCAGGTGCAGTAAACTTTACACCACTTGCAATTAGATCCCTGCCAGAGGTGGAGCAAGATGGTGCACAAATAGCTCACCGCGCTGCTCCCCACCCGCACTGTGCTTCTCAGAGGATCGGCCAACAGCTATGTGTCCTGGAGCCTGGCCTATGTTGTGAAAGCTGCTGCTCCTCGCGCTGGGCGGACGCTGGTGTTTCTCCTGCAGATTCGAGACAAGAAGCGGCAGCACGATTCCGCTAGTCTGCTTTCTGGCAGCTGCTGTAATTTCTTTCATACATTCTGTGGGTTCTGCAGAGCCCAGGCAGGTTACTCTAAGAAGTACACCACAGAGGAGCACTATGGCTATGAGGGGAGTAAGGGGTACCAAGTCGCAAACTCTTCCCACGATTGCTGGAACACCTGGCACGGTCGCACTGGCGCCGGACTTTGGAAGCAGCATCAAAGGTAAAAGGGACATCGGAGGAAGTGGCAAGAAAGCAGCACAATGGGTGACTGGGGAAGTTGCGCTCAAGAAGGGGGAGACTCCCAACCTTATATTGCAAACTTGTTTCCCCCTCCTGATCTATGAGCTCTAAGGTGAGGAGAAATGACGACCTTGGTAATGCGGGTAGCTTGTGAACCAACCATTGAGCCTCTGGATTTAGAGCAGCTACCCTAGACCGATTTGCGCCCCCACCCTAATCCTGTTGCTGGCCAGGAATTACCCTGTGCCTTAATCCAGACAGTCAGGTGGACCAGCCCAATGTAGCCATTGTCCCCCAGGTATTGGGGGATCTTAAAGTAAAAAACAGTGGGATAGTGTCAGTTAATGGTGTGACTATGGACCCAGTAGATTGAGTTGGGAGGTCCCAAGCAGAACCGGGACAAGAAGAAATTATCCCTACTGTTGGATTAATGGATTATGGCATTGCAGCCTGGGGGCAGTATTTACAACCAATCCCTTCCTCAGAGATAACAGGGGAACACTTCATTTCCGTCATTGATGGATCTGACACCTCTGTTGGAGGGAGCTTGTCTTCAAGCGATGATGCGCAGTCAGATTAAAATTTCTGTCGCACCACAAATGAGGTAGGCACCTCACAGTGAAGGAGGACTACATCAAATAAGCGAAAGGAGAAACTGCACGAAAGCCACAGCCACCTAAAATGGGACTACTCTGGTACGCAGCTTACCTTCAGCAACAGAGAGGAGCCACCTAGGGCACCTGGGTTGGACAGAATCAGGACAAGTATCTTTGCCAGTTGCTTGTCCCTTTCCAATAGATGGGAGCCCAAATTTATTTTATGAATCCGGCTAAAGTTAAAATAAATTTAAATGGCTCTTCTCTCAGCTTTATGTTGGAAATTAAGGCTCAGGGATATCTTAATGAAATTAAGTTAAAATCTGGGCATTTCCAGCACTCTTTAGCAGATTTTTTATTGAAATGGTGTGGCTTGATGTAGTTCCCTCTCTTGGAGGGGAGAGAGCGGGGTGGTGACAAAAGTAAGACAAACCCAAATCAAACTGAGTCTGGCAGTTCTTGGCTTATTGTTTAAACTACTTTGTTTGGCTAACACGGCGGGGTTTGGTGGTGGAGTCCTATTTTGGCATCCATCATTCAGGTGAGCTCTGATTGCTCTGTTTCAGGAGAGGAGGGTAGTGGGGGTGGAGTAGGGATGAGGGGGATGATAGGGATTCAGGGGGCTAGGGAGGGGAGGGGGTTAGATCGAGGGGCCCACACTGTGAAACATGTTTGTATATGTGCAAAAATGTGGCTTTGCTGCTGTAGCTATGTTGCTTGTTTTGGGTTTGGCCTATTTTTTTTTTTAGGTTTCTGGTTTTTGTTTTTTTTCTCTCTGTTTTCTTTTCTTCTTTCCACAAAAAAAAGGAAGTCTCTGGCATTTTGTTCTGTCATAGCGCAATGGATACCCAGATAAACCAGAATGTAAAATTTAGAGTATTTTATAATTGTCCCTATTATTGTATTGAATTTTTAGAAGGCTCTCCCTCTTGGGAGGAGATTGCTACTGCATTAAAGGCCGCAGGCTCTTACCTTATTCCGGTCGAATTTGATAAAATCTTTATTAATCAAAGCAAAGAGACATTCAAAACCTTGTTTAAACAAATTTGTAATGGCTCGGCTGCTCCTACATCTTGGTCACTTCCAAAAATCATTATTTTCTCCAAAAAAGGCAAAACTCTCCAGGAAATGGGCTCTTATCGCCCAATAACCTTAATTAATGGAGACTCTAAAATCTACTCTAAAATCTTAGCCTCACGCCTGTCGGTTGTAATTGGTAGACTCGTTTCTAGATAGCAACATTTATTTATTTCTAAAAAAGCACTACTGATCATATAAGGAGGTCTATTACATTGTTCGATGCAACACGATTACAGGAGACCTGATTGCATTAATCTTGCCAAATGCCGAAAAGGCCTTCGATTGGGCATCCTGGCTTTTCCTGTGGACCATCATGCAGAGAATTTGGATAGGGCCCAGTTTTATTCAGGCTGTTTAAGCACTATACATAAACCCCGCTGCTAGTGTTGTGATAAACAGGGCACAGACAGAGCAATTTGCAAGTACACGGGGGACCCACCAAGACTGCCCCTGCTCCCCTCAGCTTTTCACAATTTATATTGACCTGTTTATAAAGAAGTTAGAACTGAACCCTGGGATCCTTCCAATACATAGGCATGGATTCGACACTAAAATGATGGTTTATGCCGACAACTTGTGACCCCTGATGCCGCAAAGGTAATCGAGGCAATTGAACAGGAGGCTCAAAGCTTTGGAGAAGTCTCGGGCTATGCTTTAAACAAGGAAAAAACTCAGATTATTGTGAATGCGAAAATTGACTGGGCCGATCACAGGGTGGTTAGCAAGGTTAGATATCTTGGGGAGAATATTCTGTCCAGTATCCATACAATTGTTGAAGAAAATCTAGCCCCCTTAGCCTCAGAGATGAAGCAGTCATTGCATTGGCTAAACAATATGCACCTCTCTTTAGTGGGCAGGTGCAATGTTCTAAAAATTATGTTTTTCCAAAAATTTTATATTTCTCTAAAGCTATCCCTCTTTAATTTACAAACCCAATGTTAAAGAAAATTGATAACCTTTTTACACAGTTTTTATTGGGCCTACTCCCAGTCCAGAAGATCTTTAAAATACCTATCACTCCCCAGGGAGAGAGGTGGATGGTCGCTCCCAAATCTAAAACTATAGTATTGGACCACTATCATGCAGCTATGCCCTGTATTGCTGTGGGATCACTACCAAGCTCGAACAACGGAACTTCCTTCTCTGTTCAAGCTTTTAATTGGCCCAGAAGCTTTGGGACTGCTTGTGGCGGAAATTAGAATTTGGATATTTCAAGAGAGTAAGGTTCAAGACCTTTTATTGGGACTTATAAGGATTTCACTTCTGTCCGCAAACTACTAGGGATTGGCAGATTGAATTGCTATACTCCCACAAGAAAGAACGGGAAGCTGCCAGAAATATTTGGAGGACATTATTTTTCAACATAGTTCAAAGCTGGGATTAATCAATTGGGAGCTTTCTATTCCGCTGATGGGGTTATGGCTCTTGAAGATTTTAAAATAAAATTTGGCCTTCATCATAATGAGTTTTTAAAATATCTATCAATTAGGAATTGTTTACAAAGTAAGGCAGGTGTGTCTGTGGGGTTTGTCAACTGTGAACTTATGGAGAAAATAGCAGAGTAAAATGTACCATGAATAGGGCTATCTATGGTATCCTCAATAGCCTGATGCCCGACGATCTGAGCAAGACCTCCAGGAAATGGCAGATGAAATTAGTTATCACTGATAATGCTTTCCAACAAGCCTTCAGCTTCGCACAAAGCAATGTACTTTCGGCTAACCTGCAAGCTCAGTTTTATAAAACTTTTTTTTTAATATTATACCCCGAGCAAAATTGCGAAATATGGGTTTGTAAAGGTACCAAGTCCCCCTGTTGTTTTGAGCATGGAGTTGATTCTGTACATATGTTTGCAACTTGTGGGAAGCTTGGTCCTTTGATGAAAGATATTCCAGGCTTTTTTTAGATAGTTTTATCCCAGAATGTTTCGCTAACACCTCCTATGATTTTATTTGGAGTACAGGATATCATAGAAAGAAACAAGGGAGGGGCCCTGATTTTTATCACTATGGCTATACTCAGTCTATGCATTGCCTTCGGCATGGATGGATCACAATTCCCCTTCCTTTCAGCAGTGATTGGCCCAATTACTCTCAATTCACAATTTGGAAAAAGCAATATATGCCAAGAAAGGTATTTGTGGCAAAAAAAACAGACTGGTTTTCTGGGACTCACTGACCAAGTGGGTTCGCCACCCTCCTTTGCAACAAGGGGGGAGCTGAATCCTTCTAGACAAATTGGGAGTTCCGGAAAACAAAGTTATCAGTACTGCATATTTTATAAAATGTATAATTATATTTGTACATACATTTCTCCAACTGTGCAAGATCCAAAGATCATCTCTTGTCTCAAAGCTGCTACACTTGCATTTGCACTTTGCTCTGGACACTTTTATACCACTATTTTATTTTAGATTATCTGGGGATATCATCTGTGTGTATAAATAAACTGTTAACTATTCAATACGCCCTGAGGGAAAATACAAGTGACAATATGTACATTGAGAAGATTATTACTGGGTTAAATTGTGTTGCATACGCAGCTTGTTCTTGGCACTTAACGCTTTAGGTTTTCTACGCACTTTTTTGGTAATTATTTTTTGTTTATATAATGACTTTAGTGGCATATATAAGATGGATTAATCAACTCAATAGGACTTTCAGCCAGATTCATCAAGCAAAATTGCGATCGCAATAGCTGCGAATTAGCTATTGCGATCGCAATATAATGAAAAGCAATTCATGAAAGGAAAAAGCTTAAAATTGCAAAATCGCAAAAAAACTAATAGCAAATTCGCAAACTAATTTGCAGAATCCTGGAGGAACCCCTATAGTGAGAACAAATGAATTCCGCGAAATATTTTGCGAACTCGCTAAACAATCGCAAACGCAATTCATGAAAACTCAATTTGCGAAAAAAACGAAAATCGCATTTTGCGAGGCGCAATTTAAGGATAACCCAAACCAGTTGGTAACCATGAAGAAAAAAACAAATACTAAAAAAAATCAACGTACCACAGGTGCAGGCCTCTTCAAACAAACTTAAGGAGACACAGTAGGAGCATGATGACTCTCATCATGCCTGGACTATACATGGTGGTCAGACGGCGAAGGATCCAGGCTGCAGCAAGGAACAGACAAAGGATCCAGGAGCGAATATTTCACCAGCGGATCACCCTTCTGGGCCAAACTGCGGAGCAAATCTACTCCAAGTACCGCCTGAATGGGGGCAATGATCACTAAGCTGATCCGGGACCTAGATCCCCTGCTGCAGCACCCAACAAGGAGGACCAATGACGTGCCCACCCATGTCCAGGTCTTTCGCAGCCTGCACCTCCTGGCCTCCGGAAGCTTCCAGGGGATAGTCGCTGTTGCAGGGGGGATCTCCTAGAGCACCATGTCCCACTGCCTAAGGAGTTTCCTGGAGGGTAGGCTGACCCGGATACACCATTACATCACATTCCCGACCACCCAACAGGACTTGAATCAAACCAAGCTTCAGCTTTACACAAATGCGCAATTCCCACATGTAATAGGATGTATTGACTGTACCCACAACCACATCTGCCCACCTACACAAAACCGAATACATGTACCGGAACCGCAAGTCCTACCACTCCCTGAATATCCAGATGGTGTGCAACGCTAAGACATTCATCACGGACATAGTGGCACAATATCCGGGAAACACACATGACTCCTTCATATTCTGGCACAGCGGCATGCACACACGACTGGCCAGGGGAGACTTTGGCGAAGGACACCTACTTGGTAAGTACACATGCCACCAAAATGTACACTGTGACCATATAGCTGTGCATCACAGGCACTCACACTCTGCTCCTTACATTCAGGTGACAGCGCCTACGGTCTCCGTGAGTACCTCCTCACCCCATTCCTCAACCCTGCAACACCACAGTAACGGCGTTACAATGCTGCACAGATACGCACAAGAAATTGCATTGAGAGGACATTTGGCCTTTTGAAGAGCCGATTTCGCATACTTCACAAGACTGGTGGGGCCCTCAAATACGAGCCTGAGGTCTGTTGCCGCATAGTGGCTGTGTGTGCAATACTCCACAACATTGCTACCAAGCACAGGATACCTGTAGAGATCTCTGGTAGTGAGTCGGAAGGGGACAACCACCCACCTGCACATGTGCGGCATGCACGCGGGAAGAATCCTGCAGAAGGACACAGGCGCCGCAACCAAATCACTATTAACTGTTTCTAGTGCACCCACTCCCCTCACCCAACACTTCACTCATTCATGACAATTCAAATAACGACATGAGTCGGATTAACTGGAACGGAATATTTGTTATTGTTTTGTTCACATTAAATTTTGAATTTCTCACACTAACATGAGAGCTATATTGAATCATATGTTCACATGTATTGTAGGAGGGAATGCTTGTCTCAGCAGCATGGCCCTTCAAAAGTTCAATGGCACCACCGGGCGGATGCTCCCAGGCGTCTTTCAAGCTCTTCCTCAGGATTTGCCATGCGGCAGCAGTGGGCCTGGAGCTGCGGCGGGGTACTACCACCGGTGGGACAGATTGGCTGCTGTGGCTTGAGTTTGCCTCACTAGTGTCATCCCCCCCCACCCGCCTGGCCATGGCCAGTTGCCTGCAGACCCTGCACTGCAGTGGTAACTTGCTTGAGTGCCCTGGCAGCACTGGACCATTTGCGCTTGCATGGCCAATGAGCGTCATGAAAGCTGGGAGGTGGCATTCCCTATTAAGTAGTTTGACCTCGTGTACGCAGACAGGTGGGTTAGCAGCTGACGGTGGTGGTGCCGGTTGGCGTCTTGCGGTGTCAACATGGCCTGGGTGTTGGCCTCCACTGCAGCTGTCATCCTCTCCATCCTGTCTGACAGCTGTCCCACATTACTAGCGGTCTTGTGCAGCTGTAGGTGTATTGCTAGTTTCTGATGTATGCGGAGCATACGGCGTTCAATGGAGAGCCCAGGTGCCCGCACATTCACCCCCCTGGCAGCGCGTGCTGTTGTGGTGCGCACCTCCCTCACCAGTCCGCAGGACTGGGTTCTCACTGCGGCAGTGCACCGGGTTTGTTTGCGTGCTGCAGCAGTTGTTGTCAACCCCACTGGTATGAGTGTCACACGCTGCGGTTGTGGCGCACCTCTTGGCGCTGAGGTGGCACTGTCCACAGGGGCCGGTGGTGTTACTACTGCTTGTGCTGCAGCTTGGCCTGATGGTCCTGGTTGAGGGGATGGATGGATGTCTCCCTCGGTGTCCTCATGATCATCAGCTATTTGCAGTGCCTCACTGTCAGTGCTGGGTTCTGCATCGCCACCTTTGATGTAAAGTGGACAGTAATTAATGACATGTATCTTGCACATAGAAGGTTGCTACATGCATGCAGGCTAACATTCCCTGGCTGGCTGTAGGATTGACTCTCACTGGACAGGACTGGCTGTATGGGGCTAGATGGAAAATGTGGTCAGACTACATGTCCCACAATGCAATAGGGCTATTCTGGTGTGCATGGTCTGCTTGACTAGGGTTGCTGATGGGTTGCTCTAGGGTCATGGCCATTGTCAGGGGACTGGGTCGCAGTCACATGGCACTTACCTTGTGAATCTTGGGTGGGTCGGGAGGAGTCAAGCTGGGTTACCCCCATGCATGCCTGGGGGTTCAGGGTGTCTTCCACGAGATCCTCAAGTGGGGTGTTGGGTGGGACAGTGGCCTCTCCTCCTCCTGTTGCGACACGCTCCCCCAGCCTCTCTGCAATCTTCTCCTTGGCACGCCCCCTGAGGTCATACCACCTCTTCTTTAAATCTTCTATGGAGCGCTGGGTCACTCCCACGGAATTCACTTTTGCGTGGATGCGCATCCATATCCTTCTCTTGTCAGCCTCAGGCACCCTCCTTGAATCCTTCCCAAAGAGACGGTCGCGGTCTCTGCTACTCCCTCTATTAGGAATTCCAGTTCTTGTTCGGAAAACTTTATTTTCCTTTTCCTTTCTGAGGTACTGCCCCCTGCTGCTTCCTGGGACATATTCTGAGCTGGCGTGTCTCCTGATTTTGAGCTGGAGGTGGTCTGGAGGGGAGCTCTGAACAGTGCTGCTTCCACTTCAGGCTCAGTATGCAGAATGAGGATGGGAACTGCCTGCTTCCTGGTTGTGATGTCATCACTGTGCTCAAAATGCGACTTCCCGTTTTTGCGATCTCACAATTACGAGATCACAGATATTGAAAAGGATCCAGAGCAAATTTGTGGCAATATAGGGCCTCTTTAGGGGTGCTTCTTCAATTCCAATGGGTTTGGAAACTCCTGTTACCAGCCCCACCGGATTTACATGGCACAAATATTTAATGCAAACCTTGGGCCTGATTCACTGCAGTTCTGCGTAAGTTTGCACTTTTTACTGCTTTTCAGGATGTACAGGCTGCAGTTTTGTAGTGACATACACTTTGGTAGTAAGTTCAAGACTACATATGGCCAAAAACTGGTACAGCAACACCGTCCCATGGAAAATAATAAGGTAGGGACTTAAAACCCCAAAGGAATTGTTGGAAAAATCATATGTGTTATTGTTAATATATACATATAAATAGTACCTATTTATTATTCAGTATAAAAGTGTAGGTTACTAGGAGTTGTGGGTTGCTGCAAGGGTGCAGTTTGTGAATGCTGAAAAGTAGTGAACATACTCAGAGGTGAAAACTTACACAAAAGTAAAAACTACCTTTGAGAATCTTACCCCTTTTGTTTTTCTGCCACAGATTTCACCTGTTTCAAGCAGGAAAAATCTTCATGAAGACAAAAAAAGAGAAAAAAGATTATATACCCTGAGAATCAGATGTAAAATTACCAGTTATCCTGGATATTCTTCATTTCTTAGGGAAACCTAGGGGTCCATTAGGATGGCGGGCGGAAAAAGTCCGCCCGCCACCCTAACAGAGATCGGGACCGCCCGCCTAAAGGGCGGGGGTCCCGACATTGGCATTAGGATGTGCCCGCCACAGTGGCGGGCGCATTCCTCAAATTAACATTGTGGCGGGCGGTGCTCACTGCACCGCCCGCCACAATGTGAAGAACAAATGCAGGCATTTGCATGTTCGAAGCGGCAGGCACCGCGCGGTGCCTGCCGCTGCGATTATGCAAATGCAGCCGTGTGCCACCCCCTTTGGCCATCACTCTGGGGGCCCACAGGGGCCCCCCAGAGTGAACACCACATGCCTTTCCGCGGCGGCATTGCCGCCACGGAAAGGCATTGAAAAATGCCTATTCTAAAATGGCTGGCGGTGTCTGATAGACACCGCCACCATGTTATCCCTTTTCCGCCCCGGCCGCAAGTCGACCGGGGCAGAGAACAGGCGGGCGGTGTTTCCCACCGCTGCAGTCCCCTCCGCCATCATAATATGGCGGGGGAAATGCAGGGAAGGATGTCAGGCGGATTGCCTCCGCCAGGGTGGCGGTGGCCACCGCTACCCTGGCGGAGGCAATCCGCCTGACATCCTAATGGGCCCCCTAGTGTTCCACTCAGACTCCTGTGTTAACCTTGGAAATTACTGATGCCACTAATATCAGAAACTCCAGCCAAGAGGCGTGGATTTAACATGGGATTTAACAGAGCATCCATAATTGAACCATTGGAGAGGATGGAAAGGACACCAAAGAGAAATGCAAAAATGTTAGGTACTTTCGTCCCCTATCAACACATGACTGTAACAAGACCAAATAAAGTATATTTTAATTTCATCTATGAAAACAAATCAATATAAAAGAATATTACCCATTATGGAATCATATGATTCTGTAAATATATGTACTCACCAAGCTCCACTCCAATAGGCCAATTTCTAGGGGTTGCAAAGACTGGAAACATTGTTGAAGAAGGTGCTGAGAAATAAAGAATGAGAAAAGGAAAATATGTCAAGAAAGTATGAATGTTGTGGATCAAACTCTAAAGTGCTCAAAAGTAAATTTGAGTGTGGAGATGGTTTCTTTTGGACATTAAAACAAACCTTAAAAATAATGTTAATGGGTGAAAAATATGGGGGGACTCACCTGCGCTTATGACATAGGTCCACTCAATTAATATTCAAAATGTAGTTTGAATATAAAATGCCACAATTACATTTTAATCAAATTGTATTTCAGAGAGAATCCTAAAAATGACTTTAAATAAACAGTACAGTAATTCATGCTTCACTAAATTCATCTATTCAAGACTAATTCAAAACCATCCTGCACAGAACAAATGTCTTAAACACACAGTAAAAGGACCGCTGAGTGGAAATGTTAATGGAACAAATTAGTTGGATTTTATTTCTTCCTAATTGCACGTTGAATACATCAATAAAGAAAGAAAGAATCTGAAAAAAAGCAATTAATATCCCTGCCAAAGTAGATGTTAGTACATGGATTGTAAAATATTGAGGCACACTTGAACAAAAGAGAAAACATCTAAAATTGGCCGAACAACTCACTTGAAGCAAGCTCAATAATACTTTTGCATGTATTATTCATCAGTTATCTGCACTGGGGTGTTTTAACATCTGATGATCTAGTTATCCACTGCAAATGAGGGAACACTTTACCACAGTAACCCATGCTGTATTAAAGATGAATGTATCCAGAAACATGGTTGTGAGGCAAGCACTGCCTGATACTCATGAGGTGGCACACAGTTTGGGTGTATGGTGTCTTTTGTTCGAGGGCAAGGTGAGTCACACAAGGATGTTACTCTTCTTGGAAAATTGGTCCAATTCACTCCTACTCAAAAAACGTAATCAGTACTCTTTTCAGTTGTCAAATTATTGCTCAATCATCTACTTTCCCTCCGCAGAAATAATCTCAAAAGGATAAGAGCTAGCTATTTGAGGATCACATAAACAGGCGAGCCTGACAGTGGAGCCCTCTGATTGCGAGCACCTAACCCGCTATCCCTCTGCCAATATTAATTATATATATAATTATATATATAATATATAATTATAAATATTAAAATAACAATTTAAAACAAAAGCATAGGTGCACCACACATAAAATTCAAAACAAGAAGAACAATTATATAGTCCGTATCCAACACTGATGTTCTTCAAGATTTTCCTTTTATTCCATTTTCAATAGTTGAAAAGCGAAGACGAAAATATTACTTTTCACAATGATACAGCCAACGCGTTTCGTCCTAATACAGGACTTCTTCAGGGCTGTTAAATTTAAACAAATAAATATACATATCAATAGACAAAACTCACCACAAATATAACACATTACATACTATACAAAGATAAAAAGAGGTAATCTATCCAACCCATAACTACATAGTAGTACATTTAGACAATACAAACAAAAGCACCACACAGTAAGACAGATTGACATTCTTTTATCAATTACCATTATAATGTTCCAAACCTCTGAGCAGTGTTTAAACAAGCATTCCTAGTGAGAACAGTATTTTTTGGGTAGCTTAGTTTACACATATTTCCAATTCGAACCATCTACTTTGACAACACTACTATTGTAAGCTCATATCAGCAGTAAAACAAGCAAAAGGATTACCTAAAGGTACAGAAAGATGAACAGAGCAATAGGAAGAGAAAAAAAGTTGAGAAAATATTACAGTTAGAGCAAGCTCAGGATGTGGAATTTGTCCCAAACCTCTATGCCAAACCACGTCATGTTGGCAACAGATAGTATAAAATAGAGGATAATGATGAGAGACAATGGATACCCACCACTAGGTATTAAGTGGATCAATCTCATCCAGAGAGAGGCCAGTGAATAGCAGGCTTTGTGGCTTGTGAAATATTCCCCATCAATGTTATCTATAATATCAACAAAATGCATCAATGTGGACTACATGTCGGGACTAGAGGTACGACCACTAGGTGCAAACAATGAAGGGTTGCCTGCCCAGTTAGAAGAGAACAAACTTACTTAATATCAAATGCATGCAACTTCTTTATCATGACTGTGAAGAAATAAGAGGATGTGCCATTCAAGGCTAGTAGGAAGATCCCAACATCAAGACTCAGATCACCTCGATTATAGATTATAAATAGGCTCACATCCAATTTTTACGATTTATAGTCTAAAACAAAGGAATGCAGAATCACTATTAGCACTCCATATGAACATGACAATCGGTTTTGGGAAGACTGTACATATATCATTTCATGAACGCGATACTTGCTAAGTGTAAGCCAAAAATGCAAATTCCTAGTCATATAACAAATACACCAGGAATACGAAGGAGAGCCCACAGATTGGGCAAGCAACAACACCAGGCTGTTATAAGCCTAAATTATATCAGCCTATGGGGTTACCTAGAAAAACACGATTGACCATAATGATTCCCATCTATCCTTCAAATTAGGAGTACAGCATATGAATTCACATCAATTATTTATCTTGCTCTGTATTGTCTTTTATTAATGCCTTTAATTTAAATCTATCAACATGCCCCAGTATGAAGCTCTCTATACTCACATCAAGCACCGTACCCAAGGCCACGCCAAAATAAGACGGCGTCCCAAGATGTCTCTCTTCAAGTAAATATTATGCTGAATGCACAAGTGACAAGCAACCTATAAATGAAGTAAAGAGGAAAGTAAGTGAAAAGCCGTTGGGCTAGCTTCCAATGCAAGTTCGCAACGTCCTGTCAACATGGGTACTACTATTGATAACAGTCCCCCTGTATATGGGCCCATTTCTCCCCACCCTCGTGGTACCTCATATTGGATCACATACTCTATGCATTCAAACCCCCTTCCCCCTATTTCAATTGTATGCACGATGTAAATGCTAAAATATCCGGGGATTTGGAGGAGGGAGGCCTATATGTCATAAAACGCATTAGACACTCGCTCATTTGTAATGGACAAGGCAGCTGCGGTAGAGCTGTCACGGAGTCGAAGGGAAGCGGAGCAAAAAAAAGTGACATGTCCTCCCATCCCGCTTACCGAAATAAGGCTGTTGTAATGTTGCACAGTATCCGGAGTTGTGGCATAAAAGCATATGAAGAAAGACGAGTGTCCGAAAGCTTCTCCAAATCGATTTAAATGCTTGCGGTAACCGGAGACAATTGACAACACCTGTATCACATGTGAGGGGGTATCCCTAGTTGAGGATCACCTTTAATTACACAACATCCTTCAGCCTACTAATCTTGGTTTCACCTGTGTTGTAGTACAAGAGCTGCCACTATTCAGGTAGAGGCTGACACTCAATCGATCATTAAAAAATCTCAAACCAATTGTGACTTTGTTCATGCTATGCTATGCTATGCTATGGTGATTTGTATAGCGCGCGGCTGCCCCAGCGAAGGGGCGTCCCGGCGCTGCGGAAGGACAGAATACAGTTTACAATGAGGTTCCTTAGTAGAAAAGGAACACTCAAGTCCCTCATATGGGAAAAAGTCAACAATTTAGATGGCTTAATGTCCAGTCTTTCATATTATGTGCGATCTCTACAGTTTACTACAGGTTCTGCTCTGTCAATCAAGATCAATATCAAGACAAAAATATTAAACAGCATTGTTCAAGCTTACATTGCAGTACAAAATTAAGACCTTCCCTCACCTTTGTACATCTGGTCTAATGCTTAGGCCTTTGTCTTATCACACATTGATAAGAGGTAGTACTCTACACATTGGTCTCCTAGAGTCACACAAAGCAGTTCCTCAAACAGTGGCTTTTCTAATCAAGAAATGCAAGCACATCTCCAATATCATGAAAGAACTATATTGACTGAATGGCCTTGCCAGAATCCACTTCAAAATCTATTGAATCACATATAAAGCACTCTGTCTGAGAAAACCTACAGTGACTGGGGCACCTAGCTAGCCAGGCTTGAAATCTAAAAGACTTATAAAAAACACAAAAAAGATAAATGCCAGGAGGTTTTCTTTATATATTGCCCATTGACTCTAGAATAGTAAGACCCGTTTATCTCGGTACTGCTCCTTCATTGATGCCATTCACAAAAGTGTCAAAATCCACATCTTCACAATTTTCCCCACCAACCAAGGTTGACATCTCTCTAATTTCATGGAGTATTTCACATACCGTCTGTATTTGTAAGCAATTATTGTCTTTGGTTTGCAATGTAAATTCACCTGAATGGTCATTTACCCTAACATGTTTTCATTTTATCTTGTTGCTAATATGTAGCAACCCGAACGCTCCTTGTGGTTAGGTTTGCACTTCACAAATTCATAAATTAAAATAGGTAGAACAAAATCAACAAAAATGGCCGACCGGGTCTACTAGGTGTTCAGAGCACATCATTGCATGCTCAGATAAGCGCATATCTGCCATTTTCCAAGTGAAGGGACCTACTGGTCACCCCTTAAGACCCTGAATCCCTATGTAGACATTTCTGTGTAACATGGTGTCCACATTAGTACCTCTGGAAAAAACAGGAAAAAGGGTAATCTAGTGGATTCATCTCAGGTACAAGTTGGTAACAGAACTTCAGGGATCATGGATTCTACTGAGGAACCAGCTATATAAAGCAGTACACAAAGTGCTACATTTGTAAAGAGTGAGTGCCAGTGACCAAACCTCTATCCAGCTATTACCAAGGCTGCTTAGTCTTCAGTCTGCCACTATAATCTACTACCAGACACCACCTTCCCATTTATCATAATCTTACAGGGTCCTGCAATCTCCCCTTGTGTAGATCTTTCTGTCTTTCCCTACCTCCTTCTTTGCTATTTGTGTGTTTTTCTCCCTCTTGCGAAAAGTCTTATCGGGAAAAATTAGTGCTGGTCCCTGAAAATGAATGCCAGAGGCCTCCGCCATTGGCAACCACTGGCTCGAATTAAGCACAGAGGTAACAGACTAAATACTAGAATGAGAATCACGTTAGGAGAGGTTGAATCAGATGTACCCATTTTTTCAGCAGAAGTTATTATCATGAGCCTCTGGTCAACCTAGGTACCTGCCTGAGACGCCAGGGTACCAAGTAAAGTAGAGAGACTGGAGCTGACAAACAGTACATGGATATCCAGGAAAACTGTGACAAAACAAACAGAGCAACAGGGAAGGAAATAGTGGAAAGCCCTAACTGCTGTGAAACTAAAACTGCAAAAGCATCAAATGTTTTCCACACGAGCCACAAAAAACAAATGACAAGTTGTCAGGCAACTGCTCCATATTGCTTTCACCTTAAATACTGAGTCTGTCTAATCTCACACAGAAGTGCACCAATCAAAACTCTTTTGTGCAGTCTAGTTTGTGAGCTGTCAGGTTACATGGACCTGATCCTAAATGTTTCCAAGCCCTTCCATCACTGCACATATGCCTGCACATTTGCTTTGCGTAAGTGCTGAAAATAACCACTGTCATGAATTGACAGCATATTGGTACTCTGGGTACAACTGTTCAAGTTGTGGACCAAATATGTTATGTTTTGTTATGTTATATCATATTTTGTTATGTGCAATCTATAGCTCATTTCCACAAAGTATATAGTGCCAAAGAGATTTTGGAATTTGGGCCCCACTCTTTAGTTCTGGGACTTTCGTTCACCAGAGTGACAGCGATTTGTTGACTGCATTTGATCATGTTTCAAACTGTTTAGATGCAATGCAGCAATGGTGTAGTGGAGTAATGTATTGTATAAATGTGTGTGCAAAAGGACATCGCTGTTTCATTAGTTCTGCTGGGATGTACAGTAGTTCAGTGCTTGGCTTCACGCGGTTGTTTTATGTTGAGGTATGTTGATCCTTATGTGCTAAGATGTATTTCTATATCTAAACAGGTATAGATAAATGTGAATGGATGTAATCCTAATGTGGCAAATGCTTAGCTAACAGAGGCTTTTAGAGCTGTGTTGTGCCCATGGTCATGCCTGGAGTTGTAACTAATTTGCGTTTTTGAGGATGTGTAAGAATTGAGGGCTGTTGAAGTCCCATGACCGTGTCAACACTATCTAAGATAATCTTGATAGATAATATATAAAGGGCCTCATTTTGATCTAGCGGGAATCCCGTCATCCCTCCCTAGAGGCATTTAAAAGTACTCCGTCGAACTGACGAATTCCTGCCTGCCATATTTAAATGTGGGCTGGCTTATCCTCCGTCAGCATTGACAGACAATTTTCCGTCGCGTAAGTGGCTTATATCTGTCTACGCAGTAGACTCCTATACTGGCTAAATCGGCATAATTGTGCAAAGCCGAATTAGATTTCACAGTTGTACTAGTGTTTTCCTAACAGTAGTTTCTGCCAGAGGTATTCCGTCATGGGTGTGTTTAACATTGTCCTATTCTTGTGGCTTTCGGATTGATGAGGTGGAACGACCAACAGGGGAGTGTGTTCCGTGGCCTCAATTTTCAAATTTAAAAAAGAAAATTGGTACAGGTGTGTTTCCTTACATTTCTTAAATGACAAGATTAAACACGTGTGCATTTCTCATTAGATAAGTATTGTTTGTAAGAGAGATTTCAAAATGCACGAGCCCAGTGCTAATGTAAACAGAGAATTCAAAAGGAAACAAGTAAAATAGAAGCTTACCTTCGATTCCATAAACAATGGGGTTGATTTGCTTCATAAAGTAGCAGCAGCAAATTAAGGACTTGGACAATTTCTTTCACGATGGAAATGGAAGTGGTAAAAGGATAAAAGGAACATGTTTACCTTATACCCTTTCAAAACTGCCAACTCAGGTGTGGTGGTTTACCAGCCATAGTAATGTCGGTAGGAAGGCACTTCCCACTCACCTTCGCCTGACTCAGAACCACCTAGCATTCAGAAAGCAACTTAAAACGTGGTTATTTGACAAGTAACTCCCCATCCTTCTTCAAGCGCCTTGAGACCCTCTGGGTATGTAGCGCGCTATATAAATTCACTGACTTGACTTGACTTGACTAGGAAGGCACATCATGATTTGCCCAACAGAAATATTGGCTAGACTCCCTCCGAGAGCCGATTTTGCCTATACTGCCATTGATGAGGGAGAAACATTGTGGTACAGACGGCGGCACTCGGACGGACTATCTTCCATAGATCCATCAGCACCTGACATTTCTTTGCCTGTTTCAACACCAGACCCCTTGTGTTGGCTCTTTGTTCCGCCCACAGCATCGGAGGGGCAGAGGTGACAGCAGAATCGTGTGCCTGGCTTTCTGGGACTACAGCAGCGGGACGCCGGGACTGCGAGGACCAGCATTCCTGGGTGACCTGCAGCTGGTGCCTCGTCCCGTGCCGTCCCCGCCTACTTTCACCAGCCCTTAACTACTCGCGGCGCCCACTTCGCGGGCGCCGCTCGCAGTAGTTTCCTGACATTTCTTTGCCTGTTTCCATACCGGACCCCTTGTGTTGGCTCTTTGTTCCGCCCACAGCATCGGAGAGGCAGAGGTGACAGCGGAATCGTGTGCCTGGCTTTCTGGGACTACAGCAGCGGGACTGCGAGGACCAGCATTCCTGAGTGACCTGCAGCTGGTGCCTCTTCCCATGCCGTCCCCGCCTACTTTCACCAGCCCTTAACTACTCGCGGCACCCGCTTCGCGGGCGCCGCTCGCAGTAGTTTCCTGCCATTTCTTTGCCTGTTTCCACACGGACCCCTTGTGTTGGCTCTTTGTTCCGCCCACAGCATCGGAGGGGCAGAGGTGACAGCGGAATCGTGTGCCTGGCTTTCTGGGACTACAGCAGCGGGATGCCGGGACTGCGAGGACCAGCATTCCTGAGTGACCTGCAGCTGGTGCCTCTTCCCGTGCCGTCCCCGCCTACTTTCACCAGCCCTTAACTACTCGCGGCTCCCGCTTCGCGGGCGCCGCTCGCAGTAGTTTCCTGACATTTCTTTGCCTGTTTCCACACCGGACCCCTTGTGTTGGCTCTTTGTTCCGCACACAGCATCGGAGGGGCAGAGGTGACAGCGGAATCGTGTGCCTGGCTTTCTGAGACTACAGCAACGGGACGCCGGGACTGCGAGGACCAGCATTCCTGAGTGACCTGCAGCTGGTGCCTCTTCCCGTGCCGTCCCCGCCTACTTTTGTATATTTTTTTCACGCCCCCTTAACCCATCGCGGGACGCATCGCTGGACTAGCCGGGCTAAGCCCGGGCAAAGGGCGGGCCGTCTATGGCCGTCCACGGCCGAACAAGGCTGGGCTGGGGCCATTCCCTTTTAAGTTTGATATTGTATATAAATATTTAGTCTTAATTAATTTTTTTCAAATTATAATGTTGTATTGATTTGCGGGGTTCACGTGTGAGCAATCGCGATTATGGCTGGAAGGGAGAGTAGAAGTCAAACTGCGAAAGGGGCAATTCAGTAATTGATATGGGAATAAGTTTAATGGAACAGAGAGTATCTCTGGATCTAGCAGCTGCAAGGAGAATGTCCCAAGACCCTGTAATGAGTAGAAAATCTTCTCTAGGTAATATTGCATCAGCCAAAACTGCAGAACGAACAAATGGTCCTACTCCCATTACAGTACAGGTTGAAGTCCACGAGAAAATAGACCAAAATGCACATGTTATGCTTAGTACCCAAGTGACACCTGAACACGCAACCGATATCACAAATACCAGTATATTAGTTGAAGCTGGGTCATGTACTGTGGGAATTGTCGATCATGAAAATAGTGGGGATGAGACTACCCAAAGACAACTCCGAGGTAGGAGGGAGGGTGCAGTGCATAAAAGGAAATGCCCTAATACTACTGCTCAAGCAAGGAAAAAGTTTATAACTAATAAAGCAAAGGGCAGCAGGGGAAATAGTAAATTAGCAATGAACGAGAGAGAAAGGGAAAGTTCTAATTTAGTAGACAATGGGGACAAGGTGGTATCTCAAGGATCAGAGTGCGTAAAAGGAGAGACCACAAGTATTGTTGATGTAGAGGCACAAGATAATCAACAAGATATATTTGTCTCTCATGCATCTGCCTCTGGTAACCTGGGTGAATTGGGGGTAGATTGTGTTCCAAAAGATAGTGAGTCCCTGTTAAAAAACATAGGGGGAATTATAAAGAAATTGCTACGTCTGCTCGAAACTAGGATAATGTCCATGGAAAATTAATTGATTGGGCTAGAGAAAAGTATCCTAACATTGACAAGTCTTGGTGTAGTGGGTTCCTTGCGTAACAACACTGTACCAGCTCCTCAAGTTTTAATGCCAATCACAGTAGCTAGTAGTAACCAACCCCCGGCACCCCCAGGTCAGAAGAGTACCACTAGTTGTAATAAAAACACCTCTAGCAACAAGTCTAAAGCAAATAAGATCACTCCAGCAATTGCTAATGCTGCAGCAAAAGAAACTCCAGTCCAGAACACTGTCCAATCAGCTAAACGAAATACCAATTATGTTGGTAGTAGCATAAAGACAAATCAGCAACGTGCTGGATCCCAAATAGAGAGGAAACCTAAAGGAGGCTATATTAACCTTCCACCAGATGCCAGCCCATATGTAGTTGTAATGACAGGGGTCCCTGAGCTAAGTAATCCTCATGTGGAAACCTTTTCTTCATTTAAAAATAAGGTTTCCCAATGATTAAACGAAAAAAAAAGGCCACTACCAAAATGGATCAAGAGTCGCATTCTAATGGTTCGTAGAGTACCATGGATAGGTTCGACAATGAAATCTATAACTGGTGACTGCGTGGTTGTTGCGTTTGAGGATTCACGTACTGTTCACCATATTTGCACATGGAACTCAAACGGGGAGATATCTCCCATTGCAACACGACCTCTTTTTTTTTTACCCACCCAGAATTAGACCAGAAGGGGGGGGAGACTGGCCAAGGTTTGATCAAATGTCACAGCACGAGTACAGTGGCTGGGGGCTAGTTAACCCTAGGTCAGCTAACCCAAGGCCAGCCACCCCAAGACAATGGATGGGGTCACCCACATACAATAGGTTCAGTTGCCTAGAGTCAGTAGACTGACTATCGACCACCATGGGCAGCACCGACTCAAGGGAATCAAGTGTGGGGATCAATGGAGAAGTATTATTATCAGTAGCTGGTCAAGCAGAATTGGTAAAGGAGTATGTTCCATTATCAACTAGGTCGCTGACCTTAGACAATGCTCCTATAGACGGGGGGACTGCATATAAAAACACTAATATTAATAACATCAACGATAATGCGTTCTCCCCGGATGAACAACTTACAGGGTCAGTAGCCCTAAAGGAGAGGTCTTCATGCCCTGAGTCACCACTAGCTATTGGTAGTAAAGGCAAAACCCTGAATTTAGTTTCATGGAATATTGCTGGTGTGGCCAAGAACTTGAGGGATACAGAATGGGCAAAATACATAGATTATAATGATTTCTGTCTCCTTCAAGAAACATGGTTAGTTGAAACACCACATAGGGTAGGATTTAAGTCATTTGGTATTGGAGCTGTCCCCTCCCCATGAGGGAGACCGTCAGGTGGATTAATCATTTGGGTCAAGGTAACCTTAAGGATCCGGGTCGACACAATAGATACTGGTACGCCTGACATTCTAGCTCTGAAAATTACTACTAGTCATGGGAAGCTGGTATATCTTAATAATATATATAATCGACCAGGACCCTCAATTAAGGAGTCACCTACCATAGCTAAGTTGGATTCCCTTCTAAACAAAATAATTGGCAAAGAGGCGGTCATTATCGCAGTAGACCTAAATTGTAATTACGAACCTGTCACAGGATTGAGTGAAGTATTCGAGGAAGAAGATCAGGCTAATAACATACCCTCGTTAGATAATGTGAAACCTGCCAATTGTTCAGTATTGGCAGTTCAACTTTTGAGGATAACAGCTGAGCATGGATTAAGGGCCTGTAATGGGCGCCTTCCTTTGGATATTAAGAAAAAACCCACCTTTTTCAGATATAACAGCAAAAGCAACCTAGATTTTGTAATTGTCTCAATTTCCCTCTGGCAGTATATGGTTGATTTGGAAATGGGGACCAGGACTGAGAGTGATCATTGTCCATTGAGCTTGGCAATAGAGGAGCATTTGTTTGTTGGGCAAGTGAATAAAAATACATCTAATCTAGGGGTGTCCCTGGGAGATGATGTGCTGGTAAGCAATAACAGACGAGCACTCAAGTGGTTGCGCATTCTAGACCATGGGGAAACTCTTACAGAAATGTATTTCCAATTTGGGAGTTCCATTGAAACTTTCATAGAGTCTAAGTCCGAGACAAATAACTGCCCGGATTTTATGTCCCTTCATAACGAGCTTTTTCAAAAAATAAAAAAATTAGTGACTAAAATGCCAAAAAAAAGGGCACAAAATTCATTTAATCAGTCCCATAGCAAATCTTGGTATGGGAAGTCATGTAGGGAATCAAAGTTGAATCTCTTATTGGCAATAAAAAACAAAGGTCCATCTGAAGTAAAAGCAGCAAGAGAATCCTATAAGCAGGCACAGTTAGTTGCAAAGAAGGAGTGGGAAGAGATTAGTTGGGCAGATATGTTGGTTGCCGCAAAAACTAGAGACACTGTAGGATTCTGGAGCTTCGTTGCCAATGGAACTCGCGTGGGGAGGGTTGCTAAGGATATATATCTGGATGAACTTACTTGGGTGAATCATTTCACGACCTTATATAAAAAGTATGAAGGGAATCCAAATAACACAAGTGATGAAAAACCATGGCAAAAGCATCCCGGGACAAAGCTAGAGTTTTCAATCAAGGAAACAGAGGTGGCAATTAATGCTGTGAAACGGGGAAAAGCGCCAGGCTTAGACAAAATACCGGGGGACTTGTATAAGCATGACCTTTTGGTATGGGTTCCGTATATAAATCATTTATGCAATACACTCTCCCTCAGTCTAGATTTCCCCGATAGTTGGCGGGGGGCTGAACTAGTTTTAATTTTTAAAAAGGGCGACCGGTCGGTGCCATCAAATTACCGGCCTATTAGCCTGATGGACGTTCTCCAAAAAATGTACTCAAGACATATTTTATCTCGAGTAAATGAGTGGCAAGAAGAGAAGATGGTCCTCACGAACCTTCAAGCAGGGTTCAGAAGTAAAGTGCGCACCATCGACCAAGTTTTCAGATTCTGCTGCCTATATTGGAAATATGTCCGTATTAAAAAGGGTCACTTATACGTCGCCTTTGCAGATTTAAGGGCGGCGTTTGATTTAGTGCCACGTGAGCTGCTCTGGAGATCCCTACATCAGTTAGGGTTGCCTAGCTGTTTGTTGGTTCAAATAATTGAGCTTCATGCTGGGAACTACGCTAAAGTAAGGTGGGGCCCAAATGGGGAACTAACAGAAAATATACTGATCGAGCGTGGCGTTCGCCAAGGTTGTGTTTTGGCACCCACTTTGTTTTCCCTCTTTGTAAATGATATTCCAAGGCACCTAGAGGGATGCCAGAATGATTCACCTAAATTAAATGGCAAAAGAGTTCCCGCATTACTCTTCGCGGACGATACCATTTTGATCTCACAGACTAAAAAAGGTTTACAGGCACTTTTATGTTCCTTCAGTGAATATTGTACCAACAAAGGATTGGAAATTAATGCTGCAAAAACAAAGTGCATGGCCCTAAATCCTATTAAACCTGATAAAGGAATACTTACACTACATGGCCAAAAACTGGAATTCGTTGATCACTTTTCTTACTTGGGGGTCTCCTTGGATTGTAACTTTACATGGAGGCCTCAAATTGAGAAAAGCAAGATAATATTTGCGCAGAATTCCAAGCCAATCCTTAATAAGCATAGTCTAAGCACCAGTAAAGCAGTAACACCTGCAGTCGAATTATTTAAATTCAAAGTCCAGCCAGCAGAGCTTTATGGGGCTGAGATTTGGGGTCCCATGTCAAAAGATGTTTTTTCAACTATGGATAATAACTTTATGGGTAGTTTGGTAAGGGCCCCGAAAGGCACCCCTTTGGTGCCGCTTCAGTTGGACATGAATTTTAAAAGGACAGATCATTACACCATTGTCCGGCCTTTAATTTTCTGGGTAAGACTTTGGCAAACGCCAGAACTGTGTGACTATAGGGATGGGCTGAAAGAAATCCAGCGCTTGGATGTGTCGAAATCCAATTCATGGCTTAGACACATCAAAGTATGGCTTAGTAATATAGGTTTGGTCCACTTATAGGAGAATCCAGAAAGGTTGCCTCTAAACTCAAAAACCCTGGTAAAAAAGGCATTTTGGGGTTTCATATGGGATTCATTGACTAATAGAAAGAGTGGTGGGTCCTTAGTTTGTAATTTCTTAAGCTTTAAGGACCTGCCCTTATTCGAGGTTTTTCTTGATGAGATAGAGCCACCACTTGCCAAAACTTTGTTTATGAAGCTAAGATATGGCAATCTCATGACCAATTCAAAGGTGGCACGTTGGTCTAGGAAAAACAATCGTGAAAATGTTATTGTCAATGACATTTGTGTTATGTGTGATGGGAACCTGAAGGAAGACGACATGCATATTCTCTTCTTCTGTCCTGCCTACAAGCTGGCAAGAATGAGGTGGATCAAACCATTGTGTAATCTCCTAGGAATAAGGTCTTGTACTAATGCACTTAGAATAATCAAAACTGATACAATGCAAACAATAGTATTCAGTGCTAGCAGATTTTTACACTCCGCTTATTGTATTCGAAGGAAGAAGGGACTAAAGCTTTAACAAGGAAGGGAGCGTAATTTGTGTATAAAGGACTTATACTTTATATTTTGTAAAAGATAAAATTGATAGGAGTAATTAATTGTGTAAAATTGTTTTTAACATCTATTGATTGTTGTGAAATGTTCTTTTAAAATGTATGTTTTTTAACCTGTAAATCTTTTATGGCTATGTTAGCCGAAATAAAGATACAATTGAATTGAGTGGGTGGACCAACTAGTAGGGGGGCAGAGAAACTGACAGTAAAGTGACAGCAGGACCAGATATGCCAACATCTAAACCAGTACCTAAGTGTATTCGCAGGACCTAGGGATGGTGTTATCCTCAGGAACAGATGAGGTAATGTGCCCTTAACAGAATCAAAAGTATCCGGAAAATAGGTTGAATTAAATAAGTAATTTAAATTGAAAAGGCTGAAGATCACTAAAGTAAGAAATGATAAAGATTTATTCAATATTTTTTAAAGTGAAGTACAGGAGTCAAAAATTATAGTTAGGCAAAATACATATAAAATTAATATAGGAATTAGCATATGGCTCAGTCAAATGCAGCAAGGAGTCTGACATAAACTCAGTTCTCATAGCAAAAAATATTATAAGTCTGACGGAAGACACAGACTGACAAAGGTTCAAATCAGGAGAAACAAAACTCTGGCTCACCTCCAAAAAGTATCCCTTTTTATAACTAACTGCAGAGGGAAAATCACATTGTCAGCATAAGCTGATTGAGTCATTTCATAGATTGACAAATCAGAATACAAAATATATTGCAGTATCATCTAACACCATCTCAAGACTCTCCCCTATATTAATTTTAATACAAACCCTTTTGGCCTAATGTCATCGTATGTGTCTGCACAAATCTTATAACACTCAAACAAAAGACTCATAAAATGAAAAGTCCTACAGTGGCACAGGCAGTAAGTGCCTTGAATGTTGCAAAAGTCTTCCTCCGGAGTTTTTCTAGAATAGCATGTGAATAAAGAGCACTTTATAGTACACATTTTATTACATTAGATTTAAAGGAGAAATAAAAACATACTTCTTGGACATGCTGCAATAAAAGATGGAGGTTAGTAGCCTAGTTCAGGTATGATTTAGAACAGCATAAGAAAAATACATTTCTAGAAAGAGCAGTGTTTTTGTTTTAGAGCAAAAATGTTTTATAATGTTAGGTACATACTTTTAATAAATCAGTGCCATCTTTCTCAGTTCCCCCTCTGATTGATTAATCAGTAATCAAGAACGCTAATATCTATAATACATGTTCTGTCATCTTCTTGCATCTTGATTACTGCAAAGCTTTCACTTCATAAAAAACATGAACTTTTATGTCTTCCATCTCTTTCATTTTGACATTCCATCTTTTCCTTTTCTTTGTAGACATTGTTGGTACCCTCTTCAAACACCCACAAATAAAACTCTTTTCAACCAGATTATCACGAGAATGATTAGCAAAAGAATAAGACTAATTATACATGACAAAACAATAATTATTATGGTAAATATTCTCTTAAGAATACCTCCACCTACACTATCATACCATACAAGCCTTGGATCTCTACTGCAGTCTTTAAGAGGAGATCTACTAAGCAGATTTGAGACTTCCGAAAAAAATCAACAGCGTCTGCATGATAGATTTGATCTACTAGAGGCAAAAATTGATGGTATCAGTATTAGAACTAGTACGCTGGAAGGGAAGGTTTCAACACTCTCAGAGACCTCAAACATCAATTCGAAAGATATAACAGCTTTGAAGGCCCAGAATCGATCTCTGTCTATGGATCTGGAGAGATTGGAAACCCAATCTCGCCGGAACAATTTGAGGATTCTAAAAATTCCGGAAGGGGCCGAGGTGGAGGACATAAAAGGTTTTGTTTGCAGATTATTACGTGAAGATATTCTCAAGGACCGTCTGGATATCAACCTAGACGCGGAAATTCAGAGGGTACATAGAGACCCATATAGGCTGCACCCAGACAGGAAGGCCCCCAGGAAGATTTTGGTATACTTCCAAACATATAGTGTGAAAGAACTGATCCTGAATAGATGTTTATCACGCACTTCCCTACATTTTCGAGCTAATCCATACCATATTAGATCTGATATAGGCGGTAAAACTGCTCAAAGGCAGTGGGAGTTAGGGTCTAGAATGCCAGAATTACGTTCCATGGGGGCAAATGTACAGATGAAATTTCCAGCACTTCTCAAAATCATGTGGAACAATAAAATGTACACGTGCCAATTTCCAGAGGAAGTAGATGCTGTTCTTGATAGAATGAAGGCTCAGGAGGAATAGCATAATTAGAGATGGTCTAGATGTTCCATTCCCCAAAATCTACCATTTAGCGGAGGGTAGAGTATGTTTGCGAATGGAGTGCAGGGAAGTGCAGGGAAAAAAAAAGAGAAAGAGAAAAAAAAAAAGGGGGAAAAAAAAATAATAATAATTTTTCCACTACACATATTTAGTTAAGAGTTTTTTAAGAGTTTGCACGAAATAAACAGGTAAGATAGGGGAATGAGACCCGTACATATGCTTTTCTTTATTTCAGAGTAGGGCAATCAGGGAACAGGGCCTCCTAGGGCGTATTTTCGCCAATCAGGAGGGAAGGGTTCCCCACAGGGTGGGTGGGTGGGTGTTATAGGGGAAGGGGTAAAAAAAAAATTACAAAAATGTCCTCATGCACCATAAAAAAGTTTTTTACTTTTGTTAATTATTATTCTTATAAGGTACTACGTTTTGCTATTAGCCACATTCAAAATTTAAAATTAGAGTATGACTCAAGCTAGCCAAACTATAATCCTCTCCTGGAATGTGAATGGATTAGGGAGTTATAAGAAACAATTCAAGGTTTCTCACTTCTTAGAAAATTCCGGAGCATCATTAATCTTTCTACAGGAGACTCACTTGGAAGCAAATAAATGTAGAGATATCTTTACAAAACACAAGTGGGTTCAGGAAATTTTTTGCTCCAAACAATCGGGTACTACGAGAGGGGTGGCAATCATTATTTGTGCCAATAAAGGAATAGTTGTCCATGATTGGGCTACAGATCAGTCAGGGCGGTGGTTGGGGGTAGTGGTATCAGTGGGCACTGTTAAACTTTTATGTGGGGTTTATTATGGCCCAAATGAAGATAATCCATGTTTCCTTCATAAACTAGCAAGCTATTTACTACAATTTTCTATCCCTATAGTGCTAGGGGGAGACTTTAACCTGTTACTGGATGCAGATCTAGACCGCACTTCAAAGGCTAGATACAACTGCCCAAAAAAATCGATTTGTATGCTGCATAATATTATTAAGGAGTATGCGCTGTGCGATGTCTGGAGAGTCAAACATGGCTCCCAGAGAGAGTATTCGTTCTATAGCAAAAAAAAACACCAGTTTTCCAGGATAGATTATTTTTTGCTTGATAGAGCGATGTTATCAAATATACATTCTATTGCATATATTCCGAATGGATTATCAGACCACTCCGTGGTTAAATTGTGCATTAGCATGCAAAAAAGGAACCCATCAGAATACAGGTGGACTCTGGATAGGACTATTTTACTAAAAGCAGATTTCAACACTAGCACTAAGAAAAGTATAGGAGAGTTTTTCCTATTTAATAATGATTCAGCCCCGAACCGGATCATATGGGATGCTCTTAAATCTTTTTTAAGAGGTATATACGGTTCCCAAATGGCCTTGAATGGAAAGCTAATTAAAGAAAAAGAAGTAGACAATCTCAACTTAATTAAAATAAAAGAGCAGCAACTTCTCCATGCCATCTCCAATGATCGAACTGAAATATCGAGGTTGGAAAAAGAATTAGATGACTTACAAATTAAACACAGACTATGCTCTGAAAAAATACTAAGAGATAAGTGGGAGGTAAGCAAGTTGCGTAATTTCGAATATGGGGAGAAATGTGGATCATTACTTGCCTGGAAAGCCAGATCTGACAGGTCCAGAAATAGCATTAAAACTCTAATACAACGAGGAACTGGCGCTGTCCTATCTGAGGATGAAGATATTAAAGAGGAGGCCAGGTCTTTTTATGAAGATCTTTATCGCGAAAAAGTGAATATTTCATCGGAGGAAATAGAAAATCTAGACATTCTGAGAAATGTAACTTGTTTGAGCAACGAAGAAATATCTTTTTTAGGAAAAGAAATTACCGAGGGGGAAATCAGATCTCAAGTCGAGAAAATGGCAAGAAAGAAAGCTGCAGGTCCGGATGGGCTCCCAACAGAAATCTATAAGGATAATGTGGATGAATTTATTGCTCCAATGCTTAAACTTTTCAATAAAATCTTCATTCAAGGTCAGCAAATCCCGTCTTCTTGGCTGGACGCAACCATTTCATTAATTGCGAAGCTGAACAAAGACCCACAAAGGATAGAATCATACCGACCCATATCCTTACTGAACTCGGACTCAAAAGTTTATTCAGGTATCCTGGCAAACAGGCTCGCTAAGGTGATCAAATCCATTATACATCCGGACCAACGCGGATTTATCCCGGGCAGACAATTAAATGAACTCACATTTCAGGCAATTGGAGCTATTGACTATGCAGTTCAAAATAAAAAACCATTGGCCATAGTCGCAATAGATGCCGGGAAAGCCTTTGACCAAGTAAACTGGAAATATTTATGGTCAACGATGAAGAAATTTGGCTTTCCTGAAATTTACATCAAAAGTGTGGTGTCTTTATATAGAGGTCCCAGGGCCAAGATTCTGGTTAACGGAGGATTGTCAGATTGGTTCAGTGTTGGCAGAGGAACAAGGCAAGGATGCCCCTTGTCTCCACTGCTGTTTGATGTCTACATTGAACGTTTTGTCTGTTCTTTAAGGCATGATTCTATTATTTCTTCATTTAAAATTGGGGAATTATCAATTAGGACAGCACTATATGCAGATGATCTTCTGTTGTATACCTCAAACCCCCTTGTAGCAATTCCTAGGCTATTTATGCTCGCGGAGAGTTTTGGCTCGGTCTCAGGTTACACTATTAACAAGGAGAAAACCGAGGTAATGTGTTGGAATAACTTACTCCCTATTCCAGAAGCCAAATGTAAGATGAGATATTTAGGTATTTATTTAACCCAGAATATAGATGACACTCCGAAGGTTAGCTGGGAAACAGTGATAAAGGAGATCAAAAAACTTCTGTCTAGGTGGAACACTCTGCCTTTAAACATGTATGGCAGAGAGAATCTTGTCAAAATGATCATTCTTCCCAAGGTTACGTTTTTGTTTAATTCTATTCCCTTAGTTTTCAGTAGAAAAGATATTCTTAATTTGCAAGGTAGAATAGGGTTGTTTATTTGGGCAACAAAATCTCCAAGGATAGCTTGGAAGAAGTTAAGGAGAGGATTAAAATTAGGTGGTTTAGCTCTCCCCGACTTATTATTTTACTGTTATGCTTTCCAGCTTAAAAACTTTAGGATACTAGCTAATAAATTGGATTTTACTTCAAATAGTTTACTATTCCAGGCTATGCTGCAGGATCTCCCTTTTGGTACTGATTATTTTCTGTTTAAATTTGGTGACAAACATTTTTTCAAAAAAGTCAGGCTGAAAGTTTTAAAGGCTGCTTTATACTATTGGTCGCAGATGTGTAGGTTGCTGTGTATTCAATATTACCACCAATACTCCCCAATTTGGGACTCACCAGGCACCCCGGAATGTTTAATGGACCAATTGGCTCTCCCCTTAAAAAGAGCAGGTCTCCTGAAATGGGGGGACTTATGTGATGAATCGAAAGCTTTAAAGTGGGAATTTCTAGAGGGCGTAACTGGAGGGACGTTAACGAGGTTTAAGTTTTATCAACTATCGGCCTGGTGGGGAAGTCAAAATTGGGACATAAATGACGAGGAACCGTTCTTAGAACTATTTAGTAATCCTAGAGAAATGAAAAGGGAAACGGCACAATGGTATAATATATTATTGAATAATAAAGACAATTTGGAAATAGAGATTGCGAAAATATGGGACCCTCTACAGTTCAGATAGCCGAGGATGTAGAGAAATTATGGATTGATTCTTTTTCATTATCCCAAAAGATAATCAAACCTTCTAATCTAAGAAGAAATCACTTATACACATTGCACAGAGTATATTGGACCCCAGCGAAACTCTCTAGGATCTCTGGGGCGCAATATTTTTGCCCTAGGTGTAATCTAATGAGCGCAAATGATATTCACATGTTTCTTGAATGTCCTAACATAGCTAATTTTTGGGAACAATTGTGTAAGTTCTTAGAAGAGGTACTGTTGGTCCCAATTCAATGTACATCCAGATTGGTTTTCTTCGGCCTATTGCCTGATTATGTGTTTAACAGCAACTTGTCACAGTTTATTTTCTATGTAATGGCCATTGCTAGAAGAGAGATCTGCAAAGCATGGAAGTCTGTATCCCCCCCAAAATTTGCAGAGTGTCTTAAATACATCGTCGCGGTGAGTACATTTGATATTTTATGTGGGGGTGATAAAGCTGTCAGGTTGTGGTCAGCATTAAATGCCTGGATCGAAAAGTAACAATAGTCCAATGATTATGCCAGAGGTAAGCGGTCCTGTCCTTCCTTAGCAGCAAGTACCAATCCGAAAGGAAGTTGGACGGGTAACGACCATTCCTCTGGGCAATCTTCTACAGCTATCCACAAACACGAGGGCTGGAAAGGACAGTTTGTGACAGTGGCTTGAAGAGCGCCTACTTTAGAGCAGACATTAACTGGTGGCATATATGAGGACAATTTTTTTTTTTTTTAAATAAAATAAAAAAAAAAAGAACATTTGCAAAGCTATTTACAATTTCATTAAACAAGCTGATTCCAATCATCCTTGTTCTTCAAGAAACTTTAGTTCACACAACATATTAGTTACAGTACCAATGTGATCATTAATAGGTTTGCTATTATCAGGGATAAAGGTGCAACATTGCTGAACCCACATAAAACTGCAGACTCCATCTCCTTTTGCTAGAATCATGTATTTTGCAAGGCGGGTTTGCATTATCATTGCAGGCATAGCTATGAGCTCCACCTTAGTTTTCGTTAGTGATCCAGCAGTATAAATTGCTAAGAAGTCCACCAGCGAAGACAAGTTCCTAATTTTCACAACATTCAAAGATACATGAATAGGAGCAATTAACACATCAAACACGCCCATCAGTACCTGAAATAAGCCACATGTTTATTTTATATGATCCATATACATCCTTTCACTAATCTCATTCACATGATACTAACAAGGAAACATTAAGCATGATAGCAGCTTCCCATCCAATTAAGTGGGAGGTTAAAATAGGTAGTTTGCCCTCAAACATAATAAATTGCTCTCAAAATTGTTTTTTCACCAATCAAAAACTCATTTTCAACTATGTAACTCATTACACTCAATTCTACCAAAGAAACTCAACTGACTCAGCACAGATGTGTCACGCACCATACATATTACTTCTTTCTTTTCCTGCTCCACTCTTAATCTAGGATCCATTCTTGAGTGCTTGAATTTCTCTTAAGTCTCTTCTTTCAGTTCAGTCTCTCCAGTTTCTTCCAAATTTCTGCAAATCATTACCGTTTTCTCGTTATACTCTTTTACAAATTCATGCTCCACTGTAAGAAATGTGGTTATTAGTTGAGCGGGGTATTAATAGCACACTCAAATAATAAACACAATTATTGTCAGGGTTAACCACAATAGCCAGTAAATGAAGCCATACTTAGTCCTTCAGTAGCATGGCACAAAGCAGTCAGGCTTAACTTAGAGTCAATGAGTAAAGAATGAATGCAGCACTCAAACAATATCAAAGTTAAAACACAACAAATGAAACATCCCAAACTACTTTAGAGAAATAGAGTAAATGTAATAAATAAAATGCCACAAAAGTGACAAAATTCCAATCCTTAGAACCTGAAATATGAGTTTTTAACGTTTTAGGTAAAAATAGGGCCAAAAAGCACAAAGCACGGCTTGTGGTTATCTGGTCTGGACTGAGGGAGTGTAAAAAGTTAGGACCGACTGTGATGGTGCGTGGGTCGGATACAGGGTAATCCTTTAGTCCCATGGAAGAGTTACCTTCTCAAGTCCACACGAAGAGTGCTGTTCAGGTTGGTTGGGGCCATGAGAAGTTTGTTGCTGCAGGTCCGGCACTGTGGACTGTCCCTGTGGTAGCAAAAAGGGCCAGTCATTGTTGGCGCTTTGCAGTGGCGGTTGTTGCAGGCTGTCATTGTAGGTACAAAGTGCAGGTTTCACATTGGAGGTCGTTGTGGATGATCAGTTCCCGGTATGCAGTGGTCACTTCGCAGTCGCGAGAAGCCCTAAACATCTGTATCTTTACCTCTTCTGCAGAAGGATTTCACCTTGATGCCAAGGGTCTAGAACCGGGGGCACCACTTGGGGGTCAGAACTCACTCCAGCAGAGGGCAACAGCAGGGCTCAGGGAGGTCGCGGCGTATCCAGTTGGTGCTTTTCAGCTGGGCAGTTGCAAGCACACCTCTAGAAGCTTGTTGTATCGCTTTAGCTCACACAGGCCAGCCAATTGACCCTTGAAGTCACTCTGGGTAGCCTAGGATCAAAGTAAGCAGATCTAATCTTCCTTCTTCTGTCAGCAGGGCAGTCCCCACTTCCACAGACAGCAGGAACATTCTTCTTCTGAAGCTCCCACTAGTCCAGGAGTATTTTGATGAGATGTTCTGAAGGCTCTACTTTTATAACTGAGGCCAGCCTTTGTATGGGAGAATTTCCTGACCCACCCCCAAAAGTGGTTTTGGTTAGTTCTTCCCCTTCTTCTGGGGCTGGCTTCAAAGTATCTAGGGTAACAAAGGCAAGGGCATGCCTAGTGCCATGCACATTTGCGTGTGCAGCAGGCAGTACCCTTTGAAGTGTAATCACGGCATATCCCACCTCGTCCTCAGCCATCCTTTCAGTAAGACACTCTCCGCTCACACTTAGGCCTCTTTTGTCTCAATGTCCAGAAGCAATACACAACCCACAACAAGAGAGCCATTCACAGTAATGTGACTCTGGACACTGGCAGGAAGGCAGAGTTGGTTAATATACCATCTTGCAGAGTTGACACATACCTAATAGGTCTACAGAAGTAGTATCTCAAAATATAAATTAGAGTTCATTGTCAAGTGAGTCAATTTTTAAGGATACACTTTCTGAGACCTGATTAGTAATTTGCGCGTCTCAATTCCAACAACTTTTATTTGTTTTCCAGAAAGGATTAGGCTAGGATCCTCTATACAATAAACCATGAACTGTGGTAAGGGTTGGCCATTTTCCTCGCCATCTACATATGGGCAACTCTGGTCTACCTCTCAGACTGCACCAAGAATGCAATTCTCAGACACCATCATTGGGAATTATTAAATGTTGCTAGAAACTGTGGAAAATCGTTATTAATCATTAAAGGATTTTTTTGTAAAGCAGGAACTTTATTTCAGTTTTTTGCTACATGGCTGGAGTGACAGGCCTATTCCTATTGAATCGCCTTTGATTTTGCAATTCATGCACAGAAACTAGTTAGGCTGGGTCAACTGTCCAGTGGGCTGCACTTGATTTCAATTCTGCTGCATTTGGTATAAAAAAGCATTTTTAATATGATCTGGATTCTGTCTACATTGTTGCTTCCACACTGTCAAAGGCGTCCAGAATAGTTGCAAGGGGTGCTATTTTCCAACAAGTTATATTTGCGTTCATCCTGTTCAATTAATTCACAAAACATCTTTCTTTACCCTGAGTAACAATATTCAGCATATTATTTGCCTGCACATGTACTCAATACATCTTCAAATTCACACTATCAACAGAATCAGAATCTGAATCAACTACCTGATTCCTGCGCAATCAAGAATTTTTCCTTTAACTTCCTCATCTTACAATCAAAGTAATCATTACAGTACTTTGTATATTTCATCCATACTCTTAGTTTACCAACATATCACACTCTACTGTATATTAGAACTAAGCTATGGATGCGTACTCATAACAAAAATGAAAACAAATCTTCTAACGCCTTTTTTTTGTCAGAGCTTCGACTTCACTAAACTTTCTATAAATCTGCATTAGTCTTTCATAATAGGCATGCATTTATTCTTTTGGCTCGTGGGTAGCCCTCATGATTTCTGACCAGTTCACTTCTTTCTCTGGAACTTTCTTTTTCAAATGCATTCATATCTACATAAATCATCTTTGAAATTGCACTAGTCTCTCAACCTCCATACCATTTGTCTGGTTCCTCGGTGAGAGAGAGTTGGCGAGAAACAAATCTAGGTGGCTGGATGTGTCTCTCCTTTTTGGCGTTTATCTTGGGAAGGCTTGGTGGAACAGAATACAAAAAGAAATTCTTAGAGGGAAGAACAGAAAAGTTTGTGGTTGCTGTTATGGTCTTTGAGTTCTTCTCCTTTTTTATTAGTAATCTTCTTCTTTGTTTGTTGGTCTTAGGTCTGGATTTCCGTGGTGCGTCGTCCCTGGTTTGCCAGGAGAAAAGGCAACGAGAGCAAGGTAAGTAAAAGGGTCTGGTGTGTTTTGTTTGTGAGGGATAGGGACCATCACCACACTCAGGGGTGTTGGGTAAAAGCTCTTTTCTGGTGAGAAGTGTAAATCAGTTACCTCCTTTCTATTGAGTTGTCTAATTTCTCTAATACTGGATCTCCTGTTTTGATTACTGAAATTTTGGGGAAGGGGAAGTGCGCAAGAAAATCATGTGAAATTATGTTCTTCCTATTCTGGTATCAACTCTTTATAGTCTGAAGCTAACTGTGCCCCTCTTGCTATTTTCCTATTAAATACTTTTCCTATTTTTGTATTGATTGGGTTTTCTCTCAAGGGGAAGGAAATTCTTTTTCCCGTCTTCAGTGACTTCTATTCACAACAGAAAACTAAAAGAAAGAAAAAAACATCCAAAACTCTAAAGAAAAAAAAAAGGTCCACAAAAAAATATCACTAGGCAGGATCATTGTCTCTGGACAGTGCCTCCTTCTGGACCTTCAATCTCCACTTGTTCCGGTTCACCCCGTTTCCTTCTTTCCCACCTCCCTTTTCAAACCGTCCCTTATGCCTCCCCTCCCTTCCCAAACATGTACCAGGAAAGCCACAACTCTCCTGAGTTGTGGCAGTGCTGAGTCACACTTTCCAGAGTGACCACCACTCTTCACTCCAGGTTTCGGGTGGCTCGTTGTCTTCCTGAGCGGTCCTCTGTTCCGGTATAGCGGAAGATGGTATTCTTTCCTCATTTCCCCACACGGTACCGCTGACGTCCTCGGCAGAGAGGGTCCGGCTCTCTCCTTCCCGGACACGGTTTGGGGCTACACTGTTCTCCCGGGCGTCTTCCAGGTGCTCCTACCTACGTGCCTCAATAAAACCTTGCGCCCACTCTGGTCCTTTCGCCTTGGCCATGGCCATGAATGCGGCCCACAAACCCTCCTGCGGTAGCGAGGTCCCGAGTGCATCCATCCTGGTGGCTTCTGCCCTTGCGGGTCCCTATGGGTGAGAAAGTATGTGAGTTTGTGCACGCCCTGAATTGACCGTCGGATAACTGCACCCTGAATTCTCGCACCTGGCCCCCCCCCCACCTTGAACACACCGTGTCCCCTTGTAGCCCTAACACGTCTTACACCTGGTTCTCAATTGTGGTTGCTGACTGTTTTCGAGTCGGCCAGTCCCTTCAATCTTCTGAGTGAAACGACCTGAAATGACAAGGCAAAATTTAACAAAGCCTGCTCCCATCCTTTAGTGCATGAACTTTATGCATGCCAGACAGCCCCCTTGGAGGCATTCACCGGTCCAACCTGCTTGACCCGGCCCGGGGACATGAACGTCTGGTCCAGGTGGGAAGTAATGTGTAGGTCATTGCCGCAAAACTACATGCTTTGAAGAAATTTTTTTTTGTGCCTTCCCAGTTGGGGCATGTGATAGCCCAGGGCTGGGGTGCATTTGTGCGAGCAGGCACATCACACTGAGCTCAACATGGCGTGATCATGGGACAGTACTTCTGGGGAGCTACGCATGCTATATCTCGTGCACTGCTACCATGCCTGGGTATGGTGGCACATAGGTAACCAAATGCTGTCCACCACATTGCACACCCCCTGGGGGGGGTTACAGCAGTGCCGGGTGACCCGCCTGGCCACGTAAGCTAGGGGGAAACATGTTGAAGAGTTGCCGCAAGTGGAAACCCTCGTGCCTCCCCACCCTTTCGGTTTTGGGGGAAACTACGCGCCTGAACTGGTCCTCTTATCAATCTCTCTGACACCTTCGGGTAATGTTCACGCTATATAAAATCGCCAAATGCTAACTCTGTCAAATTCAGGGGTGGGGGCAGAACCAGCTGGCCCGGCTGCTACGGTTTGGTGCCATATCCCGTTTGACCAATGGCGGACCCCTGCTTCACTGGCAATTGCAAGGGAAAGTGTCAGCATCGAAAGGGGGCCAAGCGCCGCCCAGGCGGCAGCAGCGCTGATAACTCAGCCCTCCCAAGCCCCCCCCCCCCGATAGCACGCACCGGGCGTCGGCCCTGGTCACAACTGGTATGGCAATACTGGGTTAAGTGCCTTGCGACAGGGAGTGTGTGAGGGGAGGGCCTATTCAAGAGTGGCAGATTATTTATTTTTTATTTACACATGTCGGTTAATGTAACAATAGGAACTGTAGCTTATAGATAATCAATTTCACACAGGGCTGGTATCCAATAAGCCTTAAAGGCGTCACCCCTGACAGTATTTGACGGGCACCGGCCCGTCTGCAAACCTTATTAATTCAGGGGCCTGAAAAAATTCTGTGACTAGCAATGAATCACATTACACTCGAACAACACAAAACTCTTCCAACATCAGGCCTCACTATCAGGTCACCGGCTATAAGGGAGCCGATTCTACAAAGCCGGTGGGAAACTTTCACACCGCATGGGTAACGTAGGTGAGGCCCGGGCGAGATCTGAACTCGCGACCCCTGGGTTTGCAAGACCACTGATCTAACCGCAATCAATGAAGGCAACTGTCGGATAGCACCCGGGGGGAGGTGTGCTCCGCCGCGTCCAGCAACAAAAGCCGCACGTGGCAGGGCCGCTGTTCGGGGACCCATTGCAGCAACCCGGTCCGACGCTAGGTAGGAAGGTTGTTTAGGGTGTTGTACGACCTAACACGGCCTTACCGGTCCAAACAGCCTACATAGGCCTGCACGGGTAGGATCATATCAAGACACCGACTTTGTCGCGTGATCGGCACCCGGCCGTAACCACAGAGCTAGCTGATCTCCGATCGAAGCGGCACTGCGGGCGAGCCCCCACTCTCCGAGCAACCCCTATTACCCTCCACTGCCGCCCCAACCTCACGGCCCGCCAAGCCCAAGCCCGCCCGCACACAATGTCTAGCCCAACCACTTCTTCCCCCCCGTGGTATCTTACCACAGGGCTCCTGCGCAACCTGGTCATGCCCAGGGACGGGGCCGGGGGGGAGGCAAGAAAGTAGCACATTCCTCTGAACCACGAATATGACGACGACGACAACGACGCTGGTGCAGCGCTCAGGCGGGCGGAAAGCCGAAAAAGAGGCAGAGCCAAGGGCAGCCGGGGCTTAAGTAATGGCACGCCCCCCCCACAGGTAAGCCCTCCCCTGGCCGCGCGTCATGGCAACTGCAGGGAGGGGCAGGGAGCCCTGCATGCCTCCCCTCCACGCCCCGGGTACTGGGCGGCGAGCTACGACGAATGGCCACTAGGGAGCTGCCCTGCCAATGTCCCCCTGCGTGAGATGCGGGCAGCGGCATTCGTCTTCTCCTCTCCTCCAATCCGTATGTCCCCCTCCTGGATCTCCGCCCTCCTTTGTGATTGGCTGTTATCATATGTAGTCCTGCCTTCGTCTTTCATTGGGGACTCCTCGCCAAAGCTGTTAAACCTTTCTTCTTTTTTTATACAGGGAAGTAGTTGCTGGAGCTTCTCACCATGCTGGGACGAAAGAGGTAAGTGAGGGTTGATTCGGTGGGGACCCCTTAAGGGTAATGTTTTGATTTCAGGGAGTGGGGCTTTGTCTGTCTCACACGCCCTACACTCTGAAAACTTTGTTGTAAATGTAAGAAGATAAGCCCTCTGCCAAGGCACATACAGATAATCACCTTTGTACACTTTTTGTGAAAATCCAGACATAACCAGTTAAATTTCAAGCTCACTCTCACTCACTTTCATTTATTTTTCTGCTTCAGTTTCATCCTTCAATGCCTTGCCCCCTTTCTTACACCATTTCTCTCTACAGCTTTTCAATGTTTTTAAACTGTTTATTAATTCTCTAATATGCGCACGTGTAGTTACCAAGCCAAAAGCTTCCATTCTATAGTTGCTGAGCCATTCGTTTCAATTATATAAATTAATTAAATTTTAAATACCAGGAATATACATCAAACAGAAACCCAGTTGCTTCCCTTCTCGGAAATCTCAATTCATCTATGTTATATGTAATCATTTTTCTATGCCAATTATGCCCTGTAAATTTCTGCAAATCCAGACTTTAATAGGGGACCATTAATCTCTCTCGAGCTGGGTTCACTTGGATGTACTTCAGTCCCAGTCTTAACTGTAGTAAGAGTGGGAGCAGTGATGCCTGTTGGATCAGTGGATCAACTAGCATGAGCAGTAATAATTTTAATAGGACCTGTTTGAATATCAGCATCACAATAGGCATTGCCAACTGTTAAAAAGTGGGGTATCTAGTTGGCAATGGTTTGCACTTTTGTTAAATAGGGACCCTGGATTCTAGTCAGGGTAAGGAAGTTAAGCCCTTAGATAACTCCTGTTCATCCCCTTGTTAGCTTGGCACTAGCAGGCAGACTTATCTCAGAGGAAATATGTAAACGCATGTGTGCCCATATACAGTAACACAGTGAAAACACTACAAATGTACACCACATATGTTTAGAAAAATAAAAAAACCTTTATCTAAACCAAACAAGACCAATATGACCAAAATCCACCATACATTTACAAAAATATTACTTTTTAAAGGTAAAAACACTTCTGTCAATAGCAATCTATGAATGAGTCACTTTCAACACAAAGTACATGGGATGCATCACAAATCACAAGCACAAAAGCTGCAGAGAAGATGATGCATCAGTTCTATACACACAGGAAAGGTGATGAATCAGTTCCTTGCTCCAGGGGAGGTGATGCACTGGTTCCTCACTGCCATGCAAGGGGGGTGATGCATTGGTTCTTTACTGGCAAGGAGGTGATGCATCAGTTTCTTTCTTTGTGTGAAGGTGATGCGTCAGTTTCCTACTGTGGCCCCGGCATTGTGGTAAATTTGATGCCCAGGTGTGATGCGTTGCAAACCGGAAGTGCTTGGTGCCTGCGCGATGAGGCTTAGTGGGGCTTTGCATTGTCAGGCGTCGGTACTGAGAAGCGTACAGCTGTGCAGTGGGACTCGACAAGGCTTTGCATCATCGGGCATCAGTTCCGAGGCATGTGTAGCTATGCGGTAGGACTCTGCTGGGCTTTGTGAGGCTTTGTGTTGCTTTACTACGATTCTTACAGAGATCCGCTTCAAAACCCACTTCTGAGGCCCTTTGACTGGAAGGAGGCACGTCAGGCAAGGGTAGGACTCACAAATGGCAGAATCCAGCAGCACCAGCAGAGTTGGAGGAAGTCTTTTTTGTCCCTGAGACTTCTTAACAGGAGGCAAGAACACACAAGCCCTTGGAGAAACTTCACAAGCATGATACACAACAAAGTCCAGTCCTTTGTCCCCTCCTTGGAAGAAACAGACACTGCAGGTCAATCCAGCAAAGCATCCATACATCAATTGGGCAGTACTCCTCTTTCAGCTTGGCAGAGGTTCCTCTTGAATCTAAAGTTCTGGAGTCTGGGCCCCAATATTTGTACCACATTTTCCTTTGATCTCTTGTGGCAAAAAGTCTCTCAGCTCAGTACAAAGCAGTTCTGTCCTCTCTTGTTCAGCTCCTTGGCAGGTGGAGACAGCATTGTGCACAGGACACAGGGCCTATTCAGGTGCAAGAAAAACTCCTCTCACTACTCTAAATGCAGCCAAGGTCTATTCAGCTCAGCTCTGAGTCATCCAGGAAAGGCAGGACACACCTAAACACCCCCAGTGGCTGTCTACAGTGAATGCACATCCCCTGCTCTTTTCACTCTAAAACCAGACAGACAATACACAACCCAGCAGAGGCACATAGGATGGCTAAGCAAGAATATTCCCACTTTCTAAAAGTCACGTTTTCAAACACACAATTTAAAAACAATCTTTACTAAAAGACGTCTTATTAAATTCTGAGTTTAGAGAGCCTAAACTCCATTGCTTTATCTTGTCCCAGTGCAAAGTTATACTTGTATGATGTTACAAATAAACTCCCATGTTACCCTATGGGAGAAATAGCCTTTCAATAGTAAAAAACAAAATGTTCAGTATTTCACTATCAGGACATGTCGCAAACATGAGTACATGTCCTACCGTTCCCCACACTGCACGCTGGCCACAGGGGTACCTTGGGCCCACCTTGGGGTTGTCTTATATATGAGAAAAGGGAAGGTTAGGGCCTACCAAGTGGGCAGTAGAAACTGTGTACAGACACTGCAGTGGCAGGTCTGAGACACCTTTGATAGGCTGCCTGTACGGGTGGCACAATCCAGGCTGCAGGCCCACCAGCAGCATTTGAATTGCAGGCCCTGGGCTCAAACAGTGCACTGTACTAGGGACTGAGCAGTAAATCAAATAAGCCAATCATGGAAGCACCAGCACATAAACACAATTTACATGGAGAGCATATGCACTTTAGCACTGGATAGCAGTGGTAAAGTGCCCAGAGTCCTAAAACCAACAAAGCAAAAAGTCTAGGAGAGAACCAGCTGAAAAAGCCAGGTCTAGCACCAACATATGCAAACTCTTACTAGGTTGAAGTGGTGTTGATGTTTGTAAAACATACAAAGAGGTCTTGCATATACTAAATTATTTAAAATGTTATCTTTCTAATTTTTATTGTTCTTTCAATCTTCTCTTTCAGAATTGCATCCTTTTTATCATCAATTTTCTTTTTATCTGACTCATTGAAAATTGCAGAGAACACACCTACTGCTAACATCATAACATCTCTCCACACTGTTCTCTGAGCACCTGATTTTATGTGTAGCCTACAGTTCACAGCACTTTTAACTTGGATTTTCATTTTATTTTGTTACTTCTCAACACAATCTCATTCCTTCAATGCTTTAAACTGTGCAGGTATAGGCTGCGGTTTTCTCTCATACACCATATGCCTCAAATAAGCAAGATTTCTCACACTGAAAGTACCCTGTTAAGCAAATTGCATACTCTTGTTATCTGATTTGCTCGGATTTTATTCTTTTAAATGCATACACACATGAAGGCCTGATTTCTACATAATTTCATATGTAGGAGCATTTTCTGGAGGAATCTTTTCTCCTTTATGACAGAAACTTTAAACTTCTTCAATGCTTCACCGATTTTCACTCAATCTGATTCAACACATAATCATGTAATTGTAAACAAAGATACTCAACCGTCCACTGCGCAGTTACAGCGAGAACCACCAATCACAACATGACACTACTAGACAAAATACAATGTCATCATAAATCACGGATCACAACTGACCCAACAGCAACAATTTTGCTAATCACAACATTGCTCTCTGTGATGATCAAACATTTGCAAAAGGCGGCACTCTATGATAAATTTCTGAAGTCACTGCGGTACCACAGGTATAGTAAACAACGAAACAAATTCTTGTCTACTTAACATAAATACAGGTAAAATGAACCAAGGTAAAGTAATTTCACTCAAGAAGAGAACAATATCTTTCAGTACTAACAATCATTCAAGGGCAAGTTTCCAACCAGCGGTGACTCCCATCTGTTCAGTGCATTTACTCATATGCACAAAGGAAATAAGAAACACCAGCCTAGTTTACAACACATTCAACTAAAAGTTTACTAAGGATTTAGTAGTTCAGAAAAGTCCCTATTTTGGTGAGTATGTGACACCTTACAATACACAACCCACCTTTGCATACAGGTTCAACAAAAGGAATATATTTTGAGATTTTGGATTTTGACGGATCTGTTTATTAACCAATGAAATAAGAATTCAACAAGATTCACAATAATTCAATATTCTTTGACTCATCTAGACACTGAAATTTCAGTACAATTAACAACAATACCCAAAATGTGATTCACAGATTGAGCCTCAGAAATATGGCAAAGTCATCAAAATCGCAAGCCCTAAGACTCCTAATAGCCCACAATTCAAAACACATAGCCACAAATGTTGCACACACTATAATATATATTAAAATCTGCATGCATTCAACTACATGTTACATAATACACTAGAACAAGCTGCAGTCCAACACAATACATCTGCATGCTTGATACTCTCTTTCCCCTGCTCTGGAACAGCTCAGGAACACCGTAACACTGCAAATAATCCAATTTGTACAAGAGTGTCAACATAAATCCAGGCTAGGGGAAAACTGTATTTCCAAATTCTATCTAATTGTTCATGTGATCTGTGATCTGTTATTTACATTCTCTCCCAAAACTGTTGATATTATATTTGATAATCATGATAGAATAGATAATAGATAAATCGTCTTCTCAGAACTGGGTGTAGTGTTACCCTTATGAAAAGAAGAGGTAATGTGGCCCTAACAGAATCAAAATCATGAGGAAAATAGGTAGTATTAAAAAAGACCCATGACTCAAAAAAGGCACAAGAGCAGTAAAGTTAGAAACCATGGGGCAGATTTACAAGCCCCCTGCGCCTTTTTTACGCCGCCGTTGCGTCACTTTTGTGACGCAGCGGTGGGGAAAAAGATGTGCCATGGTGTGGGGTAGTTACAACGTGACGCATCTCCCAGATGCGTCACATTGTAAAGCCCTGCGCCAGAAGGAGGCGTTCCATCGCAGGGGGGGGGGCGTTCCGGCGCAGGAACACCTCCCAAAAGTGGCTGAGTGAAATCCGCAAGATTTCACCCAGTCACTTTTGGGCCCATGCTGCGTAAAAACCCTGCGCCTGCTTGAAGCCGGCATAAGGATTGACGCAGCATTGTGGAGATAGGGACCCCCAAAGCATTGCGACACAACTCCAGCAATGCGCTGCTTTTACGGCACAGATGCGTGATGCATCTGTGCCGTTTTTGCCCCATGGTGCGCCGCATTGTAAATGCGGCGCATCCAGGGTGGCGGAGCTGCGGCGCACAATAACTGCTGCATCCCTGTGATATGCAGGGATGCGCCAGTTATTGTAGATCTCCCCCATGAATGTAAATAGTTGTTCAAAGGCAGTACAGAATGCAAAAATAATTGTTAGTCTAAATGCATGGTAAATCAATATGAGAATTAGCATAACGCTCATTCAAATTCAGCAAAGGATCTGGCATGAAATCAAGTCTCAGAGAAAAGAATTCTAAGTCCTAAGGAAGATTCAGACCGACAAGGCTCTGTTCTCCAAGTTGGGGAAAACCAGACTCTGGCTCACCTTCAAAAAGGAGCCCTTATACAACAAAATGCTCAGTAGAAATCGCATTGTCAGCATAAACTGATTGAGTCATTTCACAGATTGACAAATCAGAACACCAAATGTAGTGCAACATCTTCCAGCATCATCTAACACCCTCCTAACACCGTCCCCTAAATGAATCTTAATACAACCCCTTTTAAATTATTGTCATCAAATATGTCAGTGCAAATCTAGTCATACTCAAAACAATGACAGCCATGCAACAAATAAGCCCACAGTGGCACAGGCAGGAAGAGCCTTGAATGTTACAAATTGCCTCTTCCACAACTTTTCGAAAACAGCATGTCAATACAGAATATTCAATAGTGCATATTTCATCACGTGTGATGGGAGGAGAAATAAAAACACACACCATAGCAGCATTGGGATTTAAGATGAAGGTTATGCCTAGTTGAGGCCTTGTTTAGTCAAGCAAAGAAAAACACAGTTCTACAAAGCACAGTGTTTTTGTTTTAGTGCAAAAATGTTCACAAGGTTAGCCACATATATTTCATAAATCAAAATCATCTTTCTCAACCACCAACTGAGCAGTACATCACGTTGTGTTCTATGTGTACTCCTGGGCTAACCTGTGAGTCTGTAACAACACTCATTTAGGGGATACAGAGCCCACACTGGTTGTCCATTCCAAGTATGAGACCCTACAGACACAGTGAGTCATGGGTCCTTCCTGTCTGCACAGCTTTCGCATGCACGACAGAGATTTAGTCACTAAAAGACCCAAACATCCTGTCCACTGGGCATGATTCCTTACTGTGTCGTCTGTACCACTCTGTTCCGAGTTCACAAATTTGCTACCATCATGACTACACTAAGGCCACCTTAAACCTTCACTCTTTGTTCTAGTTCTATGTTCAACCCTAGAAGACATGCTCCCTTGCTGTGAGTACTCTTAGTGCTTGCTTGTGCCATATTTGTTTTATCTTTTCGTGTCTTGTGTTTTGCAAATGCTGCCTGATCTGTTTTTGTTTGCCTTAGCAGCATTTATCACCAGTCTTTTTATTGCTTGCTCCTATACGAGTCGAGCATATTGCACTTATAGGAGACAGCAGCTGCTTTAAGGCCCGTTGGTATAAAGCAGCTACTTGGTGTCACTCTATGTGCACACTGTCATGCAGGGAGGACTTCTCCACTCCATTGCTGTGAGTCGCCTTGTGCGCACTAGAGGTGTTGGTGACACAATTGGCATTGGGGTAGGTAGTTAAAGATTTCTGGTGTAGGAAATAACAAATGGATATCATCCAGATGGTTTATATCAAAATATTGTTTAAAAAATGTTGTCTGGCATAAATAATGTGGCTTGACCTAAGTATTGTTTAACCGATATTCCTTTGGCTCTAGATGTTCTAATATTAGCTGCAATGGAGCAATATATTTGTAAAGATATTTTGGAAACACAATTTTTGTTAGACATATTTCGGCTGTAATATTGTAGCACCATGCTATTCACTTCCTGCTATCGAGACATGCAAATTCAGTGCCCTGTCCAATGTACCAGGGGTGGCTCCTCCGTTGTGGCGGAGGAGCGTCGACCCACTGCACCATGAGCAATTGACAAAAGGAAAAATAAAATGATAATAATTAACGTTATTATCATTTTATTTTTCCATCTGTGTCTCACCTGGTTAGGGGCAGGGTGGGGCTGAATGTCACCAGAACAGTGGTGGCACTCTCTTAAATGTGCATGAATGTTTGTACGGCCGACTCGGGCTGGCCAAACGGTCATGCGCACTTTACATGTTCTCCACCCAGGCTGTATTACAGCCTGGATGGAGAACAGGCCCAGGCCCCCTCCCTCTCTGAGCACCGAACCACAGCAATCAGACCAATCACAACTCTGCCGTAAGAACGTTTTGTGATTGGCTGGGAGAGACTGGGTGCCTGGGGACTTCCTGCTTCCTTCCTGCTCCTGGAGTGAAAGAGGACCGAGAGGCGGCGGCCAGCCGGCGTGCAGGTAAGTGCTAGTTTCTTTTCCTTCATCTAACTCCCAACGTCCCGTCCTTTCCCCTCCCACCCCCGTCCTGTCACTCTCTGTTAAGTAGTGGCTGCCACTGCAATGTACCCTTTGCATGCACAGAGTACTGCCTCATACAGCTATTGCTTTTTTTCTTCCAAAGGACACTTGGATATTTGCTTGCCTTTTTGCTGTGAGATGTGGAATAGATTCCCATGTAGTGGAAGCTGATTGGTTACCTGATTTGCCATTGATTCTAGTGTTTCAGAGGGCTGTCTGTGTTCCAGAGGGCTGTATACTATAGCCTCAAGTCCATGTTGTGTCTACAATCCTTACACAGACGGACCACCTTGAATGCAGGCGTTAAAGAGGCTCACATAGCCACCTATTTCGATTGGCAAAAAAATCCAAAGTTATTCCTTAATAAGCGGGGTATTTTTTGGTCGGCTGCACCATTTCTTTCAGCCAAAAACAGGGTGGTCTGTAGGCGCATCAGTGCTGTTGAGTAGCAGTACCTGGCTAATATTTATTTGGGAAAACTAAGATAGAACAATAGGGCCAGGCTTTACTTTAGATCCACGGTCAGGTGTAGCAAAATCTCCCCGACGTCTCTTGGGCATTCTTTCTCTATTTCACAAGCTATTAAAGAATACCATATTATGTGCTTCCCCCTACATTTTGTGGGAATTTAATCTCCTACTTTTTTTTCGTTCAGTCCATGTTTTTTTTTATTTAAGTTCCTAGCGCCTTGAAGTCATCTAGGTGACATTTAACGACTATACAAAACCAAATATAATAAGTCAAATAGGTATATAGATCATTAGTAAATGAATGCCTCTTTTTTAGGGATTCGCAGACCAAAATCTATAACAGAACGTGTCCGGGTATGTCCCAAGTACCCTCGTCTCATATGCCTCTGAATCCATATCTTTACTCCATATGATTGCTGGGATGGTTGGTCAGTCTGTCCAGCTTTCGTCCCCTTCAGGCCCGGTTCTAGCGGGTGGGCCGGGTGGGCCGGGCCCACCCAAACTTTGGCCTGGCCCACCCAAACATAACCCTTGGCCCTGGCAGTGACGTCAGCAAGGCCAGCAGAATATGGCCACTGCAAGTTAAAACGTTCTTCGAACGTTATCTTTCTTTAGGAGTTGCGTGATTGTGCCTGGGCTCGCACCCCCAATCACGCATCTCCTATTAGGCAGGTGGGATGTGGGGCACTGCAAAGGGGACAAAGCCTTTCGTTGGAACTGGATTTGTGGATAATTAATTCTTTTCTGCTGGTAAAGAGGAGTTTGTTTTGCCGTTTCGTTTTCCTGACCTTCCTGACCCCTTAAGCTTTTTGTTTAACCGATCCGGCTGTGACAGAGTTCGTAAGGAGCAGGTAAGAGAATGTGTGGCTATTGTGTTTTTTAAATCTGTGAGAAAGACACACTTAAAACGCCGTGTTTATTTAATTTACATCGTGTGTTTAAATCGTTGGTATCATTCATGAGTGGTTCTGCAAGGATGCACGACAACTAAATGTCCAGATAACCTTGGGGATTGTTGATCTTGCTGGAGAGCGTTCTTTTTTTGGTTTGTAGTATTTAAATGCAATAGAACTGTAGTTAACGTGGATAGCTCAGTGGGTTACTGCCTTTGTCAAAGAGATCCTTTGATACATAGGACAGTGTGATCAAAGACGTGTATACAAACCAGAATGGTATAATTAGATGTTTTTTTTTTGTATTGCAGTTAGTTCAAAATTTCCCAGTATTTCATTATTCTAATGTTGCAATACAGAGTTTGGGCAGATATAATTTCTAATCAGTACAGCCAACCACTGGGGTATGCTTTAAATCCTGTGTTTCTGGTTCTCCAGACCCAACCCTCTTAATACATATTGCCCAGCAGCATGGATGAGATGTGATTCCTACACCTGGTAATCTTCATTAGCTTATGTGACATTCCCTATAGGCTGATTTGGATACTTTTATGAATCATTGTGTCTGCATAATGTGTGTGTGATGTACAGTACTGTGATACCCTACACTGCGAGTAGCGCTATACAAGAAATAAAATGCATATGAGAGAGGGCTATGGAGTGATGATGGGCTCTGTTGGAGGGTGGCAATGAGGGAATCCGAGGGGGGCATCATGAGGGGTGGAGATACGGAGAGATGGAAGGCACTGGTGGAGGTTGTTTGTGAGGGGAGTCTGAAGAGGAGGTCATGGGGGAGGGGCTTTGGAGTGATGAGAGGCACTGGTGGAGGGTGGTAGGAAGGGATTCTGAGGAGGAGGTCATAAGGGGGAGTTGCTTTGGAGTGATGAGGGGCACTGGTGGAGGGGTAGGAAGGGAGTCTGAGGAGGAGATCATGAGGGGGAGTTGCTTGGAGTGATGATGGGCACTGGTGGAGGGTGGTAGGGAGGGAGTCTGAGGAGGAGGGCATGAGGGGCACTGGTGGAGGGTGGTAGAGAGGGAGTCTGAGGAGGCGGTCATGAGGAAGTTGCTTTGGAGTGATGGGCACTGGTGGAGGGTGGTAGGTAGGGAGTCTGAGGAGCAGGTCATGAGGCAGAGGGGCTTTGGAGTGATGAGGGGCACTGGTGAAGGGTGGTAGGGAGGGAGTCTGAGGAGGAGGTCATGAGGGGAAGAGGCTACGGAGAGATGAAGGCCAGTGTTGGAGGATAGCAATGAGGGAATCTGAGGAGGGGGAGGTCATGGGGAGGAGCTACGGAGAGATGAGGGGCACTGGTGGAGGGTGGTAGTGGGGGAGTCTGGGAGGAGGTCATGAGGGGCACTGGTGGAGGGTGGTAGTGGGGGAGTCTGAGGAGGTGGTCATGAGGGGGGTTGCTTTGGAGTGATGGGCACTGGTGGAGGGTGGTAGGGAGGGAGTCTGAGGAGGAGGTCATGAGGCAGAGGGGCTTTGGAATGATGAGGGGCACTGGTGGAGGGTGGTAGTGGGGGAGTCTGAGGAGGTGGTCATGAGGGGGGTTGCTTTGGAGTGATGGGCACTGGTGAAGGGTGGTAGGGAGGGAGTCTGAGGAGGAGGTAATGGGGAGGGGCTATGGAGCGCTGAGGGGCACTGGTGGAGGGTGGTAGGGAGGGAGTCTGAGGAGGAGGTCATAAGGGGAGGGGCTATGGAGCGCTGAGGGGCACTGGTGGAGGGTGGTAGGGAGGGAGTCTGAGGAGGAGGTCATGAGGGGAAGAGGCGACGGAGAGATGAAGGCCAGTGTTGGAGGATGGCAATGAGGGAATCCGAGGAGGGTGAGGTCATGGGGAAGAGCTACGGAGAGATGAGGGGCACTGGTGGAGGGTAGTAATTGGGGCGTCTGGGAGGAGGGTGGCAATGAGGGAATCCGATGAGGTCATGGGGGAGGTGCTTTGGAGCGATGAGGGACACTGGTGGAGGGTGGCAGTGAGGGACTTAGGAGGAGGTCAATGGGGGGGAGGGGTTATGGAGCGATGAGGGACACTGGTGGGTGGCAGGTAGGGAGGGAGTCTGATGAGGAGGTCATGACAGAAAGGGGCTAAGGAGAGATGAAGTGCACTGTTGGAGGGTGGTAGTAAAGGTGTCTATCGAGTAAGAGGTCAGTGGTGGGACACCAATAAATACTTTTGCACCGGTGCTATAATAGACCCTGTAATGTTTTTGCTTATTTAATTAGCAGTTGGGTCATTAGGGCCACTGTGTAACATTTTTTAAAGTGTGCGTTAATTATATTTACTCTTATATTCAGGGTTTTCAGTTTGAAGGTGATTTTACAAATCTTTTTAGTGGGATTATGGAGAATGAAAGCAGGTGGTGCCTGATATGGGGCTGGGGACCAAAGTTAGCTGTGAGTTAAGGTGCACGGTAGAGAGATTGTAGAAAATTGATGATCAGGCCTGGAAGGGAGTGTACTGCAGAGTCTGAAGTCAGATGGAGGTATTAATGAAGAGAGGTTCTCTCTGAAGGATGGCAACGAGGTAGACTGAGTAGTGTTACTTGCCTGATACTCCCACCTCAGAAACCTCCTCTGCCCATCAAAAGGACCTTACATGGGGATCAAAACACTTTTTGAGAGTGTTAACGATTAGAAAGAGATTTGGAAAATAATGGAGGGCCCTGAATCTCCTGTTATCCCCTTCTATCACACGCAGGAGTACAGTTTTTTCTATTTGTAGGCTACCTCCAGAAGCGACACATTGAGCCCGCAGTGGCCCACCCAAATGCGCCCTTGGCCCACCCAAACAAAAATTCCTGGAGCCGGGCCTGGTCCCCTTGCTGTGTGCATGGTACGACACAAGAGGCATTTAAACAGCTTATGAGCTTCCTCGCTGTAGCCTTTGCTAACAAAAGGGCCAAGTAATGAAGCTCGGTCGGATCAATTTCTCTCACTCATTTCCCTTCCCCTCCAGAGGCCTTTGAATGATGAAGCGAAGGATTCCCTGATCATGGGAGGCGGTGCAGGCTAATGCGTGTTAATGTGATTGAAGTGCCATGCACAATTAGCCGCAGGAGGAAGACACAGGTGGGCAGGCTTTGTGCCCTGCATTCCGTTGCGCGCGCCACTTTGACGCATGGGGCCTTTCCGCGTCCGTGCGTTTGATCATCAGGACACGTGTTCTCTGGTGCAGACGCAGGAGATCTTGGAATGAGCGGTGACCAGATGTTGGGGCGCTTTCTTATCGGAGTTCTATGGGTACCCAACATACCACCTTGCAGTCTTAGGAAAATATATGTTCCTTTTTTAACTATTGTTTTTCATTTCTGTTGTTTTTCCCTAATGAAATGTATGTGCAGGGAATAGCCTAAGTTTGAAAGATGTCAGGTCATAGCTTTACAACTTTTCAAATTCCTGACATGTAGGAACTTCATTTAAATTCAGACACTTAGTTGTGCAAAGAAGTTAGGGCCAGATGTTCGACCCTAACAATTTGCGAGTCACAACTTGCGTTGTTTTGCGACCCCGCAAATAGGAATGTATAACAGTGTCTCAGACATTGTTTGTGATTCATAATGGGATCGCAAATTGCCTGCCTCATTAATATTCTTGAGGCAGGTGCTATTTGCGACCCCATTAGGAATGGCTAGCACTCCCAGGGATGGTGGCTTGCTGGGGTCATCAGACCACCATGTCTGTGACTGCTTTTAAAATTTTTTAAATGCATTCCGTTTTCCTTCAACAAAAATGGGATGCATATAAAAAAAGTAAAATGAAACTTTTCCGTTTCATTTTTTAAGAGTAGGCAGTGGTCATGGGACCACTGCCTGCTCTTGAAAATTATTTTTTATGCTAGTCACAAAGGGGAAGGGGTCCCCTGGGGTCCCCTACCCAATTGCGAGTGTAAACTGTAAGTGTTTTATGACCGCAATTGTGGTCGCAAAACAATGGTACATACCATAGGAAGCCGCTATTAGGTTAAGGCTCCGTTGGCACGACCCTTCCTAATAGCGAGTCACAAACCCTATTTTGCGAATAGCAAAGTAGGGTTTGTACATGGGCCATACCTATTTTGCTGGTGCAAACGGGCTGATTTCGCGTTTGCAACTGCAAAAAAACTGTCGTACATCTGGCCCCAAATCTTTTCACAACTAAGGGGTCTATTAGGATGGCGGGTGGATCGCCACCGCCCGTATGGCGGTGGCAATCCACCCGCCATTTCTGTCCGCCCGCCTAACATTTCCCCGGTCATATTACGATGGAAGTGTGGACCCAGGCGGAGGGAAAGACAGTCTGACAGTTTTCCGCCGGTAGGCAATCCGCCCAATTGCCTACTGGGCGGAAAAGACCTGCAATATGGTGGTGGTGCCTTCCAGGCACCGCCATTCTTATAACGATGATGGCGGTCTCATTCCTTTCCATGGTGGAGACTTCACCATGGAAAGGCATGCAGAGAATGCCTTTGGGGGCCCGTTGCGGGCCCCCAGGTGGTTGGGAGAGTGGGTGGCTGCACTTGGAGGGTACCCATGGTACCCCCCCCCCCCCAACATTTGCATGCACAAGGTGGCAGGCACCACGCGGTGCCTGTCACGTTGTGCATCCAAATGCACAACATGCCCTTTAACATTGTGGCAAGTGCTGTATACAGCACCGCCCGCCACAATGTCAAATATGCAGGATGTGACCACCATGGTGGTGGTCGCACCCTAATTGGCGGTGCGGTAACGCCGCACCATTGGCGGCCAGTACCAGCAGAGCTAGAGTGGCGGGCAGACTGGAGTCCGCCCGCCATCCTAATAGACCCCATAAGTGTATATCTGCTCAGACCTCATCTCTCTGCTTCAGTAGATAACTTCAACTGTAAGATCTGTGTTAAATCTTGAAGTGCAATGGTGTCAGAATGGGCTACGGGAGATATGCGCATGCATGCTCTTCAGTGACCCATCCTAAGCGGGAAGAGTAAATAGCATTCATTGATTTTTTTTTAGGTCATGGCTCTCCTGTTGTGCATTAAGTGCTACCAAAAATGGTACTGGACCTTACAACTTAAATCGGGTCAAGATTAAATGTGTGCAGAATTTGTGCCATTTATTTTCATATAATTAAATGAAATTTTGGGGAAATAATATGAAATTCACAGATTTATGCGGAACGCAAATCCATCATTTAGTGCTATATTTTTGGCCAAAATGCCACGATGATGCATTTTGCACTAAAACAATAGTGTGAAAAACACAATTGCCTCAAACAACAGCAACTTGCGTTCTGGTTGTATACCCTGTTCCTGCACTCCCACACTGTATTTTACCCCTAACAGCAGCGCATTTATGCAACTTGGCATAATGGTGTATTTTCGGATATGTAACACAACAAACTTAACCCAAACTTCCCAAAATTATGTGAATTACACTGGTGTCATTTAAATTCCACCCAAACCTAGTCTACAATTTCTAAATTGTGTTTCCTGGTGGTTTGAGCTCCTGAAAAGCAAAGGAATGGGATTTGTGACTCATGAGGATATATGTCAGAAATCCCTGTAAGACTGCTCTAGCTAACAAAGGGTCTAAGTTGAAGGTTTTATCTGTCACATAGAAGCATGTAAAATACAAACTAAATTTCCCAAAATTGAGGGCCTCCTTTATGAGTTTTAGCCATAGGCAGCGCATCAGGGCTTCCTGCTGTGCTGCCCTACGGCAAAAGAAAAGGGCAGGAATGTGCCGTATCTCTCATAAACAGTACATTCCTATCGTTTTCCCTACTCTGGCACACAATGGGCTGCCATGCGCCAATGCAGTCACCTTTGCACCACAGTGTAATTGTGCCTGCGATGCGGGATGATTATCTTGTGCATGTAGGGGAACCTTCCTACACAATAACAATCACAAGAGTCTTTTGTCTTTCTGTGTGTGCTGCAGAACGCAGCACACATAGAAAAAGGAAAAATGAGGCGAAATAAATATATTTCTCCTTTTTGTGCCTCCCGTACGCCTCCCCTGGGGAGATGTACCTTTTTGATGCTGCCTCAGAGTTACGATTTCTCGGAAATCTGGGGCAGTGTCAAAAAGCCATGTATGTTGCTGGAACGCCCCCAGCAACACTCATTGCAAGCCCCTTTCCTGCATAAAAATGCGTTAAAGGGAACAATTTACAAAGTAGCATTAAGCCCAAAAAAATGGCTTAGTGCTGCCTGGTAAATATGGAGCAGGCTCCTGCGCCACCGGAGAGTCACAAAAAGTGACGCACTGGCGGCGTAAGGGACTTATTAATAAGCTCCTTAAAACCAGCTCATACTCCCAACTGCATTCTTCAGATAACAAACACAGCTTCTCATGACACGTTCAACTCACCGAGCAAATCTATCACATGAAAGGGATATGAAATGCATAAACACGAGAAGATCTAGTTTTAAGGCCTAGGGCAGGACTATACCAGTAACCAAATTACTAAAAAACGGAATCAATTTCTCGCTAAATGAAGTATAACGTTGAGTAAACTTGGAAATAAGTGGAGGTGGAGAATAATATAAGAGTTCCTCCTTTCATCTCTAAAGGAGGGCAAGTTGGTATGTCAATAGGAAAATATGTTTTTAAATTTTTTTAACTTTTGGTGCTATATATTTAATGTTACTAATATCGTTGTGGATGTTAAGATTACATTGTAATTTACAGTGTTTAGAATATGTCTATGTTTTAAGATTTAAAAACAAATAATTGAAGAGCTAGTCAGTATTTTCACTTCAGTCCATCCCTCCCCACAGTGTACATTTGGCGGGAGAAGCACAAAGCAACCATTCCCCCTTCAAAATTGATTTAGTTCGGAATTTTGCTTGCACAATGCCCCCTTTCAAAAACGTGTTTTCATACTCATTTTTTTCAAATTTGTTATTGTATTGCACTTGTGTAAATCCAATTTCATGCAACCTTTGTTTTCAATTCACCCAAAAATAACAATAGTGCACCGTGTGAACTGCGCCTCGTTTACAGATTAATTAGTTTAAGTGATAATCCATGGAGAAGGCCTACGTGATGTGCGCTGCTTCTGTGACGGGTTGACACTTCGGCAGGTGCAGCTGCATCGTCACCTCGTGCCCGACAATGATTCCAGAAATAGAGCGAATAATGTGAACTGGAACCTGTTGAATAATTGAAGGCGCCGGATTTGAGGCGATGACGTCTGGCATGGCATTTCAGGCGCCTGCCGGATTCTTCGTCTCCGGAAAATATGCCACGCATGACTCCATAGTGTGCATGAACAGTCCCCAGGCCTGCGATGTGACCTCGAAAAGCACGCAAAATCATCTGAAGCCAGCACAAAGGCTTTGGTCCTATTGTTGACCTTGACATTCTTAGAGAGTTAACGAAGCCATGTTGTAAAGAACAAAGAAGCCCATTGACAACCTGAACAGGTCACACAGAATGGGGTGTATGCAGCGAATAACGTGCATTACAAAATGTATTTGAAAAGTGATCCTAAGTGCAGTGTGAGCAGAGTCATTGAGTGTGGGGGCGGAGCCACTGATGTGGCCAAAAAGAAGAAATATTATGCAACTATTTTGTTGGACTTCATCTTCAGGTAAATGCATACAAAATAAACATACACGTAATTGAAAAAAAATGCAAGTTAAAATAATAGATTTGTAATGCACTCTTCTGCCTTATGAAGGCTCAGTTGGTTCATACGATCACTGCAGATGCTTATGTGTGTACCAGACAGTTGCAGAAGAACTGAATCCTGGCTGACACAGTCGGGAATGTGTTTTGTGCAGGAGCGTCCGGTATGCTGGGGGACCAGGGATACGGTGAGCACCGGTTGTTGCGAAGGGGATGATTTTTTTTTTAACTTACCTTCAGCCAGCCGCATCGCACGCTCCTCTTTGCCTCTTCAGGAATGCTCAGGCTACCAGAATGCCCTACGGCCAATCCTGAAGTTGCTGTCAGCACATGACAGCTGGTTCAGGATTGGCCTAAACTCCCTCAATTTGTGCTCCAAGACAGACTGTAAGTCTGTGCCTGCTCTGTCCAACTGCATTCCTGGGTTGGCGAGAGTTTTCACTGCCCATGAGGGTTTGGCGGTCTCAGACTGCCGGGCAAACCATTATGCCAGTGATGGGAATGCACGACCACTCCCCTCAGTGCCTGTTACTGTCCGGCCCCGCCTCCAAGACTCAGCAGGAAAGGAAAAATAAAAAGAGTGTTATTTTATTTTTTCTTTCCTGCCGTTTTTGGGGGCGACGCTTCCCTGCTATAGCAGGGGAGTCACTGCCTTTTAATGTTCTCATTAGAAGGATGCTGTGCAGAATTTAACTGATAATGCTCTTAACAGTACTTCTCTGAAAGAGTAAATCTTTGTCACCAAGAAGACTCAAATGACTCCATCAAAAAAGCCTTATATTGGCTCCCAAGCAGCTGTTAGGTATGCAGATGAACCGATTGTACAGGGTTACCCTCTCTTCCCCTGAAACCAGGGGCACCTCAAGGTCAACAATAACCATTCAAGAAAGGTTACTTTAAAAAAAATGAGGGGAACTGTTTTTGTAAAATATGAAATATGAAAAGATGAAGAACATTTTTCCCAATAGATCCCGTCCACTTCAGCCAGTGGATTTATGTGTCTGGATCGAGTGATATTGAATTTGCTGACTTGTACAAGAATTGGTGCAGCTATGCAAAATGTATTTAATTCTAAGAACGTGTATGTCACTGAAATTATTTTATTAAAACATCATTCCATGCACAATTCTTTAAACTGACTATTTCTATCAGACATCTCTGCCAACACACTAATAAGTCAATAACAGCCGATCTGAGAATGTAATAACGAGTGTTCACATTAACTGAGTTTACTGGCTTGCACAATGTGAAAGATTCAACTGACTCACAAATTGAATTTGACAGCCAGTCCTACCGATCAGTGTAATCATGTACAGAAATTCAGCACTGCTTGGGTAACACTCAACTAAACATGTGCAGATTTGCATTAATAGGATGGATCTTGGAAGACGGGCATAAAGGAAACCTTGAATTTGTGGTAAACTTGTAATCGCACAGCATCAGCACAAAAGCAATAACTGGTGATTCTTGATCTTTGGTTGCTGTGGTATGCCACAAACCTCTAAAGTTTCATAGGTAAAACAATTCTGCTGTGATAAAAAACATTCAACACTAACCATTAGACCATCCAAGAAAGCTCAGATATTCCATATCATTGAGTATGCAAGAGCTCACGACACCCACAATAATAAGCAACACGTGCACAATGGAGTACACTGCATGCAACCTAAGAGATGCGTGCACTCTTATTAAACATGCACAATTTTTTTTACACTTGTGAAATTTCCACATTTTGTACTATGCAGGTTTGCCAAAATGTTTCAAGATTTGGCAGGTGCAAAGTTTGACATACATAGTGCGGATGATCGACCCCTTAGAGCACAAAATGACTAAAAGGAGATATTGTGTCCTGAAACCAGTCTTCTGCCACCTTCTCACGAAATTTTTGGACATTAGGTATCACCTTCTGTTGGACCTGGCCCTCTCTGCATGCTCACACCCAAACCATCTGCCTTCACCCCTCGTGTTTGCTGAACCTGTTTTTGTTGGCTTTTAGGACTCCCTGCACTATACAACTGCTAACCAGTGGTAATGTGCTTGTGCTCCCCTCCCTTTAATCATGGCAACATTGGATTACACCCAAATGGCTCATTCAATGTACTTGTAAGTCCCTAGTGAAGAGGTACTTCATGGACCAAGGCTCTGTAAATCAAATGCTATTAGTTGGCATATAGAATTTATTGTGCCACCCACTTAAGTAGCCTTTTTAAACATGTTTAAGGCATGCCACTGCAATCAGTGTGTGTAGTTTTTAACCCCTTGTCTGCTGATGACGGAACCACTCCGTCATCAGCTGCGGTGGCGCTGTGCTGATGACGGAGCGGTTCCGTCATGGCCCGCTCGGAGCGCCTGCGCGGCGCGAATTCCGCGCCGCTCAGGAACGCGAATTCCACGCCTGCGGTTCCGTCACCAGCATGCGGCCGCCGCGCGGCCGCCCCGCCCCCTTAGCACTGTGGCGGAATAGCCGCCGCAGTGAAGGGGTTAATCTTCCACCTTGACCTGGCAAACTAAACCTTTTACCAGGCCTAAAACTTCACTTTTAATACATATAAGTTACCCCTATGTTAGACTCCAAAATGCTCACAGGGCAAGATGCATTGTATTGAAAAAGTTAGACACGTGCTTTTAATTTTTACATTGTCTTGTAGAAAGAAACTCCAACATTAGTTTTTCATTACGGTGAGGCCTACATCTCCCACAGAACAACATTGTGGTGCCTTATTACATTTAATAAGTCATGTTTGATGTCAGAGTAATTGTTATTTAAAAACTTCTTTAATGGTAAAGTTGTATTTTAAGTAACAGTTCTAAAAATGCCAGTTTTAGAAAGTTAACATAAAAAGGATGGGCAACCCAATAAATCCAAAGACAGACATGCATTATTCAGCAAATGAAATCATAACATGAAAGGAAAACAGAGAGAAACAGGCGTACACAAGGAAATACGAACAAGTCAAGTATATTGTTTTCATTCAAATGAACCAAAGTTGTTGAGTGCAATATAATAAGCAACAAACAAAATTGCCAGTGAGTTCTTTTAGGTCTAAGTAATTCCCTTGCTAGCACTTTACCTTATAAAATCTTTGATAAAGTTGGCATTTTCTTTTCCTTACCATTTGGTGCCTGCAGTCTGTTCCCGAGTTGCATGATTTGGTGTAGTTGGCATTTGGTCTTTGCTTATTTCTCACAGATAGCCTTACAACAGAGGGTCTGGGTGTTCACAGGATGGGTCATCCCTGGCAGAATGGGGGTGGAGATATCAACTACCACACTTGCACTTCAAAGACACTGGCCAAGATCACATGCAAAGATCCAGAAGGACTGCTCGTGAATGACTGGATGTGTGTGTAGATCTTGGAATTACTGAATAGTTTGTTGTAACTCGTATTGGTATGTCCATTGTTTTGAAAATGTTAATTTCTCTTTTTGGGTGTGTGTATCAAAGGTTATATTAGGGTGAGAGGTCTGCCACTCTATCAAAAGGATGATGTCATCAGTGATGTCATGAGTGATGTCACTGAACATATCATGAGTGATGTAATATGTGATGTCATCAGCAGTGCATTACAGGCGCGTGAGCTATAGTTAGCTGAACTAACTATAAGAGGGGAAATTCTATCATTTTTTTACGAGTGAAATGTCCAACTAACTATAAAGCCCCTGAAACCTATGGTTTTTCAGTGAATTTCTAAGGTTTTTTAAATACTAATTTCTGACTATAACGTGCCTGGCACCTATGGTTTTTTCAGTGAATTTCTAAGGTTTTTCAAATGCTAATTTCTAGCTATAACGTCCTGGAAACCTATGTTTTTTTCAGTGAATTTCAAAGGTTTGTTAAATGCTAGTTTCTAACTATGCCTACAGAGGTAGGACAAGTGATGAAAGAAGAAAGAACGCACAGAAAGAAAAAAAAGGAATGCAGAAAATAACAACAGAATTCCACAAAGACAAAGAAAAGTGAAGGAAGAAGAAGAGATGTATAGAAAGAACCAACAGAGGACCAGAAAGCCCTCCTGTGCCCACAACTTTTTCAGACGGGTACTGGTGGTAACTGAATCTGACTAACAAGGTCTATAGCCAGTGCTATGGTAAAAGACACTTAGAATACAGTGAAAACACCTACATACACTAGGGAACACTTTGCGTTGGGGTACCCCTGTGATTTCCATGACCTCCTCTGTAAGACCCTAGTTCATAATAGGGCAGAGGGATCAAAACGACCTCTGAAAACGCACCACAGGGCTCGTTTGCACACTGGTGAAGGGAGGGGGGCCTGAGGTGATGTGTGCAAACACGCCCTGTGGCCGTTTTAATTTGGGGGATAAAGTCCCCTTGAATTCTGAGTTTCCCTTGGGTCCAACTAGCCCACCAGGTATATCCAGTAAGCGCCACAGAGCTGCATTGCAGAGAGCTGTAAAAAGGGGCACAGCCTGGATGACCTCTCTGCAAAGCAGAGCTGTGGTGCATACTGGAAGCACCGGGTGGGCTAGTTGGCCCCAAGGGCCCTCAGGATTGAAGGGGAATTATTTCCCCAACTTAAAATGTGCCACTGTGGCCGTTTTAAGTTGGGCGATTAAGCCCCCTTGAATCCTAATCTTGAGGGTCCCTGGGCTCCAACTAGCCCCCACTAGGTACCTCAAATAAGCCCCACAGAGCTGCATTGCAGACAGGTGTAAAAAGAGGCGTGGCCTCTGAACACCTCTCTGCAACGCAGCTCCCTGGCGCATACTGGAGGTACCCGGTGGGCTAGTTGGCCCCCCAGGGACCATCCGTATTGAAGGGTAATTAATTCCCCAACTTACAACTCACAAGGGGGCCATTTGCACAATGGCGAAGGAAGGGGACGGGGCCCGAGGTGACATGTGTGCAAACACACCCTGTGGTGCGTTTTAACTTGGAGAATTAATTCCTCTTCAATCCTGGGGGTCCCTGGGGGCTAATTAGCCCACCAGGTACCTCCAGTATGCACCAGGAAGCTGCGTTGCAGAGAGGTTTCAGAGGCCACGCTCCTTTTTACAACACTCGGCAACACAGCTCTGTGGTGCTTATTGAAGGCACCTGGTGAGCTAGTTGGCCCCCAGGGGACCTCAGGATTGAAGAGGAATTAATTCCCCTATTTAATACACGCCACAGATTAATCAAGATTCGTCACCTGGCGCCAAAATTATTGGGAATAGAATTTTGAGATTTTCCTATGAAAACTAGGTCCTAACTATAACTAGTAGGCCAGTAGGTAATAAGGTAATCTATCTATCTATCTATCTATCTATCTATCTATCTATCTATCTATCTATCTATCTATCTATCTATCTATCTATCTATCTATCTATCTCTCTCTCTCTCTCTCTCTCTCTCTCTCTCTCTCTATATATATATATATATATATATATATATATATATATATATATATATATATATATATATATATATATATATATGTATTTTTTTTACCATTTATTAATTGATTTACTGTTGCTCACATATTTATTTCTTTTGGGGAAGAACAGGGCACTGTTAGAAAGTCATTTTAAGTCATCTTTAAAGGTGTTATGCATAGATATTAGTATTGACAGGCATATTTGCTTTGTCTTTTCCCCTTTCCTGCAGAGAGCTGTGGAGGAGTTTGGTTGCTGAGAGACATTCTTAAAGCTTTATTAATTTGGACATTGGCCATGATACCCTCCCACTGGGGTAGTAGGATGTTCTCAGATTTATTTCCTCTGGTTTGCTCACGTGTTTCTCCTTTTCAAAATCTACAATTTGGAATTTAGGATTTGCTTTGCTTTCTAATCTACTGGGAATTCAAGGAATTCACACATATTAGGCACTTGCGCTATGTAAATTGTTTGTCAATGCGGAGCATTTCAATAGATCAGCTAATTTTGCATTTATTTGGAAACTTATTTTGAACATCATGAGCAACTAGACAATTTGATGTGTATATAACGTCAATTTTTCGAATTCATCAAGATATTGCCTTCCATGAATTTCAGGTCCCGCAGAAAATAGGGTACAAACATTATAGTAATTGAAACATTTATTTTCTTGAATAGTAAACACAGTATGGTTGATAGATTCTCTTTACATGTGTTTCAATATGCTTTACTATGCACAAACACCACTAAAAGATGGCCACCATATTTTGACTTTTGTCCTTTGTTAATGTTTTCACTTAAGTAATCACGTGTGCATTAGTATTTTTTTTAAAACTTTATTTATATGTGTTTGGAACATCACTCAACTACCTGTGATCAAGGCGACTGGTTCACTGAAACGCGTTGGGCTGTTTCATGTATCTGTGTGTGGAGCCAATATGAAATAAATACCATCTTTTGCAAGTACACCGACTGTTCGAGTGATTGACGTGCCACCTGAATGGAGTGCATCGGCTAAGTCTTTACTGTGCTTTGTGAACCACAATATATGTATATATATATATATATGTATGTATATATATATATATATATATATATATATATATATATATATATATATATATATATATATATATATATATATTCCTACTGGCGGTAGCCTGTAGGTATATAGTTATATAGTTAGGACCTAGTTTCCATAGGAAATCCGCAACATTCTATTGGGAATAACTTTGGGGCTGGTTGATGAATCTTCGCAAATTTCTCAAAGAAGATGGCCCGCTCCGCTCCTCTCCTTCCCTGAAAGTTTTGGGGGGATTAGTGAAGTGGGGGCTGAGAAAAAAGGGGGGTCCCAAAACGTGTTTTCCCCATTTTTTTTTTTTTTTTTTATTCAACCAACCAACCAACCAAGTTTTATTATATGATTACGGAACTCATATGAGGTCCACATAAAAGAACAAAATATTCCATTCCAAAAAGAAAACTTCATAATGAACATTAAGTATACATCGAGAAATAGAATATATAAAAATATATATAATAAAACTGAACATCAAAACTTTCGCCTAATGCAGATTCAGGAAACAATTAAAGAAATGAAACAATTTAAAACAAAACATTTCATATGGGGGATTAATCATGGCCACAATGAATGCGTAAACACTTGCGCCTGTACGACATAAGAGCAGGGCAGACAAACATAACATGCAGCAAATCCTGATTATTCATATTGCAAAAATCACATATGGCTGATGAACCATACCATTTTTAAGGGAGTGATTTCAGAGGGAGTAAATCCTGCCTTAATAAAAGCACCAGACGTCTAACACCGTGAGGAATATTCCAGTGAACATAAGGTTGCGCTTTCCTAATCATACAGGAATTAATGACTGGAGTGGTGCCCTTATTCTGAATGCGAGACTCTCTGTCTAATCTGAACCCTAATTCCCAAGATGCAGACTTCTGATGGAATTTCAATTGATATGACGATAAAGAAAATAAAACTTCTTCATCTAATTGTAAAAGGTTCACAGCATATCTAAAAAAAAAATTAGAATCAAGGAGTGTTCATTAAGATTCCCCAGTAGCTTGGATTTAATGAGATTTTGTAACGTGCCAGGTTCACCCTTAGCCAGGCTGAAAACCCAGCGAACACTCCCGCTAAACCTTGAACCCAGCTGCTACGTAAACCAAGTTCCTGTCTGAGAGCAGCTGTTGAAGTGGCTGTATTGACTGAAAAAAGGCTGCGTAGGATTTTACCTTCAGAGGAGTTTAAAAAACTCCAACTTTTTATATCAATTAATTCCATTCCATAAAGTAAGGAGGCGGGTATGTTTGCTCTAAAAACCTCCAACAGAATCGAAAGATGTCTTCTGCCTGTGGCCTTATATAGGGACCAAGCTCTTTCCTTGGACAATAGCTTTCCGGATATTATTGGCTATGTGGGCTTTTTCACTTAGATTGCTCATAACAATTTTGCCAAGGAAAATATAAGATTTTACTGTTTCCAATTTTTGGCCCCCCCACAGTCCAATGAAAGTTCACATATTTGGGATTTTTCCTGCCCGATAGACACATCACTTTGCTTTTTGCGATGTTTATTGTCAAATAATGCTTTCCTGCATATTTATGTAATGCATGCAGTCGATTGTTCAATCCCTTAGGTGTTAAATCAAGAATTAGAATGTTGTCAGCATACATAAGACATATAATTGGGGAGTCCCCCTAATTCGGAGCAATACCGGTACTCGCATAAAGAGCCTGGGGTAGATCAGCTATATATAAAGAGAACAGCAGAGGAGCCAGCAAGCAACCTTGCTTTAACCCATTAGATGTAGCAATAATTTTAGACAGTCCTCTTCCCCCCCCTAGCAAGACTCTACACCAGGTATCCGTATGCAAAGCACGAACCAATCTGATAAGAGAGGATGGCATCCCCAAATCGAATAGCTTTCCCCACAGTACTGATCTATCCACTTTATGAAAAGCTGTGGAGAAATCGATAAAAACGCCATAAACCCGTCCTCCACGAACTTTAACATATTTCTCTGTTAAAACTTGAAGAGCGGTCAAATTATCAAGGGTACCATGCCTCTTCCTAAAGCCAGTTTGTTCATAGGGTAAGATTTCAGCCAGAGACACCCAATCGTTAATTAGATTAAGGAGTCATTTAGCAAAAACTTTACCAATAGCGTCTAAAAGTGCAATTTGGCGATAGTTCTGAGGGATATCTCTAGCTCCCTTCTTAAATAGAGGAACTAGTATGCTCCCCTTCCAAGATGTAGGAACAGTACCGCTAATAAAACAAAACTTGAACACTGGATAGAGAATTTTACTCCATAGTTCGCAATGTTGTTTTAGCGCAGAAATCGGAATCTCATCAGGACCCATTGCGCCCGAAGAGCGCATGCCCCTAATAGCTGATTCAATATCGGACGGGGGATCATGAGTAAGGTGATCCTCATATAAATACTCATTATCCTGTTGTAAGCCATTACTGCTATACAATTGCTTGATATATTGAACCCAAATCTGCTCTTCAATGGAGATTGGCATGGGGCGGGATCTAGAGCCACAACCTTCGGCAATTAAAGACCAAAATGTGCTGGCATGGCCCTTATGTGAGGATTCCCGGAGTTTAATCCATAGAGAATCATCCTTGTCTCTTTCTACTCTAGCCCTCAACCTCGATCTCCTTCTTTTTAACAGGACCAATTTATGATATCGATCTTTGTTAAATAATAAATATTGCCCCCTTATCAATTTATTTATTTCAATGTTTAATTGTCGAAGAGGTATGGGTAAGACTGAAGGTTTTTTGATAGGAGGAACTTTCCTAGCGGTTAAGGTTACTAAGACTAAGAAATCTGAAAAGCCCAGGAGTTCCCTCCCGTTCCATTGGGACAAATTCTCCACAGTAGATACCAAAAGACTCAGTAAATTCTTAATGACCCCACAATTCCAATAGCATTTCCCTGACTTAGCTCCAAAACTCACTAAATTAGAATCAAAATGCCAAAAGTCCGACAGGGGAGGTTTGAGATCAATTGTAAGAGACAATACCTTATGGTCACTTAATACAGAGTCGGCAACCAGTAGATCCTTCATAAATAGAAAAAAGGAGCTAACAGCCACCACATAATCAATAATCGATTCTCCATTTTTTGATTTATGAGTAAAAGCAGGAGGGGTGTCAGATGGGAGCCTACCATTTATTACTATGCAAACCACCTTAGAAAGACCGTCCAAAAGTAATTTCCCTCTTTTGTTAGACCTAATATTCGCCGGGAATTGCGCTTGTGGAATATGGAGGGATTCTTCCTTGTACTTGTTCCTGAATAAATCAAGGCCACAATTGGAAATTTTACAGTTAAAATCACCTAATAACAATACATAAGGTGGGAAAGGGTCATCCATAAGTTTAGAGATAAAAGAAAAAAGCGACGTTAAACCAACATTGAAGCAGGTATCGGGGGATATAGGTATTTATCAAAACAAACAATTTATTTGAACCGTCTTTAACCAGATTTTTCAGAGTTATTGCCTGGAACAATTTATTCGGGTCTAGGAAGTGGGAGAAGTTCCAATTAATCTTATTGGAGAGTAAACATGCTATTCAGCCCTTCGCATGGCCTCTCCTGGAGGGCAGTGCACTACTATCTAAAATGAAATAGTCTTTTTCCATCCACAGTTTACCATCCACCCAAGTCTCCTGAAGGCAAATAATATCAGCTGCTAAAGATTGTAAAAATAACATTTTATCTGGGCTGTTCTTCAAACCCGCAATGTTCCAAGAAATAATCTTCCCCATGTTAATTTCCATAGGACCTTTAGACACGGCTACAGCTTGAACCACTGAACGGAATTACACCAAACTTGTCAAAATGGTAGAGTCTGGTACGCAGATCACGCTTTTGGTTAAATAGTGTAAATCCCTCCAGTGGTTCCTGAGAAAATGAAAAGAGAAACAAATTATATATCTGTAAGCGCGCTCCGTGCGCGCACCCCGCGATTTTTCCGGAAAAGTAATTTGGGGGGGGCATGGGGGGGCTTGTCTCTTTTATTTTAATGAGTTTGTTTTAATCTCGAGGGTGCCCACCCCTCGTTTTACCCCCGAGATCACCGCCGTGGCCCGAGCCGCCTTAAGATGGCCGCCGCCTGGTTGTGGGCGGGGCCGGGAGGACGTGGTTTCCGCTTCCCCCTCCCCGGGGGAAGCCTTTGATGTGCCCGCCCGGTCTCCCGTACCGAGGGGGAGACCGGGTGATGCTGCCGGCTGGTGCGGGGCTCCCGTGTGCTGAGGGAGCCCCGGGAAAAGCAGGTGATGTGGTCCCATAAATTATCCGGTCTCCCGTGCCGAGGGGGAGACCAGGTGATGCTGCCGGCTGGTGCGGGGCTCCCGTGTGCTGAGGGAGCCCCGGGAAAAGCAGGTAGGAGAAGGGATATGGTAGTTGGTCAAGGGCGGTGATTCCGACTTTTTAATTTGATGCTGCCGGCTGGTGCGAGGCTCCATTAAGACAGAGCAGTAGACAATTGAGAGAGGTGCAATTTAAAAAGTAAAACTCATTTTCAGGCTTCAGGTGGTGATAAGACGTGTTTTCATGTGATCACTTGTCTTCAGAAAAGATATATGCTATTACTCTTCGCTACCTTTTACCTAGTTTATTTAGGTTCATATACATTTTGCTGTTGGGGTATAGGAGCATGATTTTCAGAAAGTTTCAGCACCCTGTTGTCAGCTAGATACCCTATGGGCTTGAACATACATCTCGGTGTAAACTATGCAGTTGCATTCTTCAAGGAAACAGAAAATTGAGTTTATCCACACTGATCTGCATATCACTACAGTGAAAGAAGAATACACAGTGTATTTCCTAATGCAGAAATAGCAAATGCGTATTGTCTAAACTTTCTGATCGGTAACTGTTACGCAGAATGCTTTCATTTTGTCAGCTGAAAATTATAAGAAATATTTTTTTTAACTCATAGAACAACAATGTATTTGAATAGACTGGATTCGCTTTCTCTGCTGTGTAAGGCTTTATACATGCTTCGGTGAATGTATGCCATATTTGTCAATCTGAAAATGTAGAAAGAAGATATTTTAATTATTTAGAAACATAAAATGTTATTTTACGGTTTAATTTGAATTACAAATGTGGGGGCAACCGTAATCTTTTCAGTGCTTAGGGCCCCCAAATGTTTCAATTTTGCCCTCTAGGCTAGGCTATTTTAAATTGAAAACTAACCCCAGAGGATCAGCTAAAGAATCACTGGTCTTACTCTGTGCTATCTCGGCCTTTATCCATATTTGAACGAAAAAGTGCACAGAAATAAGGAGTTAGATTGAAGGGAGTGCAGATATCAGTGGTACCGCCTACTTTCCCGACATCTCATAAGCGTCCTGTTACTTTACAGGCTCTAGATTCATCCTATGCGCCCTAGAGGTGCCCTAGTGTTAAAAGGGCACGAGGGAAAGTTCAGAAGTTGGTGAGGAAGGTGCCACATCACTCTAGTTCTTAGAGCATCCCTACTAACTGGACCTGCTATTCCAGAAGCATTGCAGAATAAATGTGCCTTGCCATTAACTGCAGTTTTATGTTTTAGAAAAGGCATAATCACAAAAGTATGTATTAAGTTAGTAAAATATTGAGATTCATCACACTTTGGCAAACAATATCTACAAGTTAATTTATTGACAATTCGTATAACTAACCAGCTCCTTGTATATACTGCACTAGGAGACTTCCTGTTATTGTAAACAAATGCGTTATATCTACTCCGATCCAGGATGTGGCTTTGGGCGCAGGAGAGGTTACGGGTGCAGGAACATGCCCGGATACTCCTATACATCTGATGGTCTTTGCAGACTAGCCTCTGATACCCTTGATGTCCACAATTCTCCTCTTATTGGTAACATGTCACATTTTCCCACAGCCGATGGCTCCCTACTATCGGTGACTGACGAGTTTAGTAGACAGTCAGAAGCAGCTCTTCCATTACTGTTGCTGGAAATAGCAAGGTTTTCTCATTTGAAACTTGCAGGCATTATGAATAAACTTACTTGCTCTGACTGGTTCAATTTTGTGTACCAATTTGAGGCGATCTATTGGAGGCATGTAGATGGAGGACTGTACAGAAATAGGAGGGTGGGCCCTCTGACTTTAGCCTTCCTGAAGTTTAAAGATGTTTGTTCTCTGCAAGAGTACATGCATGCCATTCAACCCCCACGTGCAAAAACTTTGCACATCAAATTTAGTATTGTAATTCTGCTGTTTCGTACTGTAACTGCCAAATGGCAATGATTCTCCAATGATTCTGACATGACCTGCCCCTTCTGCCCTGAGGTAAAGCAATGCATTGACCAAGTTATATTCAAGTTGTATGTACAGGAGGAAATGGATACTGCATCTGTGTAGTAACATAGAGGCCTATTAGCAAGAACCTTGTTAAAATTTTCGCTGTTTTAGCGACAGGAAACTGCTGGTAAAACAGCGATAATGGGCTTCCGAATATGCGTTATAGAATTCCAAGAGAAGCCCAAGTTAGAAGGCAGGACATCTAACCTGGGCTTCTATTGGAATTCTATAACGCATATTATCAAGCCCATTATCGCCGTTTTAGAGGCAGTTTCCTGCCGCTAAAACGGCGATAATTTTAACGAGGTCCTTGCTAATATGCCCCCACAGGGACCAGAGTCTATAGAATAGCTTCAAGAATTATTGGATCCTACACAGCCCCTCCAGTTGTATTTGCAGTCTCCAGGTACAATGAAGCTGGTTTCCAAACAAGCGCTTTCACATACAATCAGAAAGATTACAATCAAAAGCAACCACCCTGAAAATGTTTTTTGATCAGACACTCAGCATGGAATCACAAACCAATCAGGTCTCATAAGTGTTATCTCTTTAGAAGATTACAAAAACTGCATAAACCATATTCAGAAGAAAATGAAAGAGCAACAATAAGCGGGGAACTCAAATACCCGATTGATTTACTTGTAATAAGTTATAATTGGAAGTGGCAAAAAAATCAATTGTCCGAAGTAAAAAAAAAAGCAAGACTAAAGCTGCAAGGATAGTCGTTAATGACTCGACTTTTTTCACAAACTGCAATCTTAAACTACACTGTCAGTTCTTATATTCCGGTAAATGAGGCAAATCTGTACACATGATTGCCCCACTATAGGCAATCACTTAATGAACTAGTATGTTTATTCATGCCATCAGATATTGTTCGTGCCATTGTCTAACAATGGCATATTTTTAAATAAATCATCTACTGCTGACTGTATATTTGAAATAACGTGTACAAAATTGACAAAATAGCCATCCACTCTCCTGTAATTCTTTTTATGTATTCAGGTCTCAATAAAAATAAAATGGGTGTACGAAATTTACAAGAAACAATGATCTTGAAACATGATTGCCCGGTATACCATACCGAGTGCCTTGGATATATATATATATATATATATATATATATATATATATATATATATATATATATATATATATATATATATATATATATATATATATATTCACTGAAAAAACCATAGGTTTTAGGCCTTATATAGTTAGGAATTAGCATTTAAAAAACCTTTGAAATTCACTGAAAAAACCATAGGTTTTAGGCCTTATATAGTTAGGAATTAGCATTTCAATTCAATTCAAATAAAGCTTTATTCGATTTTTTTCAGAGAAAATCATAAAAGCACATATAATACAGCATAAAAATGAATATGAACTACAATCAGAAAGACATACTACTTGTTAAAAACATGTTAAAAAAGGGTTACATTTGTGCAAAATTGTGCAAAGTTTAGCTGATGGGGAGCGGAAGACAGTTAGTTCATGGATGCTCTACACCTTACAACATATTTCAAAAAGCTACTAGCTGCATTGATTGTGAGTTCATCTTCAAGCATATATAGCTTAAGTAAGGCTGGTCGGCACTGTCTTAGGCCCCAGTATTTGAGGAGCGGAGAAAGATATTTCCGTCTACCATAGTCATAAAATTTACAAAATAGGATAACGTGAATGTTGGACTGCTTGGAAACATTGTCACAAGGACAGACCACCGGAGTAGGTGACCAATCGTTTACAGTGGGAAAGGTTAGTAGGCGAAAGAAACAATCCGTCCTCATCCTTGTCAGCAACATTCTCGTGTAGGGGGTGGTGAACGGGGAAAGGTAAGATGGGATGCCGTCGTCATACAGTAGGAGGTTGTGATTGACAATCGATGCTTTGTTGCCTTCGAGATAAGAACGCCTATCTGAAAGCATTAAAAAAACCATGAAAATTCACTGAAAAAACCATAGGTTTCAGGCCTTATATAGTTAGGAATTAACATATAAAAAAACTATTGAAATTGCTACTATATAGTTAGTTGGACTAACTATATTTGGCGCACCCGCAATCCACTGCTGATGATGTCCCATATTACATCATTCATGACATGGTCAGTGACATCACTGATGACATCACTGATGACATCTCAAATGACATCACTGATGACATCTCATTTGACATCACTGATGACATCACTGATTACATCATTCATGTGATAATACGATGCACCTCCTCACACTCTAATATAACCTTTGATACACCCAGTGTTAAATACAGACTACCATTCTTGAAACTATTGACACACCAATACCAGTTACTACATAGGCACTCACTGATTCCTAGGTCTACTCACACATCCACTCATTCACCCATACAATCACTCATACATACAGTCACTCATCAATGCAACACTATCATATGCACTCATACACCTATGCAGACACTCACACACTGCCACTTATCCATGGAGTTACTCACACACCTGGTCAGTCGTGAAAGAATCAATCACACTTCCATTTCCTCATCTATATAGTTATACACACAACACCTTACTTATTCAAACATATACTAACACATACTTACTCTCTTATACAATCACTGATACAATTACACATTGATCTGCACAGAGTCACACACCTCCCAGCCAGCCACACACACACTCAGTCTCCCATACAAATACTTGGGCAACCAATCAATAACCCATATAGCCACTCATATAGCTACTGATCACCGCATGCAGCAGCTTACACAACAGACATACTGATGCACACATTCACACAGTTTAGTCACTAACCTATGCATTCAGTAAGACACATTTAATCACTCACTCATACAGTCAGTCAAGCACGTACTAAATCCTTCATCCAGACACTTATACATCCACTCATTCTTCAATAGGTAAAACATATTTAAACTTTACAGAAAAGCACAGTCACTGGATGATGTCATCAGTGATGTCAAATGAGACGTCATCAGTGATGTCATCAGTGATGTCATTTGAGATGTCAGCAGTGATGTCATCAGTGATGTCACTGACCATGTCATGAATGATGTAATATGTGACATCATCAGCAGTGGATTGCGGGTGCGCCAAATATAGTTAGTCCAACTAACTATATAGGAGCAATTCCAATGTTTTTTTATATGTTAATTTCTAACTATATAAGGCCTGAAACCTATGGTTTTTTCAGTGACTATACATATATATATATATACATATATATATAAAAACCATAAAACTCTCCAAGCTTACATACGATGAAAAAAGAGAGTAACGGACACCAGGATACAATGGCAAGTTTATTCTTCACACACCTCGGTATTACCTACTGGCGGTAGCCAGTAGGTATATATAGTTAGGACGGTTTCCCATAGGAAATCCCCAACATTCTATTGGGAATAACTTTGGCCCTGGTTGATGAATCTTCGGAAATTTCTCAAAGAAGATGGCTCGCTCTGCTCCGCTCCTTCCCTGAAAATTTGGGGGGGATTCGTCAAGTGGGGGCTGAGAAAAAAGGGGGGTCCCAAAACGTGTTTTCCCCATGTTAATTTCCATAGGACCTTTAGACTCGGCTACAGCCCGAACGGCTGAACGGAATTATTTGAAATTTGGTAAAATGGAAGAGACTGGTTCGCAGATTACGCTTTTTTTAAAAATGGTGTAAATCCGTCCAGTATTTGCTGAGAAAATTGCATTTAAATTCAATTATATATCTATAAGCGCGCACGCGTGCGCGCACTGTCCCCGCCTGCCTGCCTGAAATTGGGCCGCCGCGCTGCCCACGACGACCCGGAAGTGCTGCGCGGCCGGCTGCAAATGTCCGCCCCCGCCGCGAGGGGGAAGAAGGATGATGGCAGCTGACTTTGCAGGGCTCTCGTGATGGGAGGGAGCCCTGCCACCCGCAAGAGAAGAGGCTAAGTGCCCACCTCGTTTTTGTCCCCGCCTGTTTGCCTGCCTGAAATCGGGCTGCCGCGCTGCCCGCGGCGACCCGGAAGTGCTGGGGCTGGCCGGGCAATCACAGCGCGGCCGGCCAGAAATGCCCGCCCCCACCGCGAGGGGGAGGTAGACCCTGGGCTCTAAATTCCGGATACAATGGCTCTTTCCCACGTCTAGCCTGTCATAATGTTGTTAGCTACGTTCACCCCTTCGCACACAGGCAAGTCATCTCTACTTGTCTGGCAAAGAACCGCTATCGGCTGGAGCACCGTGCGCCTATGCAGCCGGCCTGCCTAGACTGCAGCTTCAGTATTCAGGGACCGTAGTCTCCGTGTGAGGTAAGCGTGGCCCTATTAGAGACATTTAATAAAAAATAAACAATACTTTCCATCACGGAAGTGCTGGGGCCGGCCGGCCAATCACAGCGCGGCCGGCCAGAAATGCCCGCCCCCACCGCGAGGGGGAGGTAGACCCTGGGCTCTAAATTCCGGATACAATGGCTCTTTCTCACGTCTAGCCTGTCATAATGTTGTTAGCTACGTTCACCCCTTCGCACACAGGCAAGTCATCTCCACTTGTCTGGCAAAGAACCGCTATCGGCTGGAGCACCGTGCGCCTATGCAGCCGGCCTGCCTAGACTGCAGCTTCAGTATTCAGGGACCGTAGTCTCCGTGTGAGGTAAGCGTGGCCCTATTAGAGACATTTAATAAAAAATAAACAATACTTTCCATCACAGTCAAGGGGCGGGGGGCCTTGCACGCGACTATGGTCAGACCCCGCCCAGTACACCGCGGGTTACCCTCGGCCATACTGGGCGCAGGTTAGGTGTCCGCTGCGGGTGCTGCCCATGCACTTACGGCTGTCATACGTTCACCCCGTCCATGCGAAAGAGCCGCTCTGTTTGTCTTCTGAGCATCTGCTGGAGCACCCTGCGCAGGTATCCGCTGCGGGTGCCCATGCATAACAGAGTGCTGTGCGGAGATGGACTGAGCTTTGCGGCCATAGGATGTGCTCACAAACCAACGTATTTGACAGGCTGAATATACAAACGTCGCTTTATGGTAACCCTGCATGCTGAGTTTGCAGGTCAAACATTTGTTTATTCTCTTGTTAATGCATTAAATTTGGCATCTTTTTTTGGGAGGGGGGCGGGGGCGTTACAGATATTAAACGTGGCTGAAAGTATGGGCATAAGAGATGGTATGTAATTTCCACTGTTTCAGTCAACACTGCTGTTTAAGATGGCCCAGTGGGTTTATTCGTTCAGAAGGGAATTTGTTAGAGTAAATGTAACCTTACAAAATACACATCACTAAAAAATGAAGTTTAGGGTGTACGAAGCAATGTGGTATGAATGTGGGTCCCATTGAAAGCTTTACAGTAAGTAGACATGGTGTGTGCCCCTGTGTGTCGCCATGACAACCTCTGGGCCTGGAATTTATCCCGTGCGAGATGTTGTCGCTCGCTGGTGCAGGAAAGTAACTAATTAAATGTTAAATGTAGGTTTATTTAGACTGTGATCTATGGTTGAAGGGAAATATGAGTGTCTTTTTTTCATGGGGGCTAGGCATGTTTATAGAAGTAAGGACACCCTTTTTAAATTAGTCTCGCTTGTTTTACAATTTAGTGTCACTGATCCCAAATTGTGTTTTATTCCCGAGACCGCTGGAATTTAGGAGGACCAAATTATACGTTAAGGGTGACTAAATTATATGGCATGAAAAGAAAAGTACTGTGGAAATTTTGTGTACAAGTATATTGTCATTTTAACACTAATTATCACTAAAAAAAACATAGGTTTTAGGCCTTATATAGTTAGGAATTAACATATAAAAAAACATTGAAATTCCTCCTCTATATATATATATATATATTAGCATTTAAAAAACCAATGAAATTCACTGAAAAAACCAAAGGTTATACACTATATATAGTTAGGAATTAGCCTTTAAAAAACCAATGAAATTCACTAAAAAAACCATAGGTTTTAGGCCTTATATAGTTAGGAATTAACATATAAAAAAACATTGAAATTCCTCCTATATAGTTAGCTGGACATTTTATTGATATAAAACCTATGAAATTCGACATATAGGGGCCGATCAGGATGGCGGACGGAAATGGGTACTGTCCGCCATGGTGGGGGAAATTTTACTCCCGGCTGCGCCGCGGAGATACCGCGTTTGGGATTAGGATATTCATGTGACGAAACTCCGACCGCGGCGGACGGTTCACAACCAACACCGTCCGCGGCGGTCGGAACACAACCAAGTCCGTCCGCGGCGGACGGAGTTCAATGAACAACCACTGCCGCGGACGGAAATGACCGCGGAAAATAAAACATGTACCGCCATACCTGAGAATACTCCGTGGCCGCAATTAGGATAAATCCGCCCGTACCACGGAACGCACAGCCATCCACGTCCGCGGCGGAAACAATGCCACGAGAACCACAGCATCACCGCGGAAGGCCAACACGCACAACATCCCTAGCGCCGAACAAATGTCAGAAACTGCACCGCAAGTCCTAAGCAAACATACGAACATTGACAAGCCCCCCCCCCCAACACCAATCACAAGCCACCATGACAAGTCCCAATCATCCAATAATGCACACACGTCAACACGCCCACCTACCACCTGACTCGCAACAACCATTGAGACACGACTACAAAATGACACCCACACACAACCACAATCCTTTGCACCACAGCATTGCTGCCAGCAAGAGGGCAAATCGAGAAACTGCTAACTCACATAAAATCACATAGAAGACACCCACCCACCACCCTACCACACCCACCACACAAACACCCACCACACAAATCCGACACATCACACACCACACACCTGCACCTCCCAACTCACACAACTCACACACTGAGCACCACACACCATGGCACCCAAAAAAAATCCTAAATTCTCAGAGACAGAGTTGAGGGTAATGGTAGACGAAATAATCCGTGTCGAGCCCCACATCTTCGGGGCCCAAGTCCAGCAGACGAGCGTGGCGCAAAAGAACCACATGTGGGACAGAATCGTCACTCGGGTGAATGCGTCGGGGACTGTGCCGAGGACGAAGCATGACATTCAGAGGCGGTGGCATGACCTGAAGACCAGGGTCAAGGGCATCCGAGCGAAAAACGTCACTAGAGCCAATCATACTGGCGGTGGCACACCCCCGGAGCCATTACCCTACACAGATTGGGAGGAGAAGGTGCTGGGGATACTGCACCGAGAGAGCCTAGACGGACTTGACGAAGGAGAAGAGACTGGTGAGTACAAACCAACACCACGATCAGCACGACATGGTCAGGCTCACACAACTGAGAAGAAACATCCCCCACGCCCCAAACCATGCACGTTCGACACCAACTCACTAACATGTCCATGGCTCCCAACAGGCCCCCATGTTCACGGGGAGGGTGGTGGTGGTGGTGGTGGTGGTGGAGGGTGGGGTGTGTGAGAGGCCCAAACTACAACTCCCAACAGGCCCCCATGTTCACGGGGAGGGTGGTGGTGGTGGTGGTGGTGGAGGGTGGGGTGTGTGAGAGGCCCAAACTACAACTCCCAACAGGCCCCCATGGTCACGGGGAGGGTGGTGGTGGTGGTGGTGGTGGTGGAGGGTGGGGTGTGTGAGAGGCCCAAACTACAACTCCCAACAGGCCCCCATGTTCACGGGGAGGGTGGTGGTGGTGGTGGTGGTGGTGGAGGGTGGGGTGTGTGAGAGGCCCAAACTACAACTCCCAACAGGCCCCCATGTTCACGGGGAGGGTGGTGGTGGTGGTGGTGGTGGTGGAGGGTGGGGTGTGTGAGAGGCCCAAACTACAACTCCCAACAGGCCCCCATGTTCACGGGGAGGGTGGTGGTGGTGGTGGTGGTGGTGGAGGGTGGGGTGTGTGAGAGGCCCAAACTACAACTCCCAACAGGCCCCCATGTTCACGGGGAGGGTGGTGGTGGTGGTGGTGGTGGTGGAGGGTGGGGTGTGTGAGAGGCCCAAACTACAACTCCCAACAGGCCCCCATGTTCACGGGGAGGGTGGTGGTGGTGGTGGTGGAGGGTGGGGTGTGTTCGACAGGAAACCGAAATGGCTACAAATCCATATACCCATGTAATGTCCAAATTACTGACCAGCTCGATCTTGTCCCTCAGGTGATCGTCAACTGACTGCGGAAACCAGTACCCGGCCGCCAGCCTCGCCTCTCACATCTACAGGACTCTCTGGTGACGAGGACACAGTCAGCTCCGGGGCGGAGGATGGAGCGGGACCAAGCACGCAGCCAGGGCCATCTGGCTCACAGGGACTCCCTGGACAGACCAACGTCGCATGTGTGACTCCAGCGGCACCTGTCTCTGTGATCTGCACAGTCCCCACCACCACCAGTACCACCAGTACCACCAGTACCACCAGTACCACCAGTACCACCAGCACCACGACTCCTGCCGCTGCCACCCAGCAGAACCCACCGCGCAACGCTGGTCCAACGGCCCCACACACAAGCAGGGTGAGTGGGCCACAAACACAGGCAACGGGACAACATCCAATCAGGCGAGCCACACACCGCCGTGCAGAGGAGGAACAGCTACCCCAGCCAGTGGCACAGTCCCTACAAGCTCTTGCCAGGTGCCAGGCGTCATACGACCGGTCCCAGGCAAACGCTGATCGTGCACACCAGGACTCAGTGGACAACACCAACACCCAGCGCCAAATCGCTGGCATCCTTGGCCAGATGTTGCTGATCATGGGGCAGCAGGCAACGATGTGGAGTAAATGGGTTGGCCGGAACAACCCCCCCCCCCCTCCACCAAGTGTGGTAGCGCCACCGCCACCTCCGCCTCCCCCGCCACCTCCGCCTCCGCCGCCACCTCCGCCTCCGCCGCCACCTCCGCCTCCGCCTCCACCGCCGCCACCACCACCTGAGCCCCTGGCGACGGATGTGGCCCATCAACAACCTGCCCTCCCAGCTGACTCTGTTCCAGGTCAGAGACGGAGGGGCCGTCCGAGTAAGAAAGACGCTGAGAGCAGTGTTGGAGCGCCAGGCACACGCTCCAAGAGGGGACGACCATGACAATGTCACTGCCTGTGCCACACATTCACCCAGCTAAGTAGCCTGTCCCACAGACAATCATTCCCACTGGTCTGCTGGTCTACCCTGACACCCCCCAATGTGGCGTCAGCACGGACATTTCTTCAGCCAATACCTTCAACTCCAACTCCCTCCACCCCACTGACTTGTAAATATTCACCAGCACAGAAGCACAACCTGTAAATAAATAGCATTAATTCACACAATGATGTTTTGCCTCCATGTTTATTCACATGATTGCCATCAGATACAGACGTAAACAGGTACAGGGATCATAGTCGTACATGATCATGGCGCTGCGGGAGTGACCTAGAGAAAACCAGAGACAGCAAACACACGTCAGTAAAGAGATTCACACACATCACAACACAATGCACAGCTACATTACACAAACGACAACCATCACACAAGCATGGGATGAGAGCACACACATCATGGACACTTCCATGTCCAAAGACATGAAGACACACATGTGCAACCATCACAAACAACACCCAGCTGATTAACCCCATACCCACACAACACCAGCAAACATACATGAGGCATTGTCAACCGCCACTACAGGTAGATACTCACATTCAAGGGAAGTAGCGATCTATGAGCTGGCGCCTCTGGTCCACACCTTCCTCCTCACCACTATCCTCATCAGTGGACATGGGTGGGATGGGAGGCCGAGGCACTCCTTCGTCTTCAGGGTCCAACAGCAGTTCAATGCCATTGCGTACTGCAATGTTGTGGAGCATGCAGCAGGCTATCACGATCTTGCATACTTTTCCTGGTCTGTAAGGCAGGGCCCCTCCGGTCTTATCGAGGCACCGAAACCTGGACTTCAGCAGTCCAAAGGTACGTTCGATGACTCTCCGTGTCCTTCCATGTGCCTCATTGTACCGCATGTCACCCGCCGTCCTCGGATTACGTAGGGGACTGAGGAGCCAGGGCCGGTTTGGGTAAGCCGAGTCGCCTATGTAGGGGGATGACAGAGACAAACATCTGAAATATATATGGTGGGTACCCCATGCAACACAGAGATCACAAGAGTACCCACTGCACACTCACCAACAAGCCACGCTTGACCGGGTCGCAGATTTGCCATGAGTCGTGGGACATTGCTGCTCCGCATGATGTGGGCGTCATGTGCGGATCCAGGAAATCTGGCACACACATGGGAGATGATGTTGTTCGCCAGGCACACCACCTGCACGTTCAGCGAATGAAAGTGTTTGCGATTCCTGAACACTTGTTCGCGTGCCCGTGGTGGAATCAGAGCGATGTGTGTGCCATCAATTGAGCCCACAACGTGAGGCATGTGGCCCAGTGCATAGAAAGCAGCTTTGACAGCTGGCAACTCTTCCGGCCGTGGAAAATGTATGTACTCATCCTTGTAGAGCATCATAGCTGTCAACACATCCCGAAGAACCGTGCTAAACATGGCCTGCGACATCCCCCCGGAAACTGCAACAGTGAACTGAAAAGTGCCAGTAGCGAAGAAATGTAGTACCGCCATGACCTTTGCAGTGGGTGTAATCGACCCAGGATACGTTCTACGTGGCTGCAGATGAGGAGACAATAGTGCCACAAGGTCCATCAACCGACGTCGATCCAGCCTGAATTTCCGAATGATCTCCTCGTCTACCATATCCTCCAGCACAGTGTATGGCCGAAGCACATTTGGAGCCCTCCTGTGTGGGACAGAGATGTAACTTTGGTCAACTTACAAACGACGCATACGTGTAGAACTCCATCACATGTGTACCTTACTAGACAAAACTTCTGTCATCACCCTAATGTTTCGTAGACACATCACAGACACTCATGCTACTGCATGCACACAAACGATAAGTGTACACACGCCATGTCATCAAGCACAAATGCCACCACCAATAATGATGTGCATACGGAAATGACATGCATGGTGACACAACGTACAAAACACATACACGGAATGCATGTGTACCACCACCACTGTAGTCACCTCGACACAACAAGAAACTGACAACAGATGCATTAATTGGCCACACAGCCGTGATGTACTGTGTAGTTGTGAAGATGTAACAACGTCTGTAGGGTCACACCCGACGTCAACAAGTAGAAATGCACATCTTTTGCCCATAATGTGCCGACCGATTGCCATTGTATGGACACACATGCTATATTGTATGACATATGACCTTTCCCAATCACGCTCACATCCCTCATGACACAACTGCACACAACACATCACGGTGCAGCGTCTGACAAGATCACATAATTGGCGCCGCCATGGCGGTGCTCAACTTCCGCTACTTCCCAAAGGCCATATGCGGCCAGCGTCCCTCTCCCCATTGGCTGCATGCGCATGGACCGTCACGGGCAGACATCGGCGACTGCACGTGCAAGCCTCAGGCACGGATGCTTCCGTTGCAACAATGTACTATCACTGGCGCCTCCATGGCGGTGCACGTACTCAGCGGGGGAGGTGCAGGCCCATACACCCTGTAGATGTAGTCAATGGACATGCCATTTCATGACCCCCCTTACAGTCACCTTGCATCATCCACCGTACACCGGCCGGAGCGGCCGGGCCTAGGACGACCGCCGTGCCCGGCCATGTACAACCGCCGTGCCCGGCCATGTACAACCGCCGTGCCCGGCCATGTTCAACCGCCGTGCCCGGCCATGAACAACCGCCGTGCCCGGCCATGAACAACCGCCGTGCCCGGCCATGTTCAACCGCCGTGGCCGGCCATGTTCAACCGCCGTGCCCGGCCATGAACAACCGCCGTGCCCGGCCATGAACAACCGCCGTGCCCGGCCATGAACAACCGCCGTGCCCGGCCATGAACAACTGCCGTGCCCGGCCATGTTCAACCGCCGTGCCCGGCCATGAACAACCGCCGTGCCCGGCCATGAACAACCGCCGTGCCCGGCCATGTTCAACCGCCGTGCCCGGCCATGGCGCTTGTGTTCATGGCCGGGCACGGCGGTCGTCCTAGGCCCGGCCGCTCCGGCCGGTGTACGGTGGATGATGCAAGGTGACTGTAAGGGGGGTCATGAAATGGCATGTCCATTGACTACATCTACAGGGTGTATGGGCCTGCACCTCCCCCGCTGAGTACGTGCACCGCCATGGAGGCGCCAGTGATAGTACATTGTTGCAACGGAAGCATCCGTGCCTGAGGCTTGCACGTGCGGTCGCCGATGTCTGCCCGTGACGGTCCATGCACATGCAGCCAATGGGGAGAGGGACGCTGGCCGCATATGGCCAATCGCAAGTAGCGGAAGGTGTGCACCGCAACTATGGGCCAGTCATTGGCCCATTTCACGATCACGCTTCCAGGGCTGACCAATTGCTGGCGACGTATGCCACTGACACGTGCTGAGGGCCCTATATATGTGTGTTGGCCAAAACGACGCTACCTACCCTGGGGACCAGTGCTGCCTGTGACCATCACCTCGACCTACTGCTGCTGCTGAGCTGACCACCGACTGCTGCCTGTGACCATCACCTCGACCTACTGCTGCTGCTGAGCTGACCACCGACTGCTGCCTGTGACCATCACCTCGACCTACTGCTGCTGCTGAGCTGACCACCGACTGCTGCCTGTGACCATCACCTCGACCTACTGCTGCTGCTGAGCTGACCACCGACTGCTGCCTGTGACCATCACCTCGACCTACTGCTGCTGCTGAGCTGACCACCGACTGCTGCTCTAGTGCCATACTCCGTGATCTTGCCATGTCGAGAGGCAATGAGATCCGGTCTCGACCCTTCACCGCCGCGGAGCTTGATGTCCTCGTGGACGGTGTACTCCGCAACTATGGACGCCTCTACGGCGCACCAGGACGGGTGGTAAGTGCAGTGTGGGACATGTTGGTGTGCATGAGGGGGCTAAATGATCTTGCCAATTTCTATCTTAGCTGTGTAGTGTGGGCTACACATATGTTCCCGATTGTGCATGTCTGCTGACAGTTACGTCTTGCCCCTATGTGTGTCACAGGCCACCTGTCCACTGACTAAAACCCTTTTCTCTTTCATCATGGTAGGTCAAGCTGCACCTTCGCAAGGACCTGTGGAGGGGCATAGCACGGGAAGTACGGGCATTGGGGGTGTGCAACAGACGACATACACACTGCCACAAACGCTGGGACGACATTTCCAGGCTGAGCAAGAATGTAGCTGAAGTAACACTGGGCCTGATTCCAAGGACGCCCCGTCTGGCCCGACGCTCCATGACCCCTCTCATGCACCGTATAATTGCAGTGACGCATCCTGAACTGGCCGAACGTCTGAGTGCCGATCAACAGCAAACTAGCGGTGAGCATACTGTCTGTGTAGGAAACTTGTGAGTGCTATGCATGTATTGGTGCCCAGACACACTATTGAGTTCTGTGTTGCGTACGTATGCCTGTGCTGCCATCTTGGTCCCATTGGGTGGTACTCATTTGACAGCCAGGTCCGCCATGTTGACACGCCACTTGCTTAGTACTTGAGTGTTAATGCACATCCCCTAGTGGTCCATGGCCCCATTCCAGGAAATGTGAGGATGAGTGGTAGGGGTGGGCCATGTGCAGGATGTGGGCTCCTAAACCTTTGTCTGCTATGTAATTTGGCTATCCTGTTCCTTCTGTACGTCAGTCTGCCCATGACTCACACATCTTTTCTGTGCATTTCAGCTTTGACAGAGGACACTCTGCCACAGACGGTGGAGAGTAGCCGAGGAAATGAGTCCGGCTCAGACATCGCACACACGCAGACTGACACGGAGGAGGCCAGCGCCGGAGAGGGGGACAGGACCGTCCCTGAGGACTCGCATGTGGAGACACCATCGTCCTCCTCGTCGGACTCTCTTGGTGAGCCTGCACTGTTGTCACAGACTGGGAGTGGGCACTCATCACCTTCTGTCGGAAGACAGCACACAGGGCCCACACTTCCACCAACTGCACCATGTACTGTTCGTGGCCGGAGGAGTAGGGGGAGCAGAGTGGCGTTCGGTGCAGGCACCGCTGCCCCTGCCACGGTGAGCCAAAATGCACTGTGTGCTGAGGCAGTTGATCTGCTGCGACAGCTGTGTGTGGGGCAGACCAATATGACGAATGCATTCCAGGACCATGATAGGAAGTTGGGGCAGGTGGTGGCATTCATGGAAGGGATGCATGGCGATCTTTCAGGTCTACACAGGACAGTGCAGTCATTGGCAAGCAGTGTGTCGTCTGCAATAGTTCAGTCGAATGAACAGGGTCCTACTTCTGTTTCCCCATCTACACCGCTGGATGTCTCAGGGGGTAGTGATTATTGTGAGCAAGACTCAAATAAAGGTTATTGCACTAGAAGCAGCGTCAGACAGCACGTCAGGGCACGCAGGGCACATACCACATCCCCTAGATCACCTACATCTGTTCACGTACACGACGTCAGATGCACTGGAGTACACACACAGGATCCACAAGTGTTGTTGGAGGACATGCCTTCAGGAGCTACACAGGCATTCAACACAAAAGGTACTCCCAAGGCATGGGATACTCACATGTCCATGGACTGTTCCTTGGACAAGGCCAGTCAGAAGACTAAGGCACCTACTAAGAGCAGGGAGAATCCCAAGAGCAGGCCCACAGCGGTCGATAGGAACACTCCCAAGGACAGTGAGAAGACTAAGGCAGCTACTAAGTGCAGGGAGACTCCCAAGAGCAGGCCCACAGCAGAGGTAGGGGACACTCCCAAGGACAGTGAGAAGACTAAGGCACCTACTAAGAGCAGGGAGACTCCCAAGAGCAGGCCCACAGCGGTCGATAGGAACACTCCCAAGGACAGTGAGAAGACTAAGGCAGCTACTAAGTGCAGGGAGACTCCCAAGAGCAGGCCCACAGCGGTCGATAGGAACACTCCCAAGGACAGTGAGAAGACTAAGGCAGCTACTAAGTGCAGGGAGACTCCCAAGAGCAGGCCCACAGCGGTCGATAGGAACACTCCCAAGGACAGTGAGAAGACTAAGGCAGCTACTAAGTGCAGGGAGACTCCCAAGAGCAGGCCCACAGCAGAGGTAAGGGACACTCCCAAGGGCATGGACACACACAGAGAGCAGGTGTCTACTGGAGACAGGTGCACCACAGACGACAAGTCTGCTAGCAGGAACAGGGCGGCGAGCAGGGCACAGGCTACATCCAGAGACAACACTCCACCTAAGGATAAGGCACCTCCTACGGACAAGGCATCTAGCATGGACATTGGCGCAATCAAGGACAGGCATACTCCACCCCTGGCTGCACTGAGGCTGATGTTTACTACTGGACGCCAAACTAATGTCTCCGCGGCGGAGTCCCCCCATACCTCCACTCCCATCCAGGCCAGTCAGAAGCAGAGGTGGGTGTCCCCTGTTGTAGCATCCCCCATTACACATCATTCCGAGTCCAGGCGGCAGGCACAGAGCAAACGACAAGCAGGCTCCAGCACGTCCCCAGAAACCAGGTCCCCGGCAGCAGTTGCTCCACCTATGCTGGGTGGTGATTCTTTGGAGTCCCCGCCACTTGGCAGTCCAGTCCTGTCCAGGGTGCACTCACACCTCCATAAGAAACGCAGACACACACCATTGACACCTGCCACACCCGATTTGGCTCTAGGTCACCTATCACCAGCTCCCAGGCCCACCCTGCCTCCTGGCCCATACAGCCCTGTGGCTCATCATTTCAGTTGTCCCAGTGGCGCTGGTGCAGTTGACTCTCATGTATCAGATGGTGGCACAGTGTCAGTTGTGCCCTCTCCTGTTGCACGTCCTGGCAGTGTATCTGGGTCTATGGCTCACGTGTCAGTTAGGAGATCTGTGGCTGTGTTGCACACTCCTGTTTCTGGTGCTGCCAGTGTGTCTGGGTCAGTGGCTCACGTGTCAGTGACTACATCTGTGTCTGTGTCTCACACTCCTGTTGCTGGTGCTGCCAGTGTGTCTGGGTCCGTGGCCCATGTGTGTGTGACTCGGGCTGTGGCTGTGTCTCACACTCCTGTTGCTGGTGCTGCCAGTGTGTCTGGGTCCGTGGCCCATGTGTGTGTGACTCGGGCTGTGACTGTGTCTCACACTCCTGTTGCTGGTGCTGCCAGTGTGTCCGAGGCAGGTGGTTCACGCAGTCCCCCTGAGTCTGTGATGTGAGGTGCTGTACACTTCACTGAAATGTTACTTCACATGGTGTGTCCATTGGGAACTGCGTGGCACTCTTGTGGTTCCTGTGACGGGTTGGTAGGGACACGTAGTTGTGCAGCCTCTGATGTACCTGCTGTGTACTGCACTGTGCCCTGTTGATGCTCTGATACTGCATACTGCCCTCTCGTTACCTGCTATGATGTACCTGCTGTGTACTGCACTGTGCCCTGTTGATGCTCTGATACTGCATACTGCCCTCTCGTTACCTGCTATGATGTACCTGCTGTGTACTGCACTGTGCCCTGTTGATGCTCTGATACTGCATACTGCCCTCCCGTTACCTGCTATGATGTACCTGCTGTGTACTGCACTGTGCCCTGTTGATGCTCTGATACTGCATACTGCCCTCTCGTTACCTGCTATGATGTACCTGCTGTGTACTGCACTGTGCCCTGTTGATGCTCTGATACTGCATACTGCCCTCCCGTTACCTGCTATGATGTACCTGCTGTGTACTGCACTGTGCCCTGTTGATGCTCTGATACTGCATACTGCCCTCTCGTTACCTGCTATGATGTACCTGCTGTGTACTGCACTGTGCCCTGTTGATGCTCTGATACTGCATACTGCCCTCTCGTTACCTGCTATGATGTACCTGCTGTGTACTGCACTGTGCCCTGTTGATGCTCTGATACTGCATACTGCCCTCTCGTTACCTGCTATGATGTACCTGCTGTGTACTGCACTGTGCCCTGTTGATGCTCTGATACTGCATACTGCCCTCTCGTTACCTGCTATGATGTACCTGCTGTGTACTGCACTGTGCCCTGTTGATGCTCTGATACTGCATACTGCCCTCCCGTTACCTGCTATGATGTACCTGCTGTGTACTGCACTGTGCCCTGTTGATGCTCTGATACTGCATACTGCCCTCTCGTTACCTGCTATGATGTACCTGCTGTGTACTGCACTGTGCCCTGTTGATGCTCTGATACTGCATACTGCCCTCTCGTTACCTGCTATGATGTACCTGCTGTGTACTGCACTGTGCCCTGTTGATGCTCTGATACTGCATACTGCCCCTCTCATGTGCTGCCTCTGATGGACCTGTTCTGTGCAATGGACTGTTGATTCTCTGTGCCCCTCTCATGTGCTGCCTCTGATGGACCTGTTCTGTGCAATGGACTGTTGATTCTCTGTGCCCCTCTCATGTGCTGCCTCTGATGGACCTGTTCTGTGCAATGGACTGTTCATGCACTTGGCCCCTCTCATGTGCTGCCTCTGATGGACCTGTTCTGTGCAATGGACTGTTGATTCTCTGTGCCCCTCTCATGTGCTGCCTCTGATGGACCTGTTCTGTGCAATGGACTGTTCATGCACTTGGCCCCTCTCATGTGCTGCCTCTGATGGACCTGTTCTGTGCAATGGACTGTTGATTCTCTGTGCCCCTCTCATGTGCTGCCTCTGATGGACCTGTTCTGTGCAATGGACTGTTCATGCACTTGGCCCCTCTCATGTGCTGCCTCTGATGGACCTGTTCTGTGCAATGGACTGTTGATTCTCTGTGCCCCTCTCATGTGCTGCCTCTGATGGACCTGTTCTGTGCAATGGACTGTTCATGCACTTGGCCCCTCTCATGTGCTGCCTCTGATGGACCTGTTCTGTGCAATGGACTGTTGATTCTCTGTGCCCCTCTCATGTGCTGCCTCTGATGGACCTGTTCTGTGCAATGGACTGTTCATGCACTTGGCCCCTCTCATGTGCTGCCTCTGATGGACCTGTTCTTTGCAATGCCCTGGTGATGCTCTGATACTGCATACTGCCCTCTCGTTACCTGCTATGATGTACCTGCTGTGTACTGCACTGTGCCCTGTTGATGCTCTGATACTGCATACTGGCCTCCCGTTACCTGCTATGATGTACCTGCTCTGGTGCCCACTTTGCCCATGCTCACGCATACACTGTGATTGAACCCCTATTTTGTGAAATAAAGGTGGTCTATGAAATCTCGTGGTTTTTCGTTGTCATTCCTGCTTGCGTACTACAATTGTGTATTCGTATTTGCTTCTCATCAGTGGTTACGGTGACATGACACTCCCCCTCCCTACGTCACGTCCCTTGCTGGTATTCACCTCCAGACAGCCAATGGTTTGTGCCTTACCTGCGTCGTCCATAGTAGGCCATGACTAGGACGTGGTGGATCGCGAAGAGCATCGGGAAGGCGTGTAGCGCAGGGTCCATGGTGGTGGTCAGCTTGCGGTGGGTATCTCGGCTATGTCACCTGTGTTCGCTGTGGGGATTCCGACGTGTTCAGACAGGTTGTTTTTCCGCTGCGGTTTTATGTGTGTTTTCCGCCATCTTGATTGGGGGGACGGTCTTCGTCGTCAGTACGTACGGCGGTGCGTCCGGATCTGTTACGTCCGCCGCGTGGTCGTGTGTAGTTGGCCGGCGGAGCGTGCTTTTCCGTCGCGGACGGAAATTTGACAAGTTTTCCTATCCTGATATGGCGGACGGAGTATCCGCGGCAGGCGGACACGGAAAAGGCTTTTTCCACCTACTCACGGGCCGCGGTGGCTCTTCCGTCCGCCATCCTGATCGACCCCATAGTTAGGTCCACTAACTATATATTTCGCGCATCCGCAATCCAATGCTGATGATGTCACATATTACATCATTCATGACATCACTGATGACATCACTGATGACAGCTCATTTAACATCAATAATTACACCACTAATGATATACTTCATGTTATAATTCAATGCACCTCCTTACACTCTAATACACCTAGTGTAAAATACAAAGTATCATTTTTGAAACTATTGACACACCAATACCATTTACTACATACCCACTAACTAATTCCTATGTCTATGTGATAATACAATGTACCTCCTTACACTCTAATACACCTAGTGTAAAATACAAAGTATCATTTCGCGCATCCGCAATCCAATGCTGATGATGTCACATATTACATCATTCATGACATCACTGATGACATCACTGATGACAGCTCATTTAACATCAATATTTACACCACTAATGATATACTTCATGTGATAATACAATGCACCTCCTTACACTCTAATACACCTAGTGTAAAATACAAAGTATCATTTTTGAAACTATTGACACATCAATACCATTTACTACATACCCACTAACTAATTCCTACGTCTATGTGATAATACAATGCACCTCCTTACACTCTAATACACCTAGTGTAAAATACAAAGTATCATTTTTGAAACTATTGACACACCAATACCATTTACTACATACCCACTAACTAATTCCTACGTCTACATGCACATTCATTCATTCACCCATAAGGTCATTCGTACATACTGTCACTCATCATTGCAACACTATCATATGCACTCATACACCTATGCAGACACTCACACACTGCCACTCATCCATGGAGTTACTCACACACCTACTCAGTCCTGTAAAGAATCAATCACACTTTGATTTCTTGATCTATACAGTTAAACACAGAACAGCTTACATTTTCACAGATATACAAACACATACTTACTCACTTATACAATCAAATCCTTCATCCATACTCTTATACATCCTCTCATTCTTCAATATGTAAAACATATTTAAACTTTACAAAAAGACACAGACACTGGATGATGTCATCAGTGATGTCATGAATGATGTAATATGTGACATCATCAGCATTGGATTGCGGATGCGCGAAATATATAGTTAGTGGACCTAACTATATGTCGAATTTCATAAGTTTTATATCAATAAAATGTCCAGCTAACTATATAGGAGGAATTTCAATGGTTTTTTATATGTTAATTCCTAACTATATAAGGCCTAAAACCTATGTTTTTTTTAGTGAATTTCATTGGTTTTTTAAAGGCTAATTCCTAATAATATATAGTGTATAACCTTTGGTTTTTTCAGTGAATATATAAATATATATGATCTTGTATCAGAGAACGGGTGCTAAGTAACCAGCTCCTCGCTGGTTCTGGAGGCTTCGCAGCAGGAAGGATTACAGAGGCTCCTGGACTTTATTGACTCGCCGTGGGTCCCTGCTGTTGGTGTTGAACTCGGGACAGATCCACAAAGATACCGGGTTGACGCGGGATTGTGGGACTGCAAGGACCAGCATTCCCTGATGCTATCAGTGTGTGCCTCTTCCCCTAATCAGCCCCCCTGCCTGCTCGCAGCTACTTAACATCTCACGACCCCCGCTGCACGGGAGCCGCTCGCTGCTAGAGCCCATACCTTTGTTTCTTAGAAGAATTACGGAGGCTCCCGGACTTTGTTGACTCGCCGTGGGTCCCTGCTGTTGGTGTTGAACTCGGGACAGATCCACAAAGATACCGGGTTGACGCAGAGTCTCAGAAGAAACTCCAGCTCGTTCAGAACTCGGCCGCTTGTCTACTCTGTAAAGTTCCTTGGAGATCCCCCATTTCCCCTTATCTTAAAGATCTACATTGGCTCCGCATCTAAAACAGAATCAAATTTATGGCCCTCTGCTTTATGCTTGGTAGTTCGGGCTGGACTGTTCCCATGAGGCACAGGGTCAAGGCTGATTTGCATATAGCCAGTGTCTGACCTAGGGTGGTGTGGAGTGCAAAAAACCGATGGATTTAGGCCCAGATCTTTGTACTGGGGTGAATGTAAGACATTGTTCTGCATTCTGTCCATCAACTGTGTTTTTTGCAATTTTCACCCCGAGTGGGCTGGGTATGCTCAGACGTGAGTCCCAGGCTCTCCACATTACTGGAGTCAAGCTATCCATGCTGAAGAAGGCTGATAGCCAGAAACCGGTCCTTGGATGCTTGATTCCAGTCTAGGAATGACATGGCTTGGCAGTTCGGGCTGGACTGTTCCCATGAGGCACAGGGTCAAGGCTGATTTGCATATAGCCAGTGTCTGACCTAGGGTGGTGTGGAGTGCAAAAAAATGATAGATTTAGGCCCAGATCTTTGTACTGGGGTGAATGTAAGACATTGTTCTGCATTCTGTTCATCAACTGTGTTTTTTGCAATTTTCACCCCGAGTGGGCTGGGTATGCTCAGACGTGAGTCCCAGGCTCTCCACATCACTGGAGTCAAGCTATCCATGCTGAAGAAGGCTGATAGCCAGAAATCGGTCCTTGGATGCTTGATTCCAGTCTAGGAATGACATGGCTTGGCAGTTCGGGCTGGACTGTTCCCATGAGGCACAGGGTCAAGGCTGATTTGCATATAGCCAGTGTCTGACCTAGGGTGGTGTGGAGTGCAAAACACCGATAGATTTAGGCCCAGATCTTTGTACTGGGGTGAATGTAAGACATTGTTCTGCATTCTGTTCATCAACTGTGTTTTTTGCAATTTTCACCCCGAGTGGGCTGGGTATGCTCAGACGTGAGTCCCAGGCTCTCCACATCACTGGAGTCAAGCTATCCAGGATGAAGAAGGCTGATAGCCAGAAACCGGTCCTTGGATGCTTGATTCCAGTCTAGGAATGACATGGCTTGGTAGTTCGGGCTGGACTGTTCCCATGAGGCACAGGGTCAAGGCTGATTTGCATATAGCCAGTGTCTGACATAGGGTGGTGTGGAGTGCAAAAAAACTATGGATTTAGGCCCAGATCTTTGTACTGGGGTGAATGTAAGACATTGTTCTGCATTCTGTCCATCAACTGTGTTTTTTGCAATTTTCAGCCAGAGTGGGCTGGGTATGCTCAGACGTGAGTCCCAGGCTCTCCACATCACTGGAGTCAAGCTATCCAGGCTGAAGAAGGCTGATAGCCAGAAACCGGTCCTTGGATGCTTGATTCCAGTCCAGGAATGACATGGCTTGGTAGTTCGGGCTGGACTGTTCCCATGAGGCACAGGGTCAAGGCTGATTTGCACATAGCCAGTGTCTGACCTAGGGTGGTGTGGAGTGCAAAAAAACGATGGATTTAGGCCCAGATCTTTGTACTGGGGTGAATGTAAAACATTGCTCTGCATTCTGTCCATCAACTGTGTTTTTTGCAATTTTCACCCCGAGTGGGCTGGGTATGCTGAGACGTGAGTCCCAGGCTCTCCACATCACTGGAGTCAAGCTATCCAGGCTGAAGAAGGCTGATAGCCAGAACCGGTCCTTGGATGCTTGATTCCAGTCTAGGAATGACTTGGCTTGGTAGTTTGGGCTGGACTGTTCCCATGAGGGACTGGGTCAAGGCTGATTTGCATATAGCCAGTGTTTGACCTAGGGTGGTGTGGAGTGCAAAAAAATGATGGATTTAGGCCCAGATCTTTGTACTGGGGTGAATGTAAGACATTGTTCAGCATTCTGTCCATCAACTGTGTTTTTTGCAATTTTCACTCCAAGTGGGCTGGGTATGCTCAGACATGAGTCCCAGGCTCTCCACATCACTGGAGTCAAGCTATCCAGGCTGAAGAAGGCTGATAGCCAGAAACCGGTCCTAGGGTGCTTGATTCCAGTCTAGGAATGACATGGCTTGGTAGTTCGGGCTGGACTGTTCCCATGAGGCACAGGGTCAAGGCTGATTTGCATATAGCCAGTGTCTGACCTAGGGTGGTGTGGAGTGCAAAAAAACATGGATTTAGGCCCAGATCTTTGTACTGGGGTGAATGTAAGACATTGTTCTACATTCTGTCCATCAACTGTGTTTTTTGCAATTTTCACCCCGAGTGGGCTGGGTATGCTCAGACGTGAGTCCCAGGCTCTCCACATCACAGGAGTCAAGCTATCCAGGCTGAAGAAGGCTGATAGCCAGAAACCGGTCCTTGGATGCTTAATTCCAGTCTAGGAATGACATGGCTTGGTAGTTCGGGCTGGACTGTTCCCATGAGGCACAGGGTCAAGGCTGATTTGCATATAGCCAGTGTCTGACCTAGGGTGGTGTGGAGTGCAAAAAAAACTATGGATTTAGGCCCAGATCTTTGTACTGGGGTGAATATTAGACATTGTTCTGCATCCTGTCCATCAACTGTGTTTTTTGCAATTTTCACCCCGTGTGGGCTGGGTATGCTCAGACCTGAGTACCAGGCTCTCCACATCACTGGAGTCAAGCTAACCAGGCTGAAGAAGGCTGATAGCCAGAAACCGGTCCTTGGATGCTTGATTCCAGTCTGGGAATGACATGGCTTGGTAGTTCCGGCTGGACTGTTCCCATGAGGCACAGGGTCAAGGCTGATTTGCATATAGCCAGTGTCTGACCTAGGGTGGTGTGGAGTGCAAAAAAACGATGGATTTAGGCCCAGATCTTTGTACTGGGGTGAATGTAAGACATTGTTCTGCATTCTGTCCATCAACTGTGTTTTTTGCAATTATGCATAAGATCAAGCAGGGGCTAGCCCCTGCCTACCTCCAGTCTCTCGTCCAATCTTATGCTCCTTCCCGCCTTCTCAGATCCTCGTCTCAAGGGAATTTCCTGATTCCACGTTTCAAACTGGCAAGAATGGGCGGACGCTCCTTCTCCTGTCTTGCCCCCAAACTGTGGAATGCTCGTCCAGCTCGATTGAAACTTGAGCCTTCCCTGACGAAATTTCGTAAAAAGCTTAAAACCTTGCTTTTCCCTCAGTGATGACCACCTGACCTCAATACCACTGCCTTTAGCTGGCGCCGGGAGACCCCATGCGGGTAGCTGCGTGCATTATAAGTCTAAATACAATACAATACAACACAATACGATACGCAGGATTGGGGGACTGCGAGGACCAGCATTCCCGGCTGCTATCAGCTGGTGCCTCTTCCCCTAATCAGCCCACCTGAACAAAAATCACAAGTCACTGACTTGTGATTCTTGTTTTAAATTGTTTTTATGAAATGTATAATCATGTTTTTTAAAAATTTGTATACTGTATGAAGATCAATTTTGTTTTGAATATGTAATAAATGTACAACAGAGGTTTACGAAATTCATGGTGTGGAAAATATCTTTTTAAATCACTCTAAATTGTTTTATCTGCGTTATTCATTCTCGTAGAAACTAATGCTTATGTTTGAATTTTAAAATACTTATGTTAAAATCTTTTTTAATAAATACACTCTTAGATACGTAACTCACTAAAGACTTGGTCACTGCAGATATATAAGATTGTTGATCCATAGACTTTCCCTCCCCAGTTGAAGTACGCTCTTAGAGATTATTATTCAAAATCTTGTAACTTTACCTTTCCCGCCGAAATAACGGCATGCTGGTTCTTGGGTAAAATACTCAACTTGTGTGTTTTCTTTGTTGAGGGGACGCTCGAGTCTGTTTCAGATGTTGTTACTGAACACAGCATTATTTGCTTACAGGAAACATGGTCAATGGAGGAACAACACATAATCGGGTACCAAACTTTTCATACCTCAGCGGTGGCTAGTGCACTGGGCCGTAACAAAGGGGGACTGTGCATATATGTTTCCACCACCGGGGGCATTAAAGTGCACAAGTTTCTGTCCACTGAGTTATACCAGATACTGAGGATTAAATGGGGCCATTTGAATAATATGATCATAGTAAATTTTTATAATAACGTGCCACCCGACATGATGGAGACTATAATCAACAAGCTCTTGTCAAGCTTATTTACTCTAAATGACCAGTCAGTAGGAGAAAAGGTTATGATCTGGGTAGGGGATTTCAACTGTACTACCTGCCCTTATAGCTTGACGGGCATGTGCGCCCTATCTGAGCATATGGAAGATAGCCCCACTCATTTCAACCATACGAAACTTGATAGTACTCTCAATAACATCCTCTTTTGTTTTAACCTGTCTTTTGTAAATGAGTTATGTAGTCCGAGTATACCGTTTCAACCTACCTTTAATGGGAGGGGGAGTAACTCCATAATTGCCTTTACACTAATTTCAGCAGCCCATGCTGGGTTAGTAGTAACTTGGGAAACGGGTCAGGCTTTGTTTTGTGATCACTACCCTATATACTTCAGTATAAAAGTTAAAAGACAGACACGAACGGCAGTGGTTAACTCACCATATACAACAGAGATCAAATTGGCCTAAAAAAATAGCTTCACTATCAAATGGGAGAAGGTAAAACCCTTAGGCTTTTTGAAAAAAATTGTTTCAACATCTGTTGAAGATATGTACATTTGTCTGGCACAAGATGAGGTCCCAGAAAGAATAATGGTCTCCTTTTCTAAGATACAAGCCGCCGCAAAAACTCTATTGACTAGAGAACATCGGGTTGAGGTAACAAACGTCCACAGGTGGTTTGACAGCAAGTGTACCAAAGCATTAACAACTCTTAAAAAGGCCTTGCAGGCAACACCAAAAAACCCTGACCTAATTTGGCAAGCTAGAAAGTCATATAAAAAGATAATTAAGGTGAGAAAAGCCACACTAAAGAAAGAGGCATGGGTGGTCTTAAAAGAGGCGTCGCAAAGAAGAGATAATACGGCCTTCTGGAAGGTGGTAAACACCCTCTACTGGCAAAGCAAAGAGGCTGATTTTATAGACATTGCAATAACTGGGGATTGTTGGGTGGCTCACTTTAAACATCTTTATGATAGAGCCACCCGTGGTGACTCCGAGATTGCTCCCAGTAATGGGACTGTCAATTTTCCTGACGGTAACCAACCTAGCCCATTCCCATTAGCCATAATTTTAGCTGCCAGGAGGTTATTAAAGCGATAAAAGACAGTTCATCAGACAAGGCATCGGGTCCGGACGGCGTGCCGATCGATGTCTATAAGGCTGAGCTAGATCTGTGGGCCCCCATGATAACGAATGTCCTAAATAGGGCGAACAAACATAGCTTCATATCCTCCTGGACTGATGCTATAGTTGTACCTATTTTTAAAAAAGGTAATAGGAACCACCCCACCTGCTACCGGCCAATTTCGTTGCTGGACGCGTTGATGAAGGTGGCGGGTCGTATTATCCTAAATAGGATACAAACCTGGGGGGAGGAAAATCAAGTTATTTCTAAGCATGGGCTGAAAATTCGTTCTGCTCGTGGAATTTGCGGATTTTCTGTGATTTCACGATCCGCGAATCTCACAAAATCGCGGTAAAATCCGCAAATCAGCGGTGACGAATTTTTAGCCAAGCACTTACAGGGTTACAGCAGCAGGTGCAAAAGTTGAAGCTAATTTTTTGTAACCTTTTACAAAAGGGTTACAAAGAAATTAACTTCAACTTGGGCACCTGCTGCTGTAAGCCTGTAAGTGCTTCCTGGCGCCTCGTTGCCTACTTGCAACTATTCTCTGACCCTTGAAGCCGGGTCAGAGAGTAGTTACAAGTAGGCAATGAGGCGCCTGTCACGAAAATTAAACCTCAACAGGAAGCACTGTCACATATAAAAACAAGCATTTGCAATGCAATAGGTCTCGCATTAGGAAAGTTTGAGCTATTGGTCTTGTAAATGCCAATTTTTTTTATTTATGTGTTGGTTTTGAAAATAGCCAAATTAATAGCTTTGTCATTTACAATGCCAATAGTTATAACTTTCGCTAATGTGACACCTATAGCATTTGTAATGCAACATATTTTGTATTTACGTGACTTAGATGTATTGATATTACAAATTACAATGGCTTTTAATTTTTTTAAATCATTAATGCTTAAATAAAAGTGATTTTAATTTATAATGGCAATAGCTTAAACTTTTGTAAATAACTTTTGTGAAGATTACGTTCAGTGTATTTTATTGTGACGAAAATACAAGAACAGAAGTGAAATATTAACATCTTTTTGTGACATTTGTAATAAAGCTTGAAACGTTGAGAGAACATATTTGAACCAGTTGTTGTTGCATGGTTGTGCAGATTGATGCAGGGGTGGCGCTGAGTGGTGCTGTGGTGGTGCTGAGTGGTGCTGTGGTGATGCTGAGAGGTGCTGTGGTGGTGCTGAGTGATACTGGGATGGTGCTGAGTGATGCTGGGGTGGTGCTGAGTGGTGCTGTGGTGGTGCTGAGTGATGCTGGTGTGGTGCTGAGTGATTTTGTTGTGGTGCTGAGTGATGCTGTGGTGGTGCTGCTGAGTGATGCTGTGGTGGTGGTGAGTGATGCTGTGGTGGTGCTGAGTGATGCTGTGGTAGTGCTGAGTGGTGCTGTGGTGGTGCTGAGTGGTTCTGTGGTGGTGCTGAGTGATAATGTGGTGGTGCTGAGTGATAATGTGGTGGTGCTGAGTGATGCTGGAGTAGCGCTGAGTGATGATGTGGTGATGCAGAGGACAGAAAGGCACAAAAAACAGTCTAACAACGGGCAGAAGGGCAGAAAAACAAGGGAAAAACGAGTCTAACAGAGGGCAGAAGGGCACAAAAAAACAGTCTAACAGAGGACAGAAGGGCAGAAAAACACGGGAAAAACGAGTCTAACAGAGGGCAGAAGGGCACAAAAAACGAGTCTAAAAGGGGGCAGAAAGGCACAAAAACGAGTCTCACAGAGGGCAGAAGGGCACAAAACACGAGTCTAACGGGGCAGAAGGGCAGAAAAACAAGGGAATAACAGAGGGAAGAAGGGCACAAAAAACGAGACTAACAGAGGGCAAAAGGGCAGAAAAACAAGGGAAAAAAGAGTCTAACAGAGGGCAGAAAGGCACAAAAAAACGAGTCTAACTGGGGGCAGAAGGGCAGAAAAACAAGGGAAAAACGAGTCTAACAGAGGGCCGAAGGGCAGAAAAACAAGGGAAAAACGAGTCTAACAGAGGGCAGAAGGGCACAAAAAACGAGTCTAACAGGGGGCAGAATGAATCCCGCCCTACGTGTTTGTCCACGAAGATGCCACCATTTTGTGCAATACCTCTACTCAACTGGAGTACTTTCTACTGTCTAATCAGTAAGTGCTCCCTCGTTGGCTAAATGTATAGGGGCAGATTTACAATAACTGGCGCATCCCCAGGGATGCGCCAGTTATTGTGCGCCACAGCTCCGCCACTCATGGTCTGCCGCATTTACAATGCGGCGCACCATGTGGCAAAAACGGCACAGATGCGTGACGCATCTGTGCCATAAAAGCAGCATATTGCTGGAGCTGCATCGCAAATGCGACGAAGCTCCAGCAATGCTCTGGGGGCCCTATCTCCCCAATGCTGCGTCAAGCCTTGCGCCTGCTTCAAGCAGGCGCAGGGTTTTGATGCAGCATTGGCCTAAAAGTGACAGAGTGAAATCTTGTAGATTTCACTCAGCCACTTATAGGAGGCGTTCCTGCGCAGTAACGCCTTCCCCTGCGTCGGAACGCCTCCTAATGCGCAGGGCTTTACAACGTGACGCATCTCTCAGCATTGCTGGGCACAGCTCCAGCAATGCTCTGGGGGGCCCTATCTCCCCAATGCTGCGTCAAGCCTTGCGCCTGCTTCAAGCAGGCGCAGGGTTTTGATGCAGCATTGGCCTAAAAGTGACAGAGTGAAATCTTGTAGATTTCACTCAGCCACTTATAGGAGGCGTTCCTGCGCAGTAACGCCTTCCCCTGCGTCGGAACGCCTCCTAATGCGCAGGGCTTTACAACGTGACGCATCTCTCAGCATTGCTGGGCACAGCTCCAGCAATGCTCTGGGGGGCCCTATCTCCCCAATGCTGCGTCAAGCCTTGCGCCTGCTTCAAGCAGGTGCAGAGTTTTGACGCAACATTGGCCTAAAAGTGACTGAGTGAAATTTTGTAGATTTCACTCAGCCACTTTTAGGAGGCGTACTGCGCAGGAACGCCCTCCCCTGCGCCGGAACTCCTCCTGATGGCGCAGGGCTTTACATCGTGACGCATCTCTCAGATGCGTCACATTGTTAATACCCAGCACCATGGCGCATCTTTTGTGCTGCCGCTGCGTCACAAAAGTGACGCAACTGCGATGCAAGCGGCTTGTAAATCTGCCCCATAGTGCTTTTTCTACACTGTACCTGCGTAAAGGGCCAGAAGATGTGTCTCCAGTGACCATATGTGCCTGTGCCTGTGTTACAGGCACACATGGTCACTGGAGACACTTCTTCTGGCCCTTTACGCAGCTGCAGTGTAGTAAAAGCACTATACATTTACCCAAGAGGGAGCACTTACTGGATTAGCCAGTAGAAAGTACTCCAGGGCAAATCGCAAAAAAATCCCCGATTTCGTGGGAAAATTTGCGAATTCCCGTATTTTTTTGCGATTGCGCGGGGAAATACGTGAATACGCTGAATGCGAATTCGCAAATTTCGCCCATGCTTAGTTATTTCAAACCTGCAGTATGGTTTTAGATCAGGAAAGGGGACTGTGGAACAATGTTTAAATCTGGCCCTACTTATCTCGAAATATGCAAAGAGAGGAAATATTTTTTATCTCCTTCATCGATTTAAGTGCCACTTTTGACTGTGTAGATCACGAGTTTTTATGGATAAAGTGATATGGGGATTGATAGCCAAATTCTTTTATTTATTAAGGAACTTTATAGGGGTGCAGGTGCAAGGGTGAGGTACGGTCGAAGGGGGGAGCGTTCAGATAAATTTCCTATAAAGAGGGGGGTCAGACAGGGGTGCATTTTAGCACCCCTGTTATTCACCTTATACATCAATTCAATCAGACAATATCTTAGGGCCTCACAGCACGATTACCCAACCATCAGTGGGACCCCAATACCAATATTATTATACGCTGATGATCCGGCCTTAATGTCGCGGACTAGACGAGGACTACAGAGGACTGTGGATAAATTTACCAGCTTTATGAGGGGCAGAGGTCTAAGAGTTAATATATCAAAAACCTACACAATGGCCTATGGGAAAGGTACATAGTGGGCGCCCTGCCCAATTTTCCTCGATGGTAAGAGAATTGAAACCATGGATAGGTTCTCTTACTTAGGTGTAAACTTTGGTAGGAGGGGAAGTTGGCAAACAGCAGTAAATGCTAGGCAATTAGCTTTTACATGTACCATTGGAGCCTTAAGAAACTTTGCGACCAAATTAGGGGGAAAGCCAGCGAAATAACTAATTTATATTTATTAAGCTAAATACGTCTCAACTGCTACATATGGTGCTGGCTTGTGGGGGACTGAAAATGCTCAGGCGATACAACGCTGCGAAAATCAGTTCATCTGCCACCTACTGGGTGTTTCTAAATCTTCATCCACATACATACTACATATAGAAGAAGGCCTTCCCTACATTTCAGATAGCATAAAGATCTCTCCCATACTCCTCTGGCATAAGGTTTGGGTTACTCGTGAGACCTCACTAAATAGAGACTTAATAAACAACTGTCTCTCTCTTGACGGAGTGGCCAAAATTAAATGGCTATCCTATGTAAGAAACACGTACAATGAGATAGGACACCCGGAATTCTTTGATAGGCTAACTAGTACGGAGGTGGTATCAAGAGGCTCGCTCAAAAAGATGGCTCTTAAGCACTTAGCTAGTTCTAGGTGGAACGTTGAAAAAGGGAAAAATACTATCCTCAGATATCGGCAAATTACCTCTCATGAGGGGCTACAAAAGTATCTTATATGCTGCTGACTCGCTTCAGGCTAGGCACCTTTTTTCGTTTGGTTACTTTTCCTCTTTGTAATAATTGGTCCATGGATAACTCTGTATGTCCCTGTGATGACATTTCTTATCAATCGAACATACATTGTTTGCTGTTCTGTAAATGTTACCAGGCACCACAAAGGTCGTTCTTATTACCTGTCCTCAGGGCATAGGGTATCCGAACCTGCATATTAGCCTTCGTTAAGTTGCAACAGCTAGAAGAAGATAATGTTATCCATGCAGTAACCAGTTTTTTAAAACTTGTTATAAAATTTCGGAACACAATGTGATGGTTTTTTAGCAATTATAAATTGTTCTTAATGTATAATACTTAACTATGATACTCTTGATATCAATTAGCTTTGACCTAGATTTGTTTTATTCGATCGTGTATTTCGTAAAATGTGTATATATATATATATATATATATATATATATATATTACCTACTGGCGGTCGCCAGTAGGTAATTATAGTTAGGATTTTTTTCAATGTTAAATCTCAAAATTCTATTTGGAATAACTTTGGCACCGGTTGACGAATCTGCCTGAAAATTTCCTGAAAATGGCCTCGTTGAGCTCCGGTCCTTCCTTGAAAGTTTGGGGGGGATACGTCAAGCGGGGGCCGAGATAGAAGGGGGGTCCCAAAACGCGTTTTCCCAATGTTAATTTCCATAGGGCGGTCGATTTCACTTTTAACCCGAACGGCTGAATGGATTTCCACCAAATTTGGCAAAATTGTAGGGACTGGTAGCCCGATGTGCCTTTGCTATGTCTCAAGATATGTGCTCTAGTGGATTTTGAGTAATTTAGGTTCCAAAAAATATATATATCTATAGCAGCGCACCGGTGCGCGCACCGGGGAGCGCTCCGGGCGCGTGACGCGAGGTGCGCATGGAACGCTGATTGGCTCTCGGGTGTCTGTAAACATTCGAAACAGTCCAGAGCGGCCGCCATCTTGTGTCTCGGTAAAATCGAGACATAAGAGGTGGCTAAAAAAAAGGGGGAAATGACCATAAGGCGTCAGGGATAGACCCCTTTGACCCCCTAGGTTTGATGTGGGGGCTATAAAAGGGACCCGCGGGGCATTTAAAATATTTTTTTTTTTCGTTTTGCGCGGGGGAAGCGCCCGGTGCGCGCACCGGGGAGCGGCCCGGGGAGCGTACTATGATGAAAAAAGGTGACAGAGTTTTTAAAAAATGAAGTTTTGATTTAGAAATTGGAGGTAGTTCTAAAAAGAACTTTTTTTTTCTTCTTTTTGTTGTTTTATATTTTTTTTGTGTTTTTTGAACTTTTTGAACTTTTTTGGCTTTTCAAAACAGTTTTATATTTTTTTTTGTATTTTTTTAGGGGGAGAAACAAAAAAAGGGAATTGAAACTGGCTCAACTGGAGCAAAAAAACAAAAAACCCAAAAAATTACTTCTTTTTGGGGCACTTGTGGTTGTCACCTGCAAGGACGATGAGCTTAACGCTTTTTTCGCCATAGGCGATAAGCTTGCCACATGCAGAACAAGTGATTTTAAAATCAGCAAATCTCGCCTGAATGCAAGGCATCACCTCGGATGTTTCTGGTTCCGATGGAGTGGGTTGGTTTCTTTGGGAGGGGGTCCTTGATGACTGGGGGAGGTTACTGGCCAGTTCCCTGAACTCTGCACGAGAGTAGTTGATTGGGTGCTTTCTGGTCATGTGCCGAATCATGGTATAGTTACCAAATGAATATTTTTTGTTTGGGTTGCCCCGTGAAAGTTCATCATTGCAGATGAGGCAAGTCACCTTGGGCGCATTCACCTTTTTTTTCCCCTCTGGGATTGAAAAAAACTCCCATACAATGTGTGGTTTGGGTTTGTATGGGGTATTTTCTTCTGGCAGCCATCTTCTTCTCCCCTCCTCCTCTTCCTCTTCCTCCTCCTCCTGTTCTTGACCACCAATATAATTTGGAGCTGGTCCTCTTGGTGGTTGTGGTGGTGGTGGTGGGGCAGATGCACCAGCTGATGCTACTACTGAAGCCATTATTTGGAGCAAAAAAGTAGAGAGAGCAACAAACAGGTCTTCCTCAGTCAAAGGACAAAGTCAGAATAAGGAAAAAAGGTGGGGTCTTTCATCATTTAGAAAAAAAAACTGTCCTGAACCAATGAGAAGTGTTATTTTCAGGTCACAAGACCAGGGGCTTCATCATTATGAAACTAAAACTGTTATGAACCAATGAAAAGTGTTATTTTCTGCTCACATGACCCGACGCGCTTACGCTACGCGCCCGGCAGCGTAAGCGCGTCGGATGTTTACGTTGTGCGATCGTATTCGCTCGAGTACTTCCGGGTGCGCTTACGCCGTGCGTATCACGCGGTCGCGGCTACGCGAAACGTCACGATCATGTTTTCGTTTGCGATATTGGCGCTCACGGGACGCTCCCCGGAGCGCGCCCCGGGGCGCTTTTCAGAAGTACGCTTTTCGGGGCGCTCCCCGGGGCGCGCTCCGGGAGCGCTCCCCAAAAAAATAAAAAAAATAAAAAATGGGATAATTGTAGGGACAGGTAGCCCTATTCTGAAGTGGTTTGTAAAAAAATTAACTTTAGAAATATGTATTGTGCTACATTGGGCTTAATATATGTTAGAGCCAAAATGTAGCCCAAATGTAGCCCAAAGTAGCCCAATGTAGCCCAAAGATGGCCACCAGAGACCAAAAAATGTAAATGTAGCCCAAATTTCAACTAGATGTAGCCCAACTGTAGCCCAATGACAGAATGTACCAGAGTGTTCTAAAGAACAACTAGAGTGCTAACAGTCTTATTTATAAAGTGAAACTTATAGTTAGGAATTAGCATTAAAAAAACCTATGAAATTCACTGAAAAAACCATAGGTTTCACACCAGTTATAGTTAGGAATCAGCATTTAAAAAACCTATGAAATTCACTGAAAAAACCATAGGTTTCACACCGGTTATAGTTAGGAATTAGCATTTAAAAAACCTATTAAATTCACTGAAAAAACCATAGGTTTCACACCAGTTATAGTTAGCTGGAAATTTTACTGATATAAAACCATTGAAATTCCCACGTTATAGTTAGTCGGACTCACTATAACTTGCGCGTGCAATGCACTGCTGATGACATCACATATTACATCACTCATGACATGGTCAGTGACATCACTCATGACATCACTGATGACACCATCCAGTGAATATGTGTCTTTCTGAAAAATAAATATTAGTGAGTTATGTTTAAATATTTAAATACATATATTAGTGTTTCACTTTGTGTATAAGTGGCTACATGTGTTGATAAGTAGCTACATGCGTATGTATATGGGTTATTTGATATTTTTATTAGTATCAGTATGAGTGTCTATATGGTTTGGTGGGGGTATTACTTAGCACATAGATGCATGAGTGACTGACTCTTTGTTTGTATGTGTTTTGAAGACAGCATATGTACAGGACTGTATGGGTGGATGAGTGTCTATATGTGTTTGTTAGTGAGTGAATGAATGTCTCACTAGTGTCTTTATCAGTAACTACATATGTTTTAATCTAGTATATATGAATATTGATGTATATAAGTGAGTATATGTGAGAGTAAGAGATTGTAAGATTTCCTGTTTAAATAAGTATGTGTTTCTATAAGTGATTGTTTAAGAGAATAAATATGTGTAATTTTCAATAGAAGTAAGGTGGAAGTGTGTGTATAACTCTATATTCAAATAAATGGTTGTTCAATAGTTTATTTGCACGTGTGAATATGTGTGTGAGTAACTTTTGGATGAATGTCGGTGTGTAACAGGATGTATAGGTGTATCTCTTCATATGATGAGTGAGTATATGTATGAGTGACTATATAGAACTGTTGGTGAATGAGTGGATGTGTATATAGATAGTGGAATTACAGAATTGCTTGTTGTAACTGATATAGGTATCTCCATTTTTTAAAAATTTCAGTTTCTATTTTTGAATATGTGTCTGAAGGGTGACTTTACACTGAGAGGAGGTCTGTCACTGTGTCACAAGGATGGTGTCATCAGTGATGTCATGAGTGATGTCACTGACCATGTCATGAGTGATGTAATATGTGATGTCATCAGCAGTGCATTGCACGCGCAAGTTATAGTGAGTCCGACTAACTATAACGTGGGAATTCCAATGGTTTTATATCAGTAAAATTTCCAGCTAACTATAACTGGTGTGAAACCTATGGTTTTTTCAGTGAATTTAATAGGTTTTTTAAATGCTAATTCCTAACTATAACCGGTGTGAAACCTATGGTTTTTTCAGTGAATTTCATAGGTTTTTTAAATGCTAATTCCTAACTATAACTGGTGTGAAACCTATGGTTTTTTCAGTGAATATATATATATATATATATATATATATATATATATATATATATATATATATATATATATATATATATATATATATATATATATATTCACTGAAAAAACCATAGGTTATAGACCATATATAGTTAGGAATTTGCATTTACAAAACCTTGAAAATTCACTGAAAAAACCATAGGTTAGAGACCTTATATAGTTAGCTGGACATTTTATTGACATAAAACCAATGAAATTCCATATATAGTTAGTTGCACTAACTATATATCGCGCACCCGCAATCCACTGCTGATGATGTCACATATTACATCATTCATGACATGGTCAGTGACATCACTGATGACATCACTGATGACATCTCAAATGACATCACTGATGACATCACTGATGACATCTCAAATGACATCACTGATAACATCATCTAGTGTCTGTGTGTTTTTGTAAAGTTTAATTATGTTTTACATATTGAAGAATGAGTGGATGTATGGAAGACTGAGTGTGTGTGTGGCTGGCTGGGAGGTGTGTGACTCTGTGCATATCAATGTGTACTTGTATCAGTGATTGTATAAGAGAGTAAGTATGTGTTAGTATATGTGTGAAAAGTATGGTGTTCTGTGTTTAACTGTATAGATGAGGAAATCGAAGTGTGATTGATTCTTCACAGGACTAACTAGGTGTATGAGTGCATATGATAGTCTTGTAATAATGAGTGACTGTATGTATGAGTGATTGTATGGGTGAATGAGTGAATGTGTGTGTAGACGTAGGAATCAGTGAGTGCGTATGTAGTAACTGGTATTGGTGTGTCATGATGTCATCAGTGATGTCATTTGAGATGTCATCAGTGATGTCATTTGAGATGTCATCAGTGATGTCATCAGTGATGTCACTGAAGTATGGTGTTCTGTGTTTAACTGTATAGATGAGGAAATGGAAGTGTGATTGATTCTTTACAGGACTGACTAGATGTGTAAGTAACTCCATGGATGAGTGGCAGTGTGTGAGTGTCTGCATAGGTGTATGAGTGCATATGATAGTGTTGTAATAATGAGTGACTGTATGTATGAGTGATTGTATGGGTGAATGAGTGAATGTGTGTGTAGACGTAGGAATCAGTGAGTGTGTATGTAGTAACTGGTATTGGTGTGTCATGATGTCATCAGTGATGTCATTTGAGATGTCATCAGTGATGTCATCAGTGATGTCATTTGAGATGTCATCAGTGATGTCATCAGTGATGTCACTGACCATGTCATGAATGATGTAATATGTGACATCATCAGCAGTGGATTGCGGGTGCGCGATATATAGTTAGTGCAACTAACTATATATGGAATTTCATTGGTTTTATGTCAATAAAATGTCCAGCTAACTATATAAGGTCTCTAACCTATGGTTTTTTCAGTGAATTTTCAAGGTTTTGTAAATGCAAATTCCTAACTATATATGGTCTATAACCTATGGTTTTTTCAGTGAATTTCATTGTTTTTTTAAAAGCTAATATCTATAGCTGTAAAATATATTCTTTATTACGTGACGTATCACGTAGCCACGTGAGACGCCTCATGACGCGTCGCATAACCGTGACGTATCGGCTCTGCAGCGCAAACAAAACCCGTAACGTAAGCGTGCCGGAGCACGCTTACAGATATATTTTTTTTAACCTTAATTAGACAAAATCCACACGTGCACATATCTTGAGGCCTTGCAAAGGCACATCAAACAAACAGTCCCTACAATTTTGTCAAGTTTGCTGGAAATCTATTCCCTTAATTTTTTTTTCACTGTTTCTCTTGGTTTTCCCCTTGTTACGCTTACCGGGACGCTACCCGGTACACGAACCGGACGCTCCAAAAACACAAGATGGCGGACTCCCGTTACGCTGCCGGTTAGCTGCCCGGTTCGCGTACCGGGAAGCGCCTCTACCGCGAAAAATCGCTGGGGACTTTAATATCCCCCTCATCAATCCTAGGGGGTCAGGAGGGGTTTACCTTGCCCCCTTTCCTTCATTTCCCCCTTCTTTTTTCACCACATCTTGTCTCTCGAACCTACCGAGAGACAAGATGGCGGCCGCTCCGGACTGTTTACAATGTTGACAGCTGCGCTGCCGGTTAGCTGCCCGGTTAGCTGCCGGGTGAGCTGCCCGGTTCGCGTACCGGGACGCGCCTCTACGGCGTAAAATCGCAAAAAAATTATGTTTATTTTTTTTGCCCCGCGGGGCACTTTAATATCCCCCTCATCAATCCTAGGGGGTCAGGAGGGGTCTACCTTGCCCCCTTTCCTTCATTTCCCCCTTCGTTTTTCACCACATCTTGTCTCTCGATCGTACCGAGAGACAAGATGGCGGCCGCTACGGACTGTTTAGAATGTTGACAGACACCGGAGAGCCAATCAGCTTCGCTTCGCGAAGTTCCGTTACGCGTCAGGTACGCAAACCGGGGCGCTCACCGGAGCGCTGTCACAGATATATATTTTTTTTTAAACGTTAATTTCTCAAAATCCACTGGAGCACATATATTGAGACATAGCAAAGGCCCGTCGGGCAAACCATATCTACAATTTTGCCAAGTTTCATGTAAATCTATTCAGCCGTTCGAGCTAAAAGTGAGTCCAACCGCCCTATGGAAAAATGAATGGGAAAAACGTGTTTTGGGACCCCCCTTGTTTCTCGACCCCCCCTTGACGAAACCCCCCCAAATTTTCAGGGGCTGCTAAGAAACGAAATGTGCCATTTTCCTGAAAATCTCAGCCAATTCCGTCCACAAACGCCAAAGTTATTAGACATAGAATTTTCAGAAATCCCATAGAGAAAAAATCCTAACTATATATACCCACTGGCTATCGCCAGTAGGTAATATACATATATAAACATATATAATCTGCATATCTATATAAATATAAATGCATGCATACATATACATATATGCATACATATGCATGTTATTTACATGAAAGTTTTTAAAACACTAATAAAAGCAAAGCTAAAAAGCCACCTCATTACAAACAGAATGGCTTTAACTTAAACGAGGGCGAGATCTATTGCATTTTCAATGCTTGTTTACTTTGGTTCTATCAAGAAGGCATTCAGATGTTTCACACATTTGCCATAAATTCTGAATGTTAGCACTCTAGTTGCTCATTAGATCACTGTAGTAAAGCTAGTGCTCACCAGGGAAGTCTGCTGCTAATCATGGTTTGCAGCCATTTTCCAGCATTTTTTATGCCGCAGACTTTCAGTCCGCATACCATTATCCCGCAAGGTCATTGACCTCGCATACCATTATCCCGCATTTTTTCAAAACGCATGTGCATTTATCGCGCATGCCTTTACAAAGAATTACGTTTTAAAGGCATGTATGGTAAATGCATTTGCGTTGTGAAAACCACGATGACGAGAGAGGTAAGTGGGTTTGTGTTAATTTTTTCGTGGGTTAGTGATTGTGTAGTGTAGTGTAGTGTTGTGTAGTGTAGTGTTGTGTTAGTGTAGTGTAGAGTTTTGGTGGTTGTTTAGTGTAGGGTCATGCTGGGGGTAGTGTTTTAGGGTTTAGGGTTGTGTTGTAATGTTTGCGTAGTGTAGGGTCATGCTGAGGGTAGTGTTTTAGGGTTTAGGGTAGTGTTGTAGTGTTTGCGTAGTGTAGGGTCATGCTGGGGGTAGTGTTTTAGGGTTTAGGGTTGTGTTGTAGTGTTTGCGTAGTGTAGGGTCATGTTGGGGTGTAGTGTTTTAGGGTTTTGGGTAGTGTTGTAGTGTTTGCGTAGTGAAGGGTCATGCTTAGGGTTTTGGGTAGTGTTGTAGTGTTTGCGTAGTGTAGGGTCATGCTGGGGGTAGTGTTTTAGGGTTTAGGGTAGTGTTGTAGTGTTTGCGTAGTGTAGGGTCATGCTGGGGGTAGTGTTTTAGGGTTTAGGGTAGTGTTGTAGTGTTTGCGTAGTGTAGGGTCATGCTGGGGGTTTTGGGTAGTGTTGTAGTGTTTGCGTAGTGTAGGGTCATGCTGGGGGTAGTGTTTTAGGGTTTAGGGTAGTGTTGTAGTGTTTGCGTAGTGTAGGGTCATGCTGGGGGTAGTGTTTTAGGGTTTAGGGTAGTGTTGTAGTGTTTGCGTAGTGTAGGGTCATGCTGGGGGTAGTGTTTTAGGGTTTAGGGTAGTGTTGTAGTGTTTGCGTAGTGTAGGGTCATGCTGGGGTGTAGTGTTTTAGGGTTTTGGGTAGTGTTGTAGTGTTTGCGTAGTGTAGGGTCATGCTGGGGGTAGTGTTTTAGGGTTTAGGGTTGTGTTGTAGTGTTTGCGTAGTGTAGGGTCATGCTGAGGGTAGTGTTTTAGGGTTTAGGGTAGTGTTGTAGTGTTTGCGTAGTGTAGGGTCATGCTGGGGGTAGTGTTTTAGGGTTTTGGGTTGTGTTGTAGTGTTTGCGTAGTGTAGGGTCATGCTGGGGTGTAGTGTTTTAGGGTTTTGGGTAGTGTTGTAGTGTTTGCGTAGTGAAGGGTCATGCTGGGGGTAGTGTTTTAGGGTTTTGGGTAGTGTTGTAGTGTTTGCGTAGTGTAGGGTCATGCTGGGGGTAGTGTTTTAGGGTTTTGGGTAGTGTTGTAGTGTTTGCGTAGTGTAGGGTCATGCTGGGGGTAGTGTTTTAGGGTTTAGGGTAGTGTTGTAGTGTTTGCGTAGTGTAGGGTCATGCTGGGGGTAGTGTTTTAGGGTTTAGGGTAGTGTTGTAGTGTTTGCGTAGTGTAGGGTCATGCTGGGGGTAGTGTTTTAGGGTTTAGGGTAGTGTTGTAGTGTTTGCGTAGTGTAGGGTCATGCTGGGGGTAGTGTTTTAGGGTTTAGGGTAGTGTTGCAGTGTTTGCGTAGTGTAGGGTCATGCTGGGGTGTAGTGTTTTAGGGTTTTGGGTAGTGTTGTAGTGTTTGCGTAGTGTAGGGTCATGCTGGGGGTAGTGTTTTAGGGTTTAGGGTAGTGTTGCTAGTGTTGTAGTGTTTGCGTAGTGTAGGGTCATGCTGGGGGTAGTGTTTTAGGGTTTAGGGTAGTGTTGCAGTGTTTGCGTAGTGTAGGGTCATGCTGGGGTGTAGTGTTTTAGGGTTTTGGGTAGTGTTGTAGTGTTTGCGTAGTGTAAGGTCATGCTGGGGGTAGTGTTTTAGGGTTTTGGGTAGTGTTGTAGTGTTTGCGTAGTGTAGGGTCATGCTGGGGGTAGTGTTTTAGGGTTTAGGGTAGTGTTGTAGTGTTTGCGTAGTGTAGGGTCATGCTGGGGGTAGTGTTTTAGGGTTTAGGGTAGTGTTGTAGTGTTTGCGTAGTGTAGGGTCATGCTGGGGGTAGTGTTTTAGGGTTTAGGGTTGTGTTGTAGTGTTTGCGTAGTGTAGGGTCATGCTGGGGGTAGTGTTTTAGGGTTTAGGGTAGTGTTGTAGTGTTTGCGTAGTGTAGGTTCATGCTGGGGTGTAGTGTTTTAGGGTTTTGGGTAGTGTTGTAGTGTTTGCGTAGTGTAGGGTCATGCTGGGGGTAGTGTTTTAGGGTTTTGGGTAGTGTTGTAGTGTTTGCGTAGTGTAGGGTCATGCTGGGGGTAGTGTTTTAGGGTTTTGGGTAGTGTTGTAGTGTTTGCGTAGTGTAGGGTCATGCTGGGGGTAGTGTTTTAGGGTTTTGGGTAGTGTTGTAGTGTTTGCGTAGTGTAGGGTCATGCTGGGGGTAGTGTTTTAGGGTTTAGGGTAGTGTTGTAGTGTTTGCGTAGTGTAGGGTCATGCTGGGGGTAGTGTTTTAGGGTTTAGGGTTGTGTTGTAGTGTTTGTGTAGTGTAGGGTCATGCTGGGGGTAGTGTTTTAGGGTTTAGGGTAGTGTTGTCGTGTTTGCGTAGTGTAGGTTCATGCTGGGGTGTAGTGTTTTAGGGTTTTGGGTAGTGTTGTAGTGTTTGCGTAGTGTAGGGTCATGCTGGGGGTAGTGTTTTAGGGTTTAGGGTAGTGTTGTACTGTTTGTGTAGTGTAGGGTCATGCTGGGGGTAGTGTTTTAGGGTTTAGGGTAGTTTAGTTGTTTAGTGTATGCTAAAGGCATATTCGTTCTAAAAGTTTTCGTTATTTTAATTTGCGGCCTAATAGTACATGCGGGATTTTTTTTGCAGACTGATGGTATGCGGGATTTCGTCATATATTCGCTAATCATACTTTCTATGGCAAAATGAACCCCCTCATTTTGTTCCTTTTTAAATTAAATGTTTTAAGAGTTACCACTTTATTCCAATCAAGATGGCTTCAGGTGTGCCATACCTTTGTAATAAGTAGGACTGTTAGCACTCTAGTTGTTCTTTAGAACACTCTGGGACATTCTGTCATTGGGCTATAGTTGGGCTACATCTGGCTGATATTTGGGCTACATTTGTTTTTTTTGTCTCTGGTGGCCATCTTTGGGCTACATTGGGCTACATTGGGCTACATTTGGGCTCCAACATATATATAGCCCAAAGTAGCCCAATATATATTTTTCAAAGTTAATTTTCGTAAAAACCACTGGAGCCTATATCTTGAGACATAGCAAAGGCACATCGGGCTACCAGCCCCTACAATTTTGCCAAGTTTGGTGTAAATCCATTCAGCCGTTCAGGCTAAAAGTGAGGCCAACCGCCCTATGGAAAATTGCATGGGAAAAACACGTTTTGGGACCCCCCTTTTTTCTCGGCCCCCCCTTGACGAAACCCCCCCAAATTTTCAGGGGCTGCTCAGAAACAAAATGTTCCATTTTCCTGAAAATTTCAGCCAATTCTGTCCTCAAACGCCAAAGTTATTCGACATAGAATTTTCAAAAATCCCATAGGAAAAAAATCCTAACTATATATACCTACTGGCTATCGCCAGTAGGTAATATATATATATATATATATATATGGAACAACGCCTCCTCCTCAGCAGGAAAAAGCACGACACATCTCCGGAGTAGCAGGTAAGGGCTTTATTAAAATTACATGCGCGTAGTGCTGGCAGTCCCTCGAAACGCTTTGGCAGACGCGTTTCAAGCCTTCCAATGGCTCTCATCAGTGCCTGTTCCAGGGGCTCCGCGCTCTCTGTTGATGGCAAACCAGGTGCAGGTGAATGGAAACCGCTCCCTTAATAACGATGTTATGCTCCTCCTTCAGTGGATGTAGTACTAGCCACTCGCGCTTTCCCCCTGCCAGGCAGATGCATGCTGGTAATTGCAGTCCAAATGGAGTGTCTGTACAGTGACAGGGCAAGCTCCCCACCATGTGGTGTCCCATCATTCTGGAAATGGGCCGCGGACCAGCTCGAGTGCCCAGCAGGTTGACCAAAAGTCTTTTCCTCTACTCCTTATTCAGGCGAACGTCCTCGCCTCCTCTCTCCCCATAGCACCCATATCGCGCCTTGGTGGCAGTTTACGCCGCTATGGGGGGGCTCCGTGTTGTTTGCAGTTCATGCAAAAATACAAAAGGATTTGCTGGTCTTCACACGGTGCACCAGACCGAGAGTGTGTGCCGTCAGTCAGTGACCTGCATGCCGACTTAACATAGGGAACAACGCCTCCTCCTCAGCAGGAAGAAGCACGACACATCTCCGGAGTAGCAGGTAAGGGCTTTATTAAAATTACATGCGCGTAGTGCTGGCAGTCCCTCGAAACGCTTTGGCAGACGCGTTTCAAGCCTTCCAATGGCTCTCATCAGTGCCTGTTCCAGGGGCTCCGCGCTCTCTGTTGATGGCAAACCAGGTGCAGGTGAATGGAAACCGCTCCCTTAATAACGATGTTATGCTCCTCCTTCAGTGGATGTAGTACTAGCCACTCGCGCTTTCCCCCTGCCAGGCAGATGCATGCTGGTAATTGCAGTCCAAATGGAGTGTCTGTACAGTGACAGGGCAAGCTCCCCACCATGTGGTGTCCCATCATTCTGGAAATGGGCCGCGGACCAGCTCGAGTGCCCAGCAGGTTGACCAAAAGTCTTTTCCTCTACTCCTTATTCAGGCGAACGTCCTCGCCTCCTCTCTCCCCATAGCACCCATATCGCGCCTTGTATATATATATATCAGCACAGCAATCCTCATAACCTCCGCGAGGGCAAAATGAAGAAGCGGACCCAACAGCTTCAGGCAAGTCGATGTTTTTATTTAATACAACCTTTCACGTTGACGCGTTTCGAGCATCAAGTTTACTTGTTCACACAACGAGCACCGCATCAGCCATTGCTTTTTTAAACTATACTAGTGAATGCCACCTCCCTTTATGAATCACATGACCACACCAATAAACATGGAAAAAATACTGTTACATCTCGATGATTGTAATCACATTGATGGCAACATTAGAACTCACAAATGTTTTTGTGTCGGAGCTGTCATTGTGCAAATGCATGTATTCATTAACATTACAATTTGTGCACATTATATTCTGCTTGAATGCAGGAAAGTTTGAGTCAAAAGTGGCAAGTGCAATAAATAATTATGATGTTCAATAAAAAACATTTAAAAATAAATAAATACACCTAAAATACATATTGGTACTTTAAAATCCCACTTGGCGATATATCTGCTTAATGCATATCTGGGATTTGTATTGTGACTGTGTAAACATTATAAAGTGCAAAATGCTGATCTTTATTTGATTTGTCTAATCAAAATATGTGCAAAATATTCACAAATGTGCAAATCCTAGCAATATGTGCAAAATTCCGCATTTTTGTTTACATGTTTCCAAAGCCTATGTATCGTCTGTCACATACCTTGCACTTGCATTGGCTTCACTTTGTGATTTATCAAACTTTCTTTATGATAACTGCATCAATGCGCATATTTGCATAAACATATACGATCCACAATATTGTCTCCTTCTGTATCTGTCCTTGCCAGTGATTATACTCAGTATTTATATTTAAGTCAGTGTGGTATGTCTTTTTCTCTATTGTAAAGTGCTTTTTTGTGCCAAACAGTACTTTTAACATAAAAAGACTGGCTAAATACTTAAAAAGAAAAACCTTTTACCAAAACCTTCACAAACAAAAGGTGCACATAATAACAATTCATAATGATTTGAAAGAAGTCTGTTTTGTGGGAGTTTTTGACAGTTCTCAATTACTGTATGAAATTCTTGTAACATGAATTTACTTGTATGAATTCTCCAATGAATGTTTAGCCGTGGCTCTCAGTGTAGCTTAAGTTTCATAATATTGCATTGCCAGTATCCATCAGCTATTGGCAAAAATATTCTAAAGAATTAAAGAGTTATAAAAAGTTGTGTAAATCCTCTGTTGTATTTAAACCATTAGGATACTTACTATCCAGTTCTACTATATAGCCTGTCTTCTTTCTCCTCAACAATTTTTCTCTATCTCCACCTTTCCTTAGGGGGGCCACAGAGTCGATCACAAAATATGAAAGGCATGCTAAGTTGTTGTTATGTGTGGCCCTAAAATTCTGGGCCACCGGATAAGCATTGTCATTATTTACGATTGCCCTGAGATGCTGCAATATCCTGACGTGTACCTGCAGCTTGGTGCTACCCACATAACGTAAGCCACAGGTGAACACCAGAACATAAACAGCAAACTCAGTAAGACAACCGTAATTGCCTTTGATCGCAGTTTAACAATTGGAGAAAGGAGTGCCATAATAGGTAGTATTTATCCCACATTTACACACTCGACAAGATGAGCATTTGTAAAATCCGTCCTTAGGTTTTAGCCAGGTACTGCCACTACCTATTTCTGGACTTGTTTTTACCAATTTGTTTCGCATGGATATAGCTCTCCTATATGTAATGGTAGGTATGTCGGGTAATCTGCTTCCCAAAACCCCTATCAGTTAGTATAATGGGCCAATTCTTCTTAATGATCAATCTGATCTTTCTCTCTTGCTTGTTGAATGTCATTATCAAGCGAGGAGTGTCATTTTCCTCTGATTCATTAAGTTCTTTGGGTGTTAACAAAGATTCTCTAGACCGTTCTTGTGTCTTGGTTAATGCTCTTGATAGAGTTAGATCAATATAACCTCTTGCTTTTAGGCGTCCTACCAGTTCTTTTGCACCCTCTTCAAATTTTTCAGGAGAGCTGCAGATTCTCTTTAATCGTAAAAGCTCCCCATAAGGGATGCTTTCAATTAGGTGTCTCGGATGCCAACTGCTGGCATGTAAAATACTGTTGCCAGCAGTAGCTTTGCTGAATAAAGATGTTACTATCGTGTGGCTTTTGATTTCAATTTGTACATCTAAAAATTCAAATTTTGTCCTACTGACATTAGATATAAAGGAGAGGTTAAGTTGGTTGTCGTTCAGTGACTCAACAAATTTCATTGCACTGGACTCATCCCCCTCCCACACAAAAAACATCGACAATAAAACTAAACCAATGGCGTACATGATTAAAACCGGGGTGACGATGAGATCCCGCTCCTCCCACCAGCCAATATGTAAACATGCATAGCTGGGGGAGAAGCAGGATCCCATCGCCACAACCCTTGTTTGTCTCCACATGTCTTTACCGATCATAAAGAAATTGTTAAACACCAGCTCACAATTCATATAGCATTTGATTATGGCTATAATATTCACAGGATCTCTGTCCTAAAAAATGCTGTATGGCTTCCATTCCTTTATCGTGATTGATACAAGTATATAATGATTCAATGTCCAATGTTAACCTGCACCAATCATTTTGACACTTTATCAACTTAAGTCTGTTTAAAATATCTCCAGTATCTTCGATGTAACTTGGAAGATTTTTTACCATGTCCTGCAAATAGAAATCAATATATTGAGAGATATTTTCACTACTACTGTTAACTGCTGAGTTGATCGGTCTCCCAGGCTTACGGATCCTCATCTTGTGTACATACTTGGAATTACCGGGTTTTCTGAATATAGGAAGCCAAATTCTGTTGATGATATCAGGCCTTCCCTTTTGAAAGTGGGCAATCGCTTCTTTAGACCATCCTTTGCTTTCTTGTATTCCATACCATTGCATTTTGCATAGCAATCAACATTTTCCAACTGTCTCATGGCTTCACCGATATAATCCTTTTTTCCGCCAGAGTACAATATTCCCTCCCTTATCAGATTTATTGATTACAATTTCTTTTTTTTGCTGAGTTTATTCATTAAGTTTGCATATTGTACTTCATTGTACGTTCTTATATGTTTTTGACTGTTGACTTTCTTATTAAATTTATTTAAATCCTCGACCACACATTCATGGAATATATCCACCGCGTCTTTAGGCATTATTGGGACAAATGTACTTTTTGATTTAAAAGGGCTTTCTTCTGCTCCTTTTTGTACAACATTTATTCTCTGTAAGCTATTTTGAGTGCTCAATGCTTCCATCTCATTAATCGTAAAACTGCGTTAGAAGTATTCCCCAAATCACAAAGGGTTAACAATAACTTGGCATCTGCTGCGGCAGCAATAGGTATTTTTTTGAGTTATATATATGAGTTTCACTTACCTTATACATATAACTACTATACATTGTAAAGGCGATGCTTGGTAAAGGTATTTCTTTGTAATGGATGCGTGGTAAAGGCATGCAGTGTAAACACATGTCTGGTAATGTAAATCAACCAGTGGAAAAACCCCAGAAGCTTATCCCACCACATAGCGGGCACCAGGTATAAAAAGGGGACCGTCAGTCCCATACTTCAGTACACTCCTGGGCCTGTGGATACTACCCTGTCCTACTTCTTGAGGCCTGCCCTGCTTTCTGAGAATGAAGCCTGGACCTGCACTCTTCATACCAGGAAAAAGTGACTCCAAGAGTCAGCTAACTGACCTATTTTGAGCTACAGGGACAAAACAAGCTCCAGAGACCTCTATGAATCTGCCCAGCTGACCTTCTGCCCGGACCTGCTGCTGGACCTACAACTGGAACTGCCTGAGTCCTGTTGGTCTCTGCAATAGTGAGTCCCTGATCCCCAAAAGGTGCCTCTCCGGGTCCTAGGCCCTAGGCTGGCATCAGAGTGCACTCCTCTGACTCAAAAATGAGAAGTCCTGAAGTTTTGTGCTTTCTGGAACCGTGAACAGCCCCTTTTTGCTCCAAGATCTTTCCGCCCACACAGACCCCCAATATGAAGCTCTGGTAAACCCAACTGCTTACGCTAAAATGACCGCAAGTCATGACTCGCAACTCGAGAACTGCACTTTGCCCTACAGCATCAACTGACTCCCGTGATTGGCAATGCAAATCTCCAACAACTGTCCACAATGCCCAACAGGATCTTTGCACTACTGTGACGACCATGTGCTACACCGGCCTACTCTGTGCATTACAGCAACAACCATCATTGATTCACTCCATGCTCCTGGCTGCCTCCTCCATCGTGAACTTAACTCTTTGAACTGGACTTTAAAAGGTAAGTTTTCCAGTGGGAATACCCAGCATTCAATCCCTGTCAGCCAGAACATGTGACTTTCACCCAGTTTCGCAAGACTAGCATAACCGCAAGTGGCGCTTTGTGCTTTTAGGCACTTACCTGAAATCTTTGAAATTGCATATCCCCGGTCCTACTGATTGGATCATTATCATTTTAGTGTCTAATAACGTATTGCATTTCCCTTTGTTTATTGTTATCAAAATTAGTGTGGGATATTTCATGTGCTATGTTGTTTTTTTACATTATTAATTTTTTAGGGCTACATGAACACTTTACACATTGTCTATAAGTTAAGCTTGACTGATTTTGTGCCAAGCCATCACAGGGTTAAGCACAGGCTAATTTAGTGACTTTCTGTAGCTCACACTGACAAGGATTGTGGCTGAGGTTGAGTAGGGTTTCACCCCCTCAACTAAAAACCCAATTTTTCACACCTTCAGTTTTAATGTGAGATAAAAGCAAATGTATCTCACAATGTTTTGCATATTTTTTGTGAATCCCAGATGACACCTACTGGAATTGGTAAAGACCCCCAATAACATATGCCAAACCCCACAAACCTTAGAAATCAAAGGCTCTACAATGGTTTATTCCAAAGTAACTTTAGAAACTTTATATGGTTCATGTCCAGTGTCCAAAATGCATGGCGTTTGGTCCTAAAGGTATAAGGCTGCCAAGTACCTTGCCTCGTGCTGCAATAATTATTAGAGGATGCTGTCCGCTGATGATTATTGACCTTGATAAGTCTATGTGCGGTATTGCATCAAGACTGGCGTGCCGTGCAACAAAACTTCATTCCCAGTGCAAGGTAAGTCACTTGGCAGCCTTATACTTTGAGACCAAATGTCATACACTTTGAACACAGGCCATTCAACATGTAAAGGCTCTAAAGTTATTTTGGACCAAACCATTGTAGTGCCTTTAAATGGAAAAGCAGGTTTATGATTTGACACTTTATTTTCACCTCAGTAGGCTTCTAGCTTTGTGCGCATTGTTTGCATGAATTCCTTTGACTGTGAGTTTCACTCAGACATAGCCTTGATAAAGTCCCTATATAGGGACGAAACACGTGTTGTAGTGAGAAAACGGTTCTGCCTGCACACATTGCTATGTTAGCATAAGTAAGTTAGTTGCTCAAACACCATTTTGACGCCTTTGCACACAACACTAAATGTCTCAGTTTTGAAGACAAACTGCTTGCTTTCCTTCATATAAAACGGTCTGTTTTTCACATTTCTAGACTCACACTGTAACCTCAAGTCTGCACAAAGTGTTCAAGGTTAAATAACAATGTATGGTGTTGATGCTGGGTGATTGACCCACGCTCTAGACACAACATTCAGACAGCTGCTCATGTTCTGAAACTCAGGTTCTTTTAATATTGCACTGCATGCCTTAGAGAGGCATCTTTTTGAGAACATCTTCCCATCGACAAAGAGCTGTGCTGATCTGGGATGCGATTCACTTCACCTGATCTTGGAGGTATGGGGTTCCCCGTTTTAGCCTACAGATCTTCTATTATTGTAATACATAGCTCCTAGCAAGGGACAGTGGACCACAAGGCACTATAGACCTGGTTCCACTATCATTATAATATGATTTCTCCTTTTGCATTATATGGAATTGTAACAATGCTGATTGTATTGATTGTATGCATCTTTTTACTTATGTTAGCAAAGATACTGCATCTTAGAACACATAGTTGAAATAAACATTTTAACCTATTCCTTGTCTCTGATTACTCACATTGTGGACCTTCATGAGAATAAAAAGGAAAGAGTGTTCTTGATTTCACTATTCCTGAGAGGTACCTAAGTCGCTTATTCGGGGTTGTCTAATCATTGGTAGTTTTGCTGTAGTACGGAGAACGAATGAGACACTGATGCTAGTCGGATTGGGGTTCTGGGCACTGAGGTGGGTTTTTGGTACACCACAAAACACCGAGGTCCTGGTTTCCTGCGCATAGATCTGTGCATGAGCAGAATCCGCGCAACATGACCCATCTAACGTTTGGTCTTATATTCAAGATACTTGATTAGTGCTTATACCTGTCCACCATACCCTCACTACTGCTTCTGGATGACAGGCGTGACGGATTACCCTACCTATATGAAAGTGTTATAAGTCCATTCAGGTTTGAGATTTATAAAAAGGTTCATGTTTTGAATTACTACCCTTTTTGTGCTACACTTCATATGAATTGTCTTTCTTCCCTGTGTCCTTATGGGTGATATTGATATAGCTCAGCATAGTTGCGCAGCGCTCCGGCATCATCTGACGCAATTTGGAGTGCCTGGCGATGGTATGTCAGTAATCTTTGTGGTTAGTGCCGATGCAGCATTCCCCTTTGACCTTTTCAACTCTTGGGTTACGCTTCCTGCGGTTAATGCGGATGATTATACATTCCATACATATACTCCCACTGCGATACTTGTGAAGTATACTCCATATAGTACACAAGAGATTCCAATTTTGGCGTGGCAGCATCGTATTTGGTTTAATTGTGCCCTCCCCCACACCGTAACTCCGGTTTGGTTAGGTCCCTTGTCTATTCCTTGGGCCACTTGGCCAGTCTTGGCCGGGTTCACACCACATCCACGTTATCTTAACGTCCCGGTTGACGATTTGCGTCAACTTTATACCTCCTTAGTTGGGGTACATAGAGCTTTAGTACAATGCATTTCTCGCAACGTCCCGATGGGGGCACCTGTGGTTGCGGTGCTACCAGCTGGACTGGCCGGGATGACAATTAGTCCCGTCAAGGTTAATTCGGTAATGGGCAAGCACCCCTAGATTAAGGATGATATGCCTTATTCGATTGCAGAGGAATTTGACCAACTGGAAGCTGTATTTCCCAATACGACACCTGTAAAAAAACACATGATGCTGACAATTAGTTTGCAGAAAGACTTAGTGCCAGAGGTAACAGATTGTGAGAATTGGGGTAAAGTATTTGTAGCGGTATATGCGAAGTGCTTCAGCAGTCCGTCTATGACTGTCCTGTCCTCCGTGATCAAGCAGGTTTAGGATGAGCAAGGTCCGGAGCCGGCTGTCGAGGTGGGAATAAGGCTTGTCGGAATGTTTGACGTAGTTGCTGATCTCATCCTTTCAAATGTGAAGGGAGATGTGGTTAACTTCCAGGTGTCTAATGCTCTGCACCTTGTACCTGACGCCAAAAATCCCTGAGCTTTACTGAAAATTATTGCTGAGGCTTATAAGAAAATTGGCCGCAATAGTTTGGGTGTTAGTCCTTTTGCTAAATCGGCAGCTCAACCGCAAACTCAGACGGCGAAGTCTGCTAAAGACGACCCTCTAAATTTTCCAAAACAAAATTGGAAGAATAAAGAGCAGGGGAAGCTGCAACAGAAACGGGGGTCGTGTCCTGCTTCACCGATATCAGTGTCTAGTGAGCGCACTTATGATTTGCATGACCGCGCGAGAATTAGGTCTCCTGATAGATTTCAGGTTCCTGATCAACGTTCTCCACGTTCTTCACAGGAAACATCGGGCATGCAAGCCGGTGGCGTAGAACGCGGCAGAGGTCAGGGTGCCCCACAAGGACGTGAGCAGCCCCGCCCAGCTGATGGTAAATGGTACATGTAAGAACGGGGTCCCCGCAAGGAAAGCGTGTTGTATCCCACACACACTAACACTATTGGAAACTAACAGACAAGGATACAAAAGAATTCACAGGTGTTGTATTTTATTTCGCAACACCAGGTTTTGCCCACAATTGGGTTACTTCATATTGAATAAATAGCCCCAAACAGTGAAAGGAAAGGAAGGAGGGGAAGGGGTAGTGCTCGAAGGAGTGTAAAGTCAAAAACAATAGACACAGTCAAGAAATCATGTGATAAATACAAATATTCAAAAGAATTTGCAACAGTTCAGATTCACAAGCCCAAAATCAAGGAATCCATTAATAAACTGTTAACTAATGACATTTCAACGGTCACATGATAAGATTAACAGTGGTTGAGGGCATGTGCCGGAAGTCCAAAAAGAAAGCCGTCAATGTTTCGACCCCTATCTGTAGGCTACGTTAAGTCCTTTGGCGGGGTCTTCATCAGGACATATACGGGAGGGAGGTGAAATGGGGCAGTCCTATCTGAAAAGTTAAGAAAAGAGGGGGGGTGGATTAGAATTATAAGTAGTAAATTTAATTATATCCATTTAGTTTAGCAGTGTTACATTCATAATAATTACCATGGAGTCATGGCCTTGCTCGGCTCTAGACGTAGTAATTTTAGTCAACCACGCAGAACGTCGTAGTCGGTCTGAGCGAATTTATTGCGTGAAACTACAGAGGAAAGGAAAACATACAGCCAGTTGAGTGGTTATTTGTCAATGAGCGTTGGCTGCTCAATTAAAAATGGAAGTGGAACTTACAAAAACTTCACCCATTCAGCCGAATGGTGAGTTTAGTGTCGCCCCACAGGGGGCATTGGCCGTTTACAGTTGTCTAGACAAGGGTGCAACTAATGTACATGAACTGTGAATTAAAAGAAGTCCACAATCAGCTTAAAGGATTTCTTACTCAAAGTAAGTCTACACAGAGTCGTGGCCGATATGTGGCCTAAGCCCAGTGTGACATCAAAGGCATAAGGCCACTCACTATCTATAAGCAGTAAACACCGTTTTCTTACATAACTTGATGACCAGTGGGGTCTAAGGCAACAGGTCCTTAAATACTGGCGATCGCTGAAAAATATATAAAGACACAGGGCTTCGTTGTTAGCTTACCAAAATCTAATGTGTACGCACCAGTCGTGTAAGGAAGGCGCAATAACAATATGTACCTCCGAGTTAAAAGCGAGGGGGAGAAACGTTCGTCGTTATGGAGAGTCAGTACTTGGTGGTGCAGGCAGGCTGGGGATGTCCGATACCCAATCGTCCCAGGGAAACAAATGCAGCGAGAGACGGGCAGCCGTTCCGTCAAACACGGGGGAAAATCAATCCTACGGAAATAAACGTGGATGCCCGTCAGGGGTCTGAGATATCTATTAACCGTGGAGTACTTCCCAAGGTTCATGGCCACTCACTGAAACCCTAAAGGGGCAGCTGTGTTCGATGCCGGTCCACGAAAAACTCTGCAGCCTCGCTACCCGGAGTATGGGGGCGGAGTTAGTTAAAACGTCCCAAAAAAGGAAAGTGAAGAGTTACTTGGTAGCTACGGCAGTGCATGAAGCTAACATGATGCAAAAGCAGTGCGGGGGACCCTGTCTACTAGAAATTCCATACATTACCATATCGATGATAAATACAAAATTAGAGGAAATTGTGAAATGTTTGAAAAACCACATTACATGGAACAAGATATAAACCATCTTAAGGGGGAATGCAATGTGTCACAAATAAATTGTACTCGTGCAACACTCTCACAGGAGGTTGTAAACGAGTTTACATATCAAGATAGATGATATCACTCGATTTCACAAATGAACTGAAGAAAAAGGTCTAATGCAGAAAAAACCTCTAATGCAAAAGACAATGTTTGTTAATGTCCGTGCAACTCTCTGACAAGAGGTTGTAAGCGAGTAACGTTACATCTAGCATAATGAACCACTGGTAAATTCTGAAAATTTCAAGGGCATTTGGGAACTATGACAGCCATGCAGGAAGCGGAGTCTCGTGCACTTCTCCAACATGAGAGTGAAACGAGTATCAATAATGATCTGCATATTAGGTGTAGTGCGTTGTTTACATTAACCCAATGCCGCCAGTTGTGCCAAACTACTGTCCTGTTAGTTAAGGCCATTTTTAATCGAGTCTAGAATGGACATCCATTTGGATTCACGTGTATTTAATACATGCATTCCCCCTTAAGATGGTTTATATCTTGTTCCATGTAATGTGGTTTTTCAAACATTTCACAATTTCCTCTAATTTTGTATTTATCATCGATCTCGTAATGTATGGAATTTCTAGTAGACAGGGTCCCCCGCACTGCTTTTGCATCATGTTAGCTTCATGCACTGCCGTAGCTACCAAGTAACTCTTCACTTTCCTCTTTTGGGACGTTTTAACAAACTCCGCCCCCAAACTCCGCGTAGCGAGGCTGTGGAGTTTTTCGTGGACCGGCATCGAACACAGCGACCCCTTTAGGGTTTCAGTGAGTGGCCATGAACCTTGGGAAGTACTCCACGGTTAATAGATATCTCAGACCCCTGACGGGCATCCACGTTTATTTCCGTAGGATTGATTTTCCCCCGTGTTTGACGGAACGGCTGCCCGTCTCTCGCTGCATTTGTTTCCCTGGGACGATTGGGTATCGGACGTCCCCAGCCTGCCTGCACCACCAAGTACTGACTGGCCATACCGATGAACGTTTCTCCCCTTCACTTTTAACTCGGAGGTACATATTGTTATTGCGCCTTCCTTACACGACTGGTGCGTACACATTACATTTTGGTAAGCTAACAATGGAGCCCTGTGTCTTATATATTTTTCAGCGATCGCCAGTATTTAAGGACCTGGTGCCTTAGACCCCACTGGTCATCAAGTTATGTAAGTAACTGTGTTTACTGCTTATAGATAGTGAGTGGCCTTATGCCTTTGATGTTACACTGAGCTTAGGCCACATATCGGCCATGACTCTGTGTAGACTTACTTTGAGTAAGAAATCCTTTAAGCTGATTTTGGACTTCTTTTAATTCACAGTTCATGTACATTAGTTGCACCCTTGTCCAGACAACTGTAAACGGCCAATGCCCCCTGTGGGGCGACACTAAACTCACCATTCGGCTGAATGGGTGAAGTTTTTGTAAGTTCCACTTCCATTTTTAATTGAGCAGCCAACGCTCATTGACAAATAACCACTCAACTGGCTGTATGTTTTTCCTTTCCTCTGTAGTTTTGCGCAATAAATTCGCTCAGACCGACTACGACGTTCTGCGTGGTTGACTAAAATTCCTACGTCTAGAGCCGAGCAAGGCCATGACTCCATGGTAATTATTATGAATGTAACACTGCTAAACTAAATGGATGTAATTAAATGTACTACTTAGAATTCTAATCCAACCCCCACCCCCCTTTTCTTACCTTTTCAGATAGGACTGCCCCATTTCACCTCCCTCCCGTATATGTCCTGATGAAGACCCCGCCAAAGGACTTAACGTAGCCTACAGATAGGGGTTGAAACGTCGACGGCTTTCTTTTTGGACTTCCGGTACATGCCCTCAACCACTGTTAATCTTATCATGTGACCGTTGAAATGTCATTAGTTAACAGTTTATTAATGGATTCCTTGATTTTGGGCTTGTGAATCTGAACTGTTGCAAATTCTTTTGAATATTTGTATTTATCACATGATTTCTTGAATGTGTCTATTCCTTTTGACTTTACACTCCTTCGAGCACTACCCCTTCCCCTCCTTCCTTTCCTTTCCCTGTTTGGGGCTATTTATTCAATATGAAGTAACGCAATTGTGGGCAAAACCAGGTGTTGCGAAATAAAATACAACACCTGTGAATTCTTTTGTATCCTTGTCTGTTAGTTTCCAATAGTGTTAGTGTGTGTAGGATACAACACGCTTTCCTTGTGGGGACCCCGTTCTTACATGTACCACATACCGCCCAGATCCCCGCGACTGCATGGGTTCAACCCTCTTTTTGTAACAGCTGATGGTAAAGGCAAGCAGGGCGTCATTCCACGTCAATACCCTCAGTTTTAGAAAAATAAAGTTGCTGCGTTAACCGCAAGGTATGCCACAGATAGTGAGAACATAGCTTTGGAACCTGACATGAGCATTAATGCTGCTCGACAGTGCAGCGGAGGTTACAATAGTGCAGCAAGCACTGCGTCCATATCTGAAGGTGACAACAACTGACACTTTTATCCCTGTGGAAACTGCAGACACCCGAACGGCTCCCCCTGACAGACTATATGATATAGTACTTTTAATGGAAGGTGACATACAATGTGTAATAAAAGGGATTTTTGTGGAAAATCTGACCTCTACATATGACATTCTGTTCGCTGTGGCAGATTGGCCCCCGCCTTTAGTTTTAGCCGCTCAAAGAGGGGAGGAGGTGATCCTCCCCAGTTTTTTTCACACAGAGCCCAATGAGTAGGTGCAGAACTTTGCAGAAGAGTGGGCTCTGGTGTTATACCATACTCAGGTCGGGTGGGGTAAACTTTCTCCCAGACATGAGATTCCATTGTGGTCTATGCCACAGCCACAACTTCAATATCCCATGCGGCGTGAAGCAAAAGCTCCTGTTGCGGAAATCCTTGACTAATTAGAATATCAAGGTGTGATTGAGACATGTGTGTCACCCATGAATAATTTTTTTTTGTCATAACCTGTCCCCTATTAGTAGTCAAGGGACAGCATTCACTTTTGGCGGCAAACAAAACAATGTAAAAGATTGGCCATGGGCTATATAAACATCCCAGGCGTCTTTGCCACACGTGTTGTCTCTTTGTTAGACTGCATTGTCCCTGATGAATACTTGTACATTGATGATATTTATCTCATGGACAACGTATTATGGCCACATCTCTGTTGCGTGGACTGCATCATAGTTATGTTTGCGGACTTTGGATACAAATTACACTGTTGTTTCTGGGTTATGAGCTCAACAATGAAGGTCGAGGTCTTGCACCTCACTACCTGGAGAAATGCGCATGTTTGAGATCTCCTACAACTCTGAAACAAATTACAATCTTTGCTGAGATTTTTGAATTTCGACCGTACTTACGTTCCCGATTATACCCAGCGTATCAAGCTGCTAAATGTCTTGATACAACCTCCTTTTTTTAAGTCATGCTGGCTGCCTGAACATTCAGCTATTCTGAAATCTTTGCAGTCTGATCTTCTAGAATCTAAGTACTTATTGACTTGTGACAACCTCATTAACCTGGTGATAAGAATTGTTCCAGGTGCCGTGGGTTTCACATATTCGATGTTTAATGAAGGAGACACAGTACCTATTGCTTACAAGTCACACTTCTACACTTCGGCTGAAATGCGCTTTTCTTCCGTCAAGAAGATTTTGGCAGCTGTACAAATGGCGATTCTAAAAGAGAGAGCGCTGTCACAGGGAAAACACATGTTGGTTGTTACACCTTACCCTCACTTGAAGCAGTGACGAAAGCCAGTGTACCAAATTCTAAAGCTTTACATCCTTGTTGGATACAATGGGCCACGTCGCTGACGTCGCTGACGTCTCCGGATGTCACATTTATCTTTGACCCCTCTTTGCAAATACAGGTCTCGCCTGGAAATCGCATCCGAAGGATGCGTCCAGGCTGGAGACTTATAGCGAGCTGACACGGGGGAATGACGGACAAGAAACTGTCACGCGCTTCTCCCCAGCTGGATTCAGCTGCTTGCACGCGCACCAACATTCACGCATGCGCACATCACAGCCACACGCATACACAGCACTCACGCATGCGCACATACACACGCATACACAGGCACACCCCCGTCGCCGCCGCCGCACCTACACGCATGCACAGAGACCCCTCCACACACACCAGCCCCTCTCCTCCCGGCTCCACTCACCGGTGTCTGGCGGGCGCTCCCCGGGTCTCCAGGCTCCTTCCCTTCCTCCGCAGCTGCAGGCTCTCAACATTCACACATGCGCACATCACAGCCACACGCATACACAGCACTCACGCATGCGCACATACACACGCATACACAGGCACACCCCCCGTCGCCGCCGCCGCACCTACACGCATACACAGAGACCCCTCCACACACACCAGCCCCTCTCCTCCCGGCTCCACTCACCGGTGTGTGGCGGGCGCTCCCCGGGTCTCCAGGCACCTTCCCTTCCTCCGCAGCTGCAGGCTCTCCCCACATCACGGGGGCCCGCTGCTAGACAGAAGGCTTCTCTGTGGCCGGGCGGTGGTAGCGCTCGGCGGGGCTCTCTCTCCACATGGGAGCCCCGCCTCCTCAGTGCGCCCGCTTCGCCTCGCGGGTCTTCACCCGGTCCCCCATCTCGGGACCGGGACTTAAAGGGAAACAGTATCCAGGGCTCCTTCCTGGTCACGGGAGCCCCGGGGCCGCAATGCTCACGCCACTTCCTGCTGCCGGCTCCTCTTCCTGGTTGCACGTCAGGTCCCGGGCCAGCAGCCAATCAGAGCGCGGCCCGGGAATGACGTCACAGAGGTGTCCCGCAGTACCGCCCCCGGCCTGCCTGACTTCTCAATTACTTTATTCAGGTTATTTTTTTATTTTAACTAACTTTGGCCAAAGCTCTTGTCAGTGTAGGCGCCCACGCCTGCTGACTTTCACCTTTCTGAATAGTTAAGGTTCCGCCCGACGCCTCTCACGGGTTCCCTGGAGATGAGTTACGGCAGGCCGCCGCCTGACGTAGGAGGCATGACGTCCTTGAAGGTGGACAATCTTACCTACAGGACGTTGCCCGAAACACTTCGAAGAGTTTTCGAGAAGTATGGACGAGTAGGCGACGTCTATATCCCCCGCGACCGATACACGAAGGAGAGCCGCGGTTTTGCCTTTGTAAGATTCCATGACAAACGTGATGCCGAGGATGCCATGGACGGAGCCGTACTGGATGGGCGCGAACTTCGGGTGCAGATGGCTCGTTATGGAAGGCCACCAGACTCACACCATAGCCGCAGGGGACCACCACCCCGAAGATATGGAGGCAGTGGAGGAAGTTATGGACGCCGGAGTCGCAGTCCCAGGAGGCGTCGTCGGTCGAGGTCCCGCAGTCGGAGTCGCTCCAGATCCCGCAGCAGGAGCCGCTACAGCCGATCCAAGTCAAGATCCCGCACACGATCAAGGTCTCGTTCCACATCGAAGTCCTGACAGTGAGTGCAGAGTGCGTGCAGAGTGCAGAGTGAGTGCAGAGTGAGTGCAGAGTGACAGTGAGTGCGGAGTGACAGTGAGTGCAGAGTGACAGTGAGTGCAGAGTGACAGTGAGTGCAGAGTGACAGTGAGTGCGGAGTGACAGTGAGTGCGGAGTGACAGTGAGTGCAGAGTGACTGAGTGCAGAGTGAATGCAGAGTGACAGTAAGTGCAGAGTGAGTGACAGTGAGTGCGGAGTGACAGTGAGTGCGGAGTGACAGTGAGTGCAGAGTGACAGTGAGTGCAGAGTGACAGTGAGTGCAGAGTGCGTGCAGAAACAGTGAGTGCAGAGTGCGTGCAGAAACAGTGAGTGCAGAGTGACAGTGAGTGCAGAGTGAGTGCAGTGACAGTGAGTGCAGAGTGACAGTGAGTGCAGAGTGACAGTGAGTGCAGAGTGCGTGCAGAATGACAGTGCGTGCAGAGTGACAGTGCGTGCAGAGTGACAGTGCGTGCAGAGTGACAGTGCGTGCAGAGTGCGTGCAGAGTGACAGTAAGTGCAGAGTGCGTGCAGAGTGACAGTGAGTGCAGAGTGCGTGCAGAGTGACAGTGAGTGCAGAGTGAGTGCAGAGTGACAGTGAGTGCAGAGTGACAGTGAGTGCAGAGTGAATGCAGAGTGACAGTGAATGCAGAGTGACAGTGAGTGCAGAGTGACAGTGAGTGCAGAGTGACAGTGAGTGCAGAGTGCGTGCAGAAACAGTGAGTGCAGAGTGCGTGCAGAGTGAGTGCAGAGTGACAGTGAGTGCGGAGTGACACTGAGTGCGGAGTGACAGTGAGTGCAGAGTGACAGTGAGTGCAGAGTGACAGTGAGTGCGGAGTGACAGTGAGTGACAGTGAGTGCAGAGTGACAGTGAGTGCAGAGTGACAGTGAGTGCAGAGTGACAGAGTGCAGAGTGAATGCAGAGTGACAGTGAGTGCAGAGTGACAGTGAGTGCAGAGTGACAGTGAGTGCAGAGTGACAGTGAGTGCAGAGTGCGTGCAGAAACAGTGAGTGCAGAGTGCGTGCAGAGTGAGTGCAGAGTGACAGTGAGTGCGGAGTGACAGTGAGTGCGGAGTGACAGTGAGTTCAGAGTGACAGTGAGTGACAGTGAGTGACAGTGAGTGACAGTGAGTGACAGTGAGTGCGGAGTGACAGTAAATGCAGAGTGACAGTGAATGCAGAGTGACAGTGAGTGCAGAGTGACAGTGAGTGCAGAGTGACAGTGAGTGCAGAGTGACAGTGAGTGCAGAGTGACAGTGAGTGCAGAGTGCGTGCAGAAACAGTGAGTGCAGAGTGCGTGCAGAGTCAGAGTGAGTGCAAAGTGACAGTGAGTGCAGAGTGAGTGCAGTGACAGTGAGTGCAGAGTGACAGTGAGTGCAGAGTGACAGTGAGTGCAGAGTGCGTGCAGAGTGACAGTGCATGCAGAGTGACAGTGCGTGCGGAGTGACAGTGAGTGCAGAGTGACAGTGAGTGCAGAGTGACAGTGAGTGCAGAGTGACAGTGAGTGCAGAGTGACAGTGAGTGCGGAGTGACAGTGAGTGACAGTGAGTGCAGAGTGACAGTGAGTGCAGAGTGACAGTGAGTGCAGAGTGACAGTGAGTGCAGAGTGACAGTGAGTGCGGAGTGACAGTGAGTGACAGTGAGTGCAGAGTGATAGTGAGTGCAGAGTGACAGTGAGTGCAGAGTGACAGTGAGTGCAGAGTGACAGTGAGTGCAGAGTGCGTGCAGAAACAGTGAGTGCAGAGTGCGTGCAGAGTCAGAGTGAGTGCAGAGTGACAGTGAGTGCAGAGTGAGTGCAGTGACAGTGAGTGCAGAGTGACAGTGAGTGCAGAGTGCATGCAGAGTGACAGTGCGTGCAGAGTGACAGTGCGTGCAGAGTGACAGTGCGTGCAAAGTGACAGTGCGTGCAGAGTGACAGTGCGTGCAGCGTGCGTGCAGAGTGACAGTAAGTGCAGAGTGCATGCAGAGTGACAGTGAGTGCAGAGTGCGTGCAGAGTGAGTGCAGAGTGACAGTGAGTGCAGAGTGACAGTGAGTGCAGAGTGACAGTGAGTGCAGAGTGACAGTGAGTGCAGAGTGCATGCAGAAACAGTGAGTGCAGAGTGTGTGCAGAGTGACAGTGAGTGCAGGGTGAGTTCAGAGTGACAGTGAGTGCAGAGTGACAGTGAGTGCAGAGTGAGTGCAGTGACAGTGAGTGCAGAGTGACAGTGAGTGCAGAGTGCGTGCAGAGTGACAGTGCGTGCAGAGTGACAGTGCGTGCAGAGTGACAGTGCGTGCAGAGTGACAGTGCGTGCAGAGTGACAGTGAGTGCAGAGTGACAGTGAGTGCAGAGTGACAGTGAGTGCAGAGTGACAGTGAGTGCAGAGTGACAGTGAGTGCAGAGTGAGTGCAGAGTGACAGTGAGTGCAGAGTGACAGTGAGTGCAGAGTGCGTGCAGAGTGACAGTGAGTGCAGAGTGACAGTGAGTGCAGAGTGACAGTGAGTGCAGAGTGACAGTGAGTACAGTCACTCAGCACCCCCACATTATCACTCAGAACCACCACAACATCACTCAGAACCACCACAGCACCACTCAGCACCACCACAGCATCACTCAGCACCACCACAGCACCACCACAGCACCACCACAGCACCACCATAGCACCACTCAGCACCACCACAGCATCACTCAGCATCACCACAGCCCCATTCAGCACCACCACAGCATCACTCAGCACCACCACAGCACAAATATGTTCTCTCAATGTTTCAAGCTTTATTACAAATGTCACAAAAAGATGTTCATATTTCACTTCTGTTCTTGGATTTCGTTACAATAAAATACACTGAACATAATCTTCACAAAAGTTATTTACAAAAGTTTAAGCTATTGCCATTATAAATTACAATCACTTTTATTAAGTATTAAAAAAAATTAAAAGCCATTGTTATTTGTAATATCAATACATCTAAGTCACGTAAATACAAATGTTGCATTACAAATGCTATAGGTGTCACATTTGCGAAAGTTATAACTATTGGCATTGTAAATGACAAAGCTATTAATTTAGCTATTTTCAAAACCAACACATAAATGAACATTTGGTGAATTTCCATTAAAATATTTGACTTTTTTACTAAGATATTATTATACTCTTTTATGTAAACAAAATTTAGATACTGCATAAATAACTTTAATAAAACATATTTTATATGTAGCTTTTTATGTAAAAAAATAACTATAGCACAAAGCAAAAAACAATTGCCATTTACAATGCTAATAGCTCAAACTTAAATAATGCGAGACCTATTGCATTGCAAATGCTTGTTACAGTATGAATTTGGTCATCCTGCTCCTCTGTCTATGCGTCCACTTGAGGATTACCATTGTATCATTTACACTGATGGTTCGGCGCAACCGGCGACGGAATCTAAACATTCTTATTCAGCGGCCTGCACAATCATGGCTGGTACCATTGTGAATGGAGAATTCAAGTCCGATGTTATGCGCACACAGACAGTAGGTGACTATACCGCCCAGCTGGAAGAGCTCCGTAGTTTGCTGAACCTTGTGTGACTACTTTAATTGTGAGTGACTCTTACTACTGTGTCCAGTCTTTCAATGACAATTTATTATTTTGGACTCAAAATGACTATTGAGATTCCAAAGGTGGCACAATTGCTATGGGTTCGAGTCGCAGAACTTAAGGAGCGTCTGCCTCTCGTAAATGTAATTCATACTCTTGGTCACCAGCACGTAGGAGTACATGCTGGCAATAGTCTTGCTGACGAGGCAGTGAAGACAGCAGTAGCAACATATGTAGCAGCAGCAGTTACAAGGTCCAAAAGTAAGATTGAAGATGACATCTTGGCAGCTATTGCTGCTACAGAGAAGGGTGATAATTAGCCTAGAGGTTTCCCTTCCAAATACTCTGATCATTTAAGTCCTGATAATGTTCCCATTGTGAGAATTAACGACGTTGGTGACATGCTGATTCCCAACGAGGACCGCAGGCTATCCTTGATAACAGCCGCTCACGAAGGTATGGCCTCGGCTCACGCTGGCGTTTCAGCGACTGTATCTTTCTTACAGCAGTGTTATTGGTGGCATGGATTGTATAAACAAACTTGTGAATATGTCATTTCTTGTGATTTTTGTCAGCAGATGAAACCTTTCACTGCTGCACGGCCACCACAAACTCAGCTGTGCATATCTAATAGACCACTTGGTTATGCTTATGAGATCACTGCTGTACCTTTTCTTCTGATACTGCGTTCAAGTATATCTTAGTTGCAGTGAATCTGTGCACATGTTTTCTATGGGTTTGGCCACAAAGGAGTGCTGATGCTCGAACTGTCATCAGGGATTTGCTTGTCTTTGTGGGAATTTTTGCATGTGGCACCTTTCATTCTGACCAGGGTCCAGCGTTCGCCTCTAAGACGTACAAGGAAGCCATGGGGTCTTTGGGGGTGCAGGTCAAATTTTCGTCTCCATACCAGCCTGAGGGCAATTCTGTTGTGTAGCGAATGAATCAATACTTAAAGCAATCTTTGACCGCTAGGGTTTTGGGTACTGGCAGGAACTGGTTTGCTCATCTGTATAGCATACAGTGTGCACTAAATAATCTCCCTAGAAGATCTCTGGGTGGGCGGACCCCATACGAAATGCTCTTTGGCATAAAAATGTTTGTCCCGGATCTTGATGGTCTAGACATGGCGGCGACAGCCGTACCCTTTGACGTAGATAATCATTATGCTGTGTTACAGAGCCTACATGAGACTCGAGACAGTCTTGCAAAGGAAAACTTGCCCTCTACATCTGGAGCTGAAGCTGCTCTACAGATTCCGGTAGTTGGCTGGCTACCCCGAGTCAAAGACCTGGTCCCTGAGAAGATGGAGAACAAGAAGGAATTCAACCCCTCTTATTGTGCACCAAATCCAGTGCTTTGAGTGCAGGGCACAAGAACAGTCATTTTACCACAACTTCCTGGTTGCAGGGAAAACAGGTACATCTCCATTGACAATGTCAAACTATAACAAGTGGCTGATTCTTCTTAGTATGACTCCTGCAGTCTCTTGTCCATAGATGCTGAGAAATTCTGTTTTGGCCTCGGCTAACACCAACAGGCCTGACATTGCCATAGAGATGTCCACAGTTACGAATCTGTTATTAAATCAACCCGCTGGTGATCGACATGAAGATACTGAGTACACCTATCACACAGATGTGTCATTGCCTGGTGTGCAAGCCCGTCCTATTGACCAGTCATGTTTTTCATTTGATTCTGACTCCATAACATTGAGTGTATCATCAAGGTTTTCTATGTTTGTTACTTGGTTTAAAAGAAATTTTTTTGTTCCACCTTGGACTTACATCTGTTTAGTTCTCATCTCCATTTTTTTGTTCATGTCGATTGGATTTGTGATTGTATTTTTTCATCTAGTAAATGGATACTATAAAACTGAACGATCAAAAATCAGGTCAATTGATGGAACTTTGGGGTAGATGTAATAACATCCTGATTTGCGAATCTAAAATAGCGTTTTTTAGAAATCGCTATTTGAGATTTGCAAATAGGGATGTATATAGAAAAGCGCAATTTTTTTTCGATTTCTTAAAATTCCTTAAACGCGATTAGCAAATTGCGAATCGCAATTAAGGAATCATTTCCCATTAATTTCTATGGGCCAGGAGGCCCATAGGAATGAATGGGAAGTTATTCTCAATTTGCAATTCGCAATTTGAGAATCGCAAATTAAGAATAATATCAAGGGTGCAAGGGTGTCATAAGGACAGCCTGATACACCCCTGAAATGAACATGTCTGCACATATGACGCACAAACATGCCCTAAGGGCATGTATGTGCTCCATATAGCACCTTCACAAATGCCAAAAAGTGCATTTGTGAAAGAAATCGCAACTTACCACGAACTTGAAGTTGGTGGTAATTTGTGATTTCTTAAGGAGAATTTGCAAAAATTAAATGCTTGTTGCATAGCATTTAATGAATCGCAAAATGTTGCGTTTCCTTAATTTTGCGATGCGATTTCCCTAATACATACCATTTAGCGAGTTTTTAGCCGCAAACGCTGCTTTTTTGCAAATTGTAGCGTTTGCGACTAAAAATTGCCTTGATACATCTGCCCCTTTGTCCCCACACTCCTCATCACACATCATAAAAAGAGACCAGACTTTTGTCAACATCATAGCCTGTCCTGTGTTGTATGGAATACTGTAAAATTTCAAATTCATGGACCCACAGAGGTAGTTAATGTTCCAAATATACTTCGTGTTTTAATGGGGGATGTTGTCAAACAAAACATACGCTCTGATGATTGGGATGTCCAAGCCATTGATGCTCTCTTTTCTGATTTGAAATATTATGCTGCTTTTGATGCTGAGGATTTATATTTAGACTCTGCAAACTACGCTAACTTGTTCTGTTATCAACACTAAGGCCATCATTTTCTGCATAAGGCTAATACATTTAGAAACGTGCTTAATTACACCCAATGGGAACATTGTCCTACTCCAATAGAAGGCAGCTCTGTTTCCCTTTTGAAAAAATACACATATTTCACTGACTTTGATCGGTCTAACCTAAGCTCATTTTATTTTAAATTAAATTCAAATTCAAATTCGAAAGCGAGGCTTACTCATACAAAATTGCTGTACTCCAAATCCTTTATGGATAGGTTAGCAGTGGGTGGCTGTGAGCTATGGAATGATACCATAGATCTTGAGTCTGTTTGGGGTTCTAAACCTTGGCAGGTGCAGGGCACTGAAGCTTTGCACCATGCATGTCTAATTCCGTCCCACGTGTTTTTTTTGAATAGTACGATTTCACAAACAACATGTCTTGGTTTGGCAATTTCAAAACACATAAATCCCCCTAGAATTCGTAATTTGTATCCATACCCTAACTGGGACAATCATACTGATATGTTCCTTGAGGAATTATAATCATTAATTTGGAATTCCTCATTTAACATTTTGTCCCTGGATCCTGCGGGCTGGCTAGTGTGGCCAACTCGTTCTGATTCTTGTCATCATCCCTTTCTGGGTTTAGACCCTGGCCTCACACAGGACAGAACTGGTCCCCGTTTTGAAAATTCCTATTCAGTTACCACCTATTCTGTGGGGAAATTGTGTCAAAATTGGCTGCAACATTCCTCCCTGGCATCTGTTAAACATCATTTATCTTTGTTGAATGACAATGTGGACTTGACTGATTTTGTTACGGGTCATGTGAGTGGCAGATCTAAAAGATATATATATGCTATTTACAATGAAGTTTTGGAAACTGTCGCACGTTGAGGCTGCTTCCCGTTTAAGAGCAATAGCCCAAACACATTTGGAAAAATTGTTTGCTGTAATTGATAATAGCATTAACACACTCTCTTCCAGGATTTACACCTTAGATAATATTGTTTCATCTGTTGTGGATATTGTGCAAGAGGATGTTTCTGTTTTGTTCCATGGTCAAAATCAATTGCGGTCCAAAATGCAGTTTGCATGGACCTTACAGACTTTAAAATCTGGAACAGTGCCTCGGGACTACATGAATATTTCTTCAGTGTTTTTACCGTTTAATTTAACAGAACAACAACAATTCATGTCCATGAAGGATGCGACATATTCTCTATCGTATATTAAAAAGTTAAAACTGTTACCATTTTCTGTAGCCAAATCTAATTCAGCTGTGTGACTCATTCACGGTTTAATAACGTTGCCTTTTCCTCTGTTTAAGTTTAGTTAATGTATGAAATACTTTGCCCTGGGTAGATGTGATCCACTTGTTACCGCTTTTCTCCATGAAGTTTGGTCTCTGCCCTTCTCATACAGATGTCTGAGGAATGGCAAGGAGGTATACTTAAATGGGGAAGAGTGCAGTTCAACACCTGGTCATTCACTTGTATGTAAAAATGTTCAATTGCACAGTGCGTGTAACATACAGGCTCCGAATTTGGCTTGCATTTTAAAAGGAATTCCAGGGCCAGATATCGTACCGTGTCATTCACACTATTAGCTAACGGTAGCAATTTACTTTTGTTAAATGAAGCTTGCTGCGGGATGCTGGCTGGAATGCTGTACATTGTCACAGTTTCACAGCAAGTAGTTTGCTGTAAAAATGTGCTTTTCCCGCCCCTGCATGGGAGGCTTGATATCTCTATTTAGCCTTCCATTCCAACGCTGAAAGCAGAGTTCAACAAGTTAAACAAAAAAAGGGCTGTATTGTCCCAAAAAGAAGTCCCTCTCACTTCTTCTCATGAAAGATTTTTCCTTCACATTGCTAACACACGTACAGAAGTACATGTGCTTTTAAATACGGATCTCCCACTTCATGTTCAAGTTCAAGTTCAAACGTCTTTATTTCAATATATTTCATCATAAAAGACATCATAAAACACTTTCATCTTCTAATTACAGCGTAGACCATAAAAAGATACTTTAAAACCTAATTGGCCAGAAATTCCCAAACCCATCTCCTATCAGTACAAAATTACACATTTACACAGTAATAAAAAGATTAATTGAATAAAATACACAAAACAGGATTAAATTAGCGAATATAGACGTTCCAGAAAATACATTACTGTTTAAAACAATCAATTATTTGACTAACAAACATCAGTTGGGTGCCTGGCTCTAATAACCCAAGTCCAACCCAAAAATGTAGCTACGGCTGTGGCCACGGGGACTGATGTTGTCGTCCTCAGCAGCCATAAAGCCTCCTGACCCACCCATGTTCTCGGATTGATGCAAATTAGTTTTAACCATTTTCTCCGTGGGGCTGAGTATGCGGGACAGACAAAAAAAGACATGGCCAATAGACTCTATCTGATCGCTACACCACAGGCAGGTTGCCTTGAACTGACCCCCCAATTCTTTGTAAAGGATCTTAGTGGTAACGACCCAACTCTAAACTGGTGGAACAGCTTCCTATCAATACTCTTGGTGATAACATCCCAGTAAATTTCAAATGAGGGGTCAAGCTTATGATACAGGAACCTACCAGTCAAGGAAACTGAATCTGACTGGGCAATAAGCTGATTCCTTTGGGCCACCCAATAAAGATCCTTAAATGCCTTTTTAGGAGGGAATACATTATTTCCAGGGTCCAACCACAGCTGACTTAAGCCCATGTTCTCCAATATAGATTTAACAGTCTTGAACCATGGAAGATTACCAGAACCCACTATAGATCTAACATCTTGGATTTCCTTCGCAAAGGATGCGAGTTCCGGCGTTGACCATATACTCCTCCACAGGGCAACAGTCCTAAAGCGTGCAACTTCTTCAATCGGTTGACAGCCTAGATCCAATAACAGGGGCATCATAGGAGTAGATTGGGGCAAACCAACCAGACAGCGCAGAATTTTTTTTGTACTCTCACTAAGGGGGACAAATCCGAGTAACCCCAAAGGTCTGCGCCATACAATATGGATGAACTAATTTTAGCGTTATATATTTTAAGTGCTGGACCAATTCTTTTATTTAGTGAGGTTCTCTGTTCCTTGAAAAGGCTTCCAGTCAGCTGTGCAAACTTCAGAAAAAGTACTTCAATCTGATCTCCATCTAAGCCTATTTTCAAGGACAACCCTCAGGTAGGTCATCACTGCCACCTGCTCTAACCCGACACCATTCATACTGACATGACTCGCCAGCGGCCTATTTTTTGTTAGCACCAAAAATTTGGTCTTATTCACGTTAACCTGAAGTTCATTATTGTTACAGAATTCCTCAAATTTATTCAGTGCAATTTGTAGCCCCTTTTGAGTTTTAGACAGGATAAGGGTGTCATCGGCAAAGATGAGGAGAGGGAACTTTGTACCACCTAAAGCAGGTGCATCTGTCGAAGTGTCCGCAAGGAAATGCACAACTCTGTTGATAAATAATAAAAACAAAGTCGGAGCTAATATGCACCCCTGACGGACACCATGAGTAACTGGAAATCTCTGGGTGACCTGCCCCTGTCTGCCCCATCTAACTTGTGCAAAATTTGCCTCATGCAGTCTTGTGACCAAATCCAAAAGATCACTAGGCATACCCATACTCCCCAATGCCTCCCATAACTTGGCTCTGGGGACAAGATTGAATGCAGACTTTAAGTCAACAAACGCAGCATAGATTGTTCCTCCACTCAGGGACACCACTTTCCATGAATAAGAATAAATCTGAACACCTGGTCGATTGTGCTGACACAGGATCTAAAACCGGCCTGCATGGGGGATAAGATGTTCTCAATATCCATCCAGACCTGAATGTTAGCCAACACCATCCTAGATATAATTTTCTGGATTGCGTCTATCAGGCTAATAGGGCGGTAGTTCCCCGGGGCCGAACAATCGCCCTTTTTAAATATGGGAAGAATTTCAGCCCCCAACCAAGAGTCCGGAATCGGAGCCCCATTCGCATTTGCGTTCGCAAATAAGGTGATATATGTCACCCAGATCCCGGGCTCGTGCTTAAATAAGTCTGCCGGGATGTAGTCCATGCCTGGGGCCTTACCGGCTTTTGTTAAAAACAGTGCAATCTCTGCATCTTTGGACTCAAATACTGTGGGAGGGCACCTTGACCTTGGCAGTGCGGCAATTATTTCCGAGCCACTGTTTCGGGACCCCTAAACTGGGACTCAAAGTAATCTACCCAATCGTCCGCGGCGACATGATTAGAGGGGGTTTGCAATTCGGGGGTTCTTCCCCATTTAACAATCTGCCAGAAGTTGGTCTGGTTAGTAGACAGGCTTGCCTCACATAAGTCCTGCCAATGACAGTCATCCCATTCTCTCTTGGCCTCTCTCTGGATTTTTTTGTACTCAAGCCTTGCCTTCCTGATGTCTGCACTAACACGGGATTTTAGTGCAATAATCGGGACACTTGTGCCTGTCGGTACTGTTTGTTATACCATTTATGCCCTGGTTTCGTGCCCGAGATAGTTGGGGGCTTAATATTTTTGGAAAAAAGGGCTTTCAAGGAACTAAAAAGCTGTTCATGCAGTACACTCATGTCCACCAGTTTGTCCAAAGGATCAACCAATGCCTGTATGTCATGTAGAGTATTTAAAACTGTGAAGGAGATCTTATCCAAAACTGCCGGGTCCTCCACTACCCTGCTCCACCTCACCCTCCGCCTATCATTTGTTATAATAGCCTCTGCAGTAGCGTACTCAGTGGCTCTAGTACTTACTGGGTTACTTTCAAGCTTCAGGCTAAGGACCAGAGGATTATGGTCACTCTCCGGACGGGCAAAAATGGACATGTCCACCAGCGATGACCAGCACTCTACTTTAATAAGAATATAATCAATTCGGCTCATTCTAATACCATTGTCGAATGTGGCCCTACCAGTTTTATCGGAGGGTGATCGGTCATTTACTGCTCTCAACCCTCATTCTAGGCAAAATCCTAACCAGTGTAACGCAGTCTTGTCCCATACTTAATAGGTTTTAGATCGAGGGCTGGAACAATCCAAAGTTTATCTTCTAAAAAGATGTCGTCCCCACCCCCCACATACAGCCCAAAGGTACAATTAAGGTCCCCGGCCACGATTACGAACTTGTCCCTCCCTATCGAGCTAAGCAGTGAATCAAGCTCTTTTAAAATAATCACTGGACTCCGCCCACCAGGTAAACCACATTAACAATGAAAATGTCCCGCTGGTTAGACCTGGCGAGCTTTATCCCAACAATGTCTGGGGTAAACACAATCACCTCAGTGGGCCTGTAATTAACTGAATGCCTTACCCAAATGGTTAGGCCTCCTGACGCTCTACCCTTATAGGCCCTTATAGCAGGTTTATAAAAGCTGAGATAACCTATGAGGAGTATAGGGTCTGTGGCCCAGGTCTCCTGGAACAATAGGATATCATGAATGTCCACAAATTCAGCCCACTCGCCAATTGCTACCTTACTTTTTAACCCTGCAATATTCCACGAAACTATTTTAAGGGGGGCGTCCTGGCTGACCAGCTGAGATTGAACTAACACATTCAAAGAGGCAAAAGAGACATAGAATCATGCCAAAGCCAATAGGCAAGCCCTACAAATAGGCTAAAAATAGGGATCTAACCACTATACTAGGATGGTAGTAGACCAAAGTCACCATCACTCAGAAATAGGACAAAATATCCGGTCACTACAGTAGTAAACACGTTTTATTCATTGCACCTGTACCAAAACGTTCAAACATCAGATATGATCCGCAATTTTCTTTTCAATAAAGCTGTATCTAGGCCCAACTTCAAAATGTAGATTAGTTTAATATGTGACCAGAATATTGAGTCCTAAATACTATGCTACAAAATACCAAAGCCAGAATATCAACTAAACAAATATATATGGTGACTGTAAGTATATATTGGTAAGTACAGAATTACTATTCCCAGCTCCACATCTATATGCAGGTATCTTTACGATATATATATATATATATATATATCTCTCTTCAAGCTATCTCCCTTTAATCTACATTTCTTTATAACTATAAACTAACATCAATATTTCACAAGTTATCAAGGTAGCCGTTGGATTGAAGCTGTCAGGTTGGCAATGAAAGGACATGTCCCTTATGAGTGTTTGAGTAACCCTAAGGGGCTCATGAAAGTTCTTACCTTTTGAGGTGGGAGGATATGTGCCCTTAGGATTTATGATATTTGCCTTCTTTTCAAACTACCACCCATTGTGCACATTACCCCTGCCCTTTCTTCTCCACTTAAATGTATCTTTCCTGCACTGATAACATTCTGCTGTCTGAGTTCTCTCAAAAGGCACTCATGTATTTACCACTCCTTATCTTTGTTCATTTGTCTATTTCAGTGGTCCAGGACACAACCTGGGCTCACCATTGCTTGACTAATGAATTTTCCTTGTACACTTAGGGGCATATTAGCAAGAACCTCGTTAAAATGATTTCCGTTTTAGCGGCTGGAAACTGCCGCTAAAACGGCGATAATGGGCTTGCTAATATGCGTTATGGAATTCCAATAGAAGCCCAGCTTAGATGTCCTGCACATCTAAGCTGGGCTTCTGTTGGAATTCTATAACGCATATTAGCAAGCCCATTATCGCCGTTTTAGCGGCAAAACGGCGATAATTTTAACGAGGTTCTTGCTAATATGCCCCTTTGTCCCTAATTCAACTTCCTTTCTCCACCTCTGCTCCATGTTCTCTGGAATGCTTTACCTATTCATATTTCAATTACCTACACTCTCTTTATTCCATTAACTGTTGAATAACCATTTTCATCCCACACTTGAATTTTCCCTTTTTCATGTTGCTCTAATTTCACCTGGCTTATTGTGTGCATTGTAGTTTGTAATTACAGAAAGTCCTTCGGTGAAAGTGCTCTATCATGAGTACATTAAATTAAAAGAATAAAATGCACCATACCTGCTGTTCAGTTGAGGGACTTTACAGCCCTGTTGTCAGGGTATCTCTCTCTCACTATGCCTGCATGCACAAGGATCCTTCTGGAGGGCACAGTTATGGCATGTGCTGATCCTTTGCAGTCCTGAATTCTATCTAAATTTCCACCAGAAGAGCAATATGAAAGGTGAGCAGGAGGCACATGCCCTACCAGGGAGTATGGTGGGACTACAGCAACTGTACCTATTTCAGCAGAGGTACACTTAGCCTTCTAGCCCCTGCCCGACCACCACCAGCGTGTGTCTCATTGCAAGCCATCCTGGAAATACAGTGTGAATGCAGGGCTGATCAACCAGCCTGTAAACACGATTTCATTTGCTACTGCTTTTACAGCTGGATTGGTCACTGTTCAACCTCTGCACTCTTTCCACACCACAACGGGGTCCACCTTTCTCCCCCTCTAAAGGTCTCCACCTCGCCACCACATTTTGTATTTCCCAAAAGCTTCTTAAATATCAAACAACTCATCTAGGCAGGAGTAATGAATACCTAAGTACTGGGCAGAGGAAGGAAGAACCGGAGTAATGAAAGTTGGCAATGAGTAACCCAGCCATTATCTCCTTATCGCATTCCTTGCCCTCTTTCTTATGTCTGTCTAGCTGTCTAGAGGTGTCCAAGTGATATGCCAACAAACCCATATATGTTTCCTTTGCAGAAGACACACTTATCTCCAGAAATTATGATTAACTCCAATACATTATCATTCCATCACACTGCAATTTACTGGATTTATTAACACCCTTGTACAAAAAGCAAACGTGAGCATTCTGAGCTGCATTCACTCTGCAGTGACTTACAAATGTGGAAGTTTAGACCAATTTCCGGCTCAGGATCAATCAGGACCTGGGGCTCTACCTCTTTAAACCCAAAGAAGCAACCATGTGCCTAGTTGAGGATCTATCCTGATTAGAACCAAATGTGTCACACCCTTTTTGTTATGTAATCAAAACTAATAAAGATATATATTTTTTAAAAGACCTTTCCAAATACAGTCCAAAAAAATAACTGAAATGTTTGCATTTTTAGAATTTAATTTAAGAATATTTAAGAACTTGTGGTTTAAATCATTAAAACGCTCTTAAAATTCTTAGGATGTGCTGGATAGATAGGAATCCTTTCACGCAGACGGACCGAACTCAGGTGTGGGTGAGAATAACACATAAACAGGGAAATGCTTGATGTAAAGGGGGAGCCTATTCTTCACAACCGTTAGAAAGATGGAAACAGATGATGAGGTTATTTTGTTTCTTATCGTGGTTATAGTGCAGAAATGTGGGGACCACTCCATGTCGACCCGTCCGAGCACAATAGCCAACTGTTCCAGAAAACATCAAGTGAAAGCTCATAACTAGAAACATTTATTTACTAGCTCGCTTACTCTGCTGGTGTGTCGCTTTTAACACGGGAAAAGGTGACGCACCAGCGCGCGAGGGGCTTGTAGATAAGCCCCAATGTCGTTCCTCCTACAAAGCATGCTTTGGCAAGGGCAGAAGTCCTTCTTTTATTTACGCTACATGTAATCAGAATGCAATGGAAGGCAAAGTAGGACTGGATGCACTGCTCGCACAGACTCCTCACACGAAAAAAAACTGATGGATACTGAGCAATGCATCACCGAGCAAACAGCCCTTGGCTGTGGAGCTGTTCCACACCGGGGCGAGGTTAGGTGCAGGCCGCATGAGCTGCGTGGACCGGCGTCACGTAGATGAGCCGCCAGTCCCGGGTGATAAATGGCACGTGCGTGGAGGTGACAAATTACCTCTTTAAAATACAGCAGCCACTAAATAAAAAGCAAGTTGATCCTAACCCGATTAGATCGTCGCAGTCTCCTCACGGCGCGCGACGCTCTGTGAAATTAATGGCTGTGGCATTTTGCTGCAGATACTGTACAGGGCCTTCTGCTCTGCTGGCTTGTTTGATTTCGCCACACTTCGCGAACCCTTGCCCGTCCTGGAGCCCCAAGGCCCGTGGCGCTGAAAGCACTGACCCCCAGTGGCCCACGTGTGCACTCACTCCAGAAGAGCTGTGCAGGAATTATTCTGCAGTAAAGCGCTTAGACAAAAAAAGAAGACAAGCATTTGTAATGCAATAGGTCTTGCATTTGCAAGAGTTTAAGCTATTGGCATTGTAATTGATAATGCCTTTTATTTATATGTTTGGATAATTAACACATAACTAAAAGGCATTATCATGTACAATGCCAATAGCTCAAACTCTTGTAAATATAAGACCTATGCAAAGATGCGGCCGCCACTGTCCCTGGCTGCTTAGAACAATAGCAAATATGGGCAGAGAGTGGGCAGGGCTTCTATTCCATACTCCAATACATCATGGCTCACAGAGCAGCTGGGCTCGACCTAAAAACATTTGTTAACTAAGTGCAAGTCTTCCTTACAGAATCCACTGCAAATGTCAGATGAGGCGGATTCCTCTTTGCTACAATACTCAGGCGGAGCAACTTCCCTTACATATCAAGAAGTTTATCTTTTGACCATGTGGTGTCTGTAGGTGGAAGGCTAAGGTATAATATAGGATTAACCACAGGACTCTAAGAAATGATTTTTTTAAGGAAAGCACAGATTATTAACAAAAGATTTGGGGCCTCTTTCCAATTTTAATGGAAATGGAAATTAGAAATTCAGGTTAAGATGGAAGTATTATTTATGCAATTGTATTCATATGGCTAAATCTGTGAACATTTTTCCATTTCCAATTCCTAAGGTTAAGGCGCAATTGTACTAACATACAGGACTATGACACTAGAGCCATAACAATGAAAGAAAAATTCCTGTCCAGAGGGTATCCAAAAAAACTAATAAGGGATTCATTCAAAAGAGCTCGTTTCTTTGATCGACAAGTATTGTTACAACCCAAAACAGAGAAAAACAGCCCCCAGTTAGTATTCGTTACTAAACACTCAAGCATCAACGAAAGGATTAGACAAACAGTAAGTGCCAACTGGCACATACTAAATGTAAATGTCCCCAAACAAGACAGACTGCCCAAACCCATTTTTGCGTATAAAAGAAATAAGACACTGAAAGACCACATAGTAAGATCCAGAATGGCAACCAAAATTGACCCCAGACAACAATCACTGACAAATTTAAAACCTGTAGTAGGCAACTACAAATGCTCTACCTGCAAATCCTGCGCTTCAGCCATAGAAGGAAGTAGTTTGACCTTCAACAAACAAACAATTGAACCGAAAGATCTAAATAATTGCAGAAGCACCAATGTAGTCTACCTTATTATTTGCCCTTGTGGTAAAGGCTACGTAGGGCAAACAGGAAGAGCATTTAATGTCAGATTGACTGAACATAGGTCAGCTATAAGGACGAGAAAAGAGACTGCTCCTATGGTCAGCCATTTTTTGGAAGAAGGGCACACACCAGAGGATATAACATGGTACATCCTAGAGAGAATACACCCAAGAGTAGGGTATGATCAAGAAAAAATACGTAAAATGAGAGAAGTATACTGGATATATGTCTTGGGGACAGCCAATAGTGGACTCAATGCTGAAATCCCATGGGATCAAGCTATCCTATGAGAGTTGCGAAACCTATTAAAGGCAACAACAAGTTGTAGCAAGGAGATGAGGAGATAATAGTAATTTTATATAATCTGTACCTTAATTACATCCAGATCTATAACAGCAGATATTGTCTATTGGTTCATATATGTAACTTTGTACATGTTAAATATTGCCTGCAGATGGCAGCAGTCTACCTTAGAAAGCATCACATTGTTTACCCACTTTCAAATATAACAATGTGAACGAGATTAGATTTCAAATGTGACCGCCATTAAATGATAACCTATTCCCTATAAACGCATGCCTTTATGCCATTAAAAGACTAATAGAACATCAACTCACTTCGTACCATAACTATAATTGTGTTTATATACATTCTTTGGGCCACAGGAACTAGGATAAGATGGCGGAGCTACCGGCACACACCCAATAGGTAAACAGGAAGTGGAGTTCACACTAACCCGTAATCTCGCGAGAATACGCACCACCTACGGACTCATGGCGCCAGATAGTTTGTTATTTAAACGCCCCATTAGAATGATGGCTGTTAGATCCATACTCTGGGCACATCGAGGACGGCACTCTCACGCATCAGGTATGTCACGCTCATCGATTCAGACAGAGGCGCGCACAATATTTTCTAATGCAACCTCCATTATGTTTATAGGCCGCTAAACATAGGTTTTCCCCCCCTTCTAAAGTAGATGGCCCAGCGTACAGCATCCACGGCCGGAGCATCCAAGTAGTGAAATATTAGAGCCGACCATACGGTATCTTGCAGAAGAATTCTAAGATCAGCACTAGGTAAGGGTTACGCTTAATCATGTAGTGTAGTGTAGTTCCTAGTTTCCCACTAGGCCCTGCGCATTGGAATAACATAAACAGTAGTATCGACGTGGAACTGCGGATATTCCAGGCCTCCACTGACTATGCTAAACTTAATTGGGTTGTGTTACCAACTAGCTCAGAGGTCACTGGAAACTTTCTTCTCTGCATAGGAAGTGATCAGCTTCCCTGGCACAGACAAGAAGGGATTCAGTTTTCCAACAACCGTGCAACATGACAACTTTGCTCCTCAGATCAAGAGTCAATCTCTAGGGTCGTGTGAAACAATAGACCTGTATTTCACTCAGTCAGTCTAGTGCAGTTTACTTTCACGAGATGCAGAGAATAGAGAGACGGGCGTTTGTCAATAAAGGGTTAACATTTATTGCACAGTCTTTCTTCTCGTACAAGAGAAATGAATTGCCACAATTGCAATAATTGTTATTATAAAAAGTACGTACAGTAAGATAAGTATTGCGAAATAGAACTGTAAAAGCATTGATATGGTTTCTTAGCCATACAATGGTTTAAAAGTAATAAAACATATATACAGTCATATATACATTAGGCTAACATACTCAACTGGTGCTTCTAACTACGCCTACCCCAGTGTGCCTGACCTAAGCCTAACACGTGAAAAGGGGAGTAAGTAAGTAGCTTAAGTTAAGTTGGTTTTGCCAAGGTTTGTTTCAAGAATTCTCGTCTAAGGGTTTAGTCAACACCATACCTCTGAATAGAATGATGGAGGATTGGTATCTCCTTCAGGGGTCTCTCTCGATATCCCAGTCACCCGCGAGGGTAAACCGGAAGCGCCGGGACTGGATTTCTCTGCACGAGAAAGGCAGCGGCTTCTCTTCAGCGCGTCGAGGAAGGAGGGGGGACAGCGTCCGCGGGCAGCTGGAATCTGCTGGATGTCTTCGCAGAGGGACGGCTGTTCAGCTCCTTAAGCGTACTGCACCATAGGTCGCGCTTTAGCGGCGATAATGGTATCAGCAGCTTCACCACCACAGGATAGCAGGCTGCAGCGACAGAGTGCTAGATTTACCAACACGGGGTCTTGCAGCTCACAGCTCACAGCTCTCATTGCTTAAGGCAACGATGGTAATATTTATACCTGACAGGTGCCGGGTTTGACGCAAGTTTGCTGGACATAAGACGTCAATTAAAGATGTCATTAGGAAGTGATAGTTATCAGTTGCTCATTAGAGTTCCATTACTAATCAAAACATAGCAAGCGGGGATTTCCAGGTTTGCTAAGTTTTTATCTTGTTGAAGAACTCGGAGTGTTATCTAGGAATATCAGATAGTGACTACTGCTCTGTCATTGCACTAATTGGTCGCAAAGGAAGTGGCAGAGGGAACTATGCTGGAATGTGGCTCTGTTCGTGTGAGGCCAGAGATGACTTTTCAGAAAATCGCACTTGAACGGTTATGCCAATATAGGGAATACATGGATTTATAGCCGAATAGGGGCATAAGGTCACAGTATCGATCAGGAACCTAGATAAACACGCAACACCCACTCCACGGGTTAATGTCCATCAAAATTACTAAAACTAAAGCAATTAGATGCATGTGTAACATTGCCCACCCCAAAATACATAAATGCATTCGAAATAGGCGTACTTGTAATACATGAAATTTAGGTACTGTACGTTTTTTAAAGCATAGTAATCATTCAAAAAATTATTGCGTATGAAATCAATGAACGATTATGCAAAAGGAATTACACATGAAGTATCTCTGACAGAAGAAAGGCGAGATAAATCATCACATTAAAATGCATTGTAATAACATGTGTGCTAGAGGCTGGTGTAATGTTGTTATGTCTCTAGATGTGTTTAGAATAGAAGGGTGAAGCTTCTGTTCTCTAAGAATAGTTTTTACGTTAAGCAAAGAATTGTTCGTGCCAAAAAAAGAGTCAATGTTAGAAAAATTGTCCAATTCAAAAATTATTGCTTGAACGGGGAAAAATAGATTTCCAAAGCTCTTGGCAGTTATTGTTGATCAAAACTGAAGGCCGAATTCAGAGTTCATGGGAACGCTGTGTGTCGGAAAAGCTTCTAAAAGTTATTGTTTCTCTGTGGGTGAGAACATCGTATCAGACAGGCTCTCAAAGAATTGGTCTACAAAATCAGGTGATAGTTCAACCAAATTAGATAGCGCTGTAACTTGGCAGGTGTGAGAATGATTGCTGTCATCATATTCGGGAGCAGCAATGCTCACAGAACGTTGTACCTGGATGATGTTGCTTTTGTCACTCGCTCCACTGTTACCACTTGGCTGTAGTACAGGAGTCTCCACAAATGCCGTCATCAGGATTGGTAGCCGCTGGGGACAACACAATGCGTGAGCCGTTATTGGACTGAGCAAAGTATCGACGTCCATTGGTACTGCTGATGGAAGTGAAAGACAGATGTCCAACACGCATTCATCGCCGCAAAGCATACACCGTAGCACAGGTAAAATGCAATTTTGCCATATCGGTCTGAATGAAAGGAACCAGGTCATGTTTAGATCTCTCAGCCTGGCCAATCCAAGGACGTTAGTTATCCTGTCCCGGTAGCGCATTGCTAGGATTGTCTCTTCCATTCCCATGGGAGCTATGTCTGAGCCGAGGCTTGCCATAACGTAGCAGGAGGGTCAAAAATAGAATCCCTGCGACGAGTCCCAAAAATAATGGTATGCCGCCAAAAATGGAGTGCTCAAAATTAGGAAAGATTCCCAAAATTGCCTGGAAGGGTGTTAGCAGTCCCGTAAAGACTGTCTTAAATATGCCTGGGATGCTTGTTGCACTAGACATGTTAAGGAGTTGGCTGAACATTTCTACGAAATGCACGGGGCAATTTGTTGATAAAAGGTCATGAATTTCAGTAGCTGTCCTTGCAACTAGTAGATCATACGTCTCTTTAGATGACGTTATAGGCACTGTTGTCTGTAAAAGTACAGATTTAACTTTGCTTAAAGTATCAATTCGTATAGAATAGAGATTCAGACGAGGCCAGATGGGAGTCACTATGTCTGGAGGCCCACTCGGGAACAATGCTTGCATACAGCATTTGACCATGGACGTTACTTCTATTAGATAACTTTTCCCTGGCGTGAGGCCACAACATCTGTGATCCGTTCTAAGAATGTAACTCCCGTTTACGAGTTGCATAAAGAAGGGCTCTATCTGAGTTGCAGGTGTGACTAGCTGGTGGCATGAAAGGTTGTTTGAATTTCCATCACATGCTCCGTGTAAATTAATACCCTGACACAAAAGTATACCGCTTAGTGAATGTTTACAGTTGTCACCACTAAGAAATACATTTTTGTCGCTGTCACTATAGCAAGAATGAGTGTATGGTAATTTCCATATAGATTTTACATATCCTTTACCCAATTGTTCATATTGGCCAGCAGGTATGTACTCAAGGCACTTTTTAAATCGGAAAGTTGTTATCGGAATTGTGATAATTCCGTGTATTATCCATTCAATGACAGGACTCTCTGACATTGTCAATGGTAATCTCTCGAGTTTTTCGATGCTCAGGATTGTATAGTCTGCTCCTTTCTGTGCCAAACTGATCTGTTTATCAGTAAGGTTAAAACTGGAAAATAATGACGTTGTGTTGATTAAACGCCAAGGCACATAGCCTGAACGAAGATTTTGCAGCGTCCAGCCTAATTCTATAATAGAACGCAATTGAGACTGGCCATGTTGTAACATAAGCAAATCTCTATCTATCACATCAAAGGCAGAGGATACAATATTGTCCAACGAATATATTCTGGAAGACAGAGTCATTAACCCATTGTCTACCACAGAAAGTGATTTCTCCAAATTAATACGATCAATTTCTCGTATTTTTTCAGCAGTTTCAATTTGCTTTACTTTCCAAGCCTCGTTGTAAGCAGCATAGATACTGGTCGCTATGAAATGCTTTTGACGCTGTTTGCGTGGTCCAAGAATGAAGTCGCGCAAATCAGCACCATCTTTTAATAAAGACAAGTGTTGCTTAATTTCAGCCAGTGTGGATGTAGTTAGCCATTCTAGGCAGAGTTTCCCTACACTGTATGTTGTTATAATCCCTGGATGTTGTCTCTGGGAATATCTAGGGTCTAATCTGGTCATTTTTAAACCCTGTGTTTTATTCAGGAATCTATCTTGACAGCTATTTGTGTCTGTAGGCCAGATTAACCACTTTTTCCAATCAGGATGTGTTCTGTTGAAATGTAAAATTTGTGACACGTCTAACTCAATATCTGTGGTTGTATTCTCAGGTATTGGCTTTGGAATAGACGGTGTTCTAAGGTCTTTGATCTTAGCTAGGCCAAGACAAGATGTTTGGTGTATTGTGTCATTTAAAAACAACATTTGTTCTGGTATCATGCAGGTTCTAAATAGTGCTTCTATGCCTTGCACCTGCCAATCTTTTGTACCCCAGATTGTTTTCGTTTCAATATTATTTTTCCAATAATCAAAACCAAATGTCATCATTTTGTCATAAAATGCTTCTGAATATATCAATTTAGAATTTGTCAGCATTGTTTTCATTCCTGTTTTATCTAACAGTTTATAATAAAACGTTTCGGCATCACTGGTGTTAAACCCTGAAAAATATTTGAATTTCTCAAAAAATGCTTTAGAACTGCTTTTAGGAGGTGTAGAACAATGTTCCCATTGATTATACATAAAATCATTTCTAGGCTGTGCAGATTTATGCAAGTAATGATCCCCATAGTGGGTGTAACAGAATAATTGCTCATAACTAGATGAACCTTGTAAATAATCATGATCTGTGAATCTAGCTGACATTACTAAATCAGACATCATGTCATTAATACTGTTAAAGTCCCAATCATCAGAGAATGTACTTGGTGTCACAAAGTCATTAAGGAAACCTTTAGTTGATGAGGATACTTCAGAATTTCGACCGGACCATATATCTCATAGTCTGTTTTCTCCCATACTACCCCACCAGGTATTGGAATTGCTGTGACATTTACTGTTGACAGTTCTCTTTTCTTCACGTGGGATGATCTGTGTGGTTTCAGGACTAGGTTGATGTTCTGACTTGCTGTGTCCATTGTAATATATTTTCCTTCAATGAATTTTCCCAAACCCAGTACCATTATGAGCCAAAGCAGGAGGAAAAATACCCCTAGACCGAACCAGAACTCTAGCCAAGGGGAAACAAGGTAGATTTTCTTCAGTTGATGAAAGAGTTCCGTTGCTTTTTCTTTAAAATACTTTTTTGTTTCTGGCATCACTTCGGGGTCGTTTAAATCTTCAGAGAAGTTGTCGAAGTTGATGAAATAACCAGAGGCAGTTCTGTCAATTGATGGGATTGTTCTTTCAATCTGTCTCTCGGTAGCACTTTCTGATGCCACATTAGTGTAGACTGGTGTTGTTTCTTGACGAACTGTTTCAATCTGTGTTTCAAGAGGCACTAGTTCCATGGCATTATTGCATAGTCCTTCATTGTGCACTGCAGGCTGATCGAATGTGATGAGTCTTTCAGTTTGAACCTCTTGGATTGTTGCAAGTTTGGGTATTCTGTTGTTTCTTGGGAGTCCACTGGGCCTACTGTTGATTATAGGCCACATGCTTGTGGTTTTACCAGATCGATAGACACGACTCTGTTCTCCTTTTTACCAGCAAGGGGCGGTAGCACAACTGATCTTGTTCCGGTGACTGCCAAGACAGGTACTGCTTTTCTGTAAGAAGGCCCAAATTCCTTCTTAACCGCGATCTTTTCTCTGACTAGATCCCCAATCTTTGGAATCCAGACAGGCCTTGCTGGGGCTGTTGCGGGTGGTGCCTCGTCAGTGGTACTTGGCTGTTGCTTTAACTTTTTGTTGCTTAATGATTTTCTTGTTTCATTCAGTTCCTGTAAAACAGCCAAACGATCCTTTACATCAAAGTGCTTTGTTTCTTCTTGTACCACTGACATCTGACTATCGAGGTCCTGAACTCGCATTCTAATTCCGAACAATAGTTCGTATGGGCTGAAACCTTTTAGAGAATTTCTTGGCATGTTGTTAAGACTAGTCTGGACACTTATTAAATGTTTGACCCACCCAGCGCCTGAACCTAATACCTTCGCTGTTATAGATTGCTTTATGTCCCGGTTTTTTCTTTCTACCACACTATTCCCTTCGGGGTGCGACGGACAAGAATACCGCAACCCAATCCCCATGCTAGCCATGGCCTCCTTATAGGCTCGAGAGCTGAAAGCAGGACCCTGGTCAGAATGGAATGTGGTAATTGCGTATGTGCCGATAAAGACTCGCAAATCTTTTATAACCGTTCTAGCGTCAGCCGAGCGCTGGTGGCCTCATTTTTTAAGTGCTTTTCGTCTTAACTGTTAATAGGGCGCAGGATGGGGTGTAGGCAGCGTTACGCTCTTTCTGATCGGTAGCCGGTAGCATGGTTCACTACTGCGATCCCTATTGCAGTTTTCACAGTTGTTTGCATATATTTGGTGTTCTACACTCATTCCCGGCCACCAGAATACTGATTGTAATTCAGTCAGAGAAACCTTAATTGTTTGGTGTCTCAGACCCAAACCCATATGTGCGTCTGCTATTAAAAATATTCTCCTGTTCGTGTTTGGAATTACTCTGTCCCCCACTCCAGGGATTCGAGCAAAAGGAACGGAGTTTGCATCGATTATGTATGCATAATTGAGTGGATAGTTCACTGGTAGTGCTGCACAGTCGCCTTTTACGGTCGTTCTTACTGCCAGCATGGTTTCCCAGTCTATGTATTTATCTGTACGCTTTTTTGTGGCTACGGAAGCCGGTTTAGTTGCTTCCGCGGTGGCTGTATTAGCCAATGAATTCCCTGCAACATGAACGCCATCACGTTGAAGACTCTGTGCGTGAATCACGTGAGTCTTTTGTAGTTCTTTACTTAAAAGAGCTACCTCGTTCCAGAGCAATTTATGCTTTATTGTGGCACCTGTGTCATCTTTGTAGTCGTTTTTGATCCAACTCTGCAGTTTGTTATTGTAAGAGTTGACGCAAAAATGAGAATCGCACACTATAAGTGTCGGGAATTCGCGTTCTGTATTTTCAAGCGCCATCTTTAAAGATCTGATTTCAGTTCTCTGAACCGAACAGTTTCTTACAGATTCAGTTTTTGTTACTTTCGGTCTGATTTTACCGCACAGCCAACGACATTTAATGATCGCACATGCTGTATCGTAGGATTTTCTCTCTACGTTGAAATGCTGTACAGAGCTATCTGTATAGATTATACAGGCATATTGTGGGAGAGGCAGAATTTCGATTGGCAGAGGATATTCTTCTTCATACTCTAAATCATTCAGTTCTTCGTATTGCGGGGCGAAACAGTATTTTACGTCTTCCGCTCCTAGAGAATCTATACACTGTATCCATTTCGGATCCAGTGACACTGTAGGCAGGTTTACTGGGCTGAATAGCGCTTCGAAGGCGGATTCCGCTGTGAGGATGTTAATCCTTTTGCCGTGTGCTAGTTCTCGTTCATTTGCTAATGCGATTTGCACTGCGTTCACAGTTCTTTCTGTGTGACTGAATGTTTTTTCTGCTTGTGTGTACAAGTGAGATTTAATTGAAATTGGTACCTTTTCTCCCTCATTAGAAGTTAGGTATGTGAATCCGCATCTTCCTGGGATGACTCGGATTACAAGATCGATCGTGTTGTCACGTGTATCTAATTTTGTTTTTGCTAACATGTCTGTTTGCAGTGATCTCAAAATTTCTGTGTGTTTTTGAGTCCAAATGATTTGTTTAAAATCAGGTTTTATTAGTTCGTAGAGAGGTTTAACCCTCTCTGCGTAATTTAGAATGTAAGTTCTTCCGAAATTCAGAAAACCTAGAATGGATTGTAAATTCTTCAGCGTTTTTGGAGCTTGGAGTACAGCGCACTTCTCTAAGAAGTTGTCCGCTAGGCTTTTCCCTTCACTTGATAATTCGTACCCTAAAAACAGTACCGTCAGATGGGCAATTCGAGACTTTTTAAAGTTGAATTTGTAACCCTCTGCTGCGAACCCAAGTATAATGGTGTTCACTCTCTTCAAGTGAGTATCCAAGTCGTCATCTGTGAGATAAATATCATCTACGTAAGATAATGCTTCATCATCATAGATTTGTAGTAACTCTGTTACCCTAGCTGAGAATAGTCCTGGGCTGTTCTTGAACCCCTGTGGGAGTCGACAGAATTTTTTCTGCGACCCAAATGCGGAGAAAGCGGTCAAATATCTGCTTTCTGGTGCAATGTTTTGAAAAAAGAAACCATTAGAAATGTCTAATGTCGTTTTATATTTTTTCCTAACTATATTATTCATTAGGGCTGCACTATGCGAGTTTTGTACTGCAAAAGTTTTGCAACATGTATTAAGGTGTCTGTAGTCCAAAACTAGACGATATGAATTGTCTGGCTTGGAGACAGGAAACAAAGGATTGTTCATTTGAGAGGTGCATGTTTCAATCACCCCCTGGTACTCAAGTTGATCTAAGATCTCCCTGACCTGTTTTTTAGCTTCTTGCTTTATGGGATACTGCCGTTGGGCAGTTGGTTCACTTTTTAGTTGGATTTTGTGAGGAGGTGAATCCTCATCCCATCCTACATGATTTTTATACAATGCAGGTGCCTGGGCTACTGCCCATTTCCTTGCATATGTATATTTTTTGTGAATCGGTATGTGATTCGAGAAGGCAGGCATAATCACTTCTTCGCCACGAGGGCACTCCCTGACAAACTCTGGGGGCCAATCTTTTTCAGCTAACAGAATATCATAGCCTTTTGAGAGCTTATCCCAAAATAGACCCTTAATTGTCCTAGTCTTATCACCCTCTATACGCAATGTTATTTCGTATATTTTATGGGGCTCGCTAAGTCTGGTGTCGGCAGTTTCAACTTGAATGTATTCATTCGTGTCCACTGTCTCCAGATGACTCATCAAGATCTTGCGTGCTATACTGATTTCTGCTGCACTGTCCAACATTGTCAATGCCCACTCCCCGTTTTTCAACTGTGTCCTCAGTATTCTCGGCATGGTTGATTACTCTAATACTGGCTACCTTCTCTTTAGGAAATTGAGATTTCTTATTTTGAGCAGGTTCCTTGTCTTTGGACTTGGTGTGCTCTCCTGGGTCTGATCGTCCTCTTCTTTCCGAATTCTGTGGAAGAGATCGAGAGGGACGTGTATCAATACTTTGATATCTATCAGGTTTTTTCAGATTATCCCTATTTCTAAGGTTATATCTTTTCTCAGAGTGCTCCCGCTGGGGAGACTGGTGTTCTCGAGTCGGAGTTCTTTCCCTCCGTCGAGGAGACCTTCCTCTGGACTGGAAAACTTTTTCCTTGGGAGTGGATTGTTTATTTCCATCCCAGCTCTTCTTAGGAGTGTTTAAATTATTTTTAATAAATAATTTTTCGGGATTTTCGAACAGTTGGGGCTTAACTGGTTTTCCACCCAAGCTGTCTCTACCTAATTCTTCATAGCATTTTTCTATGATTTTTGCAAGCTCAACAGGATCTTTTATATCTGTTTCCCTAACCTTCTGGCGAATCGCCACAGATGCTGCTTCTCCTTTTATGTTGGCTAATAATATAGCCGAGACCTGCTTGAAGTCTTTCAGTAATTTCATACCTAGATTTAAAGCGGGCTCTGGACCGAATTCATTTTGAATCTGTTTTAGCACTTCTGGTATGACCGCCATAGACGGAACACCGTGTGTTTTTGTGTAAATGGAAGCAAAGACTGTACCCCAAGTGTCACAGTCCTCCACTTGTGGTGCGATTCCCATAGGAAGGCAGATGGTCAAGATTCTGTGTTTCTCTATAGGGGTAGTATCAGGAAATACTGCCTCTATTTGAGTGATTTTCTGTGCTAACCAGAAAGGAATTTGTTCCCGTTTTACGGGTGTTTTACCAAGACATGATTGTATGTTCTGTGGTGTAATTTTATTTGTGTTTCCCAGGTGAGGGGTCAGCTGGTGTGAATTAACAGCTGGCTGGACTGTTGCAGTCCGCATTACATATTGGACTAATTGCCTATGTATTTTTATTAGTGTGTTTAGCTGTACTAACAGCTCTTCTCTTGACATTCTTACAATGTCAGGATGTGGTGTGTAGCTGGCTAGAACCGGCCACGTGGCTCCTGGTCTACCTAGAGGACCGAGCCTAGTTATGTGATCATTGTGTTTTAGGGCGCCATTAAACCAGAGCAGGTGCTCTTGAAATTTAAGTGGAATTTCAATCTCCTCGAAAGGAGCGTACTCTTCCGGAGGTTTCTCTATTTTGTAATAGTGAAACTCTCGTGTTGTAGCGTTTGCCGCTGGAAAGTTTATCCATGAATAGAATACCTCTGTCTGCCGATACTCGTGAGCCTCTATCACGAAAATTACTGTACCACCTTGTGGTGTCAGTCCGTTTTCTATAAGTTTTAACGTTATAGATCTTCTTAAGTGTGCCGGGATGATAATAGCATCCGGGTCTGTGTATTCGGGACCTTGCTGAGTCGCATCTGCTGCGCCCCCAGTGGTTCCGTTATTTTCTGGCATTGTAAAAATGCGAGGTTTGCAGAGTAGGTCTCCAAGGAGACAAAGATTAGGTGCACAATATTTTGGAACACTGTATCCTTCAACGTTGAATAAACCAGAGCTTTACATAGGAATCTCTTCCTACTAAGGTCGGGCGGATTTTTAACCTTTCACCCACTCCAGACGTCTATTGGAGTATTTACGGGAGAAAGGGGTCTGTGTGAAATATGCACGACTGAGTTACTCTACTGTCTTGCGTTAGTTTATCGCCTTACCAAACGTTGGGCGCCATGTAGTGTAGTTCCTAGTTTCCCACTAGGCCCTGCGCATTGGAATAACATAAACAGTAGTATCGACGTGGAACTGCGGATATTCCAGGCCTCCACTGACTATGCTAAACTTAATTGGGTTGTGTTACCAACTAGCTCAGAGGTCACTGGAAACTTTCTTCTATGCATAGGAAGTGATCAGCTTCCCTGGCACAGACAAGAAGGGATTCAGTTTTTCAACAACCGTGCAACATGACAACTTTGCTCCTCAGATCAAGAGTCAATCTCTAGGGTCGTGTGAAACAATAGACCTGTATTTCACTCAGTCAGTCTAGTGCAGTTTACTTTCACGAGATGTAGAGAATAGAGAGACGGGCGTTTGTCAATAAAGGGTTAACATTTATTGCACAGTCTTTCTTCTCGTACAAGAGAAATGAATTGCCACAATTGCAATAATTGTTATTATAAAAAGTACGTACAGTAAGATAAGTATTGCGAAATAGAACTGTAAAAGCATTGATATGGTTTCTTAGCCATACAATGGTTTAAAAGTAATAAAACATATATACAGTCATATATACATTAGGCTAACATACTCAACTGGTGCTTCTAACTACGCCTACCCCAGTGTGCCTGACCTAAGCCTAACACGTGAAAAGGGGAGTAAGTAAGTAGCTTAAGTTAAGTTGGTTTTGCCAAGGTTTGTTTCAAGAATTCTCGTCTAAGGGTTTAGTCAACACCATACCTCTGAATAGAATGATGGAGGATTGGTATCTCCTTCAGGGGTCTCTCTCGATATCCCAGTCACCCGCGAGGGTAAACCGGAAGCGCCGGGACTGGATTTCTCTGCACGAGAAAGGCAGCGGCTTCTCTTCAGCGCGTCGAGGAAGGAGGGGGGACAGCGTCCGCGGGCAGCTGGAATCTGCTGGATGTCTTCGCAGAGGGACGGCTGTTCAGCTCCTTAAGCGTACTGCACCATAGGTCGCGCTTTAGCAGCGATAATGGTATCAGCAGCTTCACCACCACAGGATAGCAGGCTGCAGCGAAAGAGTGCTAGATTTACCAACACGGGGTCTTGCAGCTCACAGCTCACAGCTCACAGCTCTCATTGCTTAAGGCAACGATGGTAATATTTATACCTGACAGGTGCCGGGTTTGACGCAAGTTTGCTGGACATAAGACGTCAATTAAAGATGTCACTAGGAAGTGATAGTTATCAGTTGCTCATTAGAGTTCCATTACTAATCAAAACATAGCAAGCGGGGATTTCCAGGTTTGCTAAGTTTTTATCTTGTTGAAGAACTTGGAGTGTTATCTAGGAATATCAGATAGTGACTACTGCTCTGTCATTGCACTAATTGGTCGCAAAGGAAGTGGCAGAGGGAACTATGCTGGAATGTGGCTCTGTTCGTGTGAGGCCAGAGATGACTTTTCAGAAAATCGCACTTGAACGGTTATGCCAATATAGGGAATACATGGATTTATAGCCGAATAGGGGCATAAGGTCACAGTATCGATCAGGAACCTAGATAAACACGCAACAGTAGTGGCTTACATACCTAACAACAATATAAACTGATATTACAAGTGTCCCCTCGTTTCTCGGTATAGGTCCAAAATTACCTGTAGGTTCAGCACAGACCAATGCACTAAAACAGGATTAAGATACCCTGATTCAAGACCGGCAATATTAATGAGGCAGTAATTTCGGCAGAGTCTACAGACACTCTGAAGGTAATCCACATACATCCGGCATATGGGAAACATAATGCGATAATATTAGCAAGACTTTAATTAGATGCCATAACTTTGTGTCTTGCACAGTAGGGAATATCGACTACTCCCTCTGCACCTAGTAGGAATACAGGAAGCATTCCATGCCACGCTGCACACGAGACTGTTAGACAGAGAATATCAACGCAAAATAAACATTAGACAAGGTAATCTATTTAACGTGATAAAACTATAACGATCACTTACTCAGAAAGATAAGTTAAAAGACATTCCCCCTTTGTTTAGATACACAGATCTGGGTCTACACGGCTTGCGCACAGAAGTGAAAAAATAGATCCATTAGAAGCCTTGCCGCTCCTACAATTAAGGTATCAATATGCTCCTCATGCTAATAGCAGTATATATCTCCATGGGAAATTTTTCACCCTCACTTGAAGGTCCTACCCCTTGTTCCATAGAATTTATGTGAATCTTGAAGTTCAGTTGTGAAGCTCCCATTTGCAAGCAATAATTCATATTGTGTCACATTATGAGATCTAATGAGCTAAAAAGTGTGAATTAGAGACAAATGTATATAGTGTATAGGAAATGAATGAAACAAATGTATACAACGTATGAATACATGTATGTAGATAAGTGTAAATATGACAGCATCTAGCTTTTGATGGCCCACAGAACACTTAGGAGTTTGCGTAATTGTAACAGACAGAGATATAACAATGTGTAAGGATAAAATAGAATGAAGTAAGTAGATAGACATGTGTAATATATATGTCTGTACATAAGAGAGATACTAAAGTATTATTTTTTCATCATTTTTAGCCACGTTAACTATAGTAAAGAACAAGGCAGATTTCCTGAGGAAGGCGAACGGCCGAAACGCGTTGAAGGAATGAATTCTGCGTTTACATTAAGTTTCAAATAGTGATTATGTGGTTTTTAAAAACGGTTATTTATGTGAACATTTCTTAACGTTTTGTATATGACAATGTCTTTGGTAACAAAAAAAGTATATATATGAAGAAAAGTAATATAAGATAAAAAAAGCTAAAAAACGGAAACTAAAAATAATCTAAGAACAAAAAATAAATGACATCAACCATAATTTTTTGGGTGAAGAATGATTTATTATAAAATGCATGTCTAAGTTACTCTCAGATTACTAATACACTTAACCCGGTGTGCATATTCCCCTTTCCAAAAAATATTTTACCTTGCCAGGGTTCATCCTATTAGGCAGGGGCCCCATTTTTTCCTAAAAAGATATACTCGCGGCAGGTCCGTGAGGGGTTCATTAGATACATATCAGAATTGACAAACATTTGTCTAATTTAATTAAGGTGACTTAGCAAATTTCTAAGGAGAGCGTGGGCCTCAAGCACAGGTGCTGTGCATAACCATTAGTACCACACAATAATACACCCTACTAGCTCATTTAATACAAACTAAGAACATTAATAAAGCTACGATGGCTAAACTACCAGCTTTTGGATTTACAGATGAACAATACGCGAACATGGTGGGGAGTTCAGTTTCATTTGGGGGATCTACAACAACAGGTCAAGATAAGAATAAGGATGTAAACACCTTATTAGGGCTAAGAAAAAAATTAAAACGCATTGAACAGCATGGGCATTTCATGCTCCAATACCTCAAAGCCGGGGTCATACCACAGGGACTCAGGATACGGAATATCCCAGGTTTATTCACACACATCAGGGAGTTCCTGGAGCGCTGGTCCATGATATCGAACAGGTGCTCTAGGGACTACATGATGTTGATAGTGGAAACATCCAATGGAATGCTACAGGAATTGGCACAAGAAATAGCAGAACTTGAGGATAAAATCAGAAAATCAGGAATAGTGGAGGACGTAAAAAAGACACTAGACGACATAGAAAAAGATTTAAATTCATATGCTGAATATCTTATAAAAAGAAAAACAGAGAAGCTGCAGAAAGACATAAAGTTCTTCAAGAAAGAAACAGTGTACCCTTATTTATCGGATGACTTTTACACCAATAAAGACAATGGGGCAGAGAACTGGGGCTACAGACAAAACAGATACGGTAAAAGAGTGAACACGTTTTCAGAGTCCTCAGGTACAGATAGTGATGGTGCCTCATATGATGGAGGATATCAAAGGGGTAGATCAAACTCCAGATACCAAGGTAGACGACCTTTTTTAGGACAGCGCCCACCAAGACGCTCGAACTGGAGACCACAATATCGTCAGACATTTCAGAATCCTCCACCACAAGAATATCAGTACCCAGCACATCAAGAGATGGAATACGACCAATACCTGGAAACAAGGAACAACAGGTATTGGAGAAATTAGATCAATTACCCATCCTCAATCTTACATCACAAACTCTTCCCCTTAACACTATCGCAGTACTTTCCAAAGGTCTTTCATTTGCCCCACATTCGGGACTAAATAAATTTGATTTATTTAGAGACCTACAAACATTTCTGAGAAAAATAAGATTAAAACTATTTTTCTTAAACAAAGACCTAGACCTGGAACCATCGAATTTGTCAGGTCTTAAGCCTAAGTCTATCTTCACTCCAACCTTAGAGCAAGTGCCTCCTCAGGTAGCAATCTTCGAGCAGATCTTGAACGAAAAGTTCACAGACATCGCCAACTATGCCCCTAGACCACAATGTAACCTTACTAAAAACCAATATGAAGCAATGAATATGATCAAAAAAGACCAAAACATCACAGTGAAAGCATGTGATAAAGGGGGAGGCATTGTTGTCTATGAAACATCGCAATACATAGCAAAAATGGAAGAAATGTTGAGCGATCAACAATACTATGCACCAATAACCAGAGATCCTACCGGTGAGACCAAGAAGAAAATCAGAAGAGTGACTCAACAAGCGCTCAGAAACGGTGAAATATGTGACAAAGAATGTCAATACCACAATTTGGAAATACCAAGACTAGCAAGCATCTATGGCATCCCTAAGGTGCACAAAGATACACAAGACCCACCCCTAAGACCGATTGTGACAACGATAGGCTCGGTAACCGAACCCCTGGCTAAATATATAGATACTATTTTGTGCCCACATGTAGCAAACATCCCAGGACATGTGAAAGATACTAAACAAATTATAAACCTTGTGGAACACGTACCATTTTGCAACACAGCTAACAATCTGGTTACAATGGACATTGTAGCCTTATACAGTAACATTCCCATAGCAGGAGCATTGACAGCCACACATTGGTTCATACAAAAGTACCAAATACAGTGTCCTAGTGTCTTAATATTAGAATGCCTGAACATTGTACTCAATGATAATGTGTTTGAATTCAATGGCAAGTTATACAAACAGCAACAAGGAGTCAGTATGGGGGCTTCTTGTGCCCCCACCATTGCCAACATTTATATGGCCCATTTTGAAGCACAATTTGTATTCAATGAAGTAACCCCTTTCTTCGAGTCTGTATGTAACTGGGCTAGATATAGAGACGACGTGTTCTTCATTTGGCTTGACAATGAAGACACGCTAGATAAATACTTGCAATGGATAAATTTATGTGACGACAATATCAGATTCACAAGCCATACAAGTAGAGAAAGAGTAACCTATTTAGATGTGGAGATAAAACATCAAGACCAGGCACTAATAGTAGACCTGTTCGTTAAGCCCACCTCAAAAAACACGTTGCTTCATTACGATAGTTTTCATTCTACAATCCAAAAGAATAGCGTGCCATTTGGTGAATTCCTAAGGTTAAGGCGCAATTGTACTAACATACAGGACTATGACACTAGAGCCATAACAATGAAAGAAAAATTCCTGTCCAGAGGGTATCCAAAAAAACTAATAAGGGATTCATTCAAAAGAGCTTGTTTCTTTGATCGACAAGTATTGTTACAACCCAAAACAGAGAAAAACAGCCCCCAGTTAGTATTCGTTACTAAACACTCAAGCATCAACGAAAGGATTAGACAAACAGTAAGTGCCAACTGGCACATACTAAATGTAAATGTCCCCAAACAAGACAGACTGCCCAAACCCATTTTTGCGTATAAAAGAAATAAGACACTGAAAGACCACATAGTAAGATCCAGAATGGCAACCAAAATTGACCCCAGACAACAATCACTGACAAATTTAAAACCTGTAGTAGGCAACTACAAATGCTCTACCTGCAAATCCTGCGCTTCAGCCATAGAAGGAACTAGTTTGACCTTCAACAAACAAACAATTGAACCGAAAGATCTAAATAATTGCAGAAGCACCAATGTAGTCTACCTTATTATTTGCCCTTGTGGTAAAGGCTACGTAGGGCAAACAGGAAGAGCATTTAATGTCAGATTGACTGAACATAGGTCAGCTATAAGGACGAGAAAAGAGACTGCTCCTATGGTCAGCCATTTTTTAGAAGAAGGTCACACACCAGAGGATATAACATGGTACATCCTAGAGAGAATACACCCAAGAGTAGGGTATGATCAAGAAAAAATACGTAAAATGAGAGAAGTATACTGGATATATGTCTTGGGGACAGCCAATAGTGGACTCAATGCTGAAATCCCATGGGATCAAGCTATCCTATGAGAGTTGTGAAACCTATTAAAGGCAACAACAAGTTGTAGCAAGGAGATGAGGAGATAATAGTAATTTTATATAATCTGTACCTTAATTACATCCAGATCTATAACAGCAGATATTGTCTATTGGTTCATATATGTAACATTGTACATGTTAAATATTGCCTGCAGATGGCAGCAGTCTACCTTAGAAAGCATCACATTGTTTACCCACTTTCAAATATAACAATGTGAACGAGATTAGATTCCAAATGGGACCGCCATTAAATGATAACCTATTCCCTATAAACGCATGCCTTTATGCCATTAAAAGACTAATAGAACATCAACTCACTTCGTACCATAACTATAATTGTGTTTATATACATTCTTTGGGCCACAGGAACTAGGATAAGATGGCGGAGCTACCGGCACACACCCAATAGGTAAACAGGAAGTGCGAGTTCACACTAACCCGTAATCTCGCGAGAATACGCGCCACCTACGGACTCATGGCGCCAGATAGTTTGTTATTTAAACGCCCCATTAGAATGATGGCTGTTAGATCCATACTCGGGGCACATCGAGGACGGCACTCTCACGCATCAGGTATGTCACGCTCATCGATTCAGACAGAGGCGCGCACAATATTTTCTAATGCAACCTCCATTATGTTTATAGGCCGCTAAACATAGGTTTCCCCCCCCTTCTAAAGTAGATGGCCCAGCGTACAGCATCCACGGCCGGAGCATCCAAGTAGTGAAATATTAGAGCCGACCATACGGTATCTTGCAGAAGAATTCTAAGATCAGCACTAGGTAAGGGTTACACTTAATCATGTAGTGGCTTACATACCTAACAACAATATAAACTGATATTACAAGTGTCCCCTCGTTTCTCGGTATAGGTCCAAAATTACCTGTAGGTTCAGCACAGACCAATGCACTAAAACAGGATTAAGATACCCTGATTCAAGACCGGCAATATTAATGAGGCAGTAATTTCGGCGGAGTCTACAGACACTCTGAAGGTAATCCACATACATCCGGCATATGGGAAACATAATGCGATAATATTAGCAAGACTTTAATTAGATGCCATAACTTTGTGTCTTGCACAGTAGGGAATATCGACTACTCCCTCTGAACCTAGTAGGAATACAGGAAGCATTCCATGCCACGCTGCACACGAGACTGTTAGACAGAGAATATCAACGCAAAATAAACATTAGACAAGGTAATCTATTTAACGTGATACAACTATAACGATCACTTACTCAGAAAGATAAGTTAAAAGACATTCCCCCTTTGTTTAGATACACAGATCTGGGTCTACACGGCTTGCGCACAGAAGTGAAAAAATAGATCCATTAGAAGCCTTGCCGCTCCTACAATTAAGGTATCAATATGCTCCTCATGCTAATAGCAGTATATATCTCCATGGGAAATTTTTCACCCTTACTTGAAGGTCCTACCCCTTGTTCCATAGAATTTATGTGAATCTAGAAGTTCAGTTGTGAAGCTCCCATCTGCAAGCAATAATTCATATTGTGTCACATCATGAGATCTAATGAGCTAAAAAGTGTGAATTAGAGACAAATGTATATAGTGTATAGGAAATGAATGAAACAAATGTATACAACGTATGAATACATGTATGTAGATAAGTGTAAATATGACAGCATCTAGCTTTTGATGGCCCACAGAACACTTAGGAGTTTGCCTAATTGTAACAGACAGAGATATAACAATGTGTAAGGATAAAATAGAATGAAGTAAGTAGATAGACATGTGTAATATATATATCTGTACATAAGAGAGATACTAAAGTATTATTTTTTCATCATTTTTAGCCACGTTAACTATAGTAAAGAACAAGGCAGATTTCCTGAGGAAGGCGAACGGCCGAAACGCGTTGAAGGAATTAATTCTGCGTTTACATTAAGTTTCAAATAGTGATTATGTGGTTTTTAAAAACGGTTATTTATGTGAAAATTTCTTAACGTTTTGTATATGACAATGTCTTTGGTAACAAAAAAAGTATATATATGAAGAAAAGTAATATAAGATAAAAAAAAGCTAAAAAACGGAAACTAAAAATAATCTAAGAACAAAAAATAAATGACATCAACCATAATTTTTTGGGTGAAGAATGATTTATTATAAAATGCATGTCTAAGTTACTCTCAGATTACTAATACACTTAACCCGGTGTGCATATTCCCCTTTCCAAAAAATATTTTACCTTGCCAGGGTTCATCCTATTAGGCAGGGGCCCCATTTTTTCCTAAAAAGATATACTCGCGGCAGGTCCGTGAGGGGTTCATTAGATACATATCAGAATTGACAAACATTTGTCTAATTTAATTAAGGTGACTTAGCAAATTTCTAAGGAGAGCGTGGGCCTCAAGCACAGGTGCTGTGCATAACCATTAGTACCACACAATAATACACCCTACTAGCTCATTTAATACAAACTAAGAACATTAATAAAGCTACGATGGCTAAACTACCAGCTTTTGGATTTACAGATGAACAATACGCGAACATGGTGGGGAGTTCAGTTTCATTTGGGGAATCTACAACAACAGGTCAAGATAAGAATAAGGATGTAAACACCTTATTGGGGCTAAGAAAAAAATTAAAACGCATTGAACAGCATGGGCATTTCATGCTCCAATACCTCAAAGCCGGGGTCATACCACAGGGACTCAGGATACGGAATATCCCAGGTTTATTCACACACATCAGGGAGTTCCTGGAGCGCTGGTCCATGATATCGAACAGGTGCTCTAGGGACTACATGATGTTGATAGTGGAAACATCCAAAGGAATGCTACAGGAATTGGCACAAGAAATAGCAGAACTTGAGGATAAAATCAGAAAATCAGGAATAGTGGAGGACGTAAAAAAGACACTAGACGACATAGAAAAAGATTTAAATTCATATGCTGAATATCTTATAAAAAGAAAAACAGAGAAGCTGCAGAAAGACATAAAGTTCTTCAAGAAAGAAACAGTGTACCCTTATTTATCGGATGACTTTTACACCAATAAAGACAATGGGGCAGAGAACTGGGGCTACAGACGAAACAGATACGGTAAAAGAGTGAACACGTTTTCAGAGTCCTCAGGTACAGATAGTGATGGTGCCTCATATGATGGAGGATATCAAAGGGGTAGATCAAACTCCAGATACCAAGGTAGACGACCTTTTTTAGGACAGCGCCCACCAAGACGCTCGAACTGGAGACCACAATATCGTCAGACATTTCAGAATCCTCCACCACAAGAATATCAGTACCCAGCACATCAAGAGATGGAATACGACCAATACCTGAAAACAAGGAACAACAGGTATTGGAGAAATTAGATCAATTACCCATCCTCAATCTTACATCACAAACTCTTCCCCCTAACACTATCGCAGTACTTTCCAAAGGTCTTTCATTTGCCCCACATTCGGGACTAAATAAATTTGATTTATTTAGAGACCTACAAACATTTCTGAGAAAAATAAGATTAAAATTATTTTTCTTAAACAAAGACCTAGACCTGGAAACATCGAATTTGTCAGGTCTTAAGCCTAAGTCTATCTTCACTCCAACCTTAGAGCAAGTGCCTCCTCAGGTAGCAATCTTCGAGCAGATCTTGGACGAAAAGTTCACAGACATCGCCAACTATGCCCCTAGACCACAATTTAACCTTACTAAAAACCAATATGAAGCAATGAATATGATAAAAAAAGACCAAAACATCACAGTGAAAGCATGTGATAAAGGGGGAGGCATTGTTGTCTATGAAACATCGCAATACATAGCAAAAATGGAAGAAATGTTGAGCGATCAACAATACTATGCACCAATAACCAGAGATCCTACCGGTGAGACCAAGAAGAAAATCAGAAGAGTGACTCAACAAGCGCTCAGAAACGGTGAAATATGTGACAAAGAATGTCAATACCTCAATTTGGAAAAACCAAGTCTAGCAAGCATCTATTGCATCCCTAAGGTGCACAAAGATACACGAGACCCACCCCTAAGACCGATTGTGACAACGATAGGCTCGGTAACCGAACCCCTGGCTAAATATATAGATACTATTTTGTGCCCACATGTAGCAAACATCCCAGGACATGTGAAAGATACCAAACAAATTATAAACCTTGTGGAACACGTACCATTTTGCAACACGGCTAACAATCTGGTTACAATGGACATTGTAGCCCTATACAGTAACATTCCCATAGCAGGAGCATTGACAGCCACACATTGGTTCATACAAAAGTACCAAATACAGTGTCCTAGTGTCTTCATATTAGAATGCCTGAACATTGTACTCAATGATAATGTGTTTGAATTCAATGGCAAGTTATACAAACAGCAACAAGGAGTCAGTATGGGGGCTTCTTGTGCCCCCACCATTGCCAACATTTATATGGCCCATTTTGAAGCACAATTTGTATTCAATGAAGTAACCCCTTTCTTCGAGTCTGTATGTAACTGGGCTAGATATATAGACGACGTGTTCTTCATTTGGCTTGACAATGAAGACACGCTAGATGAATACTTGCAATGGATAAATTTATGTGACGACAACATCAGATTCACAAGCCATACAAGTAGAGAAAGAGTAACCTATTTAGATGTGGAGATAAAACATCAAGACCAGGCACTAATAGTAGACCTGTTCGTTAAGCCCACCTCAAAAAACACGTTGCTTCATTACGATAGTTTTCATCCTACAATCCAAAATAATAGCGTGCCATTTGGTGAATTCCTAAGGTTAAGGCGCAATTGTACTAACATACAGGACTATGACACTAGAGCCATAACAATGAAAGAAAAATTCCTGTCCAGAGGGTATCCAAAAAAACTAATAAGGGATTCATTCAAAAGAGCTTGTTTCTTTGATCGACAAGTATTGTTACAACCCAAAACAGAGAAAAACAGCCCCCAGTTAGTATTCGTTACTAAACACTCAAGCATCAACGAAAGGATTAGACAAACAGTAAGTGCCAACTGGCACATACTAAATGTAAATGTCCCCAAACAAGACAGACTGCCCAAACCCATTTTTGCGTATAAAAGAAATAAGACACTGAAAGACCACATAGTAAGATCCAGAATGGCAACCAAAATTGACCCCAGACAACAATCACTGACAAATTTAAAACCTGTAGTAGGCAACTACAAATGCTCTACCTGCAAATCCTGCGCTTCAGCCATAGAAGGAACTAGTTTGACCTTCAACAAACAAACAATTGAACCGAAAGATCTAAATAATTGCAGAAGCACCAATGTAGTCTACCTTATTATTTGCCCTTGTGGTAAAGGCTACGTAGGGCAAACAGGAAGAGCATTTAATGTCAGATTGACTGAACATAGGTCAGCTATAAGGACGAGAAAAGAGACTGCTCCTATGGTCAGCCATTTTTTGGAAGAAGGTCACACACCAGAGGATATAACATGGTACATCCTAGAGAGAATACACCCAAGAGTAGGGTATGATCAAGAAAAAATACGTAAAATGAGAGAAGTATACTGGATATATGTCTTGGGGACAGCCAATAGTGGACTCAATGCTGAAATCCCATGGGATCAAGCTATCCTATGAGAGTTGCGAAACCTATTAAAGGCAACAACAAGTTGTAGCAAGGAGATGAGGAGATAATAGTAATTTTATATAATCTGTACCTTAATTACATCCAGATCTATAACAGCAGATATTGTCTATTGGTTCATATATGTAACATTGTACATGTTAAATATTGCCTGCAGATGGCAGCAGTCTACCTTAGAAAGCATCACATTGTTTACCCACTTTCAAATATAACAATGTGAACGAGATTAGATTCCAAATGTGACCGCCATTAAATGATAACCTATTCCCTATAAACGCATGCCTTTATGCCATTAAAAGACTAATAGAACATCAACTCACTTCGTACCATAACTATAATTGTGTTTATATACATTCTTTGGGCCACAGGAACTAGGATAAGATGGCGGAGCTACCGGCACACACCCAATAGGTAAACAGGAAGTGCGAGTTCACACTAACCCGTAATCTCGCGAGAATACGCGCCACCTACGGACTCATGGCGCCAGATAGTTTGTTATTTAAACGCCCCATTAGAATGATGGCTGTTAGATCCATACTCGGGGCACATCGAGGACGGCACTCTCACGCATCAGGTATGTCACGCTCATCGATTCAGACAGAGGCGCGCACAATATTTTCTAATGCAACCTCCATTATGTTTCTAGGCCGCTAAACATAGGTTTTTCCCCCCCTTCTAAAGTAGATGGCCCAGCGTACAGCATCCACGGCCGGAGCATCCAAGTAGTGAAATATTAGAGCCGACCATACGGTATCTTGCAGAAGAATTCTAAGATCAGCACTAGGTAAGGGTTACGCTTAATCATGTAGTGGCTTACATACCTAACAACAATATAAACTGATATTACAAGTGTCCCCTCGTTTCTCGGTATAGGTCCAAAATTACCTGTAGGTTCAGCACAGACCAATGCACTAAAACAGGATTAAGATACCCTGATTCAAGACCGGCAATATTAATGAGGCAGTAATTTCGGCGGAGTCTACAGACACTCTGAAGGTAATCCACATACATCCGGCATATGGGAAACATAATGCGATAATATTAGCAAGACTTTAATTAGATGCCATAACTTTGTGTCTTGCACAGTAGGGAATATCGACTACTCCCTCTGCACCTAGTAGGAATACAGGAAGCATTCCATGCCACGCTGCACACGAGACTGTTAGACAGAGAATATCAACGCAAAATAAACATTACACAAGGTAATCTATTTAACGTGATAAAACTATAACGATCACTTACTCAGAAAGATAAGTTAAAAGACATTCCCCCTTTGTTTAGATACACAGATCTGGGTCTACACGGCTTGCGCACAGAAGTGAAAAAATAGTTCCATTAGAAGCCTTGCCGCTCCTACAATTAAGGTATCAATATGCTCCTCATGCTAATAGCAGTATATATCTCCATGGGAAATTTTTCACCCTTACTTGAAGGTCCTACCCCTTGTTCCATAGAATTTATGTGAATCTTGAAGTTCAGTTGTGAAGCTCCCATCTGCAAGCAATAATTCATATTGTGTCACATTATGAGATCTAATGAGCTAAAAAGTGTGAATTAGAGACAAATGTATATAGTGTATAGGAAATGAATGAAACAAATGTATACAACGTATGAATACATGTATGTAGATAAGTGTAAATATGACAGCATCTAGCTTTTGATGGCCCACAGAACACTTAGGAGTTTGCGTAATTGTAACAGACAGAGATATAACAATGTGTAAGGATAAAATAGAATGAAGTAAGTAAATAGACATGTGTAATATATATATCTGTACATAAGAGAGATACTAAAGTGTTATTTTTTCATCATTTTTAGCCACGTTAACTATAGTAAAGAACAAGGCAGATTTCCTGAGGAAGGCGAACGGCCGAAACGCGTTGAAGGAATTAATTCTGCGTTTACATTAAGTTTCAAATAGTGATTATGTGGTTTTTAAAAACGGTTATTTATGTGAAAATTTCTTAACGTTTTGTATATGACAATGTCTTTGGTAACAAAAAAAGTATATATATGAAGAAAAGTAATATAAGATAAAAAAAGCTAAAAAACGGAAACTAAAAATAATCTAAGAACAAAAAATAAATGACATCAACCATAATTTTTTGGGTGAAGAATGATTTATTATAAAATGCATGTCTAAGTTACTCTCAGATTACTAATACACTTAACCCGGTGTGCATATTCCCCTTTCCAAAAAATTGCCAATGGTGTTAGGCAGGGGTGCATTTTGGCCCCCTTACTTTTTACACTTTATATTATTAATTTGGACTATGTTTTATGCAAAGCGTGTAAAGATATTCTGCGTGTTGGGAAACGCCTGATCCCGGCACTCCTTTACGCGAATGATGCCGCCCTTTTAGCACGAACTGCGGTGGGGTTACAACTTCTTTTAAATTCCTTTGCAGCCTTCATGAAATCCCTAGACCTTAGTATCAACTTCTCCAAGTCCCACATAATGATAATTGGTGGCAAAACCAAAAGGGCTAAAACCTTTCATTGCAAGAGGAATGTGTTGTCCAGGGTTTCCACCTTCCCGTACTTAGGTATTATATTCGATGACCAAGGCTCTTGGACACCACAAATTACAGCGAAAAGAAATGTCCTGGCCAGATCGACGTCTGCTGTTTTGGGCTTTGCACGCAAATTGGGGGCTAGACCAATGCAAGCCCTTTTGAAAATATACAGAGCGAAATGCGTCTCCCACGCAATGTACAGTGCAGACATTTGGGGAATTAGGAATGTGAAGGCAATTCAGGTTGTTGAAGATAAGTTTTTTAGAAATATTTTATCTGTCCCACAATCTACAGCTGGCTATATTGTTCATCAGGAGTTTGGAGCTACTTTTGTGGAGGACTCAATAGCCATGGCACCCCTCTTAAAATGGATCGTGACTTGGTTGAACCCGGAACTAGAGCTAAATCAGGAAATTCTAAAAGACTGCTTAGCTCTCGACCATGGGAATCGTATCCCCTGGCTCAGATATGTTTATAATTTGACAGTGAAACTGGGCCGACCTGAGATATACAACTCGCCTGAAAAGCTGTTGAAGTGGGACGTCAAATGGGTAAAGGATTCATATTTACTAGTGGCTGCCATGGCTAGAGAAGAAAGGGAGTTGGCAAAACCAACGGTAAGGGCTCACCAATTGCAGAAGACTACCCTGACTATTGAACGATATTTGAATATCGTCACAAACCCCAATCATCAATTCCTTCTGGTAAGATTCAGGCTGAACCAATTTCATTTCCTCCTTGCAGGTACACCAGGTTGGAAGAGGGCGGAAGATCTGGGGGTATGTTCATGTGATGATTTCTCTGTACAGGACACAACATATTTTATTTTCTTCTTTGATCACTTTCTCCACATTCGGAAGCAGTTTATCCTCCCAATTCTAGCTAACAAAGGCTTCCTGCAAGTCAAGCCAGCTCTTCTTTATTTGCAGTTATTATCAAATGTGTGGGAAATTTTTAATGTCGCTAGTTTCCTTACCACGGCCGTTAGAATCAAGAGAAAAAATAAGCTATGTATAACCTATCCCAATGCGCCATTCTGTTTTAACTGAACGTATGGATGCCTCAGCCTTGAAATGTGTTTTTTAAGTAATTTACCCAAAATGAAATGATTATATGTATTCTGCATTTAATTTTCTTTGTAAATTGTTAATATTTTTTTATGTCATTTATGGTTTTATAATTCTCTGATATAAAATGTTTAGTATGCTTTTATGGTTTTAACATAAACCGAATAAAGTATTTTCACTGACTGACCTGAATAGAACTCTTTTTTTAGTTTAAATGTGCCTCCTATCCTTGCCAAAAGCTTGCCTCCTGTACTTCACTTTCTCTAATATACAACATGACTTTCTCTGACTATGAGATCATGAGACTGAATCTGTGAAAGAAAGAACATTGCTGTGCAAACACAACTTTCACATTGAAGGTTAAACATTGAAGAGCAAATACTTACCGCCTTTGGTTAAGCTAACTTAATAAAACAGTCAGTGTACATGGTAAATACATTATTATATATGCACCTATTAATGCATGAATACATAAAATGAAATGTCAGTAAAGGCAGTATAGCTAGAAATGCACATGTGTAAATATGAACAAAAACTACAATTTGCGACATTATGATGAAGATATTAGGGTGCACACTTATGTAAATTACTATTTTCTCCAGTAAGTACAACCCAGCAGTATGTCTAAGGCTTCATTCTACATTAATAGAATTAAGGCACACAGAATATATGGTGCTAAGTGCATTTAAATATTTCTCTTCTGTGACATATAAGAGTGAAGCTAACATTACCCTGCTCCAATTGTTACAAAATCTATATATATTTGCAAGCAATGCAGTCCTGGTTCTCGGCGAGCACTACAACGGGTGCTGGCATTGGGGCTTGACTGTCTTGCCCAAACAATACTTGAACGCAAATTTAAGTCACACTCCGTGAACTCAAATTCAAAGGATTTTATTTAGATGCACAATTGCTCCATCAATGCGTTTCAACTTTTCTGGGTCTTAAATATGGTAGGTGAGTCTCTCTTCACAAACGTTTTTATAGTGGTCCTACTTTAGCCAGTTGGGAGGCATTGGGGGAGCTGTAGTTGCTATATACAAATCATGAAAAACAATCAAACATGAACCCTTCTTTCATTACATAATCCTAAGTGCATTATTCAAAAGTGTTTTATGTTAGTTACCAACATTTTCTGGTTAGTATTCAAGATGCATAGTCATGACATGTGATCTATAGAATCTGTGCTTATTGATTACGGCATTGTGTAGTACATGTATGACATGGCTACAATAGGTCATAAAAAATAATAATAAACAAAAAAAGGTATGTCCCTCCGGAATTCAATAGTAAAGGTTGAAGACAGGGCTTCTCTTACGGAACCTCTAGTTCAGAAGAGGGATCAAGTTATTCTGATTCCTCATCAAGAAGTGGGCGTTATAATAGAGGACGAGGGAGAAATAACCCCTCGAGGTGGAGAGAAGGACCACAAAATCAATGTCAACAATGGTGGTAACCCAACCCATGGTTTTTTCCAGCTCCCCACTTTCAACAACCAATGGGGCCTTTCCCGCCACCACAATTTCTCAATACCTATAATAACCAGCCATTTTTAGGGTTTAGCCGGGGATGTGCCAGAGGGAGAGGACGCAACCAACAGGCCCAAACACACAGGAGCCCCCCATCATCGCCCAGGAGTCTGCGCAGCAGCAAGAACAAGTCTACGTTACAAATGGGGACCAATGTGGAGACGACTTAGTGATCAATTTGAGCTCTCGATCCCTGACTATGGATGAACAGCGGGTCCCAAATCGTGGTCTGGGATATGTGTCTACAAATAAAGGGGATCCTTTTCAGACATAGTCCGAACTCTTCAAATTCTTTCGGAAAATCTGCCTGCACTTTTTCTTTAAGAAAGAGCAACCCTTACAGTTAGATTCCACAGATACAAAGACTGGTTTGAAAAAGCGTTCAACCTTAAAACCTCTAGCTCATTTGACACCTGCACAGGTTCTAACTTTTGAAAAGGCAGTGAGCAATGACATTACTGCACTCTACAAAAAGGAGAAATATCCTTATTGCAATCTTCCCAAGAATGAACAAATAGCCCTACGCAAACTAATGAATGATGAGGGCATCACCATTAAACCAGCCGATAAGGGTGGGGCAATTGTGGTGTTAGATACTTATACTTATCATGCTGAATGCCTACGACAACTAGGAGACAGAAGAGCATAGCCACCCTTGAAAACTGATCCCACAGAGAGAATAAAAAGCACTATAGCAACCATGGTAAATGAAACAATTATTGAAAACGGGATAACAACTTAAGAGGTAGCTTTTCTTAAAACACCATATCCAGTGACGCCTCATTTTTATGTGCTTCCAAAAGTGCACAAACCCCAAAGACCACCAGTGGGGCGACCAATTATTTCAGGACTGGGTTCGGTTCTTGAACCGTTGTCTACCTTCTTGGATCATTTCCTTCGACCTATGGTCAAGGAAATGCCAACTTATTTGCAGGACACCAAAGATGTGCTACCACAGATTGATTTTGATATGGAAACTGATGTGTTAGCTTAATTTGATGTAGCGTCTCTCTACACGACCATCCCTCAGGAAGAAACATTGGATGCCATTGCACTTTTACTGTCAGAAAGAGATTTAGCATCCATCACTCCGGTACATTTTATTATGGCTCTCGCCCGGATCGCAATGAAGGATAATTTTTTCAAATTGGAAGACACCATTTATTTGCAAGTTTCTGGTACCAGTATGTTAAGCGTTTTCGCTCCCAGTCTGGCAAATTTGTATGTTTACGGTCTTGAACAAGATCACGTACTGTCACAGACCAATCCCTTTTGTGAGTCTATACGTCTATGGAGGCGTTATATAGATGACGTGGTGGGACTGAGTCTATTGGCCAATTCTTAACATAGCTTAACAGTAGGAATGAATTCCTGAGATTTACTGTTGAATTCCACAAAAACAGACTAGACTTTTTAGATCTAATGATTGTGGCTACACCATCAGGTCTAGAGACAGAATTGTACAGGAAACCAATGGCCAGAAATTCACTATTGAGATTGAATTTTGAATTGAATTGAATATGCACTTGTATAGCGCATGGCTTGCCAAGGGCATCCCACTGAGGTAAGACAGTTACAACCCAAAATCACTCAGGAATAACTTACCTTTTGATCAGTTCCTCGGATTGCGGAGGAATTGTTCCACCAGAGAGAGTTATGTTAAGCATGCCTCTGCATTGGCTTCCCAGTTATGCTCAAGGAAGTACCCCATAAGACTTGTGCGTCATTTACTTAAACGTGCATCTAATAACAACATGGAGGCATTACTGGAACTGATGGGACCTAAACCAGAACAGTCCAGGCTTGTCTAATTCTATTCAAAAAAGCGTTCGAAAACATTGGCGGATATTGAATATAGGCAATGAATGCATCCCAGCACCTCTGTTTGACTTTAAAAGGAGTTCAAACTTTTGTGACCAATTGGTACACAAACAACCAAGAACTAAATCAGCTCCACGTATGGGTACTCTATGGGATCTTCCAGCTGTACAAGACCATTTTCCATGTGGGTCTTGTGCAGCTTGTCCCCCGCACAAGCAACCGAAACCATAAACATAGGGACAGAGAGACCATGGATTCAAAAGAAATTCACAAACTGCAATAGTGATAAGCTTATTTATCTGATCACGTGCCCATGCGATTTGAAATACGTGGGTATGATCACACGCAAAGGTCAAATTAAGAATCCTTGAACACAAAAGTACAGTGAGATGTAAAAAACAGGCGACTAAGTTGACTAGCCATTTTCTTGAGAAAAACCATCGCCCTTGTGATTTCAAATGGACTGTATTTGAACAACCGTTCATTCCTGAACATATTACAGATATTTCAAGGTTCTTATTAGTCAAAGAACAAAAATGCGTCTTTAGATTACAAAGCGACCAAAGAGGGTTAAATGATGCCATACCATGGGTATTACTGTAATGAGGGTTGAGGTTAACGGTCTGTATTCATTAACAGTTATCCATGACACTACTTTGTCCTGATATGACATGACAGTGGCCACTAACCTAAGTTTCAATTTCAATTCAAGTTTCAATTTGAGAGAGATTGTTTGGGTCAAGCTTGTTATCCCTTTGTTACCTAGTAATTCGAACTAATGGGTACACTAATGAGAAAGGAGGGATCTAATGATTTCTTGGCATGTATGAACTGACCCAGACACCATCGTCCTTTGGATCTTTATGTTATTGGTCTCTGTTCTTATTAATATTATACTTATTTCTATTGTATCTGTTACACACACCACATAACTATTTCTCGCTGCTTTGTGTAACAAGAGTTTTGAATAAAGCTTTGGGTATCATCATCTTTATTATTTTATCGAATTACAACTGACATGAAGCTCTCGTTTTGAGATGATACAGTTGCACTATTGTCATCTGCATTCTGCTGGCCAGTGTTTTTATCAATGTGAGTTTGATCATTCGAACATTATTATCACCGTTGTACATACCTCCGTTTATATGAACTGGGGTCACAAGTGTCAATAAAGCTTTTTGAGCGATCATCAATATTGGATTACTCCCGAACTACAAATCCCTAGAGGCTCCTGTAGAAGATATACTAATTTGGGTGGGAATAGCATTTTTGAGTAGGATTTATACTTGGGTAACCTCTTAACAATTCATATTCATGTAATTGATATATATCTGGTAAAGAATGTGGGAACAAGTTCTCTTTAAACTTAACGTAGGAGTGAGCATCAACTGCCGAGTTTGTTGGTACTACATTTCCCATGAGTACATGTTGAAGACTGGAAATGGGATCGGAGTCATCCGATTTCACTTCCTGGTGCTAAACGTGATACATACATCTTTAAATGGCGACGCTAACCATGACCGGTACCTCCCCAGACAGCTTTTTGAACCGTCAGAGGTACCGACGGATAGGTGAGTGGGGGCATCTATTTAATTGTATGTTGCGAGGATTTGGCATGACACCTTATGCGTGTGCCTGATACAACACTACTCTTAATACAATACTTTTAGCTTGGGGCGCGACTTTTACCAGTGTCTCCCGGGTAGATGGGTGTTCGCTCCAGTGGATGTTTAAGTACGCATTTTTGTAGTGACTTGGCATTATCCATAAACACTTGACAGTCGACAGAGGTTGAGAGGTTGTTTAGTTCTGTATCTGTCTTTAATTCTGGCATGATATTTAACTGGGCTCACACTATATATACATAGAGCGTGGAGCTAGCTAATGAGAGAGGTTACTGTTAACGTTTGATCAGGTATTCCTCCTAAAACGACACATGATGCTGTTTAGTACCTTGGATATAAAAAGCCCATATCTTTCTAATCAGTTAGTTTGTAGTGTTGTGGTTGGGAGGTGAACGAGTGGTTATCTGCTATTTTGAGATTAGTAAGAGATAAGAGTGAAATTCATTTTACCAAACATCCCGGTTTTATGTTCTTTCACAGAGCGGTGCCTCCTTTGTTCTGAGCCATGGCCAGGTGAGGTGAGGTCTTATCCTTAGTAAAGACGGGTAAGATTATACATTATCATGTACTGATAATATGGCACATGCAATTTATTTGACTGGCCTTCATATAACTATTGATGATCATGGACCTTTGGGTAACTCTAGAAACTGTACCACTGTTACATTGTAAGTCTTTTTTTGTTACAGATACAATTAATGATCGGTATTTACAGAGGATCTGTTATTCCTGACTACAGGTAAAGAGGTTGTATCAGTCCAACCTTTTAAATATACTTTTTTGTACATATTTCACTGGATGGCAGTAGCAATACTTTAGTGGTCCTGAAGAAGGAATAGGATAAAAATCCATGTGTGCTGAAACATGTTGACACTTTACATCTAGACAGTTATTTGTTAACACTGTCCTTTGCACTGGTTTTAGCTCTGATCGGAGGTGATAATAATAAAAGCTGTTATAGTTGTAGGGGAAGTAATACAGTCCACAAAGATGTATTAAAAGATAATTCTAATTTAATAAGACCCACAGAGAAGAGCTGGTGTGCCCATCAAGGCTAGCAGGTAACTGACACAAGACGCCCAGACATGGAACACCGCCATACAAGGAATCCAAATAGAACAAGCATTTAAAGAGAGAGCACACATAAGCACAATGAGAATACAACAGTTATCTCCAATCGTTCAGTTTTAATTCACTTTCATACACTCTTGCACTGCACTTACATTCCCACATTATTTTTCCATTCACTTCTTTAGGCCCAAAGATAGAGCTATCGCTACAAACTGCATAGTTCTGAAAACATCCGTGAGCTCCCCTTTCCTTCTGAAAGGGTAGTAGCCCTTAGTGTCACTAGCGTGACCTTAGGAGGAGACCCAGATGATGAAGCATGTCACCTTGGTGAGTGATGGGAATCCATCCTAAAAAAGGATATTTCCTTTTTAGTTCATTAGAGCTCTATAGGCTTTTTAGGTGAAGTGGCACAGTCTTGCGGCTCTGTGAGATCCTACATGGTTGTATTAGACCCGTGGATATTGTTGTTGTGTATACAATAGGTCATAACCCAATCTCATTTCCATATATTTCGGTCACATGTTACATAATGGTTTAGTACTTTTGTCCTTCTCTGAGTTAGTATCAGTTGGCCTATGTACAATTTCAATAATGTTTTATCTCACTTTGTATTCACATCACTGTTCTGTTGGTTTCTAAGTTCTAAACAATCATGGATGCTGTAAATGATGGTAGCATCTCACATATGTACATAAAGAATATATGATGTTCCAACACAAACAATTTCAACACATGTTTTTACATCGCAGTTTTTACAATGCAACTACCATTACATCGCATGATTTTACAACACGTACCATTACAGCGCATTTTTTAAAACTACCATTATAATGCATTCTAATACAATGCATATCATTACAACGCATACCAGTACAACGCATAATACTTTTATTGCAACAGTAGGGTAGTTGTTGGATAGCGTAGGGGTAACATTTACTATTCCCCCTCCAGTGAGGGCCACAGTAGGGAAAGTGTTGGATAGCGTAGAGGTAAAAATTACTAGTCCCAACTACCCCAAAAACTATACCCATCCTAAAACATAAAAATCTCCATTGCTATCCTTATAGTGCGTTGTGATGACATACGTTCTAATGGCATGCGTGGTAATGACATGCTTTTCAATGGCATGCGTTTTAATGGCATGCAATGGAAAGGCAGTTGAGTTGTAAAGCACATTGTGATGTAATGCCTGCGTTGTGGTGGACATTCCCCGTACATAATGGTCTTCATTATTATTAAACCATTATAATTGTTAGTTTTAAGTCTTATAATGTGTTTTGATTTCCATTATCTCATTTTTTGAGTCCTGTTTCCAGTATGTTCATTTGGAGGAATCCTGTCCAATCCAAAATATTTCATTGATTTCCAATTATTGTTCTGACATTGAGCTAGATGTTCCGCTATTGCATAATTGAGATGTTATTGTTTCACTGCTCTTATGTGTTCCATTATTCTCTTTTTGAGAATACATGTAGTGCTCTCTACAAAGTGTGGCCCACAAGCACACTAAATAATGTATACTACAAACTTGGTGTTGCAAGTAATCCTGTGTCCAATCTTGACAATTTTTCCTTCCCTATCTTTGAGGGTCTGCATGTTCATACCTATTTTGCATGCTTTACCACTGTTACATTTTGAAAAGCCATGTTGTCTTTCTTCTATCCAGTTCTTAGTTCAGTTATCTTGGAAATGGCCCAGTTAACGCAGTTAACCAGAGGGCGCTGTCCTAAGTGAGTACCAATTTCTGTTTAATCCTTGGATATGAGATGCCAATGCTTCTGGATTATGTTTGTGACTTTTTCCGCTCTTTGCTGTATGTCAAGATTAGTCTTGGTGTTTCATGACCTTTCTCTGCTGGTGTTCTTTGCTTCCCTTTTTGGGGGATTAATGTATCTACATGAAGTTTGTTCCTTATTCTATTCAAGTATTATACTGGCAGATGCATCAAAGTTATGTTTTGCGAGTCCTTAATAGCGAATATTAAGGAATCGCTATTAAAGACTCGCAAAACGGGATGCATGTAGGAATCGCAATGTTATTAGTGATTCCTACAGATTCCTTTCTAGCAATTCGGTAATAGCTAATCGCTAATAAGGAATGGCTTTCCCATTCATTCCTATGGGCCTAAGGGCATGTGTGTGCGCAACATGTAACTTTGAAAAATGTACAAAAGTGCATTTTTCAAAGTTTTAGCACATTACCTCGAAGTTCTACTTCATGGTAATTTGCTCCCACTATTAGCGAAATCGCTATTTTTTTGGGTTTCATGCATTGCATTTAAGGAATCTCATTTTGGGATTCCTTCAATGCAAGAGCAATTTAAGGAATCGCTATTTAGTGATTCCTTTAATTGCGATTTCTGCATTTGAGATGATGCATCCCAAATGCAAAAATACTGGGAGCAAACGGCCAGATTCTGAGAATCTGCCCGTTTGCTCCCGGTATTTTCTTTGATGCATCTGCCTGTTAGTAGCTCTCCTAGGCTATATCCTCTATGTCTTAATCTTTGTATTGTGTTGGATAATTTTGTGTCTGCTTCTGTTAAGTGGTGTTAAGTGGTGAGGAAGAACCGTTGGATTAAGGTGCAGCCCCAAAAACGCAATTTTCTGCTGCTACAGTGGGTACCAGGAGGGTCATAATAGCAGGGGCCACAACAGCAAACAATTTAGGGCATAATTGGTGAGGAAGGACTGCTTGGGAAGGAGAAGCCCCCTGCAATGTGAACTCCCACCATTGGTCTGATCCTAGTCATAAAATGCAGGCAGTGATCAGAGACAGCTGGGGGAAATGAGCAGAAGCCTGCAGCAATGTGGCCTTCCACTCAGCAGCAGGGGAGTAAGAAGTTCAGCAATAGGGAGGGCTGCTGGGAGCAACAAAGGAGTATCCCACCAGCAATGCAGCCCCCCCCCCCCACTGCTTGAAGCACAGGCAAACCTAAGAAAAAAGATAATTTGGCTGAAATGAGTGATTGTATGGTAAGACTAGTGTATGCCGCCACAAGGTTTTGGGCATCCTTGACACTAGGGAAGGTACCTAGGCCCAGTGAAAGATTGTCCAAAAGGCCTTTGACATCATTATACATGGCCTCTGCGGTGGTAGAGAGACTAAGAAGCAAAATGGAACTGACCGGAAAGCAGACAAGGAGGTCATATCTGGACAGGGCATATGATCTACAAAATATTATTGCGATAGCAAAAAGAATGGCTTGACGCATGACAAGTAGCAGCTAATGCGACAAGTCTTGGGCTATAGGTGCACTCCTGGTTGGCAGGCTGAGTCAGGAAGGGCTCAACCTCAGCCAAGCAAGAAAGTGAACTAGGACACCAAGGGTGAATGCAACAAACACAAAGACATGCATGAGGGATATGGGAGAAACAGGCAGAGCGTCCAAACGTTCTACAGCGGTGCTAGGAGATGGCATCACCTCAAGACCAGCAGTCAAACAGGAGAGGGTGTGCAGTGAACAAAATAGCTTGCCAGTGGATAATAGAAGCATTGCTAGCAGGAGAACAAGAATGCGCGGGCTTTGCCAACATGTTTTACCCATGTTGCAAAGGAACATGGCTGCTGTTTAGCATGGCTAACTGCTAGTAGCATTCTTTGGAGTGAGTGGAGTGCATTGGAATAGAGAGGAAAGGAGAGGAGAGGAGTGGAGTATCATAGAGTACAGTGAAATAGAGTGGAGTGGCGTAGAGTGGAGTGGTGTGGAGTGACAGAGTGGGTTGGAGTGTGGTAGAGTGGAGTATCATAGAGTAGAGTGGCACATAGTGGAGTGCAGTAGATTGTTGTAGAGTGTAGTAGAGTGGAACGGAATGGAGTAGAGTGGTGTTGAGTGTATTGGCAGAGAGTGTCATAGAGAGCAGCATAGAGTGGAGTGACGCAGAGTGAATTTCAGTGGCATTGAGTGTAGTGTAGTAGAGTATAGTAGGGTGGAGTGGTGTGGAGTAGAGTGGCATATAGTGGAGTGACATGGAGAGAAATGGACTGTCGTAGAGTGGAGTAGCATAGAGTGGAGTTGCGTAGAGTATACTAGAGTGCAGTGTCATAGACTGGACTACAATAGAGTGGAGTGGCATAGAGTGGGTGGAGTGGAGTGGAGTAGAGTGTCATAGAGGGGAGTGGAGTAAAGTGTCATAGAGTGAAGTGGCTTAGAGAAGAATAGAGTGACATAGAGTGGCTTGACATAGAGTGTAGTTGTGTAGAGTACAGTGTCGTAGAGTAGAGTGTCATAGAACGGGGTGGAGTAGAGTGTCATACAATGGAGTGGAGTAGAGTGTCATAGAGTAGAGTGGCGTAGATGGATTTGAGTATCATAGCATTGCATAGAGAACAGTAGAGTAGAGCAGATTGGCATGCCTTAGAGTGGATTGTCGTAGAGTTAGTGGCGTAGAGTGAAGTGCAGCACCTTGTCACAAAGTGGAGTGGAGTGGAGTAGTGTGTTGCAGAGTAGAGTAGAGATGAATAGAATAGCTTAGTGTGGAGTTGTGTAGAGTGTGATATAATGGAGTGTCGTGAAGTGGAGTACAATGTTTTAGAGTGAAGTGCATATAGTGGCATAAAGTGGAGTAGAGTTGTGGTATTTCTATCTAGGACCCTAATTTGATATTACCGATTCATGCCCTTATGTGGTTATAACAAATAGTATCCTTATAAAGGCATAAGAATCATATCCATATTTAGTAATAGCCCATGCAGTCCAAAACACGGCAAGGCTACTCCCATAGACTCCTAGAAAGCACAACACGTTCTTTAAACAAACCAAGCCTCCAGCAGCCCGGGAATTCCCCCTGCTTTTGCTTTGATTTGCACAAGAACTCCTGGAGTCAATAAAGAACTGTTAGTTCTTAGTGACGCCTTATGTCCAACCTTACGTCAAACCCGGCAGCTTTCAGGTATAAATATACCAATGTTGCCTTAAGCAAACACACGGTGGTGTGGAGCAGAGCGGCTATCTACTTATCTGAAGCCCAGCTGATGCGAAAGCCGAAGGAAGCCGCCCCTCCCTTTTGACGTGCCGGAGAAGCTGCCTTTTCTCACGCCGAGAAATCCAGCTCCGGTGTTCCCATGTCACCCTCGCGGGTTGCTGGGAGATCGAGTCCTGAGAAACAAGATACAAGACCTCCTTCATTCTATGACCAAGGTACGGAGCTGATTAAAACCTTAGAGAGAATTCTTGATTCCGATACTTGGCAAAAACCTAACTTTTTTTTTTTTTTTAAACGTTATCACGTTTTTCAATTTTTTTTTCGAAGATTCCAATACATGTTACAGTACACATATTTCAAAATACACATTTGTAGATAGAACAAAGAAAAAGGGAAAAACAAAGAAGTGAGAGAAGTATCCATACAAACATATAGACCTATTACTGCCGCCCACTCTACTTTCCTGTAGCTGATATATATACTACCCTCCTCCTATTTCAGTGTTGGAGTGCTCTCCGCTGGCCTGCCCTGTTCTTCCATTTTCAATGGGCAGCCACATCCTTTCACCCAGTGCTCTTGCTCTTCTACCCTTCCTGTCATATATAGCTTTCTCCATATTGTATGTCGATAGTAACCTTGCTATCCACATCTGAAATGTGGGAGTCGTCCTATCAAGCCATGTTCTTGCAATGCCAATCCTATATACTGACATTACCATAAATAAAAATTCTATGGGGAGGCCTTCTGCTCCTAAGATTATCCCTAGCATAATTAGTTTGTCCGTCATTTTAGTCTTAATCCCGAGGGAACCCTTTAAGAATTCCTCTATTGCCAATTTCAGTGTATGCAATTGCGGACATTGCGCAAACATGTGTACGACATCAGCATTATCGAGTCGCAACGGGGGCAGGTTGTTCCGGTGGTCCCCCCCCCACTGTGCAATTCTGGCCGGGTGTGGTATAGTAAATATACTGTTTTATAATGCTGCGCTTGTAGTGTCGCCGAGCACAGCACTGTTCGGCCTAAATTTAAAGAAGCCTGTAAGCCATCGGGACACAAGCCTACTTTTTCTACCCATTTGCTAGCATATTTGCCCCTATTGTCACCTTTTAGTGCACAAAGTTCTGCATATATCTGTCTAATTGTACAGTGATTACCTCATTCTATACAATCCAGTAGCCTACTGTGGCTAAACCCTAAGAGGCCTCCCTGTTTATTATAAAAGTAGCTCCTTACTTGCAGATACTTAAAAAAGTTACTTCCCGATATCTCAAATTTACTTTGAATCTCCTGAAATTGTAAAATCCCTCCGTCCGAGTCCATTAAGTCCCCTAGTTTCTTGATCCCCTTCTTATCCCATTCTTTCATGACTGCGTCCCTGAAGATCTCCCCTGTGAGTGAGTGATTCGTGTACAATCTCATATATCTATTGTATCTGCCTATTTCCAATTTTTTGTAACATCCTTCCAGATTTTAAATATTGCTCTTAGAGTCTTAAACCTAGTGTGTTTGAAGTAGGTGTAATCTACCGTATTTAATAGTGCATTCTCCGCCTCTCTGCCCGCCAAAGCTTTATAAACATTCACAAAGCCAATTCTGCCCGCTCTTGGACCAGCACTCCCCCCCCCCAATCAACCCTTGTGAGTATTGCAGTGTGGCCGCCCAGTAGTAGAACCTAAAATCAGGTACCCTCCAACCCCCCCTTGTCCCTGGGAAGTGTCATGAAGCGATAGGCCCTCCTTGTTTTTCCCTGCGCCCATATCAATCTGTTCGGTATTGCTTCTAGTCTATTAAACCACATGCAGTCGAAGAAAAGAGGTATAGCTCTGAAGAGATACAAACATTTTGGGAATGTGACCATTTTGATCACATTGATATGCCCCATTAGGGTCAGGTGTAGGTTATTAATCCTTTCAGTGTTTCTTTTAACTTTCCCTAACAAAGGTTCCATACTTATCCCTACCAAGTTCTCTAAGTCCGCTGTCACTCTGATTCCCAAGTATACTGCTACAGAGACTACCCTGGCATCCTGATAAGTTGTAAACCTGTTCTGCACAATCTGGGTCTTCCCTTTATTTATAAGGTATCCTGATATTAGGCCAAAATTCCTTGCCTCTTGCTCTATTTCACCTATTGCTCTACTTGGATCCGGAGTTATAATGGCCACATCGTCCGCATAGGCAAATAGTTTATATTCCTTGTTATGCAACCTGACAGGGGGGATATTACAATTACTAGCAAGTCTCCTTACCAACGGGTCCAGGTATAGGGCAAACAACAGAGGCGAAGCTGGACAGCCCTGCCTAGTCCCTCAATTTATCTGCACTGCCTTCGTATAAGTTTTATTAATTCTTATTCTTGCTGTCGGCTGTTTGTATAGGGCCTGGATTACTTTTATATACCCCTTGCCTATCCCGAACCACTCCAAGACCTTCTCAGATAGTCCCAGGAGACCCTGTCAAATGCCTTCTCTGCATCCAGAAAAATGGCCGCGACAGGGTCTCCTGCGGCCTCCGCGGCATCTAGGATGGTGATCATTTGCCCTGTGTGCTGGGTGGTCCCTTTCCCTGGAATAAATCCGTGCTGTGATGTAGTGACTAATCCCTCAATAACCTTACTTAACCTATATGCCAACGATTTCGAATATATTTTTGCGTCCACATTCAGAAGTGTTATTGGCCTATATGACCCTGGTTCGACTGGTGTTTTATCCTTTTTTAAGAGCACTATTA